>NW_020874292.1:31766502-34166502 GCF_003935025.1 Abrus precatorius | reverse complement strand
TGAATTTAATGTATCAAAATTTAAATATAAATATATATTTTTTATTTTAGAAAAGCTATTTTAAAAAAATAAAAAACATATAAATATGACAAGAGAAATAATAAAATAAAATAATGATATTTAATTAATTTAATTGTTGAATTAAATATCTTTATAAAAGAATATTAAATTTACTTAAAAATTAACAATGTTTTATATCATTAAATTATTTTACTGTGTAATATTTCATTTAAAATATAAGCAAATATTTATTATTGAAATATACATTTACAATATTTAAATTATTTATATATATGAGACAAGATTTTCTTACACTGATTTAAGTCTAAAAACTCTTACATCAAATATAAATCTTTCATTTAACTTATATTTAACAGATTATAATTTATTATTTTACTGATAGTTAGATATAAGTTAAATAAAAAATTTAAATTGAGTGTAAGAATTTTTAAACTTACACTATTATAAAAAGATTTTTTTCATATATATAATAAAATTAAAAAAGATATGATTGAAAATTGAGTTAATAAATATTACCATTAAAAAAGAAAGTAGTAAAAGCGTTAGTTTTCTCGTACTTACACCTAGTTCCAATATATTAAGGTTTAGGGTTTAGGGTTTAAGGTCCAAATTTTAGGTACTTGGATAAATATGTTCAATTGTCAAAATTACGAACAATTATGTGATGAAAAAACGTATATTGGCGCAAGTTATAATATTTTTTAACAAACAGTTTTATTTTAAAACTAATAATTGGTTAAAAAAACTATTATATAAAATATATTTTAAAATTTAATATTATTAAAAATATTTGATATTGTAAACATAAATTTAAATTAATATAACTTGTAAGTTTCTCGTTAATTGTATCAATATAATTAAAATAAAATTAATTATTTAAAAAAAAATTTAAAATATAGTTTATATTTTTAAAAATTCAATAAATATTATAAATTTAAAAATATTTTTTTAATATTAATATTAAACATTCTATTGTATTAAATAATACTATAATTGAAAATTTTTAAAAAATAAAAATAAAATACTCGTTATATGAAAGCAATACAGGGAAAAAGAGACTTAAAAACGTTTTTATTTAATATGACTTTAAAAAATAGTTTTATTTAAAAATTAAAACCTACAAATGATATATAGAAGAAAGATATATACTTTGAAATTGTATAAAAAGTAATTTTATTTGTATAGTCAAACTTTATTATAAATAATTATAATAATATATAATTATAATGAAATAATTTGATAAAAATATATATTTTATATAAACTTATTAAGAGTATTAAATATTATAATAAATGTAAGTTGACTTTTTTTTTTATGAATTTATTAGGTTAACTATACATTTCAGGTGAAAATAACGCGAGACTTATTAAACATGGGCTCCAGACTTTCTATTACTTTGTCAAATCTATATAGAATTCATTGAATAAAAAGAGTCACATTCTTTATTCAACAAATTATAAATGTTAAAAATTACACTAACTCGAACTCATTCATTAAAACTTAGGGTTTAAGTTTCAAAACAGTTCAAATTAAATTCATATTATTTTTAATTCAATTTAATTAAGTATGATAGACGTTGAGATATAAAGATTTAAAATAAATATTTTATCTGTTTTAAATATCATTTTTGTATGACAGAATTAGACTCAAACATTTTTAATCTAGTGAACTAACATAAATGAGTTAGATGCCTCGTTTTGTTAATTTTATTAACATTTATTTAAAAATTAAATTTAATTGTATATATATTTAATTTAGGCATGTGTAATTTTTATTTATTTTTTAAAAATAGTCAAGTTTTTCTATTTTACCTGATTTTCTTCGAATAAAATTCTTAAATTATTATTTCTTGATAATAGGTGTTATAATGAACTATCTAGTCAAGTTATAACAAAGTTAAAAAGAAAAAGTATGGAACTAGGAAGCCCAACATATGGAAGAAGCAAAAAGAAGGAAAAAAGGAAGGTGGCCATATTTTGGGAAAAGGACAAAGACCTCCCAGACAACCTCCTAAACAACCTCCTCACAAACCATACCAATGCCATCACCAACTTTACCACTACAACTACAACCAACGCTCTCTCTCTCTCTCTCTCACACACACACACACACACAGACACGTAACAACAACATTTTACATGCTACCATTATTTTCCTGTGAGAAATTCAGTGTAACAAACAGCTAATGGCTTCCGAGTCTGTTCCTTCTCTCAACGTCGTCGGATACATCCACACTACTTCTCCACCAAACCACTTATCCTCTCTGTCACACATCACTCTCATAACCGTAACGGTCCTCGCCGTCGCTGTTACTGTATCTCTTGCTCTGTACTTCATCATCCGTTACCGTCGCCGTTTCTCTCCGTCATCCGCTCCGGTCTTCTCCTCCTCGCATCGGATATCGCCGGAGATCGCTTCGTCTTCCCTCGCCGACTCCCTCCCGGCGTTCACCTTCTCCTCCGTCACGCGCCGCTCATCCTCCGCTGCCGCCGGTGACTGCGCCGTTTGCCTCTCGAAGTTCGAGCAACGCGACCTCCTCCGCCTCCTTCCGCTATGCTGCCACGCTTTCCACGCCGAATGCATCGACACGTGGCTCCAATCGAACCTCACGTGTCCGCTCTGCCGCTCTGTCGTTGCCACCTCCGAATCGGACCTCGCGAAGGTTTTCCGGTCGCCGTCCTTCGCCGGAGGCAACAGCTTCCGGCTGGAAATAGGTAACATCAGCAGCCGCCGCGGCGGAGATACATCTGACGCCGCCGGAAGGTCGTATTCTGTTGGCTCGTTCGAGTATTTCATCGACGAAGAGGCTGAGGTTCCGTTCAGTCATGCTCACCGGAGAAGCGTTTCCAGCGAGAAAGACGATGCTGCGGCGGTGGAGTTTCCGGCTTCGGAGCCGAGTTTAGCTGCTGAGGTTGGGCGTGGAAGTAGTAATAGCTGGTTGAAGGATTACGTTGATCGTCTTTCGGCTACGATGTCGTTTCGAAGCTCTGGAAGGTTCTTCACTGGGAGTAGTCGCCGAAGCGACGTCGTTGCAGTTGGAGATTACGATGTGGAAGCCAACCGTTTGGGGGAAGAAATCGGTGAAGTCTTTCGTTGGATTTCTGGGGTTTGATATGTAAATGAATAAAATAGTTACTCGAATTTTAGAATTTTAGAAAAAATTTCATTGCTTTAACAGATACATTACTACACTAGCGGGAATGGCATTTTGCGAATCACATTACAGAAGTCGAAATTCAGTGAATTCACAATTGTTTTTCTGTGCTTGCCATTTTACTCTCTATCGGTACCATCTTATGAAGCTAAATTCATACAATTTATTATGTTCCTTCTGTGTTAACAAGTGATTCTAATTTTTACACATCAAAACAATGTTAGTATTCCTTTAACATTTTTTTTATTTCATCACATTATTTACTTTTATTTTTTAGCCATACATTCTTGAGCGTCCACTAACTATTTTCTGTTAATATATCAGTAATTTTAGAATTTATTAGGTTAAAAATGCTAACATAAAAAGTTTGATTATTTATTGAATACTTCAAAATTATTAATTATTAACTACACCACAAATTGAATCAATTTTTCAGTTTTTTTAGTTGAATAAACTATTTGTTAGTCGACGTCACTAATCATGTATAAAAGAAAAGTTTTGTTATTTCCAATACTTAAAACTAAGATTAAACATTTAAATATAATAAAAATTTATTGACAACGAAAATAATTATTATATTAAATTATAAAAGTCTAATAAATATTGTTAAAATAAATTTTATTATCATTAATCGCTTGGAGGAGATATCTACCGCGGGGACTTAAATAACAGAAATGTTTGTCACTTTTTTATAGATGCCAGTTAAAAAAATTATTATAGTACTTTTATTATAATTTTGTATTTTAATATCGTTTTTAATAAAATAATCTTATTTTTAATATTTAATTAACAAGACTCCTTAAATAGCAAGTATGTTTAATCTTGTCGTTTAAACAATCAACTTAAATTGCTTTGTTGTGTGATATCAATGGGTTTAATCGCGGAGAAAAATAAGCAGGACTCCTCATTAATTGCGCTGATGAAAATAAATGCTTTGATGCGTGATATATGTTCTGCTTCAAGCCAAGTTCCATGTGGATGTGTGATGAACGTAGAATTAATTGTGTAGCTCTGTAAAAATAAATAATTCTAGTTTTTAAATTTTATAAATCCTTTAATTATTGAAAAAATATCAAATATTTTTTGTATTTTTAAGATAATATATATTACATACTTTATAAAATAATAAAAATTATTAAAAATAAGTAAAAGGATATAACAAAGTTAATTTGAAAGGCTGATGCAGTGATGTACGAACTTGTATGATCCCTTTTTTTAACAAATGCTTTGTGTTTGATATCTTTCATAAATAATATTTCTTTAGGCATTGTGTTCAAAATTTCTTAGAAACAGCAATAATATGCGAAATTCTGTCGATATTATGTACAAAAATTATATTTAATATTTTTTTTGTTAATAAGTTATATTTAATATTAATATAACTATTCAGATAAACCGATATTTAAATACCTGCAATTAAGTTTTGTCCTTAAAAGTATTAAACTTGTAAGCAACACGTAAAACCTGTTTCGACTACGTTTGTTGACGTTGATAAATGACAGGTAAACAGGATATTAATGGCACACTTGACGTCTCCACCGAAAAGAAACATAATCGCATTTCACGTGTTGATGATTTTTAATTTTTGGCAGTAACTTATGCAGAGTTTTTTCAGTTTGTTTTTTTAAATAGAATAATATATTATTATTTTATTACTGACTACTTTTCAGGAGCTTCAATTATAATTATAATTCTCTTAATATATAATCTTTAATTTTATAAATATTTTTAATTACTTATATTTTTAAAAAAATTTATCTGTTCAAACCAAGACTCTCGCTTTAAATTTTTATTTAATAATTTATAAAAATATAATAATAAATTATTTTCAATATATGTTTTTGTAAATTTATAGAAATTAATGATATATTATATATTTATTATTAAATAAAATCTTAAGATTAAATTTTAGTTTTGAATAATTAAAAATTAAAGCAATTAATAATAAATAATTAAAATTACATCTAAATTAAAATGTGAAGAGTGTAAATACAATTAAATCAACTAAAAATTGATATTGCAGGATTGAAACAAATCGTTACCGAAGTACAGAAAACTGCCATTGTAAGCTGTTGTTGGATGAAATAATGAAGCGAAAAAGTCAAATCAAGTAAATATCACAGCATTTAAAATTAAAATTATTTCTATTGTAGTTATTGAAAATAAGGTTTTTTTTTTCACATAACTTCACATTACATATTTTTAAAATTAAAAATTAATACACTAGTATAAATTACACTAATTATTATATTGTTAATGTTAATAGTTTATATTAAATATTATTTTTACTAATCCAACCATTAAATTTTATTCAAAATAAATAATTATATCAAAATAATTAAACAGTCTTATCATTAATTTATATATGTTTATAAATTTATCAAATTTGATTCAACATGAATATACTTATTTTGTAGAATTATAGGTTTGTTAATTTATTTTGTATGAATTAAAAACTCATATGTGAATGAAACAAGATCTAACTATTCTTTATCTTTATCTTTCTTTTTTTTTTATTGATATTCCTTTATACTTTTTCTTTTATTAGCATTGTTTTATATCACGAGATTGCTAGTGTGACTTTTTCTTATAAGATCAATATTCGTTAAAGTTTATTCCTCTCACAGCTAATATGGATTAAACATTAAAGTATAACTAAAATTCTTCATCTCATATCCTTTAATTCCTTCGGGTTAGTATACTTGAATGACCAACTTGTATACACAAACATGTTAATAATCAAATTATATATTTAAATATTTCTTTATGATCTTTTTTATCATTAATTTAAATATGCGAACATGATCAACTTGTACCGTTTATATATCTTATACTCTCTTTGTTGTTTCTTTCTATTATTTTTCTACTATCAAGGTTTACATGTTTAAATTAACGTACTAATATAATATATTTTGAGGACATAATTCAATTATGTGTTTTTGTTGTACGTTTCTGTCATTCTTTATATTCTTCTTTCTTTCATTTTTCCCTCGTAAATATTTATTATCATATATAAATAATGAGGCTAGAATAATTTTAATACAAGTACAAACTATAAACACAAATAATACGTCCAAGAGAACTCTATATCATAGACTATGAATTTAGAAAAAATTATAGCACAGATAAATATTGACCATGATTCTAAAAGATCCTTATAAAGTAAGAACTTCAAACCAGTGATCTAATTCATAAAATGTTAAAATTTTATACCATCACTTTTAACCTATTAAACATGGTCTTGCAATTTTTTTATTCCATGATGATTAATTCCATTTATTTTAATTTTTGTTTCACATAAATTTATTTTCTTTTATCATAATGAATTTCTTATTTATTTATTCTCATTCTTTATAATAATAAATATATTAAACCTAGCAAACCTTAATTTGGTGGTTCTTGACATTATGAAATATAATTATTTATCTTGGATATTAAAAGTTGAAATACATCTAAATACAAATAACTATGGAGAGGCCAATAAAGAACCAAATATAACAACTAATTAAGTTAAAGTTAAAGGCTGTGATTTTCTTTCCTTACCATAGTTACGAAGGATTAAAAGTTGAATATCTTAGGAAAAAAAACTCACTATTCTTTAGAAAAAGTTCAAAATAAAGATTTGACCACCAAAAGACTATTACTTTGCCTTAAATTTGTTATGATTGATTGCACTTATACTTATGAGATTTTAAAACTATAATAGAGTATAACTCTTTCGTCTGTTTAGAATTACTTATTAATTAAATTTTAATGAAAAAAGTTGTTGACAAAGATATGTTAGAACAAATATTATTTACTTTTCATACATCAAACGTGGTTCTATAATAATAAGAATATATTTATTTTTCATTAGATAAATATATAATAAGAATAAAATATAATTTTTTTTACAAGAAAAATATGTTATATTTACAGTTTTCGTGCATATTGGTATAAAATAGTTTTGTGCTATTCAACAGTTTTCATAATTCTGTGTTGACCAATAGAATTCAATCAGGTAAAATCCTCACTTATTTATGCTAAATTCATTCGTATCATTTAAGAACACTCATTCTTTTAAGAGAAATGCTGAATACTACTAATATACACAAAAATTGTGTCAGATTTCCTTGATTGATTGCATTTATATTTAATTAATAAAAAATACACATATTTCGTAATCTCTTGGTAAGCCAGTAAATCCTATAATTTAACAGCGAATGAATAATAGATAGTACAGGAAGTTCTGTATGGCGATGCCAATACAAGTTGGTTGGACCACCCCATTTTGACTGCAAATTGTTCAACTATATCCAATAACCTTTTCGATTAAAGAAAAATAACTTATAATTGTTATAAAAGATTTTTCGTAAACAGAGAGGTTCTGAATTGTGCAACAGCATAAAAGAGAACAACCTTAATGGTACAGGTCCTGCTGTACGGCGATGCTTGATACAAGTTGGTTCGACCAACTATTTTCAGTGCAAATTGTTCAACCATTTCTAGTAACCTTTTAGATTAGTTAAGCCACTCTACAAAACATCCTAATCAATCACCTTTCTTTCTCTTTTTTATCCTCAAATATTATTATTTTGTTGTACTTTTTGGTTTGTCGTGTTCAATCCAAGCACCACCTTACCCAACCCAACAGTGCTAGAACAAAACCCAATAAAGAGTAAGCTCAGAAAATCACTAGAAAGAGAGAGAATTAAGGAAAAACCAGTTGGTCTAAGGAGCGTGTGCACATAAAACACAAATCGACTCTTTGAACCAAAGGGTAAATATAATAAAACATGTTGCTGATGTTGTTGGGTTTGGGTTCGAGTAATTATAATATCCCTATGCCGTTGGCATCATCATCCCTATTCTACGTTCTCAAAAGTTATCGAATCATGTGTGAAGGAGATTTCCTATTCCTTTTATTTTATAATTTTAATAACTATAAACTTTATCATTTCATCCCCTTATTCTATTTCCTTTGGATATATAATTATATAGTTTCATTAAAAGGTTAATCTAATCACGATCGTACATAAAAGGGAAATTTAATGTCTGTGTCTTAATTGTAATATTGTATTTGTTGAGTTATTGGTTACTTTGACTGACCCAATCGGTGTTTGTTTGTGGAGAGTTTGGGACTGTGTAAGAAAAAGGTTTTCGATTTTGATTTATTTATTTTCCCATTTAAATACTTTTATTATTAATGCTATTAATATTTCAATTTTTAAATGGGCTTTGGGTTTGGTGGATGATAGAGCGATTTGGGAGGTTTATTCTTTCTAATGTTGGTCATACAATAGGGTTCCCAATTTACTTTCGGTCTTGACTTTTTGGACGTTGCTTCGATTTGGGGCGTGGATTTTCTTTCGATTTGACCATTTGGGTCGCTGATTCTCGCCTCACTTTGATCTGGGTCGCTCTCTTTCCTTCAATCTCAGAGTTTGTGTTGTTATTCCCAATTCCTGAGTGATAAAGTTGAAGACGTTCGTTCTTATCTTGTTTCTGGGTGGATTTTTCATCTCTGAGAGTTGTTTTGATGTTTTCTGAATTTTGATTCTGATAATAGTAGAGTCGTTGGAGGCATTATTGGGGGTGGGGGTGAGTAGGAGCTATTCTAGTAGTGTGCTTTCAGTTGTGATAAGTCTTCTTGTCTTTTTTCTGATATATATTTGGAGAAGTTTGGTTCTGTCATGCATACATGATGTTCCATTCTCAGGGTCCTTCGAGACATTGTAGTCTCCTTGCTATCCTGAGTGGTAAATCACGCGACAGTAAGCAAAAGCAGAAGCAGGGTGCTGCTTCTGAGGATCAACCTTCATATCCCTTCCCAGAGCTTTCTTCCTCTGGCCGTCTTGAGGTGATCACTGAGTTTCTATTTGGTGAAACGTTTTGTCTTATTTTGTGTTGTTTTATGTTGGCATTAAGAAAACTACCATGTGTAAGTGCAGTTTTAACCTTGTGTTTGAATTCAGGTAAAAGTATTGACCAAACCTACTGCTGATGAACTCGGTCGAGCTATTGAACAACTGCAGCCAGATTTTGTTTACCTGCAAGGGCAGCAGCTAGAAGACCGGGGAGAAATTGGGGCTCTTGTGTGGGAAGATTTTGACCTCTCTGTCCCAGAAGCGATATGTGAATTATTTTCTTCCAAATTGCCTGATACCGTGAGTGTTATTTGGATGGTTTTCTTTAGTGATTGTTTGACTTGGATAATCTATTGTTTGATGTCCAATCTACTCCATGATATTGTTGCAGGTTTATTTGGAAACTCCTAAAGGAGAAAAATTGGCAGAGGCACTCCGTTCTAAGGTCAACTGATAGCAGGCAATTTATATTTTTGTTTTAAATTTAATTAGATATGAAAACTAAGATGTGCTGGTTGAAAGTAATTAATGAAATGGTGGTTAAACTAACATGCTTAATGTGGACTTTCAAGATGTGACATTCCAAGATATTGGTTTTCTTGTTCCTTTGCTCATGAAAAGTAATTAAGGTGTTTTGTTTGGCAGGGAGTTCCTTACACTATCTATTGGAAAAATGAATTTTCAAAGTATGCAGCTTCACATTTTCGTCATGCATTTTTCTCTGTGGCACAGAGGTATAGTTGTGTATAATCTCGACTGTCATGCATGCTTTACATATATTCCTCTTCCGTGTTTTGCTACTGCCTTTTCATGGATAGTGATAGGTTGAGTGATTGTCACCACACTTCTCACTGACTAACTTCAGCTTCTACTGATGAAACAACGTGGCAAGAAAATGTTTAGAAATTTCAGTATTTTGGTCTATGTATTGCAATGTGGCAAGTTCCAACAATTGGATGCAGTTTGTTAGGTTTCTTTTATTTAGGTATTGGTTAGAAGTTACTTGTTTAGTTGCTATAACATGCCTGTATCTCAAATATTATTTTGTTACTGATGGTTGGTACTTGGTATTATGCATTGTAGTACATCCAGCCATACATGGGATGCTTTCCAGCTTGCTCTTGCATCTTTTAGACTATACTGTATACAAAACAATGTCTTACCTTCTAGCAGCCAGAAGGGTGCTGGTAAGCTTGGGCCACAAATTCTTGGAGATCCTCCGGACATTGATGTTAGTCCGTGTGTAGCAGACATGGAGGAAGAGGAAAGTTCACCTGAGACTATGTCTGCTGTAAAGATATACGATGATGATGTAAACATGAGATTTCTTGTTTGTGGAGTTCGTTGCACATTGGTAGGCCTGGGTAGCTTAGTTACTTTATTTTTGTGAAGTTTGTTATTGCTAATACTTCTTCACATTTAACCGTACCTTTTGTAACTGATGCCTAATTTTGTTGTTTGAACTCTCCTCCAAAAAGGATGCTTGCTTGTTGGGGTCATTAGAGGATGGACTCAATGCTCTTCTATTTACAGAAGTAAGTTTGTTGCATATGTTTGTTTTTACTTGATTTATCTTCTATTGTTTCCTGGGTGCAAGATCATCCTTTTTTAAATTCTGTATAAAATTGTGATATCTGGCCCTTCAGACAATTCATTGTAATTAGCATAGGCTACTTTGTGGTGAAGTTCTGCATGTTTTCCCTTCAGAAGCATTGTATTGAATTTGGTTTTAAATATAGTATTATTTGACATGTAAATTGATACTGTTATTAAAGAAAGTAGTTAAGTTGTATTGCATTTTTCATCTTGTTTGGACAATGTAGTCTAAATAATACTTAAGGCATATGCATATATCAGTTCAGAACAAATCGATCACCATTCTTTTTTTACATGGGGTCAGGTTTCATGATCAGCACTAACAAACCCACAATAACTTGCCCAAAACCAAGGTTTACCAAGTCTAAAGTCCCAAAAGATGAAATAGTTTGTTGAATCACTGACAATCTGACATAATAAAATATTGGTCTCTTCACTCACAATTTAGTGACAGTTTATGTTTTATTGAATCTTTTTTATTACTCATGTATATTTATCTGTTTCACTCTGGCTTTTGCAGATACGTGGATGTAAACTTCACAACAGGACAAGGTATTTGATGGTTCTGACTTCTGACTTCTGAGAGTTGATGGGTGTTTTCCCATTATCTTTTGTTTGGGGTTTTCTTGGTGACTGTCAAATGCATCCACACATACAATGATTTTTAGGAGTATTAATCTTTTAATTTGGAATTGTCATGGTTCTTTTTAATCTGTTTTAGCATCTTATTCTGTTTATTATATCCTTTTTACTGTTGTATATTGTAGTGCTCCGCCTCCACCACTCCAGGCAGGAATGTTCTCACGTGGTGTAGTGACCATGCGATGTGATATATCCACATGTAGTTCTGCTCATATATCACTTTTGGTGTCTGGAAGTGCAGAGGCTTGTTTTAATGATCAGGTACGGGCGAATTGTGGGGTCAGTGTTTGACTTTTCACATATATGCTGTTTTCAACTTTTTAACTTACCTATTTCTCTTTTTTCATCATCCTCCTTTTTTGGGTATATCCTCAGCTTTTGGAGAATCATATTAAAAAAGAGCTCATTGAGAAGACTCAACTTGTTCAGGCCTTTCCTTATCACGAACAAAGTAAACCACCTTCTACTGAGCCACGAAGATCAACCTCTGTAGCCTGTGGGTCTAGTGTGTTTGAGGTTTGTATGCGAGTTCCTGCATGGGCGTCACAGGTGAATCTTGTTTCTCAAGGTTTCTTCTGTCAGTTGTAGCTTTCTAAAATATAATTTATCTAGCCTTCAGAATTTGTTTTTAATCAATCAAGTGGTTTAGATGGATGTTTTGCTTCTGTGTGTTAGTATGATGACTTTGTTAGTTGGAACTTTTGGACTTTAAAGAGTGTAACTGAGACTAAATCTAGTCACTTGGCTCGTTTAGATTTGGACTTTAAAGAATGTAATTGTGACTGCTAATGGGAAGTTACAGATATTTGTGACTTCTGCTTGCTGTTGTTATATATTCTAGTTGACTGATTTAGGTGTTTTAGTCTGATTATTAGACCTGTAGTTGCAGTTTGTTATTTTCCTGACTGTTCTGTTTTTTCATGGAATATATATAAATAGCCTCCTTATTGAACTGGTTTGATCTTTTAGCAATAGGAAGCTGTAAAGACATGAGCCTGTAGTTCCAACCCCCCCGCGTGCTTCTTGTTTTTGAATGATGAAACCTGATCTTTAGATTAATGGTTTTCGATATTTTTCACAGGTTTTGAGACAGCTTGCACCCAATGTGTCATACCGCAGCCTTGTTATGTTGGGAGTTGCTAGTATTCAAGGATTGCCAGTTGCATCTTTTAATAAAGATGATGCTGAACGTCTCTTTTTCTTTTGTACTAGGCAGGGGAAGGAAATCTGTCCTGATGATCCTGTTTTGTCTGGGATTCCTAGTTGGCTAATGCCTCCACCACCCAGGCGGAAAAGGTCTGAACCATGCACTAGAACAAAGCCTATTAATGCTAGTGGCCGGGGAATTGAAGATACTGGAGGCAGTCAGAGACAAAAGTTAAATCCTGCTGCTATGAGGCCAATCCCTCATTCTCATAGACACAAGATTCTCCCCTTCTCTGGATTGTCTGAGGGTGAAAAATATGGAGACCATGGAAAATCAAATCAGCCACTTGCTCCTATTAAGCACAATGTTTCAGGCCATAATTCAGTTACGCATAGGAAATCTGTGTCAAACTCAATTCAGGCTCACCAAATAATTTCTTTGAATCCACTACCAATGAAAAAGCATGGTTGTGACCGAGCTCCAATACGTGCTTGCTCAGAGGTGGTTTCCACATTTTCTTTTGCTGACCTTTGCTATTTTCATTGATGAAGCTTTGTTTGACCCTAATCCAAGGTCAAATATTTTATTATCAAATTATCAATTTTTTTTACGTCAAATCTAACCCTAAGTTTCTTTCTCCCTGCTACATTTTCTGGCAGGAGGAATTTTTGAGGGATGTCATGCAGTTTTTGATCCTTCGAGGTCATACTCGTCTAATTCCACAAGGAGGGCTTGCTGAGTTCCCTGATGCCATTCTGAATGCAAAACGCCTTGACCTGTTCAACTTGTATAGGGAGGTAGGAGATTTGAATATGTTAAGCTAAGTGTATATTGTATAGTATTGTAAAAATTAAAAGCTATAACTGAGAAACTTGAGCATTTCAGGTGGTTTCGAGAGGAGGCTTTCATGTTGGGAATGGTATCAATTGGAAAGGACAAGTTTTCTCAAAGATGCGCAATCACACACTGACAAATAGAATGACTGTATGCATCCTTATCTTATTTTTGTCTGTCCTAAAACGAGATATTTCCTTGCATTTTATGCCTATGTCTAGACTGAGATCATTTTCATGAAATTGCCTACAATTTTATAAACTTTAAAGTACGTGTCATTCCTCTTTTGGTAGCCAATCGTAAGTTTTGAATTCCATAGGAATGAACCTCTAGTAATCTTTTCCTTATCAGGTATCTTGCAATTTTTTTTTTTTTGGATGAATGTGGGTTCTTTTCACCTCAATGTTCCCAGTATAGTATCTTTTGCTCATATAAAGCATTCAGTTCTTTATCTCAGTTGATGACTGGTATCTACTGCTTTTAAAAAAAATATTTAGGCAACTACTGCATTGTATGCATTACTTTTTCACTTGATTTCTCAAGTATTTGGAGTCATGTGTTCATTTTGTTACATTTTCCTGTCATTCTGTTTTTGCATTGAAGTTCTTCCATAACTAGCTGGGAGTTCTGTAATTTTTCATGCTGGGAGCTACTTTATTTTTTTTTTCTATGGTGTCAATTTTACTAATTTTTTTTTTCCATTGGCAAGATGACAAAAGCCGATTTCCTGTTTGTATTTTATGTTGAGAATTCAGTGATTCCTGAAAAGTGAAATGTAATTATTGTAGCAGTAGCCTTTGTTTGGCAGGGCAATTAAGCCACAACCACAACAGTGTTGTGTGACTTCTGCATTTTGCATCAAAATTATATTTGAACTGCTTATGTTTTACAAAATGGAAAATAAAATAAGGAAATTCCCTTGTAGACTATTTTCTGTTTAGTTTATTGAGATTTATGAATAAATGGGATACAACATTTTCATTTTAGTTGTGCGTTGCAAATACTTGCTATGTGCACATAATACTTTCTCAGGTTTGGAATTGTAACTGAATATATATTGGAGATCCACATTCCATGCAATATTGGAAACATTAATAATTACTTTTTGGTATCAGGGTGTTGGAAATACACTCAAAAGACATTATGAAACTTATCTCTTGGAATATGAATTAGCTCATGATGATGTAGATGGAGAGTGCTGTTTATTGTGTCACAGGTCTGTTTCTGTGTCTCTAAATCAATAACGTGGAGTTGGTCAAATTCTGTCCTATTGACTATTATTTACCTTTCATGTTGGTGCAACAGTAGTGCAGCAGGTGACTGGGTGAACTGCGGTATATGTGGTGAATGGGCTCATTTTGGCTGTGATAGGCGGCAGGGACTTGGAGCATTTAAGGTATTGCTAAATTTTGACTTGAGTGAATGCCTGCTTTAACCTAATCCGTAAATAGTTGCATGATCAGTAAAAGGCCTTCAAAGAGAGAAATTTACTTTTTAATTTTTTTACTCCTTTGAAATTCAAAACATGTGATGTGATTCTTTTGTTGCTCCTTTGGGTGGGTGATAAACTTGCAACGAAGCAGGTTGTTATTTTTAAGCTTGAAATTAATCAGCCTTGACCTGCTTCTTGTAGGCAGGGGTGACCTCATAGCAACTTTTGGTTGGCTTTTTAGTTGTAGTTTGTGATACATAAACAATATCGGGTTAAGTTGCAACAAGTTGTTGCAATTAGAATCTTGCTTGTGACTTTAACTGTCTGTTTCTTTTTGATGAAACTGATAAGTGGAGCGCTAACAACACTCTTTAACACACATTATATCAGGAAATGATGTGGATCCTGCTCATCACTTAACGAGTCTTAGCTCATATTTTGTAATTCTCAAATAAATTTCAGCTAGTTATAGTGAGTTTGACGTGTATTGTTAACATTTTTCAACAAATGTAAGTAAAGAATAATCACATGAGAAATGGAAACAAGAACAAATAGAAAATCCAATTCCCAGAGTGATATCCAAGTATCATTGTAGCATGCATGATATTTTGCACATAGGTAAACTTCATGACACAACATGAGATGGAAAGCTTATCATTGTTCTTGACCTCTATAATGAATGGCAGGACTATGCTAAAACTGATGGACTGGAGTACGTTTGTCCTCACTGCAGCATATCAAATTTCAGTAAAAAATCACAGAAAACTGCAAATGGTTATTAACAAGTCAAGCGGTGCTATCTCTTTCCCAGAGCAAATGTACATGAGTGTTGATAAATTTTACTTACTCATCGGTCTGTGGTTGGACCGTGTCTCTTAATTGGTAAGGATAGGTTCTAAGGAGTGTAATTGTTTCACTTATGTTTGGAGTTTTGACATACTATGGTCACAAAAAGGCCATCCAAGTTTTCTAGCATCACTAGTATTATATAATTCAAAGAAAGGAATCCAGCAAAAAGATTTGTAGGATGAATTGATTTTACTCTAGCTTGACGATTAGTCCACTTCTCAAAATGCAGATTTTGCAATATTTTTGGTATTGCCAGTTATGTAACTCAGCAATTGTGAGCATATATATATATTTGTAATAGTTGATACGTGAATATTTTTGGCCTTGTACTTTGCATGGTATGTTCATTGCATGCATTTATATGTCGGGGAATAACTGTGCGGTTGAGTTTCAATCATGCCAAGCGTTCGTGTAGATTTTAAACAAGTGAAATATGAAGAGTCAATATGTGAAGAGAGATTGTCCAAGTTCAGTATCAACTTTCAGGATGGAAATAAGTCGTCTCTTCTGCCCTTGCTTCATTTCGTCTTTTGCTTGTCCTTGTGTTGTAATGGTGCAAAATCATTTACTAAAAGCTACGTGTTTACTACATTTTTTCCAATAAAAATGAACATTTGCTAGTGCTTTTATTTCGTTTTTGTTTTTTTACTTCGTTACTTTTTGTATTTACTTAAACTCGTGCGGTTTTAACTATAATGAAAATGTGGTATCACATTGATTGATTACTATTAGAATTTAATTAGAATAATTGACGACATAAAAAAATTATACTATTTTTCAATTATTTGTTTTACTCTGTCTCAAGAAAATAGTTGAAGGTGATGTTACAAAAACTAAGAAATTCATTTAATTATCTTTTTTCTATTAAAAATATTATGGATATTATTTATTATACATATCTTAGAATATGTTTACACAGTAAATGAACAGAGAGTGAAGATAGAAAATTAGTTTTGAGATAATTATCTTTTGGGTAAAATTGAAAGGAAAAAAATAATTATTAAATATTTTTAAAGGTTTGTAAAAGCTCATTTAAAAACTACTAAATATAGGTTAACATAAACAAATATTTCATTTTAGAATTATCTTTCAAACAAAACTTAAAAAAAATATGGTTAAATATATTTATAGTCCCTTTAAAATTATTGAAATTCATATATATATAGTTTGTCTTTAGTTAAATGTAAAATGTTTAAAATTTGTTGCCACCCTGATTCAACTTTTACTAATTGAAATTTTAACCACGGTAAAATTATCAAACTTAACTTTTAGTTCTTATAAAAAATATTTATTTCAATCATTACTTAAGTTAGAGGACGACCCGAGAATACTTAATGGATCCTTAAAGTTTCCAACTCATATTATGTACCTCTTAGCTAGAAGTCTTCATATCAAGCTTTACTTCAATCTCACACAGAATCTCTCAATTAGTATATCTATTTGCTATATTTTTTTAATTGAGATCAATTATGCAGCTCAACCTAATGTCATGGAAAATTATGATAATGGACTTGTTATTTTCATTTTCGTATTTTTATTATACATATATCTTCAAATTTTAAAAAAAAGCTTTTATAAAAGTTATACACAATAAATATTTGGTGTTTAAATTAAGTAGAGACTTAAAAGAAAACAAATTACAGGAAATAAAAATAAATTTTAATAATTTTATAAGAAATAAAAGTAAATTTTAAATATCACATGGAACTCCCTTAACAATTAATGGATACTAAATAACTATATAAATTAACATTGAATATTTACATTAACTAGAGAGATTAACATGATTTTTTTATAAATTTAAAAATAAATTTAACTAATTTTGAACATTTTAGATTAAATAGAGACTAACAATTTTTTACAGAAATTAAAAATAAATTTAAGTAATTTTATAAAGATTAAACACATTCAACTCAAAAGAATTGATTTCAAAAGGACAGTCCATTCCCTATTGACATTCAACGAACCCACTATCAACATTATCTTGCAGTAATATTATCTCTCTCTAACCCTCTAGCGCCACCGTGACAACTTTATTTTGTGTTAATTTTAAAGTCCAATTTATTGTACATTTTAATTAATTAATAGTATTTTATTTTTTTTACATAACCAATACATCAAAATTAAACTTCTAATATTATTAGACATGCAACAAAGCTCGAAAACCACTCATTTTAATTTCTTTTATTCTTTTTAAAATTTAATTGACAGCATATCAAAGTACTTTGCTTGAAAGGCATATTTCAGCTACTAACAAATTTTTGTTAGGCGATTTTTAACAACAACTATTGGGATTGGGCATTAAGACATGGAAATTGTTTAATATTTAAAAAAGATAAAAAGTTATAAGCTTAACAGAATCATGCATAACATAAAATCACACCAGATGTAAGCTATTAGGGAAAAGTTTAGCAAGTTTGCACTTTGCGTTAGGCGATAGGTTCAAACCTCTTTACTGCCATTATACCAATACAATTTTATAAATCATAGCATATTCAAGCGTCGTTAGCGTCGACAGTACGCACAATAATGTGAGGAAGTTAAGGACGGAGCTCCACAGTTGTAGCAGAAAGCGATTCCACACCTGCATCACAAAATAAAAGAAAATTCCTAGTGTTCTTAGTACAAAGGTAAATCGAGCATTAACACCAATCCACGAATTTCCTACCTTCATTAGACTTGAATCATATGTATGAATCTCATGCTTTAGATTTAGCAGACTTTGTAGTATATAGGTGATGATTATGAACCCTTTACAAGGTGACAAGTGTGGTGCAAAGATTACCAAGTAAAAGGCATAAAAGTTGAGAGGAAAAAAAAGAAGAGAAAAACATACATTCTCACCCTGAATTTCGGAAAACAATAATCAAATTTTGTCAATGAATTGGTTGTAATTATGCAGGAAATTTGTCATGACATATGGAGGAAGGAAAAGGGGGAAATGAAGAATGCAAAAGGCTCAGCAATAGCCGTGGTTCTTAATATCAAGCACATGGAAACAAAGACAACATTCTAGTCTCGGAGATTTAACAGCTTGTTCATTAAAACGGAGTTTCCTAAATTTAAAAAAAAAAGAAAAAAGAAGCATTTACATCCACATGCGGTGTTGACTATTAATCAGTATACGACCACGAAGCTAAAATGTAACACCTAAACAGACCAAGGTCAAAAGAAGATTTGAACACCACAACACAACACCTTAGTCGCGCCACAACCACATCAAGCCATTATTGGAGACTGCATTAACATTAACAGCATGTAACCACAATAACTGTAACAGAGCTGCAACTTAAAACCTTTGTGCACAGATAAAACAGAGCAACGTTCTCGTTATGTTTATCTCTATACAAAAGAAGAATTTTGCTCACCCCATCATGATTTATTCATCTCGAAGGGATTGGAACGAAACAGAGAAAATGTCATAGATAAAAAGAAACGTAAGCTAAGGGTAAAAATATCAGGCAGTTAATTTTTATAAAAAGGTTAATCAGTTCCTCAAAGATAATTACTGAATCAAAATTGAATTTTTTTTACTAAAAAAATATAATAATAATACATTTTGACTGTATGTTTTAGCGTGATTTTCAATAAAAACATTTAATTTATTGATTGCCTGTGAGGACCATTTTTAGAATAGTGACAGAACAGTTGTTATACCTGCATTTCATGTACATGCAACCCTCAGATTTGGCAACGTAAAACCTACACTTGGGGCACCTCTTCCACCTCATCTCTCTAGCAAGGTTCATCAACATGATATCTTCCTTCTCCCTCTCGTCCCTGTTCAGCATCTGAAACTCCTCGCAGGGTATCCCTTGATGCCAGGGTACCCTACATAAAGCGCAGAACACCCTCCTACAATTGGGACACTCCGATTCCCTAATATTCTCTCTCTCATCTCGAATCAACAACGCAGAACAATCCCCGAAGGGACAATAGAACTTATCCTCCGCAGCGATCACAGCCTCGCACAGTGCCTTCCCCCACCGATCCAAAACCCCAGGATCAAGAATTGTGCGACAGTCCTCCGCCTCCAATAATCCCCTGCATCGCGGCACAGGGCACGCGATGTTCACCACGTTTTCTTGAAGCTTCGACTCCACGTACGTCGCCACGCACTCCTTGCAGTACACGTGGCAGCACCCGGCGATGTTGAAGGAGTCACTCGCGGTCTTGGTGTCGGTGCAGATTTCGCAAACGAATGGCGCTGTGTTGGAAAACTCGCCCTTTTCGACGGTGTTGTGGTTTCGTTTTCGCTTCCCGAACGCCGCTGCGTTTTGGGGTTTGAACTTGAGGATTCGAACGTCGTCGTCGTCATCGGTGTCGGAAAGGTCAATGACGTGGACGGAGTGAGAGGGGGTGGAAAGAGTGAGTGAAGCTGCGATGGAGAGGTATAAGTTTCTGTCGTTGTCGTATTGGTCGACGGAGATGGCGTTTGACTTGGTGGCTCCTCTTTCGGAGATTGGCGTGAAACAGAAGGATTCCACGTCAACAACTTCGGCGGAAGGAGGAACGGTTGTTCTGCGCCTTTTGATGATCGACGTCGTTTTGGCGTTGAGGGGTGACTCCAGAGTGGTCATCGGTGACGGCGGCGGCGGCGGTGACGACGACGGCGGCTGAGGGTGAAACATTGGGAACTTGTTTGTTATGGTGGAAATAAGGGATTGGGAAATGATTGATGAATGAAGAGACAGTCCCTCACTGGAATTACCGGTTACCAGTTACCAGTTACCACTCACCACTCTCCACTTTGCTAGCTTAGGAAGTACGTTGCTGAACGCATTACTAATATTAGTTTAGATTCCTCTGTCAATTTTATCCCTCTCCTTTATTCAAGCACAGAGAGTCAGAGAGTTTTAAATTCAAAAAATATAATTTAAGTTTTTTACTTTTAAAAATTATTGTTATTTTTTCCTTAAACAAATTATTAATGCTCAATTTGAAAGAAAAATTAGTTAGCATTTTTTATAATTCATTTTAAAACATTAAATGTGATAAGGATTTGTATTTACGTTAATTTCAAATTTATTTTTATTTAAAAAGATATATGTTAATTTTTAATTTAAAATTAAACTGAAAAATTGTGTTTAGATGAACTAAAACGAATTGATTATTTCAATAATCAATTATATGTACATTCGATTATTGTGATAGTTGATTGTATGAAATGAATTTTATATTTAGATAAATTTGACAAAAAAATATTTTAATATAATATATTATATTTTAATTATATAAAATGATTATTTTTTTAAGTAGAAAGAAATATGACTTAAATTATATAACAGTTTTTGAAAAAATTGTTCAAAATAATTTAATCCAAACACACTTTAAGTTTAGTTTTAAAAAATTACGACTTAAATTTAAGAAGTTAGATTTTAAAATTTTGATATATTTGTAACTCTAATTTTTAAAATTTTATATCATAAATTTATTTTTATTTTATAAAATAATAATAATAATAATAATGAAGATATTTATTATATTTTAATTTAGAACATGTGAAATTATTATTATTTCACAATGTTGACATTTTTTCTTATATATTGTTTAAATTTGTCTAAATTTAAAAGCATATATAATTAAAAAATTACTAATATATACAATAAATCTACAGATATTATAAGTTTTTTCAAAAAAACATGAACAATTTAAAACGTTTATTAAGCTTTTAGTAAACATTAGTTTGAAGAAAACAATGTGTTTTCGCGTTCTGAGCTACGGCCAGAGAAGGGTCAATAAGACAAAGTGGCTACGAAATTATGATTGCAGCATCGGTGAAGTGTAAAGAAGACTTTCCAAAAAGTCAACAAGAAAGATAAGCACAAGCAAAAGGAAAAGTGACTCGTAAAGAAACACAAACTCATAAGATAATTAAGCAATTTCCCTAATTAAGAATATTCACATCCTCTCATAACAAAGTTCTAAGCCCAATTTCGAGTGTAGGAAAATGTTTTTTTTTTAACTCTTAAAGGTAGAAAAAAAAGGGTTTCCCCTTATTAGCATTCTTGAAAATGTAAAATGGGGCTTCTTTATTCACCAATTTTCGTATGACATGGAGCATTATTTATATATAAAATCAAAGATGATTAAAATTATGTTTAGTAAATAAATATTTTAAATTAACATAAAAAATAAATATTTTAAGTATATTTTAGTTAATAATTTTAAAATGATTGTTTGATAATTATTTTTATAATGTATAACCGATCGTTGTATGGTTTTATTATTACTTTTTTACATGTTTATTGGGTACAATTAGTCACTACTCACTTACATTATTCTAAAAAATAATTAAAGAATAAATTATTTTTTCTATAGAACTATTGAATGTAATTTAAAAAATAAAATATAATGAACAAAAAATAGTAAGAAAGAGGGAAAATATTTTTTTTCCTTTTTATTGATGTACTAATAATAATATGATTATGACTTTACGTATATTAATAAAAATACTACAAATTCAATACGGGTAAGGTGGAAAAAGAAGAAACATCCCAAAAATAATCCATCACTAAGTAAATACTAATAACAACCTCTTAGATTAAGAACATGTATCTCCCTATTTCTTTTTGGAGGATAGCCTTAGATGTTCAATATCATAAGAAAAACACATAATAAAGAAAAATAACTTATAAATCATTACAAAATAAAACTACTAAATTGAAGAAGAAAAAAGTGAGAGTCTGCTACTAAATCAATATAATTTCATCAAGAAAGAATACAATTTAAGAATCAAGCTAAGAATAAATTTTATTTTTCTTCTACCTCGCCAAATGACAATAAAATTCTCTACTTTTTCTCTTATCTTGATATCATTAAATTTTCAAGGAGATGCATATTTTTTTTATTCTTTAAAACATAAACTATCTGTGCTTGCTTTTAATTGTTAGGAAAACAATTATGGCTAACATAACTGTATAAGCTAGCTCCACAGTTGTAACAAAATTTGTGTAAACACCTGCATTTTAAGAAAGTAATAAAGAATTAAATTAATAATCAACCTGAAGGCTGATATTAATATAGAATTCAAAGATATATTTTTATATATATAAAAAGAAGACATTAATTATGTAGGAGAAGGAACATGGAGGAGGGAATTAACCAACCTGCATGTCATGTAATCACAGCCATTATTCTTTTCAACATAATGCTTGCAGTTTGGGCACCGTTTCCACTTTCTTTTCTTGGCGAGATTCAACAAAAGATCATCGTTCTTGTTCTCGTTCAATTTTTTATACTTTTGACAAGTTATTTTTTGATGCCAAGGAGCATTACACTGAACACAAATGGCTCTCTTGCAATGAGGACAAGTTGAGTTTCTAATGACCATTCGACCATCATTGATCAACAACAGTGCGGAGCAATCATTGAAAGGACAATAGAACCTCTCCTCCTCGGGAATCACGGATTCACACAAAGCTTTTTCCCACCTCTCTAACACGTTGGTGGGTAGAATTGGTTTGCAAACATGAGGACTCAACTCCCCAAAGCACTCTCTCTCAGGACACTTAATGATCAACACGTTGTTTTGGAGCTTTGATACTATGTATCTGACGGTGCATGTGAAGCAGTAAAAGTGGCCACAAGGCTCCACACTGAAGCTGTCATTTAGTGACTTCGATTCACAGCAAATTTTGCAGGTGTAAAGTATGGTACCCCTTATGTCATCTTCATAAGAGGGTCTAAAATATTCCGCTATGCTTTCTAGGTCCAAGCAATTGAAAGAAGATTCATCATTTCCCTCTGAGGCCTTATTTTTAGATTTTATAGAAACACAGAGCTTGTTGCCCATTTTCTCTTACATAAATGATGGCAGTGTGTTGTGATTCAATTCAGCTCACAACCTCTTCTTCTTCACTCAACAGTTACTTAGCATTGGAGTTTTGGCAGCTAATAAAGAGTGCAGAAGGAGAAGTAAACAAACCGGTTATTTGGGAGCGGAGAATAATTAGGATGAACGGGTCATTTTTGTTATAACTAATCACAAATATGTAACTATATATAAGTAAAAGATAAGTGATTAATTTTTTTATTTTATTGGTCTTACTGTATATCTTGTCAAGTTTCCTATCAATTAGTAATTTTTGCGTCTTCTAAACCCCAATTTTTCGCGTCAAAAGCTCAATCAATCTTTCGATTTTTTGGGATGGGAGAGAGTGAAATGGTCCTTAGGTTTCAAGATATGATAAAAGGACTTTTAAGAATAAACTTATGATAGAAGTTTTTTAAATGAATAAAAATGGGTTAAAACAAGAAACATATGATATATGTAGTATAAGTATATATATATATTTTTATTTAATAATTTTAGATAAATTAATTAAATTTGGTCGTTCTGAATTTTTTGAAATGACTATAGTAAAAGTCAAAGTTTGTAATCATCTTAAAATGTACGATTCGATAATAATGGGAAAAAATGTTGGATAAATTTAATTAAATTGCCTTATCCTGAATTTTTTAAATGACTATAGTAAAAGTCAAAATCTACGATTAGTTAAAAATGTACGATTTGATAATAATGGAAAAAATATGTTGAATAAACCCAAATTAAATGTAAAAGTATTTTGATGGACATGTGTCCCTTAATTATAAATCTCTCTCATTACATTCTAATGTAGTTAAGCTAATCCAAACCAACCACAACTAGTAAGTAGACTCAACTGTAAATAAATTATATTTTACACCTATAGATCTCGCGCTCACTACAACTAAATATATTTCTTAAAATTAGGAAAAATAATAGCAAGTAATAAGATAGATTTTAACAAAAAAAATAAAGTCATTTCTGCAAGTACAAGTTTAGATTTCGCACACAACATATGTGTAGACAGAGTGAGACAAGCATAAGTATTAAGTAAAGATCACCTAGCTATAGCTATGTGTTTAACTTTCTCTTTAATTTAGTTCATATCAAATTTAACAATTTTAAAAATTTATCTCTCTGGTTATTACTAGTGTAAAGCTGATGTGTGTGAGAAAGATAACTCGTATCAAATAAAGACTATGTTTATTGACAGATTCTCTATAACTAAGTTCAAGTTTTACTATTTTATTTTTATATCTCATGCTTATTACACATGTATGGTGCGAGAAATGATAAAGAAAATAATTCTGCTCATCTATCTCAATTGAAATTTTCTCTTTATTAGGGGTATTGGATTTTTTTTTGTCTATGTATACTTCTTGTCAACACTTTAAAATAATAAAATTTCCATTATTCTTTTCAACAATTTTTTACTGAACTCTAATTAACTATATTGATAGATTATATTTTAGCAATTTAATTTACCGATCTTGTGAGGATATAAAATTACGAAACCTTTAGGGCATAGTAATCTCGACGTTAAAATAGAAAAGTTGTTGATCTAAGCATGGATGACATATTTCAAGAAACGAAAATAATTATTTGACAAATTGTCTATGTATAATTAAGTCCAATAAAATATTCACATACAAATTGAGTGTGTTAATAAAATGAAACGAAAATTAATAACTGTTCCACGATTCCATTGCATGCAATGTTTTAAATTTGTAAAGGGAACAATACTTTATAACCCCATGCATGATGTGCCAGAATCGCAAGTAGCATTGGAGGCTCCATATGCAACTGATAGAATGATAGGTGCAATTTGCAAGTGGAATTAGACCTAACAGCGTAAAGTGGAATATAAACCATGAAGAGCAGTTTACAATGGCTAAGCAGCATTGGGTCTGCCCACCATTCTTAATAAAATGCCCATTCTGGTGAGGTAAGGATCATCATAAAAGCACAAAATTTTATATAATGTGATAGACTAAACAATGTATTAGCCAAAACACCTCTTATAAGAAAAATTAGGCTATATATATATATATATGAAGTAAAATTTCTTACACCAAATCTAAACTTTTAATAAGTTATAATTTATTATTTCATTAGGTGTAAAAGATTTTAGACTTACATTAATGTAAGAAAATTCTTCACTTTTATATATATATATAATTTAATCCTTAATAAAATAAAAAAATTTAATTCCAAATCTTGAAAATAAACCTTTTACTATTATAACGGTCAGCCTAATATTATATCCTCCAACAGATATTTAGGTTGATCTTAATACTATTTATTTTCATTCTATGAACAGAGAACAGCTCGAATAAGGCAACTACAAAAGCAAAAGCAAAAAATAGATCATACTAATGCATCACCATCTTCAGATATAAATGGAATTCTCATTTCATTCAATAAAATATTACAATGTGGTGACTACAACTTATATTCGAAGCTTCTTCCCAGGTTGCGGCTCATCATCATAATGGTGGCCAACCTCACCATTCGTGTCCTTTTCCATCTTCTTTCTGGAAAGTATCTTATTGATCTTGTGCAAATCATTATTGAGCTTCTGGTCCTTGTTTTGCTTTCGGGTCTTCCGGCCATCTTGCATCTTTACACCGAACTGGAATGCAGCTTTTGGCATTGCTTCCTTCTGTTCATTGTAAGTGGCCCATTCCTCTTCAGTTTCGAAGTCCCATCTATGAAGACGACCCTTTGCCTGTTGAGAGTGCATATTTCAATATTGTAACGTTCACCATATTACTCATTTTCTAAGTGGACAACAATATGACTAAATGACAAGCAGGTTTATGAACATTATTTTTTTCCAACTAGTTATTTTGAGATAACAGCTAGTATAATAGTCATTATGACAAGTTATGTTGTACACTACTTAAAACGAAATAAAGAGAGATGCAGTTGATTTCCTCATAAGTGAACTGATCGTTACTTACCCTTCCACCCATATCCATTTTTGACAAGTCATCTTCATCATCGCTGTCCACTATCTCACGGTTATATTCTTGATACCCTGGGTAACATTCAGAGTAACTCTCTGAGATGAAGTTGGGATCTTTTTCACGAGCATCTTTCTCTCTCAGCTGTTGAAGTCTCTGGTCATCTCGCTTAAACACAGACCCTAAACCACGATCCTTCTCTTCTTGAGTCATAAAGCGCGGATCATGTGGAATAGTTAAACCTGCTTGCACATCATAAGTCTGCATATTTGGCTGAAGATACTGATCTGGGTAAGCCAGTTGTTCAGCATACTGGTACTCCTGCCACTCTCCTTGGTACCCACTAGCCAAGGCTTGTGTTTGCATCACATCATATCCGTTCTGCAACCAAACAGTGAAATCAAAGAAACTCAATACACCATCAAACATAATTCAAGCAGAATAAAACATGAGGGTAGCGCAAATAGTACAATAATATTTTTTTCTAGTTCTCAATTCCATAGAAAATTTTTACTAAAGATGAAACAGGAGTATGGATTTTACTGTTTCCAATTATATTAACTTAGTCAACCCACAATTCAAAATAAATATAAATAGCACCAGCTTACTGTTTCTTGCCACCCTTGAGACAACATAGAAGGGGGAACAGGACCATAACTAGGTTCTGTGAAATATGAAGGCTTTTCTTTGTTCCTAGGAGACTCTTCCATGTCCTCAGAGACAGGACTTTGGCTCAAGTCTTTACTGGGTATATCATATTCAACACCATCACCAACAAAAATGTCATCATCTTCTGCTCTAGCAACAGCTGGGCCTTGTTTCTCTCTTGATATGAGAGGATTTTTCTTTAAGGGGGGTGGAGGAGGCAAGAAGGTTTCTCTTTCAGTTTGATTCTTCGGTCCACCTTCAACCTTCGGTGTCTTATCTTCTTTTTCATATCCATTACCAACAGCCAAAATCTTCCCTGCATATAAAAGGGAGATTGCCAAGAACCTATTAACTATAAATTCTTATCTGAAAAATAATGCATAAAAGAAAGGGTATAATAAATGTTATCATTCATCATCTCCCTGGTCATCTATATCATAGTAAATTTGTCCTACATTGTTGGGGTCGTTCTACTGTTTATTCTTTTCCTATTCAGTGGCATTTCATAATTATATGCTGGTAATATGGATTTTGAATAAGCTATTGATTTCTCCATGTAAAGCATGGGTTTGGCGCCTAGTTTGTTAAGAAGAAACAAGGGAGGAAAATGCTCCACACCACTGATCTATGCTACTTAAACTCATCAAAAACTTATTTACAGTAAACCCAAATTATGGGGAGTGTGTGTGTGTGTGTGTATAAACGATGGTTGTGATAAAAACCATCACAATCTTCAACATAAAATAACTAAAATGTAGAAATGGACCAAACTTACAGCACCATTTTTAAGCAAAATACATCAATTCATATAAATTTGCATCTAAAAGATAATAACCAAACTCCAAAATGATCTGCTCTGTACAGTACCTTTTGCATCTTTTTCCTTCTTTTTCTTCTTTAGGATCTTCCCAGAAGAACCAAGACGAAGATATGACATTATTTTTGCAATTCGATCTAGAACAGATCCATCAACATTAACTGTAACCATTTCCTGTGCAAAATAAAAGCAAGGTTTAACAGGCAATGTATATATAGACAACCTGTTCAATGTAAAAGAACAAATGTCAAAATGGAATCAGCAAGATCATAAACCTCTGGCACGGGACAGTCAGCTTTACTACGGTGCAAGGTCGTTGGAATATCATGATGGTATCCACCCTCCTAACAGATTAGAAATGAAATTTACATCAGCAACTTGCTTTCGGAGAATTAGAAAATAATTAAAAATATATAAAAGGATTGGATCAACAAGTTCATAGATGCGACTTTTAACACTATTCTTAGTATATCTATTCTATAAGGTGAACTGAAGAACTATAAGTTCCCTTCAGTCATTACTAAAAACGCATATCCAAATCAAAATAAAGACAAATGCAGCATGTAATACTAACCACAAGTTAACATTTGATGACTTATGATCACGACAATGATTCTACAGTGGTTAATCTATAGTGTTGGCAATGCATAGGCACCTGACTAATGAATCTGTAAGAACAGTCAATTCAAACACCAAATCATATGACCATGACATGATTTTTTTTTATGAAATCACATGACTTGATGGTTTAATCTCCAGTCTTGAATGTGCATATATGTCTAACACTCAAGATTCACTTCTCTCATTCCTTACATAATTATACAATTAATGCGCATGCACAGCAGAGCAAAAGAAAAAGGTAGCATTAGAGCCATCTACGGGTTCATGTTTGTGAACTACCATATGATCATTTTTTGAGACATAAGTATACACAGTTACACACACTTAGTCACTTACATGCTGGTAGACAACAATTCTATGATACCAATCTAACACAAGTGGGAAACAAAATGGATGGTTTAAAACACTTCTGTTAGTCACTTACATGCTGAGTAAGAATGATAAAAAATGAGAAATTAGCCATGAAACTCCTATAAAACACCAAAATCTTGTTAGCAAAATGGAAATTCTTACCATGTTAAAGATAAATGTCATTCGACCAGGAAGGAACATCTCATTTGTTTTACTAATGGTCTGAGGCTTGACTATCCACTGATAAACTGACTGAAACAAAAGATTACAGGTATCAGTAGCAGTGGGCTACAGCCTACAATAATTTCTAAATTAGAAGCATCAATTTCAAAACTTCAAGTGCAATAAAAATATTCCCCAGTTGCTCTTCTAAACAAATCTGCAAAAGAACCTTCGCAGTAGCTGTTCGGATTGACACTTGTTGGTCTTCCTTAGATGACCTGTCACAAAATCATAATCACATATAAAAAATTAAATTTATTAAAGACAAAGTTAAGAATTCATAAAATGCATTAATCAAAAGAAGTAACACAACCCATAAATATTATTACGGAAAATTCTAATTCAAAGTTACCTTGATTTCCCATCACCATCATCCCCAGCATCTGGCTTCTTATCAATCTCACTTCTTACTTTGTTCAGCAAAGCATAATCCAAACCTTTGACCAAATGGGTATGCTCCACATCACCTGACAACATCAATAAATCCAACAAGCTTATTAGCCCAAACATTTCATTTAAGGCTTTAATTTTTTAGCTAAAGCAAAGATTATATAAACATATATTGATTCCACAATCAGGACTACAATGATAGAGACAAATACTCTATTATAATGCAAGTACCTCATAACATAATAAAGGACAAAATGACATATACCAGAGAAGGAAAAGATTACAGAAACAAGCGGCAAGGGATTTCTAAATTCACAAGATACTAGGGTCTAAGATATATAGAGTATAGAAAGTTAAGATTCCCTTCACCTATGTTTGGGACAAAGGTGACAATTGAAACATTGTCAAATCTTAAATTTCAATAAATCTTATGCTTAAGTTTCAATATAGTTGAAATACGATTCTTGAGTACCAAAACCTCCAATAAATAAACTAACATATTAATTAACATTTCTATGCACACACAATAACAAAAGAGACCTCAAACCTTTATGAAGGGACTAAGCAAACAAACTTTAGATTATTTGGGTTTTTGCAAACCAGACAACAATTAATAAATGCGGAACAAATAATGGTTCAATACAAACCTCCGAGGTACTTGCTCTTCTCAATCGATAACTTGTGCGCATCAGAAGACCTACGAAACATTATAACAATTGAGAGAACAGAGTGCGTAATTAATTGGGAAATGGGGAACCAAAGCTAAAAAAGTTGAATTATCATACAAAGTAATATAAGGTGATGGAAACCTTACCGAAGATCTACAGTACCAGGAGGAGCCACTGCATGAAATCCAAGTTCAGTTTGTTCATAATCAGGATTTTGATCTTCTCTACGCTCTTTAGCTCGATCTCTGTATTTTGGTACTTCCGGTTCTTCCGGTTTCTCTTCCCTGTATAATTAGCGCTATCAGAACAAAAGCAGAAGCATGCAAATGCGACATTACAATCCCTGAATAGCTTTGTAAAACCCTCGGTCCATATAAGAGAAATATGGTCGCGAAAAGCGCTGAAAATGGATAGAACTTACTTGCGGCGAATTGGTTTGTCCTTGTAATTTCTCTTGGACGCAGTCATGTTGGCAAAGCAATCGAAACTATTGTTCGACAAGTTTGAAGTATGAACTGTGATCGAATTTGCAATTGAGGTCGTTATAAGAGCCTTTCGGTTGTGGTTAGGGTTTTTGGAGGGAGCGATTGGCAGGCGATAATCAAATTACCAAATGCCTTATCCCCGACGAGACATGGACAATTAGGGTCATTTTTATTTTTTTGTTACATAAGGAAATAAAGGACAATTGGTGTCACTTTTTTAAACGATAAGAACACACTTAATTTAATACACTCGATCAATAAAATTTTATTAAAAATTAAAAAAAATATGAGTGAAAATAATAAATTAAAATATAATGCACGTAATTTTATAATTTTTAATAAATTTTAATTAATAATAAGTTATATATTAAAAAAATGAAAATATATTATCAACATCTCGTTAAATATAAGTTTATTTCAACTTTTAATGCACTTTATTAGTCGCAATTTATTTTAAATTTTAATAAAATTAATATTGATCAATTTAATGTAATTAAAATGCTTATTCAAATTGAGTTCAGGTAAAAATTTTAGGTTCAGATGTATTTCAGACATATGAAATATATTTTACTTGTAAACTAAACGAATACTAAGTTTATGTTTGGATTAATAAAAAAAAAATGAAGGTAAACTTTATTGTAGTATTAAATTTGAATTTTTTTTTTAATTAGTTGAACTATTATTCGGCACGTATATAAAATTTACGATAAATGATGACACTCATATTTCTTAAGCTTAATAAGATTTTATTTAAGTTTAAGATATATAAATATACTTTTTTCTAAAATTTATTCACATTGATTGAATAAATTTATATTGGGTTAACTAAGTTTATTGTCTTTTAAAATTTTTTTTATTTGGCCTTTTATTCAAGGAGGAGTCACAGGAACATAGAGCAAAGCAAAAGAAAACCATATTTAAGAAAATGAAAAGTATATATTTTTTTTAATATATAATGTGTTAAAAAAATTGTCTCCATTGACATGTGAAAGTGAAAGTTCAAAAAATAAGAGATAGAGAAGTTAAGGATATGCCTTTTACATGGTAGTTCATTTTAGAGAAATTATGTTTATATACAGTTATATATACACAATAATCTCTTCATTTTATCCTGTACTGCATTAATAACGCTAACCAATGTACATCTGCATTGTAATATTCACATCTCATTCCCTTGGTTGGCAATAACAATGATCTGTCAATTTTTAAATGTCGATGTATGTTAGGCTTAAATAAGAAATTATTGAAGAATTGTCGTATTCAAGACATGTTGCATTGTCTCCAATCTAAGGAAAAATATACTGGCATAAATTACATAATGGATGTGTATAATTTGGACTATTTAAGTGAGATGTGAGTGTTTCTAGCAAACCTGTATAAGAAAATACGATTAAGTGCTTTATTGTATATATAAAGTAAAACCTGTATCATCATACAAAGCTAGATTAATACTACTAACATTTTCGCTGGCTGGATCACTGCATCGTTTGCATCGCCAAAGAAAGCATATTATAACTGCTATATAAACAACACTAGAAGAAACATGAAAATGGTGGATTAAGTGAAAAATCTTCAAGATGGCAAGGCGAAAATTTCCTCTTGGTTGCTATGTTGTTTGCATAACATTAATTCAGTTCATTGCTTCAATTAGTTTCATTACATCCCAGAGTCTCATAAACGAGCCTAGTACTAGTACTACCACCATCACCACAGCCTTTTTCATCTTCGGTGACTCCACTGTAGATTCTGGCAACAACAACTACATAAATACTATTCTTGAGAACAGAGCAGATTACATACCATATGGACAAAATGGTTATTTTGAACAACCCACGGGACGATTCTCCGACGGTCGTGTCATTGTAGATTTTATAGGTATGCGGTAACTTATTTTAACTTTTTTAATTTTCATTGATAAGCTTCAATCTAGAAACCTAATAGTTCAATGATCCATGATTCAGAAAAAGAAATCACGAGGCAACTTATTCAAAAGTTTCTTGTTCTTAATGGTTTTTTTTTTTTTCAGTTTTATTGATTTCAGTCATTGAGTTAAAGCAATTAATAGTAATAAAATTTTCTTAAAAAATATTTATTATCGTGTTTTTCCAAAACCAATATTATACTTTGTCTTGATGTGTGCTAAACTTTTATTGCATGCTGATTCAGCTGAATATGCTAAGCTGCCACTGATTCCTCCCTTTTTACAACCATTGGCTGATTTTAGTAGCGGTGTCAACTTTGCTTCTGGTGGGGCCGGTGTCCTTTCTGAAACCAATCAGGGACTGGTAAATTAGTAAATATGTTGAATAGGCATGTGATATTTGATAAACTTGCTATCTTAGATGCTAACCTCATATATTATTGCATAAACTTTTTCCACCATATATGACTTGTGAGCTGTATTTATCAGTAATTCAATATAAAGTTGCTATTATATAGGTGATCGATCTTCAAACACAATTAAGGCACTTTGAAGAAGTGAGAAAATCACTAGCAGAAAATCTTGGAGAGGAGAAGGCAAAGGAGTTGATCTCAAAAGCAGTTTATTTCATTAGCATAGGAAGCAACGATTACATGGGTGGTTATCTAGGTAACCAAAAAATGCAAGAAAGATACAATCCTGAACAATATGTTGGGATGGTCATTGGAAACTTGACACAGGCAATTCAAGTAAGCCTTATTATTAGCTACAAAATTAACTCAACTAAATAAAGCCCAGGTTAGCTTTTTTAATAAACAAAAACGTAAGTTAATTAATCATGCTTTCTTTGTGTGCAGACTCTGTATGAGAATGGGGCTAGAAAGTTTGGGTTTCTAAGTTTGTCTCCCTTGGGTTGCTTGCCAGCTCTTAGAGCTCTAAACCCTGAAGCCGACAAAGGTGGTTGTTTTGAAGCAGCTTCCGATCTTGCTCTAGCACATAATAATGCTTTAAGCAATGTTCTCACGGGCATAGAGCACATCCTTAAAGGGTTCATGTACTCTAACTCTAATTTCTATTATTGGCTTCAAGATAGATTAAATAACCCCACAAGTTATGGTATGTATTGCAATGCATTGATTTTCCTAACTTGTTAGTGTGTATCAATCATAATGTGTAACCAATCAAATTTTGCATTTTATCGAAGGTTTTAAGGATGGAATTAATGCTTGCTGTGGTAGTGGACCATATGGAGGCATCTTCACCTGTGGGGACTCAAAGAAAGTTACAGAGTACAGCGTATGTAACAACATTGGTGATTATGTATGGTGGGATTCCTTCCACCCAACAGAGAAGATCCATGAGCAATTCGCTATGGCTTTATGGAATGGACCACCTTCCTCAGTAGGACCATATAATTTGGAGAAACTCTTCAACAATGAGATCAAAATCACTATTGCTGATGTAATTGATGCTCCTGAAACTGATTAAGGACCATTTCACTAGTTAGTTTATTTACAAAAAAAAAAATGAAAATAAAATAACACTTTCAATATTTGCATGATCCGTAGAAACCCGAAACGTGAGCAGCATATGTGACGGTTACATGGTTGGGGTATAGATGCACATGGAAAATAAATTTGATTAAAATGATGAAGAGGCCTGGATTTTATGAAACTAAGATTTTAGTTTACTTACATAGTATATTGATTCTATTTAATATTTTGAATATTGGATCTTTCATCTGAGAATAAAACAAATTTCAATATAAGAAAACAAAGTGCATGTATCAATATAATTTTTTTAATTGAAGTCCAGAGAAAAAATGTTGAAAATAAATAATATAAGAGTGTTAATAGAAAAAAAAAATGGTTAAATAATGATAAGAAAAATTGCTTGAGTATTACACTTGGACGAATTATATTGTATTCTGAGTGAGACTGATGTCACATATTATATATATATATATATATATATATATATATATATATATATATATTATTTATTATTTAAAATTTATTAATTATATGTACATGAAAAATAAAAAAGAAAGAACACACGATAAATTTTTACTTCTATTTATTTTTAAAAATTAGACTTTTTTTAATCTTTTTTTCTCTTTAATTCTATTTGTAGTTTAAAATAATCCAAATTATAATAATAAAGTATTTTGTTTTTTTTTCTTTAAACAGTAAGTATAAAATTTTTGGGATTGTTTAACTTTAAAAGTATTATTTACTTTTACTTTTAGTTATAAAAATGTAATTTTATTTTGCATTATTTTTTATTTTAAAATAATTATACATTATTTGATTGTTTCTTATGAAAATATTTAAAAATAAAAAAGAAAATTTTCTCAGATAAAATAAAACTTTAGGTGTAATTTTAAATCCTAAAATTTTATTTTAGTACTTATATAATAACAGCTAACATTAAAAATTGAAGTGAATTTATTAAAATAAAACTCTTTAGTTTACATTGATCACTGTTTAACTGTTTTTTTTTTACAAGTTAAACTGGTCTTTTAATTTACTTGGATTTATTCTTGGAATGATACTCCTGTGAATTATTAAGCTGGAAAACACTGGCGAAAGAAATGTTCACTGAACTCCATTATATGAGAAGTTGACCTCGTAATAATTAATTAACTATTTAAAAATATATTAAATTTAGTGAAAACTTGATGAAAAATTAAATGGATTTATTATAATTATTTTAATTTCTATGGAGGGTAATATGTCATTTCAATTCAGTAACAACGTTCCCAAGTCTCTCACATCAAATAATAATATGCTGACATGACATGCCAAAAATAATGTGGCCATGGTTGGTTGTCTTTGTTTCGGTCAAAAATAGTAATAACGCCCTAGCTTAGATTTTTTTATGAGATAATCTAATATTGTTATATTAGTTTTAAAAATATACTAATAATTAATTTCTTAAAAATTAACTCATTATTATATTAATATTTATAAAAAAAAAGCACAACAAAATAATTGCTCAAATTTTTGAAATGTTTCGTACTTTTTATTTTTCTTAGAATTACTATCATAACATAAAAGGCAAATTCAATTTTTTTTTTGGTATTTTAACAAGTTAATTTCATGTAAAAATTTTAAAAATTGATATAGTGAGTGTTACTTTTTACGGAACGATATGATTAAATCTTATAGTTTGAAAAAAGTATATAAAAGATTTCTTTGGTGCACAAAATATTTCCATGATAAGAAAGCACCAAAAGGATGTTTTATCACTCCTTTAAAACCTTAAATCATCTTAAAAAAGGGGAACTAAGTAAGAGCTTCAAATTATATTTCATGTCCCATTGAAAAGAAAAAGACAAGTCTTTAAAATTAACTAAAATTGAGTAAATTAACTAAATTAAGCACTTTTTATCATTTACTAAAATACATAATGCACAATTACTTGTATATTCTTTATAACAAAACAAGTGTGACTCTTGAATGTCCTTCATGATCATTCTTGAAATGTATTTAAATATAATAGAGAGCAATTGGTAATAACATCAGTAGAATATTACGGTTATGTGGTATTGAGGTTGTATATATTTTCAGTTTATTGCACAAACTATTTTAAATTAGGAAATATTTTGTCAACATGACTTAATTTAAGTGCTACTTATCTAATTCATTTTAAATAAGGTCTCAGATACTCATAATCTATACCTAAATTAGTAAAACTGATAATAAACTTCAAAGTCTGAGATACGTTTAGGAAGAAGAAAAAAAGAACAAGCAATTGATATTAATTACAACATTTTTTATTTTTTAAAATCAGATAACGTATATTTAAATGCATTTAGTTTACATTTTTTTATTATTAACAAAGTAAATTTTTAAAAATTATATATTTCATTTCACATATACTAAAAACACTTACGCCAGTCTTTTATATTATATAAGTAAGATATTTATCTTAAAAAAATTAGATGTTTTTATTAGTTTCCAACTTTATAAAAAAATTTATTTAAACTTGTTTAACTTTATCATTTGGTATTTATACTAAAAATATTTAAAACAAAGTATTTTTTTTTATAAAGTCAGAAATTAATTTTTTAAAATGATAAGAATTAAAATACTGAGGAATGTCAAACGAAAATGCTATTTTTGTGTAAAATTAAGAAGAGTAAACTTTAACCATCAAATATTTTTATAAATAGTCAACATTAAAATATAAAAATTATACAATAATTTTAAAATAATATTATTAGTAAGTATAATCAAGCAACTAATTAATGAATAAAAATACTTTTTTAATTAAAAACATGTTAAAAATATTTTAAAAATTATGACAAGAGTATATCAATAATATATTTATATTTTTAATCAAATTATTTAATATTCATTTTTAAAAGTAAATAAATTTTAAAAGCAATTATATAACTTGGAATTAATATGACCGAAAATTTCTGATTTCATTTTTACATAAAAGTAACATTCTCAGTATATTCCCGTTTACACTAGAAATATTAGTGCAAATGCACGAGATTCATTCATGCGAGCAGCTCCTGTTGATTTGAGTGGCCACAAGGAAGTTTCAGATAACACGTTAGTTCACAATCACATTTACGTCGGTCGTTGAAGCAAACAACAATGTAGACTTGTATAAGAAAGAAAAATCAAATATTAAACTTACAATTATTGCAAAAACAATCTTCTGATCTAATCCAATCCAATATAATAAAATGAAAATAACTTCACATCGTTGTTTCAGATTTTTCTTCCCTCAATTTTTAATGTGTGGACGGAGAGGTCACCGAAGTTGTGGCTTTGATTGTTCTTTGGATCTGAGTACTGAGCTGTCAATAAATAATAAATTTTTAAAATTAAACAAAAAAAAAATTATATATATATATATATATATATATATATATATATATATAAAATAAACGAAAATTGAAACAATTATTAGCTGTTGGTGGTTCTTCCCGTTCGTTCCCGTGTTTGGTAACTTTTTATTCTGGTCCTCTGGAGCCTCCCAAATCTCTTCTTCTTATTCTTCTTCATCTTCCTCTTCCGTTTCTCTGCTTGATCTCGTGCTTCCATCTCAATACGCTGCGTTTAGAGTTCCCATTTTGAAGATACGCACGTGCTGATTTTCTCTTTATGTTCTTCCTCATTACTACAAAAACTAGAAATTCGCAATCTAAAAAATTTCGATCTGCGCTGTAGCGTGCGTTTACGGTGAGCTTGAGTCGTGACCAGAGGGTGAATAGCTGCGCCAGCTGCAGGTGGCGGAGGAGATGACGGCGACGGTTTTGGTTGTTGGTTTTGGTGGTGGTGGTGGAGGTGGAGGAGGAATGGGGAAGAAAGGTCGATGAATTTGGGGGAAGGAGAATGCTGTATTTGAAGCAACCTAGGGTTTTTCAGAGCATGGAGTTGTGTGTTTTTGTGCAATGCTATTGTGGCTCCTCGTGTTAGGTGGTGATCGTGCGAGAGGAAATTTAGTGATTTCGGTGACTATAATTTGCATGCGATTTTGATGGTTTCCCTCTGAGCCTGAGGCTCGGGGGATCTGAATTATTGAGCGAAGGAGAAGCCATGGCGTCGTCGGAAAATGAGACTTCTTCCCACTCTCCTCCTCCTCCTGCACGTGCCTGTATGAACAAGTTTAGGCTCTATGAGACACTATCGGTATGTGTGCTATGTACTTTTCTTCCTCTTCTGAACAAATTTTTCGATGATTTCTGTTGTAGTAAGCTCTTTACTCTGATTGTACTGAGATCTCTTTGATTTTGTCCGTATTGATCGTTCGTGTAGAATGCTGTGTTTTTTGGCTAAATTTTAGTACAGCGTGTTTCTTTATTTTTGGTTTCATTTGGATTTGGTGGCTGGCTTGTTCTGTGTTGCAGAAGTAAATATGTGAATAATTTTCTCCCTTTCTTATTTCTAATTGAGATGAGGGGCTATGATCACATACTTTGCAGGTTAAAAGTAAGATCAATACGCTTCTTTTTTGTTCATGTTTGATCGATCTCAAGCATTTCAGTGAACTTATTATGCTAATTTATGACCATTCATCGTCTCAATGGTGGATCTTAGTTTTGAAAATAGCGATGTCCTAGTTTCTGGAAGAAACAGGAAACTAACTTATCATCTAAACCCAGTGCATTGAATTTCTTGGTTCGCTGTTTTATAGTATAAGGATTGGTTTGCAATGTAGACAGAAGTAGTTAAATTTTTAAACTTGTGTGTTAATTCTTTTTCCTTTTTTATTTTTCTTATATGTCTTTTACATTTTCGAAATGAATCGAGTAATTTTTGTTTTAAAGTGGAATTTGCCTTCACTTTAAAAGTGGATTTCCCCTGGCCTCTGTTAAAACTTTAGATGCTGTGTTCCATAATTTGGCAGTTGGATTATCATGGTTGTGTAATCTAATGTGTATGTTAAACTTTGGATATCCTGTTTTAGAAGTGTTGACTTACATGATTGGACACTGTTGAAGTTGCTGCATTTATCATATGTTTCTCTATTTAAAAATTTTAACGCTGTGCATATGTTTCTATGTTTTTACCCCAGAAGTTTTACATGATTGGAAGGGACAAGAGCAGGACATATTGGAGAGTGCTTAAGATTGATCGTCTAGATCCCTCCGAGCTAAATGTGCTTGAAGATTCGACCACTTATACAGAAAGTGAATGTTCTGACCTGTTGAGGCGTATACATGAGGGGAACGTGTCCACAGGTGGATTGAAGTTTGTTACAACTTGTTATGGAATTATTGGTATGTATATCCAATGTTTATTGTCCAATTGACAATTGGCAAATTATCATTCCATATCTTGATTTGTTATTCTGTATTTAGGATTCATAAAATTTTTGGGGCCTTATTACATGCTGATTATCACAAAAAGAAGGCAAATTGGTGCAATCTGTGGTCATACAGTGTATGCTGTCTCAAAGAGTGAGATGATTCCACTGCAAAATTCTTCTGTCCATTCTAGCATCATGGATTCTAAAAATGAAAACAGGTCTTTACAATCTTGGATGTTTATATTGATTTTACTTCTGTACTTCAAAAACAAAACTGAATGTTAACCCATGGAATGCTCATCATATTTTGCATTTAAATATAACATTTCTGAATGCTGACATTTATCAATCATTTAAACCAGACAGTTGCTTCAGATTTATTCTTATTTTTAATCATATTTCAGTTTCTCTCTATCAAATGTTTAGATTCTTTTAACTGCCTCCTATTCATAAGATCCTTAAAGTTAATATTAAAGTCTGTGGAAACCTCATGTTAAAGTGGCATTCCTTCTGTTTGGCTTGAGTAGAAGCATTGTTAAAAATTACACATTTTTTATTTATTAAAAAAAGCATCCACAGATTGTTGAGAACTTAATTTTTGATTAGATTCTGTTCCTGATGTAAATGTGGCATAAATTTAACTTAATTTTGATTAGATTCTGTTTCTGATGGACGTGTGGCTTAAATTTAACTTTTCAAACAAGAATTCTTAAGGCATACTTGCCACCATCTTTTGGTTTAAACACAATATTGTGGCATGTTGTCAAATCTTATTTTTCTTAATGTCTTCAAGTTTTGTATTAATTTTTTGTTTCATTGACTTTTTAGATACAAAAAGCTACTATGCATGGTTGACCTTACAAAGGACTTCTTTTTCAGCTACTCATACCATATTATGAGTAGTCTTCAAAGGAACTTGTGTGATAGTGAGACAGGCCATGTCCTTTATGAGACCATGTTTGTCTGGAATGAGTTTTTGACTCGAGGAATTAGGGATCACCTCCAGAATACTATTTGGACAGTTGCACTAGTTTATGGCTTTTTTAAACAGGTGAGATTATAAATGGATCTAAATGGCATTTTAAGAAAAATTTCTCATTAATTTTCACATTTTCTACTTTCATTATGAAGTTGTAGTTGATGGTATTTGGATATATCTTATTCTAGTGACAATCAAAATATGCTCTCTTTGTTTGTTATTAGTACAACACACAACACAACTAGATGATATTGCTTCTGACATTTTCATTTTTTGACTATATACTGTATACATTTACTGGAGATCTTGATAAGTATCTGCTTATGTACTATTTTTTGATGTTCTGTTCAAGTAGTTCTGTCATCTCATGCTTAAATGTCTAATGTCTATATGATATTAGGACACACTTACAATATCTGGGCGGGAGTTCATACTTACACTCATTGCAAGACGGTCTCGACATTTTGCTGGCACTAGGTATGTAAATTTCATTGCATTTTCTTCCCAGACACATTGGCAAAGGTTTTAGGATATAAAGTATATTGTTAGCTTCATAAAATTGACTGGCAGTGAAAATTTGAAAGCAAACACTTTCTATGCAAGATCTTCTAGCATGACAAGACAAGGAAATACAACAATAACTATAAAGCCTTTATCCCAACTAGGTGTAACATAACAAAAAAATACTGAAAAAAAAGAGAGAATGTGAACATGGTAGTTGAAATTGCATAAATTGTGATTCAATGTGAGTCCTCACCCAATCAATACAGATTACATGGTGTTTTATTTTTTTTGCCATCTCATGCTGAATCGCCAGAATTGTGCTGGAATGAAAGAATCTTGATTCTGTTGTGATCCTGGCGATACAGATCTCAAAGGTATGGGGAACCAAACAGCCACTGTAGGTTGATGAACTGAGGTGGTGATGGATGGGTGTGGCCAGAATCTTGTTGGCAGGGTTCTGCAAAGACAGTGGCTGGAAATAGGCTTTCATGTGCATTTTACAGCTGGGTGTGCTGTGGACCAGCAATTGAGGCATGGGGAAGCATGTCTGCTTTGGCTATGGTAGTTAACCCTTCAGTGGAGTGGAAGGATGATATGGCATTGGGTGATGGTAGTGTGGCTGGTGGAGGTGAAACACACCTCAGAACAGTAGATCAGCAATGCTCCACTCTGAGGAGAGAGAAACAAAATGGGCCGCCCACAATGTGTAGGTTTCCATTGCTAGGTTCTAAATACAATAATACGAGAGAGAGAGAGAGATGACGGAGAAACCCTAGTTATTAAAGTACATAGGAATGGAAATAAGGAAACTATTCTACGTCTATGCAAATTTCTTCTGCCTCGTTTAGTAAATGTTATAGTTTATTCAATTAGGAAACTATTCTACATCTATATGAACTTCCTGATTTGGAAAACAGGCCTTTGATTCCCAATTTGATCCATTCTTTAACAACCATAGTTAAAACAAAATGGGCATCTGAAAAAATGGAATTTCTTTTGCTAAGTTCTAAACACCATGTTGATAGTTTGAGGATCATGGTGAAATCCTAGCAACTATTGTTGTACATAAAAATGGAAATAAGGAAACTATTCTATTTCTACTGTTTTATTGTGTACAAATACAAACTATATTTGATACAAATTTTAATTATTGGTCACTTAACAGTTCGGGAAATAGGCCTTCTGATACAAACTTGAAAACTGGTGGTATGGTAGTAAGTAAAATGAGATTGGCTTGCGAGAGTGTTTGAGGGTAAATAGTGTTGACCTATGGTACATCTACTTTGACATTTGAAACTGATGTAAGAGGTTTGGGATTGAAATTTTAGCACTAGAGAAAAATCAGAGAGGAAAGAGTAGCAAGGAGCGCTAAGGCACAGGTAAATGGGACCATTTTGAAGTTAGAATGCAGGAAAAATAGAAGCTGCTGCTGTTTTTGATGAAATCTGAATCAACCCTATCTGAGTGAGCCAATAAAATCAATTATATAATATAAATGTACACTTAAAACAAATTCTAGTTGTGAGCCATCTGAGGTATCTCGGATAAAAAACTGGAGACATAAAATTAAGGCTGCTACAGTGTTATGAAACTGCTGCATGAACAGTAAATCCACTCTCAATGTCTGTCTCTCTCTCTCTCTTGCTTTCTCTGTAGCTCTTGTATCATAAGCCTTCTAGTTTTCTGTGGAATCTTAAATCCTAGTATCAAATTTGTTCACTGCTCCTGAAAGTAGATTCAGGGGAAAGTATGCGATTCTTGGGTGAGAAGACACGTTCCAGAGCACTATTGTTTGTCAAATAGCATATATAAATATAGGCTACTTTCTTTATGGCTCCTTCATTATTCCCCAATCTGCTTTATGGAGGATTAACATGTAAAAAAGTCTGACTATCCATAAATTTAAAAATGTTTACCCAAATGATGTGGTAATGACATCATCACATTTCTTCAATTTTGCAATCTCAATCCTTCTAACCATTTGCATTTCACGACATTGTTTCAATGGCAGAACCAACCTCATGTCTGAGCAGACCAAACTACCACAACCTATACATCTTTGTTTCATTTAGGCTTTACACTTTAGTCCCTTTCTAATATGGTATCAAAGCTTATTTGGTCTTATTGTTGGGCTTTCCACAAATGGCCAGCCTTGACACTGCAAATGTTTAGCCTTGGACCATTGGGTGTAACGGTATGTGTTAATATGCTCCATGTTGACTAGTAATATAGCTATAACTATAAGACTTGAACGGATTCTCACTTGAGCTAGCTTTTGGTGTTGAGTTAGGACTTAGGGCTAGCTCATTTCTTAAAATGATATCAAGAGCCTGTCTAGTCTTGATTTAGTGCTTTTGTTAAGTGGTTTGGAATAAGTTTTTGAAATTAGACATGGTGCTTTGATCGAGGAGCAAGAAATGCTACTCACCTTAAAGAATTATTGTTTGGACTTTCAAGGTAAACTATAACTACTTTTGTAGAGAAAATCAGTTTTTGTAAAGTTATTCTTAAAAGAATAGGTGTATTTACAGTTTTACGTAAAAACTTGGGAATTTATTTTTAAATATTTTAAATGCCTTGTTAAATAATTAGCCCATTTTTTAATGTTGACCTTTTCATTTCACCAACCATTACTCAAGATTATAGATTTGCAGAAATGATGTGTGCAATACACAGTTTCATTTATTTGGTTATTATTATGTAGGTATTTGAGACGAGGTGTAAATGAGAAGGGAAGAGTAGCTAATGATGTTGAAACTGAACAAATTGTATTTGAGGATGTTCTTGAAGGTGTTCCGGTCCAAATAAGCTCTGTTGTTCAGAACCGGGGTTCAATCCCTCTTTTCTGGTCACAGGAAACTTCACGCTTAAATCTTAAGCCAGATATTATATGTATGTCTTCCAATTTCTTGAATACTGTAACACTTGCACAGTTATGTTTCTCTTATCTTCTCTACTTTAATGCATGTGTCAAAATATGTCTACTTATGCAATCACTCGATTTTCTCTAGTGTCAAAGAAGGATCAGAATTATCAAGCCACCAGACTTCACTTTGAAAATCTTGTCAAAAGATACGGGAATCCCATAATAATTTTGAATTTGATAAAGGTAGTTTTCCATTTTTCTTTTTTTGAAGGAAATGCTGTTATTTTTCCCAATTTAGTGGATACATCTAATTTCCTCAATATGCAATTTTCTCGTATCTTTACTAACATGTTATTTACATAAGGGTGTTAATTTGTTACTTCGTCCATTTTTTTGGGTAAGGCCCTTGGGTGATTGATATTGCTACTTTTGTGCCAACAGACACACGAGAGGAAGCCTCGTGAATCTATACTTCGTTCTGAGTTTGGTAATGCTATTGATTACATCAACAAAGATTTATTAGAGGAGAACAGGCTGAGGTTTCTTCACTGGGATCTAAAACATTTTCAGAGGTTAGTATCTTTTATTATATAATTTTGTCCTTAATTAAATTCTAAGTGTTCTGAATAAGATGACTTAAATATTTTTTTTTTAACCATCTCTACTTCCAGCAAAGCTACAAATGTTTTGCTACTTTTGGGAAAAGTGGCTGCATATGCTTTGACATTAACTGGTTTTTTCTACTGCCAAGTGGCACCAGACTGTACAAAATGGCCATCAATTGAGTAAGTTTATCATTTTCCTCTAATGCCTTTCACCGGTTCTTTTGAATTGTGATATGTCTTGAGAAAAATATGAAGACAATGATATAAACATTTCTATGAATAACTTGAACCAATATTAAGAATAAGCTATTAATGCATGCGCCCCAGAAAAAAAATGCATTAATGCTTGATGAAAAGGTGGAATACTTAAAGTTCATCTACCGACATTGCCTTTGTTTACTGATGTGAAGTTTTGCATACGGTAATTTTGATATGGGAAGCTTTCAACTCACAAGACAAGATATTGACAATGAAGATGCTAATAATTTAGAGAGGAAACCTTGTGGAGGAAACAACGTTGCTAACGGAAACTGTTCTGCCAAACTGCCCATGTTCCAGATGGGGATTCTCAGAACCAATTGCATAGACTGCTTAGATCGCACAAATGTTGCACAATATGCATATGGGTTGGCTGCTCTTGGCCACCAGCTTCATGCTCTTGGAATTATTGACCACCCAAAAATTGATATTGACGATCCTCTAGGTGATGATTTGATGGGATTTTATGAACGGATGGGTGACACACTTGCACACCAGTATGGTGGTTCGGCTGCACACAACAAGGTGATTAGTTCTGGTATTTCTTTCAATTGCTTCAGACTTCAGTTTGCAGTTAAAACTTAGCTTGGGAACTGATTTTTTTCTTTATCATTTTCTCTCTTGATTACCCTTGAAGTCTTCCAAATAAAACTTTTCTTGATTTTTTAATTGGTTTTAAACATTATAATGGATGAGATAATTGTTAATCTCATTATTATTATTATTTTGAGATATATAAATTTTAGTAGAAGACAAGAAATAAATAAGAAGAAGACCTCTCTATCAATCACAATTAAAATTATTTTATGATATACGACTGATAAAAAAGTCGGTGTGAACAGTAAAGTCAGCATGAATAGTAAAGTCGGCGTGAACAACACTTATAAAAAAAATTTCAAAATTTTGCCTATAAATAGGATGTTTTGTACGAAATTTTTATTTTTTACACTTTTTAAAGGTTCTAGAGAGACCCAATGCCATATAATACCATTTTTTTTCTCATACTAAACCCTTCTAAACTTAAATTTCTCACTAGACCTGAGATTTTATGTATGTTTTGAAGGATTGAAATAAAGTTTTTATAAGTTTAAAATTAGATTTACCGTTCGTTTCTCTTCTTCTTCTTTTTCTTATAGATAGTTGATGATATCTTAGGAGAAATTTCGTTGTAGAGTTAAATTTCTGGTGGATCTTGCCTTAAAACAAGTAATATTTGGTAGATTTGGTGTGAATCGTTGTTTTAAAGAGAGTTTACTTTAACTATTAAACGATGTTTGGAACGATTTGATATAGTATTACAAGAAGTTTTGAGATGATTTTGTTTGATCTCTTGGACAAAAGTCATTTTCTATGCTATAACTGTTGTTAATTGATTTAAAATGCGGAGATTTAGCTGAAATTTTATGAATTATTTTAAATGAGCTATTGAGAATATGATTTTGTCAGTGCTACATCATACTGAGATATATGTCTTGCATCATTATAGAGCTGAGTTACTGTAACTTCTTGTAATAGCATACCAAAATGATGCAAGACACATATTCTAGTATGATGCAGCACAGATAAAATCATATTCTCAACTGCTTAGTTAAAACAATTCATAATATTTTAGCCAAATTTTCGCATTTTAAATCAACAACAGTTACAACATAGAAAATGACTTTTATTTAAGAGATCTGACAAAATCATCTCAAAACTTCTTGTAATAGTCATACCAAATCGTTTCAATCATCGTTTAATAGTTAAAGTAAGCTCTCCTTACTTTAGAATAACGATTCAAACCAGATCTATTGAATATTACTTGTTTTAAGGCAAGATCCACTGAAGATTTAGCTCTACAATGGAGTCTCTCCTAAGATATCATCAACTATCTATAAGAAAGAAAAGAAGAAGAGAAACGAACAGTAAATCTAACTTCAAATTTATAGAAACTTCATTCAAATCCTTTAGAATAGACGTAAAATTTCAGATTTAGTGAAAAATTTTAGTATGAGAGAAAAATGGTAATATATAGCCTTAGATCTCTTTAGAACTTTTGAGAAGTGTAAAGAATGAAAATTTCGTATAAGATTTCTAGGCAAAATTTTGAAATTTTTTTTTGTAAGTACTGTTCATGCTGACTTGACATGAGAATGGACCTTCCTCTTGTGTTACATGCATGGATCAATTTGTGAATATGTTAACAAACATGGAGTACTGATTTAGTTCAATTACCACCACAATCTATGAAATGTTGAAAACCCCATGACCACTATTAAAGTTAATTTTGCTTTCATCAAACTGGGGTTACACCATTGATAGACCGGTAATTGGTTGATTTTCAGAATTTTGGATTTGGCTCCTCTAAATTGTAAGGTGCACCTTAGTGGTATAGTGTGGAGTGGTAATTGATGATTGAGATTTTAAAAACTTCTTAAATTGTTGCCCTTGTACATAATCACAACCCTAATAGTTGATTTTTCATTCAACTAATACTCTTCAGTTTACCCACACTTTGGAGGAGTCAAATCACAATTTTCTTTCTTTCTTGGCTGTTACATTTTTCTTTGTTGTTAAATGGGTAAAGTTGCTGTATATGGTCATGTTGAAAAATGTGAAATTGGTTTATCAAAAAGGAATCTCTTGGTAAATATTATCTTTGAAAATTTGGTATTTGACTGAGGTAAGTGAATTCATACAATCCATGTAGTTGACTTCACTTAATAAGATAAGACTTTATTATTGTTATTATTGCAATTGTATAGTTTTTTAACCATTTCAAATTGTCTTTTTCTTTAACATCTATTGCTACCTGCCTTGTAGATATTCTCTGAGAGGAGGGGACAATGGAAAGCTGCAACACAATCCCAAGAGTTTTTCAGAACTCTTCAACGCTATTACAGCAATGCTTACATGGACGCTGAGAAGCAAAATGCAATTAACATGTATGTGCCACAGACATGCTTTTCATAGTTGTTTACTGCCTCCAACTAATATTATTTCCGGTTTTTGGATTTATAACATGTCTGTCCCCCTGAAGGGCCTTTTATTGGGGACATTGGAAGAAATTTTATTAGAGGAAAACATGTATTGTACTGTAGGATTAGAAATCCTTTTCCCACATTGCACATAATAATAATAATAATAATAATAATAATAATAATAATAATAATAAACAGTGACATACAAAAGACTTTCCAATCCCTCTGTAACTCTGTAAAAGATGTGTGCTGAACTCCAAAGTGCACATAGGACAGCATGAGTTATGCATTATCATGTAGGATCCCCTCTTTACTCCTACCAAAATCTCAACACTAATCAAAGAAATGTTGAACCTTGATAGCTTTAAAATCTCATGATTGGAAAATAATGTAAATAAGATGACAGCGTTGAGGAAAAGTCGTTGTATGAGTTGTCCATCAATGTATCCATGATAAAAGAATTTCCTTTGATTGAAATGAGTTGCTGAGGTTGTTGTATTGGCATCCCATTTACTCTACATTTTATGATTTGGTGCCATATGAACTCACTACTGAAATATTTTTAGGATTATAACTAGGTATAGTAGATTAGTTTAATATTGATTTCCAAGAAAAATTCATTGGAAAAGAGAGGAGGGACCGTACATCTGTAAGGAAGATAGCTTCCAAACAGACAAAGCGAACAACATTATCCCCAAAATAAAATTACAGCAATGTATCCTAAAATTTTATAATTCAAATTGGATCTTCCTTGAAATGGTCATTATTAGAACACCCCATAATCCTATTTCATGGCTGGTTAAACGCCCTATTACACTAAAATATGCAAGTATCCTGTGGTTCTAAAATTTATGTGATATAATTTTTTAAAGATTAATCACCAAACAGTATTTCACATTAGAAATTGGAACTAATGAAAGCCAAATTTTAAGCAAATTGAATTTTATCTAATATATAAATTTACTAATTTTATTTTGTCTTATATAGATTGTATTCTGTTTCTGAATCTGCTGAAGTCCTTTTTTTTTTTTTTACTTAATTTACGACATTATTGAATTTCTAGTTTATATTATCTTTACTAGTTAAATTTTTTATCTTGTACTATTATTATATATCTCCTGTTTGCCAAGATTAACTAATTGTTCTGTTTTAATCATAAAGTAGTCTTCCTATTTTCTTGGCACAGATTCCTGGGGCATTTTCAGCCACAACTGGGTAAGCCCGCTCTATGGGAGTTGGGCTCAGATGAACATTATGATATAGGGAGAAATGGGGATGATGATGCAAGGTATTTGAATTTAATTTATGGAGAATGAAACACTTTTTTCTTTTAATTTTTTTTAGGGTTTGTCAATCTGGAACTTCCAGTCCAGTGCCCTTCTATATTTTCATGAATGCAGCATAGATATCGGTGTGGACACTTCAAAATTAAAAAATCTAAAATACAGTGTGATGTAGGATAATTAGGAATACAGTATTCTTGAGATATTGGACAGAAAAGGAAGGAAAAAAAGAGATCAGGTAAACAGTCAATAGGGAGCTGATCTTCTGGTTATTATCCAGGGAAATAGAAGTTTGTTAAATTAAGAAAACTTGAGCTATCCCCTTGCATTATTCGTTTTCACTTTTCTTTGTTTTAGTAATTATTCATACATCCTCCCTCCTACTTTAGGTACAGTTCGTTCAACGCATGCCCTCGTACATAACAAAGATAAGGGAAGTAAGTAGGTGTAAAATCGTAAATGAGAGGTGTTGGGTGTAAAACCCTAGCTTTAGGGGACATTAATGTAATCATCCATTAGGTTTCATTTGGACGAGGGATGAAATAAAGAGGAAAGAAATACAGAAGAATTATGAGGGTAGAAAATAAAGTAAAAATTTGATGTTTGAATAAAATAAAATAATTTCGTTCACTTGTTTGAATGAATAGAAAGAGAGTGAAAAGAAATAATTAAATTATATTAAAAATAATTCTAATAAATTAAAAATAATTTAAAATTTTTAATTTTTTATTATAATATTTTTTTATATTATATAAATATTTTTAAAAATATAAAACAAAAATAAAAAAAAACCTCCTGGCCCATAACCTCCCCTCTTCCCCTCCTTGGCCCCATTTGTAGGATTTTTTTTGTTAGTGGGCCGCACATATTTTAATTACCTCTCTTAATTCCTACACATCCAAACACAGCATCTTTTCCATTTCTCCTTATTTCTTTTCCTCCCATCCAAGCATACCATAAGAGAGAAAGGGCAATATATAGAGGTGTGGAATAATTAGCTGTCACCATGAGTGTCAAGTGTTAACCTTCTGATGATACACATTGAACAGGACTTCTTTCTCGGTGTCCATGCTTACATAGGTCATGGTTTTTCCATATGTGGAAAAAATGGAATCTTAGTCTTAGAAGTATGTTGATTTCTTTACTCGACTGAAGCATTCTTTGTTCCTTCATTAATGTAAGGTTTATCATGAAAGTGCCTAACACGAAAGTATTTTTGACAACATACTTACTGAACTGTTTGCTACTATTACATATTAAAGAAATTAGGCACGAGATATATGAATCCTTTTTATACAACCCACTCCACTGTCAAAGTTGAATGCAGCAGTAAGAGTAGAAGATTTATCATGAATTCTGATTTTGCATTTTCACTTGTGTGCAAACCATTCCAACAAAGTCATACTTTTTAACTGGTATAACAGTCATCAAGGAGCTACTAGAATTTATTATTAGGATTCCATACCTTTCTTCGATGATTTTTGGGGATTGCTTTTAAAATCCATTTGTCTTGGATGGTTTACAGAAGCTGAAACTTTCTGATTTTAGAGTTTAAGTTGTTCAAACCTTGAATAGGATGTTGCTGAGAATTAGCACTGTGACATGGTCTTCTGCTTTCTGTTAAATGATATAGCATAAAATTTAGATTTATTGTACTACACAATCATTATGGGCTCATTGTGAATATCCTTATAATGTGAAGCATATACTTGGGAAATTCCTGTTTATGCAGCTTATGTGGTAACTCTGAAATATTGTTTTTTAGGTCATTTGTCAAAAGATGTTTCTCAGATGGAAGCATCCTTCGTGACAGCTCTACACCTAAGTCAGCCCAAAATCTGAAGCTTGAAAAATTCTCCAAGTTAGGTTTGTTGGACCAATCAGAAGTAAGCAAGGCTTTTTCTGAGTCATCACCTGAAATATCAATTTCTGAGAGTGACATGTCATTTTCAAGGTCTGTATCTGTATTATTTAATATGAATTTAAATATGTAATCCAGTTCATGGCATGTAGGAAGAGATAAGTGCACACACTGCATATATACTCCAAATGATTCTCCTGTAACCTGTAAGGGAAAGTCCCAGATTCAAATATCCTCTCACCATTACCCAGCTGGATAATCTAGCTTTGATCACCGATGTTAATATAGAATCACTTTACTAATCCATTTTACAGAGAAAAAGATAGATTGTTGATAGTACATTTTATTGTTTGGCTTTACAATCGTTATTATTAGCAATCTTATTCTCAAATGTTTTTTTGTCTTCTCATAGCTGGACTTTCTGTATGAAAATGTAGCAGAGCAGCTGAAATAAATATTCTCAACTTATATTCTGGAATATGGCAAACTGTTATTCTATTTGAGAGAGTCTTCCCTTGTCCTTATATTCTCTGCTGTGTTTGCAGTGAATAGACCAAATTACAGTGCAAAATTTGTATCTAAATTGTGTCCATGACACACCATACAGTACTGGTACAAGTTGCCACCTTAGCGGGTGTTTAGGGCATAAAAAGCTCTTAGGACATGATATGGAATAAAAAGGTGCATTTTTGTAATTATACTGAAAACATATGAACTAGAAAATGGAATTAGAAAAATAAACCGAAGACCTCCTTATGCTTCTGGCTTGCATGATGGCATATTCAGTTATTTTATGCTTTTTGTTTATCTAGTCATCATATGAATGGTTTGACTTTGATATTCTTTTTGTTTGTATAGGTACACTTCCCCAATGCCTCGGAGACAACTTTTTGGAGACGTACAAAGAGAGCGCTTCCTCAATAATGATCTTATTTCTTGTTCTGGACATGGGGATTCATTCAGCTGTTCCAACTTTGTTGACCTGGATTGGCTGTCTTCTTCAGGAAATTCATGTGACGACGAGCCATATGGAAGGTAATGTGTTGCGTTCCAGTGAAGTAATTATACAAATACCTAGAAACTAGAAAGATTAGTTGGTTGCAACTTGCAAGAATATTTTATGGGGAGAGCTATGTAAGCAGCAAGACAGGGTAGTGAAGAGTAAACGAGGAATAATTAAGAATTACAAATTTGGGGTGTGAATATCATCCGTGTCTGGCGGTGTATGATATACATAAGTAGCACATTCTTAAAATAGGATTCAAAGTGGCTTTAATTGGGTCCCATCTTCCTATTAATGCATTGTAGAATATCTCCAGATATAATATTTTATAAGGCCTATTTATACTGAATGCAGGTCACCGATTACCAACTCTCTGATTACTGGGCTTTCTTCAGAAAATGTTGTTAATGGAGTTATTATGGAAGGAGATACAACTCCCTCCACTAGTGATTTAGACTCAAACATTAAGGTACCCCCCCCCCCCTCTGACATAGTATTTATAATGTATGGACATACTATTGTTGTGTGTTTGCATGTCCAACAGACACTCACATGATGGATAGATGACACACGTTTTCTTATTTTCAGTTAATATACAACTCAGATACGTGCCTATGTTAAATCTTTGTTTTTGTACTTCTGCATGTTTAATTCTATTATGTCAAGTTAAAATATTTCTTAAAGAAATGTCAACAGAAATGCAGTTTATGTTTTTTGGGGGAGACTTGCTACATGACATATATTAAGATATTGGAAATATTAAAACTTATATACATGATACTATGAATTTATGAATTTTTCCCTTAAATTTTTTGTTTGTGTATGTCTGGGTGTCCTAATCTTTTTTAGAAGTTGGGGTGTCTCTTGGTTTGTGTCTGTGTCGATGCTCATGTCAGGGTTTGTGCTTCTTAACACAATATTACATCACATTCACAACTTACTTTACCAATGGACTGATTGGACCTTTGATCTAATAGATCATCTAATTATCCATACTGGACTTCATTCTATGGATGCCCTTGTGCATAATTTGCAGTTACAAGTTTGAAATCCTTTTGTTTTGACTGAAAAGAAAGAGTAACACGTTTGGGCAGTTCTTGGACTAGTGGCTGATGTTGCTGCTTGCTGTGGTTTGATGGTAGAAATGTATTTGGCGTGCATTATTCTTCATTTGGGATCCTATTATGCCGCTACAAATTAGTCCTGCAATAGTTGAAAACGTTTTTGACTTCTAAATGCCTTGGTCTTTGTTTCATATATATGCTAATTCTTTGTAATATTCTCAGGGAAGCGAGGGGACTGGGCCAGAGTTATCCTATGGCGATGCACAGTCCAAAGTTCTTGAGGAATTTCCTGATACTTTTGCACACTGGGTGACTTATGGACAGACACTTTGCCATTGAATATTCGCATAATGATCCCTTTCGTTAGTATATAATGTAAATTTATTTAATTGACTTGGCTTGCCCGAAAGATGCTGGGTAGAAGAGACTAGAGTGGGCTTATCATACAGAAGAGGCAGGATAAAGAAATAACACAGGCTTTCGCGTAGTCTTCTGTGAGGTGCTGATAGAAGAAGATTTCCTACCGGCTTTCTTGGTAATGACTTGCAGCATTAATTCTGTCGTAATATTCTCAATCAAATCTTGAGGTATAGTAGGAAGGGTAAATAGCAAACTGTTGTAAAATTGTTTTTGTTTTCCTCACCTATGGAGCTCAATTCCATACTTCTTTCATCAGTTCATGATCATATTAGGAGTATTTCTTGTAAATATTGTTACCCTCCAGGTCTGAGCTCCACTTCTAGAATTGCAAATAATTAATTCTTTTAAATAATTTTGCTTCTTGTAATGTGTAATTCTGTCACGCTATCATCCTTAACACTGCACTGCTGTGCGGCTTTCCGTTTTCCTACAGCAGTGATTTCAGTTTTCATGTGAGTTTTCACGCTATTGTATTCCGTTTTTTACTGGTGCATTTTCCTGGGGTCTCTTATTATCTTGTTAATTTGCTAATTATTGGTTTTCTTGCTGAGTTTTAATCCAACATTGTAAACAGGTTTTCACACCAATGTCGTGATTGTATTTACAATAATTTATAAAATGTAAACAAATTCGAACATGCATTATTTTATACAAGTTTCTTACTCTTATCCGTGCATTGTTCTGACAAGTTAAAATTGCATTTTGAGTACACGCATTTTATAAAGGTGGATTTGGAATGATTATTCACGTGTCATAGCACGAAAAAGAGAAAAAAGAAGGTGTTATTCAAACTTGCAAGAAAACGTGAAAGGGATTCGTAGAAATAAGTTGTTGACAAAAAAATATTTCTATAATTTGAATATGTGAGATTTTTTTTAAAAACAAAATTACAGTCTAATTTAAAGAGACTTTGATATAGATATATATATATAAACACACCGTTGAAAAGTTAATAAGAATATATCACGTATAGTGTTAACTTTTAGTTGAAATAATAAAACTACAAAAATATATGTTGGTCAGGATCTCTTATAGTAACTTTACTGTTGACCTTTTATACATTTTTTACGCTTATTGTATCTCCTTTTATTTATTCTTTCTAACGCATGGAGAGTTGTATTTTTTACTCTCTTTCTCTCTTTTTGTTTTCCTTCATATCGAAAAGAGGATGTGAGCAATAAGCTGAGTTGGGCTAGGTACAGCCGTACAGGTAGGTATAAATAACAGAAAAATAAAATGATTGGAAATCCCGCGGGCAAAACGAAAAACGGTTGAAGCGAGTCCCTGGGCCGGCCAAGATTCCAAGAAGATGCTAAAAGCAGTAGCCCCACTGTTCAACCGTCAGAAGCAGTCGCGGGCATTCAAGGAGTACTACGCAGGGTGGTTGAGCACCCTAAAGAACAACCTCCTCCCCCTCCTCCGTCGCTCAATGGGCGGCGAATCGCCAACAATCCTCTCAACCAACGTGGAGCTTCTAAACCAACACTTCCAAGCCTATTACTACGTCCTAGACGCCGTGGCCACCTCTGACCCCTTACAACTCCTCTCCCAAGAGTGGCGTAACTCACTCGAAAAACCCCTCCTCTGCCTCGGCGACCTCCACCCCTTCCTCTTCATCAACCTCGCTCGCTCCTTCCTCCAAGAAGAAACCGACAACAACGAAGACGATGACAAAGACTTCCCTCTCCCTCTCCCTCTCCCTCTCCCCGATAACTCCCAAACCATCGATCGCCCCTGGCAAGTGTCCTTAGCTTGGCGCAATGCCTCCGAAGTCTTGAACTCTCGCATGGACCAGATCGAGTTCGGCCTTAGAGTCATTGTTCCCACTCTCACCGACCGCTTGAAGCGCGCCGAGGACGCTTTCATGGACCGCATCGTAGGAGATTGGTTCCCCTGCAGAGACCGTAAAGGTGCAGCCCATGCGGCTGTTAGTGCTAACCTGAAGGGACACTTGGACGAGTTGGTCAACGTTTTTCTTTATGCCAATCGGCTACGGCGTAACGTTCTTTCGGATATTATTAGTGCGACGAGTGTGTACCAGGCGGCGTTGTTCTTTGAAGGGCTGGCCCAGTTCCTTATTGGGTTTAGGGAGGCTGAGTTGGTTTATGCGCTCGAACATTCCATGGGCTTCTCTCACTCTCACGCCCCCAAACAAGGCCGATCCCGTTGTCACTGATTCATTTTCTGTGTTCACTCTCTTCCTTTTTTGTAGTAAATAAATAAATCATCAAAATGCATTGTTACTGTGTGTTCAAGTTTCTAATTTGTAGTTATTGTATTTTACAATATGATTTGTGAGGAGATATTCATGCTTTACCCTTCTCGTCTCAATGGATTACTTTTTATGTTGAGAGGAATACATTACTCAACTCGCAGTTTCTTCCGTCGATACTAAAGTATTATTGTTAATATGAATAATAATAATTTAAAGAAAGTGTGTGAAATAGCTTATAATTACACGTTGAGAAGTGATACTCTTTAATAAATAACGTGAATAATTTCCTCTATACAAATATCAAATTTGGTATAATGTGGTAATTGGATCGAATAAATTAAGACTGATAAAACCTGTAAAATGAAATTATTTTTATGTGGAATTTATTCAATAAAAAAGGACGGAATGGATAAACACCATGCCATCACTTCCTTCGTTCGTTGGGGGAATCTGACTCCGAAAGCATATCACCCCATCATTGCTCCAATTTCAACTTTCTCTGTTTTTCATCAACAAATATTAAAATTTCTGGGTTCACCAAAACAGTGATAGGAAGAAGAAAAATATACAAATATTAACTGATTAACTTGACATACGTTTAATAACAAAACAAGAGATAATATATAACTCACCTTAATAATATATAACTCTTTTTTACAACTCATTCAAATAATATCTGAAATTCCAAACACAGCAGAAAAAAGTGGATGATACACAAATTCAGCACATTAACTTTTCAAATTGCTAATGATTTTAGTGTTGAGCTCAAATGCGGAATAACTTGGACGTGTAAATTAAAATTCTGACGTAAACTGGCGAGCAATAATTCAGACCTAATAAATAGATCTAGCAGCGCAGCGGTGTAACTTGTAAAGTGTGCACTGAAATACTTCCCAGGAAAGAGAGGTGGATCACAACGGATCACTTAAATACCAGGTCTTTCCTTAGCCAGAATCTTTCCAGTTACAACACTAATACAAATACACACATCTCCAGCAATCCAACAATCAGCCACGGAAGGATAACAAAAATAATTCTTTTCTGATGTGGAAGATCAGACTAAACTGCAACCACAGAGCATACTTTAACTGAATAAAATAAGCAGATAAAGAACACCACTATTTAACGTGGAAAAACCTCCAATGTGGAGGAAAAACCACGGGACAAACTCCGAAAAATATTCCACTATATCTCAGGATATTTACAATATCTTTTCAACACTCTATCACACAAGAGGTGTAAAATATAGTGTACACAGTGAGACCCACTCCTATTCAAATATTACAAATTTTGTAATACCAAGAAGAAATAGAGATGATACCCACCCCAGTGTATTTTTCTCACACTCTTAGGATTTACTCAACACTCTATTTCTTTTTCTCTCACAAACACTCACAATGCTTGATGAAATCTTGTGTGTGTTGCTGCTTGTGCTTCCTTCAATTTCATTTCACGGCTATTTATAGCCAAATAAAGTTACTATTCATTTAATAAAATATTATTAATTATTTATGAAGTCAAAAAAGGGAGCACCGAAATTGAAAATGTGCTGGACCTCACATTTAGCATAGCAAAAGGAAAGAAAATTGAGCTAGGTCAATTATTCCTTATCGACAAATGGCAACGATTCACGTCTTATCAACCTGGGTACGTAGTTCTAAGCCTAGTTAACCAACCAATTTGGTTGGACTCATTTTCAATGCTTTACAACATTAATTTATTGGCTTTTGGAGGCCACATATGATGGATGGAACAAATTGACGATACCAAAATGGTCAAAATCCCCACAGAAATAATGGCCTCTCTTTTGCCGTATCTTTATTTGTATCATACAAAACAGAACACTTTCTGAGACTCCATGTCATTGATCGAGTAAGAGTTATCCGAACAATAACTAAAAGGAAAGGTCTAGAAGCAGCTTTCCAAGTCCAACAACACCGTGGAACTTAACGAAATTGAAGTGATCCTGATGGGAATTTCTCGAATCACAACCCCCTAACATGCTATGCTACGTATCCATCATGATCATAAATTCTTCCATTTTAGAGCATCTTTAAATTGTTGCTGTGTTGGGCCCAAGCTAATCTGACTCGACAATCTTATTCCACTCCTTCTTGGTTAGGTCTTCTCGCAAATATAGGCTCTTAACGAATGTGGCCTTTGCTGTTTTATGTCCCAACACATAATTATTGATGAGGTTTTTCTTATTTTCTTCTGTGGGTATTCTGGTTGTCACACATTTTTTTAATGAATTTTAGTAATTTCAATTTTCAGAATTGAGTTTAAGCATTTACAAACAGTAAATTATTATTAAAAAAATATATGCTTTTATTACATTAAAGTTATAAAAGCATATTAAATATTTTTTTAATATTTATATATATATTTTTTAAGGAATGAGATCATGTTAAGCTTGGACTTTACAGTGATAAAATTATATTTAAAGAAATCTTGTGCATTTCACTTATGAATATAAAAAGCTAGAACTAGGAATCTTTACGAGGAAGAATATGTTTTGATAATGATATTATACATTAACTGTATGTTTTTATAATTAAAAAAAGGAGTATGTAAATACAACATATCTAGATCCAAAATCAAAACGAAGAACCCTTGTGGATATTTATGCATGAACTCATGCTAACCAACTAATTAAGAAGAAGAAACAGCTATCATTTTGAACAGAACTTCCCCTAAACGCAACCCGACTTGGGGATTTGGATTCTATGCCTAATTGATATTTCCTTACCAAAAATAAAGGGAAGAAAAAGCAGCTATTGGTTGGCAACTATCAGTGCACCCTCCCTTAAAGGCCCACTTTATGTTAAAAACTGATGAATCATGTGCTAATAAATTGCTTAGTTCACAAAGTAAGCAATTTATTAATGTTGCCATATGCCATTCCCAATCAGTAATTTATTAGGCGATGCTTTGAATGTAAGAAAAGTGATTTTGGATAACACAATTATTCGAGAGATCTCTGTCCCCATAAAACCATATTTGTGACCCATTGATTATCAATTTAGGAAAATTATGATATACTCAGTGGTCAATGGTCCCACCTGTTCTATAAATATATTTATCACAGAATTTATTTGAGAGATTTACTTAATCTTGCTTAAAATGCACGCCCACACATGTGCTCTTTAAGTAATTCTCCCTAATTTGTTCTCTCTTTTTATTTTGTGTTGTTTTTATTTTTAAAAGGAGCAAGTTTCACTGAAAATCTGTTAACGTTGACAACTTTTTCTAGTGTGATTAATAATTGTTAAAACCAAGCTATTGTCAAGAATAATACATATGAGGTTGAATTTTTTTTCAATTTTATTTTAGAGAGGAAAGAATGAGAATAGATAACGAACTCTCTCTATTTCTTGAAAAATAAAACAAAAATGCTCCCAAATTCATCTCTCTGTAATTGTAGACAATCTACAATCCCATGCAATGTCACCATCTCTGAGGCACGCTGACTCTTTCCAAATTACACTCATTTTTATGTTTATATTTGGCTTAGAAAATCAACCATAATTATTCTATCACATATTTATATTATATCACGTGTTTATCTTATATTTTTTATAATTAGGACTAAAAAAAAACTTTGTTTTGTTCCTTATAAAATTTATCCGAGGAAGTAACTTGTAACAAGTAGTCACTTTAATTTTTAATTTTATAAAATTTTCACTTTAATCTTTTATATTTTATTTTTTTATAAAATATAAAATAAATGTCATTTTATAAAGTCAAAAGATAAAAGTAAATTTTTGGTAAAATTAGATATTAAAATAATTGAGGGGTATTTGCTTACTCATAATTAAGTCTTGCAATTTAATCAACAAAAATGAGGGAATATAAAGAAAAAGACTCTTTTCAACTTGCAATTTCATGCTTTCTAAAATGTTGAGAATATTTTTACTGTCTTCTTATCTAATATGTGTCGTTCATATGATCTAATAAAATCAGAAAACAAATTATAATGCGTATACTTCTTTTTACCAGATTAGCTTATTATATATACATTAAACTTCATGTTAAAAAAAAAGGAAATGCTACGTAAAAACCGCTGCTGAATAATGAGGCTCTTTTGAAAAGGAATTGAAACTAAAATAAGAATTGGGGTCAATTGAGAAATCAGAGTTGTTATTAGACTTTTCTTCAAAATGTTCAAAATCTTGGACTTGGATATCTTGGATACGACCATATATTATATTCAAAATTTATTAGGCGATGCTTCTAGAATACTGAGTTCGTTAATCACCCATTTTGTCCAGCTAATATATCACTTAATGAGGTAGTTGATGGATTGAATCACGAATTAGTGAGATCAGTAAAATAAGAGAGTTTGAAATGGAGCTTAAAGGGGTGAATCTCTTCTATAATGGTGTCAAGGGAAGCAGACACAACAACCTGGCCAAACAGTGGAGCCTCCTTGTAATTCCAAATTTGAATGTCGTAAACAATGGATTTCAACGCCTTATCCAAACCACTGAACGGTCACGTTTTCCTTATTCGAAGGGTAAAAGCTATTTCATTTTGCTGACGCGATTCACCACAAATTCGGATCAACTTCCTCGTTCCCCTTCTTCCATCGGTTTTGCCGCTTTTTGCATTTTCTCCCCTACCCATCCCATTTTCTAATTCTAGAACCCCTCTGGTTGTCATGTCTATTTCGTTTGCAATCAAAATATCTTGCATTACATCATTAAAGCACGTTTTATAATAAATTTTTATTATAAATAATAAAATATATTAATAATATTAAATATCATAATTTTTAATAAAAAATATTATTTTAATTTTGACATTGAAAAAAGCAGGTTAAAAAATAGCTTATAATAATAAGATCAGATATCAATGTGGGGTACTTTTCCCATGTCAGACAGACGCGGACGACTCGCCACCATATTTGTGTTGTTTACAGTGGATTTATCAGTGTGTGGGACCCGTTGGTGACATGTCCATGGCTCGGGCCTACAAAAGAAGTATACGTAGTTTCATATTATAATTTAGTAATTAGTTAATACATTTTTTAAAATCAACTCATTTATTATTAAAATCAATAAATTATTTTTTAAGAATAAAATTATAGTTATTAATTTCATCAAATTAAGAGTACAATGATTAATTTTAAAGTATTATTAACAGAGTGAATTAATTTTGTATCTTACGCGAATGCTTGTTTGGTGTGGAGCAGAAGAATGAGATGTGAGTGAAGAGGAAGGTCTTATCATTTGTTTTGTTTGTAATATTTGGCTTCTCGACATAATGAATCAATCTCCACACCCACCGCCGAGTGGCTTTCTCCTGATACCTTCTGTTCACCAACCAATGTGTGTACTAATTATGCAGACATATACATTAAAATAAAATAATGCAATGAATGTGTATTTAAATGAAATAATGCAATAAATATTTTAGTAATAATTATAAAATTTACTATTTTGAATTTCATAAATTTATTAATTAACTTTTTAAAAATAATTTAATAGAGTAGACCCACTGTTTAAAATGATAAACCCATGCAAAAGCTTTGGTTGAAAACAGGGCATGAAGTCAGATACTACAGGCACCACCAAGAAAAACCAAGGCTTCTTAGTCAAATGCATCGTACAATGCAAAGCAGAAAGTACAATATTAATTATCAAATAAAAGAGTTATGAAATTAAAAAAAAGGATTATGAGAGAGAGAGAAGAAAGGGTTGACAGTGAAAAGTGGTTTTGTGAAAACAACAAGGAAACCACAGGAAGGTTGAGGGTAGTAATGGACGGTTCTTTCACAGAAACAGATGTAAATAACGTTTGCATTTAATCTCAAATTCCAACAGCGGTGCCCACAATGGATTACAGAGGAGAAAAGTTAACTCCTTTTCATTTTACCCTTTTCTTATTTATCATTAATAATTCTCTTCCTCATTTCACTATAAAAGCCCCTTCCCAACCCTTCTTCTTCACCATTCAATCCCCATTTCGTTTGCTTCAGATATTTTCATTTGTTTTGCGTTTTCTTTATCTCTGTTGTGTTTCTCTTCCTCAGCTTCCTCTCTTAGCATTGTCACATTACATTTATTTTGTTCCTTTCCCCTGGTGCAAGCCTTCAAATTTGAGGTGAGTAACTTATTATCTACAATTCTGTTTTTTTATTTGAACATGAATGTCAATATTTATTTACCTAAAATCTTTATATTGTTTTTTTTAATATATTTTCTTTGAAAAACATCTACCTCATCCCTACAATATCTACCTCACCCCGACGATATCTAATTAGTTGTTACTCTTTGTTTTTAAGTGTTGTTTTTATATGATCTGCTTATACAGTAGTACTATAGTGCTATACACTGCATGAACAATGTCAGTGGCCAAGGGCTGGACCAGACTTCTATTAAACGAATACTCCAACAACTAGGCATGGGGTCTAGTAGGTAACATGTAACTCCAAAAAGTTATTGCTTGTTATCTACACGAAAATGTACCCACAGCTACGACCACCACACACACAAAATCAAAGGAAAAAAAGAAGAAGATAAAAACTAAAACGAAGAAAGAGAACAATTCAAAAATTCCACTAAGAAATAAGTCAACATACTTACATTATGTAGATAAGAATGAATCAGTGCTATTTGAGGTAAAATAATCTTTCCCTTTCAGTAATTGAAATGGACATTATATAGCTTGAATCAGCATATTGATATCCGAAATTAACTTAGTGTTAAAACCAATACCTTTTTTAATTTTTAAATTGATATTAGTGTTTTTTGTTTTTCATTGTTTATAAATAATTATCATAGATTGATATAAAAATTTAATGCATTTTTGTGATAGTTGATAAGTTTCTTGAATCTTGGGCAAGTCCCATGTGCAATATTCATGTTTAATTTGCTTTGAAATAAACAAAGAGATAATAAATATCTTAATGGGAAAGTTTGAAATGTTTTGGGTTGTGTAATGTTTGCTTTATTGGAAAACATGTCTTAAGCATATAGAAAAATGCCTTGGATTTGTCGGATATACAGTATCTGCCTTGATTATTACTATTATTTCTTGTCTAGATAAAAAATTGAGCTGCAAATAAATCTATTACCTAAAAGGAAGCAATGTTTTTTACTCACATCAGAATACATGAACGAAGAAATGATAAATAAGTTTCTTCATCACCAATTCAAAAATCATTTGGGCAAGTTTAATTTTTTTTAATAATATAATATTTGAATAATGTTGGATAAATGTGTCAATTAGCAATAATGGACAGCATCATGATTTTCTCATATTAATGGAATGTTTGCATTGATTATTCCATTTAAGCGTAATTATACTTTAAATATTTATTGCGAAACTACATTTTTATTCAATTTTTTTTAGCTTGTATAATATTTCACACAATAAAAAAATTATATGTATTAAATTTTTAATAAAATTATAATATTTAATAGTTGTAATATATTAAATTTTGTAATTTTTAATAAAAATTTATTATTTATAATTTTTTATTATGTTTATTGTTGCACATATGTTAAATAGTATGTGTTTATTTAATATTTATATGCGAGTTTATAATGAAAAGCAAATACTTTAATCTAGGAGAATAAAAATGAGATATCTACAATCAATCGAATGTAGCATTTTGACATGCGCTAAAATGATTGTTCCTTCTATTTTACGTTCCTAAAAATAATAATTTTAAAGCAATTATATAACTAATGTTTTGGTCAAATTGTTTTATTTAAATGAGAAAAAAGATATTGTTTTTCCGACAATTGATCAGATAAATAACTATTTTATATTTACTATTATTAATTAATAAAATTAGACAGAAGACCAATTTTACCATTACAATAACATTTTGTTAAACCAGACAAATTTACTTTAATCAAGCACCTTTTTACAAAATAATTTATATGATCTTAACACTTTTACGTCTGTTTTAAAAAATAAAATAACTTCTTCTGCTAACACTGGATTTTATCTCTCAGAATAAATTTTAACCTTATAAAAACCGAAGATAGACCAGACCAACTTTAGTCTTATGATACGTAATGTTCCATTGTACCCTCGAAAAAAACCTTTTAATACATGGGAAGCTACGTGTAGAATATAATTTTTACGTGCTGCATTTACAAATTCATCCTTGGCAGAGAGAGAAGGATTTGGACTTTGTTGAATAATTGAATTCGTGGAAACTTGTCTCCTCCATTTCTTTTGTACCTTTCTCTCTCTGTTTGGCGCTCCTTGTCTATAAATTAACACTTCCACCCCTTCATTCTCCATTCATTCATTCCTTCTCCTCCATCACCCTTTCATTTTTTGCGTTTATTCTGTTTCTATAGGTATTCTTTTACTCTCCTCTCTTTCTCTTTATTCTGCTTCATTTTTTCTCTCTTTTTTGTCCTTATTCTGTTCATTCCTTTTCATCTCATTACTTTCATCTCTTTGGCTGTTCAACACTGCCACCTAGTTTTCACTCTAAAAGATCTAACACCTTGTTTTCAACACTACCATTGGATCAGAGTCGGTACATGATCCTGGATCTCGAGTACTTTTTGTTATCATCTCCATGTCAGAGAACTTGGGGAGTTGTAGCTCTGTTTTGGGGTGTTGTCTTTGTTGAGTTTTGGCTCATTTTACTTGGGAATTGCCATTCCGCAGTTCATGCTTGGTTTCTGGAAATACAGTTCTGTGGTTTTGTCGGTTAGCCATTCTGTTTTCTCTGCTAAAACAAACTTCAAACTCAAATGCGTTTCCTGGGTTAAATATATTAAATTAAATAAATAAACAAATGAAGATAAAAATAACATTTATTATTTTTGTCTGTAGAACTAAGATCTTCTTCATTGGTTTCTCATTATGTTAGTTAATTTTTTTTATGCATGCTGACGCCGGGGTTTAAGATGTTTGACCTTGGATTAACCAATTAATTTTAGCTTTTAATTGAAGTTTGAACATTTAAACTTTTGGTTTGCTCTTGGAGTTCTAATAAATGAGACTATTAAAAATATAATATAACTGATTATGCTGCTAAAAGAAACTGCATCTTCGGATTATTCCCCTTGCACTATGTGAGGCAGAGATAATAGTTCAAATAAGGTACAGGATCAACAATTAATATTTTTCTGGGGAAGTGGTTGGTGAGGGACGGTGGGTAGGTCTTGAAATCCAATCCAGTCTTCTGGAATTTATTTTCCACATTGTTTTGGTTTTGGTTTTTGACTTTTGGTGATTATCCTTATCCTTTTTATGGTGGCTTATTGCATACAATTCTTAACTTGTTTCGTATTCTGCTTTTGTTGTTACAGTTGAAAGTTCCTCCTCTGAAGCAATGGCTAATGTGCATCATCTGACCCACTCTTCCTCTTTCCGGGAGAGGCTTGATGAGACTCTCAGTGGTCAAAGGAATGAAATTGTGGCCCTTCTCTCAAGGTAGCTAGCTCAAAAATCTTATTTTTTTACCTTCTTAATAACTAACTTTGGTACGAGGATGTGGCATAACACTAAAAATCTCATGGTATTAAAAGGATTGAAGCCAAGGGCAAGGGAATCCTGCAACACCACCAGGTTATTGCAGAGTTTGAGGAAATCCCTGAGGAGAAAAGGAAAAAACTACTTGATGGGGCCTTTGGAGAAGTTTTGAGATCTACACAGGTAATTTTTATTTATATTTTTGGTTTTTGTGGGGTTATATTCAACTTCAAGCTATAATTTGTGGGTTTTGTTAAAGTAATCTCATTTGAGCGGTTTTTGTTGCGTGTAGGAAGCCATAGTGTTGCCACCATATGTTGCTCTGGCTGTTCGTCCAAGGCCTGGTGTCTGGGAGTATCTGCGAGTGAATGTGCACATGCTTGTTGTTGATGAGTTGCGTCCAGCTGAGTATCTGCGTTTCAAGGAGGAACTTGTTGAGGGAAGGTAATTAGTTAAGGTTTTGAGTTTCTAATGAAGAGTTGTTGATGTCCTTTGCATATCCATCAAGACAATTTAACATGTTTTTCTTATTCTTGATGCAGTGCTAATGGCAACTTTGTGCTTGAGTTGGACTTTGAACCATTTAATGCATCCTTTCCCCGTCCAACTTTGAACAAGTCAATTGGGAATGGTGTCGAGTTTCTCAATCGCCATCTTTCTGCTAAGCTCTTCCATGACAAGGAGAGCATGCAGCCACTGCTTGAATTCCTCAGGCTTCACAGCTACAAGGGAAAGGTATACTTTTTTGTTTGGAAGCGTATGCTTGTGAATTATCCAAATTAGCAGTGCTTGACATTGTATTGCATGAATTCAATCCTTATTTGGTACTAGTATTACCCTTCTATAAGACAATTAACAGTAATTGCTCTATAAGGCAAATTCTTCATTGTTTGATTACTTAATCAAGAATGCAAATCTGAGAATTCTGTAGCTTTTCTATATAAAATATATGCATTGTTCATTCTCTTACATTTTTATTTTATTTTAATGAATTTTGGTGGGTTTGTTGCAGACTATGATGTTGAATGACAGGATTCAAAATCTTAACTCTCTCCAACATGTTTTGAGAAAGGCAGAAGACTATCTGAGCACAATTGCTCCTGCAACGCCCTACTCAGAATTTGAACAAAAATTCCGTGAGATTGGTTTGGAGAGAGGCTGGGGTGACACCGCTGAGCGTGTCCTTGAGATGATTCAGCTTCTGTTGGATCTTCTTGAGGCACCTGACCCTTGCACCCTCGAGACATTCCTTGGAAGAATCCCAATGGTCTTTAATGTTGTTATCCTTTCTCCACATGGTTACTTTGCCCAAGACAATGTCTTGGGGTACCCTGACACTGGTGGACAGGTTAGTTGAGACAACAATTGTATCATTTTTCATACTATTTTAGTACTTATCAAGGTTTTGTGACATGCTTTAACTTGTTGGTTCAGGTTGTTTACATCTTGGATCAAGTTCGTGCCTTGGAGAATGAGATGCTCAACCGCATCAAGAAACAAGGCTTGGATATCACCCCTCGTATTCTCATTGTATGTCCTAGTATAGTTGTGAGAGTTTAACATAGTTAAGTGCTGTAGCTTATGGATATTTCTCTAACTGGAGCCTGTGATTCTGTTAAATGCAGATTACCCGTCTTCTCCCTGATGCAGTAGGAACTACTTGTGGCCAACGCCTCGAGAAGGTGTACGATACCGAATATTGCCACATTCTTCGAGTTCCATTTAGAACAGAGAAGGGAATTGTTCGCAAGTGGATCTCAAGATTTGAAGTCTGGCCCTACCTAGAGACTTACACTGAGGTAAATTTTAAATTTTTCTCACAATTTGGACATGGATCGTTCAAGCATGGTGATGTTTTCTCTTCACTTGAATTTTACTGTATTTCTTGTCATTATTAGGATGTTGCCCATGAACTTGCCAAAGAGTTGGAAGGCAAGCCTGATCTGATCGTTGGAAACTACAGTGATGGAAACATTGTTGCCTCTTTGTTAGCACACAAATTGGGCGTAACTCAGGTTAGTTTCTAGTTCAAGTTGTTACATTTTGTTTATACTACAGCATGGGACCTGATAAAGTTCCTACCTAAATTCAGTGTACCATTGCTCATGCACTTGAGAAGACCAAATACCCCGAGTCTGACATTTACTGGAAAAAATTTGAAGACAAATATCACTTTTCATGCCAATTTACTGCTGATCTTTTTGCAATGAACCACACAGACTTCATCATCACTAGCACATTCCAAGAGATTGCTGGGAGGTGAGCTATCATATCCCATTGTTCACTATGTTTTATATGCACCATTCTAACTATTGATTAGCTTACTTAAATTCTTGTATCTGTGTTCTTTCATCTACAGCAAGGATACCGTTGGACAGTATGAGAGTCACACCGCCTTCACCCTTCCAGGACTTTACCGTGTTGTTCATGGTATTGATGTCTTTGATCCAAAGTTCAACATTGTCTCACCTGGAGCTGACATGAACATATACTTCCCATACACTGAAACTAAGCGTAGATTGACATCCTTCCACCCTGAGATTGAAGAGCTTCTTTACAGCTCTGTGGAGAATGAGGAGCACATGTAAGTTTCCCTCTCTTATTCCCTCAACCCCTTCCCAATGTTGTCATAGAACATTTGTTTAAAGAAAATGTTTCTTGGGTTGTGAATGGTACTGGCATTTCTGTTTGTTTAACATAATGCCATTGTAACAGATGTGTATTGAAGGACCGCAACAAGCCAATCATCTTTACCATGGCAAGGCTGGACCGTGTGAAGAACATCACAGGGCTTGTTGAGTGGTACGGCAAGAACGAGCGGCTCCGTGAGTTGGTAAACCTGGTGGTTGTGGCAGGAGACAGGAGGAAGGAGTCAAAGGACTTGGAAGAGAAAGCTGAGATGAAGAAAATGTATGGCCTCATTGAGACCTACAAGTTGAATGGACAATTCAGATGGATATCCTCTCAGATGAACAGAGTGAGGAATGGAGAGCTGTACCGTGTGATTTGTGACACAAAGGGTGCTTTTGTCCAGCCTGCAATTTATGAAGCTTTTGGTTTGACTGTTGTTGAGGCCATGACTTGTGGGTTGCCAACATTTGCCACTTGCAATGGTGGTCCTGCTGAGATCATTGTGCATGGAAAATCTGGCTACCACATTGACCCTTACCATGGTGATCAAGCTGCTGAGATCCTTGTTGACTTCTTTGAGAAGAGCAAGGCTGACCCATCTCATTGGGACAAAATCTCCCAGGGTGGCCTCAAGCGTATTCATGAGAAGTAAGCACCTAAATCATACTTTAAATCCATTCTTCAATACACTTTTTAAAAAGATATGTTGCAGAATGTGTTCAGATAATTACTAATATTTTTCTTTCAAAAAATTTCGCTCAAATGTTAATCTTTGCTAACATTAGTTTAGAAATTAAAATTAAAAAAATTATTAAAAATAATTTTCAATGTACTATCAGTATAATTTATATAGAAAAAATTCTAATTCCTTAGCTAACCATTTAGGAGCACAAGACAGCAACACCAAAATTTCACTAAAACATCACCACATTGTGTTTTGCACAGAACATATGTTAGTTTGAGTGAGTTTTGATTTTGTGATTGAGGTTTATCTTTTGTCTCATTTGCTCCACAGGTACACATGGCAAATTTACTCTGATAGGCTTCTGACTCTCACTGGTGTCTATGGCTTCTGGAAGCATGTCACCAACCTTGATCGCCGTGAGAGCAAACGCTACCTCGAGATGTTCTACGCCCTAAAGTACCGCAAATTGGTATATATGCATTCTACTCATTACATTATTCAATTGTTTCATTAATGAATTAAATTTGATATTTGGAGTTACTGAAATAGGTCAGGGTACTATTTTTCCTCAAAGCAATGCGTAGTCTGTTATCAATTTATTTATTTTTACAAATAAAATTCAGCATAGCTAAAAGTGCTATTGAACAAAAGGGATAGTTTTTGAACAAAACACTATATTAAGCAATTTTGGGGTTATCATTTAATTAAAATTGAAGTTTTTCTTCCATATTTTGTACAATAATAATTAAAATAATGGTTTGCACTAATTTTAAAATGAAAGTTCAGATTTAATTGAGGTGGGTTTAATTCTAAATGCACAACATTTACAACACCTATGTCTTGACCTTTTTTATTTTCCTTTTCTTTCTTTGAAATGTGAACTTACTGATATATTATGTCATTCTCGTGACCTCAGGCTGAGTCTGTGCCCCTTGCTGTTGAAGAGTAAAAATCAAGGCTGAAGAGAAGAGTGTTGGAGAAACCGGCTTTTGGTTATTTGGAGTCTTATGGAGAATTTACAAATAACGCCATTGATTTTGATTGTGATTAGGTTTCCGATTTAAAAAAGTCTAAAAAATTGTCTTTGAGATTTTGGGTTAAAAAAGTGAAAAAACATAAAAAAAAAGGTCCTTGTCTTTCTGTTATTGCAATATTGAATATGATTGGAAATCTTTAGATTTGGGTGTTCAACCCCATCAATTCAATTTAAAGATGTGCCTTCAATTCAATTTCGGTGTTTATTGGTCCACAATTCCCCTTCAACTTCACTTTATCATCTGTGGGATCCTTTTATGTTTATCTTTACCCTTTTATCTAATTGTGCAATCCTATTTATTGAACACAGATTCGTTAAGTATAATTCACTAGTGACAATTAACAAAAAAAATCCTTTTCATCTAGATTTTATTTACGTGTTGGCCCATTATGTTACACGTCTCGTAATTATGAGAGATTGAGAATTGCTTGGCAAATTGAAACCACTAGTTCTCTGGGTATGCACCTTTTTAAGGTACATGGTGAACAAGTGAACTCATGATTAGCCTTCAAATACTTGGCTTATTTCAAGCCCTTGGCAGTGATGTCCAACTATTAGCACTTTATCATAAAAGAATGGGCCCTTGTGAGCATTAGTTCCTTGACATCCAAAATTCAGGAGGGTAAAGTGCATCCATTTTCAAAGATATTTAGGGAAAAACTATTATTTTTTCTGTTGAATATGGCGTAATGTAGTGTTTGTGAAGCCACTTCCATATACCATTTGCTTGTGCAGTTGTCGTGACAACAAAAGCAAAAAGCTCCAAACAACATCCAATTTGGTTTCAGGTTGTTCCTTCTGACAGCCTTTTATTTAGATGGAACTTATCAACGAATCAATCCAATATTTATCTAGATTTAAAGCTAATTTTAAACGTTATCTTTTAACTTAATAAAAATAAATATAATTATTATAGTTTTATTTAAATTTATCTTTAAAGTATCTTGAGATGTAAATTTTTTTATTAAATTATCACATTTAATCGTATTTAACATTTCTTCTTCCAATTGATAATAAAGTCAACTTTTATTTATTTCTTTATGCATGATTGATCTTAAGTGAGATTTAATTAATTTTAGTTATAAAAAACTTCTTATATTTACTTCAAGGTGATGTTTCCTTAGTAGATGTGATGTTAAGGGAAATTTTGATTCTTGCTATCTACAACTTCTCTTAACTGTAATGTAAGATTTCTATCAAGTGAAAGAAAATATTAAATTTTTTTTTTTAGTGATGGGAGAGTACAAAAATGAAAGGAAAAGAAGAGAGAATATACTCAATTAATAGGTGAAATGACGGGACGTGTAATCTATACAAAAGGAAAAATAAATGGTTTTTTAGGAATAATGTTATTACTCCTAATAACTTTTTTAAAAAGATTATTACTAAGATTAAATATATTTTTTGGAAAGTGTTTGAAAGAGTTCATGACTTCATAGACTCATTTTTATTTTGAAACTTATTTAATTTATAATTATTTATATTTTATATTTTTAATACATATTATATAATTTATTTAAATTGTTTGATTTAAATCATTCATTAATTTAAGAAAGGCACCTTGTTAATTCTATTTCTAATTTAATTAAAAATACCTATGTTGTAGTAGTTTGGTGATCCTAAAATTGTAAATTATTTTATTTTCACTGTCTTAATTTTAATTAAAAAATTAATTCATTTTTTAAATTAAAAAGTATTCGTCACACACTTATAACATTATGCATGTCTATGTAAAGTTTATAATATAATAAATACTTAAAAAAAGATACTGTAGAATATATGTGTGTCTATATATATATATATATATATGACACACAAACACACACGTTAATTGTTCAAGAACGTGTGTAGATGATATGAGGGAACTTGAACTTTTTCCACCTGTTGTATACATAATAAATAAACATATTTGGTATTTCTCTTCATGTAGGACCCAGGAATTCAAACAATATACTGCACAAACAAATGGAGTCAATTGCAAACAAATACAGGGACGTTGCATCAAAGCAAAGTAGGAGAACATGAATATCATTATTCATTTTCATAGAATTGTTGCTTTCTTCCTACAGAACTGAGTACTGCACAAGACATACTTTTAAAGCTTCACTGCCCTGAAGAAAGTATCTCCAAGAATCCCGACAACGGCATTATGAGATGGTTATGGTGAAAGAGCCATCAATTGTGTTTGGAAGTTGGAATTAGTCAGCAAGAGCTCCTCAAACTTCCAACTGATAAAATCAAGGGATTCTTATTTAATCAAAGGTGGGTCTCTTTAGTAGCAATTAGAATTATATGAACTAAAAAGAAAAATTGTTCAACAGCAGAGTGTATATATTACAAGCTCTTTAGTGGCTAATCTTTTGAATATGGAACTGTGCCAAGTAGTTCTCAATGACTTTGGTGCAATATCCCATTTCATTATGTAAATGAAACCTTTGATTATTGTAGAAACAATAAATTACCTGCTCACAGCAAACAAGTTGTGAAAATCTTGCTGTCAAGACATGCTTTTAAGAACCTAAAAGAGTAAGATTAGTAAATATTAGTTAATTATCACTTACAAGAATTTCTATAAAAAAATTATTACTAGTAGGAATGAGCTGAGAATTAACTAAGCCATGGTAACATCATAGTTGATAAGGAAGTCCTTTGATTAATGAAACCAATACATGCATAGTAGATGATATGTAATCAAAACACAAGCTTCAGCTATTGAGCTGAGATTTTACGTTTCTTACACTTAAAGTGACAATAGCAGACGTAGCAATTTTTATGAAATCAAAATGTTAAATTGGTTTACAAAAGATATAATGTCCAAATATATATTACTTTCTACAATAAGTTAAAACCCGATTCACTTTCATTGCAAAACTTATTCCAAAATCAGCAAACAAAAAAATGTCATGTCATTATGGTAATTAACGTTTTCATGTACAATAAAAGCTTTCTAAGAGTTCTTTAATACACATGGCATCATTCAGTTCTTTGACAAGCTAACTCTTTTTTATTGTGCTAATGAATCAATATTAATTCTTAGTTTATTTATATAAGCAACTGTTATTATGATCAAGAATATTACACTTCAAGGACATTGAACAGAATGCAGTTACACTGTGAAACAGGATCATGCCAGATATATATTTTACTTTAACAACGGTAGGGACATTCAAAACACAGTGAATACATATGTTAGCAGATTTCACCGTACATAAGAAAAGCCACCGAAAATGTACTTTCAGAGTATTATGGTCAAAATTAGAATAGTTTTAATAAATCTACAAAAAATAAGTCAGACGCGTACCTTGTCCTTTTCAATAATGTGTCCGAGTCACCAGCACTGAAATTAATATTCCCAACTTAATAAAATGCATCAAAGCACCCAGAGATATTAACACCACTGAAAGAGATCTCTGCTGGAAGAAATTTCTTCATGAAAGACATTTTTAAGAAATGATCGATGACAAGTAGATTTGAAAAAACAAATTCAAATACTAAGCACCCAAAGTTCTATTAATTCCTTAATTAGAGATAGAACTGTTAAAAGATAAGAGAGACACTCAGGTTCAAGACCAAGTGAGACAACATCCAATAAACTTACTTTATAACCAAAAATTATAAAACAAGAGAGCCAAGAGTGTTACAACAAAGAATTTATGGGATGTTAAAGAACTCACATGACTTATCAACTGAAGTCAGCTTGACAAACACAATTTTAGTCACTGTCCTGTAAAAGCAAAATAAATAGAAACATCGGTAGAGCTCCTAAGAATAAGTTGTCAACTATGAATGATTGCCAAGGCATAAAACAAGATCATTGCCTACTATTTTTCTGCCATGGAAGTAAATGTTCAGGTGGCGAAGAATTATAATTTCCTGCAAAGGAAAAATCAAACAGAATAGTAAGCCTCAGCTTGTAACATCTGAATAGCATAACTAAAATGGACAGCCATGAATAATATATTCACAATCAACTAAATATAAAAAATACATAGACAAATGTACTAGAAATGTCATGCAACCATGTGAAGTACAATGAACAGCTTAAAATGCCAAAGCCGCATAGAAAGATAATTATATATCAAACCATTACTGTTATTGTTTATAGTTGGTCTGCTGTACCATTATTATCAAAAGCCAAGGTTCTTGAGTAAAATATTCAGCAACTGAATATGTTCTATCACGACAGTTAAATCAAAAGCCCTCTTCATCTCCATCAATCGGGGCATATCCTCCAAGACCAAACGAAAATAACTTATCTGAACAACAAACCGTGATACCTAGAAATACAAATTTCAATATGAATTTCGATGAAATAAATCCAGTAAAAGGACATTGAACTATAGTGAACACCGGGTTACCTTTTCCTAATTTCAAAAACATGGTTTAAGAAACAGCCACTGCCGAGTGCCGGTTAAACTTCTCTAATTTGTAATTAAATTTTCTTTATCACAATTTATTTATTATTTCTTGACTTTGTAAAATCAATGCCTGTACGTTCATTTCTTCTTGCAAGTCAAAGGATGATATGCAATAGTTTTAGCTGAAATCAGTCAAAGTTCGCCATAAAATCTTTTGCATTTTTAGAAAAAAAATAAAACTTGCGGTAAAGAAGAATTTTTGCAAATAAATTTGCTTGCTACTTTCAGTTTCAACTAATTATACAAATTCAGGAGTAATTTCAAAGTAGAGAGAAAAAGACGTGAAAAATATCCTCGAGTCTTTTTGGACACAGGACTTGAACTTGATTGATATGTTGGCTGAATAGCTTCTTTAAATATTAAAGATAATGAAAAAGATGCAGAAAATGATTGAAATGGGAAGTGCAGACAGACAAAATACCAGTTGCTGTTGGTAACCCCAAGTTCACGAAATCCATCTATAATCAATTCGAATTCCACGGATGTGGCAAATTTTGTGCCAAATTTCATCGTGCTTCTTTTGACACCGTTTTCCCAGCAAAGGACTTAGAATTATTTGCAGTTTTAACAGAGAGGGAGGCAGCCTTTCTCCCACTACACTCTTCAGCTTGGAGCATTTATCCATGGTCAAAACTTGAAGGGAGGGGAGATGGGATAGGCCCTTGCAATCCAATGTCTCCATACTTTCAAATTTATACAGATAAAGACTGGTAAGAGAGGGAAGCTGCGGCAGCAAACCCAAAGTTGGGAATGACTCCACAGTATCACAACTAATGCCAAGATCAGTGAGACTGTGAAGCCCCCCGTTGATGACAGACATCTCAGTAGTTTCTCACAATTATTGATTCTAAGCTGTCTCAGGTTTGGCGGCAGACCCCCTTCAGGAAATGTTTCAATTTCAGGGCAATCCCATGTTGACAGAGATTTCAACTTTGGAAGCAGAGTATTCATACCAGGCAAGCACTTCAAATTGTGGCAGTTGCGAACATCAAATCGAGTCAAATTGGGTGCAGCAAACCCTTCTCTCGGGAACCACGCTAAATTGGGGCACCCACTAATGCTGAGATGGTGAAGATTAGAAACCTGTGACTGTGCCACCGACTGAGATTCCAGATTTTTACATTCGTAGATTCTCAGAAAACTGAGATTAGGAAACACTTCTAATGGGAAAGATGAGAGTGAATCAAAGCTGTTGGTGATTTCCAACGATTTTAATAGCTCATGTTGTTGCTTCGGGAATTCTAGTTTTCCACAGTTCCTGATGCTCAGTGTTTTCAAACATTCTGGTAAACAATTCCCCAAAAACGATACTGCGAGCGAACAATCAGATATGATTAAATCACGGAGACAATTCAGTTGGGTCATGGCAAAGGCCCCAAACATGGATCCCATCAAGTCGCACCCATTAATTGACAAATCGTGCACTGAAGTTGGAAACCCTTGGATCCTTACTTTGTTGCTTTTGAATATCGTTAAATGGCGAACTGTGGGAGCTCTAGGGAGAGAAGAAACAAGATCACCACATTCTTCAATCACTAGTCTTTCTAAAGGAAGGTGCTCAGGCAATTGTCCCCTCAATTTGGGACAATCACTTATTATATGATCTTTAAGTTTAGGAAAAGCTTCATATTTAAACGAATACCACTCCTCCCAACATGGCATTTGACAAAATGACAGATACTCCAAGGAAAAAAAGGGTGTTTCTACAGAAGAATGATCATTATCATTCTTGTAAAATTCGGCACCAACAGTCTCAAGCCCATCAAAATTTTCAATGTTCAAGGTCTTCAGAGAGTATAGTTGTCCCAAGTGAAGGAAGCATACAACAATTCCTACAAGAACTAAGACTTACTTCAGTCACACTGTGGTAGGAAGAATGTCCTACCCAATCTGGAAATCTCGTACCCCTGTAGTTCGTGATGGATAGATATTCTATAGCCATGGTGAGGTTGTAACTTGTCATATACTTCTCTTTCAGCATGCGATGAGGTTGTATCCTAATCACTATCCCAAGAGCACTGCAAGGACAAACTTTTTATGAAAGTCTTATCCATCATTCTTGCCTCTGCTGCTTCACCACTGTCAGAAACATTTTCCAAGTCACTAATCTGCAATGATCCGTGAAGATTTGAAAGGTCTCCTAATTCCTTTATGCCATTATCTTCATGTTTGCCGACAATGAAGTTACTTAAAAACTGCAAATGTTTTAGTTTGCTCATTCCCCCAGGCATCTCTTTCAAAGCAGTTTCGGTTATATCAAGATGTCGCAAGTTTGCAAGATTTTGCAAGCCACTTGGCAACATAGTTAGTTGTAAACAAAAATACAGCTTCAGTATTTGTAGATTGTACAATTTGCTCAATGATTCTGGCAATGTGTTGATACTTGTCTGGGAGAAATCTAAGTAGCGAAGACGGATCAATTCACCTATTGAATCAGGCAATACATCGAGTTCTCGACAAGCTTTGAATGACAAAACTCTTAGGTAATCAAACTTCGATAGTATGATCAAAATGACACTTCCAAAACCGAACGACGGAGGTGAGAAACCAACTTGCAAAAAAGTTCTCAAAGATTTTAATTCGCCAATAGCATTGAAATTTTTTGAGACTGGATGGCTCAACCTTCCATATGACAGATGACGAGTATGAATCTTAATCTTGTCAACCGTCCCAAGTTCCTCTGACCTAAAATAGAAGTCTCCAGCAACAGATATTGCTAGGTCATGCATCAGATCATGCATCACGTAAAACAAGTAATCAACAGGTTCATAATACTTTTTGAAAAATAATCTGGAAGCTAATTCATCAAAATATTCAGCACCTACTTTTTCGAAAGTCTTTCCTTTCTTTGGCTGCTCTAAAAGATCTTCTGCCGTCCACAATAAGACTAATTCATCTTTTTGAAATTTATAATCCTTGGGATACAGAGAACAATAAGCAAAACAACGTTTTAAAGGTGGAGGGAGATGGTAATAACTTATTCTCAATGCTGGAATGATCTTACTGTCATTAGCAGAAAACTCCCACATTTCATTAGTGAGTATAGCATTCCAATCCTTGACACAGTGTTTTGCTCGCAAAAGGCCTCCAAGTGTTTGTGCTGCTAAAGGTAATCCCTTGCACTTCTTAACAATCTCTCGACCAATGTTTTCTAGAATCGAATTCCCATTAGTTTTGAGAAAACACGCATGATCTGCAAACACTGACCAACACTGTTCATCGGACAAATGATTTACATGGTAAGGTGGGCAAGTTTGGACAACGGCAGCAACCTTTTCACTACGAGTTGTCACGAGAATTTTACTTCCCTTAATCCCATATTGAAAAGGTGTTTTAAGACTACTCCAACCATCATAATCATCACTCCAAACATCATCCAGAACAAAAAAGAATTTCTTTCCTGCTATTCTTTCCTTCAAATCAAGTTGAAGTAAATCTAGATCCATCTTATTACAAACACCAGAGGTAAGTGATTCTATTATAGTCCTTGTAGTCTTAACAATATCAAATTCTTCGGAAACACAAACCCATGCTTTCAAATCAAACTCCTTCATCAAATTATCATTATTGTACACCCATTGGGCTAGAGTGGTTTTTCCAACACCAACCATGCCCACAATAGGGATCACAGATATTTGATCATCAGTATCATCTTTTAATATATGAATAATTGCATCTTGGTCAATCTCCCTGCCATATATATTCCCTTTGACGAGAGAAGTAGAGGGAGTCCTCCAAGAGAAGTTCTCCCTGGGAATGTGTTTGAGATCAAGGATATACTTGCGTTTTTCAATATCTTCTATTCTTCTAACAACCTCGTCCATCTTATTCACAATCTCCCTATTATGGGACTGAAGAAAGCGAGGGAGAAAGTTACTAACCTTCTTCTGAGTTGCAGCTTGGGTGAAAACACGATCCAACAAGTCATCAGCTACATAGACAGCATCCCTGAGATTATGGAGCCAGTTCTTGACACTTGGGTTATTGATTTGCTTCTGCTCAACATCAATAAGCAGAACTCCAGCAGCACACAGAGCATTATTCAACCTTTGCAGCAAGTCTTGGTCAAGCTTCTTTCCTTTGATCAACTTCACAAACTCAGCTGAAGACACCCTCTCAAAAACAACGTTTATGAAAGCAGAGAGAAAAGCTCCACCCACAAGTGCTTCCGCCATGATGGATCAAATTAGATGGAGAAAATGCTAACAATTGCAAACTTTGAACAAAACTCGCCTCTTCTATTATCTACTTAGGAGACACTCGTAATTTGTTAACATACAAAAATTGACTTAACATGGTGATGTGATCAACGTCATTGTGATTATATATAACTTCAGAAAGTTGGTATTGGTGGAGTTGGTAACTGCTTCTGAAGCAATAATTAAGATGTATATAATCTTAATTATAAATGTGTGCGTGTGTTAAAAAAATAAATATTGATCATTATATTTTATTATAAATAAAAAATTATATTAGTGTTTTAAACAATTACATAACTTTTTTAAACGGCTACGTAATCTTTAAAAACTCATTTGTGTATATACGACGCAGAAGTTTGGTTCTTATTTTTATATAAAAATAGTTTCTAGTCTAAATATTTCCCTTGTTTACAGAAGTATAATTAGGATAATTATCATTTCTAAATAATAAAAATTATAAATTGAGTTGAGATCATACAAACTGTACACGAATAATAATTTGAAGTTAGTAGTCACATCGTTACTTAAAAAAATTAATTTTTTTTTTTTAAAAATCTTAATAATTTATATATAAATACAAGGTTTATATAAATAATTCTCACAACCTTATAATGAATTGTTTTTGCTAGATATGATATATATCATGCACCCAATTTTTTTTAAAGAAGTATTTTGGCAAATTATAACAACAATTTTTTTAACTTACACCAAAGATTAACAAGTGATAATTATGATTTTCTTAAAATACACTAAAGGTGTAGCTTGATAAATTATTCCTTCCAAAACATAAGTAGATGTCTATTAGTAAATCACACACATAAATACACACGTTCTTTTCTGTTAATCTATTTTCCATAAAGACAGATTACCTGTTAAAAGAGTTGGGCTATTGTAAAGACTAGTGTATATACAACATTAGAGATATTTTTTATAAGGTCTTTATCAAGTTTAGTTTTTATGGCAGTAAAAACTCTAGCTTTTCTTTATCTTTAAAATAATCATCTTACCCATCCTTCTTTTCCCCTAAAATATTGACTATGACTTCTTGTATGTAATAATGTGTTGTTTGTTGTGCAACAGCAACTATTGTTATATGTTGAATAATGTTTATTATGTGATATTCTGGCAACCCATCTACGTTGAATACTTGTATTTGGATGGAGAATTTAAAATTTTAAAAAATATATGAAATTAATAATGAAAATTAGTTAAAATGAGAGTTAAGTATGAAAAAAGTTATAAATGTTAAATATAAAAAGTTAAATATAATAGAGATATTTTTAAATTCTTTTTAAAAATAAGTCATTTAGAATTTTTTTTATTTAACATAAAAATATTTAGTTAAAATTCTACAATATTTTAAAAATAACTTTTTTATTATCTGAATACATTTAATGTAATGATCTTGAATTACTCTATCCAATCACAAAGCTTTTAAAGTTAGGATATCTTTCTGCTAACATCAACAAATTTAGTGTTGTTGCCTTTTGATAAATAGTTTTGTTAGGTTTCTGCAACTTAATGTTTGGCTAATTACTAGGCTTACCTTAATCACGGAGTTTGTGTTAGATTGTTTATCAATTAATTTCAGTTGTTGACTTGGTTTGTTAATTATATCATATTAACTGTTAATCCTTTGTTCGTCTTAAGTATAGTTTTTGTTGTTGATCCTTCAATTGTTGGGTGAGGTGTTCAAGTATAGCTGTTGTCAAAATTTTGAGTTGCTTAATGATTTTGGACCAAAGTCCACTAGGATTAGTCTTTGCTTCTAATAGATTTTGTTTTAAGAAGTTCTAAGTCTCTTTTTACATTTTTAATCATCTTGAAGGGATTGAATAGGATTGTTTTCTTTGATTTTCCACCTTTGGAAAAGACGTGATTGTATCTTCTTTTGAAAATATATTTTCTTCTTGAATTTAAAGATATTTGTTTGTAAAATTAATTTGAACGTTCCATATTTTGATTTTGCTTCAATTGCTTGATTGTTTCACTATTTGTGTGCGTGTGGTCTTCATTTTTTTCCTCTATTCTCTCTTCTTATTATATGTCCCAATTTCCGCTCTCATTGCACCATGGTTTTCTTAGTGTGTAGTGCAAGTTGCTTATGCATTGCCCATTTTTAATCTCAAATCATGCTGATCAAACATTTTTATTTTGTAATTTTTAATATGATTTTCTTATTTTATTAAAACAAGTAATTAAAACAAAATAAATTACGTTCAGTCTTTCGAATTTTAAAACTTTTGAATGTTTTGGATGAAATGAAGTTATAATGAAGAAAGTAAAATAATTCAGAAAGCACAAAAAGTCAAGTACCATAGACGAGAGGTGTAACTAAAAATAAATAAATAATATAAGTAAATAAAAATATAAGTAAATATTTATGTTCAGATTTTGTAAAATGTTCCAAAAAAGTATAAAAATAGGATGGGTAAATAAAATAAAATAATTAAATCAAGTATGATAAAAAAAGTTTTAGATAAAATTCAATGTTCACAATAAGCATATAAAAGTTATAAATTAATTTTTGAAATTCTTTCAAATGGCCTAATAAAAGTGTAAAATGTGCATATTCCTTCAGGAAGACAATATTACAAGTATTTTCTTACTCAAAGGTACTCCGTTTTCATTATTTATGATTTATTTTATTTTATATTTTTTTTGGAGTGGTAAACTAACAACTTTATAAGAATTAAAAATATTGTCTCAAATTAAAATTTAAAAAAGTGGAAACGATCAATCATTACTGAGAACAGACTTTATTATTAAGCTTCCAACGTGACCACGGATTTCACCTAAATTAATGTTTAAAGGTTAATTAATCAATTAAGACGCTTCATTATTAATATTTTAATTGTATTTGATATTTGAAATTATAACTTTAAAAATTTATAGTTAATTAATAAATAAATATAAATTATATTTTTTAATTTTATTAAATTATACTCGAAATTGAAAGTCCAACTTTACTCTGTTTCTATCTATCATAAAAGATAACTAAAATTAGAATTTCATTAAAAATTAGAATATAAAATTAATATTCCGTTCCAGGTCTAAACCTGTATGACAAATGTCACCTAAAGATTACGAATAGGAATTCAATTTATAACAGTGTAAATTTCTTAGATATAAAATTCTAAAAAAATTAATTGGATAAAATTGTAACTCTAAGCTCAATTTTTCACCAGAAAGGCAATGTAGTATTTCTACAGTGTAGGACTTGGATTGAGAGTCCAATTCATAGAAATCAGACAACGGAATTAAAAAGAACAGAAGTTATAAATAATAGCCTAACAAGCTGTAAATGTCTTCATTGTTACTTATTGTAAAACCTGTTTGTCCTTCAAAATGCTACAATTCCATAACAGGAGAAAAAAAAATGAAAAAAATTTAGCTGGAGACTAAGCAACAATACTGAAAAGCATACAAATTATTAAAGAAAGAACTTCCTAAACAGCCCTAAAGACACCCAAAAGAGAAAAATAAAAGTATAGAAAAGTAGAGCAAACAAAAGGGTTCACAATTCACACCAACCAAAGTCCAAACGCCAGAAAGCACAGCTTTCATTTTGGCCACTTTCTTATTTTCAATTAGATGCATTTTGACCATTTCACCCTTCCCTCTTCCTTTTAATACCAACCCATGGAAACTACCCACCACCTTCTTACACACACTACCTTAGTCATAATAACCTCTCTGGTCCTTTCAGGCTCACAACATGTCCAAAGAAGGAAAACTAATGAAGCTCAAGTCAGTGCTCAAGAAATTGAACTCATTTAGCAACAAGCAGCAAAGCCGCGCCACCATCAGCGCCGTCGCGAGGGACGAATCATCGTCGCCATCGGGACCGGAGCTCCTCCCTGTGTACGTGGGCAAAACCCGGCGGCGCTACCTCGTGAATTCCGACGTTGTGGGACACCCACTGTTCCAAGAGCTGGTGGATAGGTCCCGCGATTCTTCCGAGGAGGAGGAGGAGACCGTGAACGTGGCGTGCGAGGTTGTCCTGTTCGAGCACCTTCTCTGGATGCTCCAAAATGCTGATCCTCAACCCGAGTCTCTCAACGAGCTCGTCCACTTCTACGCTTGCTAATGCTATCTCATTTACTCATAATTTGATAAATAAATCAACATGCATTATTTTCAAACCTTCTGCATGATGAATGAATAATCATCTCCCTCGTGTGTATACATACACAATGCGTGATCTTTTCAGTGGCTGTAATTTTGACCATAGGAGTGAATGAGCAGGAAATTTCAAGCAAGTAAAACTAATTGGTTGTTATTGTTCATTTCTTCTGCAAGGGATGATGTTTTAGTTTTCATTAAATTTGTGTAGCATTGTTAGATGATAAAAATTCTTATGATGGCCGATTAGAATAAATTAAAGGGTAGAAGAAAACAAAGAAGAGCTCAAAGTTAAACGATCATGTTCATATGCTTAGTATATATTTTTAATTTGCTTCATTTTTCTTACTAGACGTTGGAAACGTCTAATATTTATTTTTCATTTTTACAAGCTAATCAATTATATATATGGTCAAAGAATACCCAAGAAAAGATAGCTCTCAGTCACAAGAGAGACGCTAAAATCAGGATGTGCTTGCCGCTCCAGCCATGAGAGATCCTTTCTAAATGTTACCCAAGTGACCATTTTTGTGGCTTTGCCGCTTCATACCGCTCCCTCAAATATTAATACTTCTTTAAAAACATTCTTTTTATGATAATTAATAAATTTTATTTACTCTAATAACTCTTTAAAGTAATATAAAAATATAATATTTTTATATATGTTAAAAATTAAAGTTGCTATATATGTATGTGTCTATATATATATATATGATGACATTGTTACCTTACAATTATAAAATTTCAACTGCAATAAATTTAAATAATATTTAATTTTAATAACAAGTTAATATTAAAAGTATGATTATATTTTTATATTATAATTTTTTTTTTTGCTTTCATAAAAGAATTTGGATTTTCATTCTTCTCATGATAATATTTTAAAAAAACTCAATTAAGAACGTATTTTCAAAATATTAATTTCTTGAAAAATTCTTTTAAAATATAATATTCTCAAGTTAAAATTTTCAAAAGAAACTTAAAAGAATCTTATTAGAAAACATCCCTAAAGAAAAACCTTAAAGCTAGGAAATCTGTTGGCAGAGGAAGCTACAATAAAATGTCCATATTCGTTGACAGCAGTAAAGTCAACTTTAAGGAGGCAGGTACCAGAAACCAATACCTTAATTATTTTCATGATGATGATTATTATACGGGCGAACATATTGCTAAATGGGTAGAGGGTAAACATACATACACCCAGAGAAACCCATTTTTTTTAAATACTAATCACTAATGATTAGTTTGTTAGAGATGCCTTTATTTTTTTCCCAGTACATAATACTCACACGCTTTCAACAGTCGTTGTCGGCAAGTATGGGAAAGAACAAAGCTTTTTGTTAAACTGATTGAGGACTCTAGATTTTGGGAATTATTAAGCATATGACAAGAAATTGGTACGGAACATAATTGAGTTTGCAACGCATTGCCAGCTGCTGAATATTACTCCCTCAGCACAACAATGGTGTGGTGTTATATCCTAATAATATCCATTATCCATTATCCATTGACAATTACAACCTGACAAGAGGGCTTGCAAAGTATTCTGCTTTTTCTAAATTTTTGCCAAGTTTTGGGTTTGCATTGCTAAGCTACTATAATTCGGCCAATGGCAAGTATTTTAGTAATTTACATAAAGTCATAAGCACAAATTTATGGTTATTGTTGTGCTGATAAATTATGACACCGTCTTCGTTTCTTTCTAAGGGTAGGTTTTGACCTTTAAACATAAAAGAGTTTAGCAGCCTGTCAACTATATTTTATCTTCGAAAGTTGGAAGAAACCACTCCCACCTTCAACTATTAGAATACTTAATGTGAAAAAAAAAACCATAAAAAACAGGTAAATAATAATAAGTGTCCCTAAGACTTCAATGATTAAAGTTTTTATTAAAATATTATTAAATACATAAAAATAAATTAAAATGAGTATAAACATATATTGAAAACAAAAAGTCGGCAGGCAAGAGAAGAAACTAAAATGAAAAAAAAAAGGTTTTCTTTTTATTTGTTTCTTATTATATAATAATTATTTTTTTTACTTTTGAGGTACACTCTTTATCTTTTATATATTTTTGTCACGTATTTTCATAGAAGCAGATACATTTTTATTTTATATTAATTTTAATACAACTTTTTAAATATAATTTTATTTACTAATTAAAAATTATAAAAGAAAATTACGTGGTTTTTGTGATTTCTAATTCTTTGAAAGACTACGTTAAAAAATGTTACTAGCTTTTTATTTTTAAATGATCGGACAACATTTCCTTCCTCTAAACTTTTACATTTTAAAAAAGTAAAAATTGTTTTTTTTTTAAAAATAAACGTGTCAGTAAATAATAAATAACTCTTTTTAAAAATAAGAACTATTAAATTACTCTTTTAAAGATTAAAATCATTATCATATTAATTTTGAAAAGATTATATCACCAAATTTATTTTTTAAAATTTAACTTGTCACTAAATTAATCTTTAAAATTTTAAATTTTTACCATTTTAGTCCTTAAAATATATTAAATTAATAAACATAAATGGATTAACTTAAAAATAAATCAAATCTGAGTATAAAAGTTTAAAATTTGATGTATTAAACTATTCTTATAGAAGATTAAACCAGGGTTAGAAAGATTAATTAAGTGGTAAAAATTTTGGAGAACATATATGATGGTGTGTGTGTGTCTCTCTCTCTCTCTCTCTCTATATATATATATATATATATATATATATATATGTATATATGTTAAAATATGTTTTTATCCTCACATTTTAGCTTCTTTTTTATTTTTTTTAATGTCGGGAGTAAAAAAAAATATTGTTTGAAGGGACTAAAAAAAAAAAATTATACTAAAAACTGAAGAACATATTCAAGTTTTCCATTGTAAAAAAATAAGGTCAATTATGCATTTATAGAAAAATAAGCCCCTAAACTAATTATTTGATTATTAGAATTCCATGTCAACTTATACGATTATTACTCATTTCAAGTAAATATGTTTAATTTGACCTCGCCAAGCTAATTAAATAAATATCAAATTAGACGATTAACATTCAAGCATACTTCGTGCAACCCATAAACCATTTTGCCAGGTTCTATTCCCATTTAGAAATGGAAATTATTGTCATATATTTCAATAGCTAAATAAATATGAAATTGAATTCGGATTGCCATGTGAAAAATGTTCATTTATTTATGCATAAAAAGAAGTCAACGAGACTTAAGTTCACACCTTCCATTTTGTATGGACCAATTTTTGAATTTGAGTTCTTTTTTCAATATGGAGTTAGGAAAGTATGCAATTATGTACTTTCATAACTATAGCATCCTTACCAAGTTTTTTGACATCTAAAAATCAAAACAAAACAAAAAAATTGTTAAAAGAAATAATAATACAATAAAAAGTTTAATAATCCTTCGACAAATATATTTTATACAGTGAATTAAATTTCATTGGTGTAAGTTATGTATTATTTAATAATGTTTTTTAGATAATTTTATCGTAATAGTAACCGCTGGATTATTAAGTTTTTATCCATAGATTATGTTTATATAAAAAAATTTAGATCAATACATAATTCTTTGATATCTCGTTAAGTACATTAAAATTGAGATAATATATTATTTCCAAATATATAAAAATAAATTTTAAATTTGATTCTTTTAAATGTTTAAATTTAACACAAATAATCATGTATGGTTATAATTCAACAATTGATTAATTAAAATAGTGCATTATAATATAAAATTAAGAAAGTAATAATTAATTTAAGTATAATTTTGATCTTCCTTTACAAACTCACCAACATAAACAGTAGATGTATTAAATGAGAGAGTTTTTAATTGGTAATACCTTAAAACTTAGGGGCAAGCATATACTCAAGACATTATCCATTTTATGGAAGCTTGGCCTACGGGACATCAAAATATAAGGAAGACTCCAACTGGTTGACCATTCTATCAACTATTCTTATGGAGTGATGGAGGATTTTACTTAAAGTTGATAAATTTATTTTAGTAGCAAATTTTGTTGTATTTTTTATGAAGGGGAATTTTGATGCGCCACTTGTTCTTGGTGAATTTTTTGGTCACTAGAAAAGCTTTAATTAATGTGAAACAATGTTAGCTATTATTGAGGGTACAAGATATTAATGTAACATTTAACGTATTTGAAGTTATATATTATTATGATGAGAATAAACATTGTTTAGATAAAATAATTTTAAAATATTATAAAATTTTAACTAAATTATTTTATGTTAAATTGAAATAATTTTAAATGATTTGCTTTTAGAGGGAATTTAAAATTCTTTCTATTTTTTTAATTTTTTATATTTATAATTTGTTTTTTTTTTTATACTTTACTCTTATTCTAAGCATTTTTTACTATTGCTTTCATATTTTTTAGAATTTTAAAATTCTCTATCTAAATACAATTTTATAGTTAATATAATTGATGATATGACCACAAATTTAATTAAATAACAAATTCTACCTAATCTTTTTGAGAAAATAATAGTTAGTTCACTAATGAAAGAAGAAGGTCAAGTTGGATAACGAAAACAATGAAAAATGATAGATTTTAAGTTCAGGATTCAAAAAGACTAAATTGATACATTTTAGAAATAATCTCTCCGACTAGAACCACGCTAACCAACAACAACTATACGTAAATAGATACTTAGTTCTTAACGTGTAACATTAGTTATTTTGTTTATCCAACTAACTAATATAGTAATTTCTTGATTATATATTAAAGTAATTTGTAAGAAGTAATCTTACCTAACAAAGAATGATTTTGAATAAAAGAGCTGGTTAATCTAACTTGTCATCTGTTATAACACAATCATTTGAGAAACAAGATCACATAGTCGTCTGTCATACTCCGTACTACTAATTAAAACATAATCAACTTGTTAGCACAAGTTGCTTACGATCTAGAATTAAATAAATAACAAAATAGAATAAATATCAGATCTTCTTCTTAGCGATCAGATTTTTGCTATCACTTCTCCATAACCATGTGCTTAGATTAGATGCTTAATTTACAAGACATCAAGAATTAGATTAAGTTAATTATTTTTTATTAAGAAATAAAAGCATATGATCAGAAGAGAACGGAGACAGCTCAAAATTGGATTGGAATCTTTGCTTGAAGATACAGAGGCACATGACGATCTTTTTCTTTTCGTGCATATATGTATATATAGAAGTTGAGTTTCTATTTAAGAGCAGGGGAAGTTCAGGGAAAGGCCTGAAATATAAGTTTGAAGCATCCACCATCTCACTGTTAAAACACATAATTAAGATGCAAACCAACACTTAATCATTGACTTAAACAACACCCACACATTAAAAAAGCTCATTTTCACACTCCTAAATGTGTCGATCGAAACTCAAAATATGTTCCATATGAATAAAGCGAGTACTGTTAAAAAAGCACGTGAATCTGGGAAACATCAGATGCAGGTCTTTACCACAACAGAACAAACGGAAGTTTAACAACCACATTCTAGGCTCAAGTAGTCTATCATACATAGGAAATCAGAACAAAAAGATGGCAACAAAGAGAACCATTTTTGCACCTTAAGCCAGCCTATGATTTTGGACCTGCTGAAATATCAGAATAACAACTTACTCTTCCACAGTTCCCGAGCTTCCAGCTGCAGTTTCATCATAAGTCAAGTCTGAAGGTTAACAGATTAAAGAATTGCACAAAACAAAGATAAATCCTTCTAATGCTAAAGGTAAATTAGTTGGATTCATTCAGATACTAAATGAGTATAAAGTTTTAAATAAATAAAGAATACATCTTAGTTCGTGCTATATTAATGCGATATTGAACCACTGACTTTGATAATTTTTTTTAATCTAAAAGCTACCTTGGGCTTCAACTAATCCAAATCGGGTTAGAAGGATGCATTTAAGGAGATAAAGCTCTCCCTAAATCAATTCACAAAATCTTGTGCGTAACATTGGACAAAACTTAAGTGCAGTAGTATTTAATGTGTTTATAGTGTTTTCTAATCAAAATAAAGCTTCACTTTAGTAACATGTTCAATAAAATTAGACATTAAAAGTCAACGCTTGTTATTTAAATTAAATGAAACTTTAATTTTTAAAAATAATATAAAGGTACCCTAAGTGTAATCCTAAAATTTTGTCCAGGGCCCATTTTCTATTTAACAAGTCTTGGACATAATTTCAAGGACTAAACCTTTATTTTGGTTTCGGAGAGATTTTAAGTCTATCATTTTAGTTTCTAAAAAATTGAAAATGTCATGTTAGTCCATAACTTTTATTTTTATTGTTCATTTTAGTCCTTGAATATGAACTCTATTAACAAACATTAATAGAAAACTAATATGTCACCTTAAATATTATGTCAGAAGTTTAGTTGGCTGAAATAATATTATTTTGAGGGGTTCTAAAAATGAATGTGACAAAACACTTATAATTGGGTATAGGTTTGTTCTTGGTAATGATGAAGTTAGGCTTTTCTTGGTTAGGGGCACTTGTTCAATTTCATTCAATGACGTCAACCAATTGAGAATTAGTCATTGAAAATGACAAGTTTCCAACATAGAGCCTTCCAGTATCGTTTGAGTTTGAAACCCTTTGCTCTTTCTCCTGTTGTGGGTTTTCAAAGGTTTTTAGTTTTGACTCGTCTTGTTGGGACTTTTTATTGTCTTGAGCCACTTCCAATCCATCGAAGGCAACAAAATGTGAGTAAAGACGGTGAAGTGGGAGAAAAGAAAAGCTGAAACTTTGATACTTAATAATGTTGAGGTTAAGAGGTTTGTGGGATACGGGTCTTTGAGAAATGTTGCTAATGAGTAAAATGAAAGAGTGGGTGAACGAGAAGTTATAGATTCAATTGCAAAAACAGAAGTTGTAGTAGCCATTAAGAAAGAGAGAGAGAAAGAGAAAAGGTTGTGGTTCGGAAATTGAGAAGTGCATGTTATTAGGGGCACTTGATCAATTTCTTTTATTGATGTTGTTTTTGTCAACTACAAATATTTTGCTAGTTCACTTTTTGAATTCTTCAAAATGATGTCATTTAAGCCAATTAAGCTTTTAATATGGCACTTATCATGATATATCAATTTTTGGTTATTATTTATTAACGAAATCTACGTTAAGAAATTAAAATGAATAATGGAGATATAAGTTGGAGACTAACATATCATTTTTTATTTTTTAAAGACTAAAATATTGAATTCAAAATCTTTTTTAGAACAAAAATGAGAGTTTAGTCTAATTTTAAGAGTTCCAATAACTTTCAACTAACAATAAAAGGTTTCGTATGTGAATTTCATTGTGATAAATTCATTGGAATTTACATGTATATCTAAAATGACATCAAGTAATGCAAACAACTTACATTAATGCAAATAACTTACGGGCGCTGTCATCAAGGTGCTCTTTCTGCTCATTCTCCATGCACTTGAGGAGGTATTTGAAGGTCTCAATCTCACATGGTATGGTGAGTCCGCCACTCTGATCAAACCCAAATTCATCTGCAGCCTTTTCCAGCAAAACTTTGAATAGAGAGTGGCTAAGGTAGCTGGTGGGAATGATGAACCTCCTAAGCTCTGGTCCAACATACACTGCCAAGTAACCTTTTGGAACATCAGGTGGTGGAAGTGGTTCAGGACTTTGGCAAGCATCTTCATCTGAGTCACAATTCATAACATTCGCTATCCTTTTGTTAATTATTGGCGATACGCCCCCACCATGAATAGCGTGATTAGAACTACTTGAATTGTGGTTGGAAGCTTTTGAGCCTAGAGTGACACTTTGCCATTTCTGGAGCATTTCCTTTAGTCTCACAATTTGCCTAATTCCAGTCAATTTGGAGCCTCCACCGCAATCCATTGCTAACCTGTTATCACAAATGTCAAAAGAACTAATCCAAGGTCAAATTTAGTGGATCCACTTCAAGACTTCAATGAAATGTAAATATTTACATGAATTTTGAAATAGATGCAAACAGCATTAAGTATAAAGTTAAATAGATGCAAACCGTTGAATGATGAAGATCAATTAGATTTGCTTTTCTTATTTACAATCTACATTTGTGCCAATTCCTGATTACTTAGCTTGTTATCAGAAAATATGGATACTTTGTTCCCTCTCTTGCAAGTCCACATTGTTTGAATTTAATTTTTCTTGTTATATATAAGCTTATGATCTGGTACCTTCTCTCCATTTCATGAATCCTAAATGGAGACCCTCAGCTTTGCGCACATAATTTTTGTATCAAATTATACCAGGTATCAAATTAACAAATTCCAAGCCAAGATCCCCACAGATCGTTAAGCCTATGAAAAATCTAAAGCCCATACAATCAATTAGCCATTGACCTGTTCTTGCATGGAACATGCAGCTGCCAAAAAAATGATAAATTTAACCGCAATTAAAAATGACAATGATGAGCAATTTAATTCACATTCAAAATACAACAAACAGAAAAGAAAATGGAACACCAATGACGCCAAATCAAAAACTTTAGAGGCTTCAGAAGTGAAAAAATTAAAGGGCCAAATGCATGAAGAGATGGGTACCTTATAAGAAGAGGGCATTAGTTTTTAGTTATGAATTGGAGGAAAAATAGCCATGCAGGTTTGGACTTGGAGCAGAAGTAGCGAGCTCTCCAAGGAGAGAGGAAATGGAATGAAAGATAAGAGTTACGATAATGTTTTATCTTTCGGCAATGAAATGGTCATCAGAAGAAATATTGAAAAGACAATCGTTTGGTGTTGGAACTTTATACGCTGAATTATCGGCGAAAGAAAAACTTTTTGTTTTGCTGTTTTAATTCATTTTACTTATGTTTCTCGGATCACTCGCCGAAGCGTCGCTTTCGGAGAGTCTGTTTTCTGTTTTGGTCCAAAGATTTAAACCAACGGTGTGTGCAGCTGCTGCCTCCTTTTGCATTTTTATTTTATTTCTTTTTATAAAAAGGTAAATCAATAAAAAATAAATAAACAAAAGAAAAGCTAACGAAGGAAATATTTTGTTCATCACGTGGAGACATTAATTTAAATTGTTTATGAAAATGTTGTACTTGCTAGGAAAAACATCAAATGACCAAGGATTAGAGATGCATATGATTATGATGCATAAGATATTAAATTTAATAGAAAATATTTAATTTATTAAAATTAGTAAAAAGTAGTTGAATGTTATAAATTTACATTCAATTCTAAAAATATTTATAATAATAAATAATTAAATTAAGATTTTATATACTAAATAAATAAATATATCTATTTATATATATAATGAGTAAGTCTCATGTTTACACAAACTTTGCGATAAATGATGATTAAAAAAATTAATATATTTAAAAATAATTTTTTATTTATTATAATTAAAATAAGAATGGTTGGTAGTAATTTTTTTATAAATAGAGATAAAATTGTTTTTAACATTATATTCAATACACTTTTTATGATTAGTTATATTTAAAAAAAAACTCAAAATATTTTAAAAAATATCAATTTATGATATAAATATTTTGAATTGTTGAAAATTAAGAGTAATACCAATTATTATATTTCAAAGACTGTGTCTTTTAACTATTTTTTCTATGTATTAAAAAACTGAAAAGCCTAGTCAATCACAAAAACAAAGAGGAGCTCATGTCTTTTAACCATTTTATTATATTATAATAATAATATATGATATTATATATTATTATTTTCATTATTTACTCATTTTATATATACACATTTTAAAGGATTTAGATATTTTTCCACTGTGGATAAACTCGGGTCGGATAGAGCGGTGATGAACTGGCCAATTGAGTTGTTTGAGTGACAGCATATCGAAAATGCAATCAAACAATTTTAAGCTCAGTTAATTTTTTTAAAATTCGTGAACCGATAGTGTCTATAAAGTGGACAAATCATTCAAAATTACAAATTATTTGCATTTAGAGAAAAATGAAAAGCATAAATACATAGAATTATTAAAATTATTCTATGTACAACATTTGTAAATACAGTAGCATCAGAAGTTTTAAAAAGAAGTGAGAAGCTAAAAAATCACAAAAAAAGTGAAAGTATCCTTGTTTTCTTTTTTCTGAAAAATAAGTCAAACATGTACGAGTCTTGCTGATCAATGTTCTTTGATAATAGTTAAAAAATTGAAAGTAAAAAATTATTAAAATTACTGTTGAATTACATTAAAAATTATATAAGAGTACATTAATAATAATTTTAAATATTCTTTAACTTTTATTTTTTTTTAACTAATATCTGAAGTAGATAACGAGAAAATAATATCCATGATTTAAAAGGTACCAAGCTTGATAGCAAGAAACAAAGAGAAAACATCAGGATTTTTTTAATATGGTGCATTAATCAATTTGTAGCAAGACTAGTAATTTTCATATAAAGGGGGGAAGATAAATCTGTATAGCACAAAGACTTCTACTAATATTAAATTCTTGGCTAATTTAGATGTATCAATACAATATAAATCCAACTATTTAAATTACTTTCCAACACAGAAAATTTGGTATTTTCATTGTATCTCATACTTTTTTCCAAACTCTTTTCCATTCTAAATTTAGCTCTTTTCGTTCAGTCTCGGAGCAGTTTCTGTGCATTATTTTCTTTTAGTTATTACTCATTCAAGTAAGAGTATTTATATGAAATGCACAAACTTTCTAGAAGACAGTTTAACATACTCTAGATATTTAATTCTAAAAAATGATTTACATATTAATTTTCAAAATTAAGATTTCAAAGCCATTTTCGGAATTAAATTTTCAAAAAGAGAGGGGATGTAAATTTTTTTTCCCCAAATATATGTCAGTTACCTGATTTTATTGGGTCCTAAGTGCCATTTTTTTCAGCAGAAAGGTGACAGCTTAAAGCCCGTACAGTTAGAAGCGGGTTTGATACTTGAATGGGCCAGAATCATATAAGCATTTTCTTTTTCAGAATAAAATGGGTTCTAATTTTTTTTCTTTTTCTTTTCTATTTTATTTTTATAAATTAAACCATGCAAATTTGGCACTTATAACCCAACAGATTCAGTTTAAAGAGAAAATAAAATTTTTGAAAATAATTTAAGGAAATAAATTTGAAAAATTCCATGATTTACTATAGCAATCTTAATTCTTAATTTTAAATTAATAATTAAAACTCCTAATTTTTTCTCTCTAAAATTACAAGTAATTCTTGTATAAATATAATATTTTAAATACAAATAATTTAAAGGGTTTAATTTAAATCTCAATATCAATGTATTAAAATAATAACAAGGTATATACTAAAGATATTTTAGTATTGTCTTAATTATTTTTATTGATTGTGCCAATAAGCACTATGTTTATGTAAGAACTGTTCATAAAGTAATTTTTTTCTCTTTAAATTAATTAATGACTCATATCATTAATAAAAAATGGTAACAACATATTCATGTAAACATATACTTTGAAATTGATAAAACAAATTACTTGAAATACTTTAATTATTAGTTTAGTTATTTTTTTAAAAAAATCAACACTCCTAATTAAAAGGTGTCATGTTTTATGAGAAAGCTAATTTACTTATAAAAATTGAATCAATACCATTTTTTTAAAGTCTATATATATATATTTGCTACCTATTTGTTAGACTATAGCAGTAGTTAAGCTACACTATTATTTTATATAGAGTTTTAAATTGTTGTTACATATTGTGGCTATTGCGAGTTGGTGCGATCAATTGCAATTCACACTCAGCCTTGTCTGGTTGTGATGAGCATCACAATTGATATGCTATAATCGTATTACCCATGTGATTTTAAAAACTAACTTCACCTAATTATTCGTATAAATTTGTTTGTGTTTTAAGTTAGAAATCTTGAATTAATCTATATAATTTAATATTATCTAGGATTTAACTCTCTTTTTCTTTCTTCTTTATCAAAATCCAACCATTAAATAAATAAACAAAAATAACCCTAATTCTGCCTCTCTCCCTCAAATTTGACTAGGGATATACATGCATAATTGAATCTAAAATTTTGTTGGTATGCTTTAAAAATTTTCTGGTCAATGTGAATCACCATGACTTGGAGAGTAGTGTCTGTACCTGTAACTTTTCTAAGGTTATTTTGAGTCATATTGAGTGGCAAGATCGAAGAAAGTAGAGATGAAAATATGAACTTTGAATTTTCTTACATTTGCTTTTCTTATGATGAAATTTAAAAAACATTTATGATTCCGATTGAAAATGGTAACCTAACAATGTTGAAAGTTTTCTTATTAGGATGAAAAAATATTTGAATATGAATTTGAGATAGACATGATTAAAAGTTTTTTTTTCTTGCTATATCCATTGCATTTTTACGATAGAAGGTTAGAAATAGTCACTACAAAAAAGTTAGTAGGTTAGAAATAGTCACTACAAAAAAATTTATTATTTATCGATAAATAAAAATTTTCAAGTGCTTGGATAGATTTTATCAGTATAGTATTTGTCTAATAAAAATTAAAGTATAGATTTCAAAGATATAAATTAATAAAAATCCATTATTCTATCACTTGGTAGTATATATTATATTTTTTACTGAAAAAGTTATTTATTATTATGATGTATCATATTGTTAAGATAAACTCATATACTAATAATTTAAATTAAAACATTTTAATAAGTAATATAGTATTAAATTGTTAATATATGATAATTTTTTCATAGTGAGTTAGATTTGAAATTTTAATATTTCTAATACTAATTAACGTAGAGAGTAGACTACTCAACATATCTAGGACCGATTTTATTGATTTTAAACCTCTTTATGATATATATATATATATACACACGTGTGTATGTATATTCTATAGAATGACTAATTTATGGTTTATTTATTTGTTTTGAGGATAACATTTTAAGAGTAATAGGCTAAAATATTTACACAATTAGCCAACCAGTCTTGCTTGCATAATGAAAAGAGTCACTAATTTATCTCTCTGTTGAATCAAATTAGTGTCTGCATTCATGATTTTCAATCAATTTTTGCCAATTTTTTTATTTTTTTTGGATTGGGTGATTTCAAGCCAAATCCAACTAATAACTAGATCTAATATTTTATCTTAAAAAAAGAGAATAATTTACTCTTAAATGTTTTAGGTGTTACATATTCCTTATAAAGCAAAAATTATCTTACAATCAATATTTTTCTTGTGTGCTTGTTATGTTGCAACTGCATTTCAAGTAAAGATTCAACTAGGAAATAAAGTCAAGCAAGCCACGACAGCTTGATTTACGTTTTGAAAGTTTGGTGTTCATGTATGTTACTATAAGTCAAAAACAGGGGTTGGTGTTCAACAACTTCGATGTCTTTTAAGAGTCATAAGACTTCAATTTGACATTACTCCTAACATGTAAAACTCATCTAAAATGAACTATGAAACAAAAATAGAAAAACCGTCCTTGTAAATAAAAATTTGAAATAAAGTACTTATTTTACTCACATTATATGCCTTCCTTGTACTTTTACTCTCGTACAAGAACTGCGTCGAATCCAAATGATGGGTTATGCATGCAATAATTGACGACGATGTTTTTCTAGAACACAGTCAATTATAATTATGGGACAGAGCAATCATACATGCGTTTCTCGATCAAGATAGAGAAAGAGAGAGAGAGAATTGAAATTTTGGATCATAGACTCAAAATAAGAGCATTTATTCATGTCAAAGCAACAAAATAGAACCATAAATTAAGTCTATATTCAGATGACACAAGTAACCTAAAGTTTCCACAAATTTAAGTGGCTTAGATTTCAGGCTTTTCTCTTAATCCGTCGCTTCATTCATAGGCAGTAGTGTGAATGAATAAAGAGAACCACTTGCATGGGCTTGTAATTTGCTTGATCACGAAGTTAGTAGGTTAAAAATAAATTGATGTGATGCTTGCGAGTGGATTCTATATATATTATATACTTTGTTAGATTTTGTGTAGCTGTCATAGAGAATCAGGTTTCCCATGACGATTCTACCCAATGAGTATCACACATAAATTGTACACTTCACCCAACAATTTGTCATTTACCCATTGATTTGTAGGTTCTACCTAAATGCCGAAGTGCTTCTCAAGAAAGAAACCCTCCTTCATTTTTTATGTCTCAGTACATTTGAAGTACCATGTGAGAGTACAGCTATGCCTATTTTGAAAGTTCAGCCTCTTCCCAACTAATTTCATGCAGTAAATACTATAGGTGAGAAAATTATTGAATTTTAAATTATCTATCAAATTTAATTGATCATCTATCAACTAAGGTCAGTAATTTCTTTTAGAATATTCATGTCGTGCCTGCTATAAAGGTTATAAAATATATAGAATTGTATGAGATGTTTAAAAATTTACAATTGTGAAATTATATTTAACGTCAAGCAATCAGTAGTTTTTAACTGCAGATGTCATGCATCCCGAAAAAGAAATGTCTGCATCCAATCGAATATTGTAACATGTTTCCATCTTATAAATCATATACTTATTACATTTTTATTGAAATTATAATCTCACATCATGATTTCATTCGCCCAAATTTGGGATCCAGATATTCAATGCTACAAAAAAAATGTGTTATTGGTGCAATCGACTATGAAGTATTTATATTTTATAATTTGTACAATATTGTATATGATTAAAATAAATAAATATTTTTTATTAAAAGTGTATACTATTTAATAATATTAATAAATTAAATTAAAAGTTATAGTAAAAAAATTATATATAAATTTTTATTATATAAAATGTGATACAGATTATAAAAACATTGTAATTTATACAAATTGTATATGCTTTTAAATGTAAAATCTTTATACTTTACATTTAATTACTACACTAATAATAACGCCATTTTTTTCACTACACTGAATCTGCGTTCCAAATTTTGAACATTTAAACCTATATATCATTGTGAATTTTAGTTAAAATGAGAAAACACTTATATAAATTAATTTCCTCATTTTATTATTAAAAAATTGATTCATTTTATTAATTATTCTTTATAAACATGTATGTACAACTTAATTGTATAAAAGTCTTAATTAAACGGTGGTTATATGAGATCCAAACAATCTTTTGAGTGATATCATATACAATAACTATAATTTAGAGATTTGACTCTTCACGTCTTCTAGACTCAAATTTTTTAATTGTTTAAATTATATAATTATATAGTCATAACAACTCACACATTTTTAAAAATTCTAAATTTTGTTGACGTTATTAAATCTTACTGAATATCCACTTAATTTTAACATATACTTTCACATTTTCCTCGAGGTTCCACCTCTATCTGTAATAGGATCCTGGAATAAAAATGTTAAATTTTAGAATGTTAAGATTTAATTCAATACAATTGACGAAGCTATACATAATATGTCACTTTCGGTTCAGATAAAAAGTGAGTCAATCGTCGAGATTGAGGACGAAAAAGAAGACACATTCAACAGGAATGACAACACATATATAAATATCAAAGCGATTACATATGATTTATGATCATTTTGGATGTATCAAGCTCGAATTAAAACAATTTGGAGTAGCTTGACTTTGATATAACACCCCGCGAAAGGAGAAAGAAATTATCTAATTATCTCTAAGCTGGAAAAAGATTACTTTCCAAAACTAGTGGTAGATATTATTTAATGACACATGACAGACATGGTTTATCAAAGGTAAAAACAAGGGAAAGGGATAGTAGTTGAAACATAATCTGGACTATTATGTTGTATTCGTTTCATTGGTAAAGAATTGTTTAGAGTAAATAGCTACCAATTCTAGCCTATGAAAATAAATCATGAATGAAGCAAACGCTTTACTAGAAATTATATATAGTTGAAAACAACAGTTTATGTATTCAAAGTCAAATTAAATTGGTTGAGTTGTGAGACTGAGAAGCCAACCTCCTCTTATTATCTTTGAGACAGCTCTTTCGACTCGTTATTAATTAGTTTCCATTTATAAAATTAAAAAATGAAGATAAGAAGACAAGGACCCTTTAACAAATTTTCCCAAAAATAATTGAAAAATATTTTAACACAAAAATGTCCAAGTATATTATTTGAGCCTCGCGATATGAAAAACTTGGAATCGCGTACATGGTTAGATCATTGAAAATATTTTAACACAAAAAATGTCCAATTAAAGAAAAATATTATTCTTGATTGGATATACATTAAAAAAATTATTTTGATATTTTGCTCCTATAACCTCTTCCCTTAATCAACAAAACGTTATCACTTGTTATTCAATAAAGAAACAAATGAACACAACAGCACCAACAGAACCTGTATCGGAATAAAAAACATTTGCCTCAAGTTCATATCTGGTTGCTGTCTTTGGTAGAGGATACGGCACACTTGGAAAGGAAGAAGGTCAAAATCCTTGTAACAAAGTGTGCATTCACTATGAAAGGACCAACCACGCCATTGAAACCTTGCTACTTTCAAGCATGGCTTCCCTCCTGATTACAAGCCAATCCAAAAGTTCCAATACAACCACTACAGTTGAGAAAACTACAGATAAAAGCCTTCACAGTTAACTAGGTGGTTAGCTTGGTTATATATATGTTCTACATGTTCCTAATTTAATGTTCTATGTGCTCTGTACATGAAGTTATAGTTTACGTGAATTACGTCATAAGCCAATCACAAACCTAGTTGACTGTGAAAAACATGATTCAATAAAGTTAGATTATATTTATACACGTTGCTCTAGGTACGTACTAGCTAATTTATATTTATAATCCTCTTGAAAAACATGATTCAATAAAGCTTTGCACTATCTTGTTTCCTTTTTCATAGCGATCTAATTGATCCCTAGAAAAATGATTGACTACTGTAATAATAATGAAGACAATTTTATAATGTGTCTTCCCTGAAAAATAAAAGGCCGTCAAAAAGGCCGTCCTTTGCTATTTCATCGCCATGTTTGATAATTTTTCATCATCTAAATAAATTCACTTTAGGTTTAATAATAAACAACCTATCATTTGACAACTTGTCGTAAGAAAATTCTTGATAATCTAATATATATATATATATATATATATATATATATATATATATATATATAGTAATGATATTAAGAATTTAATTAATGCACGAGTTTCTCCCTTTTTTCTCGTTTAAATTAAAAAAAAAAAAACTGTTTATGTAGTAAAGAATGAAAACATACAAGCATTTTGTTAAAATAATTCATACAAATTAAACAGTTCAAAAATTTGGAATACAAATTATTATAAACAATCCTAAATGCTAATAGATAAGCCAAGTTTTTAAAAATAATTGATGTGAAGACTAAATTAACTTTGTGTACATGAATGAATTAGTTTTAAATTTAAAATGAAAATGGAAATCTCATTAAAAGGAACAATGGATGAATCCATTGTAGTGTTTTTCTCTAACAAATTAATCATATTTGTGAAAAACAATATTCATCAACAAATAAAAGAAGATATATAAGATGGGGTATCAAATATACTAAAAAGATAAACTGAAAAATGTGAGATCCCTATACAATGAATAAATTAAGCTATATATCATATGGAATAGATGTAGTGAAAGAACTTAGATCTCCCTTAATAATTTACAATATGAAGAGTTGGACAAGGGTATTTGAAGACAAGTAATAAATAAAACATCGTTAAAACAAAACTACTCATTTCAGGTATTTTATCAAATAATATTACTTTTATTAAATGGATTAGCTAGCTAAAATGTCTTATAAAATACACTCTAATATTATAATGACACTAATTAGAAAGCACAAAATCAATATTAAATTAAGTATCTTAAATATTAACATCAGATTATAATCAAATATATAAAATAACATATTTAAACTACAAACTACAGGTTTTTTTTATGGAAGATTTTCTATTTAGTAACATATCTAATTTACCTAAAAAAATTTACATTAAATACTCTATATGATAATTAAAATTATAATTTTGATGCCCGTTTCTTGAATATTTATTTAATTTTACAAAAAATTTACATGTAAACGTTCATTTTTTTATCTTATTTTTATTTGATATAAACGTCTGCTTCCAGCATTTAGATATTAAAAATTGTATATAATTTTTTTATAATATTCTCATGTGTCGCGCGCGCATATATATAAATTTGAATTGCAATTTATTTTTTAAAAAAATTAATACTTGTATATATCATATGAATATTTAGAATATAAGAGTGATACTTTTACTTTATTTATATATTATAAATGAGAATAAGTGATAAATTTATGTAATTATTCTTCTTTAGAATACGTTATGTATACATTTTAATATTAAAATTAATGGAGAATGATATGTAAATTAATTAAATTTTTTTGTTAAAATAATTTTATTTTTTACCACTTTTATATTTATTTATTTTAAATTTTTTAAGATTAAAATTGTTACTTAATTTTTTATTATTTAATATAAATTGTAAAATTTTTATTAATACTTAATAAATATAAAAATTTTCTTATTTTTTTTCTAATTTGAAGTTTACTTTTAATAATCTTATTTCCTAAATTTATAATTATTAATATATTTGATTATTGATATTTAATTATAAATTTGTTGACATTATATAATAAAATTATTATTTTATTATTTTAAATGAATCAAATTTTAAATATATAACATTCATAATTATATAATTAAGTTAAAACATTTTAAAAGAATATACTATAATACAATTTTGATATATAATATTTATAAGTATATATTTAAATTAAAATATACCTAATTTTGATCTTTATATAGTTTTTTTGTTCTTATATTTTAAATCATCATTAAATTATGATGATGTGATGATAAACTCAAATGTTGTGGAGTTAATTAATTTTGTGTCACAACATTTTTTTAAGTCAAACATGTAAAAGAGATCAAAATTGATAAATATAATAATTAAGTTTATGTAAGTAATTTATAATTTTTAAGTAATAACTTTTTAACTTATTTTTAAAAAAAATTAAATGTCTTTTGCTTCATGTGAAAGTATGTAATGTTAAATAAGATAGCAGATGCCAGAATGAGGTTGCCGTAGCAGGCATGCTAATATGCGGATGGTTCTAGAATAATTCATGGCATGTATGGGCAATTGCAGTTTCCAGTATCAGAATCTCAAAATCCGGTTAATGTTCTGGTACTACTCTTTTTGCCTAAAGTACTTCCCCTACCAGCGGTTGATACAGTGTAGTACATGTATCTTTGGTTTTTAATTACAATCTTTAATTTAATTAAAGCAAGCATAAACACAAGATTTTGTGTATTTCAAGCAACAATAATCATAATCATATTGAAGAAAAAATGATAACGAATTTATCTATGGCTAACAATTCTTGAGCTGTGACAGATATCATTCTGGTTAAATTAATAGATAAAAATTGATTTGGGAAGTGGGGGACACGATCGAACAACACAACTAGATTGTATTTTATTATTTAACATTAATCAAACAACAACGATGTTACCCTATTCTTACTAACTAGTCAATTACTATTTTATTTTCAACTCTGCTTTCTCCTTCTCCAAGACCAATGCTTACGTTAATTTAGCTTTAGTTAATCCAATTCTAGGTCGCCTTCACTTACCTTACACCTTGACCTGTTTCCTATCCATCATTCATGAACTAGCCTCCATTATGGCAACCAAAATTTAACTGCTCCATTTTACTAAAGTTTTATTAGACAATTGATATATGTACAGTGTGTGTGTGCCCGCGCACAGAACACATCATTAATTTGTTAAAATTTGATTTCTTAATTTTTGAGACTCAAATCCCTTCCTCTGTCTGCAATTTTGTAATAATCTAGAAAAAAAAGAGCAAGGGTGGGAGCTAGTAGCAGCAAATGAAGGCTTTAAAGAAACTACTGATAACGACGTATATGCAGTATTGTATATTTATGATTAAAATTTTAAGCAAAGTTATTGCGACGAATATTTGTGTGCATAATGAATAAGTAGGAAAGAATTAGAAAATGGGAGAAAGATACTGAAATTATTAAGAGACGTACAACTGGATTAAGCAATATATAAAGAAAAGAGGAGAGGGGGTGTGCTCTTTGGTTTATTGAGTAAGAAAGAATAGAGAAATAGTAGAGATCCCATTTCCCAACTACTCTCATAGGTGCGGGAAGGCCACATTGGCGTTGAAATCGTGTGCGCAAATTCGTTGAGAGGTGTTTGTCTTGTTTTCCAACCTTTGCGTTTCTTTCTTTTTAATACAAACTTTCACGCCCAAACGTGTGAACCAAAAACCCTGTCTTTAGCTACTCTCTCTCTCTCTCTCTCTCTCTCTGCTTCTAGAGAGAGAAAGAATAACTCGCTACGATAATTAAAAGGAAAAATTAACCGCATTGCCATATAGACTCCAGGTTGTGACGTTCTGATGAGAACGTCGTCGTTTGGAAGGTGCAGCACCGGCGAATTCGACTTGCCGGAAAACTACGGAACCTCCTCGCCGGCGGCCGGAGGACATGCATATGGTGCCATGTTGCCGGTGTTCCTCAACGACCTGCGGAGCAACCATCACAAGGAGCTCGTTGAGATCACCTTGGAGCTTGAAAACGACGCCGTTGTGCTCTGCAACGTGGCGCCGGCATCAGCTTCTGCTCCCAACGCTTCACCGTCGTCGAGTGCCGCCGCCACCGATTTAGGCGGTGGAGCTGTCGCGCGGAGCCTCTCGATTACGTCGAGGATTAGAAGGAAGTTTCCGTGGCTTCGGTCAATGTCGTCGGCGTCGTCGGAGAGTGTAGCCGCCGTGGAGGATCCGGTGGTGACGGCGCGTAATGCAAGGAAGATGAGAGTGAAGCTTGAACGGACAAGGTCGAGCGCGCAGAGAGCGTTGAAAGGTTTGAGATTCATAAGCAAGTCCGGTGAAGCCAGTGACGAGTTGTGGAGAAAGGTGGAAGAAAGGTTCAGTTTTTTGGCAAAGGATGGGTTGCTCGCTAGAGAAGACTTTGGTGAATGCATTGGTAAGGTTTATTGGAAAAAAACTTTTATTATCTGTTTTTTTGTTTAAATTAAAATTTTATCTTGATAATTAAAAGTTTTTAAATTGTGATCAAAAACTATAATTGAGTTACTAATATCGAAGTTTTTAAGATTTTTAAAATTATATTGTGATTGCTATTGGTTGTATTTACTCCCAATTTTCTATAATATCGTGATTTTTTCATAATTTATAATAATGTCGGTGACTATAATTTAAAACTTCAGTAATTAGAGGTATATTAATTTTTAACGTTAACTTTTATCGTGCAAATTATTAGTTAAAGTAAAATAGTATTTTTAATTGATAAATAATAATATAAACACCCAATTTGTTATAACTCTGTTGTGCATTTTTTATTTTGAAGCCAAGAAACTAATCTAGAGTATGAAAGCATTTTGGTACATGAAAAATCACCTTACTCGCATGAGAAGAAAAATAATATAATTTTATAATTTAAGTACTGCATAATCGAACACAAATTATAGATTTTAAAAGAGATGCATGTTAAATTAATATCAAAATGCAATTTTAGTAAGATAATAATAAATTTGCTAAATGGATTGATGAAAGGGATGGAGGATTCCAAGGAATTTGCTGTTTGTATTTTTGATGCATTAGCTCGAAGGAAGGAAAGCAAAGTGAGTAAAATTACGAAAGAAGAGTTGCATCAATTCTGGTTGCAAATTTCGGACCAGAGCTTTGACGCCCGGCTTCAGATTTTCTTTGACATGTAAGTCTTTTGTCAGATTCATTCATTGACAGTGTGTCTTTTTCCAATGACCGTCCGAAAATACTCAGCTTATTAAATGTTTGGATAATCTATTTTATACGTGACATTTATTTAAGTTCATTATTATATATAGAAAAAAATTTAATTTATACTCTCTATATATTTGTTCTTTATTTGGTTATCATGGTTCCTTAGTGTTATCACACCACTTTTAGAATTATAAGACGATAAAACGTAAGGATTAAATTAGGAATAAGTACTAAGAATAAGGATTAAAAATACTATTTTTATATCAATCTCACAATATTATTACGACAACAAGTGAATAAAGTGACAATAAAAAATTATTCTAATATAGAAAGTAAATTAAAATTGAACATAATAAAAATATATTATAACCCGAATGTTTCATAACAAAAAATGATATAGGTTTTTTCTTTGTCTAAAATTTAGGATATGTGCTCCAATATTAGTTCATAACTGACATTCATTATAGTTGTAAATGTTTGTTTTTTTTTAATTTATTTACCTATTTAACTTGTGTATATCTTTTGAAAAAACTGTTTATAGTTATTTGTCTTTTCATATTTAAAAGAGAAAAACAATAAAAACAACGGCATGATCACTGAATTTTGTAATCTTTCTTTTGAGACTAATTTGCTTCAACACATATGTATCGTAACATATAATTTTATGTGAATAAATAAATGAAGTTTAGGATAGTCATTTAGCTAGAGCAAAAGTTGTCTCTTTCTCTCACACACACGTGTCTGTGAAAGGAGATAATTCAAATTCTTAAAGAAATAACTTAAATTCAAGTAAATCAGCTTATAAATTTTGCTTCAAGTAACATTACAAATTTATTTTCTAAAAATACCTAATAAGAATTTATATATAATAATTTTTAAAAAATATATAATTTAATATTACCATATTATATAATAATATTTAATAAAAATATTATTTATATATTTTTTAAATACACGTTAAAAGACCTGTAAGTAGTTTAAATACAATTTAATAACTCGGGGTAGTAGAAATAGAAAACACAGTGAAGAATATGTTAAATGAAAATCAACAGTATTAATATATTTATAAATCAACGTTGAAGGAGGGGGAAAAAATCTAATATAAACTTACTGTTTTACTTATGCTTAAAGTCCAATTTCCTTGTTAAAAAAAGAAAGAAAAAAGAAGGTGATATTTCCTACTCCACCCAATCTGAAAATATCATGTATATAAAATTTAAATGTAATTTGTTGAATTCTGTGTAGTAGTGGTTGTAACGTTATACTCAATTGCTTATTCCGTCGGTAGGCAGCAAGTTTATTATGAATTATGAATTATTGATTTCTGAATTTGATGAAACAAATGAAGTAAAATTATTTAGTGTTTATTTATTGACAAAATTTAATGATTACATTTTAATTTTAATTTATAAATAAAATATATCTGACATTTCGTCTAAAAGATGAAATTTTTTTAGGAGGGAGACCCTTGAATTATGATAAGTAGTGTAAATGTGACTGCAGCATCAAGACGGATTATCCTTTCACCAATGTGCAATTACTTACATGAAGAACGAAGAGTGGAGTTTTGACATTTTTCTTCAAATGTTAAATTAAAAGTTCTATTTATTTCAGGGCAGACAGTAACGAAGACGGAAGAATTACAAGGGCGGAAGTACAAGAGGTAATATTTAAGATGCTCAAGAAAAAAAAATATATATTTTTTGCACAATAAAGGAAAGGGCTTGTGTATCTGTTAACATGAAATATTCCAAGAGTTTTTAACCACAAAGCAATATATATATATATATATATATATATATTTGGGTTAAAAAGAATTCCTCTTATGTTTACGACCTTAATTGGGAAGGTAAGTCTTGTACGCTTTAAGCAACATATTAAGAGATACACAAACAGTACAGATGATGTAACTAGAAGAACAGGTTAAACTTCAAGCTGACTTAAACCCAGTTTGATGTGACCCATGGATAGTTAAACTTGGGTTACATAAAATAATATATAAATAGAATGTGAAAAAATATGTTAGAAAATTAAAATTGTTATTATATTTAAGTTTGATATAATTTCTTGTGTGTACACCCAATGATTATCGTATTAAAATATTCATAAATTAATTATATAATTGGTAAATGGAAGTAAAAAAGAATACGAAGATAAATATTAATTTGGTAGTATCAATAGAATTTTTATCGCTTTAAGTTTATAATAAAGTTAGAGGGTAATATTATAAATATTTTTAGCCTTTTAAATTAATTTTTTATTTTAATAATATAAATAGTATTTAATATCATTTTTATTGGATAAATTATTAAAATAAAAAATTATTAAAAATACTTATAATATTACTTCTAAATTTTTATTGCGTACATTCTTAATCTCAAGGAAACCATAGAAGTTTATTGTAGCCTACCTTCATCAAGACGAATTAAATTAAAATGGAAAGCACGTTATTATGTATATAAAGGGAAAAAAAATGAAAATGAATATACATATATTGATTCCTAAGATCGTGGACTAACTTCTGTGCTATTTTCCTTATTGCTGATGTTATTTCCTCAAGGTAATTAATTGTATAATGTTTTGACCATATTCTCTGTTTTCAATTTTATTAAACAGCTCATAATGCTCAGTGCTTCTGCAAACAAGCTATCGAAGCTTAAAGAACAAGCTGAAGGATACGCTGCGTTAATAATGGAAGAATTAGATCCAGAAAACCTGGGTTATATAGAGGTAAGATTGGGAAAAAGCCAGAAGGAAAACAAGAACAGATTAAAACTTAAAACTAAAAAAGATTAAGAAGAAAAGAACCATCTATTGATTCCTTTGGTTGTGTTTATAATTTTCGTTACGCTTTCTTGATCCTTTCAATTTTTGTCTTTTATTCAGCTGTGGCAGCTAGAAATGTTGTTGCTACAAAAGGATAGTTACATGAACTACAGCAGACAACTCAGCAGCGCAAGTGTAGGCTGGAGTCAAAATATGAGCGGTTTGAGGCGCAGAGATGAGATCCAAAGATTCCTGAGGACACTCCAATGTCTTGCATTAGAATATTGGAGAAGGGGCTGGATTTTGTTACTGTGGTTGGTTACCATTGGTTGCCTATTTGCCTGGAAATTTTACCAGTATAAAAACAAATCATCTTTCCAAGTCATGAGCTACTGCATACCAGTAGCCAAAGGTGCTGCAGAGACCCTGAAGCTCAACATGGCTCTAATTCTCTTGCCAGTTTGTCGAAACACATTGACATGGCTTCGTTCTACCAGAGCCAGGAAATTTGTCCCTTTTGATGACAATATTAATTTCCACAAGGTAAGAGTCGTGTCAACTCAGAATAGGATGTTCTAAATTTCCATATAGTGATGGACCAAGAAATTTTGAAGTCATAAGGGACTAATAATACATATAAATTGTAATATTAAAAATATAACATATTATCATAAAATACTGAGTAGAGAATAATTTTTTAAATACTAAAGGTAATCCATACAGGCAATTTATATATATTATTAAGAAAAATTGAAATGGCTGCAGGGGCAATTAAACTATGTGTGTCCGTCTCTGTTAGTATATAATTGGATCTTTTTACATGTCTTTATTAACAGATGATTGCGTTTGCCATAGCTGTTGGAGTCGCGGTTCATGCTGGTAATCATTTGGCATGTGATTTTCCCCTCCTCGTAAATTCATCTCCAGAAAAATTTTCACTAATATCTTCAGATTTCAATAACAAAAAACCCACATATAAAACACTTCTGACCGGTGTAGAAGGCGTAACTGGAATCTTAATGGTTACTTTGATGGCAATCTCTTTCACTCTGGCAACTCACCACTTCCGGAAAAGTGCGGTCAAGCTTCCTCCACCATTTAACAGATTGACCGGCTTTAACGCATTCTGGTACTCACACCACCTTCTTGGCCTCGTCTATGTTCTGCTTCTCATCCATGGATCATTCTTGTATTTGACTCATGGGTGGTACCAAAAAACGGTAAGAATTTCAACTACCATCTAAAGTAAGCATGGAAAAGTGAATGCTGTCTGTAGTACACTACATACACCAACTTAGAAAGTTGAAAACAATTTTATTTCCTTTTGATTTCAGACATGGATGTATATCTCTGTTCCACTGCTGCTTTACGTTGCAGAGCGTACTCTACGCACTCGTAGATCAGCACATTATACAGTAAAAATTCAGAAGGTAACAGAAGCAAGTCCATATTTTATTTCGCTCTTTTAGCTGGCTATGGATGAATACACTAGGAAAAAGAAACTACAAATGAGTACAGAGTAATTTAAGATTAGACTTTTCTTCGCAGTAATTTTAACTAACAAGATCAATTCTTTTGAGTATATAAATATTTGATTCTATGTTCGAATTGGAGGAAATGTTCCCCTTTAGACAGTCTCGTGGGATATGCAAGGAAGTGTGCTAGTTGAAAAAAAAGCAATAAATGATGATAGAGGTAGAAAAGAAGGGACACAAACCTTGAGAAAAGAATTTTTCCATATAAATTTCCTAACTTTGACATAGCAGGTGTCGGTGCTACCAGGAAATGTGTTCAGCTTAATCATGTCCAAGCCTAATGGATTTAAGTACAAAAGCGGACAGTACATATTTTTACAATGCCCAAAAATCTCTCCCTTTGAATGGTGAGTCTAGTTCTAGTTCTTAGGTCTATTATCAATTTATCATCAATCTCATAGCCGCACATCCAAATCACGTAACATCTTGTGACAAATATTTTAGGCACCCATTCTCCATTACCTCAGCGCCTGGAGATGAGTACCTGAGTGTTCACATTCGCACAGTTGGAGACTGGACCCAAGAACTTAAGTTTCTCCTCACCGAAGACGACGAAGATAAATTACCTCCGGTTAATTGTCGGGCAACGTTCGGTGAACTAATGCAAATGGATCAAAGAGGGCAAGTATAATAACTTGTTTAGTTCAACTTATATTTTGAGAAATAAGTGTATATTTTTCATTAGTTCTCTTAGAAAGCCGAAGAAATAAACGATTATTTCTTCAAAGTTCAAAATACTTTTTTTCATGCATATTAATCGATTATAAATTACTCAAAATAGAGTTTTGGTACACACAGACAACCGAGACTGCTTGTTGATGGCCCTTACGGAGCCCCAGCACAAGATTACCAGAATTTTGATGTACTGCTCCTCATAGGACTAGGAATAGGAGCAACTCCTTTCATTAGCATTCTAAGAGATCTTATCAGTGACACTAGAACAATGGATGAATTAGCGGTACTTTCCATACTCTGGCTCCCTTTTCACAAAGCTGATTCCACTTTTACCTTCAGTTTTCAATTTTTATGCAGGAGTCAAACACAGAAACAACGAGATCAGATGAGAGCTTCAATAGTTTCACATCCTCCAATTTGACGCCAGGAGGAAACAAGAGATCACGAAGGACTACAAATGCTTATTTCTACTGGGTTACAAGGGAACCTGGTTCTTTTGAATGGTTTAGAGGAGTAATGGACGAAGTTGCAGAGATGGACCACAAAGTAATATGTTTATAAGCCTCCACTTTCCTGTCTACGTATAGAGTTAATCTAATATACCAAAAAGAAAAGTGTGGTTTCTGTCATGAAGCACCTCACTAACTGGACTTGTTTTCTGCTTTATTTTTATTTATTTCCTATGAGTTAGGGTCAAATTGAACTTCACAACTATCTTACTAGTGTCTACGAAGAAGGGGATGCGAGATCAACCTTAATCACCATGATCCAAGCACTGAACCATGCCAAACATGGTGTTGACATCTTATCAGGCACTCGAGTAAGATTTTCAGTTGTGACCAGAAGGAACAAATTTTACTGTTTCAGTACAAATTAATCAAACACCTGAACATGATCTTTTTTATATTGCTTTCCCGTTTCAGGTAAGGACACACTTTGCAAGGCCTGATTGGAAGGAAGTTTTCACCAAGATTGCCTCTAAACATCCGTATTCTACAGTAGGTAAATTACTTGCTACCCAATGCAGAACCATTTCTCATAAAGGATATTCAATTTTCCTGTTTCTTCCTAAAGTATGGGTACAACAACTGTTATTAAACACCAATGCTATGCTTCACATGAGAGCCAGGGCATAACTTGAGTCCTCTGGGATGGGCCTAACACCAGTATAAACATATTTAAAATTGAAAATATTAATATTTTTATGAAGTAAAATGAAGACAAGGGAAGGAGGCAATGAGAGAAGTAAACTAAAGAAGAAGAAAAATACAGATAATAACGTGTTTTTTATTTATCTTAAAAAATAAAAATATTTAAAAAAATTAAACTCTTTCTTCTAATTTTCTTTAATTTAAATTTAAATTGTTTTTTTCTTCTCTCATTTGATAGAGTAAAAATTTGGATGAAGTAGAAGTAGGTGCTGATGTGAACGACCTACCTTACGAGGAAGTATATATGGTCAATATGTTCCAAAGATCGTGGCGAAAAGGATCGATATATTATCAAAACAGTTCTCTAACAATTTTTTTTTTTTAATAAAAGAAGTGGGGTCAAATCCCCAATTTTCTAACATTTTACATACACAGAAAACTTGTCGCATGTTAATGTAAGAAAGATAACCAACATAAGACAACTGTTAGGAAAAATAGTTACAATTAGGTCAAAAAATAGTGACATATTAACCTCTTTTCTAATATCATTAACCAGTTAAACATTCAATTATTCTTAAATCAAAATATCAATATCTATTTATAATTCTCAAAGCAAAGTATCAATAAATTTACTATTATATTATTTTCAGACTTCCGTTTTCTTATATTCATTTTTTTTATTTTCATCACATTATTTATTATATGTCTTGTTTTTCCATTTTCCCTCATGATTCTGTCTCTTTTTTACCGCTACCCATTTCACACTCATTTGAAGGGTATTTCTAAATTCAAAACAAATTGTTGTCGATTACAAACCATTCATCCCTATTTGCATTCAAAGCAGGTACAGAGAGATACGGTTTAGGGGTGAGTGTTTAAGGGAGGATTTGGAAGGAATCAAATAGTTTGAAGGAGACGAGTATTAGTGAAATTTTTAGTTACTATATAGTATTAGTGAAATTTTAACAGGCAAACGATGTATAAAACTTGCAGGGGTGTTTTATTGCGGGATGCCGGTGTTGGCAAAGGAACTAAAGAAGCTATCTCTTGAGCTGAGCCACAAGACAACTACACGCTTCGACTTTCACAAGGAGTACTTTTGATATAGGAAATGAAATTCAAACAACTTTTGCTTATTCTTTTGTAATTATCAATTAGACGATTCAAAAAGGAAATCAAGAAATGTTAGGTCGCAGTAGAAGGGAAGCAACATGTAATTATAGTATTTGATACACAAATACACTACAGTGAAAAAGTCAATAACAGAGAAAAGTATACGTCCATTTCTGTGTCTGTGTCTGGAAAATGTCCTTTTACGAATTACGCGTCTTACACAAGGCAAGATTTCATTTAGCGATTAGAGATGGGGTCGGTGCGAACACATAATCTGACCACAAGTTTTGCGTGGTTAAAAGTGAAAGTATCGTCACTGACTGTCCGAATGCCCAGTCTATAACAAAGTCGAGATTTTTGGAAAACTAGTAATACAAGACTTGAGTTCAAAAGAAATGATAGGAAAGCATTATCCAATATTTTTTAAAAAGTTTATTTGAATATAAAAAAAATTGAACTATCTCTTCTATTCAATTAGATATATTTTAAAATAAAATGAGTAATATTAAATGTAAATAGTTTATATTTTAATATCGTAAATTAAATACTAAAAAAATAAGATCACCCACAAAACTAAATTTGTATTTAATGAACAACTTAGAATTAGTTTAAATAAAATATTTTGAAACAAATTTCTCGTTGTTCTAATTAGATGATAGTAAAATATATAATATTGACGTAATATAATAGGAAGAGAAAAATTAAAAGAAAAGGTAGAAGAGATAAAAGTACTATACAAGTGTATGAACAACTGGTTGAGATTTTAAACGGTTCATTTAACATTGTGGCATTCTGCAAAGGTTAAAAAGCCAAAATGGCCTCGACAAGTGTATGGTTTGCTACTCTTTGTAGTCATAGAAAGACATTGACTGTGACTGATGTCTTAGAGATGGTGAATATTAGGTCTTGGTCTTGGTCTTGGCTTAGAGAGAAAATGAAGGGCTTAATTTATACTTTTTTCTATGATTCTTCTAAGAAACCACTTCGTGCTATGCTTAAAATCTTGGTAATTCTCCAGAACCTTTTCTTTGTATATGATTTGAGTATCCTTAGTAGTTTCTTTTTTGTTGATTAAAAATAAGCAAAAGCAACATGATCAGGTAATAAAATTGTAAGGAAACATGTTTAGAGTATTCCAAAATGTTATATTGAAGCTTATACCAAACATAAGAATGTCACATTTCCAAATTCACTTCCTCAAATTTAATTATACAAGCCTTGGAACAAATATAACACTAGATATTTCTACGAGATAACTTGCATTTATTTTTCTTATATATCATCATACTGTAATACTATTCATGCAACCACAAATAGGATGCATGGTTATTACGCTCTCAATCTTCTTTCTTATAGTCTTCACTGCCATAAGGACAGAATGCCTCTGTGATCCAATTCTTCTTTCTCCACGAACTCCATCCCATATCTTCACATATTTCATCATTATGGTTGATGCTATAAGTGGAAATGCAATGCCTTTCATAGAACCTACTTGACCTTTTCATGATATCCATCTCCTTAAGAGTTTGTGAAAGCATCTTCTCAACACTCGGGAGCTTAAATTTTTCATCTACTAATCCAGAGAGCCACATCGAGCGTATCTCTGAAGTGGGAAGATTTGAAGCACTTTGAATATAACCCACAAAAGCCATACTTGGAATGAATGGATGGATAGTTCCCCTGTCATAGATAGAATGATTTAGCCCATATATTGTAACAAAATATGTTAGAGAAATAATTGTTTATTTTTCAAAAGATTTAAAAATAGGAGATTATTTTTAAAAAGTAAGCTGATTCAAATATGCACTTAACAATTAGATCTCAATTATTTATGTGTGAGAGCTAGAGCAATGAATAAAATAGTCCTTTACCTATACAAGGGCATAATACCAAATGGGTAATCTAACAAATTGCGGAAAGGCTGAGGTAAGATGCTTTTGAGCTTTTTCTTCCCATCAAAGCCAGTTGCAAGAACCACTACATCAGCCTCCAGTTTAGTGTTGTCTTCAAGTTCAATTCCTTCACTCCAGAATGACCAATTTGATGCTTTTTTTAAGACAATTTTTCCCTTACTAGCCTCAGAGAAGAAATTTTCTGGCGCGATAGCCATTTGACAAGATGCATAATCTTCCTCAAAGGGGTGATCTGGTTTTAGCCCATACTTATCCAAGGGGAGTTTCCACAACAAGTAGGACTCAATAAACTTCGAAATTCCACGTCTCTGTTGAAGGATGTTATTAATATTAATAGCCGAAAGCCAATATTAGAAGCATATATGTAGCTTTGGGAACAAGAGCTTTTATTCAAGGGGTAACATAAGTTAAGAATGTGAATTTACCAACGGGGAAAACATGAGGCAGAGAAAGGCTTTGACTAAACTTTGATTGGGTCTTTCGTGGAGGAACTGAGAAATTCTTGTTGAGTAGAACAAGGAAAATGGCAATCCCCAAATCCAGTAATGAGGAACTAACCAGTGCGAAGTCCTCACTAGCATGGTGCACGGTTGCCCTTGAGGTCCTTTAAGCATCGTACTATCATGTCAATATTTAAGACAGAAAGAAAAAAATAAAAAAAAAAAAAAAAATATATATATATATATATATATATATATATATAGAAAGAGAGAAATATTTTGGGAAGAGGGTTCAAAACTCATTCTTTCCCATTAAATTTATCTTTGGGTAAAATTATATATATATATATATAGAGAGACATAATCTTTTTATACTAATGTAAGTCTAAAAATTTTTACACTTAATTTGAACTTTCCATTTAATTTAAATCTAATGGGTTATAATTTATTACTTTATTGATCGTTTAATTTAAATTAAATAAAAAATTCAGATTAGGTGTAAAAGTTTTTACACTAATATTATATATATATATATATACATAAAAACGTCTTCTATAATTTAAATATATATATAATATGAAGTGTTCAATTAAATAAATAATTTTTTATTTAATACTAATCAAATACTTAAATAAGAAGTGAAGGAGAGAGCAAATATGGGTTGTGTTCTATGCAAGTGACATGAGTAAGTTAGGATTATTTTATTTGAATGTAAATTGTTTAAAAATGAAATAAATTATTAGTAAGTAGCTTTTAATAAGATAAATACTATTTAAAGTAGCTTTTTAGAAGTTAAATTATAATAATTACAAATTTTATCAATTTATTATTCACCAAAAATTCTAATCTCATTAACCAAAATAATAAGATAAAATTGGTCACTAAATAAATTATAAGTTTATATTACTAAACACACTTCTAGAATCATTTTAAATATATCCGTATATATTGCTTTGGAGAAAAAAATTGTAATTAGATTAAATTATGTCTACATTTAAATATTTTTAGTAGTTTAAAAATAGCTTTTACCAAAGTTTGATTCAATTAGAATTTAAATTAAAAAAGCACTTGTTACTTACAACAATGCACTACTTTCCGGTAGAACAAGTATGCACTACTTTGTTTTGTTTGACTTTCATATATAAGAGAAATGTGCTTTAAAACATAGAAAAAGAAGACCAAGAAAAAAAATTGACAGGTTCTAGAGGCCGCCCCCAGTTTAAGAACAACCCAAGTGATTCTAAAATTCATCAGTTTGTATCCCATTCTTAGAATATTACGTGAGTTGAAGAACAACCCAAGAAGGGACAATAATGTCTCTTCTGTTATTTTAGCTTCATAATATTTGTGGAATTAAGATGCAATTGAGTCAAAAAGGAAATCTTTGACAATATTTATTATAAATGTTGATTTACTTGACTTTATAAAGTGCGTTTTATAAAATAAAATAAATTATACTGATGCAAAGGTTAATTAATGAGTTGGCTGCTATGGATTCATAAATTATTATTTGGCATTCATTCTAAAACATTTATTTTTAAGTAAATAACTTGAATCTGTTAACCTTATAAGAAATTTTTAGTCATAGGATCCTGCATTATCATATTATTAGAATAAATTAACTATGATAATAATTTCCTCAAAGATTAAACTCTTATATTGAAGTGGTATACGTATAACACAAATTGGTAAGTAATGTATAACAAAAATTATATGAATCACTAATCGAAATTAATCTTTCATCAATAATTATAAGCTTCATACTTATTCTCTAAAATTTATCATACACTATCATGTTTCAATTTCGAGAACACACGCATTATTTTCGATGAGTTAAATACTTCAATCATACGATTAACATATTACTTTTTAAGTGTATGTTTAGTGAAATGAATAGATAAACCTACTAATTTTGTAAATTTATTGTTATTTAAAAATATTTTTATTAAATAAATTGCAATGATATATTAATTTATATTACTTTTTATATTTTCTTATATTTTATTAAAAAAAATTCTAAAAAATGAAGATATAAATGAAAAAAAAATTATAAATTAAGATTGTATAAATTTAAATATTATGTGACAATATTTTTTTTAAAAAAAATATTTTAAGTTAGTTAAATAAGCCTCTTCATCGAACAAAAATTTTAAATTAATCAAATAGATTAGACGTTATTGCTTTAAACAAATAGTATCTATTTGCACACATAATATATAATTAATTTTAAAACACAAAATATAGGAGGCAATTAAGGGTCAAAAAATGAGTAAGAGTACATTAGGATTTACCTTAAATATTTGTTTGACCTATTTTTAAAATATAATATGTGAATTTGACTTTTTTATTGAAAATAAGTTTTTAAGATTTCATTAATCATTTTAAAAGTCTAATTTAACTTAAAAATCTATCCAAAAATCTACATTATACTAAACTCTTTTAAGTAAGTTAATAATATATGTTTAAATAGGCTAATTATTAGACATAATTCTTTATACACAATCTAGGTCTTAAATACTTTGATAAATATGTAGTCTTAAAATGTTGCAATTAAATATAAAAAAATATAAAATAAACCAATATTTAACTTAAATTGCTTTTTAATTATTTAAAATTTAATTGTTTTGACTATTACTTTCTTAAACTGTACTAGTTTAAATTGTTTAATAAATAAGTTAAGTCAATTTTAATATAATTTAGATCATGGGCTAATTGAATGTGCACTTCTTATTTTTAAGGGAACGATATTGGTCGTCCACCGTTCCACGTATACTTTTCAAAGTAGCATGTCAATTAGAAATCTTTCTTTTTCTTTCTCTTTCATTTCACACGTGGGTTTAAATTCTCATTTATTTTAATTATGATCAATTTTCCTTTCTTATATATATATATATATATATATATATATATATAAAGTATTTTTACTATTAAAATGTTCGATGCACCTTTAAACTTTGTATAAGTTTGTAATGAAACAATAACTGAAAACTTGTATTTGATGTTTATAATATGAAAAAACCATAAGCTAACCATTTTGAAGGCATGCAAGAATTAACGGTATATATATAGATAGTCTACTGCATGGATCATTGCGAGTGAAAATTAGCTAAAAAGCTTTCAAGCCGATATATAACCATTGTTAAATAATAACTCTAGCAACAAAATAATTATATTTTCTTACATCTTGCCGTTGTATAAACTTTTCAATGGTACAAAACAGTATTAGAAAATGAGTTTTCTTTTAGTAAATTAAACTTTAGCCACTTGTAATTTCACACCTTTTAAATTTATCTTTTATAATTTTTTTCTTGTCATTAAATTCTGTATACATATTTTTTTAGTTTGAACATTTAGTTATATAAATAGCTTTTACCATTAAAGTAACTTTTGTTGTAAAATTATCTTCTCACGTAACAAAAATTAAATTAAAGTGGATAGTTACCTTTGTTTGCCTGTGCACACTCCATGGCTAAATCAATAGCTGACTTTTTAAAACCGACAACCACAACCTTCTTTCCGGCGAGAAGTTTAGTAGCACTTTGCTGGTCAAGTTTACAGTAATCAAGGGTATGCAGCACTCTACCCTTGAACACCTCAGGGCCTTTGTTGCATGGAAATTTGGGAATCTTGGGTATGTCACCATATTTTCCGGTGCAAACCACTACAAACTCGAAGGCGTACCACTAAAATGTAATAGGCAAATCATTATTAGCCCACATAAAATTAATGCATATATTATGCCTACAATTTAAAGATCAAGTGATTGTGTGCATGGCCGTGGTACATTTTATAGCTGAGAATTTCAATAATGTACAAATAAAAATACAATATTTTTTTTATAGCATCATCTAAATAAAAATACAATGTAATAGGTAATGATTGAATATTTATATTGATGCAATGAAATAACATAAACTTAATAAACTTTACTAAAGTGAATAAAAGATAGAATTGCACAAAGTTACCATTTCAATATTTTTTTTCAACACTTTAATGACGGAATAGATAAAATTAGTGTCTCCACCTCATATCCCATAATTGGAGGGGGTTGGATCTTTTTTAATAAGAAAATTAATAAATATAATATAGGAGTATAAGGGGTATTCGATCCATATAACATAAGACATTAAGATAACAATTTAAGATCGTTATTCATCGTGTTATATCCTATTATATCTTATTTTACTTAATTTAACTAAAGAATAATAGTTTTAGTATTTTGTTTTTTTCATTCTAATTTATTTTTAAAAAATATTAATAACATACTTTTTATTATATTTTTCTTAATACATTATTAATTATGAGTAAAATCTATTAAATTAAGAGCACAGATTCTCAATAAATTTCATATCAGTTAATCTAAGATTTTATATTATTCAGAAAAAGTTGCTTGCTAAAATTGGAAAGATCTAAAAGGCTAAGTAAGAATACAAGAAGCTGCAAAAAAAATTTCGCCTTTTGTCCCGTATTAATTAACATAATATGAAATTAGGACCAAATTGATGGTTAGATGTACATGTCCTATAAAATGACGACTTTAGAATTTATATCCTCGATGCAATCCACTTTCATGTCAATCATTATTTGTGAATATTTTTTGGTTTTATTTTATTTTTTTGAATTTAAATTCTCAAATTTCAATTTCTCTAGATGCTTATTTTTATTCAAAATTTCTATAAATTAAATTGATTATACTGATTTAAACTATCTTTTAATTAAATTCACATTCAAAATATTATAATTTATTAAAATAAATAATTTTTTCGTTAAAAACCTAACATCACTTTCAAAAAATTCCCTCAATTTTCTTAAAAAGCTTCGCCAGTTTGTTTAAAAACTTTAAGCCTTTAAAATCACATCAAATTCCAAATATATCATAAGTCCCCAACATTTTTTAGTAGAAAATAATAGCGTAGGGAGATCTAGGGAGAAAAAAAATGAGAAAAAAAATAATTATACTCTTTCTAGTCATTTTTATAATAATGCACATTTAACTAAATTATACAGGCTAATAAAAGTAGCTAAAGTTAATTGAAATTCTTAACTTTCAAAAATATTATAGTATGACAATTTACCTTCATTTAATATTATTGAACTTAACTCTTGTAACACTATTTATCTTTTTTTTTTAATTTTAATTTAGATTTTCATCAACTCTATTTATCGAAGGTAAATGAGAAAAATATAACAAATGTTTCATAGAAATTATAAAAGTTTCTAAAATATCTCTTATAAAAAAAATTAGAGAATAACAATTAATTAAAATGAATTAAGACACAAAAGTCACGTAAAAGTTTTCTGAAAAACCAAAATCTCACATCAATAATAAAGAATCAAAAGTATAAGCATGTGTAATTAAGAAAGAAGGGATTATTAGGCGATGTTAAGAAAAATAGAGTTCATCGTATCATGCTTATATTTACAATTCTTGCTTTTATTTCTGACATCCTAGCTAGAGAACAATAGAAGCCAATTGAGTTGAAAGTGAACAAATACCTGAATGGTGTGTGATTGATTGGTCAACACAGCGAGTTCCCAAACAGGATGACCAGGAAGTGGGATTCCATGGTCACTAGGTAAGCCTCCAAAATGAGGGGCATCTTCTTGGGACCCAACAAACCGGATTTCCACAACCTTGGAGTTGAGTTTGATGTTCTTAAGCAAATCAAAGTGCATAGCATAGGAGTGTAAATAATCCAAAACCTCTAAGTGGGTAGGGAACTCCGAATTGTCTCTTTGAGGCCAAGGGAAATCACTGAACTCGTAGTCACGTCTATGTGACTGAAGCTTGGTGGAATTGTAGGAGCAATGCTTCCAAACCCCACCAATTGAATCAGAGGCCTCAAAAACAAGAGGGTTGTGATCGGATAGCTGTTTGGTAGCAGCTATGCCGCTTACTCCAGCGCCTATAATGGCAATTTTAGAAACCAACTTTGGATTCTTATCATGGGTAGCCATAGTTGCCAAAAAGCTAGGTTATTGAATATGGGTCTGTGTGGAATGTGAAGGGTGAGGTTCTCTCTATATATAGAATAATAATAGTGTCGAAGCTGCATGTAGACGTCACTATGAGAGCACATGACATGGACTTCTGAAGTACATAACCAAGAGAAAATATTAACTGGTGCCTTTGCTAGCTGTTAACTAATCAAAGGAGTAATTATATTTTTATTTATTCTCTCTTTTTAATTTTTTTTTCTTATTACATCATCTATATATTTTTATTTATTTTATTTATCTATCTTTCACTTCCATCCACTTAAACTACACTCTGAAATGGACTGTGAGTGGTAATAATATTTCGGAACAAAAATATTCATCCTTGGTGTTGGAGAATTTTCGTGCCAATTGGGTTGGTCTTTTTATTTTCATGGAGTTGTTGAGTTCTTTATACCTAATCAAATTTAATTGTTGTAAAGCAAAGGACAAACGAATGGCTTTCAAAGGAGCCTTTCCAACCCTTTCTATTTATTTATTTATTTTATTTTATTTTGTTAATCACTTTTGCACAATTTTCTTCCAGCTTTCATATTTCTACATGCATACCTCCTTATTTATTACAATTTCATCTTATTCCCACCTTTTTTGCATATACTCTGCATATGTTTTTATTTTGGGGGGATCACTTTTATTGCAGTATAATTCTTCTTGTTTTGTATGGTTCAATGCTATGATCATTTAATTTGCTTGTACATGCATGCCCCTCTACAATGCTATAAATTGTTTGCCCACCAAAATTTTACCGTTTATGTGATATTATATCATTGTCGTACAAGTAAATTAAGAGGAACCACACGTGAACCTAGGTCCCTTGATTAGGATACTTGTTTACGTACAATTAACCAGTTTCGTTATTTGAACATTAAAATAATTGACGTTATAATTATATATGTGTATTTTAAATTAAAAAAGGACAACATTTTGTTGTCTTTTTAATATTCAGTAAACATTATTAATTTTCAAACAAAGGTTACCTATGATGCAACAGCATCCATTTTCTCTTTCTTCTCCATATTTCCTGGTCTCTGAACATGGATCCTTTAGACACCAGTCTAGTGGTGGAGCCTATGTCAAAAATGAAAACAAAAATAACTTGGTAACTAATGAAGTGTGCTATTTGCCACGATTATTCTTATCATAACTTTGGATTAAACTTACAAAATTATTTCCCAAAATGAACTAAGCCTATCAAGGAGGTTAGTCTTGCAGCAGAAATTTGTACAAATTGAATAAAAACTGACAAAGAAATATATATATATATATATATATATATATATATATATATATATATAATCCAAAAGAAATGGAAAAACAGAGTTAATTAAAAGAAACTTTTAATTAAAGAAGAAGAAACTTTTCCACACAAAGGTCTGTTAAACTTCGCTGTACGTTGTTAGAAAAGGTAATGCCTAATTATACTGTTATTCGATAGGCATGTCATGTGGTGAACAGTAATAATGAGACTACGGCTTTCATGTGTGAATGAATAGATAAAACAAAATATTATTTAATCACAACTCGTTTATGGTTATTCGACAACAAGTCCTAACAGTTGGGAATAAGGTTCTTTTCCGCAAAATAATTATTAATAAAAAAACCAATGCAGGAAATTCAAATATAATAAAATGAATACCACAGTACACCACCCCCGAATACACACAGATGCAAACGTGTGTGATAAGATCATGTGTGAAACTGTTGAATTTGAAAATCTTATCAAGTAAATTAAGTATCCACATTTCATATATTTTTAAAAAAATTATTATTTTACTTTATTTTAATTAATGTTGTATTATTTAAAATATAATTAAATAATCATTATTAAATTACATATTTATGTATATATACATTATTTAAAATTTTATTTACATAATAATTCTTGAAATTTTTCTGTCTTATGAGCCTTTTATTTTCATCTTATAAATCAAATACATTAAAAAGAAGTGTATGAAGCGCCAAAATCTCAATACAGGCTAATCTTGCAAATTATAATAACCTAAAATAGTTTTTTTATTGAAAAAATATAATTTCTTCTCTAAATTTAATTTAGATTTTAATTTGAATACCTATCTTTTTTTTTTCAATTTATTTCTCTAATTAATTTAATTTTTTTTTATCCAATTTAGTCCGCTAGTTTTTTTGTGCTAACATTTTTTCCTAACTTTGGTTTATCTCTCAATTTAATGAAATTTTTCTAAATAATACTATTTTAGACTAAATATTTTCTTAGTATGTGCTTCTTTTTCATTTCATTATCGATCAAATGTTCAAAACTCTTAAAACACTATTAAAGATCCCTTTAATATTTTTTGCAAACCATTCTTGACTAGCCCATTACTCGCATTTCTCTCCATTTTAAGCGCCTACTAACCACATTCAAGCCACGATTGTTGACCAAATTTCACACATCTATCATTGTCATTTTTTAAGTATTATTTTAAGGATACATATTTACATTAAATATTGAAATATACTTTGAATCGATAAAATTAAAAAAAAAATGGAGTAAAATTAAATTAATTGAAAAAAAGTTTAAGAACTAAATTAAATTTAGAAAACTAAACTGAATTAAAAAAATTGAATTTTTAAAAGTAAAGAATTTCTAAATACTACATGGAAAGCATTCCTAGTCTAAGGGTCGGGTGTGCTTACATATTCAAAAGCCGCAAAAAATAAAATGTTAAATATTAAAGCAAAAATTGACGGAATGGGGTAAAAAGCACTGTAGTAAATAAGTCCTGGCATGAAATTTATTTTTATGATTTAGTCTCTATAAAACAAATCATAAATAAGTTTCGAAATGAACAAAAAATTTTGTTTACATTAACTTTCGTCACATCTCATATTTAGATATATATTTTTATTTTAGTCCACGTACATAATACATTTTTTATTGTGTTTTTTATACATAACCTTTTTTTTCTTTCAGTTTTTATATGAAAAAATTCAAAGTTTAATTGCACTTTTAATCTCTCAATTTTGATATTTATTCAATTGGTCTTTCCAATTTTTATCTTTTTTTCCTTGTTAAGCAAATTTTATCCATCTAATAAGTTGTTATCTAATTTTTAAATAAGCAATTATATGATATTAATAATGTCGAAGTATCTAATTGTAAGAATTAGGGATTAATAATTATTTTAATAAAATAACACACATTAAAAAATAACATTCATTTATTTAAAGTTGCATTCCATTATCTTTACTTTTTTTCACATAAATATCTTCTATTTATAAAGAGCCATAGGATTGTTTGGGTTAGAGACTATCATTTGTGTGTTAGACTCATCGAATTACTATTTTACTAGTTTAATATTAGTCTATATAATACACAAGTATTTTAATGTATAAAAAATATGCATATAATTTAATAACTAAAGAATTAAACTTTATAATTTTATAAATAATTGTATGTATAATAAAATTATTTTAAACAATAAATTTTTTTAAGAAAATATTTTGACTTATTTCTATAACTATAAATAATATGTATCAAAATAATAAATAAATATTTATAAATGTAAAATAATTTCAAGTAAAATTTATAATTCACAAAAAATATAAAAATTTATATTAAGTAAAAATTAAAATGAAGTAATAATTTTAATTTCTAAAATTTAGAATATAATTAATAAAAAAATGTACATGTAACGATCTATAAACAAGTGTAATTTTACATTTTACTATGTTTCACTTCTAAATAGCATACTCTGGCTGATGTTGATATAATTTTGTGATATGTCCATAAGTTTTTTGTACTTAGATACTTTTTAGCTCTTCTGTTCTCTTCTTTTTTTTTTTCTGGTGCAGTCGTATAGATTATAGAATGTCATTTTTATCATTTCCACGTTAACGTCTTTTTTTTTTTAATGTCTACTTCAACTTTTTACGGCTAACTTCTAGTATTTTCTGCTCTTTGATCTATTTGAAGTTAGTTTAAATTATTCTTTCTATTGGTATTGTTTGCTCTTAGTATTCATAGTCTAACTACCATCTTAAAAAACAATTGTAGTGAGTTATGTCTTGGACATCTGCCTAAGACTATATGCACATGTATCGCTTTACAAACGATTCTGAAAAGCTTAAACAAACTAATAAGAGATTTTAAACAACTCATCTAAAGTAAGAATTTTTTTTGTCCATTTAAAATTTAGAATTTTTATCTTTTGAAAATTTTGCTTGAATACCTCAATTTTATGTATTCCAATATTTGTTCAATATCAGAGCTTTTATTATTTTTTTAAAATAGTCAATTTTATGAAGCCATAAGGACCAAATAGTTTTAAACTAAATATAATTCCATCATTGTAACCATCTCTTTTTCCTTGCAAGAAGCTTCCAATATTGTAAAAGATATTATGACCCTCTCTTGGTATTACTACTCGATACCCAAATCAATTCTAACATTTCAGCTGAACGTAATGAGAAAAATTATATGAAAAAATATATATTTATTGATTATTCTATCTCATTACAGAGATAGCATACATTATCTTACTGAATTGAAGAAGCCTCTCATTTACATGTATTGTCCTTTGTAGGCATTCATTGCATTATAACTTTCCATGCACATACAAAAACTTTGGATGGAACAATCTCATATCATATATTTTAAGGAGCATTTTGTCCCCTTCATGTTCTTCCTGTTGTAAGTATGTATAAAATAATTTAACAAAATAAATTCCTTTATCATTCACATCCATCTGTCCTTGGAATTAGGGACATCACTTTAATTTATAACCTACATAAGATTATTAAGAAGAGATTTTCCTTTCAAATAATTATCTTTTCCACTCTAAATGCCACACTCACTCTACCCTAGTTAACCTCTAAGTGCATAATAAGTAACTTAATTGACATGTTTATCTCATTACAGCAATTGAATAATAATTAAGTTCATAACAACACAAAGTTTTCAAATTCAATTTGAAACAAAAATCATCATGTTCGCTTATTGTATTCAAATAGTCGAAGTTGTGCTTGATTTGCATGCAAGTGTCTAGACAATGGACATGTCACTACAGACAATAGGTGGTAAGTTATTGGGTGGTGGGTCATGTCTAGGCTTGGGTCCCATTGCAGGGGCAAGGCGATATGTAGCTACATTGCATGAGAGGTGCTCGGTCAATTGAGACGACTAGTTTGATTGGTTTGGTTGCTCAAGGTAGTCAGTTGAGTGGGGTTGTGTGCATGCATGGTTGCTAAGGTGAAAGATGGTCGATGGACATGCGTGCTCCACTCAGACAGTGAGACTCGAAAGTATATATATATATTATTTAAATTTAACGAATTATAATTTATTATTTTATTAACGGTTAGATTTAAGTTAAATGAAATTAAGTGTAAAATTTTTTAAACTTATATTAAGCATAAAAAATCTTTTTCATATATATATATATAAAGTATATTATCTTAAATTATACTAATTTATACTGACTAAGTTATTTCGCGAAATGTACATGATTTTCACTTGCATCGGACAGGTACTAATCTAGTTAATATGATTATGTGTTATGATCCTTCAAACAAGCAATTATTTCTTGACTTGAAAACTAAAAGTAGATTAAAAGGAAGGGTTTGATGCGAAATGGTTTTCCTGCGTTGACCCTTCCTGATTATTCAATTGGAGCTCAACTGATTGGACTTCTACCGAACAATTATGCCCATGAAGTCAGCCAAAAAGCAATGTACTCTATGCATGTATATTATTAGCATTCAAAAAGTTTTTATAATAATCATTATAATTGCTCAAAATTTTTCATGAAATTAATTGGCTAATTTTTCTTGGATGATTTAGTTAAAGGAGAACTTGGAGTAATCGTGACTATGGGTTCCTATATGTTTTAAAATGAGATAAAATTCATTTTAAATTGTTGAATATAATTAAAATATATTTAACTTAATCTTTTTATAAATTATATACTAAAAATTTAAACCATATGTCATAATAGAAGAAATTAATTTTAAAATATGGTTCAAAATCAAATTGTATGCAAGCAGGGGTGTGTTTAAATATTTTAGGTTTTAGGAAAATAATATCAAATAAAAATAATATAATATAAATTATTAATTTTTATTTCGTTTTATTTTTTCAAATATATAATTATTGAGAATATTTTATAGTTATGAAATTTTAGTTTTAATAGATAATACTTATAATGGTTGTGATTGTAAAAGAAAATGATAAATTATTTCTTATAAAATTTTAAACGAGTAATAAAATTTCCTAAATGATTAATATTTATATACATATTTTTAAATAATTTTAAAAAAATTTCTCAATGCACATAATAAAAAATTGTATATAATAAATTTAAATCACAATATATAAAACATTGATAACATTAAATATTATAATTTTTTAATAAAAATATACTATTTTTACTATATGTACTTCAACATGTCACAGAAATAATTTTTTTATTTCATAAAATTTTTAAGAAAATAATAAAAACTAATAAAATAAATTTATAACATAATGATTTGAAAATTTAACATTGTTCTTATAAAATATATTAAGTTCATAAATTTTTGTACCATTTAAATACTGATTGATATTTTATTTACCTTATATATTTATTAGTATTTAAATCATGTAAATTTTATATAAATAATATTCACAATAATATAATATTACGAGAATAAAAAAATATGATTGATAAAATTAACTTTTAATATAACCGTTTAATTTAATGTTGTTCTTATAAAATATATCATGTTCATCAATTTTGTATCATTTAAATACTAATTGATATTTTATTTGCCTTATATATTTATAAATATTCAAATAATGTAAAATTGTATATACATAATATTCACAATAATATAATATTACAAGAATAAAAAATATGATCGATAAAATTAAATTTGAATAAAAAGTTATAAGAATACTTCTTATAACTTTTAATTTAATGATTTTATTAAGTTTGAGACTTGATATTATTTTATCTCAACTGTGTAGGTGAATATATGGATTTGATATTTTATATTAAACCAAAATCTAACCTTAATTCAATGCCATGATTTATTTATAGTGTGATCAAGAATGTGTACATCAACAACTTTTCCCCAAAAATGATTGCATTTCTTTGCAGGCATATATGACAGATTGTTGCAAATCAAACGGCATACCAATATTATTTTGGTTTACCCTATTCAATGCTAAACTACCAAACAAAATTCAAATGATAAACTTTATATTAAAATTTAATATAGTGATATACACGTTTAGAATAGTAAGACACAGGTTGATGATTGAAATTAAGCAAATAACATGCATGCATCTCTCATTTTCAAGCGTGGCGGACAGGTGGGTTGAGCTTGGCCTTATTTTTGGAAAAATCATGGGGGCTCGTAGTGTCGATTAAGAATCTAGAAGAATATCAGGAATAATGAGAAACGTGTGAATTAGGTAAATAAGCACTTTTCCAATGCTAGGTAAATAAGCATCTTATCTAACTAAAACTTCAATCTTAATGAACAAAAATACTTATAATACTCTGCAACTAAATTTTATCTTAAGCTGTATTCAATTCTTATCGGTAAACCTGAAACGAATTTTGAGGCTGATTCGGCGAATGTTAATTTCATGTACATATTTTCATAACTTTTAGATCAATTTCTCTTTTAGCATTTATGAATCAATTTTGGAGTAAGCATAAGTATATATTGTACTTCTTACTATAGTTAATCAACTTCTGAAGAGGAAAATTACTTACACATGGAAGTTCATCACTTTAAATAAGTTGAGAATCTCTTTTGATTCAAACATCCTGATTAAATTTAGTTCAAGTAGATAGCGTATAGCACGAAACATGAATAAGTACACATTTATTGCTGTAGAATAATAAACGAGAAAATGTTTAATTTGGTCAAAGTATTACCACTTAGATTTTTCCAAGAAGGAAAAAAATTATTCAGCCATTAAATTAATTCTTTAAAAATTTAAATCTTATCACGTTAGTATTTTAAAATTGTTGTCACAATATTAATTATTTTGACATTACTTATTCTTTTATAAAGATTAATTTAGTAAAAACTTAGATTTTTCTAAAATTTAATTTATTACTAAGTTAAATTCTTTCTTTTCACCATTTTAAGCGATTTTAAAATAAATATGGTGAAATTTAAAATTTTTGAAAGACTAATTTAGGGAGAAAATAAATCTCAATTTGTAGGACAAATTTAGTGACAACATCTTTTAGAAAACTAACGTAGAAATAATTTACATCTTTAAAAAATTAATTTAATTGTTAAAAAATTTGAAAGACCTTTTTAATGACATTCTTAATTTTAGAATATTGATCCGACGTTTTTTTTTTAATAAGAAATTAACAATTTACTAGTAGTTTTGTTTAACAACAGTAAGGAACTGTTTTGTTTTACATTACAATGGTTCCTATACCATCCAGTCGATGGTAAAAGGAAAATAATACAGATTTTGATTAGAGTTTACTCTTAATATCGTATCAATAATGAGAGGTTTAAAATAAAAATAATTTCATTAAATGTTTACTTAAATCTGATAATGAGAAATTACATCCACATCTTTTGATTATCTTTCTAGTTATAACACCTTATTCTTGTTTGAAAATGAGTAATATTATTTCGTTCAAAAAGTTTTACACACAATACATAAGAACTGACGTAGCCGAGTTCAATCAAAGAAGAAATTTTTTTTTGAAATATGTAACAATAAATGAATTAACCAATTAAGGCGTAGAGAATAATCGAATTAGTGTTCTTGTTCAGCAAAACACCTTGCAAAAGAGCAATTGATTCTATTTCGTTTGAAAAGTTTTACAAAAATGTATAATTTGAATAAATTTTTACATAAAAATTTATAAGAGTAAAATAACTAATAAAATCAAATAATTTTTTATAAATTAAAATTAAAGAGTTAAATTACTTTGAATTTATAAAAGAATTATTGGTTTTTTATATTATTTTTTTTCTAACGACTTATTCATAAACTCTTCCAAAACATATAAAATGACATGATTGAGTTTAAATGAAGAAAAATAATAAGCCAAAGGAGAGATTAAAATGCTTAAGAATAAATGACAATTAACCAATAAAAATGAGAGTGCAGATTCGAATGGGCATTATTCAGTAAAATCCTTTAAACAAAACTAATGTTATTCCGTTCAAAAAGTTTTTATACGAAATGCATAAGAATTAATGTAGCTGAGTTTAATCGAGAAAAAATCATAAATTAAGAAAGAAATAAAAAAAATGAAATTTGTACGTATCAATAAATAGCAACACCTTTTCTTAATGACAATTCAAAAGCTAATCTAATTAGTGTGCCTCAAGAACTAAAACGCGTAATACTACAAGCCAATCTAAACTTTTTTTTATTATAAATTTATACTATAATCAGTATATATAGTTCTCACGTTGCGTACAAATATTGAGTGTGGTAAAAGGATGGCTCATTCTCCAATAAATGTGGAAGAAGGGGAATTATCGTCGCTGTAGAACTCAATTCTCGTCATGTTACGCATTACATACAACAATCTTTCTTCAAATCAATGTATTAAATTTAATAATAATAATAATATGATTATTTTTCTTTTAAAAGCTTATACAATTTAATGATATGTCTTTTATTTAACTGAAAATTTTAATTAAGAATATTCGATTTAGTAAAAATTAAATATTAATCTATCCTAATACAAAGAGAGAGATTTTGATCATGCATAGACTATAACATGGGAAACAAAAACTAATGAAAAAGATAAAACAGCCACGTTTTACGTACACAGGAAGAAGACAATTCAAAAGCCAAAAAGAATGTTTAGTCGACGACGACACAAAATAAGGTTGTAGATTCAGGTGGCGCGTGTGATGGCTTCAACACCTACCCAGATATACAAACAAATTTGAATTGTTTGGTGTATTATTGTTTCTAATTTTGTTCCATTGTCTCTAACCTACTGGTGTAATTTTAGGGACCACTTTCCCCAAGGTATTCTTATGTGGTTTTTCCTCTTATTGGGCCGCTTACGTTCCTTTAATCTCCTTTCAAAAAATAATTAAGAAAAAAACTTTGAGCAATTATTTAAAGGCCTAAGCATAAAAATCACTTTTTACATCTATTAGAAATGATATTTCACACCGGTTGATAAAAATAATTTAAATACACTTGATATAATAACAATTTTCTACATTACTTATAGCAGAACCAATTTAAAATGAAAAATATTTTCTACCACAACCATTGTTTCCTCCTTAATTTGCTTTCTCAATTTTCATTATTTCTTTTCTCATTTTCTTTTCGGTTTTCCTTCTCAACTCAATTTTCATTCTATATTTTCCATTCAGTTTTTTGGGTTAGTTTAAGTGCTCCTTTTGTTTTTTCATATATTTCTTTTCTTTCTAACACCTACACCACGTTTCATTGATAAGTCTATACTTTATGCAGTAGATCAAAATTAGGTACAAACGTTTCAAAGTACTAAAATTTTCTAAAATAATTATTAAGGTACAACCAGCTTGCCATTTAAATTTCAGGGGTCAATGTATCAACTGATACTTTAAAATTAGGGTTACTTATAAATCATCACAATAATCTCATGCTATTTTAAAAAAATGTTATCAATTTTTTTATTAAATCCATTAATTATCAATTAACGTAGAATGTTGCACTAATGATATATTCAATTACTAACAATTTGTATGTCAAATTTTAAAGTGTCTTTTTAAAATATTTATTTTTTTCTGTCAATATATTTTGATAATAATAATAACAACAACAATAATAACTTCAACCACCCTCTAAGATAATGTTAAACTGCTTTCCAAAATATTTTTAATGCTAGTATTTTGTTAAAATAGTTTAAATTACACTAAAAAATAATCTTAAGCTTCTCTCTAAAAATCAAAGATCCATGTATTTTTACTCAGCAAACTATAAATGACAAGCACAAAGAAAAGAAATAAAAATATGGATTGATAAAAAAAATAGAAATAGATCAATATATCTATTTAACTCTAATTAAAGCTAGATTTAATTGACTTATGCTCTCTTTAGAGGTAAGTATATGCACTAACTCTAAAGCTAAATTTAATCTTTCTGTACTCCTTGTCAACTTTAGGAGGAGAGCAATGTTTTTCGAGGAGAGAAATGTTTTAGAAATTGAGATCCTAGATAGTTTATATTTGTTTGTTCATTTCGAAAGTGTCTTATAATATGCAAGAATTTGCACCATTACTTATGCCCTCCTATTGAGACTACTACCTAAAGCTAGGTCATTACTTATGCCCTCCTATTAATATCAGTTTCAATAGCTTCAAGTATATAAATTCATGATAAGTACTTCAAAATGTTTTCTCTATCTTTTTGGGATAATATTGTATTCTAGAACACATTTAAAAATAAGATTCATATCTTCTCTTTTTAAACTTTGGTTGGATGACTACTATAATTAATTTACTATATAGTCAAAGTTTGTTGTTTTAGAATTGATTGATAATGAAGTTCAATGAGAAACTTTTTGGCTAGTATTCTCTTAGGAATAAACTAACACGTATATTTATGCATTGTAGTTGTAAAGTGATAATAATTATTGCAAAAAATAATAATAAGACCTTTAGTTATAGAGACAAATACATAAGATTGAGACATAAAGTGGTGAAGTAGTTGTCAAAAGATAGAATTATATATATTAATTATGTGAAATTTAGTCTATCTTTTGACTTTACCTTTGGAGGTAAAGTTATTAAATGAAACATTATAAGGTAAATGAGACTCAAACCAATTTGTGAAGTTAACCATGATGATAACTCCGGTTTTGTATTTTGAAATGGATCCACAAAGAATGTTAATAAGGATAGTGATAAGAAGTTACTTGTTGATTTAACTCTAAACTATTATTATTATTATTTCACAATGGGAGAAGTGTTAGACTACATTTAATGAGAGGATTATATATGTTTAAAGCTTACATGAACGTTAAATGGAACCCTTACGAGCTATATATTAGGGAAGCATACGACTATAGTTTAAAAGACATCAAATTTAAAATAGTTACACTATAATTTTAACGCAAAAATTTATTAGAAGCTCCATAAATAATTTTCAAAAAATGTGACCATTAATTGGGGGGAATATTTCAACAGTATAATACAAGTCTCGCTCTTCCTTGAATAATATGTAAGTTTACTTTAGACTTGTAAGAGACATAGGCTGAATGCAAGTACAGGCCCTAATCACTTCTACCTTCTTCGATCACCTCGAGTTAACACATGTAGTTCTTTGTTCGATGTTTCTGGCTATGTCTCAGGCAACTCTGAATTGCTAATTTGACAACATATTCCTTATACTGAATATCATTTTATGTATTTCTTGATACCTAACAAGAAAGGTAGCAAAAGTTTTTTTTTTTTTTTCAAAAGACATGCAGCAAGTAAATTTGTAGTCAAAGTTGGAACAAATGTTAAACATCATGTGGGAGTAAAAATGTATATATAAAATAAATTCGATGGCGTTCAACACCTGCTAAAAAGTTCAAATGCCAAAATGGGATGAAATTTAGACTTGACTATACTTGATGCGTATGATAAATGGAATCAGTAAAAGTGGAATTTGATGATCAAACAGTATAAATGAACGTGTATAAATATTAAACTTAGATTTTACAATTATTTTAAAAAATAAAATAGAATATATTTTAGATGGATGAGTTGGAGATTTATCATTAAAAATATTTAATAAATGAGTTTGTTGAATTTTTATTAAATAGATTATAAATATATTAGAATTTTTAACATATTTTGAGTGAATCAAATAAAATAATAGTTTATTTTTTATCCCTCTATGATTATTGAATTCAAAATATATTCAATTCATCCCTTTGATGACCCTAATTTCATTATTTCATGTTTTATATTTAAATGACTTTTTTTTATTAATAATTAACGTAACGTTCTCCGTTTTCAAGTTTTTTTTTTTCCAAAATTAGTAGCTTTATGTATGGTTAAAATTTAAATTCATTAACTTAATTTTCATTATTTATGTATAATTATTTAAACTTAAACTTAAATTGTAATTATATAATTAAAATTTATTTCTCTCATGTTTTTATCTTTTCCAATTCGCATGCTTATGTATGTGTTATACCTAAAGAATTTGTCTCCTTCATCGACATTTTGGTAGATCCTTATTATTTTAAGCCACACAAATGCAATCTATTGCTGTCACAAACTTTAATTCTCAGTGTCTACTTTGGTTAGTGGGCTTTTGGTGGAGAAATTTTTGCGCAAATTATCACAATCTTTTACTCTTAAACCCGATATTTCCGATGTATATGCAATACTACTTTTAAAATAATAAATTTTATAAAATAATAAACATAATAATAATAATAATAATATTATTATTATCATTATTATTGTTATTATTATTATTATTATTATTATTATTATTATTATATAAACAAGACAAAATCAAAAATAAAATTTTAAAAAACTTATAAAAATTAAAATTGAATATAAATAATATCATATACTCAATATAAAAGAAGTTTCATAACATAAAAAATAACTCTTAAATAAAGCCATTATGTCATTAATTTAGTTATTTTAATATAATAAAATATTCATTATTTATAATAAAAGTGTTTACTTTTTTAACATTTATAAAATTTAGTAAATATTAATCCAATATACCTTTAAGATTTAAAATGTTTTTTTAAAACAAAATCTAATTTTTTAGAATATGAAGCTTAAAGTAAATTACTGTCAGATAATAAATTCTTGTATTGTAAGTTAGTGACAAGTTAAAGAAAATTATGAGAGTCGGTCACATTTAAGTTGACTCTCTTTCGCACACCTTAAATTAAATTTGCATTCAAATTTTAATATGATATAAAATCAATAAAAAAATTAAATATGTATCTTAAAAAAATGAAAGCGTCTAAAGTAGAGATTTTTTAAAAAAATAAAGTAAAAGTTCAAGCCAATAGTAGTGAATTATAAATAAGAGGACTGTAAATTTAAATTATTAATATTTTTTAGACTAAGAAATTGTTTAAGTTTACGCCCACCCCCACTCAAAGTTTAATACTTAATTTTTCTGGTATGTAGCAGTAATTGTCATACAATGCTTCAACAGTTCTTTGAAGATTTAATGACAGTCAAAATGGCATAGAAATTACGAAGAAAGAAAGTATCAAAAAAAAAAGTGAGTCATTTGTGCTGTCCTTTTTTTAGGATAAAAATTTAATGGTCTCTCGTAATCCAAGTCCAAAAGATTACTACTTTATCGACCGAAGTTAACTTAAATAACAAGTAGTTTAGTATTATTTAAGTAAAATTTTAGATTTAAATTTTTATATATGCAAAAATTCTCTATTAATAAACTCACTTATCATTTTAAGTGTGTGACTCAAATTAGATCTAGATTAAACTAGATAAAATAAATAAATACTTACTTTATTTAGGATCAAATTTCTAAAGAAAACATTAACCACTAATTATAGGAAGTCAACTTCCAAGTCTTAAAGTGTGTAATTATTTTTTAAAAAGAAGTAGTTTCCAAGTCTTGCAGTGTAAAAGCATTAAAGTTCGGTAAGAAAGTTATATAACATATATAATTGAGAATTTTTTTTATTCTTACTGTGGTTAATCTCTCATTTTTATCATTGACTTTTTTTTGAAATATGAATGTCTAAGATACCCGTTTTGCCGCACCAGCTCAGTTGCTAGTATAAGAATAATTAGTTTTTTTAATATACAATACAATTTGTATTACTTTTGCTATCCATAATTTTCTGTTATGGTTCCAAACCCTGTAATTTGTGAAGTTTAATTTCATATAAATTAATTGTATGCTGTACTTTAACTTGAGAAGCTTATCAATCCCTTCGACAATATCTCGGCTTCCTATATAAGCAAAACTATATTGTATATCAAAACTATTACGTTGATCCGTTGGATTATTGCATGCGTTCCAAAAATCAATGTAAATTGCGATTGAGACGACATCAAATTTGTTTATCGACTCAAAATAACGTTTTAGAAAGATGCATTTATTAGTACTCAATCTTAAAACTATAAATTAAGTTAGAACAATTTTCCTCAATTAATCCACCTACCCAGTAAACAATGTTAATATATATTAAAACTAAAAATATGTTTATTTATTCTAAGGCAACTTTTATAAAGATCTTACTAATCTTTTCCAGAATATACTTAATAGCTTTTATGAAATATTTATTCTAAAAATATTCTAGTTTATGCTTTTTTCATAACATTTGGGAACGACGGTTTAAAGCATAGAGATCCAACAAGCTTTTTTTTTTTTTTTTCAACATCATGGGACTATACCAGTCCCCTAGAATTGACAACTTTCACTTCCACTTGTTGTTTGAATTGTAAAAATCAAACAATAATAGAAATGTTTCAATTTTGATGTTTGAAAGGAAGAGTTGTTGCCTTAGCTTTGAATTATTGATCTATCTTATGTTCTATGTGCCTTGACTAAATTCGGGTCTCCTCCCAATAAGTCCCATTATTATGCAGAGCGTAAAATTTGTAAGGGGCAGCTTAGCATATATCGATATAATAAACATCATTTATTGAAAATAAGAATCAAATGAAAATATTCTGTCTGAATTCTTGTTGAGACATTGGACAAAACTTTATTGAATTGAAGCTGAATTTGTCAATAAAACTGAAACTAGGAGGAATAGAAGTGGCAAGTGTGAGATTGGTGATACCATGGTTATTGTGTTCTCAAGCCTAGGATTCTATGTTTTCTGCTAAAGAGGGTGTCATCAGTGTTCTATATGTATTTGAGCTACTGTGCCAGAATGCTGTTATTGTATAGGAATACTTGAGTGAAGACATACGTCTTATAGATGAAGAGTATTGACACTGATTTGTTTTTTATAAATAATAAGAGATAAACATGTCTGTATACTTGCAGCATTATGTGATCATGAGAGGAGAGAAAGCTCTTTTCTTTTCTTGTCTTGAAGTTGTTGTTACATGAGCCTTGTCTTTTTTTGGTTTGTCAGTTCTGAATGCATTTCTTCAGAAGTGTGAGACTATGCTATTACTTCTGAAAGTTGGGATTTTTATGTTATTTAGATGGAGTGAGACTTTGGAGCTTGAACTTTTTTGTTACTCTTTTGTGGCCTTTTTCTTTTATGTTTTTGGTTCCGTTTGCTCGCTGCGTTAGTTTTTTATTTTTTAAGATAAAATATGAATTATAAAACTCTGATTTTTTAAATATATATCTTAAATTTTCCTTCTTCTTCTTTTTTTTAATGTTGTCACTAGTCATAACAAATGCAAGCCAACATTAAAATAGTCCTAAGAAGTGCACCATATTATTGATAGACTCTTTTAGCTGCATATTTCAACTCTAATGAAAATTATTCATTGCAAATCTAGTCATATACATGGAATAAATTTCAGCCAATATAAAATTATCAAAAACTTCAAAATATACATAGACACAATTTCTTGCGACAGCTTTTTTTTTTTTTTCCAACTACTTATTAAATTTATGTCAATATTATATTTAGAGAATCAATATACATTTCGGGTTATAAAGGCTCAAAATGCATAACTTTTCTTAGATCTCTTCTATTTTCAATTTTTCATAGTCCAGTGCCATTAGAATTAGCAATTAGTTTCGAGTCCAAAACACAAATGGGCTTTTATCCATGGATCTTGAAAGTTTTTGTTCCTGGTCAATAGAAATTCACCTCCACTTCAACTTTTTGTTTGTTCAAGCTTGAACATTATTTATTGTTCCATCCATGGTTCTTCAGAGTTTAATATCCTCTATCTAACATCTTCTTTAAATATTTGGGTATGAGAGAGGCGTGAAAGTGTTATTACTTTCTAGCTTATTACTACAATTACATGCACTAAAGTTTTCTTTTTTCTTTTTTCTCTCGCATATTTTCTTATCATCCCCTATTACTATTGCATGTATTTTTGTTGTCGCGATTATAAATGGATTTCAACTTGACTTTTTCAATATAAAACTTTATTTTATGAAATTAAAACAAAACGTAATTATAGTATTTCAAATTTTTTTTATAAATATCAAAATTCAATGTTATGCTATTGTTCTACTTATATACTTTTATCGATATAAAATTAAATACTACCTCGGTTCTTTTTATTTGTTTGAAAAAAATACACAAATAATAAGCTTTAATTATTTTACTAAAATTAATTGATCATTTAATTATTTATTATTTATTAATGCATATGTAATTTTTAAACTTCTTAAATGGTATAAATATTTTAAATAAATAAATAATTTAATAAACCAATAATGATTAATTTTATCTTAAATTTATTCATGAACAGATAAATACGAATAAAAAATTCTTTCCTTTCTAAATAAATGAGAACATATATTATATTTATATTATTTAAATAGACTGGGAATAAAAAAACTACTAATTAAAGAATAAATTAAATAAATATTTAAAATTATATAGTTATTTTGATTAAATAGATAGATAGAGATAGAGGTTATATCAGTTAATGTCTTGAGTGAGTAAATTTAAATTGGGAAGACAGGATTTAGCATGAATGAATGGCATGGGGAACACGCTATGGAATCATAATCCATAGGTAATTATGTATTGCATTCATTCTAATTGGATTAATTAACTATTCCTACAATATTGCTTTCTAATATGCTGACGCAAGTCCACCAACACCAAAACCATTACTTATCATGTCAAAAACATTCCCACTCACCCCTTATGTGTAGCCACGTGTAATTACTTCCCCCCACACCCCCTCTATCTCTTTCTTTCATTTTACTTCTTTTACAAAATCTCCCTTTTTTTTAATAATTTCTCTTAATTATATATTATACTATGAGATTATAACTACTCGGTGCTGTAGTTCCTTCTCAACTCCATAAATCCAATTCGGCATAACATGTAATATAATATTATAATTATCCAACTAGTTTATTTAAGAATAAAAAATGTTAACATTAATTCTTATAATTTGTTTAAGTAATTAATAATAGTAATATTTTATTTTTAAAATACATTGTATTATATATTTTTAATATAATTAATATTTTCAATTTTAATAAAAACTTGTTACTTTTAAGAATAATTTTTAATACTCTTATAATAAATAATTTTTTCAGTTACATTTCCTTATTTAGTAATTTTTTCTTTTTTTAATTTTTAAAAATTAATTAATTAATTTACAAAAGAAAATATTAATTTTTCAAGAAAAGAAATATAAATTCTAAGAAGACAGATAAATTTTCCTATTTCAAACTGGATTGAAAAAAATTCATTAAAAACTGAGTATTATTAATAAATTTACATGGGAGTAATTTAAATTTTCACTCACTGAGCTTAGCAGTGAGCACAGCGCAGGCGACGAAAATGGGACGGAGACAGATTGTTAACCATACACGTGTTACTCAACAACAAGGTATTATTATATATTATTTTAATCCAAACAATTAATTTTATTTATTTATTGTGAACAGTGATGAGAGAGAGAGATGGCATCATAAAGAAATGGCATCAAAGTTATCATTCTGGCATCTTACTAGAGATCCTATCCTCATTTGTCTCTTCCTCCACCCCTTAAATCTCTTCTCTCCACTGCCTCTTCCATAATCAAATTCATCTCATAGAGAGATAGAAAGAAAGAAAGAAAAAATGAACGTGTTGGATTCTAATGTGGAGGCTCTGGCCTTCAACTACTTGAGCTTCGGTTTGCTCACAGCCCTCAACAATTTATGGACCTGGGTAGCTCTCCTCACCGCAGCACTCAGTTTCTGGAAGATTCGATCCGCAGGTTGCCCCAAACCCGATGAACCAATCTCTATAGGACTCGACCCGGTTGTTGAGACGTTAACGCCCCATGAGGCAACGGAAGCAAAACACGAGGCAACGCCGCAAATGGCGGTTGGCCACGGTGTCCCAGAGGATGTTGACGGCGTGAGGAAGGGGAAGTTTACAGTGTATTACGAAGAGGAGGAGATGCAATGCGGGTGCGGGGAGAGTGAGGGGTTCTTGACGGCGTTAGGAGAGTGGGAGGAGAGAGAGGGGTCGGAATCAGAGTGGTGGAAGAGGTGGGAGAGGTTGTTGCGGTTGAGAAACGGGGAGAACGATAACGGATGGTACATGTGGCAGGACGTGACGGAGCTTAACGGCAACGTTGTAAGATTATGGGATAGTGAGTTGAGGTTTGGGGGTCTCTCTTTAGAAAGGGAATCATGGTACAACAACTCCAGCTGTATTCGTGTCTGGTAATAGGAAAATAAATAAAAAAATAGAAAAAGAAAAGGAAAATCGTTGTAATTTTTATTAGATGTTAGATTATGTCATGAATCCTTTCATTGGATTAAGCTCTCCATCAAGATTGAGAGAGATTATTGAGATTTGAGAATGTATATATGGTACTTTGGTAGTGGTTTTGCAATTTTAGATGATGAAATTATAAATTTGAGCAATAAAGCATCCTCATCTTTTGCCTTCACGCTTTAAACGCAAAATCCGAATGGAAGATATGCGTATGTTTATTAAGCAGTCTTTCTCTCTGTCATTATTATTTCTTTGTGAATTCATAGCTTTTTCAATCTATCGTTTATCTTCAAGTGAGTAAAATTTTATTTTAATCGTTAAAAAATAGGAATACTCCAAAAAAAAAAAATTTGGACAAATAAGAATTAATTCAAGAGTGTACATCTTGTCATTATTTTTAAATTTTTTTATTAGAATTCATTAATCCAGACATAATATTTTAAGTGTAATGAAATACTTTATTAGAAATGTGTTTAAAATTAATTATTTTATATTTTAACATTATTAATTCACATAATTAAAAACATTTAACTTATCACATTAATTCACATAATTAAAAACATTGAAATTAAAATAAACAATAAATTATGCAAATTTTATAGTCTAGACCAAAACTAAATAAAGACTCTTTTTAAGGACTAATTTAAAGTTCCAGTCTCTTTAATTATCGATAAGCAAAAGGTGATCGAAGGAAGTTTGAAGGGCCAAAAATTTATTGGAAAGTAAGATGGGTATGGTTGTGCACAACTTGTGCAGGCAAGCCCAAGAGGCCACGACAAGTAACGTGAAAGAACGCACGAAAAAAGAGCACAGTACACATTGTTCGTTTAGCTGAGTTGGGTAAATGCTTCTCATGAGTCATTGTCATATGTTAACTGCTCTGTGAAGTGGACGGTGGTTTAATTCACACCCTATAAACTCAAGGCTATGCTAAGCGGAAGGTTACGGCTCTTTACGGGGGGATTCCATCAACGTTATGTGTTTGTGGTAAAAAGGAACACAGAACACAGAATTGTGTGTAATATTCTAAAATAATTTGGGAATATGCCAATATGTGCAATAATTACTCTCGCCGTTTCATTATCTCTAACCTTATTTTAGGGAAAAGAAGAAGAAAATTGCAACCCGAAAACGAAAGCAATTATCAACGAGGTTTGATGTATCATAATACATGTGATATTGACATGCATGTTGCTATCGTGGGTTTGGTGATCTGTGAGCAACTTGAAACTATCCCCGTTCACACATTGCAGTTTCATCATAGAGCATGTAACTCCTGGTCTTATCTTAGTGTCCCCGCTTTGCACAGGGTACCTATATATAATTAAACTTAACATTATTTCATTTTTTTTCATCCTATATTAGTTATTATATGAAGAAAACTAAAATGTTAATAAAACGTTTTTTTTTTTCTAATGAGAATGAAATTTCACAAAGCTATATTAAGTTTGACAAAAATAATATGTAACGTAGTGAAACAAAACACATAAATAACACAATTATAATATATTTGTAAAATATTTATTTATCTTTATAAAGATTAATGTGGATCTAAACCATAGATTTATAAATTCATGTTGATCTAGATTTTGAAACTGAAAGTTTGTAGTTTATAATTTATAATTAATTGATTAAATTAGAATTATTTAATGAAATTACTTGTACAGTTAACAGAAATATATTAAATGGTTAAAAAAGACATGTATTTATTTATTATCAATTATTTAATAAAAATTATTATTTATTTTTATTTATTTATTTATTTAATTGTTTTTTGTTTTTATTTAACATCAACCAATTGTTTAAATAGTTAAATATTATTTATTGTCAACCAATTAATTAAATAATATATTTATTTATTGGAAAATGATTAATTAAATAATTAAATGTTTATGTATTTATCATCAACTAATTAATTAAATATTAAAACAATTAGAAAATACAAAGGGTAAAAGTAAATTGAGCATGAATGGTTTAAAAGTGATTTTTTGAACTGAACCCGTCAGTGAATCAATTAAAACACTGGTTACATACATATTTATTATAATATCCGTAATTTTACATAAAATAATTCACACAATTTATAAGTATTTTAAAATTGTAAATAAAATTCAATAAATATGATGTAATAAAAAAAATTAATGTGCACTCCATAGAACAAAAGAAAATTTTCAAACTAGAAAATAGAACAAAATAGTGTTGTAATTAGAATTTCAAACCAACAAATAAAAGGACAACTTCAAATCAAAAAATAAAACAAAATAACAAGTTAAAAGTAAATTTTTAAACCACCGTGATAGTTTTAAATTTAAATTTCAAAAAATAAAAATGTGTTAAATATATATATTAAAAAAAGATTTTTACTGTTCATTGTTATTTTACCTGACTCAAATTAAAGAAAGTCATAGATCAAACTAAGAAAGAGGAATACTACAAGAATAATGTGGAAGTATATACATGAATATTGGAGGAGAAGAAGTTATTTAAATTGATAAATTGTTTATTGATACATTCGTAGGGAGTAAAGTGAATTATCCATTTAAATCTCACATCAACATATTTTAAATAAAGAAGAGATAAACAAACATATTATAAATAAAAAAACTTTTATTTTATATTTATTTACTAGTTACAATTTTGTTCATCTAAAAATTATAAACATAAAAATTTACGATTTTATCAAAGTTCATGTATTCAAGAGTGCCGAACAAGACTCTTTTCTGCTCCCAATAACATCATCTCAACCATTTATAGAATCCTAGTAACAAAGTATATGGTATTTAGTTTCATCCTACATATTGAGAAATGACTAAGCTGATAGCTTGGTTGAAAGCAAACAAATCTACATATTTTGGAGAATGGCATGGATTTGTTGACAAACCAGGAAAAGAACCTAAGAGAGAAACAAGTCATCCAGCTAATCTTTGAACTCCTTGGCACTTTCTCAGCTCTGTATTTCAATTATAACTTTAACACTACGAGGATTTGGATCTATACCTTCACTTGTCAACATAAAATCAAGTAGTTTATTAGTTTGAAGCTCAAATACTGATTAAACTAAACAGGTCATGCATTTTATTTTTTTCTTTTTTTGCTGCATTTGATCAGAACATTCAAAAATTGTGAAATGCTGAAATTTGAAACCAAAATCCCTAATTGGCTAGGTTTCATCTTTGACACTCATGCTCTGTGCATTCTTTTGGGATAGTGTCTTGTTCTTTGCTCTGTTGAGGTAACTTCATCTCTTTCTACTGCTTTGTCATTCGGGGCTCTATTATTTTAAACGTCTGTTGCATTTTTTTCTCTGCGTTTGCTGCATCTGCATTTTATATTTGCATCCATTGTGCTTCCATACTAACTCGTCACCGTTGGGATAAGAGAATGGGTATATTTGGATAGCAATTATTTAATAAAATTCTTTAAAATAATAACTTGTGCTATGAATTTAAAAATAAAATTTGGTAAAATACGTTAAGAATAACGTATTATAATTAATTGTACAAATAAACTTATTAAAATAACTTATAAAAAATATATCATGATTTCATAAATTATTTATAAACTAAACACATATCCCTATTCAATTGTCAAATATATACTTTTAAAATTATATATACTAATGCTATGAGCATTTTGGAATTCTGTTGGTTTAAAATTAATATATAGTGATTTAATTAATGATCCACTTATTCAAGATTTAAATAATTTTATATTATTTTTTGTGTTTAATTAACTGATGAACATATATATAAAAGAGATAGGGCAATTGTCAAAACTATTTTTCTAATGGAACAATGTTTTATTTTTCTAATGGAACAATGTTTTATTTTTTAACAATAATCCGTTTTGCTGGTGGAAACCTGAATGATTCCGAAGCAGAAGTAGTGGTCCAAAAGTTTGTGCCAAAGAAAAATACATTAATTATTAAATAAATCCAAATAAATAGTCGTATAAAGATAAAACAGGAGAGAATCTTTGAGCGCTCAAAACAAGGACAAAATAAATCGCATAATATCAACCAACAAAAATTGCAGGAATTATTTAATACTTTCTGTCTTTTCTATTATATATCTCTTTACTTAAAAATAATATTTTTATCTTTTTCAAAATTTAAGATAATATTCACACACAAAAATAATAATATTAATTATACTTTACCAAAAAACTACTTATGTACTTAATTCTCAAATAATCATGAGAGAAAAAAATATAAATATAAAATAACTATAAAAAAAATTTTAAAAATTAAGAAAAATAATATATTAATAATTATTTAAATTTATATATTTAATTATAACGAACAAATAAAAATAAATAATTACAACGCACAATAATGTTAAAGAATTATTTTATTTTAATTATAATTTTGAGTAACTTAAAAAAAATTTATCGTCATTTCAATTTGACTTGAACATCATTTATTTAATAAAAAATATATGTAATTTAAATTAAAAAGAATTTAAAATAAAATTTTATTGTTTAATAAATATATAAAAAATTTATTTTATTATGATATTTAATGTTATTAAATTAAGTTTATTGTTTTAATAATATATACACAGAGAGATGCGAATAAAATATATATATATATATATATATATATAAAAGATGATTTTATTTTTCTACCGTACATGTGACGTTAGTGGGAGTTGATGGTAGGGATGGCAATGGGTAGGGTATGGGTAGGGTACTATACTACCCATCCCCATACCCGCGTTTTAAAAAAATACCCGTACCCAGCCCCATACCCGCGTGGGTATGAACATTAATCCCGCATACCCGTATCCTCTGGGTACCCGCATACCCGTCTTGTACCCATTACCCGCGTTTGTTTGAGAAAAAAATATTTATAAAAAAAAATATGTTTATATAATTTCACATAAGTAGCATAATAATACAAAAATTCAATATGTAGTTGTCGAACAAGGTACAAATATAGATAAAAAAACAAATATTCAAATATCATAAATGTTAAATGTATCTTAATATAATAATTTTCTAAATTAAAATTTTTAGAAATAATAAGCAAAACTAAACACACAAGTTATTTGTCAGTGATAATCCTATCTTGTGTGAGATTTGATTGCTTAGTAATGTCAGAACGATAACAAAATAGATCTGTACAATGGTTGTCCTTCGTGTGGGATCGCTTAGTAACCTCTTGTGACGACATTAACAACTAACTCTAATGAATAACATTTCATAGTTATTAAGTTTTAGTGAGACAGACATTGAGAATGAGAATAGAGTTAGAGTAGAGAAGTTCAATACTAACAATAGAAAGTTTATACATAAAATATTTTTTTTAACTTTTGAATTTTAAATTGTAAGAAAAATAATAGATTTAATTAAAATAATATAATATAATTAATATATATATATATATATATATTAATACTAGTATTTTTTAACTCATATACTATACGAAAGTATTTTATCAAAAATATAAATTTTTGAAAAATTATTTTAGTGAATTAAATATTTCTAATGTATATAAATTTAAAAAAAAAGAATTTGAATAAAAGATAAATAGTTACAATAAAATTTTATAATAAAGAAATATACGTGTATATTAAAAAAATTATACTTTTTTATTTTAAAAAAATTAACAAATAAAAATTAACAATAATTTTTTATATTTATATCTTTTCAAAAACTTCTTTGAATGTGAATAAATAGTAAGAATAATATTATTTAGATTCAATAAATTATAGTTGTGCTTGTAATACATATGTTGCATAGAAAAATATTATTTTAAATTAAAATATAAAAATAAAATTTAAATATTATTAATAAATAATAAGTTTACGGTAATAGTAGGTGATTGTAAAATTTATAAAATATTTATAATATATTTATTATTTATCATTCACTTTATGATTAAAACATCAATATAATTTTATTAACAAAAATATTTTATGTGTGTCATATATAAATAATATTTTAAAAAAAGTCAATCTCATATTAACTATGTAATAATTAAATTGTGTTAGCCGAATTAAATGATATAAAATAGTAAATAAATTTTTCTATTAAAAATATAAACCAAAATAAATTTTTTGGTTTACTTTATTATTAAATATATTTTTATATTAATCTTATATAACTTCACATAAGTAATATAATAATACAAAAATTCAATTCATAATTGTAGAATAAAGTTCAAGCATATATATATGCGGGTATGGGGCGGGGTGGGTACTTAGATACCCATACCCGCACCCATCCCCATTAAAATTTGCGGGTTTTTATCCACACCCATACCCGTACCCGTATAACGGGTAAATACCCTACCCATTGTGGGTAAATTTTGCGGGTGCCCATCGGGTACTTTACCCATTGTCATCCCTAGTTGATGGTGACTTAACTAGTTTTTATTATTTTGTGAATGATATATTTAGATTAAAAAAAGTTATCCTTTCATCTCTTCATTTAATATTATACGATTATGTTAAAAAAATAAAATTTATCAAATAAAAATTTATCATAATTAATCATATGACTTGGTAATAAAATTGACTTATATACAGACACAACGAGATGAGAGGATGCGAATTTCGATTTTAATGGACTTCAACTTTGTAGCAAGTAGATTATTAGAATATTCCTCCTTCCCGATTTGATGAAATGACAATGATGGCTAATTGATGGTGATGGGAGACCTAGTTACAGCTGAGGTTGTGAATTAAGCTCCAATATTTCTTCTTCTATCATTATTAAATTACAAGTGACAAATTTGTATTCCGCTTAACCAGTAAAATCAAACTTTACCACAATATTTTGTTTCATAATCGGATTTCTATTATGATTTTTTTATTAATGAGTTATTTTGATATTTTTAATTAAAAATACAGCTAGCTACAGAATAGGATGATAATGGATAAAGTACTTGATAGACACTTGCAAAATGGGTAGAATATTTACTCGCTATATAAGTACGGGTATAAGTGTAGATAAAAACTCACAAATTTTAATGGGGATGGATGCAGGTATGGGTATCTAAGTACTCACTCCGTCTCATACCCGCATATATATATATATATATATATATATATATATATATATGCTTGAACATTATTCTACAATTATGCATTAAATTTTTGTATTATTATATTACTTATGTGAAGTTATATAAGATTAATATAAAAATATATTTAATAATAAAGTAAACTAAAAAATTTATTTTAGTTTATATTTTTAATAAAAAAATTTATTTACTATTTTATATTATTTAATTAGACTAATACAATTTAATTATTACATAATTAATATGAGATTGACTTTTTTTAAAATATTATTTATATATGACACACATAAAATATTTTTCACACAAATATTTTTGTTAATAAAATCATATTCATGTTTAAATCATAAAGTGAATGATAAATAATAAATATATTGTAAGTATTTTATAAATTTTACAATCACCTACTATTACCATAAACTTATTATTTATTAATAATATTTAAATTTTATTTTTTATATTTTAATTTAAAATAATATTTTTTCTATGCAACATATATATTACAAGCACAACTATAATCTATTGAATCTAAATAATATTATTCTTACTATTTATTCACGTTCAAATAAGTTTTTGAAAAGATATAAATATAAAAAATTATTGTTAATTTTTTTCAGATAAAAAAATATAATTTTTTTAATATACACATATATTTCTTTATTATAAAATTTTATTGTGACCAATCTTTTATTCAAATTCTTTCTTTTAAAATTTATATGCATTATAAATATTTAATTCATTAAAATAATTCTTCAAAAATTTATATTTTTGATAAAATACTTTCATATAGTATATGAGTTAAAATACTAGTATTAATATATATATATATATATATATTATTTTAATTAAATCTATTATTTTTCTTACAATTTCAAATTTAAAAGTTAAAAAAAAATATTTTATGTATCCACTTTCTGTTCTTAGTATTGAACTTCTCTATTCTAACTTTATTCTCATTCTCAACGTCTGTCTCATTAAAATCTAACAATTATGAAAAGTTATTTATTAGGTTTCATTAAAACATAACAACTATGAAACGTTATTCATTAGAGTTGGTTGTCAATATCGTCATAAGAGGTCACCAAGTGATCCCAAACGAAGGCACAACCATTGTGCAGGTCTATTTCGTTGTCGCTCTGACATTGCCAATTGATCAAATCTCACACAAGATAGGATTATCACTGACAAATAACTTGTGTGTTTAGTTTCACTTATTGTTTCTAAAATTTTAGTTTAAAAAATTATTATATTAAGATACATTTAGCATTTATGATCTTTGAATATCTATTTTTTATCTATGTTTGTACCTTATTCGGTAACTACATATTAAATTTTTGTATTATTATACTACTTATGTGAAGTTATATAAACATATTTTTTTTAATAAATTTTTTTTCTCAAACAAGTACAAGTAATGGGTACAAGATAAGTATGTGGATACTCAGAGGGTACGAATACGAGTATTAATGTTCATATCCGCGTGAGTATGAAACCGAGTACGGATATTTTTTTTAAAAATGCGGATATGAAGATAAATACTTAGATACCCTACCTATTGTCATCCAATAGAAACTTAAATTATATTAAAAAAAGAAAAAAAGAAAGTCAAGTAAAATCTCGTTCATGCACTTTCGCGGCATATTCTTTATATCCTAGGTGGAAAAGTCACCCTACCTATGTTATGTTTATCTTGGAGTAAAGCACAATTATCAAATGAGAAACCACATGTCTTACGCAGCATCTTTTAATCTAATAATGGGGAGAGAGGACAAATTATATTTTGCTTTTGTTCCTCATTATTGATTATTGAGAGAGTGAGGATAAGGTGAATGATTTTCTGAACTAGGAGTTGTTCTTTCTTCAGTCACTTCATTCAAGCTAGATGCCATTTGCAATTTTAAGTTTGGAAAACCAAATCACCTGTGCGATCTTCATACGATGCCTTTCTCTATTAAGAAAATTGCCTAAAATAATAAGGCAATGTTTGGTATTGTTGTTGGATACTTTTTTTTTAAACCCTAAACAAAATACTCTCTTCTGTCTCTAGCCCAAAGTTTCCTTTCTAAAGTAAAATTAATTTTTAACATTTTGTGTTTTTATGGCCTCTCTAACGTTCTTATCCTAAGATCTTGTACTTGTTGGACATCAATAAATCATTTGTATTTAGTTTTAGATTGCCTTTATGATCTTCATCGAGTTAGGTATGATTTATTGGTAGTCAGAAATATTTAAGTCTTATTTATAGCGCATGGATATATTATATATTTGGCATTTATTCCAACAACGTTGTATTTCATTAACATTTGAATGCTTAAACTTATTTATTGTAAATTAATAAATGGGTTTCCTATTACCCGTGACTATTCATGAGTATCCGTGAATACTTATTAGAAAAATTTTATAAAAATTATATTAGAATAAAAAATAAAATGCGTAAATTATAAAAGTAATATAATATTTTGTTACAATAATAAAAATATAATATTAAATTAAATATAATAGTACAATAATAAATATACATAATAATATTTTAATAAATTTTCAGATATAGATATCTTAATACCCGCACTTGTCTTGTGAATAAGTGGGTAAAAAAAATCATTTAATTAAACTTACAGATATGCACATATGCCAGTAATTATACCTACGGCCAATTTTTAGTCGTGAATATCTTCAGTTACGGGTACTTTGGCCATATCTGTTCATACTTATTCTTACTCATCATTAACAATCTAAAAGTGAGACTATTCACACTAAAAGAGACTATTCATACTTATTCTTACTTATAATATAAGCAAGTGTTTCAATTTATTTAAAATTTATTTATTTATTTTAATTTGTTAAGAGAATTTTTTTAAAAATAAACTATTAGGTCATTAAAATTAAGTTTTTTAGAAATATTGTAAATGAAAATTTAGAAGATGATACAAAAAATGAATAATTTTTTTTTTCTTTCTAAGGCTATATATGTTTGTTTACATGATCAATATCTGTATAAATATTTATTCTGCACAGAAGTTGAAGAACTTTGAAAGGAAGTGATAAATTCTTCTTCCTACGAGAAATGACTATGATTCCAATACAACCATGCTCTAAAGCAACCTCCATGTACAAGTATAACCAACCAATTACAAGAACAAGGATATTACGAAACAAGTTTTGTTCTTACTAAATACATAAATTCATTAATTGTAACTTCAAACAATTTGTCATGAATGGAGGTGACCTTAACCTAACTTCCTTTGAAGAATCAAGTCAAATTAGCAACATTTGTAAGTAGGTGGCTTCAATCATCATCCAACATTATTAATGAAGGGGTCGTTTTATTTAAAGAAAGTGGTCAATTATTGGAAGGGAAAACTCGAATTTGCGTGTTTGAACTATGAACAAGAGACAAATAAAATAAATCAGATTAAATTTGATAATGAAAAGTTTGGGTGGATTGGATTAAAAGATTTGAAGTTAATTTGGATATAAAAGTTGATCACAAAATTTATATTTACCATTGCTGTTGAAGCGCCCATGTTACTAACGCCAGATGAGAAATCTAGTGTGTTGGGCCATGTTCACTGCAATTACTTCAATTTATGGTTCTGCAAATCCATGGTTGGGCCAAACAGTGTGCAAAATGTCCGTTTCGCTTTCCATAATATTGGGCAACGTTAGCTACTTCATAAGACCCACCTTTCCTCACAAAGCGACCCGTTTCTTGTTCGGCCAGTCAGACAGCAATTATGCACAATTGGTTTATAGGATGTCAAATAGCAAGCAGAAATCGAGGTAGAAAATGTTGATTATCATCACCAAAAAATATGTTAGACTATATAAATTTTTCTGAACAAAAAAATTATATATAGTTTTGTTTTATTTATTTTTTAAATTTAAAATTTAAGTTTGATTTATTTTTTATTCCATTTTTTAATTTAAAAATTTAACATGTTACTTTTAAAAGTTTAATATAATGTAAAACTCATTTAATAAAAAAATCATATAATTTGTAAGTATATTTAAATTTTGAGATTCCTTCTACGTATAAAATTTAGTTTTTTATTCTTCTTTTATTTTTAGTAATTTAAAAAATCTTATATCCTTAACTTAGTCCTATTTCATATAGTAAAATATTAATTATCACAATTAAAGGTTTGAGTTTTTAAAAATTATAAATTTTTAAAATTTCATTAATATAATTTTATTTTTTATTAAAACTTATTTTCACTAATATAGATTTCTAAATATATATTATAGATAATTTATCGATTATAAATTCTTAAAAATTGTAATAAGAAAAATATTCACATTAATTGTTTATCTATAATTTCTCATAAATAAAAATAGTTTTAATTATTCATGATAAAATAAGATATTTTAAAATAAAACATCCATATTATGCATAAGTTACTGACTATTTTAAAAAAATATTTTTAATAAATTTTTAAATAAATCAGTAAGTTTTTCTTGTACCAGTATTATTAAATTAAAATTTTAAAAAAATAATTAAATATGAATATATAATTATTTTAAAATTTAATAAAATTCATAATTAATAAAATTAATGTTTTAATTATTCATATAAAATATCCTATTGCATTAAATAACACTAAATTACAGAGATGAACATTTCACAACTTTAAAATAAATTGATTAAATTTTTAAAAAATAAATAAATGTTAAATAGAGGATAACTCATGACAGAGGAAACTAACTCCTAAAATAGATTCATTCAAAATCTATTATAAATTTATAAACACATTAAAATGATAAGATATATATATCATTAAAAAATAATAGGCTTAAATAAATTTTTAATTCCTATAAAATTTATTGCATTTGAAATTGGTCTATAAAAAGTTTTGTTATGATTTAATTGTTAACAAATTAAGCAAGTAAAATATTGTTAATTTTTGTCATTTATATATTACGTTGATTAACAAAATTCCAACTCAATTTTATATCATGTGTTGGGCACATGGTGGATAATATTTTAAAAGAATAACATAAACTTTTGGTCCTAATAAAAATTATTGTATTTGAAATTAGTCCCTAATTATTATTATTTAGTCTATAACAAATTTTAAATGAGTAAAAATCAATCTATATCATTAACCTATATTAGTTAAATATTGAGTTTAGCATTTTTCACATGTCAAGTGCTCATAGTTAACATACATTTGTTACAAGTGATACAAATAGTAATCCTTAATGACCATGTTGGTCAAACAAGATTAATTGGTATAAAAATTCATCATAAATATTTGCAAGTGAATTGTGAAAGAAAATTAGATAAAAACAAAGTGACAATGGTGAGCTGATGATTCAAATAATAGTATATTGAATAAGATAAAGGTGCGCTAACTAAGATAATAATATACATAGAGGGGGAGCAATCTGAATTATAGAATCAGTTCATTAGAAATCATTAAAGGTTTTTATATTTGTATATTTAAATATTATCTAAATAATTATTACATTTATCTTACTACAGTATTTTGAAACCTAATAACTTCTCTTATTCTTATACCTGTATGTATAGGCGTATACATATCCCATGTTGCAACATTGTTTCAAAGATTTTGATTTCAGTTTCTTGTTTGAAAATTTTTTATTCTGTAATCATCCTTTATTAATTATATCATCAAAATCATTTTGTTTAAAACTGGTAATCATTATACTATTTATAACGAAATTATATATTTAAAGAACTTTATTATATATATCCTCTTACAAATCTTCTTAATAAATCTCTTGCTATTTTACTTTATATCGATCAAGTACTCAGTGTGATGGTTTGCATGAAAATGCATTTCAATTGAATCACATGCAATAGATTAAGAAAAGTTGCTACAAGCAGTTAAAGAATTAATGATAGTATTTATTAGTGAAAATGCATTAGGCCATGCTGCGTTGCAACACAGCTATTTTCTATGACGAGCAAGGACACTTCTCCAATTATTACTGGCACGACCCAGAACCATAATTGAACGTGAACCATTCGTCTTTGTGAACCCCACATTCAATTACCCGATCGCTGTTATCTGCTTAATAATTATCAGATATTCATGGCTCCCAATTGGTACAGTTTCACGTGCAAATTGGGCCACTACCACTATAATGGAGCCAAACTCGAATAGTTGCTTATTCTTCTTGACTTGTTTTGCTTCCCAATATCGCTTTCAGAATTTCCGTTATTTAAGTACGTCAAATAGTTTAGGCGTAGCTGCCTAATGCCTAATCAAGCCAAAGCATAGAAAATGTTGGCTCCAATGGTGGCTATGCTATGATCCATGGGGCCTTCCTACCGTAACATATCCCTTCTTTGAGAGAACATTAGGTTTTGGACGCATAAACATTTATGATTAAGGGCAATGATGTTGGTTTCTAATTTTGTCCTTCTGGTAGACGCATGGTTGCTATTATTGATTAAGCCTAAAAGGGCTATTGAGGGGACTTACGATTATATACTATTAGAAATTAGAAAAACGTGAATCATCGTCTACTCCAGGGTTACATTCAGAAGCTGTGTTTTAATTTCAGTCAAAGTTAAAATTCGTTTGGTATAAGAAAATGATTTTTAATTTCTATTAAATAATAATTATAGAGTTTTGTTAACTTGAGTCTTTAGAATTGAGTTTAAATATTTATAAATAGAAAATTTTTTATGAAAAAAGTATATAATTATTGTATGAAAGTTATAAAAATTCAGATCCGATCTTTGTTATGTACCTGAATATGGTAGGTAAATCTATAACTTGAGATTTTTTGTGTATAAAAAAATTTGAACTGCTTATCACTCGAACCAACCTCTATTGATCATTAAATTTATTTTCGTTAGTATAATCTTTAATTTGCAGAAATTAAATTATTAATATTAATATTATAAGTTTATTTTAACATTATATATGATGCATTGTACTAAAGATATAGTTATAGATGGTATATATCATATGCTAACAGAAGTTTGCATAATGCATCATATTATTATCATGAATTCCTCGTGTTTATATTAAAAATTTAACTATTGTTATTTTTATATTATTTTCTTATACAAACTTTTAAAGTAAAAAGTGGCATAAAAACATGGTAACGCATGTTTAAAATTATATATATATATAAAAAACAAAAAATATTTTCTTAGAAGAGGAGATTGGACTCTAATTTTTGAGAAAAACTTGCGAGAAATAAGTAACTATAAAATTACATCATCAGGCAGGCTTACCTAGGTGTTTGGGTTGATGGGATAGAATGAAGTAAAATAAATTGATCCCAAGCCAACATCTCAACCATTATTTTCTATTTTGCTTCAGCTTGTGCTTAGAACCTGCTGTCCAATCTCCCTTGTCATCTCTTATAAACTACTAATGAGAGAAAGTAATATACTCCTATTCCACCAACACCACCAAAAAGTTAGAAGTAAAGAACCCTCCTTAGATCAAGCAACAAAAGCAGTCTACCTTGAATATTAATTGACAAAAAAGAGACTGAAGAAATAAACTCCATGTGATTCCAAATGTGAAAAGACATATGATAGTGTTGAAAACAATGGAGCTGAACTTCAACAATTAACATCTAAGACAAATTTAAGTTCACAAGTCCTCTCTCATTCAGAAATTTCATACTAGGCACAACATCATGTAACACTTGCCACATGAAAAATCTAACCTTATCAAAGATTAACTTAACACCCTTAACACCAAGAAGAATGCACATGCAAAGTGACTAACTTAAGATCCAATTATAAGTAATGGGAGGCGATAGGGAATCCTTGGGACTCCCTAACTAGAACCAACCAATCTAGAAGTTTTGAAGATGATAATAGACATATTAGAAAAAGCTTTCGCACAATAGTAGAGAAAGAAGTACAAAGTTTAGAAAAGCTCCACGATACGCCGTTCCACAAGTCTTTAACCCATAAATTAGAATCATTAATGTAAATATAATATACTTTAGAAAATAAAATACCCTTATATGTCGAATCATCAAACCAAAACCTAAGCCAAACCAAATGGAAACCATTAATTAGCACCGTTGGGATCTTGAATATACTAATTTTAACTACAAGTGCATCTTAAATAAATTCTAATTTTAACTAGCATTTTAACTAAAGTTTTTTTTAGATTTAATTGTACTTTTAATTTTTATACTTCAATTATGTCAATCGTACAAAAGAGCACACTTACTGCTGGACGTAGAGTAGAATTAAGAAAGCAGTAATTGTGGTATAAAGAAAGAGAAAGAAAAAGTTACGTGGCAAGTCCTCCATCATTGGCGGAGGATAGGGTGGGGGTTTCCGTAATTCCAAAATTTAAAGAGTACCATTCTCAAGACGAATAATGTTTGGTGTGGATGTTTTCAAAGATATAGAAATAAAAGAAAGATAATAAATATAATCAATTATGTCATATGATAAAAAAATATTTATAATATATTTTTTATAAAAATTATGTAAATTTTATTTGTATTATTATAATTTTTAGTAATTTTAATTAATAATTAAGAGAATGTTAAAAATTATTAAATAATGTAAATAAGTATTAATATTTTTCATTTTTTAATTAAAAAATATGTTAAAATGTTTTTAATATTATTAGAAGAGTTATTCTATATTGTTTTACGCATTTTCCTAATATCTTACTACTTTATAAAGTGAGTGTGAAATAAAAAAAAATGTAGACATTTAAATTCTTAAAAATATAAAAAATTGACATTTTTATTTAATAATTAGAAGAATTTATAAGCAGAAAAACTAGAAAGTTTAAAAATAATTCTAAATTCTTCTTTTTTATACTTAAAATTTTTTAATTATTAAATATTCTATATAATTTTAAATAATCAATATATGTATATAATAATTATTGTATAAAAAATTGTCAATAAACTTCAGTTTTTAAAGTTAAATGTAATTAAACATTTAAAAATATATTTATTGTATTAAAATGATAAAAATATTTTTAATAAAAATATTTTTAATATTTTTATTATTGGTTCCTTATATTATAAACATTAAAATTAATATTTTTATAATAAAATATTGAAATATAGGTTGGAGGATATGATAAAGCTGAAAATAAAAAATGCTGTAGAAGACGGAAACACAGAAAAAGTTAAAAAACAGGTATAATTCCACCGCAAATACTGCTGCGATGCTAAGTCCCTTAATTTATTTATTTATTCTACAAAGCAATCTCCCAATTCCCACAACACTGAACTTCACCACTCACAACTGCACACTCACTCTCATCTCTCTCTTTACAATCAGATCTACGCAAAATGCAAACCCAACTCACACTCTCCACTCTCTTCCTTTCACTCTTATTAACATCTCAAACATTTTTCACTCTCGCAGCGCAGAGCAAACCACAGGATCTGGTCCAGTCATCGTGCGTCCACGCCAGGTACCCAAGCCTGTGTCTTCGAACCCTCTCCAACTACCCTGGGCCCGCCAACACCCCGCTGGACCTGGCCCGGGCCTCCCTCAGGGTGAGCCTCGCCCACGCTCGCCGGGCCTCCAAGTACTTAAAGGCATTGTCCAGAGGCGGCACCACCACATTGGGTAAACGGCAGCGAACGGCGTTACGCGACTGCACGGAACAGATTTCGGACTCCGTTGAACAGCTACGGAAGAGCCTCGACGAGTTGCAACATCTACGGTCGGAGACGTTCCGGTGGCAGATGAGCAACGCCCAGACGTGGGTCAGCGCCGCCCTCACCGACGGCGACACGTGTCTCGACGGCTTCGACGGGAATGTCAGGCCCGACCTGAAACGCCGGGTCACGGATGTTGCCAGAGTAACTAGCAATGCTTTGTATATGATTAATAGACTCGATAAAGGTGGGCCCAAGCCCGAGCCCAAGCCTGACTCTGCCTCGAGCATCAAGAACTGAATCGTGCGTATGAGAATGAAGAAAGTTGAATTAACGCAGTTGGTAAATTACAGTACGTGAAACTGTTAAGTCATGCTAATTTAGCTATTGACCACTGTACGCTTTCTGTTGTTACAAGGCTGTGACCCTTTTGTTTTGGTGTTTCTGCTCTGTATATACGTGAAAATAAAGTGCATTGCATAGGAAGGAATATAAGGAAATGGAATGTGAGTTATGATCATTGAAAATCTGTGTGGGATAGTTTAGTGTCTATATTTAGTCGTATCCTTTATTTCCTATCTTCGTGTGTATCCACTGAAATGAAAAAAAATATTATTGAAAAAAAATAGTATTCGTTAGGTTTATTTCTGTTAATATAAATTACCATTAAAATTAAATTATTCATATTTGCATCATGAGTTTATATTAACAGTGTGATATGTATTAATAATACACATTATTAAAAAGTCTGTCAACAGAAACAAATGAAAGAATTAATGTTTTCAATAAATGCATAATTTTTCTTTTCCCGTAAGGAATGCATATGTATTAATTATTGTTCCGAGTTAGGAGTGATGGTGTGGTCCAGGAATGGGCGTAGTGAATAAGAGATGGGCCACGTGTCCGATTATAACTATACGTACATATCCCATTCCCTCATCACTCCTCACTATGCCCATCACATTTGCTACCTAATAATAGTGCGTTTATTTCAGCATGAATAATTGTGCTTGTTTGAAAAAATTTAAATGATTTTACTGTATGATAGTTCCACAAAATTAGAAATAAAGCACAGCATGAAGAAAATAAAATATTAATATAAATGATGAGTTACCTCGTAAATTTAAATATATTTATTGAGAAAAAACTGAAAATATTATAAATCAGTGGGAAAATATTTTTGCATGGATGTATCATCTGGAATTTGCAGTTATCACCCAGGTCAATCGGTTATGATTGAATATACTTTATCAAAAATGAAGTAACACTTTTAAAGAGAAGTTTGGATTGTGGTTACCAGCTATGAAATTAAACATCAAGTCAAATTTCTTAACCAAAACTGCTCCAAATGGTTAGTAATAAAGCACTCGTGTGTATGAATGCATACACAACATGTTGTAGTAAAAGTGGAGGAAAATTAAACAATTGTGATCTACACGTCCTCTTACCTGTCACCCATTTCTATGAAATATTATGAGCCATATCTTAAATTTTTCCTTCACCATTCCGCTCTTGATCATCAACTTATATGGGCCATCTATTAACCAAAAAAAGTTTCCCAAATACATTTTCAATCTCACTCCCATTATTTCTACTAAGCATTAAGACATTTGCAATGAGCATATGTTGAAACAACAACACAATCTAATCACCGTCTTTGTGGCAAACATGGCAACACTACAGTAGGAAGTTCAAGTAATCAGGAATGCTGTAAATTGCAATCTCTGATAAAACAATACCTGAGTATAGCCATCTATCAGTAAAAAACTTGACTAGTTTCCCATTACCAGGAACCCATCAGCCGGTACACTCCAAGACATTCGGAAATTTAAATTAAAAATAACACTAAAATTTAAAACATGGTTAACAAATTGAAATTGAAAACTCAACATATCAAGACACATTTCAATTTACAACTTATAAATATTTATTTAATATATTCATAGTACTCTCTACCGTAACCTTCGTTTTTCCAAGTACATTTTCTTGGGCTGGGATTTTTTCCACAGTGAATTCACTACTCAATTGGGCCTCTGTATTGGTGGAGGTGGGGCATAGCAAGTCCAAATAATTTGGGCTTGAACATTGGGCTGCTGTGTCTGAAATAAACCGACCCATGTGGTTCCAACAGATCTGACACATCTTTTCAGAGCTCCTTAATTGCAACAGCACCTACCCACCAAACCACTGAAACAAAGGATAGTGGGAAAAAATGGGGATTTGCCTCGCCCTCCTTATTTCACTTACGGTCACGGCAAGGCCAGGTAATGAGTTACTATTAGGTAATGAAGTCTGCTTGTGCTGTTTTTCTCCCACGCGCTTAACATGCGATTTAGTTAGTAGTAGCGTGATTTTGAGGTCGTTGTGATGAAAGTCAAGTCCATGGCACCGCAATTTGTTCTCCTTCTGCTACCTTTGCTTGCTGTTGCTGTTAAAGCACTCGCTTCCAATGCGGTGAGTGTTCTTTTCTTTTTTAATTTCTAAAATTTAATTTTTTTTCGCTGCGAACCAATTTGTGGAAGCTTTGTTATGCTTGTAGACACTTAACGAGACTTGTGGTTACCTCGATGCTTCTCTCAATAGAGACACTAATGGTACGATTTCTTAGATTCACTGCACAATTGCTGTTTGGAAGATATTTCATTCGTTGAAAATTCTGTCTCTCTGATGTGTTAATATTCATCGTCGGTATTATTATTGTACTTCATTGATGCTTGAGGTTTTGCATAATGATCATGAAAAACTATTTAATAATACCTTTAACTTTGGAGGAATATATAACTGTGCTCGCTAATTTATCTCTTTCACTATTGATACTTTTTCTCTTCTTCTATCTAGTGGAGATAGACAGATGAAATAGGAAATAAAAATGTTTTCTTGATTTGATAAAGTGATAAACGGTTTGGAACAAACTAAGAACCTGTTTGGTTACCCTTTACAATTGATTTTGCACATTTTTTCTAGGTTGAAAACTACGATGGAACAAAAGATTACTGAAAGGAGATAATTTTTTATTTCATGGTAACGTAGTTTGCTGAAACTTGCAAACAAGCTCGAAACTTAAGGGACATTTATTTTGAAATAGAGGGAGTATTTCTATTGTTTTGAATGGAAGAGAGTATTCATTATGGGATAAGATCCATCTAATCTATGTTGAAAAGACATTAGTGCTTTATTTTTGTTTCGAGTCCTAATTATATAGCTATTCTACGTTATGTTATGGGTTAGTAGTAAATGTGTAAAGGAAAAAGTATACTGATGAAGATTATTATTTTTTTCTTTGATTGGGCTGAGAAAAAAATATAGGATTTCTAACTAGCTTTTTATCCTAGAACAGTTAGATGGAAAAAGTGAGTAGAGACAGTTTGTTGATGGGTTTTACTTATTTTCTAGGTTTAGGGTTTTAATGCTAGGTAATTATAATAAAGTTAAATTTGATTGAATTATACTATAATGCAAGCTGATTAAGTGCTTTAATGCAAGCTAATCAGTCCTTTGACTGTTTTAATGCAATCTAATGAAGTTAAATGCAGTTACATTTTACTGTGATTGGGACTATTTAAAAGCTTTGTTAGTCCTTATGTAATTACCTTAAATGATAGTTGATCGATATTTTGAACAGAGGATTAGTATTAATAGAAATGTGAATGAAGATAAAAAATTGATCTGCATCTGAGATAATACATGAGTAATTTATGTAGTTGCTGGCTAGTTGGTTTAAACAAATAAATGTACACACGGCCACAATCTTGGCCCACACATGGTTACTAACTGAATAACAGGTGATGTAAATAACCTGTTATCAACATCCAAGTAAAACCTACAAGCTAGCTACTCCCACCGGTTCATTTTATTAGAAACTTTGAACTAAATCACGCAGATTAAGAAGAGTCATTGAAAATAGTTGTTGATTTTTCAACAAGTAATTTCAACATTCCAAGTTTACACCTAGTTGAAGTCAAACTCTATTGTCATATTCTATGTTAAGAAGCTATAAAGTTTATTACGAAGGGTAAATCTGTGAACAAAATAATAAATGCTGCTAAAACTTTGTAAAGGGTCTTATATTAAGGATCAACAAAATTCTATAAAAGGTTCTTATAAAAAAGATTGTAGGGACCAATACACAATTTAATGACTAGAGGAGTAACTAGTTATAACTAATTGGCATGTTCCTCCTTCTGAGTGAATTTGCATTTTGATGCATTCCCATGCTCACATCCAATTATCCAAATGAATGGTCTAAGAACTACCATGTCATAATACGTAATGCTCTTAAATTTTTATGATAACACGTATTCTTTCTAAATCTTAGCACACTGCATTTGATGGTGCTTGAAGTTACTTTTGATAATAATTTCTATACCATGTCAGGATAGACTTTGAATACCTATGGTTTAGTATCCAATTATTACATTCTTTGTTCTCCTTGAGCAGCACTATGCCCAAGTGGTTGGGTTATTGACCTTAACAAGACCAAGTGCTTTCTCCATGTTGGGAGGCCTCAATCTTGGAATGACTCAGAGACCTGTTGTAGTAAGTATGGTGGACATTTAGTGTCATTGACATTGCTTCAAGAGCTACAGTTTGCTCAGAGTTTATGTGGCAAATCTATAAACAGTTGCTGGATTGGTGGAAGGAGACTCAAATCTACAGCTGGTTATCAGTGGTTGTGGTCTGACAATTCACAGTGGAATAAGTCCATATTTCCTTTGGATGATTTTCCACCAAATTGTACTGGAACTGCACTATCCTGTCATAGGAACAACACAGACAATCTATGTACTGTAATGACTAATAATTCAAAATCTCTCATGAGTGAGAGATGCGACAATCCTCATGCTTCTCTATGTGTGCTTGATATTGGTATGTACTAGTTATTTTAGAAATATGTTGCTTATGTTATTTTCTTCCTCCTTTTCTTTTTGTTTCCCTGTCTTGATTAAATTTTTTAATAGTCATTTCTGACTAAACTTTTTCCCTTTTTTTTCCGTCTCAGCTACAAAATGTAACTATATGCACTGTCACAGAGAATACCTTATCATCCTTGCAGTGGTGAGTGCATTGATACTCTCCACAACATTAGCTGTGGTAGTTTGGCTTCTTATATTTAAGCGGGGCAAGAAAAGAAGGCGGTCAAGAAAACTATCTAATCCAGGAGCTTCTCTTCCATCATGGAAAGTTTTTAGCAAAGAGGAACTAAGGTCTGTTACAAAGAATTTCAGTGAAGGTAACCGTCTTGTTGGGGATACAAAGACTGGTGGTACATACAGTGGGGTTTTATCAGATGGCTCAAGGGTCGCAGTTAAGAGATTAAAGAGGTCAAGCTTTCAGAGGAAAAAAGAGTTCTATTCTGAAATTGGCAGGGTTGCAAGGCTTCGTCATCCAAATCTGGTGGCTGTGATGGGATGCTGCTATGATCACGGTGACCGCTACATTGTTTACGAATTTGTAGCTAATGGGCCTTTAGATAAGTGGCTACATCACATACCAAGGGGAGGTCGCAGTTTAGATTGGGCTATGAGGATGAAAATTGCAACAACACTTGCTCAAGGAATTGCGTATGTTCAAAATATACATTCTCTTTGATAACTTTCTGTATGTTAATCTTGAATTTTTTGCTCTTGTTAAGACGCATACTTTTACTTTATTAATAAAAAATTTCTGATGATACTAATTGTGTGCATGCATTTTTCATTGCTGTAACTGTGGGCACTTAGGTCATTCTCCCTTGATCTTTTCATGCATTCTTCATAATTTATACTGCATTGCCACTTTGAATTATTTGTAAGATTGCAAATTTCATATGGGAACATTTAATTTAATACACAGGTAGCATTTGACACAGATAGAACAGAATAAAATGATGTGTTGCATTCCATTCTCTTTGATTCCACCCTTTTAAATAGAACTGAAGTTTTTTTCCGCTCCATGTCCTGTTCAGTTCTATTTTTAAAACATACTAGACATAGCATAGAACTCATATGTCGTTATAGCTCATGTACCAAACTCTACCTTAGTCATACTTTCAAACTGTTCTTTTTGGTGTATCTTGTATGTAGAGTATCCATGTCACTGGTCTGATTGATTATCAAATCCAATAAAGAACTATAATGTTTTGTATTTCCCTGATACTAAAATGCAGCTATCAATCCAGCCATCCTATTCTTGAATATTACTTTTACATCAAAGCAATGATCTTCATTCTGACTTTTGATTTGGAAGATGACTATCTCCATTTAACCAAGTAGATGTTGTGATGGAATAGTAAAGTTTGAATTACTTCAAATATGATCCATTGTTGTCCTTGGTCCAAAACCCCGTAGACTTTCAGAGTATGTATTTGGACTGGATCAGGATCTCTTAATGTTATTTCTGACATGAGAGGATGATATTGAGAGAGAGAGAGAGTTAATTATCACGGGAGCCCCAGAGTCCATTGGTCTTGTATTTATGTCTTTCTTTCTTATATTATTTCCTCATTTGTATCCACTTTTTAGATAAGTTGCTTTTAATTGAGATGAGGTTTCAGTTTTCAATTTTTGTGGTATATGCTACCTACTTTTTCCAGCACCAGCATTGAATTAGGATTTTTATTCTGGATAAAAATGTTTTTAACTTGTCTTCTTCTCATGTTTAATTATTATTTAATAGATAAAAACACTGCATGTTGAAACTTTTAAGATCATTTATGAAAGATGTCTTGTTTAGCGTCAATCTTCTAAGAGTGGGAGAGTTTTTTCTGAATGGTTTTACAAAGTGTGTTTACTTCTTTGTTTGTTTCCCATTTGTCCTCTGCAATAGATTGTCAGATGTTTTGTTTTCCTACGATAACCCAAGTTCTATCAACTTATGAACTTGTTTGTTTTCCTTTTTGGATATGATGCTACCTTCGTTTTGTAAACTCTAGCTTTTGCTTTCTAGGATATCATGGAAAACAATGGCTTTTTAGTATCTAAACATGCATTATTAGTTAGCCTAGTTAATATATATAAAGGGTAATTTTTGGAGAAAGCCATCATCTACCTATCCTAGAAAAAGTGGACGGAAGAGAGAACAAAATGAATTGCAACCCAATGTCCAGGGGAACTGTATACATGTTTGTTGATTTTCTCTAAATAGTGATTATAATTTTTCATTCCCTCAAACCAAAATATTTTCCCTTGAGTTTGCTACAATTTTTAGTCCACAACATTTAAAACTTGAATGGATATATATTAGTTTTAAAGTACTTTTTTTCTTTTGATCCATTTCATCAGGTTTCTGCATGACAAGGTTAAACCACAAGTTGTGCATCGAGATATACGTGCTAGCAATGTATTGCTGGATGAGGAGTTTGGAGCGCACCTTATGGGTGTTGGTCTGTCCAAGTTTGTGCCATATGAAGTAATGCATGAGAGGACAGTGATGGCAGGTGGAACTTATGGATATCTTGCTCCAGAGTTTGTGTATAGAAACGAGCTTACAACAAAGAGTGATGTTTATAGTTTTGGTGTCCTACTACTTGAAATAGTTAGCGGACGTAGACCTGCACAGGCAGTTGATTCTGTGGGTTGGCAGAGTATATTTGAATGGGCAACGCCACTTGTGCAAGCTCATCGCTATCCTGAGCTCTTGGATCCTCATATAACATCATCCTCTTCTAGTATCATCCCAGAGGCTAGTACCATCCAAAAGGTGGTTGACCTTGTTTATTCTTGCACGCAGCATGTCCCTTCTATGCGCCCTAGAATGTCTCATGTGGTTCACCAGTTGCAACAGTTTGCCCAGCCACCTGCCAAGTAAGCTAATCTAGTAGTCTTGACCTCAAACTTCTGTATCTATAACAAAGTGGAGGAAATTTTTTCTTTTGCATATACCAAATATATGTAATTTAACCTGCCCTTCATTAGGGTCGAAATTAGCCTTTCTAGATCAAGTGGGTGCTAGAGTTAGACTAGGTAAATTCTGCGAGATATTATTTGAAGTCTTACATGTAGGTGTAACTGTACTACTTCTGCAATGTACACCTTTTTGTCATTTTTAGCGAAAATATATACTGCAAAAAAAGAAACAAAGCAACATTTCTTCTTGAGTGCATTTCAAAAAATAATTAAGTGTTTATTTACTATTTTTTTTTTATTACAAAAGAGTTTGTTATAAATTTGATTGTTACTCGTGAAATAACATTAACAAAAAATTGATTTCAATGTTTTATTGAGAAATTTATGAAATTAAGTTTTTAAAGAGCTTGTTGGAATCATAAGTCCAAATAGGTTCTTTAGTTCTTTCGAGTTTCAGGGGTACCCGGTATCTGCAACGGAAGCAGTTTTGGGCTGAACTGATATTAGTAAAAGCAATCTGGTCGTTTTTCTTTTTGGTCAACCGATTGCGATATCCTTGCTTAAGGTTGATAACAACCATGGAAATCATAAGTGTGTTTAGCATGGTGACGGTGTTTCTAGTTTTTTAAAATGGTCAAATTATAATGAGTTTTTTCAACAAATAAGAATCAAAATCTGATGCAAAATTTTTTAAGTGAAAGGAAAAGAATCAAATTTCTAAAACTCATTTTTCTTGTGCTGCCCCATCTCTCACCCCCTTCTAAAACTTTGGAAAATTGTTTTCAGAAAAACAAAATACAAAAATGTAATAAAAAACATCCTAACTCTCAGCATCTTTAGTTCTTAAAAAACTAAAAAAATTAAAAGCAAAAAGGCAATCAAGTTGTATTCTATATGTATGGTTATCAGCAACCCAAGAACGGACAACAGGGACTAAGTGTCATTATAAACTTGGCACCATTCCTCTCTCACTCAGACCTTTTAATAACACTCAGCCAGCTCCCGAACTCAGTGCCTTCCCATGAATACGGATTTCCTGCAGTTTTGGTGCCAACTGTATGGTCCTCTCACTCGGCCCCTTTTTCCTTTTTACCCACCCTTCTCCTTCCCGTTCTGTCACTCCTCCCCCTCTCCCTCTCCTTCCAACCCAGCCATCTTCTTTCTCTTCCCACTCAATCTCCTTCTCCCTTCTCTCCCTCTGCCCCACCCCACCCAACCAACAAACCCTGCACTCTCTCTCCTTGACACTCTATTTCGTCTATCTTTCAGTGAAATTTTTAATTTTGCTTAAGCGAATTTTAAGGTTTAAGTGAAAAATCACTTTTTTGTTTATTTTGCTTAAGCAGTTGGCACCAAAACTGTAAAGAATCTGGATTCTCCCATGATAGATTCCAAGTAACAAAAGTAAGTATGTGAATCTCATTGATAATTCAAGAACTCTTTTCTTTTACTTCCATCAATTTTATTTTTATTCGTAACGTAGATGATTTTATTTGGATTAACATAAAATTTTAGCAAAATATGCTAATTACATTAACACTATTAATGGGACGAGGATACAAAGCTAAAAAATCACAAAATAAAATAAGTAAAATAACAATAACACAAGATTCCGACAAATAGTGTTTTCTTTTTTTCAATATGTAATAAAGATAATCATTAACTTAAAAAAATTAAAGTATCTAATTTAATATTTTATTTACTTTAAAATTTAATTTATTTAATATAATATTCTATTCTATTCAATTAATTAAGTTTTTTTAAAATATAAATTATATTACTTAAATAAATTAAGTCTAATTAAACTTTAAAAAAACTAACTCATAAAAGCTAAATCATGAATCCTATTAGTCGGTCTAACTTATTTCCTTTTCTAATCCTAATATTATTATACTGTTCATTCAGGTGATAAAAGATAAATAAAAAGATTAAGTGTCAATGTACTGTACTAAAAAAGTTTTTTCTTCAATAGAACTCTAGGGAAACAACCAGAAGTAACTATACCAAAGAGATTCCCATCCTCTGTATTACACGAGAAAAAATTAAAATAAAAAGGATTAAAGCAAAATGAATCAATACTTCGTATACATTAAAAATATGAAGATGATTCATGGCTAGATAGTTCAAACAGCATGACAATCAAGGTATACAACTTTTTCTATACAAACAGAAATGTAAGGCGTACATGAACGCAGCGGGATACTAACTTAAACGAATAGCTAGCAATATTGCTGAACGTGTCAACATGCACTTTTAGGGACTGCTAGCAGTAATATTTGTTGGACTTGGATCAGAGTTGCCATAGAAGATATTGATTGTTATTACCATTACACACCCTGCATCATGTGTCCAAACCCAAGATTAGCATACTTTCATAAATCATATGAAAATGCAGGAACGGGCAGATTTAGAAATTGATTTTGATGTAAATCCAGTCATCAACTTTCTTCTATCTACACGAGTCTCTGTAAGATTGACTTATACATGAATGTAAACAAGCCCTTGAATGTAAAACCAAATGTTTACATGCATCCAAGGGAATCACATAACAAGAACATGAAAGATGCAATAAAAGAGAACCAATTTTGTAATGGTGGTGTCAACAAACCAATTCATTTGGGTAGATATCAAATACTTGCGTATAATGCATAAGCTAAAGCACAATTTCACTGAATAAAAAAACACATGTACGGTAATGCTTAATAAAAAAGCAACTTAAAATACTGCAGAAAAGGTTATAGGAATTCTATTTTCACATAAAATTGACTAACCTCAATCTATGGATTCTGTTGTTTGAGATTGTTGCTCCTCAAATAAAGTCTGTATTCTCTGCAGTGAAAAATATGCACACGTTCTTAGCCCAAAGAATAATATTAACTCCAGAAATATACATCTAAATCCTTTTTCATTTTTCCTCTCTACTTTTATTTCATTTCTATCTTAGGGCACTTTAAACTTTCCATTTCTTCTCATCCTGAAGTTAAAGCCATTAATCATTGACAAATAACAATGCTATATCTCCTGTTTACTTTCTACCTTGACAGAGCTTCCAACTTCCTCTAGTTTCTGCAGTAGTAGCAACTCTCCGGATGGAGTAGAATCATGTTTTAATGACTTTGACTGCGACATCTAGAAGCGAATAAAAACAGTAATGGGTGAGGGAGAGATCAAGACTATAAGTAACCAACATGAACAAATGACAGTTATAAGCACTATAAAGGTTTACCAAGGTAATGACTTCAATTATTGGTCACCTAGAAGCAAGAAAGACAGAGAAAAAACAGGAACAAAATTTAAAAGATTTATTCCCAGCACATAGGACTCATGAATGACCTACCATCAGATGTGGAACATCTTCTAGCGTAGAAACTTGCTTTGACAAAATCTCATTTCTCATGTTTGATAGACGCATCATTACAGCCTGAAAAGAATGGAAGCAATGCAAAGAGCAGTTCCACACAACCAAAGTTGTCAACTTGACGTGAAAGAAGAAAATAAGGAAAGGGAAATTTCTTATTGATGGTTTTGTTTTTGAATGTGTGTGTGTGTGAGAAAGAGAGAGAGAGAGAGAGAGAGAGAAAGAAAGACGGGCAGAGGGTGGTCAGACACGGTTACCTTCCTGAAAGCATTTGGGTTTGCAACACCCTGGATTTTAACATCATCACTGGGTGGCCTTCTAACTCCAACATTTTCAATTCTAAGAGAATAGACACCAAATAGTGATTGCAAGTATCCTATGAATAGATATAATGAATCAGGTACTAGAACTGAAAACCATAGGACCATGAAAACAATTATAACAAGAAATAAAACCTAAAAGAAAATGGATAGTATGAATTCAATGGTGTATAATGAAACAGAATAGGGTGAAACTAAATGGAATAACGTTACTACTTCATTGTTGGGATATTTTTAGGACAGGAAAAATGTACTTTACCCCCTTAATATTTGGGTCATGTTTTAATCAGTATCAGTCAGTTCCCATAGTTTGAATGTAAACAAATCAATCCCTAATTGTTAGAAATAGTAAAAAAATGTATCCTATACATAAAAACCATCAATTGCTAACAAATATAGTGCAGTTAAAGGCACATAGGCTCTGTTTTAAAAAATTATCTGAAGGTCTATAGCTAGTAACTCATAAGTTAGTTGAAAACTTATAATTTGTAGTTGAAAACTTAGTTAAATGACTAAAAAGAAAGAGTTACGGTTATTTTGTGTCAAAGGAAATTGCTTAAAAGCTTAAGGATAAAAATGAAAGAAAATATTAATAGCCAGCTTATTGAAAGAAAAAAAGCCTATAAGTTGTTAAATAAGTTATAAGCTTGTGTTATCAAATAAGACTCATAACCAGTTACCGAGATTCTGACCTTCCACTATGAAATAGGTCATGTGATGTGCATGTTATGTCACAATCTCTCGGCTTAATGGTTAACATAGAAAAGGGTTCATTTTGCACCATTTGTAAACATTAGGAACCGATTCCCACATATTCACTCCAGAATCAGTTAATTTCATTCCATCCAATTTCGCGAACCCAACATAGCAAAGTAAAATTCAAAACAAAACTGGAAACACCCCACCTTGTTCAACCACAACATCTGCCACAGAATGCAACAAAACATGCTTCTCTTTCTTCAACACTCCAAAACACGGAAACGGTACCGGCCTCGTAGCCTGAGCTAGTTAAACACATGTAACATGTAAATAATAATTCGATTTTCGTATAGTAAGTTATTATTAAAAGTTACAAGATATTACGGATCATATCTTATGCAATGATAGCACTAAATATCATATTTCATTATTAATATAATTAAAGAAAAAAAAGGAAAAATAGGAACATAAATTGCCTTGTATACAATGGCATTTGGAGTGAGATAGAGGGTTCTAGAAAGGATATCCTTTCTAAGAATAAACCTCCTAACTGGGAGATAAAGCAACATGAGAAGCCCAATGCCCCAAGCCAATATCAGCAAAACGGAGTAAAGTACCCACTGCAGCGTCTGGTACTTGACGAAATTGCCTTCCATCTCACGAAACGACGCCGCATAGAGCACCTCTTCTTCATCTCTTCCATTCTCCTCCAACAAACTCTTCTCCAAACTCTCGATTTCGACAACCTCGTCCGAAGTTCCCATGTTCACCACCGTTCAACACTTGCCAGCCTGGCATATATTAGTTCAAATTAATGGGCCTCAGTGAGTTTGTTGGGCCAGCAAAATACATGGCCCAGTGTAAAATTTGATAAACCCTTGACCTTGGGTTAGAAGAGAGAAAGGACGAACAAAAGAATGGGGGCGAAGAAGGGTAGCAACAGTGAAAGTGAAGGAGCAAACAATGTTTTTGCGTCTTGCTCCTTCTCCAGCCTTGGCCTTCATCCCACTTTATGTGACCAACTTCGTGGTAAATTTATTTGTATTTATTATTTATTTTTGGTTGGTCGATTGAGTGTGTGTAACTTTTTTTTTTCTCACAGAAAGGATGGGGTTTGAAGTTCCAACGTTGGTGCAAGCTCAAGCTATTCCTGTTATTCTCTCCGGGCGTCATGCGTATCCTTTATTATTATTATTTGTGCTTAATGCTATAACTCTGTTATTAGTATTAGTATTATTGGGTTCTTTAATGAGAAATTATAGACTGGTAAATGCTGCAACGGGCACTGGGAAAACTGTTGCGTACCTGGCTCCGATTGTTAATCAGTTGCAGAATTTTGATAATAGAATCCAGCGCACTGATGGAACGTTTGGTGTGTTTTCTTTTTAACACTATTTAGTTCCTTTCTGTAATCTGTACGTTCAGCTTCTCATTACTTATCTTATTTGAGAATGATCATTTTTATATGCTACTTGCACTCCATTGTTATGTTACTTTTCATGTAATGATAACTGATACGATAATGAAATGATATTTTCAATAAACAATAGGATTAAATGAAGTATATTCATATTTTACACTTACTTCATTGTATGTTAAGTAGCTTGCATTCATTTGCCATATGTGAAGTTTGGATTTTAATGGCCAACAAACTCTAATGCCGTGTTTGAATTGCTGAAAGATGATGGAGTGGAATGGGAATATAATAGAATAAATATTACGTTCTATTGTTTGCATATGTTACGACAAAATGGAAGAAAACTTTCATTTCATTGTTTGGATAACAAACGGGGCGGAATGAATTATAATATTTTTATTCTTATATTACCATATGATATAAACTAGTGAAAAAGTGAGATTAAACTTTATGAATATGGGTTAAAGACATGTTGATAATTTAATAATTATAAATATAAAATCAATTAGGATTCCATCACATACCCTCCAAATTGGGGTGAACAAAAGTGAGGACTTTTAATGGAAAGGGATGAAATTCATCCCATTAAATACCACTCCATCCATTAATATTTGATTCTATTGATACCACTTCATTCCATTAAATACCCTCATACTGGAGCCCTTTGACCTTGAAGCATTCGCAATGTACATATCCACCCTACGTTTGTTGCTCAACTTTTTTTTAGAAGAATAAAGATGGCAAGGATTGAAGTCCCGCTCACTTGTTAAGTTACAAGTTACAACTTTCTCATAAGTTTAGACTGTTAGGTGATGACACATTAATTATTTTCGATAATATTGAATCTAAAGAGCAGTCATGATGCATGCCAAACTGTATTCAATGAAATATTGTCTACCATATCAATTTCACTGCTGTACAGTGTCAAAACATTATTTTCTTTCTTTTCATAAAAAGCATTTCTCTTACTAATCATAAATTTAATTGATTTATCGGCAATAGCGTTGGTTCTTGTACCGACGCGGGAGCTATGCTTGCAGGTTTATGAAATTCTTCAGAAGTTATTGCACCGGTTTCACTGGATTGTTCCAGGATACATTATGGGTGGTGAAAATAGATCAAAGGAAAAATCCAGGCTGCGCAAAGGTAAAAATCTTGTATATTCATCATCCATACTTCTTTTATGACTTCACCTTTGAAGTTTGTTCTTTACTAGCTGTTAACAACAAAATGATGGAAATGAATTTATGGAAGAAAAGAGATTTCCTCAGTATTTTTGGATGTGAAAAAGAAAATTTTTCTATCACAGAAAAGCTATGTCATGATGACAAACAGTTTTTGAGTTTTGCACTTGTCCTTTCTCTTGTCTGAAGGTCAAAGTAGGGCTTCTTCGGTTGATTGAATTTATAACATTTGTGGTTCCTATTTTAGGCATATCAATTCTTATAGCAACTCCTGGGCGACTTTTAGATCACTTGAAGAACACATCATCTTTCTTGCACACAAATTTGCGCTGGATAATTTTTGATGAAGCCGATAGGTATGGCTTACACCTTTTGCTGCAATGGAAATTGCCATGTTTGGCATAGTAGTAAATGTGGTACTGATTTCTCAATGTAGTGTTTTCTTTGAAATATATTTTCTTATTAATGAATTAGCATGACGTATGTTTTTTGCAGGATTTTGGAATTAGGGTTTGGTAAAGATATACAGGAAATACTAGATCTTTTAGGTTCAAGGAAAACTGGGCATGATGACCAAGAGAAAGTTCCAAGGCAGTCTAAAATTCAAAGACAGAATTTGCTATTGTCTGCCACTTTAAATGAGAAAGTGAACCACCTTGCGAAAATTAGTCTAGACAATCCAGTGATGATTGGTCTTGATGGTAAAAAAGTGGAACCAATGTCAACAATTGAAAGCCTTGATCATTCAGAATCTGATGAAGACAGTGAAGAGAAGTATTCTAGTAAAATGCCAACAGTTGCAGATTATAAAGTGCCCACACAGTTGATTCAGAGATACATGAAAGGTAGGTGATAATTAGAAATTTCTTCAATGAGCTTACTAATTTGACGGTGTTTTAAGTTAAGATCCTGAATTCCTAGTTGAATTGCTATGCAGTGCCTTGTGGTTCACGGCTTCCTGTACTTCTTTCAATTCTAAAGCATCTATTTGAAAGGGAACCTTCACAAAAGGTATGGCTTCACTCAATATATAGCCCCTTTTCTTGCCTATATTCCTTGAATATATTTCTTCGCCAGTCTGGAATTAGTATATTTTGCACTGTACACATTCCTGTCGTCATTGTTTTCAATGGTTAAATTGTTGCCTTGTCAATTGGTGTATAATGGTATCACCAATGAATGATGTGATATTTCTGATTTAATTTTGTCAAAAATGTGTAGGTAAGAGGGTAAGGACAAAAATGTTTCGTCATATTATGCTTTATAAGTGACATCTTTCATCTCATCTCATGATTCTACAGGTTGTGGTATTCTTTTCAACATGTGATGCAGTAGATTTTCACTATTCATTGTTAAGTGAATTCCAATTCTCTTCTGATCCACAAACAGAAAAAGGGATCAGACAGATGTTTCTTGGATGTAAGACTTTTCGGTTACATGGTAATATGGAACAGGAGGACAGGAGAACCAGTTTTCAGGCCTTTAAAACTGAGAAATCTGCCTTGCTTTTCTCCACTGATGTTTCTGCTAGAGGATTGGATTTTCCAAAGGTTAGATGTATCATACAATATGATTCTCCTGGGGAAGCTACTGAATATGTCCATAGGTATCTACCCGTTTGCTTGTTTGGCTGGTTTTTGTCGTTTTTTTTTTATTTGTGGCTTGAGAGGGGGGGGGGGGGGGCTGGGAGAGGATAGGGGAATTGTTTATTTCATAAATGCATGGACCAATTTATACAGTCTGTATGACCTATAATTTTTTTTTGAGAAAACTGGGTCCGTCAATTGCATTTAACAAGTATGAGCAATAATAGGCAGCCTGTTCCTATGAAGCTCCCACCATAGCAGGGTCTAGAGAAAGGTCAGACACATTAATTATGAGCAATGTCTTTGAAAGGAGTATTGACACATGGATACATTAAAATTTTCCTTAAATAATAGATAAAGGTTTAAACATTCAAATATAATTTAACCTCAAAATTATGCATCAAAGTAAATAATTTAATAGAAGTTTCAGCTGGGCAAATCAGTCTTGTCTATAATGGCTTGGAGATCAACATGATAAAATGTGATCTGAATACAAAGTTGAATTGTATCAAGATTTAATCTCAAAATATAAATTTAGAACCTTTTCCATCATTAACCTCATGTTTCCCTTGAGGTCATTCTTATATCTTTTAGTTCATAATATTTCTTTAGGATGTGTGTGAGAGATTTAATACCTCAGCCTCTTAAGCATTAGAAGCAATAGCAATCTTATCTTCCTTTCCTTAAGCACTAAAAAATTAGTATCATGGAATAATCCTCATATCATAATTATCAGTGTTAAATGTTTCTAAGAAAAATAGCCTAGAAAGGTTCGACTGTAAAAATGAAAATGTAAAAATGCTGCTTGTAATGCTTTTAAGTTTTAAGCAATATTTTGCTTGTTTTTATGCGACAAAGATTTGTAATAAAATTTGAAGCTTCTTTTTTTTTATTACTATTTTAGAAGCTTAAAGGTACTATTTTTACAAGTCTAAGCTTGGTTTTAACCATGAGTAAGTGACGCTTGCTTCACTCGATATCTTACCTAGTAGAACTATAATATTACTATTTTTTATTATTATTATTTTTACTAGACATCTTCTGGGTTCATTTTTTAGAATTATAATATTCTAATATAACTTAAAATACTATCTTATTTCTGATTTATCATGAATTCATGATGCAGAGTTGGTAGAACTGCTAGGCTGGGTGAAAGAGGAGAGTCATTGTTATTTCTGCAACCAGTTGAAATAGACTATTTACAGGACTTGGAGAAACATGGTGTCTCACTCACAGAGTATCCTCTCCTCAAAACATTGGATTATTTTCCACTGTATGGACACAACAACATAAAGAAGCCTGTTTTCATAGATTCACATCCCTGGATTCTTTCTCTCCAGAAGGCACTTGAAGCCTTCATCATATCCAAGGTGATTAGTGTGTGTGTGTTCTGTCTGATTGAATAATTTTTAAGAAAACTCATAGTAGCTTTTAATCCTCTTTTGACTGGGAAAACACATCATCGAAGTTTAACTACAGAATCATTATCACTGGATTCTTAGAATTTGTAACTTTTGAAAACAATGAAACCTTTCACATTGGTTTTGTGCATCTACTAAGCAATAGGACTTGCAAACCATCAATAAACAAAATGATGGATAGATTTGCCTTTGTCCTTTTTGCCATGTGTTTCTGTATGTGCACAGGGAAGGGAAGGTTGGAGAAATGAAGTGTGGAAAGAAAGGGAACTTTCTTATCCTATCCTTGTTTGGGGTTGAAGTTAAAGTAGAGTGAATTAGGGTTTACATCTTTTAATTTAAAATGACCATAATTCAAGGGAGGGGAAGGAGTTGAGGCTTTGAGGGTAATGCCTCCCCACTTTTCTCTTTAGAATCTTCCAATCAAGGTTAGAGTCTTTTTTTTTCCCTGTAGTTCCCTGTCCCAGTCCACCACTATGCTGAGCCAATGAGAAGATGATGGAAATTTACCCAAGGTGATTTGGTTAAATAGAGGCTCAAGCAAGAAATTGGGTCAAGTGAAAGATAATCCAATGAAACGTAGAGTAGAAGACCCCATAAAACTTAAGAACTACCATAAAAAAAATGAATGGATTCTCTAAATTTTTGTTTTGATAAATCTCAATGGCTTCAATTGATCCCTGTAGCCAACTGCAACTGGTGAGTTAAGACTTGGTTATTATTGTGCATAAAACTGATAACAGGATTTATGATCAGTTTTAATTGGAGGGAATTAACAGCATAATTTGGAGAAACTTGTTTAGATTGATTATTTGAGTTTAATTACGTGCCTACTTGTTCCTGCCATATCTCCCAGTTCTTTTATTTCTCCATAGTGCATAGTTAATTATGCCATTGATCCTTTGCAAAAGAATGGGCAATTAGCCAAAAAGCTAGTTTCTCAATTTGCATTGGCCAAAGTTTTCAAGACTTGGGAGTGGTGATGATGTTGGAGGTTCAATCCTTCATCAGTCTTCTCATTTCCCTTTCCTACCCAGTTACACCTCCAATGTATTGAAGAGGAAAATTAGACATAAGTTTGTTATGCTATTAAATTAAAGCTTATGAATAGTTTAATATTGAAATGTGTAAAGGAATGATGCTTCTGTAGTGTGCAATAATCCTTATCCTTATACCAGTTAAGCGCGCACACACCATCAAGGAATATGAAGAGCAATCTGCTTCTGCTTTTATGTCCCCCTGCCTCTTTAATTTTGGTTCCTGGTATATTCCTTAAGATTTCGCTAAACATGATGTCTTTCTTGTTGCTTCTGTGTATTCCTAAACCAATTGTTGCCTTATTCTTTTCAGCCCAAGATGGATGAACTTGCCAAGAAGGCATTTTGCTCTTGGGTCCGTGCTTACACAGCCCATCGTGGTGAGCTGAAAAGAATATTTATGATCAAGAAACTTCACTTGGGGCATGTAGCAAAAAGCTTCGCATTGAAACAACAACCCTCCTTAGTTGGAAAGTCGTTGCAAAAGCAAACTAAGAAGAGAAAGAGATTTGAGAAGAAAAAAGGGTTGTCCAAAAGGAGAAAAATTGCGAGTGTGACGTAATGCAACAGACCATGAAAATGGCTGATGTTACAATTTTGCTGAAACAAAACGATTGTGACAAATGGTGACTAGTATGGATCCAGTGAGACCAGAATCCAGAAGATTACAGTATCAACAATGCGGTCACTAACCGTTGTTTGGTTCTAAGGAAAATGAAGTGAAGGAAACAAATTTGAATTTTGAATTGATGGAAAAATGAGAGGAAAGAAAATTTGAATTTTGTTTTTGGAGGTGAACTTTCCTCTATTCCTTCTCTTCATTATCTCTTCAACCAAATATAAAAAATATATCATTATCTGTTATTCTTGTTCCTCTCAAAGCAAAGCATAAACGACCTGAGATGAGGCAACACCATGTTGCGACAAGGCCTTGCTTCGCCGTTCATTTCTGTAGCCAAATTTCTAACCGGCACATTAAGCCAGATGCTTCATGCTAACATGTATACTGTTAGTTAATATTTTATAGTGTGATATTTATATAAAGTATAATTTTTTTTATGGTGGTGGTGGTAGGGTCAGGGGTTCACATTCACAAGGACATTCTCTTTTGACTGTAAAATTCCAGTTCAAAACTTTAGCCTAGCTTTGGCTACAATGTATTTAATAGCTTCTATGGAAAGTCAACTTATTAGCTAAGTCAGTGGTTAGAGTTATAGGATTATTGCATCAAATGGTATCAGACCGGCTTTCCAATACATTCTCAAGAATGACGCCAACATGATCATTTGGGCCACAAGACAGGTATGCGAAAATGTGACTGAATTTTCATTCAGTTGTTATTTGGTCAATATTTCCTAGTTGGATTCCTCATGTCACTTGGGTTGTTATTTTGGTTCGCTAAGTTATTTTGACATTGAAATGGAAAATGATGAAGCACTATGATCATGAATGGGATTTATTGAATAAGAAGGGTTAAAATCATTAACTTAGTTACGGCTCTTGGCGGTTTGGGGTTTACTTCTGATTTTATCGTTACAATTTAGAACAAATCCCTACTATCTTTAGGAGGTATTGTCATCAGTGAACTCGCGAAAGCAACAATAAAACAACGCTCAATCGATTGCAGACTGTTATAACTGGTCAGAACTGTTGCAATTTAGTGTGTTTAAAAGCAAGTAAATATGAATTCAATACGAGGGATATACTTGATAATTAAAAGTTGACATGAATTCATATGCAGTTGACGAATGCATTTGACCACGAAATAAAAAACCTGGACAACAAATATGAAGGGCATATTCTTTTTTTTTTTTTAAGAGCATGTTTGTTTTCATTATTAGAAAGAGTTTTTTTTAAATAAAAAAATTTCAATTTTACATTTTCTTTTAATTAATTCTTAAACTTTACATATTTTTTGAAGAAGACATCCTAGCCCTTTGTTAATTTTATTTAATCATTTATTAGTTTATTTTTATCATTCACTTTCTCAAACATTAAAATATAATAATATTTATTTTTTAAAATCAAATTTTCATTATGCTTGAAAGTAAAATAATAAATGGCTTAGGTTTAACTTAAATAAAAGTTAGGGTGTGCTTTTCATTAATAATTTAACCTTAATTTAATATTTGCAAAAGGAGTGAAGTTCTGAAATTAAATTTTAGAGTATCTATATATAAAAAAAAAATGCTTAAAAAAAATTAACATTCTTTTTCCAAAATTGAAAATAGCATTTTGACTTTTGCATTAACTTCTATCTTTTTAAGTTACTTACACACTTTGTCTTGAGTGGACTTTTTAGAGCAACTTTAATTCTACTGCTTTTGTTAATTGTTTCGTATTGATCCATGCTTTGCAAAGAAATAATTATATTTACCAGTAATTGTCTTAAAATGTATTTCTCTCTTTTGTTATGCCGTAATTACCCAAACCTGGGGCACTCCCCTTAAGGTACCTGCAGCAAAACCCACAACATTGACAGTTCCTACCACCATTTCGTCCTCCTTGGGTGGGTTAATAAGGTCTTTCCAAGAATTAGTTTTCAGCCGCTACACCCCACATTGAAGGTATACATATTCTAGCATATTCTATTTACTTCAATCAAATATAATAAAAATATTTGAATAAATTTAAAAATTTATTTAACCCTTTAATATTAAAAATTATATTAAATTCCAACTAGTCTAAATTGGGGGATTTGTATTTTTTTTTGTTTTTTAAAAAATAATTTCTTAAAATAATATTCTTTGAAAACATATTTCTTGTCTATGACTTTTTTTGTCACGTCAATACCTGTATAGATAAAATTAATTTTTTTAATTAAATTTCATATTTAGTGAAAACAAATTTATACGATTGTATCACGTGTTATCATTTGATAAATTTTATTTGTTATATAGATGAAACTCACAGAATTGCGTCATATATTATACTAATTTAATGATAAAAATTTAATTCAGAGGAGTAAAAATAAATATATCCGAAAAACACACCTACTGTTAATTAATAATAGTCATTTTCACATTTAATATAATTAAAGTAATTTATTTGTTCAAAAGCAATTAATGTTTTTTATCTATTTTTTATATGCACCAGAATGCTTTGTTCAACGTGACACTTATTTAAACGTGAAAATACATCAAATAAAGCTAAATGGGTGCATATGAAAAATGGGTAAAAAGTATTAATTATTTTTTAACAAATAAATTATTTTAATAGTATTAAATGTGAAAATATCTATTATTAATTAACAGTAGATATTTTTTTTGGATGCACTCATTCTTTCTTTTCTAAAGTAAGTTTTTACTGTTGGATTAACATGACACATAGTGCAATCCTTTAATTTTCGTCTATGTACCATATGAAATTTATTCGATAATGACACGTGACATAATTGTATAATTTTGTCTGAATATAAAATTAACTAAAAAAAATTAATTTCATCTATACAGTAGATGAAACAGGTGCTGACATAGCAAAAAGTCTCAACCAGGGAATATATTTTAAAAGAATATTATTTTACGAAATTGTTTTTTAAAAAACATAAAAAAGCCCTAAATTGGGTAGGATGAAATAAATTTAAATATATATATTATAAACCGAATATTAATTATATAATGCAAAATATATTTATTAACGTATGCATATTATGTCGATATGACTATTGCTGAACTTGGATGAAGTCATATTGCTTAATTATGAATATATATATCAGTATGCTATTTATTATTTCGTTTATTATGTAAAATTTTAAAACATGTTTATTTATTTTTTTATCATTGATTGGGCATGGTTGGACTGTTAAATTGTAAAAAATTTCCTCAATAATTTGATATCTAGTTCGTTTCAAAAAGATATCAGTGTAAAGTGTCATAAATTTACTCTTTCTTTATCAGATCAAGAGAAATTAGTGTAATGAGGTCCTACTTTAGAATTAATTTGATGACGTTTTGCATGATTAAGAGATAAAATTGGTAATATATATATATATATATATATATATATATATTAAAATACTCTTTTGTGAACCTATATATTTAATGGATTCAATTCATGCAAAAAGTAATAAATCAAAATGATAATATTTTATATCATTAGTAAATAACTGCAATAATGACGTATTTTTCAAGAAAGGAATTATGCTTATAGCTTGAAATAATGAAAAAAAAATGTTTACTCTATATTTTAGAATAATGGAACCTGTAGTTTTAAAGAATTTTCCTAACTAATTACCACAACTCGGTGCATTTGGCTTGGTTTTCACTGCTGCCATACAACCAGTCTTGGTTGCTTGCAGGACTGAGACTTGGGATATATATCTCTGTACAGAACGTAAAACTGCATTTCATACTCACACAAAAAAATAAAATAAAATTCATTTTAGTCATTTAAATTATAAGTTTGGGATTTTGTTTTTAGACATAATCCAAAAAATTTCATGCTAATAACGATCTATCATACTTATATATGCTCTTGATTCTTCCTAATTTTAATTAATGTAGTATTTTATTCTCACATCTCAACACAATGTGGTAAGGCACAGTTGGATAATTTGCATGAGATAGTAGTAGGTTAATTTAGACCTCATTGTGACCTTTGTATGTAAGAAAAAATAAATATGCCTTAGACTCAAAAAGGATTTTTTGGCCTTACCTTGTTTGCATTTATTTCCTTAATTGTAACAACAGTTGCTAATGCCGTGTTTGTTGTTTCTTGGACAGCCGTGCAAGGAAACGAGGTGGGTGAAGGTCTACCATTTCTTCAAGCCTACGGAAGAAGGACTATAACTAGAAGCATAGGGTTGTGAATCTAAGCAACCATGTTGCTGAGGCTGTCGTTTAAAAGTTAATCTAAGAATAATCTTCAGCCTTATATTGCAGACATTGTGGTACTCCTTCAGCTCCACCGAATTCATTGTTTCTCCATGCACATGGTTTTGTAGGGTCAATAATTCAACATTTTCATGTGACTATCATACAACGTTTGGATTCTTCAAAATTAACCCGTTGCCTTTTCTGGTTTGAAACAAACTTCACGTTCACATTTGTTAAAAATATTACCAGCAAATTGGGTGTAGCCATTAAATACTGCATATTCGGATGTTGAAACAGGATCGATGTATTAAACATTAATCGATGATCACGTAACCATTCTTGATATTTTAATTTTAACTCTTTATAAGTATATTTAATGGTTGTCTATCTCACTTTAACCATTTTAATATGTATACTCTCTCTATATAGAGAGTGAGCAATTTGAAAGATGCTTGTTGTCGTTAAACATGAAAATAGTTACACATTTGAACCTCCTGAGTTTATGGAAGGATAAGAAATTCATTAAGCAAAACAAGAAGATTTAGGTACAGAATTTACACTTCAAAATTGTTTTTAAAATGGACTTAAAGAAAAAACACCTAATTTCAAATTTTGTTGTCTTTTTATTTTTCACACCATTTAGTTTGTAAACAAGCTAAATGATAAGAGATATTGATAGCGTACACTCGTATTATATTAACAAGTTATAACTTAGTTTGTAATTTTTTTAAAATATAAAATACTAACGTACTTTTTAAATAAATAAATAAGTGAATATTGAAACTTATAATTACTAACATACTCCCTCATGTTTTGAATTATTACTTTCATTTTTTTTTAATATACTCAAAGATATAACTTATTAAAATACTTTATAAAAAAATAAAACAATTAAATATTATTTAACCCATGCATACACAACATGAATCCACCGTTGTGTAGTTCCAAACATTTGGGGTAAATTGACGGATCCCAATCTCTGTAGGCTAGAGCACTTTTTCTTTTTGTCATGATTCAATAAATGCAGAAATGGTTTCAATTCAATAAATACAATCTCGAAGTTGTAGGCCCATTATCACGGCCATCACGGCCCACATTAGGTCCTCTCTGTCGGAGGAGATCCCTTTTCCTGAATTTTAACTAACTTTTCGTTCACAAAAAAAAAAAATAGAAAAAAACCTTTACTTTTTGAATGGCAACGTTGCCTTAATCTCATACTTGACTCTTGACTAATTCTTTTGGAAGCAGAGATGCCACTTAACTTTGTTTTTGTTTCTTAAAAGTCAAAAAGTATTAAAACTTTAATCTTGATTATGATTGAACAGTAAGGATATGTTTACATAAATAATGTAATTGAGTAGTTAATTAATCAACTCTTATTACATGAAGTTTCATGAACATAAATTTAATCATAAAATTTATTATAATAATGTAAAAATTGCTTAGTTTATTCATTTATATTGAAATTTGGCTAAAATAATGTAAAAAAAATATTGTAAAAGACATAAGTTATTTTTATCATAGCTTCTCATAAACTCTTTGAAATGCCCTTGAATGTTACATCATCAAATAATATTCTCAACATCATATCAAGTGGGAAGTTGACATGCACGAGTAATGATTATTCATTTCCACTGAAATAAATGATCATTTACCATCAAATATTGAATACTTGTCTAGCTTTTTATTGTAATTTATAACCACAAAGTAACCTACAATTAGCCTCTACATTTGGAATACAAAAAGAGGCCTATGAGCACAACATATTAACACACTCTTAACTATATTTTGCTGGCTTGTCCCGTAACAAATTTTCCAATAGATAAATAATGATTCATGATGGTTCTCATAATTGCTAATGATTTAGGATGTTTTCCACAGAAAGATGCAAGGTTTTGAATGAGCGCATAGTTAATAAGGATGCTAATTAACAGTATTATTAGCCCTTATGTTGGACCCTTTTTTAAGCTGACCTTTTGTTGGACATTATAATGGCTGGAAACTATTAACCCGAAAGTAGGTACAAAAGTTAAACAACATTTCGAAATGAATAAATGGCATTAAGTTATCTTTATGATCCCTATAGTAACCAAGAGGTGTTATCGTTGTCAACGGAAATGCTAACATACAAGGGGAGTTGTATCCATGAATAAGCATATTTCATTATCACTTGGTTATTGGCCACTTGTTTTCTTCTAATACTGAAGCCTCTGTGCAACATTTGAACGTGAAGTGATCAATGGGGAGAATATGGCCTTAAAAACAAGAAGGAGGCTGTACACATGATAATGGTATTATTTGAAGTGATGCCACACCCCACCTAAAGCCGACATATAACCTGAAAGACCAAATTAGTCAACGTCATGATACATATATTAAATACTACATACATATCATGTGAAATTAGGAATCTTGGCCCAAGTAGTAAAATTTCCATTTCATTGTTCTAATTTTAATTATCAGAAATATTAAAATATTGAATTTCATGAATTTATTAAATCTGCCATACGACAGAAATTTTACAATATTGTTAATAGCTTACCTCTTGTATATATACCTGTTTATACATGGTTGTTATTTTATTTTAAGCTTGAATTTGTTTAATCCTGTGAAAGATCTTATATCTAATATCAGTTGTTAAAAACAATGTTAAAATTTAGTTTTAAACAAATTAAGTGATTAAAAAAATTAGTTTTTCTTGTTAACTTTTGTTAAGTTAATTGAAAAAATTTTAAACTCAAGATTGTCATGTGGGCGACATTTAATTTAGTCAATATACAGTACTTAAAAATATTTTAAAATAGAACATGAGTAAATTTTTTATTTGCTATAAAAGTTATTGTGTTTAATTTAATCATAAATAAATGTTAAAATTTAATATTTAACAAATTAAACAAAAAATTTTCATTAACTTTTATCTATTAAGTATTGAGTTGTCTATCAAAATTTGAATTCAACGTTATCACATATTAAGTACTTAATATATTATATGTTATCCTATTTAGCTCACAATTATCCTACTCAATATATTATTACCCTAATCACTAGCTCAATAACGTCACTTGAACTTCATTTGCTCTTTCTCCATCAACTAATCTTCTTCACATAACTCACCTACAAGTAGCCATAAAATGAAAAACTCTTATCAACAGATGTTTAACTATGTTTATACATGGTCATTAAAATTTAGGGTTCTTATCACTTAAAAAATGTTATATTAATTGTTATAATTAAGGGTTTGTGTAGTTTTTAACATGTAATGACATTAAATTTAAACTTTATTATTCAACATAATACTTAATTAACATAAATTAATAATAAATACTAATTTTTTATTCACTTAATTTATTAAAGATTAATTCCAAACACAAAAACTTTCGTAAGGACTAAAAATCATTTAAATTAAAATATTTTTGAATATTATGTGTTCTAAGATAAAAGTTTATCATGTATTTTATGTGTCAATACAAAGTTAAATTTTCATTAATTAGCTTAGCACTTAACTAATAGATATCAATAGCAATTACTAATTTTTGTTACTCATATAATTTGTTAGAGATTTATTTTTAATAAAATTATTTTAAAGACCAATTTTAAATATAAAAACTTTTATAAAAATAAAAATTTATTTAAATCTTTATTTTATTTTTGAACATATGTAAATTTGTAAACCAAAGATTTATTTGTTCGAATGGAAAGATATTTACTAAAAAAAATTTCATTACAGTCTAAGTTTTCATATATGCACGTTTTCTGAAAGGGTTTTACATTATTGCAAATCATACTATCATGTATGTTTAAAATGATGGAAGAGGCTAATTACCGGCCAGTTTATTCTTTGTATAATCAGTCTAATACTGATTATGCATATATCTAAATAAATAGATTAATTAAGCATTTATTCAATAAATTTTATTAATTTTAACCATTATTTAAACAAGTTAAAATAATTTATAATTTTTTTTATAAATTTAAATAAGTTATACAAAATGTTTCGATCGACGCGAGTTAGAGTAACCTTAACATATTCTTACGCTGCTTTTTAAAAAATTATTATCAAGCGTATTTTGAAATAATTTCTTTTAAAGGCAATATAACAATAACAGAGTTTTATTTTATTAGTTGATATTTGAACACAGATTAAATAATACTATTGAATTTGGTTAAAAAAAGTAAACTCTCAAATATTTTTTTATCATATGACTTTTTAAGATTATTTTTAGTCTCCTTTTATTGATTTTTTTTCTTTATCAATCTGTATAAGAGGCGTTCTTTATTTATATATAAACTAATTAAGTGATATTCTGTCATCTTTTTATTAATAGTTGTTATTCTAATCTTTTATTGTATATAATCATTTTTAATCGTATATTTTTTGTGATTATACATTTATTTTAATATTTTTATTTCTAATACTCTTAAATTTTTTGTATGGTATCTTTAAAGTCTAGTATTAACTCCTATATACGATTTGGTCACATTATAGTTTAATAAAACTTTCATTTGAAATTGACTAATTTTTATTTTGTGTACAACATTAACTTTAAATTATTTGGTAAAACGTATCTTAATTATTTTCTTAAGTAATAACTTCCAAAATTAAAGAAACGAGAAAGAAAGAAAAAGAAAAGAAAGATATCGGTATACGGATAAAACTGCTCTTAATGTTAGATGCTAACAGTAAGTTGTACAGTTTAATTCCAGCCTCCAATACAGATGTGGTGGGGACCAATAATCCTTGATGGATATGGAAAAGAGGGCTGAAGTTTTGCTGTAAACTGATACATGCATGATTATTACTTCTTGTAGCTACGATTTAAATTTTCTGTGGTTTATGACAGTGAATAAAATCATACTATTGTAGGTTTGGCAGCTATTGAGATAGCATTCATTGGTTAGTATTTTAGTACTAATAGCAATATGTGTTTGGTGCTTGTGAATCTTACTGTAATCATAATAATGCAGGTTTGAATATGACAATTATTGCAATTGTATTGTATTGATATTTCGATCTATAAAAATATTGTTTCTGCATATTTACTTACAATCACAATCTGATCATTGCCTCTATATCTTCATCCTAATTTATGACTTCTAAATTACTCATGTGAACTAGTGTGAAAGTGAAACCAATGGCACTATAAGAAGCCACTGATATGTCTACCACATTAGCAGTTATTGATCTGGTTACAAGTCTCAAACTCTTTTGTAATCTCTCTCTGGTAGGGACAGGATATAATATTATAATAAAGAGATTACAGCCTCCAAACAAATTGACATGCATTTTCCTTCCTTGACTCAGGCTAGGTACAGATATGAATTAAAAAAAGGTAGGAAAAAGTAAAAAATCAAAAAAGATTACATAAGAGCATGTATAAGTTGAATTGAGAAAACAAATTGAAGAGGAAGAAACTTTTTTTTATTTGATAAGATAAAAAAAAATTATGTATAAATATTATTGTTCCTAAAATGAAAGACAAATATTTTTTTCATATAAAAATATCGTTCATAAACTCAGAAGATGAATGACAATGTTAAAAAATGAGGGGCATAATATAAAAAAAGGTAATTAAATCATCAAAAATTTGATATTGTGTGTGATATTTTATTTTTCTTATGCATGCATGCATCCAGAAGTATTCCCTTAAAATAAAGATGAACTCACGATACATACATGTGTGTGTATATATATAAATAAAATTTTTCAAAAGAAAAAAGTGAATTATCTGATAAAAAAAATTGATATTGAGCAAATAAGATTATTTCTTGGGTAGAATCCATGTGTATTAACTGAATCTTTCTTAAAATAGTACAATCTCTTTATCGAAAAATAAAGGACATTTTCTTCCTTATTTCTCATTGCGCACAATTTCTTTGTTAAACGCTAAAAACAAATAAAGCAATAATAGCCAAATGAAAAAGGTTTAATTTATATTACAAATTAAAGAGTAATATTGACTACGGTTAATATATACAAAAGAATACTAGCTGTAACTAAAGCAAGAAAAGGTGATCTAATGATGTTCTGCAAGAAGGCGTCAGTGATTGATTGGAGTGTGAGGATTCAAAATTCAAAGTATTCCATAGAAACGGAGGTGATGAAATTAAAAAATCATCAATCATCACAACCCCATGCCAAGTCCATAATCGCATGACAATTGTTTATTGCAGAGTGGAGCTAAGGAAGGAAAGGTAGATGCATTATTCTTCTTCGGTAGTTTGTTAAATTGTCGGTGACAGCAAACAATCAATTTGCAACCCTAACTTCTGTCCTTTGTTTCTTTAAGGGTTTTCCTATTAAAAAATTAAAAATATTTTTAATAAATTTTTCAATTCTTTAATCATATTATAAAAATATCAGTAAATATTTACTTAGTTTTAAAAAATAAGAACTGATTATTTCTTTTTAACCTTTTATTGTTTTAGATGAAACCAAGTGAGTGGGGGTGTTGAGAATTTGAAAGAAGAGATGCGTGGGGGGTCTAACATACAAGACATAAACAGAAGACACATTGCTGCCTTCTAAGGCTAATATTTATTAAATAGGGACACTTGCTAAGTAAGGTTCCCTCTAGCAGTTACTTGTTCCGTGAATCACGCTTCTTGCTTGCTTGTAAGGGCTCCATGGATGATTTTGTACTCAAGTTCACTGTACAATTTTGGGAACCAAATAGATATACTATTTGTGGCAGAGTTTATTTGTTTATTACATTCGTCATGTTCTTGCTGGGTAGATCTATTATTTTTTATTACTTGGTCTATTCATTGGTATGTTAGGAATCAATTGGACAATTGGTAATTTGTTGGCTTTTTACATGAAAAGTTATCATCTCTAAAGAAATGGGTTAATAATTAACAAGGTTGCTGTTACGTAATTGGTACATCCATATAGCATTATGTCTTTGAACATATGTGTAATAGATCCAATAGAACAATTCAGATTAGGTTTATAGATAAAAAATTCCTTTTTTCTTTTAAAGCAAAAATGTTTTTTCTTAAACCACCAAGTAAATGTGTGATATATAGCCATAAAAAAGAGAAAAAATAAAATAAAACAACTACATGTGTATGCTTCCATGTATACTCGTGAATAGGGATGACGACATATTTACTAAGGTTGGACTTCATTGTAAACAAATGTGTAGCCTATTTTTAAACATGTAACTTATTTACTTAACGAAAGTGTTATTTAACCTGGAAATGTTTATGAACTGAAATAATGTTTTATCTAAAATTTGATTCAATTCAATATGCAAATATCCATTCTTTCACCAGTGAGGCAAAAGCTCATAAAACAATTTCTACATCCAAAAGGGGTGTTCCTCTCTTATATGAGAGTTTTTCATTCTCTTTTTCTAGATTTCTTTTATTTGGTTTTTCTTTTTTTCTATCCCCATCATCCACACAATCCTATTACCACACATCCTCTCCCTCCTTTTCAATCCTTAACACCGAACAGTAAAATTGAAGGGAAAAGTTGTAGTTAGAGGGATGGTAGGCTAATGTTCAATCACATACAGTAGCAACAACGATGTAGTGACACAATTGTCCTATGTCCAATCGCAAGGGTACTCTTCCGATTGACAATCTCAGATACAGCTAAGGCACACCAGAAGTTAATTAATTAATTAAAAATTTAGAGTTGTTAATTTGAGCAAATTAAAGTAAGTGTACCTTGTAATCTGTGTTTATCAAATAGTACATACTTGTATTACTCATTCTGGATCTAAGATCCCCCTTTAGATATAAGAATCATTGGGCTACTTTAATCCAATATCCTTTTCCCCTAAAAATAATCTTTTAAAGTTTAACTTGATTTACCTTTATTTTTTAAAATTCTGATTTAACTTAAAAGAAACTACTTTAACTAAACCTTTTTTTACCTTAAAAAAAAAGCTAAACCTTTATATAAATCTACAAGTTTAAATCTTCAAATTAATGAGTGCTAGACTTAGAAAATTTCCGAAGTCTTCTTTTTAATTAGATAGTTTTTAAAATTATCATACTTTAATTAATTTAATAAATCATGTTTGATTGAAATTATTATAAAAAATATGTTTATTATTTTTTAAAAATTTTGATTAGAGCATGTTTAAGAAGACATTTAATTTATAACATTATTTATCTAATTTATAAGCTTATTTGATAAAAACAAAGGTGTTTGATAATCTCAGCTTTTACCATTTTTTATACGCTATTTGGGTTTATAACATATAATATTTTTAAATTTTTTATTATTATTTTAATAAATTTCTCTTTTTATCATAATATTATTGCTAATTTGTTATAGAATGATAGATGATAGATTTATTTTATTTATAATAATAAAATAACAATAATTAAGTCTTATCATAATGAGTGAGGCCAAGTAGCATATGTTTTAATATATTTTACATTAATTATTTAATATTTAATACAATTTTTTTACGTGAACTTGAGAATATAAATTTTAAAGTAATAATTATAAAAGTATGTGTATGTATATGTTATTTTATATTTGTAAACTAATTTATGAAACACGGCATAATCATTTTTTTATTGAAAGTTTCATTTTAGCTTTTAGCTAATTTTTCAATTAATTGTATTAAATGTATAGCCTTAAAAAACTAATTAGAAGATAATATCTTCTTAAAAACTAAAATATACTAAATATAAAATTAGGAGTTAAATTTGAGATAAGCCAGGCTGTAAGCCTTTGACGATCCATTTATCTTTAAGTTTCTCATCCTATTTTTTGAGCTGCGTTTATTTTTCCGTTTGTAGCTTAATTTAAAAATCTTTATCCCATACTTTTGTTTGGTCAAATTACACTTATACTTTTTTTTAAAAAAATTATGAAGTTTTATTTCTTTTTTTTATCTTGCACAATTTTTTCTTAATTTATATAATATTGTAGATTTTTTATTACATAAATTATTCTCAACTTTTTATACAGTATATAAATTAAGAAAAGTTAAAATGATATAAAAATATTTAATAAAATTTTATTAAATTTTAAAAATATGAAAATAATTTACCCTTTCACTTTTAAAATTCTTATATAAAATCATGTATTTATGATAAGAGTAATACTAACAATACACTTTTTAATATATTTTTTAACACATTTTTTTATTATTAATTAAAATTTATTGCAAACAACACAAATTATGTGTATTTTACTCTTTTAAATTAATGTTTTTTAATATTTTAAAAATTTTAATAAATTTTAAAGAATAATAAAAAATGAAGAAAGTGTATTTGTATAATTTCTCTTTGGGATAAAAGCAATTGGACTGTAGTTGTTGGTGAGATAAAAAGGAGTCCATTCAGCTTTTATATACTGCAATATAATAGACGGGTAGGGTGTCACATTGCAAAATCCTCTCACACACACAAACACATCCACATGAATTACTTGCCTAAGATTTATCACATCCAAATCTAGTCTTTATCTTCAAGCTATTGGAGGAAGGGAATGGAAATTGATTGATTGAACCCCACCTTTCTAATGGTGCCAACACAACTTGGACCCACGAAAAGAAAACATTGTGTCTATTCTTTCATAAGTGGATGATACCAAAGCACTTGAGTCTTCACTCCAAGATATTGTTGAATCACCTGGATGGTGACCTTAGTGCCTCCATCTTTAAACTTCAAACCTCATTTCTCTGTTTCTCTCCGTCTATGATGTACATGCATATTAACACCAATAATAACTCTTATTAACAAAAAAGCATCTTACTTTACTTAAACATCAATTATGAATTTATTTTTAATACAAAACAATTTTACAATGTTATTAATCATATATCCATAACAGTTATTAACTTTTATAATAATTTATTTATAAAGCATTTTTATTATGCATTTTAATTAGATGGAACTCTATTGTTAGTACATCAAAATTAAAATCATTAAATATATCTAGTATTTTTCTTACATTTTCTCCTTCCTTCTACTCATTCTTTTTTCTATTATTAATAAATATTTGATGAAGACTGACAGAAAAGAGATTTGTGCTAAATAAAAAATAAGATAAAAGTTGAGCAGTAAGTTTAAGACATTAAATAAAAAAAAAATTGTTAGAAATATTATTAATATGTTTTTATTGTGATTTTTAGTATACTTTCAAAATAATTTTTAACAAAAAAATATTTACTATTTTTTAATTTATGACCTTTCATTTCAAGACTTATCAGATTTGGAAAGAAAAGTTATAATAATGTTGACAAGTTTGTGAACTATGTTAAAAAATATTAATTTTGTAAACTAAATTTAATATAAAAAGATTAAATGATTATTACAAGATAGACAAAATTCATAACTCATGTACATATTTCTAAATGTTTAATTACAAGATCTACATATTAAGTTTGAGTACTGTTTAATTACACTCAAATTTTAATGATAATTAAACATGATTTTCTTATATAAAAAATTAACACTTATCACTTTTCGCGAGAGAAATTGTATACTTCTATTCCACTAACTCATTGAAAAAAAACGGGGGAAACATTCAAAGCTTTCTCATTTCCCTATAATTACTGAGTTGCAGAAATTTTACAGTCATTCCCCTATAAAGTGGGTTGCACCAATTAGCTAAATTGAATATCGTTGTTTGAAGCAACTATGATTTTCCTAGTAATATTCCAGGCTGGTGCCCGGGACAACTAGCAAGAATCTCTCTGTGTTGTCACCCTAAGCATATATGAGAATGAAAACAAAAATCGTAAGGTCCTATAACCCCACCAATTGACTCTTTCTCTCTCTTGGTAGATACTAAATTCAGCAGTTTAGGGACACTAGAAAAATTCGTGTTCAACGGTGTGGGTGGATCCATCAAGTAGATATGCATGTCTACAGAAACACTAACATCCCTTGCATAAAATTTTTATTGGTGTTACAAAAGACCTAGAGGAATAAACTTGTTTAGTGGGAATTAATGATCCCATGATTAGCTTAACCAAAGACATGCAACTTCGTTAATTAAGATTAAAAGGACATTTTAGTTATTAAAGAGCAATTAATTATATACAACTCATGCACTTTAATTAACTTCGTTATCAATGATAATGATCTTTGTGGGCATTATGGGCACAACCATGTGCATATATACCTAACATGCATGGATCATTCCATTGGCGTGTCGAGTGGCTAAGGCAACGGGATTGGAAGATGGGTTGGAATCATTCTGTTTGCCTCCAATATTCTTAGATGGTGAAAGGTTTGATGGAAGGATTTAACATGTAACATTGATAGCTAAGTCTTAAATTACAAGTTATAAGTGTGCAATATGTATATGCATGTCTTCTAATTTGTCACAATTCACAAGTATTGATGGCAGCATATCTTTGGGTTGATTTTAGTAATGGCAGACAACCTTTTCTTTTTAATTAAGCTGGCTGAATAAGCAAAACTTTGTTCCCCAAAATGGCGAAATAGATAGCCTAAGAAGTTAACCTTTCCTCAATTTGGTTGTAAGATCATACGATTATGCGTTTAGTTGTGTCATGTCTTGTTTGCTTGGTTTTCAACCACGATGGCTTCTTTTACTAATTCCTTTCTTGCTTTTTATTGCTTATGTGTATATTCTATGTGTCGCTTTTTATTTTATGAAACGTAATTTTTCTATTGATATGTATATTGAAAAATAAGGATATATATATATGGGAAATAATTTTCTTACACCAGTATAAGTTTAAAAACTCTTATACTCAATCTGAATCTTTCATTTAACTTAAATCTAATTTACATTGGTGTAAAAAGATCTTGTCTCTATATATATATCCTTTCTTAGTATTTAAATTTATTTTTTATATTTTTAATTTTAATATTTTTATGAAAGTTTGATTTTAGTTACTCATCCGGTTTAATCCGTATCCGATTCAGGTTGCATACCTAAATGTAGTAGGTGAGTCTATTATAGAAGATTTTTTTCATATATAAAGACTCAAACTTAAGACCTTACTTAAATAATACTGAGTCACTTGTCATTCAGACCAATCTTCATTAATTTTATTTTTTTATTGTTTTACTCCTTAAATTTTTACAAATTTAATATTTTTTATCTCGAAATGAAACGTATTAATCTTCTTTAAAACTATGTTAGTAAAAAAAAATAAAAAAATATTAAAGTTTAAAAAATTCAAAGACTAAAATTAAATTTTTATAAAAATATAAAAATACAAAATATATTTAAATAAAAAATAAGTTATCTATCGATCTGAAAATTTCAAAGTTTCTTGAAATATTCTAATCTGCTTACTTTGCTGCGCAAGCCTTTGTAGGTCATATTAAGATATGGTATATAATAGAACTAGGTCATATCTTAGTGTGTATGGTCATATCTTATAAGATTTGCGTATACGCGTTTTCGAAACTGATTTGTTTTTTTATCAAAGCTTTTTGAAATCGCTTAAGAAGAAGAGAAGAATTTTGCATATTTAAGACCCTTCAAAAAACATTCTCCAACCTTTATTTTAACTTTAAAGGTTCAAACAATTATCTTGAAATATTACACCATCTCTATTTTAACTTGTCTTATCAAAAAAATATTGTATTATGCTAAAATATTTAAAAACACAATCCAACTTTATTTTCGTGTTTGCTTATACTTTTTTCAGATAGAAAAGATGTGAGCATTGAAGTTTGTTTTGTGAAAATAACTAATAAATTAATTTCGATCTAAAAGTTAAAATATTAATTTTTAATTAAAAACATTTAAATTAATTTATTCAGTTACAATAATTTGATAGAATTAGTTGTAACAGTACCTTAAAAATTTGCTTGACAATAATTTTTATTAATTTTTTAATATTAAATAAATACCTCAAATGACATAAAATAGTTATTATTTATATCAAACTTTTATAAATCAAAACAACTATAAGAATATCTTAAAATTAATATCAATGCTATGTATTTTAAAATTATTTAGAGTATGTGATTAACACTTAGGACTGGGTTTCTGTTTATCTATTTTTATATTTCCTAATGTCTCAAAATATATTTTCGTTGAGATTGTGATCAATATAAATAAGGATTAGTGCTTTAGATTTTATGAATTTCATCTTATTTAGTTAACAAGTAAATGTTATTCCATATCTCTTTAATTTTTCTATATCTAAAATTCTGTAATTTTAATTTTCTATTAAAGCTTATCCAGTCTTAAATTTGAGTTATTAACAAATGTTCAATTCTACAAATTTTATGTATAAAGTTAGTTCAATTTTGAACTCAATAGAAAAACTCTTATTCATAATCTAAATAGGTAGGTCTAACCTAAAAATAAATATGATATATTGTGGTTTTTTTAAAATTCTCTTCTTTCCTTTGTCTTAATCTATTGCTTCAAACTTTAAAATAAATAAGAATGTGTTATGAAAAAATGTAGTTAATTAATACCTTGAATAACATTGATATTTTAGTTATTCGATTTTATTTTATAACAAACAATATAATTACATAAATTGCGAAACATTAATTTCTGTTTGAATATTGAAGCACTGATATAATTTATTTATTTTTATTGAATCATTGAAATAGGTCAAATTAATAATTGATCTTTGAGTTTTAATTGAAAAATCGATTGTTAACTAAAAGATTGAAACAAAATTCAGCTTTGTAAACATGTTAGCTAGCAGCTAAATAATTGTTTGGCAGATATGATGAGTGATTATAAATAAAGCTTACATTGAGTTATAAAATGCCTTTAATATAAAGAAGGGTTAGGGTAATCTGGATCTGGTAGGCATTTCTAGGTCTCTAACGGGGTGTCGTATATCATCTTGATGATAATTTTCATTGGAACATCATTGATATATTGACAAACACAACTATTGAGACAACTATCCTCATTTATATATTTCATTTATGTATACATTTGCTTTTTAATTATATGATCACTATTCACAATGCAATAAAAACTGTTAATTATTATATCATAACCTTAACTATATATACTTCGTATGAAATCTATAATTGAATTTTTCAACAAATTTATATTTATTAAAAAAAATAAACAATAACAAGTCATATCTATATTTTTAAAATTAAGTTATAATTATTAAATAGTAAATATATTGAGTCACAATTTTTTAGTTCAATTGTAGTTTAAATAAACTTAAATTGATAATAATTATATATATATATATAATATTTGATAAAAAGTAATCTAAAATTAGAAAAATAGATTAAATAATATTTTGTATTAATATAAAATCATATTATGTCTTATATCAAAATATAATTAAACCGTAATAATTCATAAATTAATAAGCCTTATATATCAAATTTTAATCATTTTTAAAATATTTTAAAATTAAAATATGATATATATATATATAAGCATAATGTTGTACGTTATTTAAAATACTAAATTTTTAATTTTAGTATTTATAAAAACTCATTTAAACCTAATTTTCCTTTTAACAAAAATAGTGTAGTTATAGGTTTTCACTTGAAATTAAAATAATGTGAGTTATATATATAATAGCAATTAAAATTAAATTAAATGTTTATATGCATTAAAATTAATTTCTTAAAATTTTCTGAAACTAATAATTTATAAATGTCAAAGATGTATTGTTTTGTTTGATAAAAGTAATAGAAAAGAAATAAAAAAATTATATAAAAAGACATATTTGTCCTTCAGAACAGTGAGAAAGCAGCACTCATCCCTGTTCGTGTACTCGAATCCAACAATGGGAGTGTGAAATTTGGCAGCATGTTTGACGGTGTTGGCCCTGTTAGTTACCATGGCACAACTGTACAACCACCTTCTATCATCTGCAAGACTTCACCACCCATGGGGTAACCATGTCCATCACCATCCCCCACTTCAGTACATGAACCGCAACTCTCATGGATACTATTTTCTCTTCTTCCTTTTTTCAGGATTCTTTTGTTTTTTAATATATTTCAATATTTATAATAAAAATTACAGTAAATTACATTTCCTTCTTTAAAAATTTATTACATTATCGTCTTTTTTATTTTAAAATTATAACTTTGTCTTCTAAAAAATTAAAACAGATCATAATTAAGTTCAATTTAATAAAAAAATAAAAAAAAATTAATTTATTATGTATTTTATTTTTTAGAAAAGATGAAGTTATATAATTTTAAACTAAGGAGAAGAATAGTATAATATATGCATCTCTTAGAGAATTATTATATTATATTTTTAATTTATTATTTATAAAAAAATTATATATCATTAAAATATATTAAAATAAATCGTTTAATATTCAATTATTTTTACATTCATTTTCGATTTTTTTAATGTCTCTCCTTTGTTTCATATCACATTGTTTATTAACGTGTGTTTCTATCTCTCTCATTCAAACTATGGTACAAAATGATTATTACTGTTATTTGCATGTCTTTTCGAAGCGAGGGACGTGCTTTACCTCTCTCATATCTTCATCTTCTCTATGCATGCAAATAAAGGGGAAGTATTTATAGTATTAGTTTAACTTAATTAGAAGTTAACATGAATAATGGTAAGGACAGTGGAAATCAACATTCAACATGTTTGTATATGAAAGATAGTTTGGTTATATGAAAAAAGTAGGAAATGAAAGGATTGACCGTACAAAGGAGAAGGGGAAAGAGTACAGAGGGAGTGGACGGCAGGAAGCAGGAGGAGGAGCAGCAGCACTATAACCACTGAATAAGAATTAGGCGTAAAAGGCAGAACCCCACACAAGGGTCGGCGATGGAAGTGGTTGAGGCGACAAAAGCTGCACCAATTTCACATCACTCATCACATGCTTCCTTTTCTTTTCAACCTATATACCTCCACTCATCACACACCCACTCCATCTCCCCATTCCACCCAATACCCTTATGAATAGGAAAGGACTTTTGAGAATAAATTATTACATTGACACAATTAAACGAGAGTATTGTCCACCCATAAAACAAATTATGGAACATTTCGTTTAAGGTATTTTTTAATTATAAAAATACAAATTTCATAATTTTCTTCATAAATATGTAAAAATTAAATAATATTTTAAAAACTAAATAACCCCTAAAAATAAAAAGATATAGAGATATCTAGACTGCACAGTACACGTGCGAAGCTAATCGGCTACAAACACAGGCTAAGATGGGCGGTTCTAACTCTGCAGACATGTCAGTTGAGATTCCCTGCAACTCCTGCCTAGCTGGCTGCTTGTCTCTGGCTCTTTAGATGCTACTTTGTTTCCTTTCTATTATTTTTATTTCAATTTTATATTAAACAATTAAAGAGGGAAAAGTTAAATATTTTTTAAATAACTGTTTTAACATATATTAAAATTATATTTTAAATAAATGCAAATATTATATTGAATTAGCACACTTTAATTTCTACACAAAGATTTGAATATTACCTTCCTAGTAATTTTTTATCTGTATAAATATTTAAATTAAAATATTTTTAAAATAAATAATAAAAAATATATAAACTATTTTTAAGCTTTATAAATTTTTAAAAAGTATGTATTTTAATTATTAACAATAATTTTTTCAATAAATAATATTAAAGAAAGAGATTAATTTCAAAATATATTATAAAACTTCAACGTTAAATTAATATATATTTAAAAAATAAAAATTTAATATAAAAAAGCTACCTATCATGTTGAAAAAATAACTAATCTCTAAAATTACTTTCAAAACATTTCCAAAATTTTACTGTTCAAAAATTATTTTTCACAAATTATATCAAAAGTTAATTTATGATTTCAAGATTTCATACTAATACTTTTAGAGTACTGTAAGAGTGAATTTATAATTAACTTTTATTTCTATTTAAAAATATAAATTAAAATAAAATAAAATTACTTGATAAATTATTAATTAATTTTTAAGTTTATGTTTCTTAAGGACTTAATATATTTATCAGAAAAATAATTAATATATTTAAAATAATTTTGTATAAATTAATATCTTTATATATTTATTAGAAAACAAATTGATATGTATAAAATTACTTGATAAATTATTAATTATTTTTTAATACATACTTAAAAACATATAATAAAAATTCATGTATAATATGTTTTTATTAAAAATAATAAAATATCACCTAATTTAATACGTCAATAATATTAAATATTATATTTTAAATTTTTTAATATGTGTTTTTAAATATACATTCAAAAAATCATTTTCATTATAACTTGCATACTTTTTTTTTCTTAAGATATATTTAAAAATTATATGTTAAAATTTTTTAAAAATAAATCTTGGTGTTTAGATCCATTATAACAGTTACCGATGTCGGTCCTCGTGTTATGAAATTTTAGTTTAATTCTTACTGTTACATACTTTGAATTTGATCCCATGTGTATAATATTTTTTAATTTGGTCTTTAAACTTTATAAAAATTATAAAAGAGTATTATAAAATTATTATAATTAGGATTAAATTAAAAATGAATGAGATATATAAGAAACAATATATATTTTGACAAAAATATAAAACAAACCTTAATACTGTAGTTTTTATTTTAAAAATTATATATGATCAGTTTGGGTGAATTTATGGATAACTTATTGCAAGAGAAAAAAAATATATATATAACTCATTTCATAAATTATATATATATATATATATATATATATTGCTTATTAAACAAATTTTTACAATTTTGAAAAAAAGAGTGGGAGGTTGAGATTTATAATCAAGGCTCATTTCTTCAATCTTGAGTGAACATTGCCCATCGTGGGGAGAGGGATGGAATTCCCGAGAAGAGTCAGAATTGGATCATTTTACACTTTCTAATTAAAGTTGGTATCATCAACTTGTTCTATGTCTAGGTTTTGAGGGATGAAATTCCTCAATTGACATTCTATAGTTGCATGTTGTGTAACTCCATATATCTCAAAAAAAAATAAAAAAAATTATAAGAACTAAATATAAAAGAGCTTGAATAAGAATTAAATACAAAGAAGGTTCAGGTATGCAATGTTAGAGGTAATCTTTTATTGAATGATTCTCATACCGCAATATCTATGGAGTGCTATTTGTCAGAAATGCTTTTTATTTTAAAAGTTGTTCCTGTGTCAGGGCAAGATCCATGATCAAGAGCATGCAGAGAATTGGTTCAACATTTTTTTATGTAAGCTCAATAAGCTTAATTTTAGTAATTACATAATGTTTAATTTTTATATATGTAACACACACCTACTTATTAATTATTGTTTTTTTGTAATTGTACGAAAGGAATGATAATCCATACGTAAGATCTTCCACCAACATGTTAAGCACTGCTCTTAAGGTTAGATAGGCAAGGTAGCACGAAAAGCATTTATTGCCATTTGATGATACCTGGTTTTCAAAAGGTGTAGTAAAAGGTGAAAACGAATAGGGTTATGATAACTTGATAAGTATAGTAGTAGAAGGGGTCTATTACGTATTATTAATTGTAAAACACTTCGTATGATAAGAATAGAGTTACTTTAAATATTATTTAATTTATAATTTATCAAATATTATTTGCCAAAATTACATTATGTTATAGGTAAGGCAATTAGTAAAATTGCCTCTGTCAACCAGGTCTACAAGATCATTCAGATCAAAAAAGGGGTACGAAGAGTTTGTAGATGAGCATCATTGTCAAACTATAGTACGTGATATTTAAATTATCTTCTTTTACATTATATATCGAATTATTTTCATTTAACAATAATTATTGCAAACTTTAAGGTAAGGTTGTCCTAGTCTTACAATCTTAGGTAGCCTCAATCGAGATTGAAACTTCCTTTGATCTAGTACAATATGAGAGTGAAAGCAACTAAGAATATGAGTGGTCAAGGTAGGTGATTACCCTAGAATCCCTCGCTTGTCATATAATCTTATGCTTTCTCTAGTTTTCAGCCTCATTTTTATTAATCTTCATAGATAGTTGAACTGAAGATGCATATTGAGACCTTGGAGTTAGGAGTACAACAACTATTCGAGATAGTATAAATGATGTACTTATAGTTACAGTAATTATTGTTGAATGCACTTTCTTCTAAAGATTTGTTGATTGATCGTAACGTTTAAATTGATTATATAACTTGTTGTTTCTGTCATGGTTTAGAGGAACTTTCAACTTATTTGCTTTTAATATATTTAATTTCATCTCAAATCTGATACTTATTTTTACTAATTTTGTCTTTAGATTTATCGACTCACTTACTTCCTTAGGTTAGTGATGGTTGTAATAAAAGAGAAGATATATATTTATTAATTGTTTGGGTAAGTACAGTGTGAAAATAACTATCTCTTGTTAGTAAAGAAAAAACTTTTTTGTTAGTTGATTGATATCTGAACTTGCAAAATCTATTTTAAAAATTATAAAACAAACCTTAATACTGTAGTTTTTATTTTAAAAATTATATATATGATCAGTTTGGGTGAACTTATGGATAACTTATTGCAAGAGAAAAAATATATATATAACTCATTTCATAAATTATATATATATATATATATATATATATTGCTTATTAAACAAATTTTTACAATTTTGAAACAAAGAGTGGGAGGTTGAGATTCATAATCAAGGCTCATTTCTTCAGTCTTGAGTGAACATTGCTCATCGTGGGGAGAGGGATGGAATTCTCGAGAAGAGTCATAATTGGATCATTTTACACTTTCTAATTAAAGTTGGTATCATCAACTTGCTCTATGTCTAGGTTTTGAGGGATGAAATTTCTTAATTGGCATTCTATAGTTGCATGTTGTGTAACTCCACATATCTCAAAAAAATATATAATAAAATTACAAGAACTAAATATAAAAGAGCTTGAATAAGAATTGAATACAAAGAAGGTTCAGGTATGCAATGTTAGAGGCAATCTTTTATTGGATGATCTCATACAAGCAATATCTATGGAGTGCTATTTGTCAGAAATGCTTTGTATTTCAAAAGTTGTTCCTGTGTTAGGGCAAGATCCATGATCAAGAGCATGCAGAGAATTGGTTCAACATTTTTTTATGTAAGTTCAATAAGCTTAATTTTAGTAATTACATAATGTTTAATTTTTTATATATGTAACACACACCTACTTATTAATTATTGTTTTTTTGTAATTGTACGAAGGGAATGATAATACATACGTAAGATCTTCCACCATCAAGATGCCGTCAACTCATTAACATGTTAAGCACTGCTCTTAAGGTTATATAATCTTATGCTTTCTCTAGTTTTCGGCCTCATTTTTATTAATCTTCAGAGATTGTTGAAATCAAGCTGCACATTGAGACCTTGGAGTTAGGAGTACAACAACTATTGGAGATAGTATAAATTATGTGCTTATAGTTATAGTAATTATTGTTGAATGTACTTTCTTGTAAAGGTTTGTTGATTGATCGTGATGTTTAAATTGATTATATAACTTGTTGCTTCTATTATGGTTTGAAGAAACTTTCAACTTATTTATTTTTAATATGTTTAATTTTATCTCAAATATGATACTTATTTTTACTGATTTTGTCTTTAGATTTATCGACTCACTTACTTTCTTAGGTTAGTGATAGTTGTAATAAAAGAGAAGATATATATTTATTAATTGTTTGGGTAAGTACTGTGTGGTATTTATGGTTACATAGAAATATAATTGTATTTTTCAATGGTGTTTTGGATGAGAGAAAAGTCCTAGAGTTTATTATTTTGAGGTCTTGAAAATGACTATCACTTGTTAGTAAATAAGAAGCTATTTTGTTAGCTGATTGGTATCTGAACTTACGAAATTGCATCCGTCTTAACTTTGCATAAATATATTTTTATTTTTTATTTTTCTAAACAAGTATTAATTTTTTCTCTGTATATATAAATTTTAAATTCTTCTTAAACTCTCTCTAATAATATATATTTTGTATATATATATAAAACTTATGTAGTAACAACGAGTGCCAATATCACCTTATCATTATTAGGACCTAATCAACACAATGGAAGTTATGATGAGAATTTAAGATTATAAGATTTTTTTTCTTATTGTTTGATTTTTTTATCATAATTAAATTGAGATATTACAATTTTTTTTATATTTATTATTTCTTATTTTATTATTACTTCTAACTTTTATTTATTTAAATTTATTTTATTTACAATTATTATAAAAAGTTATCATAAAATTATGATTATTAAGTTAATCTCATCAACATTTATTACAATATTTTAAAAAAGTTGACAATTTTCGCCTGAAAGTGCCAGCAATGTTTAGCCATGAATCATTAAGGATGGCCAAATTGCATGTGAATCCAAGCGATGACAATGTTTCATTTTTGCCATTGGAAATTTTTTTTTCTAATGCATTGAATTTTAACAGTATTAGAGTTGTAGATTAGTCGTCACAAATTAGTTATTTTTAATTGCTTTTGACTGTCGAAAATAACAATTTTTCTAGTAGTATTGTTTTGATGGGTTATGAAACTTTTAAATAAATCTCAGTATTCATATTAACCAAAAAATAAAACAAAAGAAAAGGTATTCTCAACACTTGGGTGAAACTGTAAAAGTCCTTTAAATTTTTTAGATGAATAGACAAAATCTTATGAATAAAGAAATAAGCATAAAAGAAGAGAGGGATGCTATCTTATTATCTAATCAAGTTTCTATAAATATAGAAAAGAAAAAATATAAATAAATTAATTCAAGTAATTGTTCATTTTGATTTTACATAAAAGTTAGGATGAGTGAATGTTATTTTCATTTTAAGGTTAAAATAAACTATTAAACTTATAGTTAGGAGATCGTTATATTCGTACTTAAATTGTATAATTGTCATGAATAAAAAGTCATTTAGATAAGCAAATTCTATTGACTAAACATAAAGTTTATAAATGTCTGGAAAAATTTCCCCATAATTTTTTTTATTAAAGCAAGACTTAGCCATAATTCTTTAGATTTTTCTGGGTACTATTATTTTATTAAAATTAGAATTTCACTTCAATAATTAACAATAATTTTAAAATTATCTTAAAAATTATCCCCCCCAGTCTTTTTTTTTTAATAGAACCGTTAATTTTCTAGGTTTTAGCTTAATTAAGTTATAATGATCTCTTCAGAAGGAACCAAACCTTTGACATGTGAAGATTTCCAGCTTTTGCGGCTAGTGGGTGTCCTAGCGTGTTTATAAAATTTCTCCTTTCTTTTTCTTTTAGATACTTTTTATAGGTCAAGAATCAAAACTAATTATTAATGACATGAAGAAAGGTGGAAGCTTTAGTTTTTGGTTGTTTCTTTCAAGGTATGAAATAAGGAACTTAATTAATTATTTATTTTTGGGGGAGGGAATGATTAGATAAAATGAATAATAAAGGATGATTTATGAGCCAATAGTATTGATATTCTTTTGCATATAGAAAATTAAGAAGAAAGTAGAAACATGTCCATGCATTAACTATTGTTATTATTACAGGTATTTCCTTAATACATGATTATGATATTCAAAATTTTGTAGCGTTTGGGCCAAGAGAATCATTGATGTCATGTTTCATAAATAGCTTTTCTGGTCTTGTGGGGCCAAGCATCCACAAAGAATCCCCAAAAAAGGGGCAATACATCATTAACAAGAAAATTAACTTCCATAAAGTCAATAATAAAAAAAATTAAGTAAATTTCTAAATTAAACTCTTCATTTCTTGAAATTTTTTAATTTACCCAAAAGAATATGTATTTTAATTCTCCTTATCTTATCGTTCTTTATTATTTTTGTTTGAAAAAGCAAAATAAATTTCATTTTATAAAATTATAAGTGGATGGCCACACAATCAAGCATGACAAAAGAAATAAATAAACTTCAATTGACGAAGTAAATCTATAATTTTGTTTACTGAAAAAGGTAAATCCAACGGCCATGTGGCCCTAATGTCACAAGGCAATATAGCAAGCACATCATGCAGAGGAACAGTTTTATTTTTACCTTTCACTTCCGCCACCACCAGGATAAGAATGAAAAGCAATTATAGTACGTATACATAGATTTTTGGCAAAAATAATGAATCAAATAGTTCCAAGTCACATGCTTATATAGAAATGCTTATTAAATACATAAATGTATATTAATCACTTGTGAAGGTGAAGAAAATTTCCCATTTATGGAACCATCGCATAAATAATTTGGCCAAGGGAAGGAATTGTTGTGTCGGTGAATATTTGATAAAATAAATAAATACTTACAATAAATAAGATAAATACTTTTCAATAAATTTAAATTTAATTGAGTAAATACTTATAAAATTTAGTAAGTAAGAATATTATGATCTTTATTCATTTTACTTTTGCTTTTGCTTCTTTCTTAGTATTTGTTATATCCAACACTCGTTTGCTTACAATAATACATATAAACACGCATACGTACTATAAGCTTACATATAATTAAAATTAAAATCTTAAATAAATGATTTTATTGCAAATATTTTGTATATTTTATTTAATTTCATATGAATGATTTTATTTGTAATTCTGTATTTTATTTTATTTTTTAAAATTTATTTTGTAATGGCATTTATTTCTTTTTTTAGTTAAAAAAAAAACATAAATTACGAGCACAGTATGAATATGAATATTTATGTACTCAATGGATATGAAATGATAGAAACAAGTACAGGTAATTTTTGAAAATACAAGTACGAGAACAAGCACTTCGGTATTCTGTAGAGACTTTATCCATTAATTGCTATGTCTACTTGTACATAATCTACACTTGCAAGATTTTGAAGGGCACTCATTTAGTCGTTAGCTTAAAAAAAGTTTTAGTTTCCAAAAAACTCATGAATTTCTCATTTTATTTTCATTTTAAGATTTTTTCAAACAAATCTTCAAAATTATTATTTTTCATACAGTTCTTTTATTAATAATTCATTACTTTACTATTTACCTATATATTATTTAGTTTAACTCATAATATGATACAGAGTTTATGTAAATGACATTTATATTTTTATTCATTTTATAATCTAAAATTTTATTAAAAAAAATAAAGTAAAAAGTTACAAATTTTTAAACCATCAAAACTTTATTTAAGTATTAATTATTTTAACATTTTTATGTTAACCGGTTCATGTGCGGTTATTGTTGATAAGAAAATGAAAATGGTGGGGGGGATTGTATCTGGAGTAATAAAGGAATAAAAAAAAGAAAAATCATATGAAAAATATTTGGTAGACAATTTAAGAGGTGCCATAATGATAGATCTGATAGATAATGTAATGTAATAAGAAGAGAGAAATAGAGCGAGACAAGGAATGTTAGATAACAATTAACTCTGGTGAGTATTTATAAGACAAAGCTGAAGTCATATTTGTAATGTTAAGAGAGAGAGATGAAATAAAAGGTGTTAAATAATTATGATAATGTTTGTTTGTTTAATAATTATGATTAATAAAAAAAATGTCATAAGAAAAGCAGCAGGAGAAATGCAAAATTTCAGTGGAATGCAAGGTGGGTTTGGGGCCCCAATTAATAACCACGGGAAGGAATATTATTGTGTAAAACACGATCATGTAATGTGATTAAGAAACGTTAATCTTGTTTGGTGTTAATTTGTTAACAATAATAGCCAACTTCTTTAATGAGTTCTTTTAACCATGCCTGTCTGTGATTGATTGCTTTAGTCTATATTTCATGTCGGCTTGTTCACAAAAAGCACCCAAAAAAAAAAGCTGTCTTCCTTTTGTTCAGCCCCTCTGATTTCTCGGCGACAAGTCAGTTTTCTCAGCTTTGGTCTTGCACACATCACCCTGCCATTTTCTGCTTTTGCATTTTGGTTGGTTGGTTACTTCTCTTTGTGTGTTGTTGCTGCTCATGAGTATGGTGTCTTGAAGGTGATTCTCTTTTTTTGTCATGTTCTTTTTATCTGAGGGATCAGTTTTTAGGTGGGTTTTGTTATGTTTTTTTAATTGTTTGCTGTTACTGTTGAAATGGTTGTGCTTACACAGGTTTTGGCTTCTTGGACACCATCAGGTTCATTCGTTTTTCATGGGTTGTTGATGTGGGTGTTTCAGCTGCTAAGTTATTGCTTTTGGATTTTGAACTTCGGGTAGAATTTCATTGGGTGTTGGTAGAGTAAATTGTGGAAAGTGGAGGCTTTTATGTCCTGGTCCTCCAAGTTGCGGAATTTGGAACTTGTGTGGGGTTGAAGCCAGCAATTAGTTGCATTCCTGGGAAAAGGGGTGGATTTTTTGTTGAGTTTGCTGGATGTTATTGGAAAACTTTGTGGCAGGCACAAAAGGGGCTTCTTCATCTTCTTGTTTGTTTCTGGGGAAGCGTTGCTGCTATATTTGGATGATGAGTTGGAGTTAGAATTGTTGTTATTGTGGAAAACTTGGGGAACAAAGTTAAATCTTGTGGAGAAAGACCAAGTGTTGAACTTGTTTGGGGTCATCACTTTTATAGGTGGTAATGAAGGCTCCTCCCAATGGTTACTTGCCTAATTCTGGCGAAGGTAGGTTCTCTCAAGCTTTACTTGCAGCCTCATTATGCTTTCTCTCTCTCTCTCTGCTACTGCATTTTCCTGTTTCATCAAACACTAAAACTGTTTGGTGACTTTGAGGATGATTGCTTTTAAGGAAAATGATGCTTCTACATTGTTGAATTAATTTTCTTGAGTTGTTTTTCTGGCCCCTCTTCTCCATGAGATGATTCTTTTTTCCCTGGCCTTAATAAAACGCATACCTTGGCATATTGCTTTGTCTTTTTTTTTGTTGCGTTTTTTCTCCTCATTTTTTCGTCACCTTTTATTCTTGTCTGACTCAAGAAAAGCATTTCTGGCTGTAAATGCCAAATCCAAATATAAATCACGTGTAACTGAATTTTAGAATTCTGGGAAACCTGCATCTCTTTGTTACTTTTGGTAAGTATGGCATAATTATGAACAAAAAAAAAATTCAGTAATTGCTTGTTTTCAGTAATTTCGTCCCCCTACCCCTTTTTCTTGTGCACCTGGAAAATCGAATGCAAGAAGGAAATATTGAATACGTTTACATGATGATCTAATGTTAGAGATTCAGATTCTGGTTTGTATGGCCTCAAATTTAAGGGAAAAATGGTATTAAAGCTAAATTTAAATTTGTTATCCCCCGTGTTTCATAAATGATTGACATGACTTTTTCTACTTGCTATCAATTAAGATACTAAATCCAGTGAGAACAAGGTCACAAGAATGGTGAGAACAATATGCAAGATCTGCTCCATTGTTTATGGCATTAACTATGCTTTTGAGTTTTAAAACCTGTAAACATATGTGCATGGTAATCTTCTTTGACAACATGCTTGAAGAAACTTTCTTTCTCTTTGTACACTTTATAATCTTAAACAAACCATACACTGAAGCAGTGAAGCTATCACCTCACAATTTATATTGGCCTTTATGTCACCATCAATTTGAATGAAATATCAATTCCTTGCCTGATATGAAGTTGTTACTTTGAGCTCTTAAAAGCATGTGTGTCCTTTAACATGGACTCTTCAATTTCTGTCTTTTCCTTCTTTATTTCAATCCTTAATCATAATAAACAAGCATAAACAAGATTGAAGGGTTGACATTTACTGTTTAGTTCTTATATCTTTCTATTAAAAATGTAACATTATGTCCGTGCCTCTTACAGGGGAAAGAAAGACCATCAATTCAGAGTTATGGCATGCCTGTGCTGGACCATTGGTTTCCTTACCTCCTGCTGGAAGTCTCGTGGTTTACTTCCCTCAGGGACACAGTGAGCAAGTATGTATATTATGCCATGATTCCAAGAGCATGATATTTTTTCATTGTGGTTTCTGATGGAATTCTCTTTTGACTACTATAACTTTCAGGTTGCAGCATCCATGCAAAAGGAGGCTGACTTCATACCCAGTTACCCTAACCTTCCGTCCAAGTTGATTTGCATGCTTCACAATGTTGCCTTGCATGTAGGTGCACTTTTCTCATGTGACATGGCAGTTCTGCAATGCTGAAAACTTTTGGAGCTGATTTTTAAAAATTATTATTATAAACTAGATGCATTCCACCTCTACCGTGATTTATTTAACTTGAAGGAGGAGGTGCTAAATTTTCAACTTCTCTGATATTTTTGGATCCTGGCTAGTCATCAGGATAAACTAGTTTGTTTTGAAATGTGTTCTCTGAAGAAAAAGGTTGGACATTTCTGCATGAGATATCTTGGAGTTTTGCATACTTTCCAAGCTGTGTTTTATTCCTCATTTGCTTAATGTGGGGCATATCATTTGCCACCTCATTCATATGTATAGACCAACCTGGGTATATCTGGGGAAGCAAAATATCAGCGCATAAATATTTCTTTCTCAAGCATTTGATATGATGGTCCTCTTTGATTTTTTTACGGTGAACATATAACATATATTGATATTCTTTTCGGTTTTGGATCAGGCTGATCCTGAAACTGATGAGGTCTATGCACAGATGACCCTTCAACCTGTAAATAAAGTAGGTCAGCTGTTCAATTTGATAATTTGTTCCTTTAACATCCATCATGATCAATGATATGGAACTTATCAAAGATTATTTGATGTAACTGTTCTACAGTATGACAAGGAAGCAATACTGGCATCAGACATGGGTCTAAAACAAAGCCAACAACCTACTGAATTCTTTTGCAAAACCCTTACTGCCAGTGACACCAGCACTCATGGTGGATTTTCGGTGCCTCGTAGAGCAGCTGAAAAAATATTCCCACCTTTGGTGTGTTCACAATGTTTTTCATTTATTCTCACTAGGATTGGAAGAGTTTTATGTGATCTATTAATGCTGACAAAAAGTGTTTGGTAGGATTTTTCAATGCAACCTCCAGCTCAGGAGATCGTTGCCAAAGATTTGCATGACAATACATGGACATTTAGACATATTTATCGAGGTATAGCAACTCTTACCTATCTTTCATGTTCTTCATGCCTTCATGCCTTCATCCTTTGTTATGTTATCATTGTTTTTACTTTTATACATGCCTTGCTAATGCAATTCATTGTTATCTAAGCCACAGAAGCTTATATTTTAGTGATGCAACCTCATTGTGGTTAAAGTAAACATGTCTTATTAAAATTCTAAGACTACTAATATTATAAGTTTGACCAAATTATGAATATGGAAGTTGATTATTTGATGTTTTACATGGTTGAATGCTAACATTACGAGAACATCGGTTACAGGTCAACCAAAGAGGCATCTATTGACTACTGGTTGGAGTGTATTTGTTAGCACAAAAAGACTGTTTGCTGGAGATTCTGTCCTTTTCATCAGGTAAGGAATACAATTTTTTGGTGGAAATGTCATGAATAATTTTCACCCTATTGCTGAGCCAATTAATTTTTGTTTACTTTTAGAGATGAAAAACAGCAACTCCTTTTAGGGATAAAGCGAGCAAATAGACAGCAACCAGCATTATCTTCATCAGTAATATCCAGTGACAGCATGCATATTGGCATTCTTGCTGCTGCAGCTCATGCAGCTTCAAATAACAGTCCATTCACTATATTTTATAATCCAAGGTACTATTTGTATTTGGCTTGTATTTGCTATGATATGATAACATGGCATGGCATCCATTGAATATTTGTGACATGTTCTTATAAAAATCTATCAATATAACAGGGCCAGCCCCTCTGAATTTGTAATTCCATTGGCCAAGTATAATAAAGCCTTGTACAATCAAGTTTCTCTTGGAATGAGATTCAGAATGATGTTTGAGACTGAGGAGTCAGGAGTACGTAGATATATGGGTACAATTACGGGGATCAGTGACTTGGATCCTGTCAGATGGAAAAATTCACAGTGGCGCAATCTTCAGGTATCAGAAAGAAAGATATGCATTATTTGTATAGCTAGACATGGTAACATGAACCAGAAAACTTTCTTGTCCTCAACTTATGCAAGTTTACAAAAGCATCTAAAACATGCATTATTGTTTAGTGTCCTACAATCTTTATGTACATGATCATGGGCACCACCCTGTAGTACTATGCGCTTCACCTAGTCTATACTGAACCTCTGTCTTAGCTTCTTGAAGCAATTAAGTTTTGAATTTTTCATAGGTTGGATGGGATGAATCAACAGCTGGTGAGCGCCCAAGCAGAGTTTCGATTTGGGATATTGAACCTGTAGTAACTCCTTTCTACATTTGTCCACCTCCATTTTTTAGGCCCAAATTCCCCAAACAACCAGGAATGCCAGGTAACGAGTTCTCCCCCCATTGATTATATCTATTTTCACTTTAAGACAAATATCTGCTGTGCTGCAATTCATACTGGCCTACTCTGATATAAATAATGAATATGCTTGTAGACGTGTGATTAGTGTGAGGAGGCTGTGTACTAATAGAAATATTTCAGAGACACAATATCCATTAAATATGTTTTTCAGAATTTGGTTTCTAGGCAAAGAAAATATTTTGCAGAGACACCATAATTGTGGTATGAATTTTCTAGAGGTTAGACATCATGAGGTAGGAGGTTATGGTCATGGTATCCTGCATTTTATATTGACCCTCAAACGAATTAATTTTATTCATTCAACTTGTTATCTATTGAAAATAATTGAGAATAATTCATCATAGTAGTTGTTAAATTAAGACAACTTTACTTTGAAGATCAACTGTTCTTCATAAGTCATTTCCTCATTATGAAATGTTTTTGCTGTTGACTTTGCAGAAGATGAGTCTGATATAGAAAATGCTTTCAAGAGAGCTATGCCCTGGCTTGGAGATGACCTTGGCATGAAGGATGCCTCAAGTTCAATCTTCCCTGGTTTGAGTTTAGTGCAATGGATGAGCATGCAGCAGAATAATCAGTTTTCTGCTGCTCAATCTGGTTTTATACCCCCATCCATGCTTTCATCTAATACACTTCATGGTAACCTTAACACTGATGATCCATCCAAGTTATTGAACTTTCAAGCCCCTGTCCTTACTGCTCAAAATCTTCAATTTAACAAACCTAATTTACCAAACCAAGTGAACCAATTGCAACAGTCCCCAACATCATGGCCTCCGCAGCAGCAGCAGCAGCAACAGCAGAAGCTGCAATCATTGTTGCAAACACCATTAAACCAGCTCCAGCAGCAGCAGCAGCAACAGCAGTTGTCTGGACAACAAAACCTGCCACAGACACAGCAACAACAAACCCAACTACCTCAACAGAGAGCACAGCAGCCACAACAACCACAACAGCAGCAGCAACAACAACAACAGTCGTGTCAACAGACCATTATGAATAATGGAGCAGTTGCTGCTAACCAGATTCCAAATCAGTGTGTACAGTCACCAGTAACTTACTCACAGTTTCAGCAACAGCAATTACTCCCAGGAAGTATATCACCCCAACAAAGTTTCCAATCAGCTGGTAAGAATCAATTGCTAATGACATCCTTACCTCAAGACTCTCAGTTTCAGCAACAGATAGACCAGCAAGCTAGTCTCTTACAGAGGCAGCAGCAGCAACAGACACAGTTACAACAGTCTCCATTGCAGTTATTGCAACAAAGCCTGTCACAAAGGGCGCCACAGCAACCACAGATGACTCAAGTGTCGCAGCAAAATACCTCAGAGCAGCAACCACAGTTACAGTTCCTACAGAAATTGCAGCAGCAGCAACAACAACAACAGCAACTCCTTTCCACTTCTAGCTCACTTTTGCAGTCTCAGCTTCTAGAGCAACAAAATACTCCCCAACAGAACCAGCAGTTACCACAGCTTCCTGTTTCACAGCATCAGCCTCAACAGCTTGGCAACAGTGGATTCTCAATGGAGAAGCTTCTAAACGGCAATAACTTTGCTTCTGCAGCTCTGATGCAAACACAGCAGTTTCCTGTGAATCAACCTCATCATGCTCAAAAATCGCTTACTAATACCAGAGCTCTCTCTACTCTTACAGATGGAGATGCCCCCTCATGCTCAACTTCACCATCTACTAATAACTGCCAGGTATCTACGCCAAACCTCCTGAAAAGAAATCAACAAGTAACAGCTACATTAGGAGGACCTTCAGTAGTTGAACCCACCAATAACCTGATGCAAGAGCTTCAAAGCAAGTCTGAAATGCAGATCAAACATGAAGTACCCAGTGTAAGAGGACCTGATCAGCTAAAGTATAAAGGGACAATGGCTGATCAGCTGGAAACTTCTTCTGGAACATCTTATTGTATTGATCCTAATAACATCCACCAGAACTTCCCACTTCCAAACTTCTGCATGGATGGGGATGTCCAATCACACCCAAGAAATAATCTACCATTTGGATCAAATCTTGATGGATTGACACCTGATACTTTGCTCTCAAGGGGGTATGATTCTCAAAAAGATCTTCAAAACTTGCTGTCCAATTATGGTAGTGCTCCAAGAGACATTGAAACTGAGCTGTCTACTGCTGCCATTAGTTCGCAGCCATTTGGAGTGCCAAACATGCCTTTTAAGCCTGGATGCTCTAGTGATATTGCCATCAATGATACTGGGGTTTTGAATAACGGTTTGTGGGCTAATCAGACTCAGAGGATGCGAACTTACACTAAGGTTTGTCATTACTCATTCTGTAACAAATTTATAAGTCTACTTTAATTTAGTACCATTACTGCATACATTTGGTCTCTTAATCTTTAATGCAACTAGAAAAGTAGAAATGCCTCACAATTTTAAGATAGTGCATGTTAAACATGATAGGGGTGTTTTGGTTCTTTATATTTTCGTAGATCACTTTAAATATGCGTATATCAGATTCGTTTCCTAAATAATTTCATATAGTTGTGAGATTTTTAACTGTCTTGGTAACCCCCCCCCCCACACACACACACACGGACACAGATAGTTGTTTCTCCTGTTTTTTTACATATTTTATTTTCTCTATCCAATTTTTAAACAAAAAATTGTGGTTCATCATCCATCTGCTATTCCAGTACTGCAAAATGAAGGGAATATTAACTTGTGTTGTCCTTTGAGATTATTTGGTGTAATAAAGTTGGTATGTTTTGTCATATTTTGACTGGAAAACTATATAGAGGGGAGAGGGGGTACACCATAGCTGTCATTCCTGCATCTGTGTCACGTGCTTTAGTCTTATTACTTGTGTTTTAATATATTATTGGATGGTATCCGAATTCTTAATACTGCTTTACTTATTTTGAAGGTTCAAAAATGTGGTTCTGTCGGAAGATGTATTGATGTCACTCGTTACAAGGGATATGATGAACTCCGGCATGATTTGGCTCGGATGTTTGGGATTGAAGGGCAGCTAGAAGATCCTCAAAGGACTGAGTGGAAACTGGTCTATGTGGATCATGAAAACGACATTCTTCTTGTCGGTGATGACCCTTGGGAGTAAGTAGTTGATTCTTGTAGATAATAATATTAGTCTTTTCTATTTCATCCATTCGGGTGTATTTTCTCACTCATGAACTTCTAATTCCCTGCAGAGAATTTGTAAGCTGTGTCCAGAGCATAAAGATATTGTCATCTGCTGAGGTTCAGCAAATGAGCTTGGATGGGGATTTAGGTCATGTTCCAATTCCCAACCAAGCTTGTAGTGGGACAGATAATGGCAATGCATGGAGGGGACAGTATGAGGATAACTCTGCAGCCTCGTTTAATAGATAAAGGATATCTAGTACTGACATTTTGGAGCAGTCAACTTGTATATTTTGAAAGATGGAGGACTAACTTAACCCTTATAATTCTTGTTGGTGCTTCTTTGTATCACAAGTGAAAGGACATATATTCATTGCAAAAGATGCAGTTGATGGGGTAGTGTAGAAGAGGTAACAAACATACCTGCATCTAATTTTATGTCAGCACATGCTTTTAATAGTAAGAGAGAAGTTTAGATCCTTAGATGTACCAAGACCAGAATCCTTTACTGAAAATGTTGGCAGATTCTACTTCAGGATCTGCTTTTCTTGTGGCCTCTAGTGCTTAGGAAATTTTTTTTCTTTTCTTTCTTTTGGGCAAGGTATAGCCGTATAGGTCAGCTGGTGTATAATATATATGATTGTTCTTATGTGAAGAATATGTTTTTCTTACACTTATGTAAATCTTGTGGTCGTTAAATTTAGATGAGGAAGTCAAATAACCAAGTGATGAATGGGAGAATCAACATTACATATGCCAATTCTAGCTTTTGTTCAAGTGCCCAGTTGTTTCCATGGTGGCAATTATGGAGGGGTTTATTATGGATGAAGAAAAGTAGGTTCTTTTTCGCGTTTTTGCACTTTTGGGTTTAGTGCGCTTTAGCTTGCAATTAACTTCTTGCATATGTAAATGATGTCTTGAAGAGGCAACTTTGACCCAGTTCACTGCTTCAAGTGCTGTATTAAATAACGGTATTGGCGATTATATTCGTACACGAGAAAATTAGGAGGATAAACTTAAACAATTATATAATTTACTATGTATGTAGATATTATGGTAATTTTAATAATTGAATTTTCATATAGTAATAATAACTTCATAATTTTCTTATTAACGTGATTCCTTCACTAAGAGATTAATTTTTACCCTATTATTTTACATCTAAACTTTGACTTGCTTACGCAAGTCTACGATGAGATTGAATCCTCAGTTTGAAAAATAATGGCACGTGATATTGATAATTCTCAGCTATTTTATAATTAAAAGCTCACTAACAGTTAAAAATAATTTTTAAAAAAAAGTAAGAGTATGTTTGATTTCTCTTTTAAAAAGAGTTTTCTATTTTTTTCTATTTTAAAAAAGTAAGAATCTTATTTCCTTTTCATTTTTCTTGTCATTCTAAATGAGGTTTTTCTCCCTTTTTTATGAAAAAAACCAAACAGATCAAATCCTTTCCCTCTCATTTGTTTTTTATTTTTACTCTCCCTCGTTATTCTTCTAGTATATTTTAGAGCTACTAATGTTTCACTTGTTCATGAAATGGCTATCAATCAATCTCATTCCTAATTAATTAGTAAATAACAGGTAAAAAAAATTGTCGTCATAGTCTCGAAGCAATGCTACTCTCTTCCCTTTTGCACAATTAGTAATTTACTGAAAATATTCAAGTGCTGACGGCAACTATCGTCGTGAATATTTAAAAAAAAAGATTATATTCTACAAATATTAATTACCCCTACTGTTCTACTTAGTATTTTAAGACGTAATAAGAGTCTTCTTAGGAATTATTTCTTAAAAAACTGATCAAAAAACTAAATGAAAAATATTCATTAAATATTACATTAAATATCTTAATAATACTAAATTATTAATAACACTTATTTTTTATATTATTTTGTATTTTTAATCCCTTAAACTGAGGTTAAGATTTAACTTAAAACAATTAGTAAGAAAATGTCGTAAGTAATTGCAGAGTTTAATTCAACGCCAGGAGTGTATCAAATCCAAATATAATGCAGATAGTCTAAGGAACGGATTGCCATCAACTATATTCCAAAAGTCATTACAATTGAAAAAAAAAAATCCACTTTTCCTCGAGATGAACACAAAAATTTTACGTTACAAAACCCAAACAAGTTGTTCCTAGGAGAGGACAGCCATGACATCTGAGACCCTCAAGGTAATATACTCAGAACCATCTTTGCCCTTGAAGTCATTTCCAGCATATTTGGAGTACAAAACGGTGTTCCCAGGAGACACAGATAAAGGTTTTCTGTTGCCTTCCTCGTCCAGGGGCCCTGGACCAACTGCTGCCACCTATAACATACCAAATATTATAAAAACATTCAATCAGAACATTGTTGCTCCACAGCATGTACATGGGAAATAGGACATTGCCAAATGCGCAAGTCGAAACATTGTTTCTTGACAACTGACATTGATTAAGCTATATTTTCAAACAAAATAAGACCGTGATAGGAATGCTTACCGTTCCAATCGACGGTTTCTCTTTGGTTGCCTCTGTAAGATACAAACCGCCAGCAGTTTTCTCCTCAGCTACTGCAATCTGCACTCAATATTTAATCAAATGAGTAGCTACCATCAACATTATCACAGGCATCCAAAAGAAGCAGAGACCATAGTGCCTTCAATAGTCACCCCCATATGGAAAAACAAGGTTAACAAAAATTATGACATGGGCAGAACCTAAATTCACCTTGAAAATTATATATGATTTGACTAATAATCATATGCCACTCTCCACCAAAAGATCCAAACATTGAAATAAGCAAAGCTCTAAAGAAGTATAGTACCTTTATGAGGACTCTATCATTCAAGGGTTTGAGATCTTTGATGTCATCAGTTTCAAGGATACCAACAATGTCATCATCTTTCACAATAAGATGCTTTGTACCATTGAATTCCACCTCAGTACCAGCATATTTGGAATACACAACTTGTGCGCCTGTCTGCTCAAAGAAAATACATCACACAAGTTAAGGACAACACCTCCATCCCCAGAAAATTTAAAAATGTATCACTAAAGGTTTACTGACTTCCTAACTTAGCAGCAACATTACCTGAACACTAATATCTACTTTGGCCGTCCCAATTGTCTTTCCCTCTCCAACAGCAACCACCTCACCCCCTTGAGGTTTTGTTTGAGCAGTTGGGGGAAGCAAAATTCCACTATTGGTTTTTTCCTCCACTTCTTTAATTTTTATCAGTACTCTGTCACCAAGAGGCTTAATAGCAGTGAACTGCATGCAAAAACTATCAATAAGGTACATGAAAGCATTGGATTATAAAAGCACATACATGTATTTCAAAAGCCAAAATGGTTGAAACATTCCTAGAATGACTAAGAGTATGATTGGGAGTTAGATAAAAAAGGAAGGAAGAGTAGGACATATATCTAGTCCTCTTTACAAGAAACAAATACCTAATTCATGAAGACGAATAAAAAGTAGTCATATATCATAAATTTAGAAATGCTTAGAGTATTAATTGGTGTCTTATTTATTAAATTTGCTTACATTAGTAACACAAATCTCATAATAAATAAAGATATTAAAAGAATTTAGAGATGAATGTATTTAAAAAAGGATACATGTTTCTTATAATGAGGTCAAGAAAATATTAAAATTATTTTATATAAATAGGACCAGAGATAGTATTTCTAAAATTAAGAGAATTATAAAATATTTACAAAAATAAACAATAGACCAACACATAAAGTATCTGTTTGAAAACACGGCAAAAAGTTATAAACGTAGATCCAGCACAAAAATTATAACTTATTAATTGAAGTAAGTGTAGACCCGTGTTCATTGAAACGTAAATACAAACATGCGATAAGTTTATGCTAACCATTTCATTTTATTTCTTTTATTTTACAAAATTATCAAATTCGACAATATTAATTAGAAATAACAAAATTTATTGTTCCCTCTCTTCTCCAAAACCCAACTTCCAAAGATGTGACTGGAACATAGCAGTTTGGTTCCATAACTCAATTACAAAGGCAATCCAGGAGAAATAAAAGCTAATAGAAAACCATAAAAAAAAAAAAGGAATACAGTTGTCCAAAACTAAAATGCTTGGTATAAGCGTTCATCGTCAATGTTCTATAGTTCCAAAACATACATCCAAACAAACTGTTCCTCGCACAGCGTTATTCACCAAACCCAACACACTCTCGAGTTCATATACAAACCACACTATATTTGGCGAAGGAAGATAAATTTTCATTCTGATTGTAGAACAAAAGATATACATATTCTCATGAATCCTTCCAATTAAAACATTTTTTATGCGGCATTGACATAACAAAATAGATAAAAGATAATAGCAAAAAATGCAGCACCTTTTTCACTCCGAACAATTATAACAACACTTCAAATTCATCTAATTTTTATAAAAGGAAAAAAAAAAGAGAAGAAAACCTTAGGGGCAACGACAGCGGCGGCTTTCACAACAAGACCACGAAAGGGGGTTTGGGAGAGATTGGGAATTCTGACACGGGAAGGAAACTGAAGCGCCGAAGGTCGAAGCCCTTCAAACGACGCCGTAGCTATTGAAGATGCTGTTGCTGTGAGCTGAGCGCCGGCCATTGATTGCAATAAGTACACTGCACACCGAAATTAACGAAAACAAGTGATGATGAGAGTTCGTGTGGAAAGCGAATTATCGCGAGAAAAGTGTATCATTAAATTACCTTTAATACAGGCGAAGCTGAGAGATATGTGAGTGAGGTTAGAGTGTGTGAGGAATGGGGGTTGAAACGATGAAGATAATAAAACCCTAAAAATGGATAGGGGGTTTTATCTTATGATAATCGACCCTTCTAGAACGAACTAGTGCACTCGTTCGGACGATACTGAGACTGTGTTCACGCGCCCAACCCACCCATTTCAGCCCCCTTGTTTATCCCTTTCAATAAGTAATTTTAGAACAGAATAATTTTTTTTTACTACACTTTTTAATATAATTTTCATTATTTATTAAAATTATAAAAAAAATATGTGCGGTAATAAAATTAAAATTTTTGTTTAAAAGAAGAGTTAAAATTACCAAATTAACCTTCACACTTTATTTTTTTATTTTAATTTAATTCTCTCACTTTTTATTTTATTTTTATTCTCCACCTTTTAAATACGTTTTTAATTAATTTTTTGTTTAAAAAATTAATATATTATAATTCATTCAGTATTTTTCACACATCTTAATCTTCCTTTATTAACTATTTTTTCATTAGATAAAATATATTGTATTATCTTATTATTAAGAGATTATAATATCTGCTTATATGTAAAATAATTATTATCATTAATTTTATATTAATAAACAGTAAATTTAATAATTTAATAAAAAAATATGTAAATACTTATTTAATATTTAAGATATTAAAAAATTATAATTACAATGTATAAAATATATATAATAACTTCTCAAATTTTTAGTATCCTAATAAACAATTATTTCTTATCAATTTTTTTCTCCTTTTCATCTATTTTATTGTTTAGTTTTTCTTTACTACTTAGTTCTTCTCCTTCTTTCTCTTGCCATCTCTTTCCATTATCACACAAAATCATAAACAAAACATATTTTTTTATTATGATTGTATCAATATTGTAAGTCATCATAATCGATATTTCAAGTTACAATTACCATAACTCTTTATGTCAAATGATGGTACTTACAATGGTTAATAAAAGTTGATTTTAATAAATGATAATAATAAAAATGTGTTTTAACAATAGTAGAAGAGTGAGACTTGTTGAGTTTAATTTGTGCAAATATAATTTCTTTAGAGTGATGGATAATTATAATTTAAAATGTTTGATCTGTGTTGTGATACTAACGGTAGTCAATGATTTGTTTAATAGTGATAAATTTTAATAAATATGAATTATGGTAGGTGATAATTTGTGATGAGGAAAGTAGAGATAATAATTACACTTTCCTTAATGGATATGACAACTTTAATAGGTATGATGATGAGAGTGATAATTTGGTAAATTTTGAAAATGTAGTGAATGGTACTTTTATTAAAGGTAGAGTAAAGGGTGTTGTTTTAGTTAATTTAAAGACAAAGAAAAAGAAAGAGAAGAAAAATGAGGTGAAAGAGAAGGAAGGTAAAGTGAAAAATGAATAGTCAACTTTTTTTAATAATTTTATTATAAATTTTTGGCTTAATTATGTTTTTGGTCCTTATAAATATAGACATTTTTGTGATTAGTCCTTACAAATATTTTTGTTTAGAAATGATCCTTATAAAATAGGTAAATTACGAATTGGTCCCTGCCATTAACTCTTCTTCTGTTAAGTACTAAGCTTGGCCTAAAAGAGTCCTTATCAGTTGCTTACATGGCTTCATACTTGCTTAAGTGGTTTGCTGAGATAGATTATTGAGGAGGTGGGTCACTTTCATAAATGAAAAACACCAAATTTTTAACCTCATTTCATTGTTTTATATTTAGGACAGACTGTGAAAAACCCCAATCTCCTGCTGCAGGTAGTCTTATTCCTCAACATTATCGAAGCCATTGGAAGGACAAAAGGTACAATACAATTTTGGAGCAACAAAATTAATGGCAACAAAATCACGAGTTTCAACATCTTCCTCAGCGGTATCGAAGCGACCAGGATAACCTCTATGTGATTGTGGAGAATTGTTGGTCCTATTTACATCCAATAGAAAGAAAAATTCTTGGAAGGGCGTTTTGGATATGTCTAAATTGAAAAGTAAGTAATAAATATCTTTCACGAGTAGTGTTTTGTATTGTTCATTAACTTCAAAAATATTTCTTACATTCGGTGTGTGTGAAATGTACAGTTTAAGAAGTCTTGTAAGTTCATTGAATGGGCTAATGAAGGAGTTTACGAGGGAGTGAAATTTCTGTGTTTGAATGTGGTTCTAACAATCACCGAAGAGCATGTGTGTAGGATTATAAATTTATAAAGAAAACTTGCACGTGAAAAGGCAAAGAGATGGATTCTATGTTACACAGTTGGAGTTTCTTAGGCCATAATTGTTTTGTTATTTATGTATATTGTCATGATAGGTTAAAATATAATTTATGTCCACTGTAGTAATATGAAATTGCAGTTTTAGAGTTCTGCAATTGTGTTTAGTTATTGTATTTTTAAAGTTTATACTTGTGTAAATCTGATTAATTATTGTTCTTTTTAGGTATGTATTTGATGGTGACTTTAGTCAGGTAACCAGATTTATCATAAATGAAATATTTTTTTTAAAATGTCATATTATTGAACAACTGTGGGAGTGTACTATTTGGATTGTTTAACTGTGGTGTGTAAAATAACCTTATATTGTTTTGTATATTGTTCTTAAATAAAAGTTGTCCCAAAATAACATGCACAACAGGTGTCCAATGTTAATATTTAATTGCAATCAGTCAACAGAATAATTTGTACATGTTAAAAAAGACGTTTCAAAGTTTTGTACATAGTTATGGGATAACAACTCATTAAATTACATTTACACCAACAAAATAATGTGTAGGTTTTCAGTATTAATATATAACTCTGCAATCTACCAATAAAATAATTTGTACATGTAAACAAAAAGGCTTTACATAAGTTGTGTCAACATAATATTTTTCATAAGTATATCCAAAATAACCTTAATATGTTTTGTACATTGTTCTGGAATAAAAGCTGTCCAAAATAACATCTAATTGTGGATAATAATATGCAGTTGTCCAGTGTTAACATTTAACTGTGCAAAATAATATTAACTTTGCAATTACATCCAACTATCAGCAATACATCATGGATTAAATTCAACTATTTTTTACATAATGTTACATTTGTACATCTAAAAAAGAAAAATTCATATTCCCTCTAAGTTAAGCTAGTTGTATCATAATGTGTAACAGAAATTGGGTCAACAACAATAACTTCAGATTAGCTTGTAGTAAGGAATAATGATTGTAATTCTTGTGGAGTGTTTGTTGAATCATGTTCCAGGCACTTAGTTAGATAGTCCTTAAAGAAAAAAAACCACAAAAATGCCTATATTTATAGGAATTACAAATATAATTAAACCTAAATTTTTAAAAAAATAAGTGACTATTTAAAAAAGATCAATCTAAATACATAGTGAAACATTTCATAAACAGAGTAACCTAATAAAGTTGTGTATTTAATAAAAATTAAACAAGAAAAATATATATTTTTAAAAAATAACATATTTGATATAAAAATTAATTGATTTTTTATTGGTAAATTATTTTATTATAAGTAAAATTTTAGATACTATCATGGATCATAAAGTCATGTAAATACAAATTTAACGTGTTTGATAAAATTATATTAAAAATGTTTTGCTTAAGTTATATTTACAATGTGTATTTAGATTAAAATTTTATTGTATATATAATTTCTTTCATGTATTAATAATATTTTTTAATAAACATTTTAAACATCACTGGTAATATTTATTAAATTTTTAAAAAATGTTAGCTAGTCACGAATTAATGTGAAGTCTTAAATATATTTTTTAAGAATTTTTGTCATGATTTTTTTTTATTAAATTACTTGAAATTTTTTTTATTAGTTATGTAAAAAAAAATATTCTTAATGAAGATAAACTTTTTAATTCAATATAAAGAAAAAATAAAAAAAATGAATTCCAATAATTTTAAGGTTATATTTTTAAAAAAATTACAATCATTGATAAAATTTATAATATTAATGAAGTTACTGGTATTTTAAATTTTTACGAAGTCCTCAAAACTATATAGTATTTAAAACTAAAAAAATATTATTATTAATTTATTTAATCTATAAAATATTACACACGTAAAGAATTTATATATAATGTATTTTTATTAAACAATATAACATTGATATATTTATACAATTTATTATATCTTATTGTAGGGAGTTCTTTCTAAGTTGTTTCTGAAGCTGAAATTTGAGTGAAAACTTTGTATGTTTAAAAGAATGAATTAATGTTATGCTTAAGTCAAACATCACTATTCTCTTTTTGAGGGATCCAATTGTCTCAGCCATATTTTGAGTCTTAGGCTAAGTGCTGTTTGTCCCAATTCAGGAATCGATTCTTGCGAAATCGATGACTTCATCAATTCGTAAACATAAATTTTGCTTTGTTGGGCTTACTGCAGTTAGAACCGCTAACATATCCTTCATAAAATCACTTTAACACGGTGATTGGTGTATGACTTTTTTAAATTCTTTGAATTGTGATATTCACGAATATTCTATAACTTTTTAAATTAATAATTATAATTTTTCTAATATCTTAAAAATAATAAAATAGTAATATTTTTTTAATTAAACTACTAATTTTATTATTTATTATTATCAAAATTGTTTTACATGTAAGAGAGTCTCACACTCTCCGTTATAAAGTACCATATATTTTTACTTATAATTTTCATGTGTAATAATGGTTATAAAATTTGAAATACAATAATTTGCAGTAATAAGAAAGAAGAGGTCATCAATTTGGTGGCCATTTGCTACTATTACAGCATCCTTTTCGTTAACAGCGACAACTATCAACGCCGCGTTGCCTTTGAATGTCCTTTACTCCCTCAACTTCGCGCACGTGCTCCTGTTTCTCATTAATCATCCCTTCACTTGTATCAATATTCATTAAAAAAAAATAAAAAATATATATATTTTGTAATTTTTATTACATACCTTGCAAAATCATATACAAGACTAAGTTAATCCTTATAAACGTATTATGTTTAAGGATAGAGATTGCTAATTTTATTATTTACAAACTAAGTTTTAATAATTTACTTTAAATTATTTTTTATAAATATTGAGTACTATTTAAATTTTTATTTTAAAACATTTTGTATTAATTAAAATAAAGATCTATCCCATGTTTAATTTTTATAATATTAAATTAAAATTTCATTATCTGACTTAATATTTAGCAAACAAAAATGAATAATAAAAATTACTTTTTATCGGCTTAATTTATTAGATATTAAATTTAAAAAATTAAAAATATATTCCAATAATTACAATTTTTTAGAAAGTAAAGACACTTATTTAAATCTAAAATATATCATGTTTTGTATAAAAATATATGTATAAATATAACATTTATATATGTCACAAATCATAAATTTTTACGTGAAATATCAAGATGTGTATGTGCAGAATAAATAAATAAATCCAAGTGTAATCAATTACTATAATTTGTATGATATATAATAATACATGTATAAATATATATATATATATAACACAAAATTTGCTTATATTATTAAATATATGTCTTAAATTTAAACTAAACAATGTTGTATTTATCATAAATTAAAATTGTAGATAAATTATTAGTATTAACTAATAAGAAAAGATTTATTGTTTGTTATTTGTGTATTTAACAAAATCATGTTCTGAAAGAAAATATATATTAAATATCTCATTCCGTACATACGTTAAATTATTAAATTTAACGGAAATCGTGAACTTGTTAGGTCACCAGCCGAGGTAACGTCTTATACTAAAACTAGTGCCAATTTGACTCGTTGTTTTTTTCTAAAATGTACGCTTACTTGCTTCTCTTTTTTTAAATTGTGGATAAATTTAGTTTTTTTGGTAGTGTTTTTCAGTTGATTTTGGTAGTGTGGATAAATTTTGTTTATAAAATTTTAAAATTAATAATTTTCTATAAATTTTTAAATTTAATAAATTTAGTCTTCATCAAATTTAAAAATTTTGAATTATCGTTTCTTACTTAAAATTTTTTTAAATCAAATTGATTAAATTGATTTTTATTCAAAATCAACCGATTAAAATACATAATTTCACTTAAAATGAAAAAAAATATTTTTTAAAACGAGACTTAATCATATTTGTCGTGTATTAATATTTAGTGCCACGTGACATTTATTTATTGCAATGCGATGTTCAGAAGGAACAAATAAATTGGGTAAGACTATTAATTGACGGTTTCAAGTTAAAGAAAATTAAGAGGAGGAACAGTTTAGATTAATTTTAAAACGAAGAACTTATCTGGCTTAATAAAAATTGAGAAAATAAAGCTATACATAATTTAAATAAAAAAAAAACAAGAAATTGACTAGCTCAATGTGAAACGATTTTCAGTCATAAATTCATAATCTTAATGAAGTGAGAAGCTAAGAACTAAGCTGTTAGTAGACAAACAAACACATTGTAAGATCATGGACAAGGGAAGTGAGATGTTAAGCATGTTTTGGAATTTGTATTCCATTTCTCTTTTTAAATATTTAATTCTTATTATTTTAATAAATGAAAAAACGATGTATTAAGAACACGTTTGATTTCTCTTTTAAAAATAATTTAAATAAGATATAGTATGAATTTATATTATATTTTATTTTTAAAAATAAAAAACTATTTTAAAAGAAAAATTAAACATACTCTAAATATATTTTAAAAAACTTTCTCATTCTTTCTTTTTCAATACTGAAATTTTATCTATTTTAATAAGCAAATAAAAAAAGCGACACTCAACCTAGTTTATAAAATATTTTTTTTTATTTTTTTCAAATATTCAATGCTTATCCTTTTTAATAAATATGAAAAATAGAATCTTAAACGTGTTTTAAAGAATATATTTTTTACATGAATTTTTTTCTGAATTTTTCTGTACAAATTCACTTATTTTGAGGAATATTTATACCTATTTTTTTATGAACTTGTTTGTGTAAAAATAAATAAATAAATCATATAAAAATAACATTTAATACAAAAGAAGACAAGAAGACACATAATATAATATAAAAAGATAAAATTAAGAATATAAAAAAGTGAGACTTGTATCATTTATGTAATTTTTAATAACTTTTAATTAATAATAAAAAATGTGTAGTTGACATTTTTCTCATTAATATCATTTTCTAGTCTAACATATAATTTTATATCAGTAATATATATGTATTGATATTTAATATTTATATCCTAACCTTTAATGCAAATCGGTATCATACATTTTAATAATGTAAAATTTTATTTTTATTAGAGAATAATACATTCAAATGTCTGTGACCAGTAAGCCTTGTAAAGTTATTCATAACAAGCTATTGTTTAATAAATTAAACATGGTACGAGTTACAATACTTGTTTCCACGTACATGCAAACTATATTTTTATTTTACTATTTTATACATTATTTTGATTTTTTTTGCCTGTTAAGTGAATATTTTTGTTTAATTTATTTTATAAAAATGAGTACTTGTTTTTTAGTTTTTTATAGAATTTTGAGAAAATTAAAATTATTATTTTAAAAATTGTTTCAACCAAACACGTGTCAAATAAACATTTATATTTTAAAATATTTTTATTTGTTTTGACCTACCATCCTAATATATTTATTATTTTTTAGTTTAAAATTAAAAAATTGTAATATCTACGAAATTAAAAACATTGCCACAAGGCCGGATCCAGGTGGCCTTTTATTATTAGTTATATTAAGTATATTAATAATTCTGTAATTATGCAATATATCTATCTTATAGAAGGGTTGATAATCCTTATACGTGCATTCATAAAATGGTATGTTGAGCCCTTAAAAAAATTATGACTAATTTCAAAATAGTAATAATAATCAATGGCTGCGAGAAAATTATATCATAAAATCCTGATTACAGATTCTCATACACACGCTATTAAACTTTGACCCACGTTTAATAAAAGAGGCTTGAGTGAGTATAGTCTTTGTACTTTCTACAATTCTACGTGAAGTACAACTTAATCTGAGTTATATCGGAGAACTGTGTATATAAATAAATAAAAGGCTGAATGAAAATACCATATTTGAATTGCGTTTGAATTGACATTAAGTTCACTCATGAATTTATTTTAATGATACGAAGTTATAATTGAGAATTAAAAATAATTGAACATAATTTTGAATAAAATATAAAACTCTTTCTTAATATGTGAAAAAGTAAAAGGCATTTTATTTACTTATTTATTGATTAATTTATTAAGGAGCAAAGGGAAGTGGAAGTTTCGGTGGTAGAAACCTAGCAAAGGTGGTAATTGGGGAAGTGGTATTTACTTGTTTAAGTTAAATGTAGCCGCAAATATTTAATTGAATGGAAAGGATGCGTCAACAAGGCCACAGAACTGAAGTGAGCAGTGAGAAGTGAGAGTGTGTGGCATCTTCAAACTTCATGAATTTAAAAATGCTTTTACCATATAATATAATATAACGTTGTTTATTCAAAGAGGAGAATGTAATACTAAAATCACGTGATTATAAAACCAAGTGAGTGGTCTAATTTTGTTGTCTAATATTGTCTCAAGAGACGCGGAGGGACATCATCATGGCTGTCGTCAGCGTCCACGTGTACATCGTTATGCACTTTCCAACACAACTCCTCTGTCAACTGTCACACACGCCTTCTAAGTCTTACACACAGTGAGTCAAACTTCTTCACTCGCTTCATTGCAAATATAAAAGCCGCAGACTCTTCCTCCATCAGATGCAAACGCAGCCAAAACTGCCAACGACAACATTCCCCAACACAACCCAAACAAAAGCTTGCGATACTAAAACCACAAAAGCGAAAAAGAAAAAAAGGAAAAAAGAAATAACAAAAGTGTAAAACATTTCGGGTCATTTAAAGTAGCGAGTGAGTTTGTGTCGGAATTAAAAAAAAATATGGTGAAGTCGAGCGTGGAAAAAAAACCTGCGGCGGAGCGAAACGGCTCGTCGTATAGAGGTGTAAGGAAGAGGAAGTGGGGAAAATATGTGTCTGAAATTAGGCTTCCCAATAGTCGACAGAGGATTTGGTTGGGTTCCTACGACACCGCCGAGAAAGCGGCGCGTGCCTTCGACGCCGCCATGTTCTGCTTACGTGGCAGCGGCGCGAGGTTTAATTTCCCGACTGACCCGCCGAACATCGCCGGCGGAAGGTCCATGACTCCCTCTCAAATTCAGATCGCCGCGGCCCGTTTCGCGAATTCGGAGCCTCGAAAAGAATATTCGGGTCCATCCGTTTCTACACCGATGGAGTGTTCTTCTGAGGAGGAGGAGGAGGAGGAGGGGATGGCGTCGTTGCCTATAGAGTCGCCGTCGCCTTCAGAGGTGAAGGTGCAAACCGACAGCGACGCCACGCAAAACGGGTCGTTTTCGGATTTGTTTTCCGCAATCGGGACGGGTCATTTCGAACCCGAATATTGTGTTTTTCCGGGTTTCGATGAGTTTAGTAGTGACTTCTATGTGCCGGAGCTGCCAAGTTTTGATTATGAAGAGAACTTGGATGGGTTGGTTATTCTGGACTCGAACTTGTGGAACTTCTAAATGGGTCGGGTTTTGGGTAATTTTATTATATCCGAAATCGTGACAAGAACTCGGGTTTGGGTTGGTCAATTTTTATGGGACCAAGCCCTCTGCTATAGTTTAGTGCTGTGGGTCATTATTATTTTTTACCACGTAGTTAAGGTTTTCGATTTTGCGGATAAGATTCATAAAATCATTTAATAGTCATGACTCAAGATCATTACTTGTAAAGTTGTGTGCAGATATTGTAATTCTTTTTAGCCATTCATTCAATTATATAAAAGGATAAGATTTTTCGTCTAGATAATGTTGGTGACAAGGCCTGGCCCATTAATTAAAATTGTTTATACTGTTATTAAGAAAGGACATGTGATTTTGACCAAAAACAAATTGAAAAAAGGACGTGATGATCATATATATCCCAAGAGAACACAATCTGTGGAGTATTTGATGATCATATACAGACTTGATTGTTGATGGATTCCTTAGCTCATCAACTATATTTTTATATACATAGTTGATTAAATTCAACTAATAGCTTAACAATTGTAACTTTAAAAAAACTTACCACTTCAATTAATTAGTGATTAATCGAATCAATATTTGGACTTAGAGATCAGTATGCAGTATGATATTAATAACATTGGCCAGCTGCGGCACCGGAATTTATGATTTGGAATTTTGGCCCGTCAGCAAATAAACAGTAAGAGAATACTAAAATTAAAAAGAGGGAAATGCGTCTAAGCTTTCTTTAAAATAGAGAATCTGATGAGCCTAAACTAGATGTCCCTTATCTATTTAACTAGTAATTAATAAAAATCCTAACAAACTGCTTCCACAGCGAGCCTCTTGACCATGTCTCCACAACTTCCTGGTCCAAATGTTTTTTCTGAAACATCAATCGAGCATGATTCCTTGCCCACACATGCCTATATATAGAAACCCAAAATTTGAAGCAAGTTAATCCATCATCATATATAAAACAATTTTGAAGATACAAATAAAAATTAATTAAAAGCTTACATTTTTCATAATGGACAAAGCATCACTATTGCTTTCGCAACTGCCCCTACTAAATGCTCCACATTCACCTTGTGGATTGCCAAAACTTGCAAACTTTATAGCCGAGATGGGACGACCATAGCAAGACAATTCCAAAGTCTTGTTCTCATGAGTGTTTCCACAAGCAGTGCCAACAACAACTGTTTGGAAATTCACTAGTGATGGGTTGCCACCAATTTCCTCAAACAAAACCAATGTGTTTTCACCATCTTGAATAAAGGAGCGAGGCACATGGTACCTGAAATTATTTAAAACAAAGCACCAATTTTTGGAGATGCGATATTATTAAATAAAATAGTAATTAATTAATCAACATGAGAAAAAAAAAAAGGGCATATAAGGCAATTGTGAAAGAGTTTGAGTCAACGAACCATCGCTGGGTGGGGTTTCCACAATTGCTAACACATTTTTTGTCATCATATTCACCACGGTAGTCACAAGGGTCAGCACTACAACCATCTTCATCAGCATAATAACTAGGCCAAGTGCGACCCAGAGATTGACCATTCACCCAGGCATAACCTTTACCCATACCTTGCAAATCCACAGCAACTGGGTCTGATCCTAGAGGAGCTTTGAAAGTGGTCTACAAAATATAAACACATTATTAATTCATTGATTAGTTCAACCAAAGGGAATAACAATTTTATAGTAATACACAATTTTTGAAGAAAAACAATTTACCTTGTACCAAGTGAACATCCTATTTATGGGTATCTGGTCAGATTCCCATTTGGAAGGAGAAGCATAGGGTGAGTTTTCACTGTAGAATTTGTTATCCCAACCATGCAACCCAACCTTGTAGGACCAGGGGTGTGAGGATAAATCTTTAATTATGGTCTCATCACCATTTCTACCAATCACTTCAATGGGCCCAACAAGACCAGTGTGCCATTTATCGTAGTTCTTCCCATAGTTCTATTCAACAAAAGAAACATATAATATGGTACATAATAATAACTGGAACTAAATTGAGTAATGTATATAGACAATTGAATATGTTATGGGCCATAATTAAGTAGTGTGATACCTGAAGTCCAACAGTGACAGTAAGCAGGCTGATAATGTTCTTCCCAGGCTTCAACTTAATTTTAGTCTCATATTTATCATTATGAATGCCATATGTGGCCCAATGGGAACCTGTACTTCAATCAAACAGGGACCATGTTATTAAATTAAATTGTAACGTAACTACTAGTTATAACATAATGCTGTATATTCAACCGTAGGTGATAATTAGTATGTGACATAATATTACCAATATGTTCTCCGTTGATGAATACATGAATTACATGACCACTGCCATTAATCCTAAGAGACATATCATCTGCCCAAACTGGATCATTTTGATCAATATCAAGTCTATCATAAAAAAAACAAATATTGTTAGCAATTTTTTAACAGAACAAAAAAGAGACAAAAGAAGAGAAAAAATTACGTGGTTATGATTGATTACCTTGTCATGTACCAAAGGTAGTCAGTGGCATCATCAGTGACTCTTTTTTGATCAAGAAGTGCATCTACAGTGAAATTACCTTTGCCAAGGAGGGCATTATCAATATTCTCAGCTCTCCACACCCACTTCAAAGCTATTGGCTCATCTTCAGCTTTGTTTTCCGCCTTTACCATAAGGGAGGTTTGAACATTTACCTAATTATGAAAACATAGATGCATCAATTAACAACATATGCAACAATTGGTCATCATGAACAAAATAGCTAGCATATGATTTTGGTTTATACTACTGGAAAATATAAAGGGTTACCTTGGCTGTGTTATACCCTTCAGTTTGACAATCAGGAAGAAGACTAACAGACCAAGCAGGAACATCATATGTATTTCCTCGAAATGTTATTGTGGCACCAGTGGTGGTGTTGGAGTTGCTCAAGAAGCAGCTTGATGAATCATTCGTGGAATACACAGTAGCCTAGAAGTTGAAACTGTGTATGTCATAATAATAAGTGCTTTTGTCTCTAAAAATATCATAGTCATTGAATTTGTGAGTGTTCTTTATTCGTTTACCTTAACAGAGTTGCCAAAATCAGTTTCTGACACGTTTCCGTTGGTAAGACTGTTTTCCATCGATTTCAGAACCATGTGAAGTTCTTTGAGGTGACCCCATTTTGGTTGGGCAATGTTTCCTGCAATTTTGAAAGCGAAAGGTTTTTTTCATGGAAAAATATTGTTCGATAAAAAATAAAAAATAAACATTATAACCTAAAATGAAAATATATAATAAATGCAGTTACCAAATTCATCAAGAGGAGCGTCGTAATCATATGAAGTGGTAATGTATGGACCCCCAGCTGTTCTTCCGAAGTTAGTTCCACCGTGATACTGAAAGCGACAAAAAAAAGTTATACTTGTACAAAATGTTGCTAGAATGTTACTTAAAAGAAGTAAGAATTTGAACTTTTAATTATTTACCATGTAGTAGTTCTGGAATGTGCCTCCGGTTTGGAAAAACTTTGCCACAGCATAAGCAACATCTTCTGCAGTTCTATGGGGATCTTTACCACCCCAATTCTTGAACCTTTAAAAAAGATTAAAAAAATTGATTGCAAAATAACTTTAGTAACGAAAACTCATGAACAAAGTTTTTTTAAGGCAAAAAAATTGACCAAATAAAACAAGAGTTTAAACTGACCAGCCAACCCAATTTTCAGTCCACATTTTAGGACTATTAGGGTTATTGGGTTCAAAGTCCTGACAATACCAACCATTGCAAGTATTGATCTAGCATTTAATTTAAAGAGAAAATTATTAGCTAACTTCAACAATGAATGAAATAAAATAATTTAGATGACTCCAATATAAATTGTAAAATTTACCATAGGCTGAGGAGCATCAGGTTACTGGCACATGATCCATGGAACCCCAATATCGAAAGATTCGGCCATGTTAGCACACCAATCTATATAAACTTTGCCAGCATCCCCATAAGCGGACATCACATTCCCGTATTCGTTTTCGATCTTTTTTCATTAATCATAACAATCAACAATTAATTAGTATATAAAATAATATTATTTTATTGCATAATATCTAATATCGTTAACAATTAAATTTATTAGAAAAAAGCTGTAGTACCTGAGATAAAATTATGGGACCGCCTTGAGATGCAAACAATTTTTCTTTTTTTACCATATCCACAATCAAAGTCGTAAAATTTTGCATTTCATTCTATGAATACAAAATTAATGAAACAAAGTAAGAAATAATAATTTACCACAATATAATCCCAAGAAAATAACAGTAAACTAAAATAATAATAAAAATTTACCATGAACACTTGATTTGCCGTCCGAATCTCGACACCGGGTAGATTATGAACCCATACAGGGATCCCTCTAAATTTTTTTTAATAAAATGAGAATTTTATAATTTTTATGATTAAACATATGTTCTGTACTTAAAATGAAGTCAATTGAATTTGAAGAAGTCTTAGTTAGAGTCAAACTTACCCATAATTCCATTCAGCACAAACATAGGGGCCAATGCGAGGTACAGCATAAAGTCCTTCCTCTTGAATGGTTTTGAGAAATCTAATAAAATCGTTATTGCCAGTGAAATCATATTGACGACGAACAGGTTCATGAGCATTCCAAAAAATATATGTTTCAACAGCATCCAATCCTCCATCTTTTGCTTTCTTAATCAAATCGAGCCACATCTGATGTATATAAAAAATGAGTTAACAAATAACATATAAACAATGCTATTATACAAATATAGATCAGAGATAAATATGAAAAAGACAAAGCAAAAAATGATTAATGAGGAATGGTGTTGGACCTGAGGTGTGCTTCTAGGATAATGAATTGATCCAGATATTAGCACCCTCCTTTTTCCATCAAGTTTGATGGCTCTTCCATCATGAGTGACTTGAACGGCATTGATGCCACAGAGAAGAAAGCTAAGAAAGCAAATGCAGACGAAACTATTCAAAGGAGCCATCTTGTAAACTCAAGATTGTGTTGTTAGTTTTAGAGGACACTAGCTCTCCTTATATAATACAATTTCGGCGCAGTTAATTAAGTTTTATTCTTTCTCATGCGTTTAATGTATTTAAAGAAAAAAAAATAAAAATTAGATTTTGAAAGTGCTGCAATAAGAATTTTGAGAGAATCTATTATATATATATATATATATATATATTAATTAGATTAATAATTTTTAACATGTATTATTAATTTATTTTAGAACTATAATAAACTAGATCGTCTCTTATAATCTACATTATTTTTAATAAAATATTGATATTTAGAAAAAAATTTATTTTAATTTTTTTAACTAAATTATTTTCATATTAAAATAAAAAATAAAATATATACTTGAGAGAGAATTTAGATATTTTTATATTATTCTTAACTTTTTATTATTATCACTTATTATTCCTCTATTTTAATTATTTAACTGTATAATTATTCTCTCTTGATTTGTGCATCTATGCCGGAAAAAAGCTTTGCGGGCATTTCAAAGTTGAATAGAAGTTGTTTTATTTTAAACGTGATTTGATCCCCAATCTTATGGCACCGTAGGCTGTACTGTATATGGAAATTCTCAATGTTACCTTGTTCTTAGAGGTTTGAGTTGACCATTAAGAAAAGTTTATATAAGTTTTACGAATTAGATATATATTATATTAACAAATTTTTCTGCACTGTAGAAATATTTTTAAATTTAAGAAAAATAAAAACTATAAATAAAAATATGATTATTATTAATGATAAAATCATATCTTAAGAATGAATAAAGTATAAAAGGAAGTATAGCCCAAAAAGAGTGTATAAAAGAAAATATTTTTGTCAATAATAAAAATTTTATTTTATTAGAATATAATTAAAGAGATAAGATTAATAAACTGAAGAAGTTATGCAAATACATTACTTTACCCAATATACAGTCTACAGATTGAATACTATTAAGTGAAAATTCTAAAATCTGATAAAATAAAAAACCATAGAAAATATGTAAGACAAATCATGAGACTTAATTTAATTTAAGAGAGGGAGAAAAAATTATTAAACTTTTAATTTCTACCTTCAATAGTCAAATTTAAAATATAATTATCAATTAGTAATATTAGTTTTTTTTTAAGATCAATATTTTATCAAGAATAAAGTTAAAATATATGAAATATTCTAATATGTTACGACTTTAAACAAAATTAACAATATATGTTAATAGAATTTTAATAGTTTGTATTATTGTTAAATATTTATAATTTTCTATTTCACTGAAAATGTTGAAGCATAAATGATTTACTCAAATAGAATGATCAAATAAATAATTATTGTCATAAAATTTTAAATTATTAATTAATTATACAGTGTAAAAATATAATAGAATTTATATAAAATAACTTATTCAATTATTTTTATAATAAATAAAAAACTAAATAACTAATAACAACAAGATAATTAAATTAATTTATTTTTTATAAATATAAAATTTTATTTAAAAAATACTTATAATATTAAATGATGTAATCATTATTTTATAAATATATATTTAACATTACAAAAGTGTATAATTTTTTTTTAACAATCAATATATCTCAATTTTATTTATAATTTTTTATGATATTCTATATTGTTTCTTTTATAAAAATAAAATGAATATTTTATTTTTTTTTGCTAATAAATAGAGCTTAGAGGCCAAACAACAACAAGAACCTAAGTAGTACCTTTAGGATATCAAGAACCTATAGCATTAAGAGATAAAAGAAAAAGTAAATCTAAAAGGGTTGAATCAAAAGAATAAAAAGTCATTCTATCATCAGCCCTACCTAGTCTTCGCTAGCCAATTAGCACAATGATTAGCCTCTCTCAAAACATGGCTAAACCTAATAAAAAGAATACATTTTAACAAATCCTTAATCTCACCAATTATAAGAAGAAAAAATTACAATTAAGATAATTTACAAGCAAAGAAATAGTCTCTTTAGAGTTACATTCAATTCATATCAACTGAATATTTTCCTGCACTATCATCTTGAGCCCTCAATAAAATCCCTAAAGCTCAGCAGTTATAGGAGTACAAGGATCCAGGACCCTACAAAACCTAACTATTAAAAATCTTCCTTTACAATCGCTTTAGATGCGATTGGATAGGAGCCTCCCATTTTATTAGACTCTGGGAATCCATCACACTAGCATCCTGATTAAACCTACCACAAAAAGGAAAACAATTAAACTCATGAAAAATACCCTGTAATACCCTTTTAGCAGTAGAATGCTGATTTTGAAAAATAGCTTGGTTCTTGTTTCTCCACAAATTCCATATTGTTATCCCAAATAACACATCTTTGTGAGGATAATTTTTAAAATTTTGAGTATCCAAATTATATTCGAGCCAACTATGCAAACCTTAACTAAAGAAAGGAATTCAGTTTTCAGGAAGAACAAGAGAATTTTAAATCTTTTGGGCAAACCATCAATCCCTAAGAATATGTATGACATTTTCTGCGTCCTCATTACACCTAAAGCAATTTGAAGAGTTAGCCATTCCTCTTTTGCATCTTTTCACATTAGTTAATAATTTATCATGAGCAACCTTCAAAAAAAAAAAATAGAGATTTTTGGAAGAACTTCTCCATTTTCATATTACTTTAAACACATTATTATTGATCTCTCCACTGTCCTTAATAATTTATCATGAGCAACCTTCAAAAAAAAAAAAATAGAGATTTTTGGAAGAACTTCTCCATTTTCATATTACTTTAAACACATTATTATTGATCTCTCCATTGTCCTTAAGATTTGAAATCAGATTATAAGCTGACTTGCAAATGAACTACAACAGAAAATCAAGTGAGAGTTATTGCAGCTTATCATATAATTTTAAACTCAAAGATCAATGAATGCAATAGATAATTCATGTATGCTAAGATATAGGTAAATATAGTCTATATGGAAATTATCATTGATAAATTTTAAAATTATATCAATAATTTCATTACAAGAAAAATAGTTATTTATAACTTAATTTTTAGTCATAAATAAATAAAATCTAATAATTAAGTGACTAATTCTCTAACTGATATAATTAAATCACTAAATATATAATTATTGATGATCTATAACAAACTTAGCAATTGATAATTTAAAGACCACAATTAGTAAACAAGCATTTATCTAAATTATAGATAACAAAATTCTTCAATTGTTTAACACAATTATATTGACATATTTAATAATTACTCTAACATAATATAATTAAATATGATATATTTATCACATTATTAATAAATAAATTAAATATCTAAAAAATAAAAAATAACAAAAAAATAGAAGATTAAAATTTTAACTATAGCTATAATCATTAAACATATATTTTATCCAATAATCTTACATGTATGAATCCTTTTAATTTATAATTCTATGTTTAATTTGTGATTCAAATTTTAATGGCTTAATTAAATTTTATCTATCTAGTTTCAATCATGTGTAATCATAATTTTTCAAGACTTTTTTCTAATTAAGTATTTTTAATTTTATATTTTAATAAATATAGTGTTTGTTGTCAAATTTTTAATTAAAACTCCTAATTTTTTCTCTAAATTTTTATAATTGAATCAATTAAATTAATTTAAATTAATACTAACAAAACAAACTATTAAATTTAGTCCAAAAAATTATTTTCTTTTCAAACCTTAATTTTATATCTTATTACATTTTTAAATTTTATTAAAATTCTTCCTTCTAAACTTTTAAAATTATTTTATGTTGTACTTTCATAATAAAAGTTCTAAAGTCTTATATAAAAAATAATTCACAGTTTTTAGTAGAAAAACTTAATAAAATAAATAAATTTAAAGATTTCAAAAACAAAAATAATTCACTTAACTTAAGAAAAAAAAAGGTCTCACTACTTTGACACCTGTGGAGAGACCTGCAATCCTGTGTATTTGATCGGAGGAGGAAGAGGCCAAAGGGAAACTGGTTTTGAGATTATATTTCCTTTAAGAGTGATTTCCATATCCCATGTCTGTGGTGTTATTCCATCATCAAACTGATCATATTAGTCATTAAAAACACTAATCCTATTTCATTCCAATGCTAATCAACATTTACATAAGTATTAAAGTGTCCTTTGCAAATATCTTCTTCATTCTACGTCTTGCATACACTAACGTTGTTGTAACTTATTTTTCAGTTCATATTAAGCACATCTTCCTTTACCCTATCAAACTTATATAAAATCAAAATCTAAATTTACATTATAAGAAAATAAAATAGGATAAAATCATTATTTTTATCATATCTTATTTTTTAATATTTATTTAACTAGTATAATATAAGAAGTCTATCCTATAATTTTATTCTCCTTTACTCTCTAGTGTAAGTTTTATCTTGTGAGAGCTTTAAGTTAAAAATAAATGAAATGAAATATTATCCTATTTTTATCTTTCATATTTTTATTCAAATTAAATTTTATATTTTTCTTTTCTGTTCATCAAACAAGCATTTATCATTACACACGAAGAATTTTAACAATATTTTTTTATATTTATATATTTTATTGTGAACCTATATTTATATTTAAACGGTACGAAAACCCATAAATATGAAGAAAAAGGGAAAAAAAAAGTTCATATATCAAGCCATCCTTGTTAGCAAGAAAAAAAAATAGCTTAAGTCCCACTTTATGAGTAAAAAAATCATATAATATGATATGGTAACTTGATAAGACAATTAAATTAATAACTCTTGCCTTCTGTTTGGAAGAATCAAAGGAAAGCGATGGAAGAAAAATAAAAATAAATGAAAAGGTTACAATTTATTTTGATAAATTATTTTTCTTTCACTCTTTTAATTAAAAAAATAAATATTTGAATTTTTTTTATTCAACACAACATTAATGATTAAAAAATAAGTGAACAAAAGACACACCTGGCTACAGCTAGTTTTTCTGAGTCTTTTTCTTGAATTAAAAGAAAAAGAGAAAAAAGAGATAAATTATTTGAGAGGAATAATTGGAGTTGGATTGAGAAGCGACAAATAGTTATGGAGTGGGGCTCTATCACGTCCTTTTCATATAAAAACAAGGGCTCTACTATCTCCAATTCAGTGGGCTCTTCAATGCAAAAATTAAATTAAATTTATTATATTGTTTTTTAATATAGAAGTTACTCCATAATATGTGTAAAATTAAATATATTTTTATTCTTTAAATTATATTCATTTTTTTGATAAAATTTTATTTTTTAGTTTAATTCTTATACTTTTAAAATTTATTAATTTTAGTATTTAATTACTGTTAAAATAATGATGTAATTAATTCAAATATTCACATTTTTATAAATTTATATTAGTGAAAATAATTAAATTAGTAATTTTTAAAATATAAAGGCTAATTAAAAAAGTCAATATTAAAATATTTTAATTAATAAATGATTTTTAAGGAATGATTATTGTTCTTCATCGTAGGAATGTTATCGACCTGATATAATACCACCAGGCTAACTTGACCAGTCGCTTTAGGTTAGGTCCAATTTTCAAGCTGTTTTTTTTTTAAGTCTCTTTCTTTCATTTTTAAAAAGTTTTAATTTAGTGTTCATAAAATATTTTGACCTGATATTTCTTTCTGTTAAATTTTACTTTATATTTATCTTTTGACTTCTCCGACTATAAAATTGTTTTTAATTATTCCTTTCATTGTTCTCTTTCTAACTTACAAGAAGATTTAGTAGTGACTTTTAATAACATTTCATTTAGAAAATTTCTTCTAAACCGTTTAATCATTGACACTTTAAAGACGATAATTATCTTTAGTAAAAAATTTGCATTTTTATTTTAAAATTAAGTTATTTAATTACCTATATGTTCAAATTTTAAGTAAAATAACCAATAATATTTTTTTTATCTTATTTCTCAATATTTCAATTCAAACTAATTTTAATGTTTTCCCACTTAAGTCTAATATACTTAGACAAAGCATAAACAAACTATCTAGAGAATAGACAAGAAAAGAGATTATAATACACTGAGTTAAGATATATTATTTTTTATAATGTTAATAATTTTATATAAAATATTTTTAAATCAGACTAATTATTAAATAATATTTATTTATTATATTTATTCTAAAAATTAATGGAGATTTGTTTTAATTTAGTTTAAAGATCAACACTTAAATTTATTATTTTTTTAAAGTGATTATTCTCAAATAATGCATGTTTGATTTCATTAAATTCAAATAATTAATAGATGTTTTTACTAGCTTTTATTTTTAAAAAATAATAAATGATTAATTTAACATTTAATTTAAATTATATATATATCAATATTATAAAAACTATTAAATAATTAGTTTAGGAAATATATAATTAAATTTTTACTAGACCCTTAATTTTCAATTTAATATCTTAATTAAATTGTTAGTGTCAAATATTTTAGTATAAGAGGATTTAAAATATCTTGTATAATCCTTAATATTTATTGTTGGTCAATTTATTTATTTTCATCATTTACGATAAAAAAATAATAAAATACTTAAATGATACATTAAATAATATATATTATTGATTGTGTTATAGAAAAATGTCGTGTATAATATAATTTTTTTATGTTTTTAAAGTCTTTCATCTATTTATTTTTTTAATTCTTTCTTAATATTATTATTATTATTATTATTAAAAACATCCATAATTAGAAACTATCATAATATTCTTTTCTTTTTCTTAGATCTTTTCGAATTTTTTTGCCTTCACTGGTAGATTTACCTTTATAATTTTTGCTTTCTCTCTGTTCCCTTTTGTCGAACTTGCATGCCTATGCTACAGGTAATGATGTGAATTTCAATAAATCTCTGAATCTTGCATAGTTAAAGTTTATGTGATTACTTGATAAAGACGAAGGGGTGAAGGGATCAAAGTTTGTAGTAAAAAGAATAGAAAAAGAACAAACAACAGTAACATGAAAACATAATAAAGGAAGAGAGAAAAAATATACACCAACAACCTTCTATTAACAAAAAATACACTTAATATTAGAAAAAAAAATACACAATAAAAATCATTCACTTTTAATTTTTTAAAACTGACTCACCAACCGGAATCTTATATAATTATTTTTCTTTTTTATCTTTTCACTTTTACAAGTAGTTTAATGATGCAAATTTCAATGACAATGATTTTTTAACAGTAGTATCTTTTTATACTAATAGCATTACGGAATAATAATAAATAAATAAATAAATAAAATATTTTAAAATTTTAAAAGACTTTAATAAAAAATACCACATTATATATAACATCATTTTTATTATTAATTATATATTAATGAATATACATTTCAATATATTATTATTATTTTTTAACAGTAAACTATGATAATGAGTAAATTGATAGGCGAAAAGATTAAAAAATTAATATTATGGGTCTATGAATATTTTTAATTTAAACATTAGGACCAGATCAGCCTGAGTCTGTGATAATTAATTCTATTGGCGCTGCAATCAATCAGGCCCGTACAACATTTGGGAAACATAGGACGCGTGCTGCTTCATCCAACGGTTAGATCCCAAGAATGTGCTTTGAAATTTTTTATTCGATTTTCTAAGAAAAAATTTAGGTATATTATAATAAATGCTTTTGATGTCTTTTTCAATCTATATTATTTTTTTAATAATTTATAATAACATTAACAACAAAACAGCTTAAGTGTAATATTACATATATTACTAATGTTATTTTTTTTAATTAAAACTAAAATTTTATCTTAATAATTTACCTAATACAAGTCAGTAAATGTATGCATTTTTTAAGCTTATGTTATAGGTAATATAAATAATCTGCAAACTCTTTTTAATCTTTAATAATATGCTCTATTTTTTAATATCTTTATTTCATATATTTTTAGACTTAACATGAGTTTTTGTTTTTTAAGAAAAATTATCTCACTCCTGAATGCCACATTTCTCGTGCATCAATGAAATTTACCAAAATGCTTAAATATTACTTATGTATGGTCTTAAGAATTGATGAAAGTGTTAAACAAGCATTAACCATGTTTGCAAAATTAAGAATCAAACTACTCCATTGCCTGCCGTATAATTTGTATAATTCAACCACCCAATTACGCACTTACCCAAATTAAACTAATGTTAAAAGTTTATTTTTTTTATACGGTGTCTTAATCATTGAAAATGACATTTTCATGAAACTGGCCCACTTACAAAGTAACCCTTATATAATATTAATGTTTAAATAATCACAACACGGACACCTGTCCAAAGGTGTAATCGAATTAGTAAATTAATCATACGTTTAATAACTTAATTAATATAAAATCATTTGTTGGACATATCTCTAGCAATCATCACCCACATAATTCCAAACAAAACCACGGGCTTAGTCCAACCACTCCATCAATTATATTACAACATCTATGGTGACATCCTAGTTGGTCTTATAAAAGACACCCACATCTCACCCTTCATAATAATCTCTGGGGCACACAAACACCCATCTTCTCCATCCATCCTCATTCTCCACAATTCTAGCACAAAATTCTTGTCATGTTGGGGAAGAGGCCACAACCACTGATCGGAAAGTTTTCCAAATTATTAGTCTCCGGCGGCCGCGCCGCCGCACTCTTAGAGGCCGCCATAAGCCCTAGAAGCCCGTTGGACATGAACTTAAAGATGCAATCACCAAAGGGCCCAAAAAGCTATGACCTTGGTGGGGTTGGTCTAGGAATTGTGGTGGCACTTGATAAATCCTCCGAACCTTTGCATGAAGTTTTGCCCAAACATGCCGTTTGCACATCAAACTTGAACCGATCTGGAGCAATCCCAATTCATACCATAAAGGGTATGAACGAAATTCCCGTTGGAAGCTCCGAGGATTACACTTATGTGACATACCATGTTCCTAACAAGACCATCACCAAGGTTTATTATGATGGCGGTGAAGGTGGAATTATAAGACATGGGTACTATAATATTAATAATACCAACAACAGTAGCAACGACATGAACGTCGGTGTTGTCAGAAGAATCCCACCAACACAAACCTTAGTTGAAGAAGAACCATCATTTCCCACCTCAGATTTTCTCAGTTCATGTCACTTGTGCCGAAAGAATCTCCATGGCAAAGACATATTCATGTACAGGTACTTGGAAATTCAAAATCTTTCTTGTTCAAATTTTGATCTTTATTATTATTATTATTATTATTATTGTGGTGTTTGGACTAATGATTAATTTTGTTATGATGTGTTTAGAGGAGAGAAGGCGTTTTGTAGCACTGAGTGTCGTTCAAGGCAAATAATGATGGACGAACGCAAAGAGCAGTGTCGTTCAGAGGCTTCAAGGTCTGGGGAGTTGTCAAGTTCTCCATACACAAGGGACCAAATGTTCTCAGCTGGGATCGTGGCCCTTTAGCTTGCAGTGGAAGGTCATGGAAGACAAGCTAGAGACTCATACTTTGAATTTAATTTACATCATATAGTGCTATGCTACATGTGAAAACTAAGAAACATTGGTTGTAATAACCAAAGGAAAATTTTTGATCGGAAAAGATTTTGATGTAGTGAATACTGTTACAGAGTTACGAAGTTTAGATCTTAATTGCACAGATTTAATAACTTGTTCTGTTTCCAAGTTCTGTCCAAAACATGAATTCCATTTTTTCAAGTTATGACTAATAACATTAAAATAAATATAAATTATTTGAACATAAATTAAACTCACGCTAATTTTGATTTTGGTTTCTTCTGCTCTCCTCTGCTCTGTTTTGTTTCTGGTTTCCTTTGCTTTTTCAGCTCTGTTCTGTTTTGCGTTGCAATCAAATTTCAATCAGCTTTATTTCAGTGTCTGTTCATAATTCAATCGGTGGGCTCGGAGGGTTTAATTCTCTTTGACAACAGTGCTTTCAATGCAGCAAAGGATGGTTCAGTGGTCCGATTGTTGTTAAGTAATCTCTTAAATTTAAATTATAAACAATTTTAATTTTCTTAAAATTTTCAATTTAATAAATTTTTTCTAAAATAAAGTATTTTGATTTTTTTATTTTTTTACTTATAATTTTAAATTTTCATTTTTTATGTTTAGTTTTCATATATTAAATGAATTGTTTTTAACTTTCTGCTAATTCACAAACCAAAATATAAAAAATAAGAATAAGATTTTAAAAACTTTAACAAAATGACTAATTTTATTCCATTTAAAAAAAATAATTGTCTTGGAAATATTGAAATTGCAATATAGTCTACCAGGAGTGCAATTAATTTTTTTTTATCAATACCAATATATTTGAAAAATATATTTTATTCTTGTACATAATTTTTATTAAATGTGTTTAAAATAAAGTGTGCAAAAATATTATACATACTTTTCCCTTATATATTCCTTTTTATGGTAAAAGAAAGTTGAATAATTGTATCCTTTTATCGTAAAAGGGACATAAGAAGAGAAAGTAAACGAATATAATGTGAAAGAAAGATTTTATTTTCTGTTGACAATCCACACTGGCTTTATAAAATAAACTAATTAATAAACAAGAGAGTAAAACTAAAACATGATGTTTGAAATATATATTGGGATTAATTGCAATTTTGTAAATTAAATTTAAAATAAAGTAATTTATGTTTGAAAAACTCCGTTATAAAAAAAAATCTATAATAAAATTTAATCAACACTTTTAAATTCAATGTAAAAAAAAAGCACAATTTTACGTTTATTGAAATGTACTTTATAATTCTTCATCCAACCTGGCATAATAATAATTGTTGGTTGAAATAACATTAACCCATATTTAGACATACACTGACCATGAATACAAGTTTAGGGAGTACAAACATATTGCCCAAACATGCTACATCAAAGAATATGTTCTCACAAGAACATTATCATAGAACAAATAATTGAATTTAAATAACATAATTTTAATTATTTTATGTAATTATACAATTAAATTTATTTATTTTTTCACCGTGTATGTGTGTGGTGAGTGGGGACACACCACCCATTTAAAATCAACGGTCCCAAGCACGGTTTTATGATGGGAATTCCCTTTTTATAACATGTTTCAAAAGGGGGAAATAATTTCCGTTGAAAGAGTGAGGTAGCATTGTAATCTCAGAATTCAAATAAATTTCTCATTTTCTGAAATTAAAACACTGTTAGATGACCAATGTTTGATGTACTCAAATTTAACTGTTACATTAAATATCCAAAGAAGCTCTAAATAACTGCCATGCATGCATGTAAGTCCAAAGTAAAAGGAGGGGCAAAAGAGTAGCTGTGATGTATTGAATTTAATTTCCATAGAAGTGATGATTGAACAGAAATGAAGAAGGTGTCTGATAAATGAGTGATTAGTGGTTTAAGTGGGATGGTATTGAGAGGGGACCACAGAGAAAATGAGGACAGGTGGAGTGAATATGAGTGGGGAATCAAAGAAATAGTGAGGGCATATCCGAGGGCACTACTAAAGAAGAAAATAAAATGATGAAGAAGCTATGGCCTTAAAAAGGAATCATATTATGGCTCCCACTTCCACCTACTTTATGCTTGGGAACCCCTTTTATCATTCATAGGCATATGCCCCACTATCACACTGCATGCCCCCTCTTATCTTTTTCATGAATTTTAACATCATTCTGCTCCCTCCCTCTGGGGGAATTGGGAAAGCTATGCAACAACACGTTTACAACTTTTTCTTTTTCTTCATTTTCATACACATTATATATGATACTGTTATTGTGAACACAACTTATTTGAATGATTATAGATATGGAGAAACTACAGAGGAGGCGAGTTAGCACTCCCAGGCTGTGGCTTCTGAGATTGATGATTTCCCCACAGAATCACGTGAGCGCCGACGTCGAATATCAAAAAGGACAAATAACATTTCGATCAATCGCTTCTTATAATTTCTTTTATAAATTATACATTTTACTTTTTTTAATCTTTTAATTCATTAATGTGACGCTCACCTTTAAAATCTTTAACATTTTACTCGCGAGATTCATAGCAAAAATTATTATTTTAATTATTTTTTATTTATTTAAGTTTAATCTTTTATTTTATTTAATGCCATGATTATGCAAATTATCGTGGTTATCGTAATCATTATTTTTTCTCTCCTTTCTATTTAATTGATATTTAATAGGCAGATAAAATTAAAAAAAATGAATTAAAAATTGGATGAATAAATTAAAATAAAAAATAATGTAAGAATACTAAAATTCTATTTTTACCATATTAAAAACAAGGGAAAAATTCCCTTGCATTTATTAATAGGGTACTTAGATATAGAGTTTGATGCCAAAATTCTAAAATATATTTCAAATTTTGGTGTCAAAATTCTTTAGATATATACCAGTTTTAGTCTCAAAATTTCTAAGTTAGCTAATCGAAGTAACGATAAATCACCACCAATATTAATAGCGATTCCTAATAGTAAAAAGAAAATAATGAATCAGATTCTCATATTAATTGATTTGGTGTAAGAGGAGGAAATGCTCACTTGGTCAAGCAAGGAAGGAAATTAAGCACAAAACAAAACTTTTGTAAATATATCTATAAACCACGCACAAATGAGAACAAAACAAGGTTGTATGCTCCCATGAACTCTATACTTGAACTTGCTTGTCACATTCATGTATGAGACGATGTTTTGCAATGTGTTGAGCTTGACTATCACAGTGGAGTTGCATGGGCACAGAATTGGAGTGTCTCGATTCATTTGCAATTGAATCAAGAGTTTAAATTTAGGAGTCCATCATTAGAAAAGAACAAAAGTAATTGTGTATAAGAACTTGAAAGATCAAATAATCGAGAGTTTCCTTTTTGAATTATCTTTTATAGATTTCGCTATGCCTCTCCTTCAGTTTAATATTTTTTTTTCTATCGTAATTTTATATAAAGATTTAAAAATCTCTCCCTTTCTATTTTCAACAAGTGGTATAAAAAAATTGTTAGAATGAGAGCTTTGTTTATTAGCTGTAGTAGAAAGGAGGTTGAAAAAAAAGTTGGAAGTCAAAAGGAAAGTATTTAGCTAAGGAAAATTGAGGAGACAAAAAAAAATCACCAAGAAATAAACAATAGTTACACAAAAATATTTTACCAATTATTAATTAACAAAAAGTGAAAAATAAATGTTGTGGAAGATGGACCAACTACTGTTCTTTTTGGTCCAAAAAGATCAACTGGGCTGAATGTAATGGGCTAATATAGTTCTTTAGCTGATTTGAGATTTCAAACAGGCCCGAACCCAAAAATGAAAACTTACCCAAATTGTGTCAATAGAAGCACAAGCACAATAAGTTTTCATTTTATTGAATAAAATTAAGGACAATGTTTTGAAAAATCAAACCAAACCAATCATTGAACTAGATGGATAATATTAAGTTATGTCTCCAATTCGAATACCCAGTCCAGTTACTATTTAATTATAAAGTTAACTGATGAATTTTATGAACTATCATTCGAAATTTTGACTTGTAAAATATTTATTTTTATTTTCAAAACACTGATTTTGCCTTTCGTTAAATTCTCCCACCCTGAGAGGCAACGGAGGCTTGCTTTTGCTTAGGTACTCTAGAGCACCTGCAAATGCAATTGGAGGGGTTATTATAGTGTGATTGCAGTGAGTTTTGGATTATTTATTCATTTTAATTAGTCAGTAAAATATTTTAAAATTTTACATCATTGCATTTAATTATTATTATTCTCTTATTTAACGGCTAGCACTTTAAAATTTTTCCATCACCACCTTTATTTAAATAAATATTAAAATTGTGTTATTAATTGTGTTAGAGATTAATGCACATTAAACGGCTACATAAATCTTCTATTTCCTCTTCTAATACTAACCTTTTCACTCATTCATGTTAATATAAGTTTACATTTCTTCTATTTTAATTCTATTTTATTTTTTTTAGATCGTGTTTCTAGACAAATTATTTTTTATGTTTATCAAAGGTATGTATTATCTGACAATTGAAAACTATTTCTTAATTGTTAAAAATCTACATATTAATTTTGTTGTACTAAAAATAAGAATAATTTATTTGAGTCTCATGTTGAAAATTTGAAAGAAAAAGATTTAATCTAAAATAAATATTAAAATTAGGGTCAATCATTTAGATCTATCAGCAATCTAATATGCACTAAAACTAAATTTATTAAATCATTACATTGTACGATTATCCAATCGTGCTTTGACATTTTTAACACAACAATTTTGTAAAGTGTGGTCGTGTGCTACCACATAATGATAGTAATGCACATATATCCTAGAATAATCCTTTTAATTTGAGCGTTGAAGTGTTTTTTGCAACATCTATCATTAAAACATACTTGATATTATCAAGTGCCTAAACAAAAAACTGTCCATACAAAAGAAGTTCTTCCCAAATTATCTTGTACTGAATATTTAATCATTTTAATTTAGACGTTAGAGTGTTTTTTTTAACATAAATATCTATACTTAAGATTATCAAGTATCTTCTATCACCTTAAATAACTGTTCATACAAGAGAAATCTTTTACCTTAATTATCTTGTACTAAACACTTACAAATATATATATATATATATATATATATATATATATTAAAATGACTTGTAATTTTTAAAATATACATATGAAAGTTTATAATTTTATTTATACATGTACAAAATAATAAAATTATTTTATAAGTCTGTGAATATAAATAAGAAGTGTTGATTTATATTAACTTTTTATTTTTTTTTATACGAGTAGTATAAATTTCAATTTCAATAATGCTTTTATAACTTTTTATTGCGATTTAAAGAGTTAATATTAATAACCTTTTAGACTGCATGGACAACTCATGAAATGTTCAAGCATCAGGACGATGAATAAAACTAAATAAAGTGTGTTAAAATGTTATTATTAGGAAGCCTATATTTGATTTCGAAAAAGTTCAAAGGAAAAATATGTTTACAATTATGAGATGACCATGGTAATTCTGAGCTACAATCCAAAAACAATACAACTTCACACCATTACAACCTATATTTTCAAATATGTGCATGTGAACTTTAAGAACCAGCTCGATTGAAGCTTTTTTATTTACGATAAAATAATTTTTTAAAAGTGAAAATCAATAAATATCATATCACTCCGTACGTAAAGAAGAAAAACTGAAGTAGAAAACATGATCTTTAAAAGTGAAAAACAAGTGGTAGCTAGTGAGACAAGTGACACAACCACGAGGTAAATTACATTCTGATCTACCAAAGGAAAGAAATCTTAATAATCTTAATCTCATTTTAAATACCAACAAAAATATCTACCGACAAACGTGTTGACCTTTTATTCATTCTACCTTTGTTTTCACATTTGAAGTTATTTGTTCACACGAAACCGCGTCTATTATAGTGTTACTGTAAGACATCTACATACTTTTTTTACTGTTGTTTTTTAGGATATGGATCTGGTGCAGTTCCAGCGGAAACTACCTCGTGTATTTAGGACAAAAAATGCATGGACTTAAGCAAAAATATAAAAAACATGTAAAAAAATGGTGCGAGAACTGCACTGAATCCAAATTCTATTTTTTATTACCTAAGAAATATAAAATAATATAAATAAAAATTACCTAAGAAATATAACAAGAAAATATTTTTTGTAACTAAAAAATAAAATAAACACACTAAAACGCTTTTCCAAACCAAACAATTGTTAAGTTACTAAACATCAGATCCTTTCTTTTCCTAATATTTTTAACATTTTATAATAGATTAAATTGTTTATAGATTCTTAAACTACTTTAAAAAATTAAAATAAATTCACATTTAAAAGTTTGTAAATAAGTTATTGACGACGTTCCTATTAGAGTTATGCGAAATACAAAAATCTTATTTATCATTTTCAGTCGATTCAGAGATTTATTAAATAAAGAAAAACTTACAACTTCTTTTCAGAATTATTTAAATAATTTAATTACTCCGATGTACTTAATAAAATCGTACTAAAAAATTTCAATAAAAAAATAAGTTAAAAATTCTCAATTTAAATGCTCACAGGTTGATTTAACCGTTACAATATTTCCCCCGTTTCAAATTAATAGTTACTAGTTAAAATTATAAAGTTGATTTAGGACCGTTACAATTATATTGGAATTTTGCATGGAGACCTTATAGATTCGTTCCATTTTTCTTTGCAATTAACATTATTCGCTTTTGCAGGGTGATGCAGAGCGCAAAAAAATGAAGTAGGAAGGAAAAATAATCAAAGGTAACAATGAATATATTGAATCACTATAATTAGAGCAGCAGCTACTAACAAATAGTTAGATCTATGATAAGGCCCAGTAGGGCCGAAGTTGCTATGACAAACAAAGGGCTAACATGAAGCCCATAAAATATTTTAAAACATCAAACAAAAGAGTAAAATATGCTAACTAATCAGGAAAAAACAATAACCAGAAATTTAGTCAAATGTTCTGGCAAAAAAAATTCTGACTGGCTAGCATTTTTTCACAACAAAAATATGCTTCAAATTACACATAACTGTAGCTGCGCTCAGATTTGAGGTGCGGCAGCACCCAACACAAGCCATGACATGGATTCAGCTGCCTTATTTGCAGACCCATTTGTTGTTTGATATGGCGCTTTGGAAGCAATTCTGTAAAAACAACACAAGAAAAAAAATAACATTATCAACAGGGCAATAATAACTTAATTATAAGGTAACGAAACAATTCTAACATTAATTCTCATGACAAAAAATACCGAAAAAGCAGATCTACAAACACAAAAATTGAGGCCATCGAAATTGACTAGTACTCAAATATTTCAATCAAAGGGTAAACAAAGATCTTGTTTTGAAAGATTTTATTTTTAAAAAACAAAAGGAACAAGAACGACTTAATGGGTAACTTGTGACTCAAATTATTTGATTTTAGGCATGGAGTGTATGTTTGGTTTTTTGTTAAGACTTGGGAGTCTCCAAATCATAGCTTGGAGCTTTTCGGACGAAAAACCAAACATGCACTAAATCATATACACAAGCGTGACACCCCAAACAATATATTATCTTTAAAAATTGTCTTTGTTTGGATGAGAGTGCCTACCTATCCTTTCTCTTCTCAAGGAACCGATGAAGAGAAGCTTTTCTAGCAATTGGCAGATCTGCACAGAAAGGAAATTCATGATCAGAAAAAACATGATCCACCATACATAAAAAATGAAACATTTTTTTTCAGCTATATCAAATATTAGTGATCATAAGAAATTTACCACAAACAACAGGACTGGATGAAGCTTGAGCATGTTCACGAATTGAGTTGGTCCCAGCAATCTTCACACTGGGAATAACTGGAGCACTTGACTCAGAAGTTCTAATCAAATTAGGAGGAAATGAAGGTTGGCTGCGTGTGTAAGTGTAAACAGAATTGTTCTGGCTTTGGGAGATCCCTTTGTTAGCAAAGGACATAAGCTCGTTTGCCTTGTCAGCAGGAAAATCATCAAACACAATAACTTGTCCACCATAAAAGATTGTCAATTGTGCAGCTTTAGACCCCTTGCTCACAGACTTTATAGCACTGTTAATCGTGAACAAATTATCATATATTAGTCTAATGACAATTTTTAGCCATAAAAGAAGTTGGGAGTTTAGAGCATATTTGTAATTGTTTATTTTCAAAATCTCTCTCATAAACGGGGAAAAAAAGCTTAACTAAACACACACTAAGAAAGATATCTGAAACTCTTAATTAGAAAAAAATCACTAGCAGTTATAAGTCGTTAATTTTTCTTCCACAGCAAGTTAGAATAAAAGGGTGTTAATTGACTTGACAACAAATTAAAGAAGCTCAGCAACACACCTGGAATTGATTAAGGTTGGAATCTCTTCAGCTGGTCGAAAGGAAGCTTGTGGAGAGAGCAAATCCATAGCTGTCAGGTTCTTTGGTGTCACGTTGTTTTCCTTGGTAGGAAACAAGTTCATGGTTGTAGCAGATTGACAAGATGTCTCAGGTGACCCTGTAAAACATTCGGATTCAGAAAACATCCAAAAAAAAAAAAATTCACAAAATATCTGAAAAAATTAACCGCAGTTTTGCAACCAATAAATTTAACATCTTTATTTATTTATTTCATTTTCATCTTCTCAATAAAACTTTTACTTTCTCTCACTTCGAAGGGCAAAATTGGAGCCATGTGTTAGATCTGTGAATTCAAACAACATGCAATTTAAGAAATTGAAAAGGGCGTAAACCAAAGAATAAAAAGATAAAAAAAAAAGTTTTTAATTGCAAAAAGGGAAACTTTGAAAGACCCATGAACTGCTTCTCTTCACTATAATTTATTTATTTCAAAGCGAACCAAAGCGGAAAAAAAAGTAATTCTCCATTTTTTTACCCGTCTCAGGAAAATACTTGTATATAATTCAAAATTTTCAGTGAAATTATTATATATAAAAAAAACCCGAAAAATTGGGAAAGTTTGAAAACCCGTACCACTAGCTTCGGTGTTGCATGTCATTCCGAGGGTGAGATCTCCGAAGCTACCCTTCTCCTTTATGTATTGACTCAATAAACTACAAGTCTGAGAGAAAGTCGATTTCTCCGGCGACTTGGCCGGTTTCTGGCCGGAAAACTCAGAATAGTCCGACGAGGTGGACATAATGAATTGAATCTACCCACAGAGATATTCGGTGGCAAAAAAGCGAAGGAAACAAGGAGAGAGAGAGAACGCGTGCTTTGAGATGAGGGTTGTACGAAGGAAGGAAGTGCTACTATGTAATTATAATCTTTGTCTGGGAGGCTTTATCTTATATATAACGAATAACAATGAATTTTAATTGGAGGAATAATTTTGAATATTAATGTTATTATTATTTGTAAGAGTTAGAGGTGGAAAATTGAAGCACGAGGAATATGTGGGGTTTTAGAAAAGTGGGGTTCTTTTCTTTTCTTGCCGCTGTCTCCTACCTTGTAATACTGTTTCGTTTGTTTCGTCAAAAGTCTTCACTCTCAAATTACTCATTTACTTTATTCATTATTATTATTACTATTATTTTATTCCTTTTTCCTTTTCCTGAATTTAATTTGCACCACGTGTTGTTTGCGTCGGTAAACCTAAACGGAAACGGCAAAGATTGTGGTTTGGTTTCCGTTTCCCTTTGTCTTGTTCGCTCCAATTACGCAATTGCCAGTGCTTAGGTAACACTGCGTTTGTCAGTGCCGTAAATGCGCCCACGTTTTTGGTTTTTCACTTCACGCTTAATTCATTGCTTTGATACCATTGTCCATGCGTTTGTACCAATAGGGTAACATAAGAATAAAAAAGCCCACAAATAATTAAATATTATTGTGTGTGAAATAACTTTGAATAAAAAAGCAAACCAACTCCATTGTCTGTGAAATAAAAATAAATAAATATTATTGTGATTTCAAAAATTTACTCTTTTCATTTAAAGAAATTTAAAAAATTAAGATTTTCCAAATTCGATCTCTCGAGGCAAAAAAAATGGAACCCCACCATTTGTGATGTTTCTTAACCCAGTGTTGTGAAAACGTGGCCACCACATATTACCCATAAGAGAAGTCAAGAATTTGGCCACAGTTTAGATTTTAACTTACCAAACTTCATTTTGAATGTTGCCACACCAATTTATCTGATTAAAAATTGCCCAATTTAATTCTTATTCTCACAGAGAATTAGGTGTCAGATTCGAAACAGGAGAGGTTAGGGGACACAAAGAGAATCACTTAGGCAGATGAGAGAGAAACTAGGAAATTACTAGCATTTTTAAAATAATTAAACTTCAAGTTATATTAATAGAGAGAACAGATAAAAAGAATTACCAACAAAGTCTCTTTGAAAAATTAGTAAAATTTATATTAATGGACTCCTCAAACAAAATTAAAAATTTTAAAACTCGCATGGATATCATCACTAACAAAGTGTCTTTAACGTGAAACGCGTGGATATCATCACGAATTGAACTTAGTGACTAAAGTTCTTTTTCAAGAAAAAAAAATTATCAAAATTTGTCAGTAGCATTGGTCCGTTTTGGTAAATATTATTCCCAACATTGATCATTACAGTTTAATTTCTAGTTTTGAGGTGGAACCCTAATGAATATTAACTCAGTAAAAAAAAGATAGAAACAAGAGAACAAATAAACGAACGTTCTGCGTAATTGCCACTCTGCATTACTTTTCAAACTGCATGGCATCTTTAAATATTAAATTTGTTTGATAAAAATATTATAAATAATCGTGTCTTGTTAATGAAAGCCGTCAGATCCAAACTGTACCAGATATGCAGATGACTTTAGATTTTTATTTTTTTTTCAATATCAATTTTCTTTTCTTTTTGTCATCTAACTCGTATATTGATAAAATAAAAGTTACACTTAAACACATATTTTTTTTCATAATTTTTATTATCTTGTTCTTTTTAGGTTTATAAGTTATGCACTATTTTAAAAGAATCAGATTCTTAAACTTATTTTTATTACTTATAATTAATAGTTTAAAACAATAATTATATACACAATAACTTATGCGCTATTTTTATTACAAAGAAAAGTTGGGAAGCTTAATCATCCTCGTCAGGTCATATTTGAAAAAGTCCTCCACGCGCGTCCCAAGATGGTAGTAACAGAGAGATTTAAATACATTATGTTGTATTAAGAAGAACACACACAACATATAACTTATTGTACAATATAAGTTTTAGAATGAAATAATAGGCACCCAGTGGAGTGAGCTTTGGAACTTAGTTAGTAAACTATTATAGTCTATATAGAATACTCACAAACGATACTCTTAAACTATAAAGAGCATCGAGTGAGGTAACTCTTGCAAACAAAGAAATTGTCCATGTTCAACTCATATACAATTGTTTCAATGCAAGCAAGCCTTTAATATATTATCACGCGCAATTGACTATTGCGATCCCCAACAAGCTGCGACTTTAAGCGTTATTGTGTTTATATTTTACGAAACGATTCACACATGCCCATAAATATGCGACACACTCGCCGGCTTCTATATATTCATATTTCGCTGCTGAAATTATTGACGAAGCCAAATTTCGTAGTACCTTTCTTTCTTTCTTTTTCTTCTTCTTTTATTTAAAGCAGAAAAAATCGCTGAACTAAAAATACTTACAGAGAACTTGCGTTCACTGTATTTTAAAAAACAAGTAAATGTTCAAATCTAATACTTATCAAATATGAGGAAAAAAAAATCTACTCGAGTTGTAATAGCTCTCTTTCTTTCCAAAAACAAATTCAAACGAGACCTAACTTGAGGATGTTTTGTATACTAATGAATGGCCCCAGAGTTCAACATTTGTAATAATACTATTAATTGACTTTGTACATCTAATAAGCTAATAAAAAGTCAAATTTATTCTTTGAGATATAAAATAAAATAAAACTTGGTAAGAGTGGTCCAGTAAGACGGATAAGAAAAATATTAAGTACATTTGATAAGGAAGTTTGACCATTGAACTATCAACAACACGTTTAAAACAAGTTCATGTGATAGCCACCAGTAGAATACTCAGGTGATCATCAAGGAGTCCCAGATACGTTCTTGGATGAATATTCTACATTTAATAAATGAATAGCATTAATAACCCCGAGAACATAGTTCAATTAACACACATTGTTTCACTTTTGAATTTTGAGTCTTAAATATATAATTGTGTTAATTAATAAGATTTTTTTAGAATATTAATGATTTAGATAACAAAATTTATTAATTTTATTTTTTCGATTTGAATTTAAATACTTAAAAATAATATTTTATCAGAAAAAACATATTATTTTAAAATTATAAAGTGTAATCAATGCGCTCCTTTTTTCATTATTATAAAATCTTGCTATTATTAATTATTTAAAGTTAATCTTGAAAGATAAAATTGATGTGTGCCTGCTTTTTTTAATATAAATATTTTAAACTTAATTTTATTTAATTTTATAAAATATTTATCATTATTAAAAATAAGAGTATAATTTTTTTTCAATTTTAAAAGGGTATAAATATTTTTTAAAAATTTGTTTTAAAAAATATTTTATTTTAGTAATATTTATGTAATGTAGAAAAAATACTCAATCTAAAATCCTAAATGAATATATTATAGATTATAAATTCTTAAAAATAAAAATAATATACATATAATTCTTTGTGTGTAATTTCTCATGAAAATATTCGTACTATAATTATCCATAATAAAATAAAATATTTTATTTTGACTGTAATTTTTATTTTTAAGTATTAGTATTTAAATTTTTATTAATTAGTCAAGGAAAATTATAAAAGTGGGAAGTGTATTTTTCTCCCTAACTAGCAGGACTTTAAATTTATATTCATGTGTATATCTGTATTTAATACCTCTGGTCTTTTTTTTTAGTATCTTAATTTTGATTTTTTTTTAATTTTTAAACTTGTATCAAATAAGATATTTATTATTAGCAAGAGGAGGGGAAAAAGAAAAAATAACTTATTTAAAATACAGTTAAAAGATTAAAATGAAACTTTTAAAAGGTGTAGAGGACTAAAGATGTAACACTATGTTTACTAAATTATTATATTTAAATATTTAATATTATTTTAATCAATAATTAATCATTTAAACTATTATCTATTGTAGATTATAATGATTTTGATTATCTACCAATAATTAATTTTATGACTATACTATTTTGAATAAATTTATAATCATATACTACTAAATTCATTGCACATTATGCCTATTATACATACATACATATATATATATATATGAAAGAAAAATTATTATTATTATTATTATTAAATAACAAAAAATTAAAACATCTTAAGGAATACGATTTTATAAAATAAAAAAACTAATTTATGTGAATCAAAACATATTTATTTCCACTTTAATTGATCCAAGTAACAAATAGTTTGAGATTAAATTTTAAATTTAAATTAATTTTTACATTTTTACTTTGTTTATATGAGTTTTCTAATTGGTTTGAATAGTTTTTTGAATAAAATTTAAGTGTTATTAATGTTGTTTATTAATTTTATAAAAAAACATTTGATGTTATTAAAAACATTAAAGTTAATTTAATTTTAATTAATAAATAATACCAATGACGTGAAAAAAAACCTATGGCCTGTTTGTCCACGATTTGTATTTGTAACTCCTTTTTGGCCAGAAGTGACATTTTCCTCTTTCTCACAGAATGTCGCCAAGTAAGTGTTTATGAACTCTTATTTATCAATGGTTCAAATTTTGGAATTCTAATAGAAGGACACCATGTTAAAAAAGTTAAAAGTAATTTATTTTTATTCAACGTGAAGATATAGATTTTTATTTATAAAAATAAATAATTTATTTATTAAGATTAATAAAAATTAATTAATGTTATAAATCATACTGCATTTTAAAATTATTCATAACATTTAATAGTTAAATAGAAACTCATATATTAAAGAAATATATTATCAGTAATAAAATAATATTTTATCAACACAAATTTCATAATAAATAAAAATATTATATTACAATAAATATAATTAAAAATAAATATTTAATTTGTATATGTGTTCAAGAACACATTAAAAAAAATATTTAATATTTTTACAATTTTAAGATAATTTTTTACCTTTTTTAACATTCTATTTATTAGTTTTGAAATTAAAAAATTCCATTTAACACATTTTTTTATAATAATTTAAAATATTTAGTATAATGTATTGAATATTTCTTAAATGTCTTTATACACATTACAAAACCGTTTAGCATATTTAATAGGACAATATTTATTATCTCATTTTTTGAGTGGGTAATTTGGTAAATTTGCAGAAAAATTGTCCCTACACGACGTGGGGTTCCGTATAACGGCGTTAGGCGGAGATTACAACAGCGTATTGTCCACCACAAAAGTGCATCAGTCACCGTTTACCAGCCGTTGCAATATTTTAGCGTAGAGAAAAAGGAAGGAAGCAAGAACGCTTTTGTGAACCAATAAGAAAACGACGCGTGGTGAAGGCATGAGGGATTCCTAATCCTCACAGCTCAATGCAACGCAACTTCTCGTGTTCGGGGCTCCTTCTGCCTTTATTCATTGAATATGTTCAAATTTAACACGTTCTGATTTTTACACATTATATAAAACAAGAGCATACGACGTATATAATAAATAAAATTCCGTTTTTTTAAGCCAAGGAAATGCTCTTTAATAAACAAACTATGTTATTAATTAAAAAAATTATAAGGTAAAACTATCATTAATCATGTATACGTATATTAATAGCTGTTATTTATTTATATTTTAAATAGTTTATTATTTATTATTTTTTATGAGACGTTAAACTGTTTATTAATATTTAATTTATATAAAATTTTGTATGATTATTTTATTTTGTTAAATTTTAAATTGAATTATTTGACTGATATTTCTTATAAAAGTTATTAAAATTACTATTTATTAAATATAATCTTTGATATCATAATTTTAGATCGAGTTTGTTTAAAGTTAAAAAATATGTAAAATAATTATTATTATTATTTGTTTAAATTAAATTATTCTATAAATATATTTAACTTAAAATTAATAGTAACAAACTTTTTTTTTTTACTTTGTACATTTTTTCATAACTAAGTAGTAATTTTTTTTAAAAATGTTATTTCAGTTTACAAATTTTCCTTTAAATTCAGTTTGTGTCAATACTCGAAATATATATCTCATATGAAAAACAATTAAAAATTTAAGGGGTTAAAATTTGTACACGTAGTTATATTTAACTAAAATATAATTTATAGTGACTTTTTTAAAATAGATTAATGTTTATATTACATTGGATGAAAATGTTTGGACCACAAGGGGAATAAAATTTACTTTGAATAATTTATAGTGAATTATATTTTTTTCACTACAATAATTATTTCAGTCACACTATAATATTAATATCATACTAGAAAAAGATCATATTTATTAAATATAATTAGTAGGTTATATAGCCAATTATAGTAGATATTTATTCAAAAAATAACTATTTATTTTATTTTTACAAAATCACTATGTTATGTTACTTCGTGACATGAAATAATCGAAATTTTAAAGTATGTAGGTAAAATTTTATTCTAGAGTTATTTTTATTTTTTTTAACATTTAATTCAGCATTTATTCCTAGCATTCTATAAATCCTTTAGATTTCGTTCATATATATATATATATATATATATATATATATATAATATGTTGTTTTTAATAAATATTTAGTTCAAGATGTTATTATTTTACAACTTTTTTTTAGAGATATATGTACATCCATATCATGATTATTTTTCTTATGTAAATAATAAATTTAAAGAATCAAATGATTATTTTTCTGTTATATATGAATTTTTACTAATTAACTAATTTTTGAAATTGTATTTGACATTAATATTGTTAAAATTAAAAAGTTTCGGTTATAAATAAAATAATTTTTTGTTAATTTTTATTTTTTTTAATTTTAATCATGAAATTTTATACTAAAAGCTTTTGATTTTTTTTTTTTAACATATACGAAGCGATTAATATACTCTAAAATATAAGTTATAGTTAATCTAAACGGTAAGAATGATAAAATTGAAGCATATAATTTTTGGTGTATAATTAACTAATCATAGATGGAATAAATTTCTTATTTTTTAGGTTTAAGCATCCCCCTAACGTTTGATTACCTTTTTATTTTTATTTTTTAATAATTATTTTGTAAACTAGTTTTTAACGATTTTGTTTACCTTGTTTTTAATGTTTATTTTAAACATTTTTAAATAGTATATTTTTATTTAATATAAAAAAAATTGTCACGTTTAATTAATTAAAATTAATCACAAAGACTAATATTAATAGTTTAAAATTTAAAACTATTTTTTATAAAGAGATGGAAGAGATTAAAGGGTCAAATACGTTACAAAGCTTGATATTGTGAGGGAAGAAGAAAAGCAGCGCTGGAGCAAATTGTTGTATTGATCAAGACGTAAATTACTTTGACCCAAAAATAAAAATAAAGACGTAAATTACAAGATTGATCATTTGATCAATGTTTAAATATATAAGTAAACAATGACTGAGCGAATGAAAGTGAAAGGTAAGTGCAACAAACTATATTCAATTAGCACGTAATTAGTAATTGAAGTAACTTATTTTATGTTTAGAAAAAAATGCGAATCGGTGATATTCATTCACATGAAAATTGTACAAAATCAATATATTATTACCTATTAATATTTTCCATTAAATACCTAACTTTAATTTTGTTTTTAAGTTATTATTTAGAAAATTACATAAACATACCTTTTTACCCAAATTTTTGAGTTGTAGTTTCTCGTATCATCCAGCATTGTTGTTATATTTATCTTCTACGGGTAATAGTTAGGATAACACGAAAAGTAAAAATAAAAATAGTTTTTAAAACTAGATAACTCTTTAGTTTTTATAAATTTCATATAAAAAATTTTGAAAATAAAGAAGCATTCATTAGATTTTATACATTGTTTTTTTTTTTGGTCATAACACATATTTATTTGAAAAATTTCAATAAAAATTTAATTTTAATAATTCAACTACGAAAAAAATTTAAAAATTAAACAGATTAAAATATAAAATATAAAACTATAATTAAGTTTTTTCCCGGAACTCTGCTAAATTTTCAGTGAAACCTAATTATATAAATAATTTTTTAACATGTGTTCAAATATAAATATTACAGATATACTTATAATTAATTTTAACTATAAATAATACAATATTGTAGGATTTAATATGATAATAATATTAATACAAATTTTAATAAAATTAGACTCTTTTTAATTTTATCGTATATCATTTAACGCGCATATGAAAATGATTTTCGTATAACTATTGGCGGGATATATTATTGGTCACAGCACAGGCATTTCTGATTTGAAATTGCGAAAAGAAGAGTATCTACGAATTTGAAACTGTAAAGTTGACGTTGAAATTCCGTGTGGAAAATGGGGTGGGAGACAAGGAAACTTCTGCGATGCACACGCCAAACGCGCAAACAAAAAACACGTGGAAGAACCAAACGGCCTTTTAGAACGCGCACAATTTTTTTATTTTGTTTAATAAATTTTTTGTTTAAAGTAAAAGGCATCTTTCATCAATAAATTATGCATAATTTAATACCTTTAAACAAATTAATTATATTATTCTTTACTTTAAATAAATATTTATATTATTCTTTACTAAACAATTTATTTATATTATAAATAGTTTATAGGGTAGGTAGTTGGAGCATGTGCTCTGTGGGGGATGAGTTGAATTTGGCAAGCAAAGGATTATAATATTTATGAGGTCACGGGCAAGGACTGAGTCAGTCGTGGACTCCCCAGAACAATTTATTGATTTTTCTTTTCTGTTTTTTTATAGATATTTAAAATTATTTTTACTCTTTTAAACGAGAGATTAATCCTCAAAAAATTCAGATATAAATCCATGCACTGTACACTTTATTTTTCTTTAAAAAAGGTACAAATGACGTTCAGTATAAATAATTAATTTTTATTTATTTCCTTGACACTTTAATTTTCATAAATGATGTTTTCGATAGAAGATGTTTCAACGTTATCTTGCAAGTTGGGTTATCCTTGATTTTTACATTATTTTATTATTGATTAGGACTAAGTAGTGTCTGTTTATTTATTTCTTTTACTCATCCACGTGATACTCATGACTTTGGTTTTGATTTCTTTTGGCTGTTATGCGTGATATTCATGATAACTCTAGATGCTCCTTTACGAAACACTCTCACCTCTTTCTCGATAATAATAATGCCATTGCACCCACTTTTACCTCTCATTTATATTCTTATTTAAACGTTAAGAATGTCTTTTAATTTTTTTCTTTTTAAAATATTTACATAATTCATGAAATAAGTCTTCATATTGCTTTGTAATTTGTATTTCGTACCAAAATTTTAACTATTGCGACTTATTTCTTTTAACTATTATTATTATTATTATTGAGAACGAACAACTCAAACTCACAAAGCATACCATATCAACAATAGCTTCAAGAAAGTCTATCATAAGCTAATCCTCTGCTTTACTGAAAAATGAAATAATGTTTAAATTTAATCTTAATTATACATGCACAATTTAATAGTTAAATCTATTTTTTTATTTTTGTAGGAAGTAATATCCTTTCACCTCTATATCTTTACACATATGCATGTTATTAAAATAATGAGTAAAAAAGTATTATATTTAATATAAATAAAGAAGTTAAATAACGTACAAGTGATAACCACTTATAGTCATAACCATAAGATTTTGAACTAAGTATAATATCAAAGTGTATTTATATAATTTACTTTTGCCTCATTTATAATTTACTCCTGGTATCAAAACAATAATCCATGTGAATGGATCCTTCTATTGGAAACTTTTTTGGGCCCAAGTGAGAAAGACTCACATATTGATAGCTTTAAGATTTGAAATTGGGTATAATATTATAATCTAATTTGGATAAATTTTTAGAAAAATTAGAAACAAAATTAATATAAAAAAATAAATTTTCTTTTATAAATTAGAAATAATTTGTGTTTCTCTATTTTTTAAGAAGTTCTTTCATTTAACTTTTTAAAATTTTGAGAAAATAAGTTGTTCTGAACTTATAATTTTTTTATATTAATTTTTCATACAAGTTTTTTTTTTTCGTAAAATTTATTTAAAGTAAACTTAAGTTTAGTTTTATGATTTTTTTTTTATAAAAGTTCTCTTTGATATTTTAGTCTCCTCGTATGCCAAACACATGTATACATATATATATACGTGTATCTAAATCTATTGCAAGTAATTTTTTTTTTCTAGTATGAGGGTCAATGTTTTAAAAGAAAGATTAAAAATTAATAGGAAAGAAAAAAGACTAAAATTTAAATAAAGAAGATGGAACGTGACTCCTTCTATCATTCTGCACCTGCATATTTGTATGTTTTGTTTTATTAAAGACAAAAAAAACCAATAATAACGAATTTTTTTAAATAATTGTTAATTATAGAATATGAAGTCGTGAATCATTAGAAAATAATTATAATTGGATGAAAAATGTTTATATTTTTAACTATACTTATTTTAAAATATTTAATTGAATAATAATACCTAAATGTTTCAACAAAAAATACATTTTAATTTTTTTTACTTTGTACACATATAACATTAAGTTCTCAGAGAATAAATAATATCCATAATATATTAAAACAATTAGAATAGATTGGGAAAAGGAAAGGGGCAAACATGGGAAGTGAGAAAAGTTGGAAGCTCAGTCATGGCAACATTATCCATAGAGAAAGGATGAGATGGGTCCATTATGTGGACAAACTTTGTTAAAATAATCCAAATTAATTGAGTTGGGTCAAATGAAAACAAACCCAATTGGTTGCCGCCAAGTTTGGTTAGCATAGGCATCGGCAAGCACTGTGCAATCGTGTCAAGTGCTGCAACCAAACTTACGCATATAGACATTACATTACGCATCACATGTCTATTATCATTTGTCGACATTTCGCACATGTCATAGATCAACACCTATAATTTTCAAGTTTCGTTATTTTTTTCTACATCTCTTTCTAATAATCTTTCTACTTAGTAAAATTAATATTAAATAAAAATATACACATATTTATCATCTTAAAATATTTAAAATATTATAAATATAAAAAAGTAGGATATAAAATTAATAATTTGCCTTTATGCATTATTTGTCGCCAGAACCAATCATAAGGTTCCCTGAACTACTTCCTTCAACGGGAAGGCACCGGAATAAACCAGAAACATATACAACGAATGTGCGTAATTATATTTTTGTGAATCAGATCCGCTGCAAATTACCTTTTTTTTTTTGTTAATTACGTATTTTGACCATAAAATTTTGTTAATCTCAACTTTCACACTTGAATTTAAAGGTTAAAACTAATAATATTTTTTATTAAAAATATTTATTATATTAAAATATGAAAATATAATAAATATTTTTTAATAAAATTTTATTATTATTAGTTTTTTAAATTATGAAAAAAAATTAATTCTTGAAATTATTAAAAATTAATCATATAGTTCATAAAATTGTAAAATTAATCATTTTAATTTCTAAAATTATAGATATATGTTAATTTAGACCCTAAAAATATATATAAAAAAATTAGTTCCTAAAATTATAAGAAATTATTTATTCTATTCAATTTAATCTATAAAATTATACACACTATTCAATTTAATCTTTGAAATTCATTTAAGTATGGCATTAACACTTCATTTAGCACAGTAAGACATTATTAGATGAATTAAACAGAAATTAGTCAAAAGAACTAAGTTTTTTTTTTCAAATATAATTTTAAGAACTGAATTTTTTTTTATAATTTAGGGGGTTAAAATGAATAATTTTTAAGAGACTAAAAATTTTATTTCATAATTTTAGGCACTATATTGAACGGTGCATATAATCTTAGGTACTGAAATGATTAATTTCTTAAAATTTTAGGGGACTAAAAATTTATTTTCATAATTTTAGGGACTCATAAATTGATTAATATCTATAATTGAAAGGATTTAAATGACTAATATTATAATTTTAAAGATTAAATTGGTTGTTTTCTAATAATACTTTTAAAGCTAGATTTTTCCATTTATGAGTCAAATTTAGAGAAACCAGGACGTAGGCATCGTAATACTGGATTTAACCTGAGAATTGAGCAAAATAATTAAATTGGGAACTACTGTTGTTGTTATGGTTGATTGATTTGATTTTGGGATTTGGTATAGTTTAGAAAACATAATCTGTTTAGTGTATCTTAATTCTCTCTAAATCCAAGTCTACCGGCCTCACAAATATGATTGGTTCTTTACTTTTTAATCTAAGGACAAAAATTAGTAACGAGTCGATGTCCATTGTGATTGCTAAACCTCATCGTCCGTAACCAACAATTATATCTTTCCAATAGGCCAATTCCATAAGTATCTAAGAAAAAGCTAATTAAACCTTAATTTACAAACTGAATGAATAATTAAGCTAGAGTTCATAAACCCATGGCATGACATATAATAGGTATGATTGCAATTGTCTTATTAAATGTTCAATGGTTTGGTTATAATTAGGCGTAAGTTAAATATTTGAATTTCAAGATTGACTTACAGGGAAAGAAACTTGAACTTACTCATTATCTTAAATGAGACAATTGCAAAGGTTGAGATTGGCTTAGTTATAGTTTTAGATTGAGCAGGGTCACCTATTTGTTTATAAGTAAATATTTTGATCTAATCATGAGAAACTCTTGGGTAATCTTGTGACTAAATGTCTTCTTATGGAACCATAATAGTAGAACAATAGGAATACTTAAGTGTTTTGTCTTTGTAACTGTAATTCTACTTTTAATTTGTTCATATCAAGTGGTTTGTCTTATCATGCTTTGGTTATGTAATTAAACATTAAGAGTGGTCGTTGAGCTTGAGGTATCGTGGGTGACAAGGAAGTTGTTGCCCTACCTATGAAGGCACTAGGAGTGGCGGAAGACCCATGTGGGGCAGGGGTGGAAGTTTGGGGACTTGGTGGAGACAACTAAAGAGGGTTCATTGTTGCTAGTATGTGTATCAAAATAACACATCATATATTATTAGGGTGAAAAGATAAATATCAAAAGCTTGCTATATTCTGCCAATTTTTGGGCCATTCAGTGGACGCAACTCATGAGACCATTGTGAATTGTCCTTAGTAGCTACTTTAACATATAGCAACACAGCATATATGGATTTTCCAGATTGTTTCCATAGGCTCTAAGGTATAGATAGCTTATACTTGCTTAACATAGAATTGTTTAACTAAAGGCGCCCTATAACTCCTTTCATGTAGAATGATATCGCATTATTCTCTTCCTCAGCAAAAAAAATTACTAACAAAGAAGGCAAAATGAAGCAATTTAATGCACACATAATAGCCTAAAAATTAAGCACGCCGCTTTTGCATTTGTGTGATCTTGGAAAATTTATATAAGCATCGGAAAACTTTCCCTATATACAACGCATCACCTAATATATATACTGCTCCAATCCCTGACAAAATAGATCTAGTATAAACATAATCAGACTATTAAGGCCTGATTAATGGAACAGAGGCTAGGAGTTTGCAAAATCAAACTCCTCAAATTTCATAATCTATGTCTGTTACATTCTTTGATGCAGCATGCTTAACCAATTGCCCTTGTTCATTGTACTGATCAAAGTTCTCACAGGGAGCAGGAAAAATGGTACCTATTACTTGACCTTGGACAAATGCACACTGGAAGATATGCTTCTTCTTGTAGGTTATCCCAACCTTCATATCTTGAAAAGTTACATTTTTAACTGGAATATGTTCACTACCTTGAATGCGTACTGGAACACGAACTCCCTTGCCACGAATAGTAGTGAAGCTTATGTCTCTGAGTACTGGTAGTGCTCTAGGATCATATCCACTATCAGGGTGTTGATTATAATCTGTCTTGATAACAATTCCAACACGAACATTCTTAAAGATTAAATTTCTGAAAGCTATTTGTCGCACATATCCTCCTCTTCCAGGTGCGGTTTTGATCCTCATGGCGCGCTTTGATTCCCATACAAGTATGTTCTCCACAAGGACATTGGATACTCCACCAGACATCTCACTGCCTATTGAGATGCCAGCACTGTTGCATTTCACACAAACAAGTCCAAGTTCAATTACTAAAGTATGAAAGATCTCACTACCTGATAAGATACTAATCAATATGCATTTAACATATGTTTGCTACTTGGCTTCCATGAGAGAGGTTGTCTTGTCTCATTTACAAAAGGATTGAAAGGAAAAAGAAAAGGTTCCAGAGAAAATTTCAATCAACAGTAAACATCATAATCAGTTTTGTACAAGAGAATTTATTTAGCATAGTAGGATAACCAAATCTCAAAACTTGTAGTCAACTATGGTATGTAATACATGAATGTGCTTGTCTTCTATTGCTCCACGTGTATTGAAAGGCATAGATTAGCCAATGAGAGAAAATATGGTGATGGATAAAACGAGGACTATTCCACGATTCATAACAACAGGAAAATTAAATGCTTAAAATATATGTTTCATTGAGTAATCATATTTTCTAACATTACTAAAGAAACAGCAATACATGACTGCAGCATGTGAATAAACATGATAAGCGAACAATAAGATGTTGAAAGACATGCAATAAGTACAAGTGGCTTGAGTTAGGAATTGACTTAACCTGACATTAGAGCGAACAACAAGGTTTCGAATTACTATATTCCTTGAAGGCCTTCCATAAGTAATTCCATATTGATCCCAACCACTTTTTATTGCAATTGCATCATCCCCCACACTTATGAAACAGTCCTCAATTAACATATCTTCACAAGAATCTGTTTTTATAATAGAAATTGGGAATTCTAAAATTCTTTGTACAAACATTTAATAATTTGAAGTAGGGGATATAAATAACCAGCATATCATACATTAAAATAATGAAATATATAGTACTTTGTAGAAGATATTTACCAGGGTCTATGCCATCAGTATTTGGAGCATGAGATACAGGAGCCAATATTGTAACATTTTTTATCGTGACATTTTTGCAGTCATATGGATGAAGTGTCCAGAAAGGAGAGTCACGCAAAGTAATGTTTGAGATTACAATGTTACTAGACCACAATATCTGAACAAGTGGACCCCTTGTATGGTTTAGAAGCTTCTGGCGATATTTTGTCCACCATGTTTGTCCCTGTCCATTTATGGTACCATTGTGCCCTGTCAATCACGTAAACTTTGAGATTATGTATTGCACAATCCTGATCTTAGGTGGCTCCTAATTAGTTCATCGTGCTTATTCTCTGTGTTACTTTATATTGTTCATCTAGCGCAAAACAAGTTAATTTCAAAACAAACAAATGAATTTTAGTTACTCACATACTTGTGGGGTACCAAATTTAAGGTATTTGGGGATGATTGATTGAACAATCAGTTTTAAATTCATTATGATTGATGGTATTAAACAAATATTTACAAACATACTTTTACAGCTTCCTTTTTTAATTTAGGTTCAATAAATTGCCTCATTTGCTACCAACATAAATTCATCCCAGTTAGGGAAAGGCTAAGATAGCCTAAATATTTGTTCAAACAAATACAACAATATAAAGATCACCATGAGCACACATAGGCGTTTGATACTAAGTAAACACCATTCCCTTAAAGATAATATGACGAATTTTATTTATTTCTTTTGACAAGTTAGAAGAAGCAGGAAAAAGCCTCACCTGTTATGACAACATCTCTAAGATTTTGACCATGAATCAAACTGCTGTATCGAGGTCCAATGTGCTCCCTTCCATACCCGTATGAAGGCAATGCAGGCATCAGTGGCCAATACTTCTCATCCTGTTAATCATCACACAAGATGACAAATATAATGTAAGTAAGAATTTTAATTAAGAGAGTGTGTGTCCCTACAAAAAAAAAGGGGTGAAAAGAAACATGTAAAGCAAGAAAGATAGAATTAAAGCAGAACAATAGCACCCAAAAGATAAACGATAAAATTTAGTAGAATGCATAATCTAATGGGTAAGTTTGTAGCTGCCTAAGTAGTCATAACAATCATTAATTCGTTATTATTATCAAAAGATTGTAAAAAATGAATATTCCATCAATGGTGGTAGTTCATTTGTGAACATTTTCGTACAAAACTTTTTTTTTTAAATAAAAAATATTTTCGATCTAAAATAAAACAGTTAATGAGATGCCTTTTCAAGTAATCATAATCTTTAAATACTGTTTTAAAGAGTTTTGCAATATATTTTTTCATTATCTTGTAATGGTTTTTTTTACTATTTTATAAAATTAGTATTAAATAAAAAGTATACATATTTATCATCTTAAATGTATAAATATACTTAATATTTTTTATTTAATAACTAGAAGAATTTACAAAAATAAAATGTAAAATGATTTAAAATTTTTCTTGCTTTAAAGAAAAATAAAATAAAATCTAACAGTTCCATTATTTGATTATTTATATCCATCACTCTTTTAACACATCCATTTCTTCCCCTCACGACCAAGAAAATATCATTATCATGATAATACAAACTAAAGAATACAATATAAATTGATTTTAGCCAATACTCTCACATCACCGGTTAACGAGATTGTCAAGTATGAAAAAAGAAACAGAAAAGGAACCTGAATTGCGAGAATGACAGAATCCTGAGCAAGGAAAAGAGTCATGTGACTTGTGAGATTAAAGGGTGCTGTGAGCCAGCGACCAGGTGGCACGTTAAGCTGTGCGCCACCCTCTTTTCCAAGCTTTGATATCGCATCAATGGCTCTCTCAAAGGCCTCAGTGTTAAGAGTGACCCCGTCACCAACCCCACCAAACTCCCTCAAATCAAAAACCACTGGTCTCAGCATCGGCACCGAAACACCACCCAACACCAAATACCCACTTATTGCGTTCCTCTGCCACACCATCACCGACGCCAACGCCGCAACCCACAGGAACCCAAACAGGGTCTTGTGAGACGCAAATGGCGTCGTTTTGGAGTGGAACTGCATCCACCCATGTATCCATGACCCTGACACTGAACTCTCCACCATCCTTCAGGTTTCAAACAAACACCACAACACAAAACGGTTACGTGGGTTGCTTCAGAACCCGTCCTTTGAATAAGGATTAAGAAAGTGAGGTTTCTAAGTTTGTGTTTCTGAGGTAGGAAATCGGAGGTTGTATGATGGAGTGCTTTCAAAGCGAAGCACTGCCAAAGGTGAGGTTGAAATGAAAACGACAGGGGACTGCGACGGAAAGATACATTTGCTACGACAACGGATGCCACCAATTGCAAGCAAAACTATTATGGTTGTGGTTCATGAAACAGCTTTCAGAGAATTTGGAACTTCAAGTGGCACGTCGTCGACAGTTATATATCATTTTTACGGTACATAAAATATATATAATCTATTATGATACCGATACCCGGATATAGAAACTTTACGTTATTAATTCAATTTTCAACCTTTCCAGATTTATTTATCGTGTTTGTAGTTATTTATAATGATTTTGTTATTTTTCTTGCATAAAATAGTTTATTATTTTAATGGCTCGCATACTTGACATAAAAATTGGCTTCTTAAAATAAATTAAGGAAATATAAATTTATTTTTTTAAAATTTTAAAACAATATTAACTATTATCTTTTTAATCATGCTGGCCTTTTAAATATTTTATACACTGATATTAATGAAAGAGAAATAATAGCGTAAAAAGGCACGTTAGGAAGTTAAAAAAATGATTTTAATATAAATAAAGATATTAATTACATTACCTAATATTTATATGTTATCCTGCAGACAAACAAACAAATATAAAAGAAATAACCACTAATTTCGCATTTGCGAAAATTTATCAAGCAATAAAGATTCTGTTGTTTATATCAAAGGAGAAAAAAATATAATTATAATTGAAACAAAAAAAAATCAAATACTTGATTATATTTTAAATAATTATCTATTCCACTTTCTGTATTGGGAAAAATGATCCAACCAACTTAACGAAGCTTCCCCTTGAGGTTAGTTCGCCAAATTCATTGATGTCCTGTTCATAAGAACTATTATTTATTTTCCTTTGAAAGTCAAATACAAACTTAACTTAGGGATGTAATCATCGGAACCACTACTTGATATTAGTATGTTGCTGTTATTGTATTATTCAATACAATACGAATTGAGAGTTGTTAACGAAAATCTGTTGATAACTTTAATGTACATGTCAATTAGTTCCTCATGTCAATGATATTTTCTTGTCACTTTATTGCTTATTCAAAATCACACAAAGTTATAATCATTGTATTATGAATTTACAATAATCAATATTGCATCAATATCTTTCTTTTGTTATTCATGAAAAGAGCTTAAGTAGTCATCCATCCTGCATCACGTATGTTCTTCAACTTGCCACACGTTATTAATATTAAAGGCATCACAATTTCATAAATACTACAATATTATGCTATCTAATTATTTTTAGAAGAAAATAAACATTTTTATAGGCTTAAGTGTGAAGTATAACGAATGTCACAATTAGGCTTTAAATAGGAACTGCAAATGAAACGTAACGTCCTTTATTGCGGTATGATGAAGTATGAGAAAAGTGGTGAAGGGTTCCTTTCACAGATTTCAAAATTCTCAACAAACACAACTACATAACATTAATCCACTAATCTTATTTGCACATCAGCAATAGACTAACATATATATATATATATCAATCATTTATACTCCCTACGTTACCACGCAAGCAAATATTAGTTCGTCAAATCACCAACGTCACTATTTTTTAACATACAATTCTTATAAACATTTTTTCACCATTATTTTTCACTACAACTAATTAATTCACTTATCAAATCATTTTCTATTTGGGAAAGGATAGAATATACATATTCTTATCCAAACTTAATCAATATTTTTTTTACGGATTGGGTTTTTTGTGGCGTTGCTGAGTGAGGACTCGGCGCTATATTCGACAAAAATAACCCACACGTCTGGGCTTAATTCTCTGCTTCAAGCCCATATATGGGTTTTCCTATTTGTTTTTATAGTTTTATACAAAAAAAGGTTTACCAATAAAAAAATTAAAGATTAAATTAAACCCCTAATTTAGTGCTTCAATTATTAGTGTTGGGCCTTTTTTATATACAAAACAACAATTTAAGTGTACTAAATATTTATTTTATTATTTTTATAAAAAATAATAAAAATACAATAAATATTTTTATAAAATTAAAGATTAAAATACAAATTTATAAAATTCAAGAATAAAGTGATTAAAGTTTATACGTTTAGTGAATGTTTAAAAACAGGGTAAAAAAAAGTATGAATCTATATTAAAATGACAATTTACTGGATTAAATAAATTGATCTTAGGGGGAAGTTCTCATATCCAGGGCACGTGTGAATTTGAAATACCCCCATTGGGTCTTCTTAGAAATTTTTGGTTCCTAGCAAATGTGACAACTTATCCAACATCCAGATATAGCAGATAAAGCGATAAAAGCGTTCCATTTTCCACCCAAGAAATTTTGTGCCACAGCAGTAGCTTTGGTTTTGACCTTTCTCTCTCTGATTCATGGCTTTAGCCATTTCGTCGACCGCATTGTCTACTCTTCCAAACAGGTCTTTCCCTTTTGGCTCAACCACTTCCACTGCTCTTCTTAATTGCTACTTAAACTTAACACTTTGCTTTCTTGACGCAGAGAAATACGTAAAAAGGTTTTCCCCGAAAGCACTGTGACATGTCTGAGGTTGACCAAAAGAACCTTAACAAATGCAACAAAAGGAGTGTCAGATGTGTGTGAGCCACTTCCACCAGATAGGCCATTGTGGTTCCCTGGTAGTTCACCTCCTCAGTGGCTTGATGGCAGGTAACCCACTTTCAACTTATTTTCTGTTTATTTCTTTACCCATATTCTTGCTTTTTACTTTTTTGGTATAGCTAAGGTTCTATAAATAGAAGATGATTTAAGAAAAAAAAAATATTGAGCATGGGTATTTGTCTTTAATTGTTTACAGCCAAAATGATCAGTTGGGCATAATTGTTTAATTTTCTGCCTATTGCAGTCTTCCTGGTGATTTCGGTTTTGACCCGCTTGGATTAGGTATGTGTTAATTTTGCTATGGACTTCAAAATGGTTCAGTGAGGAATTCAAATCACTGGTTCTAGTTTCCATTAAAAAAATAAATTTTCAGCTAAAAAATGATTAAATTAAAAAATTGATCCTTACATTTAATGCTATTTTTCCAATCCTTTCATAGAAAACTTTTATAAGAACTAAAATAAAAAATTTATATAAAGTATATGGATTAAAATTTTAATTTAACAAAATATTGATGCCAAAAAAGAGAATGATATTTTGTTAAGGTGTGATTATAAAATTGGTTGAACATGGTATGAGGCAAGAAATAGGTTGCATGTGATTTGGGTTCTCACATGTAGTTGTGGTTGATTAACATGTTGCCTACATTTGCTTTTGTTCTGTTTTGATCAGGGTCTGATCCAGAATTGCTCAAATGGTTTGCTCAGGCAGAGCTAATGCATGCTAGATGGGCAATGCTTGGAGTGTTTGGGATCCTCATACCGGAATTGCTTGAAAAGATGGGTTATATTGAGAAGTTTTCTTGGTATGATGCTGGTGCACAAGAATACTTTACAGACCCCATAACCTTGTTCATTGTACAAATGGGCTTGATGGGCTGGGTTGAGGGTCGAAGATGGGCTGACATGATTAACCCAGGATGTGTTGACATTGAGCCCAAACTGCCACACATTACAAAGCCCAAGCCAGATGTTGGTTACCCTGGTGGGTTGTGGTTTGACCCTTTGATGTGGGGACGAGGATCACCTGAGCCAGTGATGGTGTTGAGAACTAAGGAGATCAAGAATGGTAGACTTGCAATGCTAGCTTTTGTTGGCTTCTGTTTCCAAGCTATTTATACTGGGGAAGGCCCCCTTGAAAATTTGATGGCACACATTGCTGATCCTGGTCATTGCAACATTTTCTCGGTAATGTTTCATTGCTTCACTTCATTCCACTATCTTTTTGATTCATGTTCTCCCTCTATTCTTGTAGATTTTCTAAAATTATAATATTTACCTTAGTTTCTAATTTTCATATGACTCACTCACTTTAATACTTTACTTTATAATGTTATGAAATTTCTTTTACTTGTTCCGTAATATTAACAAAATCATATAATAAAAAGTATTGAAGTAAAAAAAATTATAACATTTTTATAAAATCATGAATTGAAATAAATTTTTCTATAAAATTATGGTTAAAATACACAATACTTGTAATGCCAGAGACTAAAACTGTGATTTACTCAATTTCAAACTATTTGTATTGTTAATACAGCAATTAGTGTGAGCCACCACACCACAATATTTGCTTACACAAAAAGTTACGTGAATGAGCATGGTAGTGACAAATTTTCACTTGTGCAGGCTTTCACATCGCGGTAGTGCTATTTGAAGAAAAGAAGATATGCGTCCTGAATGAACATGGCGTAATGCTACTACACCAGCAATATGCATTATATACTTTGAAACATGTATTTTGTTTCCTAATCCGAGCTTTACAATTGACACAAAGTTTTGATTCTTTTAAACAAAATGAAATTACTATCCCTTTCTTTTTTTACTCTCTAACTTTCAATTAGGAGAATTTTGTGAATGGCATGGATCATTTTCTTCGGATAAATAAAACCTGAAACGTAATGAAGTTAAAGGATGTATCAAATAGCCAAGCTCACTCACTCTGAGGTTCATGAGAAGGTAAAACGTAAGAATCGATCCTAACTACTACTAAATTCATGATAATCAAGTAGTTTGTGAAGACTTATAGTTCAACCTACTTAAAAAATGAGTCAGAAAAATAATTTTTTAGAAGCGTAATTAGTTAAAAAGATTAAGTTTGTGTCATATAGACAGCCTGTTTATGTTAGTAGAAGCAGTAGTAGTATTAAATTCATAATGGTTCATTAGCCTTATAGAAATATTTTTATTAACTTGGGTGATTAATATGGAATTTAACTTGAAATGCATGTGAGACTTGGTCAATGCAATTGAACCAAAATAGGAAGGAATTGAAGGAGAAGCATGTGGAGTGGAACCTTAATCTATTCTTAGAATTTGACAACATTTCTGGCAAAACACCCTATCATCACCAATCCCCCTCTGTCAAACACCACACACAAACACAAACCCACACAGAGCACCACCAACATGACACAACGCTTCCCTTTGGCAACCAAAAACCAAAAAACAAAAAAAAGGAGGAAAAAAAGGAAGCCCCAGAGAAGGAGAAGAAGAAGATCAACAGCAACAGCCTTAATCTCTTGGAGCAGCGGTCCAATATTACTAGACCGAACAACCAATGGCCGCTGTTCATGTCCTTTTCCCTCTCTACCTCTTCCTCTCCCTTTCCCTCTCTTCCTCATTGGAAACCCAATCCCTCCTTAAACTGAAACAATCCTTCACCAACGCCGACCAATCCCTCTCCTCATGGATCCCCAACGTGTCCCCTTGCTCTGGCCCCTGGCTTGGTGTCGTTTGCTTCAACAACATCATCACGGGCCTTCACCTCTCCAATTTGGGCTTATCGGGCCGAATCGACGTGGATGCTCTATCTGAGATTCGCGGCCTTCGAACCCTTAGCTTCGTCAACAACTCATTTTCAGGCCCAATCCCAGAGTTCCACAAACTGGGGACCATCAAATCCCTCCTCCTGACCCAAAATGATTTCTCCGGGCCCATTCCTTCTAACTTATTTTCCTCCTTAAATTCTCTCAAGAAATTGTGGCTCTCTGACAACAATTTCTCATCCAACATCCCCGATTCCTTAACCCAACTCGAACTCTTAAAAGAATTGCACCTTGAAAACAACCAATTCTCAGGCCCAATCCCGCAGTTCAAGCAAGACCTGTCATCATTCGACGTCTCCAACAACCACCTCGTAGGCCCAATTCCCGACAGCTTAAGGAAGTTTAGTGCCACGTCATTTACCAGAAACGATGGGCTCTGCGGGAAGCCTCTGGACCAGAGTTGTGACGATTCATCTTCTTTTTATTCATTGCCGAATAATGATAAGAATGACAGTGGATATGGGTCGAGTTGGGCTATTAAGGTGATAGTTATATTGGTGTTGGCGGTTGTTGCGGCGGTTATTTTTCTATTCACCAAGTCGAGGAAGGCAAAGGAAGATGATTTCAGTGTGGTGAGTAGGAACAGCGAAGTGGAAGAGGTGGTGCATGTGAACGTGAGTAGTGTGAAGCCAAGTGCACCTGTGAGGAAGGAATCGAGGAGAGGGGTTTCAAAGAGTGGGGGTATTGGAGATATTGTGATGGTCAATGAGGAGAGAGGAGTATTTGGGTTGCAAGATTTGATGAAAGCTGCTGCCGAAGTTTTGGGGAATGGAGGGTTGGGATCGGCTTATAAGGCTTCAATGGCCAATGGGTTGTGTGTTGTTGTGAAAAGGATGAGAGAGATGAATAAGATGGGGAAAGATGTTTTTGACGCAGAGATGAGACAGTTTGGGAGGATTAGACACCAAAATGTTTTGTCACCTTTGGCTTATCATTACCGTAGAGAGGAGAAGCTTTTCATCACTGAGTACATGCCTAAAGGAAGCTTGTTATATGTCTTGCATGGTATCACTATCTCGTTCTGTTTTAATCTAATCATGTTTGCTTCATCTCTAGTTGGGGTGGCAATGGGATAAATAACACATGGTTTGTTTATACAAGATACTAGGTTGAAAGAGATACAAAGCGAGAGAAAATAAATTTATAGATGTGATAAAGTTTTTTAAAAAATTGATAATTTCATACTTCAGGGATAGATAGGAGGATAGGAGAAAGTATGTGATGAGCGTAGAAGGAGGATATAGATAGAAAAAGTATAAGGTGAGTATAAAATTAGGATATGAAAAAATCAAGATTAAATGATAATTATAATTTATTACTCTTGGGAAGGGGGGATATCACATGATAATTTAATTACACATCTAATTACAAGATATAATTTTAATTATACCCGTCCTTGAATAATGCAAATTGTATTTGTGGTCAGGTCTATAAATATGTATTTGATATAAATATTTTGACTAGTAAAAACACATTTAAGGACTTTAAGCATAATTTCTATCATCCAGAGACTAATATATTATTAATCTTAACTAGAAACAGTAATTTATTGAGGAAAGTAATTGTAACAATGTGGAGATAGGATGAGTTGTGTGAAGAAGGGGGTGTGTTAAGTTTAAGGGTAATAATATAATTTGATAATTAAACAAAAAGTTTTCATTCTATTCCTCCTAAATTAGAGGAAAAGAAAAAAAATGAAAGAAGGTGATGAAGTTGGATGGAATGGTTATTTAGTTCTATTCCATTGTTTTCTTACAATTCAAATAATGAAACATAATTATATTTTTATTCTATTTCTTTTCATTCCATCCTTTCCACCAATTCAAATATAGCTATATAGCAAACCAAAAACTTGGTTAAATGACATCATTATTTAACTGTCCTATTGAACCATATTCTTAATAGCTTCTAATTAAAAAAATTTACTCGAAAGGAGTTATATTTGTGTACATCACATAATTAAGTCTCTTCCTCTGATGTTGTTATTATTATTTGGAGTGCAAGTGCAATGTACAATATATTATGACAAGGAATGTGTCATTATGTTTACTCAGGTGATAGAGGACAATGCCATTCTGAATTGAATTGGTCTACACGTTTGAAGATTGCTAAGGGAATTGCAAGAGGGTTGGGCTTCCTTTGCACTGAATTTTCTACCTATGACTTGCCCCATGGGAATCTCAAGTCCAGCAATGTTCTACTAACTAATGATTATGACCCTCTCTTAAGTGACTATGCTTTTCATCCAATAATAAACCCAAGTGTTGCTGTGCAAGCATTGTTTGCCTATAAAACCCCAGATTACATACAATGCCAGAAAGTGTCAAAGAAAACTGATGTTTATTGCCTTGGAATCATCATTCTTGAAATTGTCACTGGGAAGTTCCCTTCTCAGTATCATAGCAACGGCAAGGGTGGGACTGATGTTGTGCAATGGGTCCTCACAGCAATATCTGAGAAACGAGAAGCAGAATTGATTGATCCAGAGTTACAAAACAATACAAACTCACGCAATCAAATGTTGCAACTTCTCCAAATAGGTGCTGCTTGCACAGAAAGCAACCCTGACCAAAGACTACCCATGAAAGAAGCTATTAGACGGATAGAGGAAGTACAAGTTTAAAGATAATATGTCAATACGTTAGCTTAGTTCAAGTCCCTTTTGTAGGTGAGAATTGCAAGCCTTGAAAATGTTACAATCTGAGATCTTCATCCAATGCTCAACCATTTTACTGAATGATCTTCAAAGAGAAAAGTTGTAAGCACTAAACAGTGATTTTATGCAAGAGAAAACAAAAAACTGTGGAGAAAGTTAGGAGGGTATGATATTTTTGGAACTTGATAGTTTGGAGCGTTTCTCATGTTTATGTCCTTTTAGAAAGAACAAAATGTCAAAACTCCAAGCTTTAGCCTCTTTATGCTAATATCGGTCCATGAAAAGTGGGTGCAATTCTCATAAAATCATTTTTGGACAACATTCCTCAAAGTTAAGACTTAAATTATAGTGATGAAAAGCTAATATTGCAAAATCTTTTGTAGTTTTTATCCAATCATTTCTACAAAAATATATATACGGTTTGCTTATATTTTCTCACGTATTCCTCGTTCAATATGTAAAATTTTTATATTTTATATATTAATCATCAATACGAAGTGCTTTATGAAATGCCCAATTTTCAAGTCTTGCCATTTTTTTTTCATTTCATATGCTGCGCATAATTGGATGTTAACAGAAGAAGAAAATAGACCGAATGAGACCGTAGCTCCTCATGTGCTAGATCACTATAACATCGACCGATCGAAATTTTTTAACTACTCTTTAGAGCAAGAAAAAATGTACTGTTTATTGCATGTCGCATTTAATTTCGTAAGTCATGATTGTCTTTCATTCTAATAATATCTTTAATTTTATAACAATTATTAACGTGACATGCATTAAAATTGTGCGAAGCAAGAACGTTTTCTTGCTCCAATAACGGGTAAGAATTTTTCCCTCACAAAGTACAAGTTGGTAGGTGTTGTAGGTGGAGATGTCACAACATTCCAATCCAGATTCCAAAGTCTAACGTCACTTAACCGATTTTCATTCTTAAAAAATTGTCTTCACGATTAGTTTATTTTCTTCGTCTCCTTATTTGTCCCAATAAATAGAGGAGAGGAGAAAATTCTTCAAGTTCACTTAGTTTCCAAAAAAATAAAAAATAGTTATAGCTAGATTTTAATTAATTTTAAGAAAAAATTCACTTTTTTCCCTTTAAAAAGTTGACTAAGAAGATATGAGTTCTTTTAGACGATACAAGATAATCTAATTTACCCGTGAATATTCAAATCACCAAGCTTTTTTCCACTCAATTTATTATGATTAACATATATCATTTTAGTCTAAAAAATTGTAAGAAAAATCAATTCTTAAAATTATAAGCACACATCAATTTAATCCTAAAATTATAAAAAATAAATTTTAATCCTTAAAATTATAAAATATTAATAATTTTAGTAACTGAAATTATAAATACCAATCAATTTAATCCCTAAGATTATAAAACAGAATTTTAGTCACTAAAATTATTAGAAAATGATCATTTTAATCAATAAAATGATTTATTTATGATAATTTCAAGGTCTAAAAAAACTTTTCTATAAGTTTAAGGACTAAAATGATATTTTTTTTTATTTTATGGACGAAAATAACCAATTTTTAATAATTTCAGGATTAAAAGTGATTCTTCATAATTATAAGGACTAAATCGACAAGTGTTAAACTTGTAGGGACTAAAATAATATATTACTCAATTTATTATACACCAGTGAGCTGGTATGAGAAACGCTTGGAGGAAGCAGCTTAGGCACTTGATAGCAAAACCATACATATAATAGGCACGATCCAATGGTTAATTCTTGTTGCAGAAAGCACAAACTAAAAACAACAACAATATTCTTAAAAAGGCATAGTAAATGAGCACAAACATCGTAATCATCTTCCCTATATCTGATTTTCTAAAAGCAAACTAGAACTAAAGAGCTCACTAACATGCCCCAAGATGCATTAGCACAAAATCCACATGCAACAACGGGTTAGTTGCTCTACAGAGAAGCCAAAAGGTCATTTTCTTTTTGACCTTGCTTTTGCTACAAAAAAACTTTCACGTATTCTGTATCGTATCCAGCTAGAAGACAAATGAAATGTGCATCTATCATCATACTTATTCTTTCATTCCACTCAGTATCCAATTTGTGTCACAGCTGCATTAAAATTTGCAGATGGGACCAGCTTGGTTATTAAGATGCCACTAGTTTTAATCGAAATCAAGGAATTCCATCCTTTTCCTCATGCTTCCCTTTAGATCACTGGCATCCTTTTCAACCTTTTGGGCCTGAAAAGTGGAGCAAGTGAAATAAAATTAATTAATGCGCAACATAGAACAATAATGAATGAGCTTGCCACCATGTTATTTGCCAAATAGGTGCACAGGGTTTCTAGTTTTTTCAATTGGGGATTCTTCTTTGGTCAGAAAAAGGTGGGGGAAGAAGCTGCACAATCAATAAAAAGAGCAATGATAGGAATTGTGTTTCCTATAAGAAACAAAGGCAGAAATCTGATTTATGTTTCGCTCGTAAAGAGATTGTTGTTAGTAGGAATTGTCACTCATATATGGCAACTTATATTTATACTGTATATGTGATATTGCTAGCAAAACATCAAATCTCTTCCATCCTTTCTTTTTTGGACAAAAGAATAATTGATTTCAGGACATTATAGACAACAGGAGGACTCCCAAGTCCCTTTGCATGTTAGACACCCATGAGCAGAAAACCAATAGGGAGTTAAAGGTTCTGTTTGATTTGAGAAAATGCTTTCCATTTTCAAAAATCAGTAAATCACTACAAAAATATCACATTGTTTTCACTTGATTTCTTGTTTTCAAATATTTGTATAGGAAATGTTGAAAATAAAAATAAAAAATGGTTGTTTTTACCATTTCTTATATAAATATTTGAATATAGAAAATAAAGTAAAACTAAGGTGGCAATTTTATAATTATTTATAAAAACAGTAAATGAAAACACAAAAAGATTTAAGAACCAAACAGCCTTCAAAAAACAAACTTGCAACATAAAAGTATTTTTCAACCCAAATAATGTTACTTTTCAAAAATATTTACCAAATTACTATTTTTGAACCATTTTAACCCTGCAACGTAGGCCAAACTGGATTTCCTTCTTGATTTGTCACATGAAAATAACTAACTGCATTCGCAATTTTTGACTGCAGATTGCCATTGGCATTGATGACTTTCCACCATCTAAATTATCTTCACATTCAAGGATTTACAAGGCAGCTTTTTCTCATTTTTCTCCTGCTCAATGTTCCTATTCTATTGTGAGCAAACAAATATCTTCAAACAATATGGCATAAAACAAACACAGAGCTTCCAAGTGATGTTGTCCTATCTTTTAGTCCTGCAATTTGTAATTGGGTTCCCCCTGAATACAGAACTTTTCTGGTTGTGCGTGTAACAAGGAACATGTTTTGTTAACCCTCAATACTTCTTTCTTGAAATTTTTTCCACTTCCTTTTTAGAGCTAATACTGATTAATAAAGTTTTTTGGACGGTATTTACAGCTTTTTACTGTCTGCAGAGCCATATACTAGGATGACCTCAGTAAAATTATTTGCATAAATCCAGTTTGTTGCAGCAAATCCTATGGACATCCAACAACTGAGCTTAGCTCAAGTGGAGTGAGCATAGTTACTAGGTATGCAAAAGTACTCTGGTATGAGGTATGGTGTACAGGTACACAGTCCATCACAACTTCGAATTATTATCTCAAGACGTTTGCAAGTTCGCTAAGCAAATCTGGAACCTTTACCTAGGGGCAGGTTGGTGTATGGGAAGAGAGAAAATCTTATGGACCTTCCATTTTATAATAATGTTAGTTTGGTCAGTTTTACTGGTTCCCCAGATCTCTGTTGTTAGATCATTTCTTGTTTACCTAGAGTAATAATTCATCACTTGCACATTATTATATATGGTTTTAGATGGGAAATGGAGGTTGTGGTGCATACACAGCCCATTCAGAGTCATTAATGGTTACATCAATTAATAAGCACTATCTTGAGGGAAGATTTTGGGAAGCCATTAATGGAGAATGGTTGCATTTGTTTGGCTCAGCTCACATATAAGCAGAACTAAATTTCTGTCATTTTTCATTTCCCACCATGATGTTGAAATTTTGGTTAGCATGAAATATTTGTTTTAATGCCAAAGGTAGATACTTCTATTTATAAGTTTGCTGAGAGAAACAAGACTGACAAAGATTTAGTGGATGACTTTAACAGAACTTTCAACGGTGGAGCTGATCCCCAACATTTTGAACTCTTAGAAACTTCATTTCCTACAGAGAATGCTGGGAAACCAAAGAACTTTTAGTGTGAATAAGGAAAATCTGGTGGCCTCAACTAATGAAGTTAAAGGCCCTCCTATGACTTGTGAGGAACCTGAGAAAGTACAGCTGGTAGATTTGAAAGATGTGGCTGCTACACTAGAAAGCACCAGTCTATTTGGCATTTTCTCACTGGGAAAAAGAAGCTAGTGTAGCCAGTAGTTTCCAAACCAAGCCAAAATGGCTGCAGTTACATTTTTTGGGTCAATTAGCCATGTCCCTCACACTCCATCCCAGCCATGGAAAAAAAAATAAAAAATTCCAACACTTCATCAGTAAGAACTACTATAAGATGCACCAAGACCTCTTTATATGCCCAAAAACATTTTGCATACCAGAATTAATTGATCCATGGGCACTCAAAATTATTATGCTAAAATATGAGTGGAAATTCGTGAATATTTGATTGTCTTATTATCAACTAGTTGACGGACTTACCCTTTTTATGTCAACCTCTGACACACAGGTCATATGCAGTGGAAGCTCCTCCATTGCCAAGTCCTATGTAATTAACATAAGATTGCATAATTATTAAGAATCCTTTGACATGTAATAATTTCACTCAAATGAAATGAAATGATGAAGAACACATCATACCAGCTCTCCAATTAAGACAACATTTTCCCCACGAATTACATATAGACCTAAAGGGATATCACAATAAAGATCACCAACAATTACTCTTTCACATGCACCTTCAAGAACAACGTTAGCTGTACATGGTCATCATATCACATTGTTAGCTAATATTAGATGGAAATAATAATATTTTAAATAAATATAGAGACATATTCAAGTAAAATGCATGTAGGATCAATAATTACCAAATTGATCAAAAGAACGTAATAACCCCAAAAGTTTTCGTCCATCTCGCAACAGGACAATAAGCTTTTCTGTGAAAAAAACATAAAATTTAGAAGAAAATCTGATCATTGGGTTCAATTATTTCAATCCTCCCTTTAACTGAAACTAAATATATAAGAAATCAATATCACAGCAAAAAAACACCAAAGAAAAAGAATGAACTAATCCCAGATGAAGTGAACTAAGAATATTTAATTATTTATATGATTGAGTACTTGAACGAATGACTGAAACACACTAAGATTGGTATGATTGATAATCTCCTCCGTGAACACACCATCTCATTCTTCCCCAAAGATGATAACACATAAAAACTCCTGGCATGTCATCCCCTGGGAATAATTGAAAAAATCTTGCTGGGAGCTATATAAATACATCAGTTTCTAAACTGATACTTGTTCACTAATCAAGGGGTTACAGAAGAATTTTCTATTTAAAGTTTTCAGATAAAGGAGAGTTCTACACAATTAAACACTTGTCATACTATTCTACTTTTGGTACACCAAGGAACAATGAAGCTTTGCTCATCATCCTTCCTTGATAAATATGTCTACTACTAGTTCTAATGTATTAAAAAAAATTCTCTTTGGATGAAAACATTGCATTACTCAATCCTTCGTATCATCCAACAATTCATCACTTCATAATGGAGCAGTACCACCACAGAAACATATAATCACTGCAATCCACAATTCTTGTACAAATCCCACAATGAAACAGAGAACAATATTCTATGGATACAAGGAAAAGAAAAATAAAATAACAAGAAAATATGAGGTCAAATTGTCTAATCAGAAAAGATCCACACATGATATTTGAGCTTCAGAATCATGAAAAATATGATACACACAAAGATAGAGAGAGAAAGAGAGAGAGATTCTACTGTCAAGGTATGTAGCAAGCGAGGTGGAGAGCAAGATATCTTCAACGGTAGTCCAAGACATTAAGCCAATTGTCGTGTGGCACCTGAAAAAGAAACCAACTTTGATCCAAAACCTCCTTCAATTTCAATGACACTCCAACCCCACAAGCTCAAACACAAAACATTACAAATTTGTGACCTCTACATGCATTATCACTTTGTTTCTTAAACCTCACAATTTAAACAACAGATAAAAAGAAAAGAAAAGAAACTTTAATAAGAAAAAAGATAAGCCCTTGTTTTATTTTCAATTATCTCATGGTGGGAAGGAGCAAAATAAGACAAAGGAATTAATTGAAAAGCATTTCACATTTTAAAGGAGTTAGGTTGCACCTTTTTAGATCGGCGACCTTGGTGATAGAAAGATCAAAGATTGCTTCTTTTTTGTTCTCTCTCTCTTGTAATGAAATGTATGGCGTAAGAGAGGGAGGGAGACAGTGTAAAAACAAAGCTTGGACTCTTCACTGCCGTTTGACCTTTGAGGCTTTGAGGAGTTTTGTTACTTTGGAAGGAAAAATGGATAAATAACTAAAATGGTAATTTTTTTAAAAAGTATTTATTACTTTTAGAATAAAAATATGATAAATATTATATTTTTAAATAAAAAAAATATTTTTAAATGTTTAAATTCAACCTCAAAAATTAAAGTTAACAAAAACTGCTTTTAAAGCTTTTCTGTATAGCCATTTTTGCTAATAATAAGAAATAGAGTCAAATGAAAGTGGACCTCAATCCTGGACTATCAAATTAAGGAAATTGATATTTTTGCATAAATTATTTTTAAATTTGTATAATTTTATTATTATTTTTAGAATTACAATTTTGGAAATTATTTTATATTTTAAAAAATAAATTTTAGAAAATGGTTATGAAGTGTTTCAAAATTTTAAAATATTTTTTAAATTATGGTTTCTAAATACTAAATTTTAAAAATAGTTTATAATTAAATTTTGAAATATATTATACATTTTAAAAAATTAAATTTTAAAAGAATATAAAAAAAAGATAGGACAGCTAGAAAAAAAAATTGATCCAGAAAATAATCTCTCAAATTGATTCGCCTAAAGTGTTTTTTTCCCAATTTCATCAATTACAGGCACTAGCAAAATGTTCTTATAATCTTCTGGATCAATTACATGCACTAGCAAAATGTTCTTATGTACCTACTCTTTTTGATCCGTGTGCCTGTTAAAAGCAACATAAAATTTGATGTTATTTCTTAAAAGCTTAATAATTTTCAGTTTGATGTCAACTTTTAATCATATTTTTTAACTAATCAGCAATAACTAATTGTCTTTTACGTTACTAATTAATAATATAGATAAAAGTCAGCTTATGTAAGATGTTAGTGCTAAAAGTAATAATAGCCCATGGGGAGACGAGAGACTTTTTATCATAGATCCACATATGATGGAAAAAAAAAAAAACACTATCTAAACAATTGAAGAAATAATATGGTAAATTTTAAATATATAGTTGTATAATATATTTACGTAGGATTTAATATAAAATAATAATAATGAATTTAATATTACATATATAAAAAATGTTTTATACTTAATATTTTTACAAACTTTTAGTTGCTAAAAATGAATAAATTAAATATATTTCACTATTTTTATTTTTTAAAAGCAAGAAATAGGACACCAAAATAAACATGTTCTGTATTTTAAAATAATATCAAGAGAAAAATATTTTTAAAAAATAACATTTTAAAATCAAATGTCATCTTAAGATTCAAAAATATAAATAAAAAGGCCTCAGTTCGCCCAAACAGTGAACTTCTGGAAATAAGCTTTTAAGATGTTGTAAACATCTTGTAATTAAAAGAGATTGGGATTAGTCTTCATCAAAAGCAAAAACATTTTATACACAAAAGAGAATTGTTGGTTTTCATTTGACTTAATACTCTCTTTTCTTTAAAATCCTTTTGGATCGAATTTTGCATACTACCCATATCAAGATTGTGATAAATAAGTGCAGAACATGTGCTATGACTCCACAGAACTTTTCACATGTTCATTTCTTTGATTATCACACTTACTTGTGAAACTACACAAAATTTCACCTGTTAAACCACCTTATATATATATATATATATATATATATATATATATAAAAGCCAATTAAAATTAGGCCATATATACTCAACATTATTACGATCAATTTAGCAATTCCTTTTAAATTTTGAAGTAGAAAATTGTAAACAGAAGTTTTTTTTTACAAAAGTTATAGAAGTTGTATTTTTAATATTTTTCCTTCATATTTTATTACATTCCAATTAAACTCGAATAAATATTCTTTTATTTATTTTCACCTTCAATTTATCCTTTACTGTATGTTTCACAAAATGAAGTGACGTTGCCATAATAAAATTTGAAGTTAAGTCGTAATTAGAACTAACCCTTTGATTATTTTTTACAGATGTGATAATAAATAATTAAATATACTCCTCAATCATTGATAGTCTTGATAAAGGGCCATAACTTTTCTTTCTCCTTAGTCAATTGCACAAACACTCGTTTGGTGTTTTGTATGGCATCATTTGCAAGGGAAGTAGATAAATTACTTTAGTTAAATTAATTTTAAATTTATCTAAGTTATCTCACGACATAAATACCATCCTACCTGAACAATCAGCATCATGAAAAATTAATGCTTGCCCTGTATCCTTACTTAACCTGTCAGATTGTAAAATAATGTTGCCCCAAGGCTTTGAATATGTAAAGCTTCTTTCAACGCTAGAAAGTTTTTAAACAAAAAAGCTTGTTATTGTTGAATTAATCATTTTATTACAAATATAGAAATTAAGATCTCCAGTAAAACTGGATAATGCTTTCTGACATTCATGTGCTACATACAGGGGCTTTAAAATCTGAACTTTTTCCTGATTCTTCCTCTAGTTTGTCACCTTTCCTTGGCATGATACATACATCCAAAAGAGTAGGTACACCTCATCTTCCATGCTGTTTAAGCTATAATCTTCCATGAGCAGAATTGGTCATATATAATCACAGAAGACATTCATATCTCAAGAACAATATCTGTTAACAAAAAAAAAAGTTATATATTGCCAAAATAGCTGAAATTGACTTTGTTCCTAGACATCTCTCGCTCTACATAAGTAATACCTTAGTATATTGAAAAGGTGAAAGCGTTCTATCAAATTTAATATAGAATAATGTTACTCATAAAACACTTCGTTTTTGGGTAATAGGAGTTGAAAAGGAAGAGAGACAGAAAGAAAAAGTGAAAGATGTAATATATGATATAATGTGGAAGGAAAAAAGGAGATAACAGAGAAGTGAAAGTAATTTACTGGTGTGTGAATATTATTGTTATCGAATAAATGAGACATTTTTATATTAAATTAGGCACTATGTCAAACTAATGTATATGATTGGTAGACCATAAAATATAAATAAATTAATCAATTGTAGAACTTACATTCAGAATCAGTCTTGACCCATTTACTTCCATTCTCTGCAGCACTAGTGTGTTCTTCTTCATCATCATCGGCGTCATCATCAGACTGGGAAATTGGTCTGGTTTCCAGGTACTTCTTTATAGAGGGTGTTGTTGAACATGAACCTTGAGGATATATCTTTCTGTGAAGTATTGCCCTCAAACTCTGCAATCAAAACCAAAGTAAAAAGAGTAAGAAAATTACAAAGGAGTAATTAAGTTAGTGGTGAGAACAAACAAAAGCTATCATGGTTTCTCATTTACCTTCTCCATTCTGGACTCGGTGGCAAGTGGATCTTTGAGCAAAGGAGTAGGTTGAAATCCACTTCTGCAAACAAGCATCTTCTTAAGAAGGAAAGAAAGTGATTTCTTGCCAACACCTCTTTTACGGCTATGACCCAAACAACTACCTTTTCCCTTGCATATTAGACTATTGCTTGGGTACAAATTACCTTCAGAAACTGATTCATCTTCTTTTCCTTCAGGTTCCAACCTTGAATGTTCACTGTTCAAATGTTCCTTCTTGATCAGATCATTGGTGTTTTCTTTTTCACCACCCAAATTTGGTTCCACCCATCCCTTAAAAATTATGTTCAATTCATTCTGAAGTTTTCCAACTTCTTCAAGTGTGATCTCTTGTAAGGAAAATGAATCCTCTGCAGTTTTGTTACTCCTTCCACCAGAATCTTCTTTCAAGTTGTTATTACCAAATGTTCCAATTGCAAGGAGCGCTTGAGGCCAGTCACTGAACTCTTGATTGCAAGGTTCATGCAGGATGTAATCTGATGGAACAAAGATCAATCATCAAACTGACATGGCTCCAATAATGAAATAATGTAATATTAAAGACACCATTCATATTACAGAACTCAAAATTGAAATGGATAAATGTTTAAAGTACGTTTGAACTTTATATCAACTGAATTATTTTTTCCAACTGTTACTTTCTCTTATACCCTTCTTTTTGATAAATTGAACAGTATAATAATTCCAGCCTATAGACTCTACCAAACCTCCACTAGCTAATTGAGCTCAGGTGGCACTTTTGTTTTCCTGTACAGACAAAGGTTACCCATTACACAGTAGATACCACCAAACCAAGCCTCAATTCTGTGAACATTGTTTTGTTGTTCTTAGCCGCAAGCATTATTGTGTTCTTAACTCTGTACAAAATAGTGTTTTATCATTATGTACATCTAGAAACAAAATTCATAGTCAACATCATGATCACACCTTAATATAACTAAGCCATGTAAACTGTGGCAAATATGATCCTGTCATTGGAGAGTGATGCAAACAAAGAGGGGGGGAAAAATGCTTACAGTTGGTTGAAATTGAGCTACTTGGGTTCTTTTTTTCACTGCTCCCATTGAGCTTCTTTTGCATCCATTCAAAAACCTGCAAAATGGACAGATAACTTTGCTTAAAAATTCAATGTTAATTGGCAATGAATAATAATGTTATTATAAAAGAACACAATTCTTGCATACCTTCATTTTGATGAATCAGTGTTGGAGAACCTCTTAAGTAAAGTATATGGAAATTATGCCAAGGTAGCACAATGAAGTATATACAGTGCGCAAATCCCACAAGTCCAGCAATTGCTGAGCTGCAAAAGGCTTTAAATAGAGTTGCTAATTAGTGGTTCAAGTTCCCAAACAGTGACTTTCGTAAACTCTTGATTTCTCTAGGTTGTCTTTTTATCATCCCTCTTCCCAACCATAATTTTTTATTTCTTGTCTCCTTTGCTTGATTTTTTATAGAGGAAAAGATAAACACATGTGGCCATATTAAAGGATTAGTGAAATTAATCTCTAAACAAGGATTTAATCTTCAACAACATAGAGACATCATCTTGGCATCCAGATATTGAAGACTTCAGTTTCAGAGCCAATCGCCTTAGAAGTTCACTGGTGGTTTTCTTACATCTCTCTCTCTCTCTCTCTCTATATATATATATATACACACACACACGTATTTTTTTATTTTATTTTTATCTTTTTTTTCCTTTCATTTATTTTTAATGCAAACTTAGAACAAAATCGATGTTCACTCTAGGCGCTTTCTGTAAAAGCCTAGGAACGTAGAGCTAAGAAATAGAGTCCTTTGTTGCGTAATTATCTGATAAAAATTGAGATCGTTATATTAAAAATAAATTATTTCATTAAGCTATATTAAAAAAATTATTAAAATACGTAAAAAGAACTCGTAAGAAATCATAAACTATTTCTATAAATTATCTAGAAATTTTTGTAATCAACATTTATATATAATTTGTTTCAACTTTACATATAAACAAGTAGTTAACTTATGCGCTTATAAGTTATGGAAGATGACCAAAAGGAAGAAGTAGATTGGTAAATACAAGGATGTAAACGTATCAAGAATCAATAAAGCAAACTATGCAAAACGATGCATTGCATACAGAATATGGCATAAAGGATGAACATTGAAGTGTTGTGCCGTTGCCAATAATAATACAGTGTATATGCTAATTGTTCGCTTTGTGCCTTTATCCTTCACCAACCAACTTATATTGATGTGTTTATTTTCAGAAAATCTAATTAAGTGTCCTTCACCCACAACCATAAATATGCATATTAAGGATAGTTTTTAACGTTCAATCAAAGATTATTGTTCTTATTAATCTCTCAGCACATCTCGTAATATTAACTCATTAAAAGTTTAAGAGTACATATATCTTTATAATTTAGACATTTAAAAACAATTCATATTACCACTTATTAATAATGTGATATATATATATATATATATATATATCTAAACATGGTACTTTACTTGTCATCTCAGAATAACTATATAACTAAATGAATGTCATGTTATCATAGAGTAATAATATGATTAATTTTAAAATTTTTAAAAAGAAAAATAATTAAAATATTTGATCCATTAGAAAGAAAATAAAGAAGGCAATACTGAGGTGTAAAAATATTGGAAATTTGGAAGCAGAAGGAATTGTGGGCAAAGTTCCCGTTGGCTGTCCCTTACTAACCGAACCACTGTAAGTCTGCTGTATCTAATTTTCATCACCATATCTTCACCATTTCACTGGCCAGTTTCTTCAACACAGTATCACATCTCACTGTCCTCATCATTTTATATCTGTTTTTATCCCATTATTTTTATTTTTATTTTTATTTTACCTTTTTTACATGAAAAGGGATACCATATATCAAGTAATGAACGATATATTTACATCACTTTTTATTTTTTCCAATAATTTATACAGTTAAAGGCAGACTTATTTAATTTTAACTCGTAAACAAGTTATTTTTACACAAAATAATGTATTTTTTCTAATGACTTTCATGGAAGTCAACGTGGAATTTATGTATACAAAATTTTAGCAAGTAGTTTTTTTCTTATATGTTGAGATTACATCCTTTGATGATGTAGCTGCAGGTAATTAATTAATAATTAAACAGTTTTTTTATCTATTACTTTATAGATAAAATTTAAGAAAAATATTAGTAACATATTTTTAATTTATATATTTTTTATAAAATTTAATTGTATTAAAAACTCATTGTAAAATAGTTAGCTGGCTGCTAAATTTTGTTCGGTTAACAAATCAATTACTAAAAGATTAGGAATATATTTTGATAAAGTCACCTAAAAAGGAGAATATGAAAAAAAAGAGTTCAAGTATCCATTTATCTTTTCAATTTATTTTTTCTTCTCTTAAAATATATTTGATTGATTATCGGATATTTGCAACATCTGTTATACAGAAGCTTGCATGCCAATATTGCACTCACTTTCTACTTCCTAAAAACATAAAATGTGACATACATTCCACGTGCAAATACACTTAATAGTATTTTAATCTCGTGTGTGCGCGTGTGTCCATTTTAAATATATAATTAAATTTTATTTATAAAAAAATTATATCATAAGTGTGACAAAAAATATATAAAAATAACATTTAAAATTAATATTGACTCGCCATATATATTGTATAAAATGAAAAAGTGAAATTTTATATACGAATGATCTAAATTAAAGTATTTTGTAAATATAATAAACTTTTTGAATGAACAGTAGATAAGTTTTGACTTTTTTATTTTACATTTTTTTTCTCATCTTACAGGGTGAAATATTAGATAGATTGGGGATTTTGATACACAAAATTGGGTGAAAAGGAAAAGAAGAGCGGAAAGAAAGGATAGGTACCTGATGTCGTATATAGAACAGCGAAGGGGAAAAAAGAGAGAATGAGAATGAAAGGAATTTTTGTGGAAGCTTCCTCCACTTATTTTTTACCCTTTCGTTTTTAACAGTAAACATCTAAACATTCTCTAAGAGATGTGAAAGCAATGAGGCATTATGGCCGCCCCCTGAATTTCTGCTTCTAACAGTGATGTGAGTGGTTCTAAGTGGTTTTTGCTTCCTCTCTCTTTGGACAACACTTTCCCAGTTTCCATCTTCCCACCTTCGATTGAGATCTAGCAAGTGAGCTCCACCATCTTATGACTTTTAGGTTCACTACAATAACAACTTGAAGTCACAAACAATTGAAGCAGAAACAATATAAATACCTTTTAAATTTCAAACTGTTATCAGTTCATGATTATTAGCATATAACTGCTAATCATTGCAACAATTGTTTGTATTAACCGTTGACAATTGTTAATTAATATTTAACTCCTTTATTTTAGTTTCTGACACCTTAAAAATGCGCCAGTTATAGAACGCGTTACAAATATCGCTGGTAGGAGAAGGGTAGAACGCCATTAAACAATTACTGGTCTTTCTAGTTGAATTTAGAGAATGAAATTTAATACAAAATATAAACATAATAACCAAGCCCCATTTGCCAAATTAGAGGAATAATCTGTAGTAATTTTTTCAAATTTGTCAATTAGTTGTTTAAAAATAAATCATTCCAACGCAACTAATGCAATGTGAGATTAGATTAGTGACTAAGTCATATATAATAGATAGGTAAATTTTCATTTTTACAATTGAATAAAAATGGATTTCGTATGCAACCAGAAATTCTTGGTGAAAACTACTTTTTGGGAGCAACCTACTGAATATGTGTGACAACTAATCACCATAATCATTAAACTTAAAATATCCGTATACAATTGCTAGACATTAATGGATCGGAGAAGTGCCTTATTGTTTGGGATGAGGAAAATTTTCCAAGTTAAAAATCATCTTAAAGGAAACTACATTTCAACAAGTTTTGAGGGTCAAGAAGGAGTCAAAGATAAACCTGAACATAAGAGAATATTGGAAGATCTTTTGTTTTAATTAAAAGGAACACATTTCGAGCTATTTTAAGAGATTTTGTCACATTGTTGATTTTCCTCTAAACTGCTTGAAAGACAAGAAAATATTTTAAGACCACAAAACTAAAGGCTTTTTCGAGAAGTTTTGAGGAGTTTTTAAGTCACTGACACCAAAAAACTACTCGAAAAATAGAACTGGCAAGAAAATATTCCAAGTCTACAAAACTGATGGTTTTTCGAGGAGTTTTTAGGAGTTTTTAAGTCCCTAACACCCAAAGCTGCTCGAAAAACAGGACTAATAGGAAAATATTCTAAATCCACAAAAACTGATGGCTTTTCGAGGAATATTTGATGAGTTTCCAAGTACCTGACACCCAAAACTGCTCAAAAAACTGGAAGTGGTAAGAAAATATTCTAAGTCCACAAACTTGGCTGAGTTCTAGATTTCCTCCAAAATGGCTCGAAAAACAGAAATGAGCAAAGAAAATGTTCTAAGTCCACAAGACCCAGACAGACTCTCAAAACTCCAGAATGGCTCGAAAAGAGAAGTCAAGAAGAAACTATTCCAAGGCCATAACATTAAAAGAGTTTTCTAGGTTTCTCTCAGAAATACTCGAAAGATAGGAGTATTGAAAAATCCAAAAGCGGTTACCAGTAGTTATCAACATTCACCACTACGCAAAGGAGATCATGGGCGATAGCGGTTACAACAAACAGCACGATCACAAGCAATCGTGGATAGTGAGCCTCAACAGTTGAAGTCAGTTACTAAGAAGTGCCCGCAAAAGGAGGAAAACGGTGGTGATATTCATATCTATAAATACTACAAAGCATTATGTCAAAGGACGACTTTTTGCACCCAGACACCATACCTAAACACTCTGAGACGCTGAAACTCTGCACCGCGCCAGACACCAGTTACAAGGAGACCTACGGTGGCCGTTGTTCGCCGTTGTGAGGAGTTGTACGTTTACATTCCAGCACCTTTACATTCCTACATTTACCTTTCTGCATTTTAATTTCAGTTCTTGTTACCTATGTCTTCGTACGTTGTTTAGTTCCGGCTTGCTACATTTCTGTAAAAGCATCTACGTTTGATTTAATTGTGCACATTTAGTATTTACTATTCCTGCTTAATACTCTTCTACGCCGTTAATCTGAGCATCACGTTAACGACACACTTAAAAGAACCCAAAGAGGACCTAAATCCAGTCCTCAGATTGATCTTTGGATTATTTGTTTACAACTGTCATTTTTCACCGTAAACAAATTGGCACGCCCGGTGGGATCATATTGTGTGTTTTGAATGATTGTTTGCTTTGTTGCATGATATTACGTAACGGACGTTGTATTATGGCTAATAGAGGAAGAAATAGTGATTCTAGTTCTGGGAATGGCAATTCCAGAAGTGATGGTAGTGATACTAACCCAGATGTAAGCGGCAGTACTACTACTGCCGCACAACCCATACCAACGACGGCGTTACCTACGTCGTCATCTCCCGTAGTTAGCCAATTTATGGCTACTATGCCGCCAACCAATCCCAGCATAAATCCTGGCCCAAGGCCAAGGCTGGGTGATCACCCATTTGGCTTACCTCCCGTGTGTATGCCTCCTATCTTTGGAGTACCAACCTACTCTAACCCTGTGGTGACAACCGTGTCACCCCAGAGTCACACCATTCCACCAGGAATGGGTGTACTCCATACTATTCCACCGGGAATGGGTACGATTGGTGGAGTACCCGAAGCGCAAGTTGCGTTTGGAGCTTCGAGTGGGGATTCACTTCCTACTAGCTCGTTTTCGAATGTTGCCTTACATTCCATGAGGCAACAAATGGATGAAAGCAATCATGAGATGGTCAATATGCTGACTCATCAAATGACCACTGTGTTGAATCCCATAGTGGAAACGACTAATACCAGCTATCAAATTTTGGCTGAACAAATGCGTCGAATTGCTGACGTTTTTGGGGCACCTCGAGTTCCTATAAGGCTAGGGCAAAATGTTGCCCAAACACCTAATCAAGATGCTACACATCTTGGTCGAAATGGTGAAATTTTCGAGCAAAATAGACCAAATTTTGGTCCAAACCTTCCGAGACAAAATGAGGGAAATCTTCAGGTAGACCAACCCCTAGTTTTTGCTCGAAATCCAAATGCTCCGTTTGAGCAAATTGGTCGAAATCTCGACCAAAACCTTCTGAGACAAAATGAGGGTGATTTCCAGGGAAATCAACCCTTTATTATTGCTCGAAATCAGAATGCTGATGAAATACTTGAGCAAGTTAGGCAAAATAATGTAGGGGGGCATCAAATTCAATATCCAAACAACCCGAATCCTCAAAACATTGCCAATGTAGTCGAACAAGTCTTGAATCAACATGGGTTCGATGTAGGGTATGCTAATAGACCCTACTTTGTCTCAGCATTCTCTGAGGCAATTTTACAGGCTGAACTGCCTCGGGGCTGGAAAGTCCCAAAATTCACTAAATTTGCCGGAGATTCCGGTGAATCTACAGTAGAACATATAGCTAGATACGCCATAGAATGTGGAGATTTAGCTCGAAATGAAGATTTAAAGTTAAAGTACTTTCCTAGTTCTCTGACTAAGGGGGCCTTTACCTGGTTCACAACCTTACCCCCGAATTCAATTCATAATTGGAATCAATTAGAAAGAAGGTTTCATGAACAATTCTTTCGTGGTGAAGCGAAAGTTAGCTTAATGGATTTGGTTAATATAAAAAGAATACATAATGAATCCATTGACGATTATCTAAGTAGATTTAGACAAATGAGGTTGAGATGTTTTACTCAAATTCCAGAATATGAACTAGTTCAAATGGCTATAGGCGGATTGGAGTACTCGATTAGAAAGAAATTGATTAATCAACAGTTAAGAGACATGTCGCAGTTAGCGACGAGAGTGAGGCAAATTGAGCAACTTAAGGCTGAAAAATTTGTCCCTAAGAAAATAGAGAAATTTCCTCGAAAAGACAAAGTGGCTTACATAGGTCTCGCTGAAGGAGAAGTAGGAAGCGAGAATGATCTCGACGAAGAAGATGTCGATTTAGGGGTAAATGAGGTAAATGTAGCTGAATTAAAACCAGGACCTCCTTATGTTTGCCAATCTTTAAAACCACTCGAAATTAAGGACAAAACTCGACCTAATAAGAGTTATGCCTTTGATGTATCTAAAGCTGATCATATTTTCGACATTTTACTGAAAGATGGGCAAATTATATTATCTGATGATCATAAAATCCCTACTCTAGAACAAAGAAAGGGTCGAAAATATTGTAAGTTTCATCATGTTTATGGACATTGGACTAATAACTGTGTTCGTTTCAGGGATCTTATTCAGGACGCCATTAAGCAAGGACGATTAAAATTCGAGCAAAAAACCAAAATGCCGATGAAAATTGATTCTGATCCCATGCAAATAGAAGCTAACTTCGTGGAACCTATCGACATACTGATGGTCGATGTTGCTGAACAACAGGGGTCATTCGATCGAGCTGTAGAAGAGTTAGAAGGAAAAGGCTCTCTGAATGACACCCTCGAAGCCTTCGAGAAGGAAGAAGCTGAAATCTTCCCAAAGGCTGGTGACTTGCTGCTGGACTTTCTAAATCGAAAGAAGGAAGCAGACAGTGAGGTCATGTTGTGCCCGAGGTGTAGCCCCGTTTTCGATAAAGCGGCGGCCAAAGCCTTCGAGCAATCAGAGATGAAGAAACACTATCAGGTGACCACCAACCAGGTGATTACCAAGAACAAAGGGATCCAGACTCAGAATGCTTCTATCACCATACGTGATCCCCAAACTGTTCAAAGCAGGACCTTCGTACCTGCTCAAAATGTTCCGAGCAACACATGGGTTCGGAATGTGTGCACCAATCACTAATTCGACCAAAACTGCAGATGGTCGAAAAGGGCGGACCGTCACATTCGACGGTCATGCCACAACAAGTTTTCTCACAACCCAAGTTTTTCACTCAAACTGGGTTCCAGAATCCATCCGGGAGCCATTTTCAGTCGAAAAAGCCCTATTTTAAGGCTCCTATGACTAAAACTCAGTGGCAAAGAGCTCAAAGAATCAGGAAGGCTGAGCATGAAGCACAAGCCTTGGCCCAAGCTCAAGCTCAAGTCCAGGCACAAGCTCAAGCTCGAATCCAAGCCCAAATTCGAGCTCAAAATCAAGTCCAACAAGCCCAGGGAAATGCCGCCAGAAAGATGCGGTGTACCCCGGTTAGTGTCGAAGTCAAAACGACTATAGAGAGGGCACCAGCAATGAAGAAAGACTTGAAGATGAAGAGTCCAGAAATCAAGTACGATGCTGATGATGAATTGATCACTGATGTATTCGAATCAGGCTTTGAAGATGACCTCGAGGACATACTTGGGGTTGTAACCATGCTGCCTGCTGAATATGCCGAAGGAATCGGCGAAGGAGATGAAGAAGACTTCTATGCCGATGACGAACCTGATAATAACCCATGGGGTTATTGTTATTTGGCAGAGGACGGTTCACTTGCCAAATCGTCGGCTGTTTTTGAGAAGCCGACACGTGAAATGAAAAGTCATATGAAGCCGCTATACATTGCGGCTCGAATTGACGAAAAGTTTCGAGTGAACAAAGTCCTCGTTGATTCTGGGGCAGCTATCAATATTATGCCCAGTTTTTTACTGAAAAAGATTGGGAAATCTGAAGAGGATTTACTCCCACACAACTTGGTACTAACAGACTATGAAGGGAAATCTTCAAGTTCCAAAGGGGCCCTAATCGTCAACTTGAGGGTTGGATCTGTTTCTCGAGCAACCATCTTCGTAGTGGTAGCTTCTAAGGCAAGTTATAATCTATTGCTCGGGAGAGAATGGATTCATGGGGTTGGGGCAGTACCTTCGTCACTGCATCAGAAACTATGTTTTTGGAATAACAACGGAGTGCTGGAATACGTCGATGGAGATCAGAGCTATTTTAAGGCTGAAGTTCATGTAAGCAGTCTCGATAGCAAGACATTCGACAGATCTTTTGCCAACATTGCGCCACTCCGTATAGAAGATATAGGCGGCCCTCATTTTGGCCGAAATCCTCTTCTGCCAAATGCTCATGAAATTCGACACCAGATTCGCCTAGACCCTTCGGTAGGTTTTTACGGCTTCCAAGAAATAGTGGAGGCCGAAAAGAATGAAAATGAAGAGCCTTGAAAAGAGCCTTTTGGCTCGAATTTCGGCTTACGTAGCCGAAAATAAAATAAAAACGGCTCTCGAAGCCGGGGATACTTCAGAGGCCGATAAATTTAGTTCGGCCATAAAATCACAAAAAATAGAAGAAATCTCGGCCCATGAAGCCGTAGACCCAATCCAAGGCCATGCAGATATCAATATGGTCGAAAGTTCGGTTCATCTAGCCGAAAGAAGAGAAGCGGCCCTAAAAGTGGCTGAAGGATTGGAGGCCGATTCACCATATTCGGCCATTACGACAAATTCGGCTTATCTAGCCGAACAAAGGCACACAGAACTCGAAACATGTGTGATTCAAGAAGAATCGGTTCTAGAGACCGAAGGCAACGATGTCCGGCTTGATTGCATCTACGATGATGCACCAATTAGCTTCGAGGAAGATTCAGCTCGAAAAGGGCCAAAAATGGAGGCACAAGATCCCTTAGAAGAAGTGAACCTTGGAGATGAAAAGGAGCCGAGGTTAACTTTCATCAGTAAATTGGTCGAAGAAGAAGTGAAAGACCAATTAATCAAGCTACTAAGGGAATTTAAGGATTGCTTCGCCTGGGATTATGATCAAATGCCAGGCCTTTCGAGGGAATTAGTCGAACATCGACTCCCAATTCAACCAGAAAAGAGGCCAGTAAAGCAACCACCTAGGAGATTTGCGCCAGAGATTTTGCCAAAAATCAAGGAAGAGATCGAAAGGCTTCTTAGAGCAAAGTTTATTCGTACTGCCAGGTATGTTGACTGGATCTCGAACATAGTACCTGTGATTAAGAAAAATGGATCTCTTAGAGTTTGCATTGATTTTCGAAATCTAAATACTGCTACACCAAAAGATGAATACCCTATGCCAATAGCCGATATGTTAGTAGATTCGGCAGCAGGGAATGAAATTTTAAGTTTGTTAGATGGATATTCAGGGTATAACCAAATTTTTATCGCTGAAGAGGATATATCGAAAACAGCTTTTCGATGCCCTGGGGCTCTAGGAACTTATGAATGGGTAGTAATGCCATTCGGATTAAAAAATGCTGGAGCTACATACCAGAGGGCAATGAACACTATTTTTCATGACATAATAGGCAAATTTTTGCAAGTTTATATTGATGATATTGTCGTAAAATCTAAGTATAAAGATGACCATGTTGGTCATCTTCGACAAGCATTTGAAAGAATGCGAAAACATGGCTTGAAGATGAATCCTCTAAAGTGTGCTTTTGGTGTTACTGCAGGACAGTTCCTTGGCTTTATTGTTCACCAAAAAGGAATTGAAATCGACAAGAATAAGGCCAAAGCAATATCTGAGACACAAGCCCCTTCGACTAAAAAACAACTGCAATCGTTGCTAGGGAAAATAAATTTTTTACGAAGATTTATTTCCAACCTTTCTGGCAAGGTTAAAGTTTTCTCACCCCTATTGAAGTTAAAGAAAGAAGAAGAGTTTCGATGGGAGGAAGAGCATCAAGCTGTTTTTGAGGAGATAAAGCAATATCTAACACAACCACCAGTAATGGTTCTGCCAAAGAAAGGTTTTCCCTTGAAGTTATATATCTCGACATCAGAAGAAACTATTGGGAGCATGCTAGCTCAAGAAGACGAAAATGGTGTCGAAAGAGCTGTTTATTATCTTAGTCGAATGTTGATAGGTGCAGAATCTCGATATAGTCCAATCGAGAAGTTATGTTTGTGTCTATATTTTTCTTGTGAGAAATTGAAATATTACATTAGGCCTTTCGATGTACATGTTTATTCACATCATGATATAATAAAATATTTCTTGTCGAAACCTATCCTTCACGGTAGAGTTGGAAAATGGACGTTGGCTTTAACAGAGTATTCTTTAATTTATAAACCACTAAAATCTGTAAAAGGCCAAGTTGTTGCTGATTTCGTTGTTGATCATTCGATTCCAATCAAAGAAATAGATTTTATAAGTCTAAAGTCATGGAAATTGTACTTCGATGGATCTAGTCATAGAAATGGGATTGGAATCGGAATACTGATAATTTCACCAGACGAAATCCCAACGAAATTACTCTTCGAGATAAAAACAGCTTGTTCAAACAATGAAGCTGAGTACGAAGCATTATTAGCTGGACTTGAAATATTGTCAAATTTCGGGGCAAGAAATGTAATTATTCGAGGAGACTCTGAGTTAGTAATAAAGCAGCTAACCAAAGAATATAAATGTTTAAGTAGAAACCTCGTCGAATATTGGGTAAAAGTGAATAAGTTATTACAAAAATTTGACGAAGTCATTCTAGAACATATTCCTCGAAACAAAAATCAAGAGGCCAATGAATTAGCCCAAATTGCCTCGAAATATAAAATTTCGAGTGAAAACCTGGCAAAGCTAACAGAGATAAGGGAGAAGTTCGGGTCAACAAACCTTGAGATCTTAAACATAAATGACTTAACTGACCAAGATTGGAGGAAACCTTTAGTCAATTATCTCAAGGACCCCAACATTCCAACTGATCGAAAAACAAAATTTCGAGCAGTTAACTATATAATTGTGGTTAATGAATTGTATAAAAGGGGTGTTGATGGCACTTTACTTCGCTGTCTCAGCGAACATGAGGCTTATATTGCCCTGGCAGAAATCCATGAAGGGATCTGCGGAGCTCATCAAGCTGGAGAAAGAATGAAATGGATGTTACTTCGAGAAGGATTGTACTGGCCCTCGATGATTAAAGATTGCTTTGAATATGCAAAATCCTGTGAAGAATGTCAAAAGCATGGTAATATTCAACACGTTCCAGCCTCAGAATTACATTCAATAATTAAGCCATGGCCTTTTCGAGGTTGGGCTCTGGATCTAATTGGTCAAATTCATCCTCCTTCAACAAAAGGCCATAAGTATATCATTGTAGCTGTCGACTATTTTTCAAAGTGGGCTGAGGCAGTTCCGTTGAAAGAAGTTACTCAAAGTGATGTTGTTAATTTTATCGACGAATACATAATTCATCGATTCGGCATACCAGAAACATTAACAACAGACCAAGGAACTGTTTTTGTAGGTCGAAAGGTAACTCAATATGCAGAATCCTTGAATATAAAAATGATAACTTCAACCCCATACTATGCCCAGGCCAATGGACAAATGGAGGCAGTAAATAAAATTTTGATCAAATTGATTAAAAAACACATTGGATCAAAACCAAGAAATTGGCATGAAACCTTAAATCAAGTATTGTGGGCATATAGGAATTCCCCAAAAGAAGCTACAGGGACAAATCCATTTCGACTCGTTTATGGCCATAAAGCCGTTCTATCTGTGGAGGTGAATCTACAATCAGTTAGATTACAACGGCAATTTGAATTACCAAGTGAAGATTATTGGGCCTTAATGTTTGATGAATTAAATGCTTTGGATGAAATTCGTTTAAGTGCCTTAGAAAAGATGATTCGACAAAAAGAAAGAATTTTGAGGTCATATAACAAAAAGGTACGAAACAAGCATTTTAATTCTGGTGAATTAGTGTGGAAAGTAATTTTACCGTTCGACAAAAAATCAAGAAAACTTGGAAAATGGTCACCCAATTGGGAAGGTCCATTTGAGATTGAAAATGTATTTTCAAATAACGCGTATTCAATTCGAGAAATTGGAACTAATAGTCGAATCATGTCGATTAACGGTAAGTACTTAAAACCATACAAACCAGAAACATATGAAGTAAGAATAACTTGAATTAAGGCAAATAAACAGGTAATTCGAACAATAGGAGGACAAATAAATAAATTTCTTTCAAAGTAAAATTTGAATATTTACAAAAAGGCCTAACTACAAGAATTCAAAGGAAAATACAAGGAAAAATCAAAAAGGAGGCTTCGAGCGCATTTCAGTATAAACAGCTCTCAAATTTTGATATCTGGTTTCAAGAGCTGTACATTGTGCATCCAGACTCGAAATATCCTCCATAGCTTGAGCTCTCTCAATAGTCAGGGTCTTCACATTTTCTATAAAGTTTTTTCTTTTCTTCTCACAAGCCGCACTAGCTTTCTTCAACATCTCTGACTCCTTTCGAGCTCTTTCGAGTTGTTTCTCCAAATCAACGATTCTAGCATCAACTTCTTTCTGCTTCATATCGGCATTGGTGGCCGATTCCTTTAGCTTGACTAACCCAGTTCGAGCCTCTTTTAATTTATTAGAAGCAGAGTCTTGCTTTACTCGAGCTTGATCTTGTTTAGATCCCACCACAGTGGTTTGGTCTATAATTGCTAAAGAATCGATGAAAAGAGACTCAAAACGTTGGAGTCCTTCAGGAAAGGTCGAGAGTTGAGCCTTCAACGAAGAAAGTAGGCCTTTGACCTTGGCAACCAAGTCCTTGTCAGTAGGAAGGTTCTTCATCATCGGTGCATCAAAGACCAAGGACCTAAGCTCTTCGAGCATTTTTTTCAGTTGATTCAGTGGGCTTGGAGATTTCTGAATGTGACCCTGAGGGTGTATGAGACGAAGAAGAAAAGGTAAAAGTACCAGCCAAGATTTTGTCGATGGCCCCCTCTGGATCTTCCTCCACCATGGCATTAAAATCATCCAAGTTCATTTCTGAGTTAATGGATGATGCTGGTGGCACAACTTCAAGGCTGGGAGGACCTTCGACAGAAATTGGGAGGTTTTCAGGAATTTGATTTCCCTCTGCAGCTACATTCTCCTCACCTTCATGCAAGGGCCCTTCTTCTTCTGAGTGATATGTAACAACATCAACCTCAGGAGAACCCAGAGGCGGTGTTTGTCGAGATATAGAGGGCACCTAGAGAAAAAGAAGAAAAGTCTCAAGTATGAAGATCAATTGTGAAACAGATTAAAAAGATCAAATTCGAGCAAAATCACGCCTCACCTCAGAAGCTTGCTCTGTTTGAGCTTGGTCTTCAGAACTCGAGCTAGAAGAACTTGAAGAAGTATCCGAAGAAGAGCTCGAAGACCCAGAACTCGAGGAAGAAGCTGCCTCATTTCCTTGTTGGACAGTAGCTGTAGGTTCTTTTCTCGAGATTTTTTTAGACTCCTCAGGGATTGGAGTCAAACGCTTTTTAGGGTCTTTTCGGACCCTAGGGGGTGAATTGACACTTGGAGTATCATCAGTCGAAACCTGTCACAAAGAAAAGGATTAAAAATTGCTCGAAAAGACAGAATAGTACTCAAAAAGACAAAATTTACCTCCACTGATGGAGCTAAAGGTTGATCAGGTGTCTGCTGCACAGGAGTTGAAGCAGTCATTTCGATAGAAATTTGGGGTTGGGTAGGAATCTTCGTCTTGGGAATGGCCTTAGCCTATGAAAAAGAAAAGAAGCAGGCTTACAATTTAAACCTATGTCAAGAATTAATGAAACCCAAGTCAAAATAGTTACCTTAGATACCCCCGAGGCAGCTTGGGATGTAGACGAAGACCCTTTTTTAAGGGTTGTCGAAGAAGAACCTTTTCGAGTAGATTTTTGTTTTTTCTTAGGAGGCTCATCCTCTTCCCAATCCTCTTGGTCATATCGACCAACAAAAGGTTCCGTTGGAAGAGCTGCAAAATTTCTCGAGAGGTTAAAATCTAATAATAATAAGAATAATAATATAAAAAAAAAAGGATTTCGAGAAAAAGCAGGGCAAATCTTACCATCTTTAAACTTTGTAAGGATTCTCACATCTTGAATATCAAGGTGAAGAGGGTAAGGATATGTTTTAAAAGAAAATCTCGAAGCTGTTATTTTACTTCGAGGAGGGGATAATTCGTTCAAAAGAGTTGAAGGTAGATCGACCCATTTAGGTGAAATTATGGGTAAAGCCAGAGCAAAGTTACAGTTTGACAAAGGTGGAAAAGTTGGTCGAAATTTTTTAAAAAGGATTTCTTCTATAAACTTCTCAAAAGGATGAAAATCCCTATACCTATTTACTCTTTCTTTTGTTTTTTCTCTCAAGGAAAGAGCAGCTTCAAAAATAGTTTGGGATATTCTTTGTGGTAAGTAAAGTACTTTAAAAAATCGTTCAAAAGATTGGATTTCTCGAATATGCGTACCTCTTGTCTTGGCCTTTGGATCTCTCTTCTGAAATAGAGAAAAAGCAGAAGTCATCTTCTGGTTGCACGCTTCGATAGATATCTCAGGGTGATGATAATAAGTAGACCACCAACTTTGAAAAGTGTTGGTACAGTAGAAAATAGGCTCGAACTCAAGAGGGGAAATTTCTGGCCTACGTTTTCGAAAGAAACTAATAGCCTCATTCAAATCATCAATACTTTTTCGAGCGTTTTCAAGAATATCTAGATTTGACCCCTCCAGCATGAAAGAAGGTTTTAACTGGCCCAACCCAAATTGTCGAGCTACCAGATTTGGTTGATAAGCAACCACTTGATAAGGCCTATGGGTGAAACTACAAAAAAGAAGTTGACATGAAAGAAATTGTCTCCATGTCATTAAAACTTCAGACTGGGCACTTGGAGTTCTCGAAGGAAAAGGGCGTTTAAACCATATTGGCCCTACCTTTCGAGGAGAAAAAGGAGCAAGTTGAGGAGTGAAAGATTGAAGAGATAAGAAAAAATTGAAATATTGTCGAAAAGCATTACAATAGTGTTTTTTGGCTATGTTAGTAGTTAAGAAAGTCAGACGAGAACCTTCAATTTCTCGAGAAGTATTGGGTGGTTCAGAGCTTTGTAATTTTTCTTCAAAAATAGCATTCAGCCAGAGCTGAAGTAGCCAAAAGGGGCCACTAATGACTGAAGGAAAGTCATTAGACCTAAATGAAGCTACGGCCTCATTTAAATTCTCATACAAATTCCCTAGGATAAGCTTCCCAAGGCATATTGAAGACTCTTCGTGCAGTAATTGGGCCAAAGTAAGCAGTGTCTTTGGTACTTGAAGCGATCTTGAGCAAAAAACATAGGCGGAAAGCCAAAACATCAGAAAAGCAACATGCTCCTCATCAGTAACCGGACCATCTCGATTCATATTCAAGGTTATGAAGAGTTGGTAAGAAAGCTTTTGGAAGTTGGGGGTTACATCAGGATTTTTGGGATGAGAATCTGGTCAAAATGAAGGACCAGTTGGCCTAAGCCCAAGGATGGCAGCAACATCGAAAAGAGTTGGGGTAATCATACCACAAGGCACGTGGAAAGAGCTAGTTGCTCGATCCCAGAAGAAAAGAGAACTCATGATCATAGGGAAGTTGTAAGACAGATTGTACCTAGATAACTGAATGACATCATAGATTCCTATGGCCCTCCAACTATCTTGATTTTTACCCTCAACTCTATCTAGCCAAGGCAAATATAAGTCTTTGGTTACAGGAGGCATAGTTCTAAATATTTTTTGGGCATTCTCGAGAGAGTCCAAGTTATATTTGGAAGAGAATGCCAAGACTCCATCAGCAGAAAAAGAAGACTCGACAGATGACTGGGGAACAAAAGGACCTAAAAATGCATGAGGTTTCGAGCCCAATGAAAAGGGAATGAGTACCTGAGATTTCCAAATAGCCAACTTCTCCTCCTCGAGAGGTGGCTCAGGAAGATAGCTCGAATGACCCAAAGGCACGAGCTCAGCATTGGAGAAGGCAGAGGGAACCTTAGACTTGGACGCCATTTCGACAAGAAAAGGAGATGGGAAAGATCCAGAGGAAATTTCGACACAAAGGAAGCAGAAGAGAGAGAACAGAGCTCTAAGCAGGAGAGTAAAAAATGAAAGCGTGAAAAAATGATAAGGTAACTTCATCTTTTATACTGGCCCCCAACCTCGTACAAGGCCCATACGAGAGCCCAAGTCCAGAGTATTTTGGCACTTAGTGGGAAGTTGAAAAGATAGTGGGACGTCTTTTCAATCAAAAATAGCCTTAATTTCCCAACCGAACGGAGCACGTCTCAGTAATGGGACATTTTGGGTAACTGCTAAGCAGTACTTGCATTTAATGCACTGACTTTGGCAAACGTGCCTGAGATAAAGCAGGGAAGTGGCAGAGACGCCATAAAAAATGGCGGGAAAATTAAAAAATGAAAAATTTTCCAATTAAATATCAAAATAAAAATATTAAAATCTCATCTACCTGAGATATTAATATTTTGGGGGGCATCTGTTTGGGATGAGGAAAATTTTCCAAGTTAAAAATCATCTTAAAGGAAACTACATTTCAACAAGTTTTGAGGGTCAAGAAGGAGTCAAAGATAAACCTGAACATAAGAGAATATTGGAAGATCTTTTGTTTTAATTAAAAGGAACACATTTCGAGCTATTTTAAGAGATTTTGTCACATTGTTGATTTTCCTCTAAACTGCTTGAAAGACAAGAAAATATTTTAAGACCACAAAACTAAAGGCTTTTTCGAGAAGTTTTGAGGAGTTTTTAAGTCACTGACACCAAAAAACTACTCGAAAAATAGAACTGGCAAGAAAATATTCCAAGTCCACAAAACTGATGGTTTTTCGAGGAGTTTTTAGGAGTTTTTAAGTCCCTAACACCCAAAGCTGCTCGAAAAACAGGACTAATAGGAAAATATTCTAAATCCACAAAAACTGATGGCTTTTCGAGGAATATTTGATGAGTTTCCAAGTACCTGACACCCAAAACTGCTCGAAAAACTGGAAGTGGTAAGAAAATATTCTAAGTCCACAAACTTGACTGAGTTCTAGATTTCCTCCAAAATGGCTCGAAAAACAGAAATGAGCAAAGAAAATGTTCTAAGTCCACAAGACCCAGACAGACTCTCAAAACTCCAGAATGGCTCGAAAAGAGAAGTCAAGAAGAAACTATTCCAAGGCCATAACATTAAAAGAGTTTTCTAGGTTTCTCTCAAAAATACTCGAAAGATAGGAGTATTGAAAAATCCAAAAGCGGTTACTAGTAGTTATCAACATTCACCACTACGCAAAGGAGATCATGGGCGATAGCGGTTACAACAAACAGCACGATCACAAGCAATCGTGAATAGTGAGCCTCAGCAGTTGAAGTCAGTTACTAAGAAGTGCCCGCAAAAGGAGGAAAACGGTGGTGATATTCATATCTATAAATACTACAAAGCATTATGTCACAAAGGACGACTTTTTGCACCCAGACACCACACCTAAACACTCTGAGACGCTGAAACTCTGCACCGCGCCATACACCAGCTACAAGGAGACCTACGGTGGCCGTTGTTCGCCGTTGTGAGGAGTCGTACGTTTACATTCCAGCACCTTTACATTCCTACATTTACCTTTCTGCATTTTAATTTCAGTTCTTGTTACCTATGTCTTCGAACGTTGTTTAGTTCCGGCTTGCTACATTTCTGTAAAAGCATCTACGTTTGATTTAATTGTGCACATTTAGTATTCACTATTCCTGCTTAATACTCTTCTACGCTGTTAATCTGAGCATCACGTTAACGACACACTTAAAAGAACCCAAAGAGGACCTAAATCCAGTCCCCAGATTGATCTTTGGATTATTTGTTTACAACTGTCATTTTTCACCGTAAACACTTATCTTCATAGAACCAAGCAACTATTAATAATTTCCACCATAATATGCTTTTAAAAAACAACGATCTATCCCTATTATTCGTCTTCACACTCTATCCAACTTTGTTTGCATGCATCAAAAACATATATATACTTGGTCAAATAAGGGTGGAAGGCTTGAATTGTTGACTTTGGATAAAAATCCAAAGTCATTGCAATAATCTAATAGTTGTGCATAATAATATTCGTTGAGCCCTCCACAATATCTCTCGCAATATGCCATGCTCTTTATGCCTTAGGTTGAGTCACCATAACACCAAAAGTGTTAGTGATGTGCTTAATAAGATTCTAATTTCTTACCAAGCCACTTTGAAGTATCTTGTACCTCTAACACTATTGCAACTAAGAGTATCTTTGAAAGTCTTAATTTGTTAAGACTGTAAATCAACAACCCATAAACAAAGAAGTGCCCATGGACAATCACCTTTGCTAGACACTTTATATCTCAAGTTAGAATTCTCAGAAGAAAACAAAAGTTATTTGCCTTCATATATTACATAATCTTTAATGGCACCTCCTTACATACTTTGAAATTAGAAAATATACCGTTCTCAATTCAAATTTAACATTCCCAAAGCCAACCTTAGAATTAAATTGCGGTCATTTCTCTCCAACATTTTCATTATCCTCATTTTCAAACCCATTAGGTGTATGCAATTCCTCAAACTTATAGTCTTCCACGTCAAATGAATTGATGTAGACACTTGGGTACCATAGATTTTATCTTTTTCAATTGTCGAAGAGGAAGACTCAACACATTTTTTATTATTAGTTAAAATTTATTAAAAATTAAAAAAATGAGAAAAAAAACAATAATTTAAAAGTGAGATACATATAATATTTATAATTTTCAATAAATTTTGATTTATAGGGAGGAGTGTTACAATGTTAAAAATTATATTCTTAGCATTACTCTTAATAATATTACTTGTTTAACATATAAATAAGTCTCTTAACGTCCTCTTATATGTTGAACCTAAATATGGATATCTCTATTAGATTTTAAGAATTTTTTTTTAAGAAAACTAATCCTGTATCAAAATTCACTCCATTCTTCACATGGCAAATATATTAATAGGTGCATAGTCTAATTCTTTCAAGTAAGAAAATATCTCTGGGTGATAAATATCCTTTCTAAAATTCTAAATCACAACCATTCCAATAATTGATTTTGCCCCTGATCTACTTGCGTGGTGGACCCTTAACAAATTCCCCTTCATTATGTATGGCCAAATGTATATAGTTCACTGTTGCATTCTAGAATAAATTTATACAGGTCAAATTTATTTTTATCTATAAACTCACTCTCATAAAAAATTTAGTAACGATAATTTATATGTAAAACATTAATCATCACCATAGGAATTGCGAACCTAAAATTGAACTAGAAAATTAATATATTTACACCCTTTCTTTGGTAAAGTTCTACATTTAATGCATCACCATCTTGATGAGAGAATTAAATCTTTCAGCTTTGTGTTAAGGATTTGAAGAAATACAAGATAGCTGTAAGGAGTAGTCGCTAATATCAAGTATAGAATATGAGTTTAATGACTATGAATGACGGCTTAAAGGGGTGACATTGTTACGTGTTACGTGAATAACAGCTTGAAGATTGATCACAAATTGAGTTTTCTTGCAACAAAACATGTGATAGAACATGATTGTAAATTGCTGTGAAGGAAGGATTTGGGATGTGGAAACCCTTAACTCAATCAAATTCATCACATAGATGCCATGTAGATTGATTGGGCATCTAATAGATTGATAATTCAAATAAATATAATATAAACTGTATTTTTTAAAGAATAAAATAAGGTTTTACTCTAAATTTAATTAATGTGAATCATATATTCATATTCTATAATATGACAAAACATATTTCAATATATCTATTAATGATTAAGCTTTATAAACAGTAAAGAGATAAAATATATTTTTTAAAATTAATAAAAGAAAAGAGAGAAAAATTCTCCCACACCTTGGTTTCTCTAGCTAATTCTACTATATTCTACTACATTCACAGGGAGGGATTAGTATTGTGGTTGAGATGCTACTATTAAGATGGAGGTTTGTACATTAACATGAAGCTGCTACAAACCTCCTCCATGATATGTGTATGTTAATTAGGTCCATGATATGCTACGTGTCTGAACAAGAAAATACGTGATTACTGTACATGTTGACAGGACTGGGTTTTACCATAAATTCTAATACTAATAAATTTATCTCTATTTGCTCAGCACTTTATTCTATAACAAAAATATAATTTTTTATAAGAATATCATTTATCTTGTAATAATATGTAACCTATTAAATATATTGTGGTTAGTTGTTGATATAAAATATGTTGGTTTGACAATATAATGGTATCATTCCGAACTTTAGCTGCATATATACCAATTCTTACAACAAAGTTGAACAAATCCAACCCTCTTGATAATGTCACAAGGTTCATTTCTAAAGAGGATTTCATATTCAGAAGGGTTCGAATTAAGAATTAAGGGTGTTCACCAACCGTCTTATCCTGTTAACTTCCTATTAAATTGGTCTTATTTGAAGTAAATTATATTTTGAAATATTTACAAATAAAAACTATTAAGTCTTAAGATAATTTTTGTTTAACAAAAAATATATTAAAATAAACTTTAAAAATGATACTAACAATATCATATATTTTACTAATAAATAATTTTATTAGTAAAAATATTAATATATACTATCGCTACATCAAATTTTAATATAATATATTCATTTTTTGTCTAAATACTTAAAGTCTATATTAACAATTTTTTTTTGTTACACAAAGATTATGCTAACAAAAAACTATCATAATACTAAATATTTTTATTTGTTAATAAATAATTGTTATTTTGTAGTGACATGTTCGTAATTGTCTCAACCTGATTTAATATCTTATAATTTTTTAAAGTATATATATTAATAGTAAGAATTTTTTAATTTAAAAGGTGAATGAGTACCAAATCTCGGATGAGATAACTCATTTTTTTGGCAAAATTTTATTAAACTAATGATAAAATTTAACATCAGGACAAAAATAATATAAAAATATAAGTTAAAGAATTGATTTAAATAAAAAAAGTTTAAAAAATGAAATCAAAATTAACCATCAACTTAAATAAAAAAAATCCTAACCATTTTAAATATGTATAATAGAATATAATTTAATCAATTCATATTTCTTTAATATTATACTTAGTTATATAAATTTTAAAAATTTATATATTATGTTAAAAAAATCGAGTTGATATAATCTTATCAAAATTTCCAAATTCTAATTGTTGATATCACCACATGCCAAATTACTATAAAAACTGTTTCTCCTTTCCGAATTGAATTATGTGGTGAAATAAATTCAAGAAGAACCCAACTAACTATATATACTATGTAGTTCTGTATTATTATATTATAAGAAATTAACTTTTCAAATATTATTACAGTCAAACAATTTAACTAATTAACTTTTAACTTGCCTTGTTTAATATCGGTAGTTAGATGAGAATTCAAAGGCTACTTACTCTATTTTAGTAACATATTTTTATATAACTGATTTATCTTTGCCTTTTCTCATCACATGCCATCTTATTTTACATTTTTCTTTCTTTTTTTTTTTTCTATTTTTCTTTCAGTTGTAGAAAATATTATAAAATATGTAAGGCAAAGCAAATTTTCTCTAATTATATTAAGCTGCGCATTTACATATATATTTAAATTTATTTTTTATTTTAAGATGCATTTATAAATGCACAACTAAAATAAATTAAGTCAAAAAATTTAATAATTTTCATTCATTAGATTCTTTTTTAAAAGGTTATAACAATATTCGTCTTCTTTTGTTTCTCTCTTTCCAATAATAAAGTCTAGAAGAAAATGGTGACGCTGCTTCTTAGCCACAATATATGTTTCTGGGTAAGATACGGGGCAAAGTTGGTGGCCGCTGTAACATTATCTTTCTAAGCGTAGTCTAGTTTCCATCATCACAATTGATAGAGATTTCTAAATACATTATAGTAGCCAATAGGAGAGAAAGTAACATTTTGACAAATTTAGTAATTATGTATGCTCAAATTATTGTAATTTCATTTTATTTAAATAAAATCATAAAGACCTTGTTGACTTTATACTTTCAAATTTTTGTTTAAAGATTATAAATATTATATTTTAAACATGTTAAATTATGTATTATTTTTTATTAAACGTCAACATTTTATTAAAGATAATTTTATAATACAAAAGTATTTCAACTTATTACAACTTTAAAAAAAATTAATAATACATATTAAAAAGATTATTAATATAATTCAGATACAATTAATTTTTTCAATGACTCAACTGCAAGTTACTTTTAATAATAGTGTTTAATAAAATTAAATATTTCACTAATATTTAACTTGTTGTAGAAAATATTATTATGTTAAAATCAAATTGTTCATATCATATTATTACAACTCTTCTCAATTTTTTTTACGTTAAATTTTACACGTACTTAATTACACTTCATGCAAATTTTCATATATCATAAGTGATTTTATATTTTCATATATAAATTTTAGGTAGCGTATAAGTGGAACATGAATTAAATAAGTAATTTATCTTTGAAATTCTTCAAGTGGATGCTCATGAGTTCAACCAAGAATATATCATATCTGTTTTGTACGGAAGAAAACATAAGCATGTGAATTAGAGAGCAATAGGCATGGCTGATGCATTAGAAACTTAGAATAGTGTGTGTGTGTCTCTCCCGAAATGAAAAGTCTCTAATTCGGACTTGCCATTAACAGAAAGTACGTAGGTCATGCAGCAAGGAAATTACAAAATCACAAGCATCGACACGTAATGATCTTTGCAGCTTTCTGCGTTTTAATTGGCCTCGATATTCTCAAATGGAAAGTTTAACATCGTAAACAGATGAATATGCTCTCAAAAAGATAAAGTTGCACCAATAATGATCCAAACAGCACAAGTATGGTAATGATTTCTACGTGAAATCAAACCGGAAAGAGTGTTGCTACTTACACATTGCATCTCCACAATCTATAATTATCAGATTCACTACGGGTCTTGATATCCCCTCCCATTAGGTTAACCCAAACTTATGAATAGATCACCAATAATACTTTGACATTTTCCATCTTAAAATTGGATTTTTATTCAATTCATGGTTGGATCTATATTAAAATATATAATTTTAGTGTATTATAGACTGTCAAATTAATTAGAGTACAAATTATATATTAATTATTATGAAAATAAATATTTTTGATATAGTTGGATGGCACTTTAATTCTTAAATCTTTTTAAAAAATTACATTGTGGTGTATTTAAATTAAATTTTTATTTTATGTTTACGTCATCGTAGAAAAAGAAAAATACATTTTTTTAACGTACTTTTTATATGTTTTATATTATTGATTGATATAATTTTTAATTTTTTTTAAAATTTATTACTAGTATTCCTTCAAAGAAAAATATGAGAAGAGAGAGAGAGAGAGCACCACGCAAAGAAAGGGTTAAAATTTATCAGTTGGGCTTATGGAGCACAGTACGAGGCCCTAACACAACATTCTCAAACGCCACGATAATGAAAGAAAAAAAAAGGGGCGGTGCGCCACAAAAAATAATAATAATATGGCACTATAATTGTTTTCTAATGTTTATATTAGTTTATTAATATTTTGATAAAATTATAATTTTACGAATTGTTTAAAATAATGAAAATTGATCTTTTTTGTTATGGTTAAATTATCCACAAAGCGCATGAGTTTAAATTTAATTGGTATAATTTTAAAAATAAATGACCAATGAAAATATCGAATCATAAAAAGTAATTATCTTACAAGAAGATTTTGAAATTTGACAGTAATCTACCTGTGTAGAAATAGAATTTAGAGATTTTATAATTGGTTCAAACAAAACCGAAGGGTGCGAAAATGTGATGAAGATCCCTTCGTTAGATAAAAAGGTTTATATTTCAAAATGAAGCTACACGTGTGCTTCTGTGGAGCGACAAAGTAGAGACATAGCAAAACGTGTCAATTCGTTGCGCAAATTGTTAATGTAAGACATGGCATGGATATGCGTGGTTGTTTTGTTGCACTTGCAACATTTTGCCTTCGATTTGGCTTAAGAGGGACACGGGTTATCTTGTCTCAATAACACTTTCAATAGGTCCGTTAGTTGTTTCTTTTTCTGATTTGTTTTGCTTCATGGATTCCATTTTTATGTGATGGTTGATTCTTTGATCTTGTTTTTCAGTTACGTTAATTGAATCACATTTCTTACACTGAAAGCGTGAATTCAATTTTGTTAATTTGTATTATCATAGATTATGTATGTAAAATTTTCCTTTTGTATAATGTTGTCGAATAACAAGATGCTAGATAGTATTGGCACAGATTGAAGTGCACCATGGTATTGATGAATGAGATTCGTCAAGTGTTTTGTCAGGAATTTGAGTACCGTGTTTGATGGCATTGACTTAATTCTAATATACATGAACTATGAAGCTATAGCTGAATGAAAAATGCAGATAATTAACCTTTGAATGGTTGTTAATAAAGAACTTGAACCTTACTACTAATAGATGTCTTGTATTAATGAATGTTGCTTCATTTAATGCTGCATCTTGCATGCTTTGGTGATCATGATCAATAACACCAATGGAACAAGCTGTGATGCATGCCCATTGACCTGTAAAAATTTTGAAGTGGTTGGAAGCAAAAATGTTCGAGGAATGGCATCAAATCATATTTCAAACTTTGGGGGAATGTACAAAAATCTTCGTCCACCGGTTCTCGTAATCGCGGGTTGTTCTGTGTTTGTAGCTCTAGTGCTCTCCATTGTTCTCATTCTGCAACATCTTCGATCATATACCAATCCTGCAGTGAGTTATTTTTCTTATAGCTAATCTTTGCCTTTTATATGCAGCCGTGAGTAAGTTCTATGGTGCTTGCTCATTGAAATTTTATTCAATGAAGTTATGTTTCAAAATGTATTTACTTATAGTCATGAATTTTTCAAGACCGGAAAATGTAGTGCCTTCAATTATCGATGTTTTATGGTTTCACATATTCAAGTTGCAACCTTTTAGCTTCACTTGAATCTTTAAGGAGTTAGGACTGACTTTGGCTGACCCAAAATTTGTTTGTTTGCAGGAACAGAAGTGGATTGTTGCTATTATTTCTATGGTCCCAATCTATGCTACCGAGTCTGTGAGGATCTATTACTCTGAAACATATTCTTGATTTCTCTTTGGCATCATTGAGTTAGTGATTGGAAGGAACAACTCCATTTAGTCTTGAATTGTTGTAAGGTTGCATTAGGATACAACCAATTGATGATAGGCTTGTCCAGTTGTCCTTGAGGTTCGTTTTTGGGTATTATGATAAGGGGATCAAGTGTGTGAATAGCATTTTGAAGTAATTAGTAGCTGCTTGCCCAAGGTTCAAACCTAAGGAATGCACCTCCTTTACCACTAGGCCACCCCTCTTTTTTTTTAGTTTTATGTATTCTTTAGTAAGAGAAACTGAAATTCATACAGTAGCTGATCATGGAGAAACCCATGCCTATGTTGAAAACTTGAAATTAAGAATTGAAGACAGTGGGAAGGATATAAATTAAAATGCTATCCTCTTATCATTTGACTTACAGTAATGGGTCATATCATATAGAAACAAATATCAAGTCCAAGTTCCTTTTTTGCATGAATTAATCCAAATAAAATAAAGCTTCATTATTCTTCAATAATTATGAAATTTCTTCACTTCAAAAAAGGAGGGGTTAATTATAGGAAACCGTCTACATTGCAAACTTTCATGCTCATGTTTTGTTTCTATGCCTCTAAAGCTATGAAATTACAACTTAAATCATACTGGTGAATGTTCTCATCTACTCCATTCCTAATGCTCCTTTCAATCCAAGTTACATCTCCTTCATTTAATGAATCGGAAAGCAGGATATTTCATGCTGATATCTTGATCAAATATCTACATCTGAAGAGTTATAGAGTAGTGACATGACATCAGCGATAACTCAGAGCATTTGTTTTCTGTCCTCCTGTTGTTCCAGATTATTTCTTTGTGGTATCCAAGATTATCTCTAGCATGCGACATTTTAAGAAACTATTATGAAGCCTTTGCCCTGTATTCTTTTGGCAGATACCTGATTGCTTGTCTTGGTAAGTTACTTGCAGTAACTTCAATGTCTTAAGAACATAGCTAGCAATGCTTTAATATCATGCATCTACTCTTCCTTTCAGTTAAATTAGGCTATTTGAGAAAATCCTGAGGTAAAAATAAAAGATGTTATATATGCAACTGCAAGGTGATAATGAAGTCGTGGTCTTGTGATGGTAAAAAAGGTTTCTTGAAACACTTTTGATTTGCAAGTCTAAGGCTTAAAAATTTGATGTTATGCTGACTTCTATGCAATCCTATCACCTGAATCCCCATCATCATTAAAAAGTTGTTAGTGTATAAATCAGTGTAACTTCAGCCGCCTAATATGTTAAATTTCTAAAGCATCTTTTGGCTAATATTTTCTTTCATTTTGTTGGACATGTAATACTGTTTTAGAGAACACATAGTTAGAAACGAAGAATATAAATGAGACAAGAAAGATTTTATTGATTTGAATGAAAAGAACAGATAATAGGAGAGATCTCTCCTCCAAAGTTTTCCCTTCACACAGGATTTCTTCTTTCACAGAGAGATAATGCTCAAATTACAAATGATAACAGATCTAAATCCCTTTCCCATAACTAACTAACTACAGTAGCTATCCTAACTAACTTTTCCTTCCCTCTCTCCTAACTCCTAACACATCATAATGCTTAATGTCAAAACTATGAAATATTTCACTTTATTCTTCAAATGCTAACTGCTAGGTGGTGAAGGAAGGGTTGTAGAACTACTTGAAGATGAGTCTGGAGAACACCTTAGAAAATCCTTATTGGATGGTTTAGATGAGAATCATGGCACAGAACAGAGATCGTTTGGAAACTTCTTTTGGCGTCCATGCAAGCTTGGAAAAGATCTTCTTACAATAGAAAAATTTGGTCTAGTCCAATATGTAAGCCGCTGAAGTTTTCCTTCATATTGGTTCATTTTATTTCTAAATTGACCCTTATGTCACTAAGATATAGTGCAGATGATCCTGAAGACTGTTTGTGCATTGCTAGCATTTATATTGGAACTATTTGGTGTTTATGGTGATGGGGAATTCAGGTGGTATTACGGGTATGCTTCTCATACAAAGGTGGAATCCAAAATCTGGTTTATCATAGTGTCTCCCACCATAAACTGATATCTTTCAATATGTTTCAACCATACATTTTTCTTTTCTATTAATTATACACATTGATTAATATTAGGCAATTGCATCTTAAACTTTGTTCAATAGTAATCATGGTCCTCAACATTTTGCAGGTATCCATATATAGCAGTAGTATTGAGTTTCAGCCAGATGTGGGCATTATACTGCCTTGTTCAGTTCTATAATGTTACTCATGAGAGACTTAAACCAATAAAGCCACTATCAAAGTTCATCAGCTTCAAGGCTATTGTGTTTGCTACTTGGTGGCAAGGTGTAGGAATCGTAATATTGTGTACCTATGGAGTGCTACCCAAGGAGGGGAAATTCCAAACTGGACTGCAGGATTTCTTAATTTGCATAGAGGTATTATCCTTACCCCCTTTTACACTCTAAGCTATAATAGTATAAACATTTTAAGAAGCCAATTGAGATTGATAATTTCTATGCTATAGTCTTGAATTGATCCGTTTTATCTGCCTCTGACTTTTCAAGCTTTATCTCCACTTTCTGTGTGCAATCCTGACAGAATGGGATCTGAGTGAATGCAAGATAGTGGTTGATTCTTTTCAATATATTTTATTTGGATGGATTAAATGAGACAGCTTCCTTTTGTGGAAAAAAGTTCAATTTTTAGTGATTGCAGACTGTATTGGATCTGAGTGAATGAAACATAGTAGTTGATTCTTTTTAATATATTTATCTTGGATGTATTAAATGAGACACCTTCCTTTTGTGGGAAAAGTGATTTAGTCATAAATTTTGTGTGCTTATGCACAAACCCCCATTATGTGCTTTATATTCTCAAAAAGTGGCTTTCGATTGATAATCCTCTTTTTGGTACCCATAGCAAACAAATTGAAAGAACTTCATAATGTGGAGTCTTGGATGTTTATAAAAAATGGGCCAATGAAAAATGACATATTAAGATCTGTAGTTCCTTTCATTTTAAGATTTAAGCCTGATGATGATAAAGTTCTTGAGTTCTATTGTACAAAAGTGGTATTTGAATTCTCTGAACCATTGCAACCAATTTTTTCTTTTTCTTTTTACAGAAAACAGTCCTAGTTCATAAATGAACACTGCCTAAATAATTTCTATTCCATTTCAATTTTCATCCAAGACTACTAAATCTAGTGTCCATGGTAATGCAGATGGCCATTGCAGCTGTTGCTCATGTCTTCGTTTTTTCTGCAAAACCATATCATTTTCTTCCTGCTTCTTCAGCATATGGAAAAGTTTCAAAGGAAACAATAGAAGCAGCATTGGAGATAGATGAAGGGGACAAACAAAAACCAGCTTTACTCAAAGAGACAACTACTCAAGTTGAGGCTCCTAGAACAAGCATCACTGAGAGCGTCCAGGATATGGTTGTTGAAGGCGGTCAACGAGTAAGTTCAATGCATAACGAAATAGCGATTACATAAATTGTATCAATTATCATTGTTAACCCCATGCCATCCCTCTCGGAAATATTAATTTTTATATCAATAAAAAGCAGGTTGTCAAGGATGTTGTACTGACAATAAATCAAGCCATAGGACCTGTGGAAAAGGGAGTGACGAGAATTCAGCAGACCCTCCATCACAAAACCGAAGTTTCATCAGATAATGAGCAAGAAGAATCAGATATACAAGTTGAGAAAGATGTCACAGAAAATCTAACAGGTAAAGGGAACGAAATTGCAAGGGTGTAATTATTAGGATGGAAATCAAATTTGAAGAGACTATATGGGCAATGCTGGCCTGTTTTATCTGGGAAATTTCGTACAAATGTTGATGCAGCTTTAAAAGCCTACCTGTCTGACCAGTGCTAGGACTTGCTAGAATAGATTGTATAAATATCATTTCTCGGGTACTAACCAAAGGGATAAAATCACAATAGATTTCCTTTATATTTTTTCTTTTAATTTTTAAACAGAAAACATCCATTGAGACTGTGTTTCTGATCTTCATGTAAAATCATATGCAGAGGGAGTTAACTGCAAAACGATGGAGCGAAGGTATGTGTGACAGAAAGTTGTTTCTTTTGTGAAAGTAACACGTTGAAAAATTGACTTTCTAATGCAAATTTAAACGTGCCGCGGACTATACTCGTGTAAAATATATACCACACAACTCTGACAAGAAAAGGAACTACTAAACACAGATGACTTAAGTATATACATCTCCAAAATAAATACCCCACAAACAGTAATGTCTATGTAGTATCCACCAATCATACAACCATATTTTGAGGTTTCAGCTTTCAGTTCCATAACAACACAATTCGGAGCAACAGTTGAGGCAGCTGAAGCATCCTAAACCAACGCAAAGCTGAGAAAATGCAATTGCACATTGGTTGTTTATACGGGTACAGACATGGATGCAGCACATGCAACAGCATTCATTGCAAAATTTGCCACAACAATTTGTGGCGGCCTTAATAAAGATTTCAGCCCCATCAGGCAATTTTGTGACTTCAGATCCTGGTGAAGTGTTTTCTGCAGTTGCAGTCAAGTCGCCAAATCCTATACCCAAGTGTGGCAGCAAAATCATTCTCTGGCCTTGGACAGTTGCCCCACTCCGAGGATCGCTCTTTTTTGATACCTTTTTGACATGATTGAAATGATCAAAAGAAAAAGTATTAGTAAGAGTCTATCTTTTTAGAAAAAATGTGTAAAACTACAAAAAAGAATTTAATTATGAGCATTTCATCAAAACAGACAAACCAACCGGCTAAACTTGGGTATTTCTGTCATTTTACCATACATTTAATGCAGAAATGACAAAAAAAAAAAGGTTTACATATAAATAATATTTAGTGTATTGGGAGAAAGAACCTCCAAACTTCTGATACGTACCTTCTTTCCATCTGATTCCTTGTCCTTCTTTATCTTTAGATGATCATTCTCAAGAATTGTCATACGCGTATACTCGGACATAAAGCCAGTTTGTAAGCTTAGTTTTGCAACCTTTTGTTCTAGTTCTTCATCTTTTAAAAGCCATGATAGAGCAGTAAGATGCTCTATTTGATCTCTTGCGCAAATCTGTTGAAGAAAAAGCAGTGGAATAGAATAACAATTAACAATAAAGGAAATGAAACATAATAACAAAAAACTGTGTATAAATACTACGACAAGTGCAACTGCAAGAATAAGATGAAGCAACGAGTACTTTTGGCATATGCACACATAGGAGAGATAAAGAAGGCTGATTAACCATGTATCTTCATAAAAATTATATGGATAGGATAAAGAAAAGAAATATGATTAGTTTGTCCATATCCCAATTCAATAGAACAACAGTAAAACGCGTCACAACCGTTACCCTCTGCTTTATGAAATAACAGACCCTTCAAAGTTCAAGGAGGATCGCAGAGTACCAAATAGATTCCTAGCACTCAAAATGAATTTGGAACATCCTCTCTAGCAATTTTAGATTTAAGTTTAAGAAAATAAAGAAACTTCGAAATGTAAATATGCCAGGTAGTGCAGAGAACATTACCCTTTGGACAGGTATGTCCTTAGCCTCTTGAATCTTCATATCTATCACAAAATTACTGAAATCAGCCAAGACACCTTTAATTTCAAGAGCTTTGGGAAAATTTCCTTTGTATCTTCCAGATAAAATCATTAGACCATCTGAGCAAAGATCTGGAATATGAGAGGGGTACACCTATTATAAGACATTGCAAATAATGCCATTAGAGTGAAATAGATGAATCAAATGAGCCAGACCCTGCTAGATATGTCCAGTAAGTTAACAGAAATGTAAAGCTGGTAGATTTAGTTAACTAGTTAGCCTGATATACATAGAGCAGTGTAACGGAGTGAGGAAGTTATTCCGTTAGTTTTTGGCGGGAGAGTTGGAGAAGATTACTCAATAAAACTGTGTCTTTCTGTTATTCCCTAATTTCCAGTTCAGTGCTATCATACAGATACCAGTATTTTGAGCCGGGGCTATGGTAGAAGAGCAAAAGCAAAAGGATAATAATCAAGAAAGACAAAGTTTTAGATTAATACATGTCGGGTATCTTAAACACGGTAGTTTATAGGTGACACATTTTTCTTCTCTATCTAGCAAAAGCACCAGTAAAATGTTTACCTCAACTTCATCCAGTTCATCGAATATGTCCATTGTGATATTTGAAAAAACAAGAGATGAAGCTTTGTCAAACAATTTCAGCATCTGATGCTCAATCAAATCTGGCAATAAATAATTCAAATAGGTCATGGTGTCATTAAAGAAACTTCTTGTGGCGAACACCAGAAGTACTTTGTAAAAGGGTGACAAAAATGGTAGATCATAGCCCCACCTACTCATAAGTGGCCAATCAGCAATTTTTCTCTACTTCTGTTTCAAATGTTTATGATCTTTCGTAATTAAACTAGAGAAAGAAAAGAAATCATGTCTTCATAAGAAGAGCGCATCTTTTGTAATTAAACTGGAGAAAGAAAAGAAATCATATCTTCAAAAGAAGAGCGCTTTTAGATAAACGTTGTGAAACTTATAAGTAAAACCAGTGTAGGAACTCTTGTTTAAATACAAATGCATATTATTTGTGGCTTAGTCGACATAATCAGGTGCTCCAAATATAATATGCTGCCGACCTTAAATAATTTAATTTCTTGTTAGGCATATGCTCAATGACATGGTTTGAAGAGAAAATTTTCTCTAGAATCCATTATGGCCACTGAGCTTATAAAAAAAGAAAGATAAACAATGATAATGATATTTACGTTTGGAAGTTAAAATTCAGAACTTGCCTACATCCAATGCTGCAACATGTTGGCCCCTACCGATCATGGCAAGCATACGCAAGAAATAATGATTGCAGAATGAACCTAAAATTGGATGAGATTTACCATTTAACGTAAGGATATAGACTACAAGCAAACTTCAACAATTAAAGTAAGTACAAGAATCTTAAAATTTTATTTGGAGAAGAATGTAACAACGTTCAAATACCAATCCAGGCTTGAAATACAAGAAAGTAGAAATCATACCTATGCCTAAAGTGTAAAGGCGGGGGGATATTGACTCTCCATTGATCATATGTTTCTTCATCGCTTCACATATTTGTCTCTCATCTTCGACAGTTCCATCTGTAACTAGGAAAATAATTGGAACTGAATTTCGAGAATCGGACAGCATCTTTATTGCCTGAAAGAACAGACAAAGTAAATGTACAATACATCTCTATCGAACGACAGCGAACACAGAAGAACTATGATGACCATCAACCATACATAAAAGCTAGTCTTAGGGCACATAAAGATGAGATAAAACAGGTTCTACATGCATCAAGTTGAGCACATATAGATTTCTTTGTTCTGTTGTCAGTACACTTTTTTTCGTTCTAGACCTTAGATATCATCCGTTGAAAGCAATTTTATTTGGACCGGGTAGAATTATTGTGGTCAATACATACTTTGCTTCAGAAATTTTCATTTCCAAGGAAAAAGATTAGAACCGAAGTTTTATTTATTTATTTATAACCAAGAAGACACTAAATAATGGCTTTAAATATTTAATTTAACAAATAATATCTCGAAAAGAAACATAAAATTCCCCCCAAGAAAAAGAAAACTCCGTACAAATATTTAAAAATTACCGTGTTCAAGGGATGCAAAATATTTGTATCACCCCCTGCAATAAAATTTATGTTAATCCACTCAATGGCCCTTTCAACAGCATCCTTTGAAGCCAATTCCATTGAGTTTGAAAATTGATATATCTCTCCATTAAATGCTATAATACTAAATGAATCATCTGGATCGAGCTTAGAGAGAGCAATAGACAGTGCATTCTTTGTGTCATCAATTAGTTTTCCCCGCATGCTTCCACTAATATCAATAACAAATATGATGTCCTTTCTGAACACCTAGACATTGAGTAGAACCCAGCAATGTGAACAAAAAGACAATTCAAAAATTATATAAAATGAACACCTAAAAAGTTTACTAATACTTTACCAACCTTCCTACTCTGAAGATTTCCAGGAGAAAGGTACATAGAGAACATATCTCTCTGATCAAAATCATCCACAGATGCAGATTCCAACAGAACACCACCACTTATATGACTTGAAAAATCCTGTATTCATATAACATTCCTTGCTTTCAACAGCTGAAACTACAAATAAGCATGAGATTATAAGTTTCCTTGAGTCTTACAGGCACAGCATATGAGAAGCTGAAATCAAGTTGTGACCACGAGAGAACTTCAGACTCGTACACGAAACCCATACTTCCGGCATTACGCCTCACTTGCTGTACAGTCAGTGAATAGAACCACGTCAAATGGTTAATTGGTTATCCATAAAATGCAAACTTTAAATCCCACAAGAATTGAACCAAATATGAACCTTCAGGGGATGACTACTTGTCTTGGATAGAAGCTCACTTCCAGTAATAGTATCCCCGTTTACTTGTATCTTTTCTTTCTTTGACATTTTCTTCCCAACAGGGTTGACAAAATCAGGAAAGGTAAATGGCACATTCAAGGAGAACTCATCATTGCAGTATAGTATCTTCTGGGACCATCTAATTTTAACAGATAAATTGGAACCACCATGGATCTGTTTAAAGCAGGACAACAAGCAACATCAGAACCAGATCACCGAACCATAAAGACCATGAAATTAACAACCTTTAGAATGCACAGACAATATATATCTACCTGTGATATATTAAAAGTAAACACATTGGGCTTGAGAAAACCTCCATCTTGAGCTTGGATCATATTCACCTTACCATTGTTGTCTTTCATATCAACCAGTTGAGTAGTATAAGATTTCCTATGAACACCAATCTCCACACCTAGAATTGAACCCTGTTAGCCAAATGGTATCAGAACACAAAATCTGCAACTCTTTAAAACATTATTCAAATGCAACAAGTTTGGGAGTCACTATGGCAACCCTGTATATAGGCCAGTTGTCAAAACATTTATTCATGACTAAATCTTCACTAAATTTTTTTAAAAATTTATTGCATATACACGACCAATCGGTAATGGATTTGGAATGTTAGATATTCTGGCCTAGACTTTAATCCAATGTCTGCAACTGTAAAGTGTGTGTTCGGGCCAAGTTTACTTCATTTGAGTGATCATGATTTTAAAATAATAATTTTGGTTAAAATCAAGTTTGAAGTAAAAGTTGTTTATATTTGGAATTTTCTGTTTCAAAGCAATTTTGTAACGAAATTTATGACATGTTTAGATTGAGGTTAAATTCACTATATCCATTCTAATATTATAAGTAATAAATTTTTACGTTAAAATATTATTTAACATGATTATCAAGAATTCCCGAACAACATACTTAGTAAAAAACTCTCAACCGAAAACAAAAGTTACAATTTTTTTACCTTTTAGTTAAAGGTTCTTTTAGGGACAATCACATTAAGTTGAAAACAACCAAAGATAATTTTTGTTTGAAACAAAATCACGTTAATATGCTGAGGATTTGCGTTTGACATAATTAGATGCAAATCCAAACATTTTGCAAAGTCAATTATAAATTGTCACATTGTTATTGTAAAAGTAAATATAATCGTGGGAACTATATCATAAAAAATTGTGGGAACCACCTTTTCGACCTTCAGCTGCTGTTGAACTGTATGAAATTCAAACCCATATTCAATAAGCTCAAGACACTTGTTTTTATGTGTCCCTTTCAAGACACATATTTTCGAAATTGGTGGCTAAATAGTTTGTCTGTCAATTTTTTCTACTTGTATACAAAATTATTTTATCATTTATGTTTTATTATTAATATTTAATATTTTAAGTTAATCTATTGCTTAATAATATATATATATATATATATATATATTATTTATTACTTAATTTAATAATAGTTTTTACGGACTAGATATCCAATTTGGTTTTTAAATAACGGTTTTGTCAAATATGTTTAAGGAAACATGATAAAAAATTAAAAAATAATAAGAAAACAGTGGATTTTCAAGTTTAAATATTATTTTGCTACTTATATATGATTTGGTCCTTATACAACCAAATTGTAAATAAATCCTTATATAAAAAATTGTCTTCAAAATATTTCTATTATTAACGAATGTGTAATGGCATGATATCGTATTTAAATAATTTAAAGTTTTATCCTTATTTATAATGCATTTTTTCATTATATGCACCTTATTTATTTATTTTTTTTGTGTGTGTTTTTCTTCAATTAAAATTGGCTTAATATAATCCTTTAATAGTAATTTTTGCTATGTTAGTTATTAAACTAAAATTTTAATTTTAACTAAAAACTAATTCTTAAAGGACTGAATTTAAGTTTTATGCATAAAATAAGAAATTTATTATGATTGTGCTTTGAAGTATAAAGTATGAGCATATTTAAATAACTTTAGCATTTGAAAAATTAGTTCATATTGTCTTATTATTATAAAGGATATAACAAATAAAAAAATTACTTAAATCTCAAACATAATAATTTTTATAATAATATTATTTAATTTATTAAATTATTTTTATAATTTATTATAAATTATCATAACAATTTTGTAATGTATGTTTAATGATAATTTCTTAAAATTTTAGTTCCTCGATGAAACACACATTTTTTAAGTTTTAACCCTTATAATTAATTTTTTATACAAGTAAAATAAAAATTATATTACGTACGAGCACCAAATATCTAAAACTAAAGTAGTATTTAAACCAAAGTTCTATAAAGAACAAATCACCTGAGGGCCCATGGGAACGGCGACGAGGCAATCGCAGCTGCGGCTGCCGGAGACGCAGTGTAGCCTCCATGAGCCAGCGACGGTGACGAACGCAGTGTCGAGGTAGCAATCGACTCCAAGGTCAACACCAATCATGTGGAGGGGAATGAGCGCAGGAGGGTCACACTTACCATGCACATAGGGCTGATAGCTTGGAACATCAGGGTTGTCGACGATGCCAGGGTCACCAATAACGGCGTAGAGCATGGGAGCGCGTGGAAGGTACGCGGTGTGGGACTTGACCATGCTTGGTGGAGGCTTGGGGGGCGACACCGCCCTGTCATTGCCGAAGTATATGCGCTTCGAGAGTCTGAGTCCCTCCTCCACCGCCTTCGAAAATTCCTCTGCCATCACCGGTTTCCGGTTTTGCAATGCTGAGAGAAGAAAAGGTTTAGGAGGTGGGCGAGGAGGGACACATGGTTCGTTACCGTTTTCAAATTTCCACCCAGCAACGCAATGCAATTCCCAACCTTAACTCCTCGTCGACAAAAATAGTTACTTCTATAATAAGGGACGTCGTCGCATTGCTTTCACCATGCCTATTGTCCATGGTCCATGCCTCTTTTTCGTTATTTATCAATCTTTTTTATAAAATGTTGAAATTTGTTAAGCTTAGAATCGAGTTTATTTAATTATTAATCATAAAATGTTTGAGGCTCAGGTGGAATTATCCGTCCTATTTTTGGCGTCGACCTATCATGCAACTGTCATTATCTGGACATTAACTTCCCACTCGTTCGGGTTGGCCTTCGCTCTCCTACAATGGTTGATTGTTCCTTCGCTGTCACATAGTTTTCATCTTCGAAAAAAATGTTGAAAGATCACTTTTACAGATTATTTCTCTTTCCCTCTTCCATTTTAGATTATTGTGTACCGTTTTTAATTGAAATTAAATATTAAAAGTGACGGAACCAAAATTATTTAAATATGATGTTTTAGAATATTTAAATTCGACATATTACATTTAATTTGTTTAATTAAAAATTTTGAATAAATTAAAAGCACCTATGAATTTAGTAGGATGTTAACTCGCTGTAAATTCTCGTTAATAATTGGACAGCAGACTAGCAAAGAACTTTTTTTTTCTTAATTAAAATTTTTGATAATTTTTATTGTTGCAAATCATGCATCAGTTCTACATTAGAGGGATAAAAATACAACTTAGAACATTCGACAAATATAAAGACCCAGTGTTGTTCCTTCCTCATAGCTTCGAAGACACGATACATTGAACTTGAAATGATCGATTACTGAAAAGTGCTAGCAACACAAACTTTAGGTTATAAAATGTTTTGAGTATATGCTACGGGAATGAATACTCAAACGAAAACCACATTGTAGACTTTCCTTCAAAATTCCTTTACTCAACTCCCAAGCTCTCCAGTCCAGAAGGACGAAAATTGGTATTTTTTCGTCCTAACGTCTAACTACAGCTGATAGCCGAGAAGAACTAGGTTGCAGTGACTATCTTCAAATGCTCCAATACTTCAGCTTTTTCTACAAACCCTTTCTCTTTCCGTGAGGATGCAACCAGCCATGTAAGAGGTAAAAATTATATATTTAACCAAGGCTGTATAGAAAACCCCACATTTGATTTGGACGACCGAAGAAATTTAAGAGGGAATGTCATATTAAAGATCAGCTCATGAGTTCCAACCCTGTTAAGGATCTTGTATCCCCACGATTGCATCCTCTAAGCCATTGGATAGGAAGTGTGAGTGACTTTTGATTAGCCAATAAATGTCTGTAACACCTTTTCAGGCCACCCAAAGATAGTGTGTAAACTATATTTGGGCAAACATTATTTCATTCCATGTATCAGGAATGCCAGGCAAACACCAATGTAAGCAATCCTGCACACCAGGCTTGGCTGTAATGCTAAAACGTGATATATGACCCTCATCCCTAAGCTGAGAGAGAGCCGTTATGTCCAAGAGCTTGACCCCTGTTCCCTTCACTGCATTTGCAACAACGTTATCCATCGATTCTTCATCCAATATTTCCTTACCTACCGACATTGGTGTCGTGTTATTACAGCTGCCTCCCGTGTTCCAGTCCCCACCAGCAAAATGCCTTGGGGAGGTGGTCCGAAAGAATACCTTCAGACCCGGATAGACTGGAAGCTGCGAGTTCACCCAACTAACCACACTGTGAACAGTGAGATTCTTGGCACCCCAAACCACTGCAATCTTCTTATCAGTATTTAGCACACCTCCAACATGCATTACCCACCTATTAGCCCTGAGCTTTCCCCGATTCCAATGGTGGCCTGTGTTGAGAACCAGCACATCAAACTTGTGAAGGAATTGGCGCAAGAATGCTGGCTGCCGGTCAAGATGCATTGCATACTCTGTCCCTGGATCACTAGCATTGATAGGTTTGATATCACATAGAATTGCTGACCAGTAGTATAGAATGGTAGTATTGGTGCTCATGAAATGGTAAGCCCACCCATCAGGGCGGGCAGCACCCTCAGCTACAACCAAACCATACTCATTCCCCACATCTTCCACATCATTTGTCTCCTCACCACCAGTGATCATGCACATTAAAGATTGAAACTGCTGCCGGCCCAATGAGTCTCCAACAAAGGCTAGAGTTCTGTGTTGCATCCTGAGTGCACCAGATAATTATCATTTTGTCATAAATCTATAGGCTTCTTTTCAGTTGAATCCAAAATTTAGGCTAATTAAGAGTGCAAATATATATGAATCCATGATGTGAGTTAATTTGGAGCAACTTGTTCTTTCATCAAAGGACATTAACATAGTGTAAGACGCGTCTTACAAAGCAGTAATCATATGACCAGAAATAATAATAATATGACTAGCATGCTAACACAAGGCCTCTATCACAATTGGCTTATTCCAAGCATATTAAGGAGCATCCAGTGCCTCAATTCGCACTTTTAAGTATCAAGTCATTAAAATGAAGCTTAAATTAATTATACAAGAGTCCAATCTGTAAATATTAGTGAGGGTGCAATACCTTTGCAAAAATTTAAATCCTTCAAATTCCTCCATTTGACAATCTTTTGGTTTCCATTGAAACCCCTCATATGCAAAATCAGTGCGTTGTGTCAAGCGGCAAGCCCACATCCCTGACAACCATTGCTTGCAACCTAATCCTGAATACAAAGGCCGGTGGCTGTCTGGAACCCATTTTCCTTTTGCATAGTTACAGACTGGAAAAAATCACAGAAACACTTTAAAAGGAAGTTCATCAACCATCATCAAGAAAACAAGTTGCATGTGTCAATTTCCCTTCAAATTATTAGAAAGAGAGTAAGCTTTGAATATTATTCTACAAAATCTGGGAACATCTTGAAAATTCCATGAATTTGGCAGTCAGTATGATATATTATATATTCATTTGATAAGAAAAAATTCTGATACCTTTGTTTTCTGTATCATTTTTAAAATGGATGTCATCTTTTCCAGTGATTAAAGAGCTCCCTTGTGAAGAGTCCACAGCAAGATCTGTTCTATGTTTTTCTTGTTTTGAAGTTTTCTCCACCTCTGCTTCATTCCATTTAACCTCATTTTTTGTTGGAATTGAAAGAGTGGGTACACTACGGTTTTCCCCAGCTTCCACAAATTGTTTTGCATCTTCATCTGACACACTCAAAAAAGAATTTCTACATCATCATAATGAAAGACAATGTTTAATCCCCAAGTCAACATGAGATTAACAGAGATAGAAAGGGAGAGAGGATGAAGAGAAAGGGAACAGGATAACCATATGCTAGCATTGTTTAAGCCGCATTTCTGAGAGAACAGAGCATAGAAAATTTCACAAGAGCATTCATCATAACAAATAATCCAATCAACTTGGTTTAGTTGAAACAATGGTAAGCACAACAATTTGAACAATATAGCAAAGAACACAAAAAGCAACTAAATAAATAAGAAAGGCAACGGTTTATCTAGAAAGAAATATATTACGTTCTGCATATGGAGGAGTTCCAGCATTTCTTTCACCCCTCCCAGAATATCTTTGGGAAGCAACTGCCTGAGACGCAACATTAAGATGCAGCTTCACTAGCTCACTGGTGGTTTTATTATTTGCCCATTGTAAGTCATCTTCATCTACATGTATACATGGCTCTGGCACTAGTAGATTGACCACAGAACGACTTGCTAAATTATCTGCAAACATGCAAAACAGCTAAAAGAAACTACTGAAAATAAATACAATTTATTGTTCAGCATGAACTTTCAAAGCTTGGTCATAAAAAAAGACAATATTATTTAATCTGAATGATAACTATATAAGTGATCTCCTCATCTGAAAAGGATAAGATTATCCTGATCATGAAACTAGGGATTTATGTACAGCTTTATCAGTCATAGAGACAAAATGTTCTAAGAGATTATCTAATTCTAAGCTGGCACGCAAAGATAGAAAGTTTTATGTCATTCAGTCTTTAAACACTTCACCTTATTAATTACTAAGAAAACTTTACAGCATTCATGCTTCTGCCTTCACAAAAGAAAAATAAAATGATATTTCCATATTCAGGGAATATCCTACCAATTTTATTCAGAGAAAATAGTACACAAATGAAAGCAAACCTGAAGAAAACTGCATCAATGTCTGAGACGGAACAAATGCACCAGGCGTTCTCTCCCATGACCATATAACAATAGTTGTGGACATAAGAACAAAGGAGATAAGGGAAATTTCTTTACCCTTCAATCCATAAAAGCCCGCCTTCATCCTACATAAACACAAAGTTACAAATACAAGAAAGAGAAGAAAAGGAAAGGCAAGGCACCCTCTTGCCTTTTCAAATATGTAGAATAGCTATATTAAGCTCCAATGCACTAAAAATTTATGAAATTGGAAACAAAATAAACAATCTTCTAAATAAAACGGAAAATAATAGTAATTTCACATTATAAAGGAGAACAAATCATCAGTTCCTCACAAGCTAGTAATCACTCAAACTCTTTAGCAAACGAAAGCCAGAAATTGAAACAGCAACAATATTGCTGTACACGAAATTTTAATCAAAATGAACATTTCAACTTGACGTGCCTTTCTTCACCAAAACATTCACATTATTTGTGTTTGGAAGCAACTGTGACACATGCACAAGAAACCATAAATAAATAAAAGTTCACGAACTAGTAAGCTATATCTATCAGAAACGGACAAGTATTGGATATTTGGATCACTGCGATTGGCGTAAGAATATTAACAAGGGATCTGCAGGTTGATGCGAGAACTCACCTGAATCGGAAAGGCGAACTTGGAACTCAAAGAAATTATAAATTAAATATATGTTGATCGAAAATGAAGCGTGAGTAAAGGCAGGAAAAAACGTGCGGATTTGTGGTGTGTTTTTAGAGAGAAGAAAGTGGTGAGTTTCTAAAAGAAGAAGAATCTTCGAAGAACATTGTGGAGAATGCGATGCGGAGAAAACTCAGAGGAAGAAAGTGGGATAGTATGGTCCGTAGTTTAGGAGTACTGTGATTCTGCGACGAACAACACTGAAATATACCATCGGTTCATAACTTAATAAAATCTTTTAATATATAAAATAATAATTTTAATGTGACGCCATTCACTCGCTTTTTTTTAAAAATAAATAAATAACCCTCCGTCTTTATCATCGAAAATAAATAACCAAAACTAATAAATTTGAATTAAAATATTTATTTTAACAATATAAAAATATAATGAATGTTAATCGCGTCATAATCATCAATATGACAGGACTTTTGGGCAGCTAATCCTTAAAATAAGAATTTGGGAATGGAACAAATTTTCAATCATAATCGTCAATATTTCTCTTGATAATATAACTTAATAATTTTTTATAAAATTTGAGACTTAACCTTTAAAGTGGGTGTGACTTATAGGGTTGAAAGTTATACTTAAGTAGATAAAAGTTTTAGTGAAAAAAAAAAGTGTGAAACAAAATTTAAATTATTTGTCTAAGTATAATTTAGGAAATCTTGAAGTACAAAGCTATTCTAAAAAGGATGTCCCATGACACTCATTTCTGCATAATGTAACTAGAGGGAATGAAACAAAATCAAGAAAAAGTTAATTATAAGTATACTTAATCAATGTAATCAACTACAAAAGCTAAAACTAGATGACTTAAATTGACTAGAAGTCTTGCACCCTTATGAAAGGAGCTTATGGAATATTTAATCAAAGTTGTTTTCGATAAAGATATTTAATAAAATCAACCTAATTTATGTTTCTAGAATTAATGATAAAAAAACTAAACACTAAAAATATTATATGCATACTCAAGAGGGGTTTGCAAGTGGATTGAATAATGAAAAAAGTAACAATTTAAAAAATAAGAGAATTAACAATGATAATAAATTAATTAATTCATCATTCAATTTAACAATGAATTTATCACGTTCCTCAACAGTAAATCTAAATTTTATTCTTATTTTTTGTTGACTTTAATATAATTAATTAAACATTAATCAAATTAAAAAAAATGTTTATTAAACTAGGTTAGTCAATTATCACTAATCAAATTTCATTCAAACTCAAACATAAAAAATTAAAATAAAATTGACTATAATTTATAATCCTAAATTTAATCAATAAAGTTAAGCATTATTATGATTAGTAGTTTTTGTTAATTATGCATTAATATCATGTATGAAATTTAAAATTTATTAAATAAAAATTTAAAAATCATATAAAACATAAGAATAAATTTGAAAAAAAAGAAACATATTTAAATATGATTGAGAAATTAAAAAAATTATATTTATAGCATAATCTCAAAGTTTAACCGTAGAACTAGGATTGATAAATTGATCTCCAGCATTTATTTTTTGATGATTTAAATAAAAAATAGAAGAAAAAAATTATATTTTTATCTCAACTATTTAGTTTAAATTTATCACTTTTCAGATATTGTTATAATATATAATGATTTTATCATATCTTATATATTAAAATTAAAATTTTAAAATTAAAAGAGACTTATACAACTAACAATATTATAACTAGTGTGTTTGCATTTTTTTTAAAATGTGTTTGGAAGAAAGTTTTTAGAAAGAAAAAAATAAGATAATATTTTTGAATTTCAAATAAAAAAATTATATATTATTTTAATAATAAATATATTATTAATTTATTATCTTATTTTAAAAATTTACTAATTTTAAATATATTTATATACAAAATTTGTCGTTCACCTCCATTTCCTTCAAAAACCTCTGTCGCACAGGGCCCTAAAAGTTATTTTCTTTAAACTTTGGGACACATTTTTAACTTCAACTTTAGTGGCTTCTGAAAACTCAACTTATTAAAAAAAAAAAATATTGGATAGTTAGTGGCGAACGAATCTTTTTGTGAAAATAGAAAAGGAAAAGTATGTTAGCAAGTTCATTGCATTTGCACGCTGTTCCCCGAGTCTCCATTGCGTCAAGTGACAAACCCAAGCGTTAGATTTCTTTCAGGAATTGAACCCTAAAACGCAGAATATCATTTGGAAAGTGAAGAAGCTATGATATCTGAGTCCAAGGAAGTTGCAGCCACCAGCGACACACTCCAGTCCATATGCTACAAGCGCGGTTCCCTTCAGCTTCTTGATCAGGTCTTCATATTCCCCTTCACTTAATAGTGCTATTTCTTATTTCCTTTGCAAAACAAGACAATGATTTTAACTTTAACACACCCTTTTGAAGCCCAACTTAATGATAGGAACGTTACCGTTCTGTTACTGAGAACCGGCAATTCAGTTTGCTTACTTGTTGTGCAGAGAAAACTCCCTCTACAAACAGTTCACTTGGACATTCGGGATTCAACCGATGGCTGGTAAGATATTGTGTTTGTTAGTTTAATTAAAAGGGACAGACTTGTTTGTACAGTGTCTTATGCTTTGTTTGAGGATTCTGCATATGCAAATTACGATGAGTATTAATGTGATTTTTGCATTTATAGGTTTCTGGGCATGAATGGATAAATAGTTTAATTAGGCAAATGCTAAGAATATTTGGAAGAGCTTGTAAAAATAGCCTATAATTGTCATAAGTTCCTTTTAGCTTATTTCAATGAGTTTAACCAATGTCCTAAGAACATGAACTCTTATAATTGTCATAAGAGTTTATGAAAATATCCTGTGGTCCAGTTTGGGTAAACTTTTCAAAAAGTCTTTAGAGGAGAAAAAATCAGTATATAAAATGAATGAAACTTCTTTTATAAATTAGAAATAATTTAACCTTCTCTAGTTTTTTTAGAAGTTCTAAGAAATTCTGTCATTTAACTTCTCTAGATTTGAAGAGATAAGTTGTTTTTAACTTATAAGAGAAGTTTTATTAATTTTTTATACTAACTTTTTTTTTTCTATAAGTACTTCTCTATAAATTCGCCTAAACAGGGCCTATAACTGTATAACTTATCAAAATAAGCTCTTTTTAACTTATTGTAAGATGTTTTATGGTCAAAATTATGACATAAGCCCTCATAAAAAAACCTTATTGAATGAATGCTTAATTAAATTGTGTTCTCAAACACTCCCTAAGTGTTTATCCAGTAAGTGATTATAGACTATTATGTTTGAGTAAATAGCTTAATTAAGTGTTTATTTGCTAAAACTTTTATTACATGAGAATATGAGATTTGATTATGAAACTTATTCATATAAACTAAAAAATGCTTATGTTGACTAGCTTCACCAAAATGCTTATTGAAATAAGTTAAAAAGAGCTTTTAAAGTTATAAACTATTTCCATAAGTCTAAATAAGCTCCTCATAAATTCTTCCTAACGCATCTTAATTTAATAAACTTATTTTGATAAGCTTCATTATGAACTTAATGAAATCAGCTAAAAAAATACTTATAAGAGAGTAAGTTTAGCGAAATACCTGTTTAAATGCTTATATAGTTATATGTTGAGTTCAAATAAGTTTCATAAAAGTTCTTTCAAATGCTCCCTTAGTCAACCTGATTTTCTGCTGCTGCCTTGTATTACATTAGATGATTTCTTAAGTGGTCAATTTTCATGTTGCCATAGAACTTGGATTATGATCTTAATATTTTAAGTCTGTAGATTCCAATATTTTAATGATAATAACCTTCTCAGGAATGCAATACGGGATATGGTGGTCCGGGGAGCACCTGCTATTGCAATTGCAGCAGCACTCTCTTTGGCTGTGGAGGTGTTCAATTTAGATGATTTTAATGGATCAGCTGGTGATGCTGTTTCCTTCATCCAGAAGAAATTAGAATATCTTGTTTCAAGGTATTTCAATTCTCTGCATTACTAGATCGCAATCCACTTATTTTGGTTAGTTTGACTTTAAGCATGCCATTGCCTAGTAAATAGCATTTGGCATATTGAAGTGCCTTCTTAAGCAATTGATGTTGCTGCTGTGAAGTTCCTTTCAACCATGAGTTTTAGCTGATTCCTTTCTTTCTGCTGCAGTCGGCCAACTGCAGTGAACCTATCAGATGCTGTAACAAAACTCAAAGAAGTCATATCTAACGCTGCTGTTACCACTTCAGCAGCCAAGAGTATTTTCCAGGTATTGCACAAATTTATAGTGAAGGAATTCTTGTTGGTAAAGGAAGTTACATTTTTTTGCCCTTTTCACTCTTATTTTGGGTTTGGCCATTTGAACCTGAATCTACGGGATTACTTCACAGGCTTATGTAGAAGCTGCCGAAGTTATGCTTGAGGACGATGTTGCCTCAAATAGAGCAATTGGTTCTTATGGAGCTAGTTATATTCAACAACAAACAGAGAGACAGAAGCTTTCTGTTTTGACTCATTGCAATACTGGAAGGTGCATGATACAGTACCATATCTTATTATTATAGCATAAAGTATAAACATAATATCTGTTGCATTTCATTTGTTTGACAAATGAAGTGAGAAAGTGTTTGAACTCACTTGTAATTAACTGTCGTTGATTTGTTACTCAGTCTGGCCACAGCTGGATATGGTACTGCTTTGGGTGTGATACGTGCACTTCACAGTGGAGGAGTTTTAGAAAGGGCTTATTGCACAGAAACACGCCCTTTCAATCAAGTAATTGCATTTTTTCTCAAGTATATTCAAAATGTAGTTCAACAGTGTTCTTTTTAGAGAAGATGCATCCTTTATGTTAGCTTCAAATAGGATGATCTGTATAAGTTGTTTTATTGGCTACTTGTGTTAATAGCATGACTTGAAAACAGAACTGAACCATAATGATGTGTTTACTTTTTGGTTTATAGTCCATCTTCAAAGTTTCAATACTTAGCATAGATCTCTGAACAAGACAATAGCACCAAATTATAGATATTCCACATTTTGCATCTCGGTGATAGTTGTAGTTTATCTTGTTATTATATTTCTGCTTAAGTTGTCTTCCTAGTCGTTCATTTAAAATGAAAAGGAGAGAAAACAAAATCATGGAGCCCCTTAAACTAAATTTCCATTAACAGAGTCAGAAAATTGCTGGTGATATCCATGCTGATTGCTGCTCCGTTTTATTTTATTTTATTTTTGGAGTGGAGTGATGGATTGATGACATGATGGAATTTGTTCACTTAAGTCTGAGTACTTTTTAGAACATATTTCTAACCTTTATTAATGTAGCAATCTAGGCCTCTTCCTGCATCTGTGTTAAGAATAATATTTCCATTTATCACATCCTATGAAATCAAAGTTAAAATGATTTGAAGTTTGTGCTTAGTACTAATCATAGTGCTTAATTGCAGGGATCTAGACTTACTGCCTTTGAGCTGGTGCATGAGAAAATACCAGGAACTCTTATAGCAGATTCTGCTGCAGCTGCATTAATGAAAGAGGGCCGTGTGGATGTTGTTGTTGTTGGGGCAGATCGCATTGCATCAAATGGTACATCAAGTTAAAACAAAAATAATAATTTGCTTTTTTTTTTTTTTTTTTTGTAAAGCGTGAAAGCTATCATCAGATTCATCTTTCTTTCAATGACATTGCAGGTGACACAGCCAACAAAATTGGAACCTACAGTGTTGCCTTGTGTGCGAAGTTTCATAATGTACCCTTTTATGTTGCTGCCCCCCTGACTTCCATTGATCTATCACTTTCTTCTGGACAAGAAATTGTCATTGAGGAGAGATCTCCCAAGGAATTGTTGAACACGCACGGAGGACTTGGAGAGCAGATCGCTGCCTCAGGAATTTCCGTATGGAACCCAGCATTTGATGTTACACCTGCTAATCTTATAGCTGGGATCATCACTGAGAAGGTCTTTCTTACCCGTTCCCTCTCTTCACTTGAATCATTTGTATGGGTTTCGGTTGCATTTTGTTCTCTGACCATTTTAGTTCTTCGAGCAGGGTGTCATTACCAAGACATCTGCTGGTGATGCTTTTGACATTAAAGCTTTCATACAGAAAACAAGTTGAGGGCTGAACCGCTGATATTTTCAGTGCCAATGACCCATGGTGGTGGAGTGAGATTTTTCTCACACGTTACAATGTTGTAGATTTGGAAAGTATTTGCGTTAGAGAAGTGTTGTGGCAGGAGGACCAGCTTGTTCAAAATAAGTTTCCCAGAAAAAATATGCGGAGCCTAGTTAATAAGCAAGTCAATAAGAAATTGGTGGCAACCATTGCTTGTGTGGTTAAATTGGATTGGTATGGATTCTTTGAGAGCCTCTTTGGGACTCAAGTTAGATAAAGACTTGACAGTATAAGGCCTCGTTGTATAACATGATAAAACTTTAATATTATGCAGTGTTTGGTATGACATCAGATAGGTTAATATTGCATGAGATAATATTATATGTATAGTGATCCTTTGTATAACATTAGATAAGATAAAAATTAACCCTTTTTACAAAATTATCTTTTACTTAAAAATATAATATAGTCATAAATTTCTTATGCTATACTAACTTTTGGTGAAATAGTTCTGAAAGTTGAAAAAACTCACAATAACATTTACATTCAGTATAGACAGATTTAAAGAATTCTTGTAAGAATTTAACCAACTAGTTAGCGACAATCTTGGGGGCTCTTGCAAATCTTAATTCTTTAATAGCTTTTACTCTTTTGAAAGTCATATGCAACAATATTTTTACTATCATTTTTTGTGTAAATTTTTGAAAATATAATAAAATAAAATTTTAACTCTTAATGAAAAAAAATTCAAACCAAATAACTTTCATATAGCTAAAATCATGTTTTAAAAGTAGGTATCAAAGAAATCTTTACCTAGAACATAAGATATTTTTTGAGTGATTAGAACTTATCGATATTTTAAAATGGTAAGAAGATGTTAATAAATTTCAATTAAAAAGTTATTCTTGTTTCATTTAAAAAGTGTATTGATGCAGCATCACTCTTTCAAACGTATGCACCTTGAAGAAGAGGTAACTGCAGCATCCTAACACTCCTTAAGTTCTGAGCGTATGGTCTTAATAACTTCACACTCCTAGTTTTCATCCAATCCGACTTTGACCTTGTTCACTAATGCTTTGTGGTAAAAAGAAGATGAGAGGGAAAAAAAATGCATTGAAAAGATTTAATTTATTTATTTATTCAGTATAGTTGTTTGGATAAATAGAAAAATTAGAAAAATTATTTTGACTAATTGAATATAATAGAAAAGTGAAAGAAAAAAATACTGAATACTGAAACCATGTTTGATTTCTGTTTTAAAATTAATTTTTTATTTTTAAAATAAAATATAATACAATTGTATTATTGTATTATATTTTATTTTTAAAAACAAAGAAGCTGTTTTTAAAACAGAAATCAATCATTTTCTAAATACTCTTATTTTTTTTTTCTCTGTAATATTGAATGATAGGATGACTACACTAAAAAACTCTCTATGTAAGATATATATAAGTATAGGAGAAATTTTTAAGTGTTTCAGAATTATGTGGTCTTGGTCACTTATATTGCACCACGTATTTAATATTTTGTTAACGTACACATGTATTCTTTGATTGGATCGGAACCCTGCAATAATTTTTTTATAAACATAGACTTATTTTAATTATTCCATAATAAAAGAGTAACATGTGACTAAATTTGACAAACTCAAGGAATAAAACGGATAAATAATAAAATGCATAATACATTTTTTCTTTTAGAGATCAATTGTAAAATTTCCTCCATGAAAGCAATATATATATGTCCCACAATAAATTATTCTCATTTATTCTTTCCTCGTGTAAAGCCAAATCAAAAAATAGTTTTTTAATCAATTCATTTTCTATTTATTCATAATCCCTTCTTTCTTTTCAACCAATCCAAACAATACATAAAAAGGCATCACATGCTTCTATGATTATCCCCACTATCCATAACTAATACTTCTTCATCGCTAATTGCCTAAACTCTTTAATTGGGTTGAGAATATTTGAAACTTGACAAATCATTTAGCTTATATTTTATAATATTCTTTACAACTAAAAATAAAAAATTAAAAACTTAGAGTAAGTTTGTTTATATTTTTAAATAGTTAACAAACATGCTTTTAAATTCATCAACTCACACATTAGGACTTTTAGAATATACAATAATTAAGATACTTATTTTATGTTAGAATTACTTCATAACTTCATTTACATATTAAACTTGTGACTCATTTATATTTTAGTCATGTAATTCCTTTCATATATTATTACTCTATTAAAATACATATTAATTTAGACATTATAGTACTTTTCTAAGTTTTCATACTTTCACTTCATCGTTAAATTAGCACTTTCACTCTATCCTTTACCTAAAATAGATCTAATAAGTCTTTAAGTTGATGAAAGGCTCAGATAGATCAATTGATGTGGTATTGTACAAGAGACACATGCCAAAACATTTGTGACTAATTCTAAGAATGGGTAGACTTTAATTTCACAGAATAACTCTTTACTAACAACAAACTTTTTATCCATGCACTGCAATTTTGTTTAAACAGTTAACTACAAAACAAGTTTCGAGTTTTTCTCTCATGTTTTTGTTTAGAAATTAATTTTTACACCATCCTTTTTATTAGTTATATATAATTTATTATTTTCAGAATTTAGTTTTTGAAATAATGTTTAGTATAGTTTAAAAATAAAAATTTATTTTTTGAGAGTAATACAAAAAAGAGTGACACCTTCTCGCGCAGTGGAAGCATCTATAATAGGCCAACCCAATTTATGGAGATGCAGTTTCAGTTTGTCCCAATTGGAAGAACTCTCCGGGAAGAAGAAAAACCCACTAACGGCACCGCTCGCGAAACCCTTCGATCAAAGGTCCCCACTTTGCATTTTTTTTGGATGCACGTTCAAGTCATTTTATTCTCAAATTGTTTCGGTCATTGAGCTACCTTTGTTTTTGCAGGTTGGAATCGAAATGCAGAAGAAGTTGCCATTGCTACTGAACGACGCCAATGCGGACAAAACGAAGAAAAAGGTATTGAGTAGCAAGGAAGCGTTGGTGAAGCTTCTAAGGTGGCATTTTGGTTACCCTGATTTTAGGGGCATGCAATTGGACGCTATTCAGGCCGTGCTCTCAGGTCCTTTCACCTTTTTCTTTCTATAAGCATAGCAAATTGGATTTTTTTTATCATTTTCCTTCTTGTATGGTAGTAATTGGTGCCTTCAGAGAAATGTTGGTAGTAAATTTTCAACTAGTATTCTTTGCAATAGGGAAAGAGGAGTGACAATTTATTTGAAGAATGGCAGTTTAAGTTGGAATTTTGCATTGATTTTGACCTCTTTTTGTTGGTTTGTTTTGTTTTTGGTTGCAGGGAAAGATTGTTTTTGCCTTATGCCAACTGGAGGAGGCAAGTCGATGTGTTATCAGATTCCTGCATTGGCAAAAACAGGAATTGTGCTTGTTGTTTGTCCTTTAATAGGTGAATCGTGTTCTTCTTTTGTAGAGTTTGTGTCTTCCGCCGAGCTTAATGCTGCTTGATAAGTCTCTTGGTTTTGCATGTTAGGACATAGCTGTGATTACTGACTTTTGTTCTGCTGACAGCCTTAATGGTAGGCATCCTTTGAATTTTGTTGAATTAGTTGCTTTTTCAGACTTGTTGAGTTTCTGAGTTAAGAGTTTGTTTTGGCTCATTTTTAATTTCTCTTAAGTTAGGAAAATCAAGTAATGGCATTAAAGGAGAGAGGAATTGCTGCAGAATTTCTCTCCTCAACAAAAACGACAGATGCAAAAGTAAAGGTGAATTGCTAGGACTCACAAGGCACCACCCTTATCTCTGTGCCAAGGCTCACCCTCTTTATTGCAAATACTTTATCTATGTATATCAACGTGAAGTAGAAGTTTAGCTAATATAATAATTATGGTAATCTCTCAATACTATTTTCTTAAATCTTGGGGTTTATATTTGAGGTAGTTTGGTTTTATATGGATTTAAACGGATAATGTGTCTCGAAAATTCAAGCTTCTCAATGATACCACTAAAATTCCTGGATTTCTTATCCCTGAATCCTGATTTTATTGGTTATAATTTTTTTCCTTTGTTTTGTTTGGGAGAAGGGAAAGGATACATGCCAAATTCTTATGTATGTGTAGTGTAACTGTAATTTAACAAATTCCTCAGTTGTTCCCTAGTATTATTAATTAAGGAGTGTGTTTTCTCATTATGTTTTAAGATTCATGAGGACCTTGATTCTGGAAAACCATCTACAAGGCTGCTATATGTGACTCCAGAGTTGATAGCAACACCAGGTTTTATGTCAAAGCTGAAAAAGATTTATACCAGGGGTTTGCTAAGTCTCATTGCCATAGATGAGGTGTGAACTGGAAAGACCATCTCAAATTTCTGTTTTTGCTGGTATTTTCTTGGTTATTTTATTTCTGAAAAATTTTCAGGCGCATTGCATCTCAAGTTGGGGTCATGATTTCAGGTTTGTCCTACATCCTGCATCTAGCCAATTGGAGTTTGTCATGCTGTAATTTGTTCATGGTTATATTATAGGATCTGTATGTTTCTGTTAGGGCAATGATATTATTATATGGTTAATATATCCCTAGTGCCATGCCTAATTAGATTCAATCCTCTCTTTGTTACTGCTAACATGTATATATGCTTATTTTTATATTTACTTTTTATCCTATTCGTCAATGGGGACCAACTGAATTCTATTTCGTCTTTTTCTGTTATCTTTGTCCTTCTGAGTTTTCAGTATCTGAGAGTTTAATTTGCTTCTTGCGTGCATTTTACTTTCCCTTATATACACGTGGGTTAGAGTTTATTGTCATGATACCGAATTGTATTTTCCTTATTTATTTGGGAACAGACCTAGTTACCGTAAGCTTTCATCTTTGAGGAGCCACCTACCAGATGTACCAATATTAGCTCTGACTGCCACAGCTGTGCCTAAGTGAGTCTTCTTAATTTTCTTTCTTTGATAAAATTAGTTTTTTTTTTATTTTTAAATTTATTGTGTACATTAATGTGCAATGATCATTGCTTTCATATTCAAGCCTATGCTTTTGCAACTGTATCTATGTTTTCTGGAACAACAATTTGCCAATTGTTGTGGAGTTCTGCAATTGTTATTCTCTGGTAGGCAGATGATGATGATGATGCAACTGTATCATGAGAGGATTTGTTATTATGGAATTATTATATGGGCTTAGGGCTTAAATATATTCATATGCGAAGAACATGGTATGCTTACCATAATGATCATTGCACATTCCATGTAATTTCTTGGTGCAGGCATTCTCTTTCATTTTGATATCTATTTTTTATGTGTTGAAGGGAGGGTAATGAGGATCACATTGTGGCATTGATTCCTTGGTTATATGTTTTCTTCAGGGTCCAGAAGGATGTAGTTGAATCCTTGCAGATGCAAAATCCATTAATACTTAAGTCTTCTTTTAATCGTCCTAATATATATTATGAAGGTCAGTCCTGCTCTACCGTGTTATTTGCAGCCATGAATCAATTCAACTTTTAGTTTCACCATACTTGTATGTCATAAATTGCATCTTAGTAACGGTGAAACTTCACTGTCCTGTTTCACTTGTAATGTGACACACATCAATAATAAATCAAGACTTGTACTACATATATGTTTGTGCCTGCTGCAGTATGTTTGATCAAGATACAATGACAGAGGAAAGAAGAAAGCAAAAGAATTGCATGAAAATAGATAGGATGAAAATATTAACATCTTTGAGAAATACTTGCAATTCCAAACCAGTAAATTTAATTTAAGCATTCAAGTTATGGCATGAGTTTTATTGGTGAATTCCTCTGGATGTTGATTTTGCATGAGATACAGCTACTTATGAATTCAAACAATTCTGACTTGATTTCTTATGATGCAGTTAGATACAAAGATCTATTGGATAATGCTTATGCTGATTTATCTAATACACTCAAATCTATGGGAGAAATCTGTGCAATAGTTTACTGCCTTGAGCGATCGATGTGTGATGACTTGTCAACTCATCTATCCCAGAGTGGCATTTCATGTGCTGGTAATACATAATTTTGTTGCTTTTGCAAATTGATTGACTATAACTATCAGTTGATACAATATTCATATATTGTTTTGGGTCTTTTCAGCTTATCATGCAGGACTGAATAATAAAATGCGAACTTCTGTGTTAGATGATTGGATTTCTTCCAAGATAAAAGTTGTTGTTGCCACTGTTGCTTTTGGGTTTGTTTTCCACATTTCCCTTTTCATGATTGTATTAAGTTGCATGCAATTACTTCTTTTGAAGCATGCGATTATATATTGGGAGGGGATAGGTTTTTGGCCCCTGTTCACAGTAGTGGAGTGAGCATAATTGCACAAATATATCACAGGTTTCAGTAAATTTACAACTTTGTCTAATTTTAGTAATGATGCTAAGAATCTTTTTTTTATGAGATTTGTGACATTTATTTCTTTGCTTCCTATACTCTTCTGCATGGAGCTGTTTTGTTGCATATAGTTACTGAACCTTTGGCCTCCATTCAGAATGGTAAGTGGTGATTTACTATTAGTTTGATTCAAACTTCTATTTGAGGTTCTAATATTGTAATTTTTATTACACTCGTGATTTGCTAGTAATAAATAGTTAAGATTAAATTTATCAGGGCATTGATAGAAAGGATGTCAGAATTGTGTGCCACTTCAATATTCCCAAGTCAATGGAAGCATTCTATCAGGAGTCAGGCAGAGCAGGACGTGATCAATTGCCATCTACTAGTCTGTTGTACTATGGGATAGATGATCGCAAAAGAATGGTTGGCTTACTTGATACTTTGATCTTGTTTTTCTTATTAGATTTGCATACTCAAATTGTTATGTGTGTCAGGAATTTATATTAAGCAACTCAGGGAGCAAGAAGTTACAACCATCTAATTCACAAGAGTCGTTCAGAAAGTCCCTGATTGCTTTCAATCAGGTGACATTTAAATCCCAGCATTTTTTTTAAACACAGTATCTATGCACTATACCATTATGTATTTATGTAATGAAATCTATAATTAAAATATGTAGATGGTTGAATATTGTGAAGGATCTGGATGTCGTAGAAAAAGAATTCTTGAGAGTTTTGGGGAGCAGGTAATGAAATATGCAGGTAATATGTGGCATGCTTCATTTTGACACTATATTTAACTGTCTTTTTTCAAATCAGGTAACGACATCACTATGTGGAAAAACATGTGATGCCTGCAGCCATCCAAACTTAATTGCCAGATATTTGGAGGATCTCACAACTGCTTGTGCACTACACCAGAAAAATGGTTCTTCTCGAGTTTTTATCACCAGGTGCTAATTATGTGTAAAAGACCCTCTTATGCATTAGGAATTAAACTTAAAAGTTGATTAACGAAAACAAATGGGTATATACGAGTTGCTAATTTTGTGTTATAACAAATCATAAAATGGGTAGGTGTCATAGGCAGACTATGATTAATTTTAGTGTAATTCACATAAAGATATCAGATATAGCTAGTGCCTATAAAGATGGAATGGGATGGGACTTTAAGACAGCCTTTGGCTCATGGTCATGCCATTAGGCATGTGGTTTTGTAGGACCTACCATGTGATTTTCCCCTTATTTGTAGGCCTAAAACTAAAAGGATAAGAAAACTAAGACAATGAAACCCAAAATATTTTAGTAGTTTCCGGCAACATAAGGATTGTTAGATCTGACTTCTTAGTAATACTATATGATTATTCCTTGTGCATCTTATAATTCGTTTGTGGTGATTTCCTTGTACTATATTAATTAATCCTAGTAGGTGGTGCCTAGTTTCTGATTTATTCACAACTTTCAATTTTCAGATCCACTGATGCAATTGATGGAGAACGGTTATCTGAATTCTGGAATCGGGATGAGGAAGCAAGTGGATCAGAGGAAGATATATCTGACTCAGATGGTGGTACCAAATTTGTTTCAGTTGCCTGTTTTTAAGACTTGGGGTGAAGGATTGATTATTACTCTATTCATTCATGTGGATGAATTTTCCTTGGCAGATGGTAATGAGGTTGTCAACAACCTAGCCCAGTCAAAGCTTCAATCCAGATTGGGGGTAAATGAAAAGCTTGCTTTGTTACAGCAGGCGGAAGAAAACTTCTATCGAAATAAGAACACAGAAAGACAGGTATATCTTTAATGGATTATACATTTATACCCATACTGTTAGTTCGAAAAAATATATTTACCATTTCCCCTTATCCCTCATTCTATTTTCCATGGTTTGAACCTTTGGGTGGTACCAGAACAGAAATTGTTAAGCAATCTGTGGGAAAGGCAGAACAGTTCTTTTACATTGATCCATTCTCTGCTTATATATATTCTTAGTTCAATGCACTTAAGATCAATCCAACAGAAATTGTTACCCACTCCCGCTTTTGTGTCTGCATACCCACTTATCTGAATTTATTTACAGAGCAATAAAGTTGACAGAAATGCTATTTCTGATACAATGAGAGGATCAAGCAGACAAAGGTTACAAAATGCTCTAATAAAGGCTCAGCAACGGCTTGACAACTTCAAGTACGCTTAGCATCCTTCTTGCTTGTTTATACTTTATACCAACTGAAAAATGAGTTCTTTCTTCTATCACCCCTCTCATCCTTCCACAACAGAAAATCAACCACTCAGTCTCTCAACATGTTTTTTCCTATATAATAAGTGTGCAACTTATTTAACATGCAATAGCACCTTGTTCAAAGATCACATAATAATTGTGGCATAGGCAAATTATTTTATCACAAGAAATAAATCTCTCGACATATTATAATGATGGTGATGATGATAAATACCACATCTAAATTATATCACAGCTAAAGCAGTTCTATAGTTCCAATTTCTTGTTTATTAGCTTGTGTTCAGTATACCTTCCCTACCCCTGAACTAAAAGCAGCAATGACAGTTGGGATGGGGGCTATTTCCTTATTTCTTCTTTTAAAACATTTATTTAGGGTTGAACCAGAAACATCAGCATCTTTTCTTGAAGATGAATGCTACAAGAAATATGGCAAGGTTGGTAAATCATTCTATTACTCACAAGTGGCAAGTACTGTAAGGTGGGTGGCAACTGCAAGTTCTATTGATCTGAAGAACCGACTTTGTGCAATTAATGCCTCCACCTCAACGAATGTCTTGTCTGAAGCTGAAGAGCCCCTCACACCGCCACCTGCTTTAGATCCTTGCGCAAAAGAAGATACTAGCAATGAACTCTCACGCAATGCTAGATCAGAAACTTCCCCGTGTGTTGTGCCTATGGAAAGTTCTTTTAATACCAAGTTGCCACAAATACCATCCTTCTCTGAATTTGTAAATAGTAGGAAAACCGAAGGGGGCCAATTAGATGACACAAAAAAGCATTCATCAAGCGTCGAAAAGAGGATGAGGATACAGTAGATTGACTCTTGTAGCTACTATTAAAGAGTTTGGATTTTTGTTGCGATGTGTCAAATGCCAACTTTTGTTTTTGTCAAACAAATAGCACTGCATCTGAATCATTTTCGTCCTTTTGTTATAATAATAGTGTGCAAAATGTCCATTTGAGCTTTCAAAACCCGTTGATGCAGTGTTTTTGCTGGAGCAAAGTCTTGAATAGGTGATAAGCCTTAAGGATACAGTCCTGCATCAGCAGTTAAATGCTAATTTGCTTCTCAAGAGCGAAATCATGTTCAAGTCTTGCGTTTTAGTTTTACAAAAGCTACTTTTTGAAGTTAATGAGATAAATCACTCAATGTAAATATGCTAATGTCCGTTTGTTGTAATTTTATGACTATGCTCTGCATTTACTTATTATTATTCATACGCTGATTAAGGACCACATGTCACCTGCAGTTTAGAATCTTTGTGATTTTATAAACAGACCAAAAAGAGGTTGATATACCTAGTCCGCCATTTTAAATTTACGAAGAAATTTTATTTTAATACCTATTTGTAAAATAACACTGCACTTTCTTTTCTTGCTGGACATCTATTTGTTTTTATTTTTGACTAACTGATAACATTATGAAATATTTTTTTTACTTCTTTTGGTCCTTATAAAATTTGCTGAGCTTGTATTTTGTACTTTGAAAAAAATTTATTAGGATTTATTCTCTAATAAAGTTGTAATATACTCAAATATTACTACTTAAAACAATCTACATTACTTTCTTCTTGTTTTAAGAGGTTATGTTTTCAGTTAACTGATCACAAGAGGTCCAATGAATATGATGAGTTGGGGGCCTATCACATCGAACACAGGTGGTTTGAACTTTATCAAAACATTACACTAAATTTGTTGTTAGAAGAAACCGATCCCAACTTTAACAGCTTTAGGAAAAATAACATCTATGATTGGAACATAAATGGCTAACCAGAATATCACATAATAAACACTATTCAACGTATAACAGTGGTTGCTACTGCACAACACACAAAACATAATTACATAAAAGAAGTCACAGTCAATATTTTAGTAGCAAAGATTTTCGACCAATTAAAAGGATGGGTGGTGATTTATTTTATAGATAAAGGAAAGTCAGAGTTTTTATTGCCGTAAAAGCTGATCTTGATGGAGACCCTATAACTAGCAACGAGGAAACTATCCTTGATGCTACTATATATAGTAGTCTTTATAATAGCCAACTTTTCATAGGCCATCTGTATTTATGAAAAAATAGTTCAATAGAACTACTATCCAAAAGAGATACATTCTTTACCAAAGTATATACAAAAGAACATTTGTGTATTATTTACTGATGTATACCAACCTATGTTTTGGAAGGGGTATTTTATCAAGCTATACCTTATAGTATATTTTTAGAAAACCATAATTATCACTTTTTAACACAATCCTTTTAAAAGTAAGTAGGCTTGCTTACAAATCATTAGTGCTCATACACACCAACTTGTTTTTTTAGCTGGTGTATGTAAAGCAAACTACACCTTTGGTGTATTTCTTTTAAAAAAATTATAGTTATAATTTGCCAACATACTTCTTTTGAAAAAATAATTGGGTGCATGATATCATATCTAACAAAAACAGTTTTCATTGTAAGATTGTGAGAATTATTTATATGAACCTTATATTTGTATATTAAATAAAATCTAATGGGCGGAATTTTATTAAAAAAATATACAAAAGACCGGAAAGAATATAACCTTATATAAAAAGACTATACGCGGTTGATGCAAAGCGAAAAAAGTTAAACTTTTGGGAAAATTATCTGATTTATGATTTATGTGGGAGCATCTTTCCAACAAATGTCAATTATTGGCTCAGAGGCATCCGGCAATTCCACTAATACTCATTTTATAAAGTTATGTCTAATCACGTTGACGTTGACCACATCACCATGTTAAGTCAATTTCTTTTTGTTAACAAAAATTGAGTGTCTGCTATTCCTACCATTTGCTATCCTCTAGTTTGATCAATCATGGCGGAAGCACTTGTGGGTGGAGCTTTTCACTCTGCTTTCATTAACGTTGTTTTGGAGAGGGTGTCTTCAGCTGAGTTTGTGAAGTTGATCCAAGGAAATAACCTTGACCAAGACTTGCTGCAAAGGTTGAATAATGCTCTGTGTGCTGCTGAAGTTCTGCTTATTGATGCTGAGCAGAAGCAAATCAATAACCCAAGTGTCAAGAACTGGCTCCATAATCTCAGGGATGCTGTCTATGTAGCTGATGACTTGTTAGATCGTGTTTTCACCCAAGCTGCAACTCAGAAGGTTAGTAACTTTCTCCCTCGCTTTCTTCATTCCCATAATAGGGAGATTGTGAATAAGATGGAAGAGGTTGTTAGAAGAATAGAGATGTTGAAAAACGCAAGTATATCCTTGATCTCAAACACATTCCCAGGGAGAACTTCTCTTGGAGGACTCCCTCTACTTCTCTCGTCAAAGGGAATATATATGGCAGGGAGATTGACCAAGATGCAATTATTCATATATTAAAAGATGATACTGATGATCAAATATCTGTGATCCCTATTGTGGGCATGGGTGGTGTTGGAAAAACCACTTTAGCCCAATGGGTGTATAACAATGAGAACGTGATGAAGGAGTTTGATTTGAAAGCATGGGTTTGTGTTTCTGAAGAATTTGATATTGTTAAGACTACAAAGACTATAATAGAGTCACTTACCTCTGGTGTTTGTAATAAGATGGATCTAGATTTACTTCAACTTGATTTGAAGGAAAGAATAAAATTCTTTTTTGTTCTGGATGATGTTTGGAGTGATGATTATGATGGTTGGAGTAGTCTTAAAACACCTTTTCAATATGGGATTAAGGGAAGTAAAATTCTCGTGACAACTCGTAGTGAAAAGGTTGCTGCCGTTGTCCAAACTTCCCCACCTTACCATTTAAATCATTTGTCCGATGAACAGTGTTGGTCGGTGTTTGCAGATCATGCGTGTTTTCCCAAAACTAATGGGAATTTGATTCTAGAAAATATTGGTCGAGAGATTGTTAAGAAGTGCAAGGGATTACCTTTAGCAGCACAAACACTTGGAGGCCTTTTGCGAGCAAAACCCAATGTCCAGGATTGGAATGCTGTACTCACCAATGAAATGTGGGAGTTTTCTGCTAATGACAGTAAGATCATTCCAGCATTGAGAATAAGTTATTACCATCTCCCTCCACCTTTGAAAAGTTGTTTTGCTTATTGTTCTCTGTATCCCAAGGATTATAAATTTCAAAAAGATGAATTAATCTTACTGTGGATGGCAGAAGATCTTTTAGAGCAGCCAAAGAAAGGAAAGACTTTAGAAGAAGTAGGTGCTGAATATTTTGATGAATTAGCTTCCAGATTATTTTTCAAAAAGTATTATGACCCTGTTGACTACTTGTCTTACGTGATGCATGATCTGATGCATGACCTAGCAATATCTGTTGCTGGAGACTTCTATTTTAGGTCAGAGGAACTTGGGACGGTTGACAAGATTAAGATTCATACTCGTCATCTGTCATATGGAAGGTTGAGTCATCCAATCTCAAAAAAATTCAATGCTATTGATGAATTAAAATATTTGAGAACTTTTTTGCAAGTCAATTTTTCACCTCCTTCGTTCAGCTTTGAAAGTGTCATTTCGATCATACTATCGAAGTTCAATTACCTAAGAGTTTTGTCATTCAACGATTGTCGGGAACTTGATACATTGCCTGATTCAATAGGTGAATTGATCCATCTTCGTTACTTAGATCTCTCCAAGACAGGTATCAAAACATTGCCAGAATCATTGAGTAAATTGTACAATCTACAAACATTGAAGCTGATTTATTGTGTACAACTAACTGTGTTGCCAAGTGGCTTGCAAAGTCTTGCAAACTTGCGACATCTTGATATAACCGGAACTGCTTTGAAAGAGATGCCTGGGGGAATTAGCAAACTAAAACATTTGCAATTTTTAAGTAACTTCGTCGTGGGCAAACATAAGGATAATGGCATAAAGCAATTAGGAGACCTTTCAAATCTTCAGGAATCATTACTGATTAGTGACTTGGAAAATGTTACTGACAGTGACGAAGCAGCAGAGGCAAGAATAATGGACAAGACTTTCATAAAAAGTTTGTCCTTGCTGGGCTCTTGGGTTAGTGATTTGAATACAACCTCATCGCATGCTGAAAGAGAGGTATATGACAAGTTACAACCTCACAATGGCCTAGAATATCTATCCATCACGAACTACTGGGGTACGAGATTTCCAGATTGGGTTGGACATTCTTCCTACCACAGTATGACTCGTGTAAGTCTTTACTCCTGTAGGAATTGTTGTATGCTTCCTTCACTTGGACAACTATCCTCTCTCAAGACCTTGACGATTGCAAATTTTAATGGGCTTGAGACTGTTGGTGCCGAATTTTACAAGAATGATAACGGTCATTCTTTTTCAGAAACACCCTTTTTGTCCTTGGAGTATCTGTCATTTCATAATATGCCATGTTGGGAGGAGTGGTATTCGTTTAAATATGAAGCTTTTCCTAAACTTAAAGATCTTATAATAAATGATTGTCCCAAATTGAGGGGACAGTTGCCTGAGCACCTTGCTGCTTTAGAAACACTACAGATTGAAAAATGTGGTGATCTTGTTTCTTCTCTCCCTCAAGTTGGTGATAGATGGATTTCATGAACTTGGGATTACCAACAGCAACAGATATTTTGTCTGTTTAACAGTGGAACTGCATTCTGTTCATTGTCCTTGTAGCGTGTAATGTTCTTGATCATCATAATAGTTGCTTATATAAATAAATTAAGGATTTAGTGTTGACTATCAAATCCAATTGACATGGAGTCATTGAAACTAGAGTTCATCTTTGTGCTTCACCCTCACTTGAAGACTGAAGATGGTAAACAAAACTTACTACAGTCTGCAGGTGCTGTCACGTTGGAGCATTCTTCCCTCCCAACAGTCATCGCCTTCCTATTCCCTTTCCCACTGTATCCTCCCCTTTGTTTCTTTTTCTCTTCATTTTTCTTTTATATTGTAAGAGTTTGTTCATATATTTTATATAAGATATTTAATTTAATTATTTATTAAGTTTATGTTATTTTTATATGTTTTGAGATAGAAAATATATTAGTTTAATTAATATTGTTTGCATAATTTTCAGTCAATAACATACTTTTGGCTTTCCGTTTACAGTTTCTTTCATCAAGTATTTCTGTTATACGATTAGTTACGGAATAAGTTAATAATTTATAGTTTATAAATTATACTTTTTTTATTTTGAAATTTTTGTTAAATTAAAATTTTGAAATAGTTATTTGTAATTTACATTATAATTAATAGTAAATAATTGTTAAATTCTTATTTGAAATTATTAATATGTTATTTAACTTAAAATTTATCGGTAATTGTTATGCAATACTTGTTAATTTTTAGTAATTTTAATATATAATTTAAATTATACAAGTTGTTATTTAATTTTTTAAATTAATACATGTTAAATTTATAATTTAGAAAATAGTTGTTAAATTCATATTTAAAATGAGTAAATTTGTTAAATTTAATGAATAAATTAGTTCAATTTAAAATTTAGTAAATATGCCTAACTTAAATTCTATTTTGAGAAAGGAACATTTTATAGGTTGCAATCGGAAAATTGGTTTAGGAATTGATTAGAGATAAAGCAATATAATTAGTGGTACTCTAAGAATAAAAGTCAACAATTATAAAGCTTTATGAATTCTAAAACTTCATATTTGCTCTAGTTGAGAATTTTTAAGAGATTAGAACCTCTGACTTGGAAAAAAAGGTATTAATTTTAAAATCATAAGAAATAATTTAACCTTTCATTATACTTTTACGATTTGAATTAGAATGAAAATTTAGAGTACCAAAATTAAGGTTTAGTGAACTCATTTTTTAATATTTTAATATATTAATTTTTCATAATAAATGTTATATTTAATAATTGCTATTATTAAAAAAAATATTCATTATGCACTTCTATGATTCAGGTTACTATAAATTTTATGCTTGTGACATGAAAATTGATTCTTTCGTGAGTCAAATAATAAAAATTTAAAGTTGAATTTTAATACTAAAGAGAACAATATTTGACTTATCCTTCTGATTAAATTAACCCAAGCACTTGTCATGATTTTTACACATCGATAAAATACTAATTTTATAACTAACAAAAGCGAACAACAAATTTACATGACAGATAGGATTAATTCTCCTACATTGACTTAGCCTAAGCAAAAACATACTATATTATTCAATGAGGACTGAACTTCACTAGTTCATGTACTAAAAAGTGGTAATTTTCCAATAAACATGGAATTAAGACTACCTAGGTAAAGGTTGTCCTCAAACTCTAAAGCTGAAGTTACAAAATTAATCACCTTGCCATCATTATCATCAAACTCTTTGATTATGTTGCCGTTGGTTGCCACATTCACCACCATTGCTTTCTTCCTTGCACCATTGACCAAGTTTATTAGCGTTGGAAATGAAGCAACCAGGTGCTTGGATATCTTAGAGTAATGCAAAAACTCAAGTCTTTCAGAAGTCAACTGCATAAATATTAAGAAAAGCTCAAGATATAATTTTAAAAAGTATTTGAAAAAGATAAATATCTTTGATAAAGTTAGATTACTATCATATTGAGTTTAGTGAGCATGTGGTCAAGCAATAATCATTTGCTTTTTATATGGCCAAGAATTCATATCAATGTTACGTGAATCAAAGCGATCCAAAATGACCCATCAGGAGCAAGATTGATGTTATCAGGTCCACCAGGAAGGTTTTCAATTAAAATATCTGTCATGCCTTTGTTTGCTCCTTTTAGCCAGTGTCTGAGGCATCTATATCTAATAAAAAAAAAATCAAATAATTAAAAAAAAGTTTAGATGATAGAAAGTGCGTCAATATAGAATAACAATAATGCCTTTTCTATAGCTCTATATGCTCCAATATGTATCCTTTATACTCATTACTTAAATTTTGAGAAAAAATCACTTACCAGTACCTTTTATCTGTCCCTTTGATTTATTTTATTTTATGTTTTTGAAGAGATATAAATAACATTATTTCATTGTTTTGATGCTTACAAGTGACAATAGATGCATTAACTGAGAGCATAGAGAAAAGTTCAATTAAAAATTTACTTACTTCCAAGTTTCACAAACCACAAGATAATCTTCATCCTTAGAGAGTGCTACACCATTGGGAAATGTCACATTATCAAGAACAATAACGGTCTCGTTTGACGTGGGATTGTACTTGAGAAGTTGTCCATGGGGTCTTGCCTCTAGCATATCCAGAAACCATTCATGAAGATCAAATTTGTTACTAGCAACAGTGAAATATATATTCCCGTCGGATGCTTCTATCACATCATCCGCAAACCTGGTTCAATCATTATAAAAATTCATAGTGATGATCAAGTGAACCTTACTACTTAGAACAATCTATGTTGTTTTCTTTTGTAAAAAAAAAATCAAAGTTTTTTTTTTAAAAAAAAACTGGTCACAAGGGAATAATCAACCCTGTGGTAGGAACAAAAGAACGAACAAAACCCCAAGCGATCTACTAATGAATATTGTTTGTCAGGCACTCTAACCTTAATTGAGAACCATTTACTTGTGAAAGGAGAACACTGAAACCATCCTCTTCTGTAACCTTGAGCAAACCCTGCAAATCATAATCAATGTCTTTAATCTTTTACCATATATTTTACCATGGAGCCTTCTAGGATTTTAAGAAAGTTATGGTTTTGTTGAAGTTACTCCATTAAATAAATAATTCCATCTTAAGTAAACTAAGAAAATTAAATTATTTTAATTTAAATTATATGAACTTTGTATTTATTTATTTATAGACAAAATCGCCTTATTGTACTTAAGATAGGATTATTTATCATATGAGATAATTTAAACAAATCCAAAAGTTAATAGCTGAATCCTTGAGACTGAAAAGTGACTATGCTCTTCTTGCAATTCAATATCCAACACTAGAATATGCCTTTCTCGTGTAATGTGAAGACATGGTTTCGCTTTTGCAAGTGAGAGTTTATGTTACCTTAGCCGCATCGCATACAATGAGGCCACCATCTTTTGCGGTTGTGATTCCAAGCAAAGCATCACTATCTATATGCTTCCAATTCTCCCAATTTTCATTCTTACGCAATCTTTTAATCCAACCATCTCGAGTAGCTGTATAGAGAATCCCTTCTTTATCCACACAAACATCTTCTGGGTCCTTCAAAAATCCTTCTCCAATTTTAATGATATTCTGCTAAGGAACTAATTAGTATATAGCAAAAATAAGTAAACATTAATTCATTAACACCACAAGACCATTCAAGAACTATTAACACTTCACCTGTAATTTGTTGTTTTTGGTTAAAGTAGCGGGTTTTATATGAAGCACGATTGGATCTATGGGAGAGAAGTAGAAGACTTGAACTGTGAGAGCAACTAAAACTGCTAGAACCAAGCTTGAGCTCACTGTTACGCAACGTTTTCCAGTAGAGAAAGGTAGATTGATCGTATTGGAAGGTGGCATTTTGGGATGTGGAATGTGTTAATATCCAAATGTGTAAAATAATCGTATTGATCGAAGTCTATGATCATATGTTAAAGGAAAGGTGAAGAAAATTTTCCACAAGTGTACGGATAACTATGTGTGAATGTGTGGTCATAATTAAAGCTGTGCCTGTTTGTTCTGATATCTGTCAACCATAACAAATTTGGACTGTTCTGCTATATTTTGTTCACGTAGGTGGGCACAAGTAAAGCAGTGTTATTTGAACTGAAAATTACATCTTTAAAGTGACGTTCAGAATTTTGTTTTTTGAGTATAATATTGTTAGAAGAATCTTACAGATCACCGAAAGAACATTTTGATGAAGAGAGAAAGGTAAATTTTCATAAAGAAAGAAAGTGCATATTTCAAATTTGTAATGATGTGATCGTGTTGCAATCCATATCAGAATTAAATTTGGGTTTAAATTTGGGTGTGTACTTAATGTCCTGGAAAGGGTAATATACCGAAGTTACATGAACTGACTCGTAGAAATTCAGAATTAAATTGATTATTTATTTTTAGATTCAGACTTGCAATTTCACGGATCAATCTATAGGTCAAAGTCCATATACCCAGTTTAGGTAGAAAAATAGTTGAACTGCACTCTTGATAGATCTACCAAAATGCAAGTATTCTAAGTTAATTGAACAAATTAAATAATTATTTATCATTTTTTATTAAAAAAGTGAAGATAAGATTATGAAAAATAACTTCAGCTCGATTAACCTGAACCTATTCACACATATTTTTCTGACACAACAGAGAATTCAAAGCCATATAGTTATTTCTAAGAAATTTTCTACATTGATTGGCTTTAACTGTGAATTTTTGAATTTTTACCTTTTTTTATTTTTATTTTTATCACCTAAAACTCTAATTGAACTAAAAGGCTATTTTAGCCATGCTTTATTTTATTCTTATTATTCGACTCTTTTTGTCTACGTCTTGAATCATCTAACGACAAAAGTAAACCTCATTTTTTAAGTTTAGTTAAAATTCTATATAAAGGAAACACATTATCTATTTTTTTTATGATCTGTATTTTATTTTCTTATCTAATAAAAGAAAATTTTTAGGAGAAAATCGTGAAAAACACGTTGTCATGGCTTAAGTCATTTCTAAATATTGAAAATTGCCATCGTTAATTTATATCATCATTGGCATCAACAAATTTGGGTGTGTACTTCTAAATCGGCATACAAGTTCACATAAAAAAAAATAACCAAGGATTTTATTTGCATTAATCTACAAAATTAATTTTTAGTATTTAAAAGAAAAAATATTTTAAAATTTATTATGTCAAGAATATATAAATATAAATATGGTAAATTTTTTCTTTCTAAAAGAACTTGCATTTATTTTTATTTTATTTTATTTAGAAGCGCTTCTCTATGATCAAAGTTCTTTCTCAAGTTTACATATAACCTCCTTTGATTTTATATTTTTTAAAGTGCACTTAATCTTTATAGATTTTTATAAACAACCTAATCCCTTCTATGTAAGCCACTTTATATTTTAGTTTTTACACATCTCTTCTTGTAACTTGTTTCTTCTCCTTTGAAAAAAATTGATTTTGATGTTCTTTTATGAATATTTTTATTTTTGCAATGCCCCATCAAAATGAGCTGTTTACGTATATTTTGAAATTAATCAATGGAATATACGTTTATGAATAAATAAAAAAAGGTAACTTTGTCCCCGAACAGTCATCTAATACCACCCAATTAAATTATTAAATTTCCAGTTAAATGCCAAAGTTGCTCAATCTACAACTGGAAGCAACATTCCCTAACATAACCACAAATAGCCTCACTTCATTAGCATATTTAAATATCAAACATTTTGATTGAGAAATAAGACTTTTTGCACCCAATTTATTTGACCTTTATTTAACATAATGTTATAAATTGATGCCAGCATGTCAAGGTGCCATTCTTACAGCAAGCATGTCTAGTAATACAACACATTCAGCTCATGTCAGCCAGATTTAAATCTCCTATGAAACTCTTTTCTGGATGCAAAATTGCATTTGAGCATCCTCGTGTGCAAGGAACACTTACTAGCCGAAGTTTATCCCCTGAGCTAATGGTAGTTCACTTCCATAATTGATGGTACTGCCAAGGACAGAAATTACAATGTCATCACGAGCATGCACAAAAAATGAGGATCAATGCAGTATCATATATTCAACTAAGACTTACCAAGTAGAACGCCTCATGTATTGCTTCCAGGAGTCACTACCCGCTTCACGACCACCACCTGTTGCCTTTTCTCCACCAAAGGCACCACCAATCTCAGCTCCATTTGTTGGTATGTTCACATTCACTGTACCACAATCACTACCTCGTGGCCTGCATCGTAATCACACTCATGAACATGCAAAATATACTATTTATGCAGCTCTAAATCATTACAGAATATTTTTGAAGGGTAGGACAAAATAGTCTGCAAGTACTTACCCAATCCATTTGAATATAGCTTCAGGTCTTTTTGTAAAGATTGAACTGCTCAATCCTTGAGGTACAGAATTGTTCAAGGCAATTGCTTCTTCCAGAGTCTAAGCAGAAAAATTGTGAACTTCTATCATAAACTAAAGACCAAAAGAAACAAGTCCAATAAATGGAGATATAGAAAATAAACTACCTGAAATTTCATCACATATAGAACTGGACCGAACAATTCTTCTTTGACTACAGAAGCATCTGGAGAAATCTCAACAATTGTTGGCTGTACAAAATTTCCTTCTGACTCTAATACAGATCCACCTGTTAGGATCTTCCCTCCCTGATAATCAGAGTATCAAGTAAATCACCCATCTCCTTACAGAAAACAATTATCAATCATGTATGCGAAAAAGCTTGCATATATACTATTGGCGAAAATAACAGATAAGATATGGAAAGTTACACAACTAAATATTTAACTAGGAAATAGTGACAAGAAACATGCCTGAGATTTTATGACTGAGATGCCCTTCTCAAAGTTATCAACTGAGGAACGAGTATGCAAGGGCCCAACTAGAGTCCCCTTCTCTAAGGGGTTCCCAATTTTGACTTGTTTGTAGACTCCAATAAGTTGATCTAGTACATTTGTGTAAATACTCTCATGCAGAAACTGCAGTGCAAGGTAGCTAAATTAAAATAAATATACCTTCAAAAAACCATATATTACAGCATAAGAATTTTTTTTAAAATTGGTTCTAATACCAGTCTACGGCAAGTTGTACACCGCTGACCAGCAGTACCCACAGCTGCAAACAGAATAGAGCGTACAGCCAGCTTGATGTCTGCATCATCCATAACTATTATTGCATTGTTACCACTTAACTCAAGCAAGCATTTTCCAAATCTTTGATTAACTGTTTGCTGGACCATCAAGCCCACCTATATAAAGGGGAACCATTCATTATGAACTCAAAAGCACTGATCTTAATCTCCAAATCATTCTGAAACAAGTAAGCATTTGCACGGTTTTCTCTAAATAGAATGTTTTCATAGAGGGGCAAGAGCATCATACAAGATTCACAGTGCATGAAACGTGGAGATAGTTACACTAAAGAGGTGATGTTCTAGTGTATCAGATATCTTAATAAGAAGTTAATGCAATAAGAGTTGCACCACTAGTACTATTAGGCACTAACTAGGCATCATTCAGGTGACAACTACATCTTTTAAGCTTTAACACAACATACAAATTTATAAATACCATTCGGTTAGTTTAATTTTGTTGCCCGTTTAAAACATTATGTCAAACTACCAAGTACACGAAGAAAGTACCTTTGAACTTCCAGTAAATGAAACCAGAGAAATGCGTGTGTCTTTTGATATTGCCTGACCAATTTCAGCACCTCCACAAAAAGAGGTGAAAATTGCACCAGGTAATTTGTTCCTCTCAAGAACTTCAACTACTAGCTTTGTCACAGCTATAGTTACCAAAGGAGTTGTTGGAGCACCCTTCCTTTAATGCACATGGTAATCAGAGAAAAAAAAACTAAATTAAAAAGATAACACAATTGTCACTGAAAATTTGAAACACTCCAGATGAAGCTGACTAGTGAGAATATATCACAGAAAAATTCAAAAGAGATCTGCCGAGAGGTCATATAGTTCATAATTAGCACCAACTAACATGATTTGATCATCATTTCTAATAGACCTTTCTTGGCAGTGTATATTTTATGAACCTTTTTTTTTTTTTTTTTGTGTGTGTGTGGGGGGGGGGGGGGTGGTTGAATACTGAATGGAGTGGTAAGAGCACCATAGAGATAAGCATCAAGTATGCAACCATTATGTAGATAGATCAAAATTCAATGATGATTGAATATAGCACTTTAACCATTACCGTGAATTTCATGAACCAAAAAAGGACCCCTACCAAGCCTTATCCCACTTACTGGGTAAGCTTCATGGATTGATGTCATTGGGATTTTTGCCCCACGTGAAAAAAAAAGTCACTAGAAGTGCAAGGGGAGAAGTTGGAGGTTAAATTGTCTTCAAAACTCCTAGCTTCTTCTGAAATAACATTATTCTATATATTCATTTAACACAAATAAATTAGGTTATATATCCATCCAAAAGGTGTACTGCCCCAACAACAGGTTACTTGCGAGAAAGCCTAAAATTCAAGGAAGATGTCACCATCTATGTTTTTGAACAAATGAATTAATCGGTGCCAATAAAATACATACTCTAAACATTAATGTCCAGAACTGAAGTATTGGTAAAATAGTGTTGAGAGTTTAACTATCATTCAAGTCAAAGACAATGGTGGAACACAAGACCAACAATTGATTTGAAGTGTACATATAGTATTGTCCAACCAATTTTGCAAAAGATACCACAATCAAAGCCAATCACTTATGCAAATAAAGAAAAAATATTGTACAGGCCATACAGGCAATGAAATATTAACAAAACAATCATGATCTGACTTAAAAATGGCCAGTTGATTAATCTCATCAAATAGACGAGATAGATATATTGACTTACCACACAACACAGTTACCACAGACTAATGCAATGCAAGCATTCCATCCTGAGGCACAATGGAAATGAACAAGTTTTAATTACAATAAAAGCATCAAAAACTTTTCAGAGTATAGAGTGGATCATATGATGTAGAATGCAGTAAAAATAGATGGAAAGACTTCAAGAGTTAGTTATCTGCTTACATATGTTGGAAATGAACCACTGATTTAAAGTAAAGATCAATAATGACACCAGTAGTATGTTTGCTTGACAAAGATTTGAAGTCACAATACCTATTCTTAGTTATTTTGGAATTATATGAAGAGAATATAACGAGTAACAAAAGCTATAATATATAACCAGATGGAAATGCATTGAAGAACAGAGATAATATAAAGTGAGCCAAATGTGGTGATCAATTGGATAATATGCAAGATTAGTGAAATGATGATAAAGTAAAATTTTATCAGAAAGATATTCCACGACCAAGTTGATTACAATTTAAGATCACTCCTAGATAAATGTATGAAGTTTATATAATATGTGCCTAAAATTAGATGACCAAATGACACTAGTGAATCCATTCGCATTTTTTAACTGATTATATATAATGTCAATATGATATCTAAGATCCAGAGGAATTTGTTGCTCTGCGCATTGAGGTAGTATGAGTAAAGCATACCTAGAACAGCACATGGAAAGTTGAAAGCAGTGATTACACCAACTATTCCTAGTGGGTTCCACAACTGTGATGTAAAAGCATGCATTAAAGTTAATATTATACCTCCTGATATAAAATGGTAAGGAAGTCAGGTAATAATTATATTTTAAATATGCACCTCAAGCATCATATGATCAGGACCTGTACAAAGACAAGCAAAAGAAAACAATAACTCAAAACTGGAACACCTTAGAGAGAGAGTAATATCAAAATAAAAGCCTATCTCTAACTACAAATTATTTTTAACATGTAACAAGATCGAATAAAAAGAAAGATGAACTATCAAATAGATAAACAATCTTACGTTCTGATGGTACAACTGATCCATTCAATTGTCGACTTAGCCCAACAGCATAATCACACATATCGATAATTTCCTGTAATGGATAGAATGAAAGATTACAAATTATAATATGTGCAAATAATTTTTCACATAATATTTTCTCTTTTACACAGGACAGATGATTCATTTAGTTTTGTGCATAATTATAAAAAGCACTAAAATGCTATCAGGGCAGAATTGCCAATTAGCCTATACGCATCAAACATTTATGGAATACCCCCTTGAAAAGTGACCATCCTCGGAGAATCAAGTATAGGGAATATGACAAGAAGATGCAGTGAATATTGAACAATTCTAAAATACAAGGAATTGACCATAACACTGAATATAAGACACAGAATGAAGAGATTTCTGATACCTGAACCTCCCCAATTCCTTCTGGAAGAATTTTTCCCATCTCAAGAGACACCAACCTACCCAGAGGATCCAATTTGGCCCTTAATGCTTCACCAATTTGTCTTACAATCTCACCTCTCTTTGGTGCCGGAATCTGCAACAACATCACAAATGCATACTCATTTATTTTCCAATAGTACGTAGATGCAGCACTGGGCTACTGCAACTCTAACGTGGAACTAAAACACAAACATAGAACTCACCAAAATAATAATAATAAAGTATTTTAAAAAGTACTCACAGTCATCCATATCTTAGCTGCTTCACTGCAAGCTTGCAATCCCTCTTCATAATCTTGCAAAGTTGCTTCAGTCACTTCAGCAATAGTCTGATTTCAAATCAAGAACAATTATATCACATGCATCACAACAAAATCTAAAAAAGCCACACAAACCATAACAACTCAGCTCAACATCGTTCTACTTCATCCCTCAGGTTTCAGGTTTGATAAAATAAAAATAAGTAATCAATTAAAAAAAAAAATTTCTTTCGCCCCCAATTGAATCACATCCAACTTAAGACGAATTGTCACTTGAAAACAATTTACTTTTAAGTTGGAGTATACCAAAGTTGCCTTCAACAATTCTCCAAACATGTGAAGAATTCCAAAACAGAGAGAGAGAGAGAACCTGATTGTTAGAAGGATTAAGAGAAGTGACAGAAGAACCAGAGGCTTTCCATTGACCATTAATATAAGAGCCAATGTTGGTTGAACCTAAACCGATCTCCTTCATAAACTCCATGCTTTTGTTATCTGAGCCCATTTCCCTGCAACTCAATTATCATAAAATGAAACTAGATATGATAGTGGAAATAAAATTTCTGAATTTATAGAGTTAGTTCCTCACAGTCTTACAGAGACAGTGATGGGAAAAAGTGATGGAGATTTCTACAATATAGCTCACTTTCCCAGATGATGATATATAAAAACAATATTATTAGGTCACCCTGATAAGAACGAACAGTGATGACATCAAAATAGAACAGTTATTTCAGATTCTAGGATTTCTTACAAATGCAAAATGCGCTGTTGCGTATAAACATGTATCAGTTCAAACTTTAAAGCTCACAAAATGTTCCAAAAAAAACAAAAAACTTGTTAATAATTATTAAAAAAGAACCTGTTATACTAATGATAGAAGTTATTTAATATTTTAATAAATATTCAAATATTTAACTAAAGTAAATTGAATATTTCTCTACTGATATTCCTTAATATGATGATCTTCAATTTTAATGTGTATTAATAAAGTACTGAATTTAGCCTAATAGTAAAAAAAGTCCCAAACCATGATTTAAACCAAAGTTTGTATTTTACAATTTTTGCTCAAATGATAATTTTTAATTGATATCTAAAACTATCAAAATTATGTCAACTGTGAGCTATTTAAAGAAATACATCAATATACTTATTTTTATATTGTAAATAATTTGATATAGAATATAATTTTTATTCTGTTAAATTATAATTATATATTTTTATATATTTTAACAGTATATATTATATTAATTTTAATATTTATAAATAAAATATTAAATAATTTTAAATTAAGTTTAAAGTTTACATATATATATATATATATTATGTCATTAAAAATTTTAATATAATAATTAATTTAAAATTATATTATTAAACAGTATAAAAATAGATATAGTTACTAGTATTGTATAAATTTTAAATTAGTAATTCATGTAAATTAAGGTTAAACTGATAAAAAAAAATACCTTAATTTTATTGATTCAGTGCAGATGAATTACAATGAAATTTGACTCAGTTTTATATATTTTTAACAAAAAACGATTTCGTTTCGGACAAAATAGGGAAAAACATTGCACAAGATAATGATACTGTCATATCATTGAGAGTGAAATTGAAGTACTTACGTGGGTTGTCACGGAATAGGATTTTGTCGTATCGTTGCCATGTGTAATGTCTTCTTTCACTCAGCCTAAAATCTTCCTTTATTTAACAAACAAACTCCATTAATCAATGTCTTTCTCCATTTCATTTTCATAAAAATAAAAAAAAATGTTAAAAATATTTTAAAATGTAAAAATATAATTTTCCCGTATTTTAATGATTTTAATATAATTTTTAATAAAAATATTATTTATTTATTATTTAATCAATATTTTAAAAACACACAATAAGACACAAATTAAAATATATTTTAAATTTATATAAATATAAAAATTGAATTTTTATTTTTTTAAACAAATTTTTAAATATTTTATATAATGTGATTAATACTACTGTCTGATAAAGTAGTTGAAACAAGTAATTCATATTAATATTTTTTATTTTTAGTTACCAATTAAAAGTTACTTTTTTGGTAGATAATAATGTTTTCAATTAATTTATTCTTTGCTCATTTAATTTCTTAAACTCTACTTTATTTAAAATTTATGAAATTAAATTAAAAATTAAAAGATATTCATTATTTTTATGAAACTAAAAATATATTCAGATATAAATTATATTATAAAATTTGTTATTATTTTTCACATAAACTGTTTTGGAGAAGTGGTGCGGTTGTTTGGGACATAATTAGATTGTAGATCAACAAAGTAATCATAAACAAAATAAGCAAAATATATATTAGTTTAAAACAGTAAAAGTTGCCTCATGAAACGATAAAAGTGATAGGAGATGATCCGTAACATTCTAAATTTCTATAATATATAAATGTGTCTATGAATGACACACACAATATATAATTATTTTCAAAAAAATAATAACAATATGTAATTATTATAAATTTTTTAAATTAGACAATAAAAATCAAATACTGATATTTTATAGCATTTTAGTAATTTTAGAATAGTAATAATTTTATATTATTTTGGACAAATATTTTTATTTTATAGAAAATAAAGCTTAAAATTATAAAAATAGATAGTAAATTTTATAATAAAAAAAATGAACGAAAAGTTTATCATGATAATCAATATGTAATTCCTAGACAGGGAATGAGAGATTAATGATCGATCAAATTGATTTCGTTGTATGTAAAAATCTCATCAAATAGTGTTTGTAAGGTCTTTTTATCATATTAAGAAATTAAATATAATATTTAAAATCAATAAAATTTTAAATTTGAAAGTTTGTTAATGCGTCATTGTATGCTGGGCTTGGCTTAAGAAATGTTTGTTAACCAATATATATGTCTTAGACTTAGAATTTTCTCGAGTTACAATTAATTTTATAAATAGTATTATTTTTACTATTATAATTGATTTATATCGATGAAGATATCCTATATTTCAAATTTCACAACTAAGCTTAACTAATTAAGGTTTAATTGGGGTGTGTTCTAAATGATCAAGTGAGGAGGAGAAATTTTCGGGTCAAGTGTTGTATCTAAACTTAATTATATGTGATATATGGAAATGATTCATATACTCTAATTAAGTTTTGGTAAAATTATTTAATTATTTATTTATAATGAATAATAAAATTTTTAAATTTAACTATCTAATCAAACATATGATTAAATAAATTGACTATAAAATTTATATAATTTAATAAATTAATATTTTATCAGTTAATTTTATTTTAATAAATACTATACTATTTAAAATAGTATATTTGTAAAAAAATATTATATAATTAACATGTTGAATTAATAAATTTAATATTTATAATAAGTTATTGAATAGAATATGATATAAGAGAAACCTTTATTTAAAAAATAAAATTTATTTAACTTTCTAATCCATTAGATGAATGACACTTGCATGGCTAGGACTTTTGCCTTTTCGGGAAAAAATAACTTAAGAGACAATATACTAATAATTCAATAGATCAACATTTCTGATCTTTGGGGGAATAAAATTTTTACTTGGGCCTTGTTTATAAATCAAGCCTAACTCCTCTTTATAAAATTATCACTTGTTATTAAATTAAAGCTTCTTGATTACTTCTCTCTCCATCTCTATTTGAAGATTGAACATTTTTCTTTCCTCTTCTTTACGAAGCTCAAGCCAAACTTGATCATCTTCTTCCCTCTCTCTGCTTTTATTTTTTAAGCTAATGAGTATGTGTTGGTCTTTCTTAGGGTTTTCACTTCTTGGTCTTTCCTCCGTTCTCCCTAGCAAACCGATATCATCGTAAAGGACTAGAACTTTGTATTCCATGATTACAAATAGTAAGTAGGATCCTTATATTTAGGATAAGCCCGTACATTTTCATTTCTCCTTTATATTTTTATTCAAAAAAATTGTTAGAAAGACTAAACGTGAAGCAAGATTGATCTAGTGATTTTTATTAGTATGTTATTGACACTTGTTTTAATCTAGATCTTGTTTTAAGTATGAATGAGGAAATGAAAATACCTTCAATTTTCCCTTGTGTGTTGTCGCTAATGGTGCCTTTGTGGATCAGTGATAGTTCTTATTTTGATAAAATAAATCATGAGTTGAAACAATGATGTTCCTCCTTAATTATTGCTTGTCTGTCTTGGCCAATAAGAGAGAGGGAGAACAAGAAGAAAAGTTTTGAAATAATAAGCTTTGATTGATTAAAATAAAAAAAGTAGATTAAAAGTTGACAAAAAGAATTAAATACAAATATAGTGTCAAACTATGGCATGTTTGATTGCATAACCTTGTAACTTCGTTTTGAGGAAATAAAAAAAGAATTACCATCTCACAGAATGTGCATTAAAGGCTGAAATTTTGTTGCAGAGAGAATATGAGTCCTCACTAATGTAGTAGACTTGGATGACTAGTCTTGGACATACTTGATGGCTATTCCTCATGCAATTCAGTTTTCGATTCTAGCATCGTTTGAATATTTCGAATACAGTAACTCGTGAGTTTTAACTATTAGGCAAGTATTCTCAACAAAAAATAGTGAAATAGAGTATTTAAAATATTTATTATTATTTTGTAGAAACTATTTGAATAAGTGCTAAATATAACGAATTTACGATTATTGAGATTAATCAAAGAAACAATGAGATAACAAATTATAATAAAAAGAAGTAAAAAAATATAATGAATAAAAAATAAAAAAAAAATGAAACAAACAAACACAAAAGGAACAAGAAGCATAGAATTTTGATTTCATTTATAATTTTTATATTTTTTCTCTTTTTATGAATTAATTTCCGACAGTATAGTTAATCACTAGTCATGAAAATTACATTAATATTAAATGTTCTATTTTTTAATGTAATTTTTTTATTTTTAATTCTTAACGGCACTAGTTAATAAAACCATTGAGCTATTACTAGAAAACATTTCAATGAAAAAAGTAAATTCCAATACACCTTTTTCTTATGTACATATGGCTTTTTGAAGTTTAATATATGCATGTGTTGGTTCAATAATTAAAAGTATATATAGTCTACAAATTATTTGTAAGATTCCAGCGGCTAATGAATACGGACTACTACTACATGGATTGGTCGCAAGCAAATGAATAGACAGACAGTGCCTAAATAGTTAAGGATTTCTCTTGTCTGTTTAGGTGAAAATTCGACGAATCCTATGTTTAGAATCATCTTTACTTGCTAAGAGCATCGCACCAGCTCTGCTTATAATTATTATAAGATCACTTATATACTCACTTTATGCAGAGAATCACCTTAATAACATAAAAGGGAGTACCAAATTATTGGCGTATTCGGTCACCAATTGAGAAAAAAGGATGCTTTCATTTAACAAAATCATATGCTTTTTTGAAAAAAATGAAGCATTGGTCTAGACTTAGGTATAACCTGTTATCCTATCATGTTAAGCACACGAAACTAATCATATATACAATATATGCATGAAATTCACAATCCTTTAAATTTATTTGAACCAAATTAGTTCAATCCGTGACATTTATTCGGTCTGAATTTGAATTCATATTTAACCAGCCACAAATACACATTTATTTTAATAATATTAGTTATAGTTTTTACTTTAACATAACTTTGAATATATGTTCAAATAATGCTGTTTCAAATATGCTATCATAGTTCCAAACTTTTTAAATTCATTCGTCACCAATCCAATCCAATTTTACAAAGAGATTCCAAATCGGCCTATCAACAATTAGGAATTATTAAATAACTTTCACATCCATCATTGTCAAACAAGTAATGAAATAAGCATTAGCTTAACGCAAAGTAATAATCCAATTTCCTATCCATAATATACAAGGCAAGTAGTTGATGATTATCCCCTTAACGCTATCCTTCAAACCTCGATCCCTTTTAGCTGCAGGCTTCTAATATATACATTTGTTATAAGAGAAAACCAATATTTTGGTTTTATATAGTAGTAGTTCAGAACAAACATAGCATGTTCTGCACAATTTCGAACTTAGCACTAGCAGTACGTGGATTCACCATAAATGTAGTCAAGGATGGCGATGACTCCAAAAACGAAAACTTGATCCATCCCGGGTTTCACCACCACATGATACAGATCCTTGCTTCCCATCAATTTCTCCACTTCCTTATTCACCCCAACCTGTGTATAAATGGATCATTCACACATTAATTAACATGTTATTAATATCTTGCTATATATGGGTAAGTTTTGTATTTATAACTCTTGATAAATGTTAAATAAGTGGAACCGTATATAAATTAAGTTTGTCTAAATTATTTCATCAAGTAAATATTTACATCCTAAATGAACTGATGAAGTTAAAACATTGTATTGAAAATTGTATCATTTTTTCATTTAACTTCTTATAGACAAAATCTCATTAGTCTACTTAAAATGCAAATTAACAGGGGCTACATAATTGGGTACCTGGGCTACAACGTTGCCTCTAACATCAACAATGCTACAATTCCTATCAGGGAAATAGCCCGTGATCTCAAAGTCCCAGCCTTTGCTACTTGAAGCCCTGGGCTCAACGGAGATTCTGATCCCATTGTTTGGAACAAAACAAGAATTGGGTTCTTTCAAGCTGAAAACCAGGCTCTGCTCTCCTTCATAGTCTAGACTATAGACTTTCCACTTCTTGTAAATGCTAAGGACCTCAACCATGCCTCCCTGCACATCACACAGAGTTAAAATTAAGTCCCAAATTTTGCCTGTCTTATCCCAGGTTCTGTTCACAAAATAGCAATTCAATATATATATAAATTGGTTTGTGTGTAGAAGTAAAATTCCCTTGATATAGCAATTAAAACAGTTAAATTAACATATATAAATGTGCACAATACATTTAGTCTAAAAATACTTCATAGTGATAAGGTACAATTTTTTCACAAATAATATTGCGTGTTTTGATGTATGCATGTATTCATGTATTTATATGTACCTTTCGCCGCATGAGAAGAATAGCATCTCCTTCCCCATCTCTTAGAACCAATTGTCCCTTTGTGCCATGAATACCACAACCATCAACCTTGAAAACAACCTTCTGGCTACTAAAATCCGTGACTACAAAACCCCCACCATTCACCACATGTGGCCTCCTCCTGACCCCAAGCATCGTCTGAGAGGATGAACAGTATAGTTTGCTAATTATAGGCATCATAGTCATTGTTTTTCTATGTATCTTTGTATCTGCTTACAATAATTGCAAACTTCTTGGCCCTCCCCCAATATCTACCGATTGGTTTTATACTCATAGAATTGCGGTGTTTCATAATTGGAAGAAAATATATTATAATAAATAAGCAAAGAAAATGCTTTTTCTCACTTGTGTGACTTGACTTCTTTGGTTTGTGTAGGTTTGGCAAGGTTTGACGTAGGAGATAAAAGAATCTTATTGGTTGATGTAGCTTCGTGGATGAGATGGAAATTGGGTTTGTGTATGTTCACATGTGCATTGTTTAGAACCCTTCTCTATCTCTCTATCTGATAATTAGCCCAATTGATAGCATGCGTAGGCGTGTGAGACTGGTTTTTTAGTCACGTAAGATCGGCATGCTATACTGGTTTTTAGCTGTGTTGGAATGCCACAACCTTAAGATTTCAATCAGAGAAGTGTGAGGGCAAATAGATTGTCAAAAAATAGAGAAGTAGTTAGATAGTGGTTTTCAAAAAGTGTTTGCAAACTTTAGAAATTCGGTGGAGCTAATCAAACCTATAATTCAAAGAGGAATAATTGACATGTACGAATCTTGTGCTTTTGATGGAGAAAACATCAGCACGTTGGGTACTTAGATGACTTGATGATATGCACCCACATCAACTTTATTTCTGTATTAAATAAAGGGCTATATTCATCGAAACATCTTAAACAAAAAAAGCTTTTAATGCATTTAATTTAGGTACAATAAGCCAACAAAATATCAATACAAATTTAGCATAATTAATACGTATAACGGTTGCTTTAATAAAATTTCAATAATAAATTTAATGAGTTTGCAAAGTCATACAAACCATTTGCATGTCACATTTGAGGAGTCCTATAGATAGTTGTCTAAAATGCATGGTAATGACACGTGGTGGCAAGAACATGCGACTCATGGAGACGCGGCCAACAGTCGGTCGTTTTTCCAAGATACCTCAAGAACATTTGGACTACACACGAAATTAGAGAGCACGTGGCTATAAATTTTCATCTTAATTAATAATGTTGGCCATGTTAAAGAAAGACGTATAAAAAATAATTACGGTGTAATTTATTATTATTTGTATAAATATACCATATTTACGTCAATGAACAATATCAGGTAATCTAAACTCTAAAACTATCATTCCCTTTAATTAGTAATTAAAGAGATAGGAGATTTGATCACAAATTTATTGTACTAGAAACTTACTTAGGAGTTAAGATTGTGTAGATAATATTTGAATTATTTATTAATATATGATTTTTTATCACGCTATGCTTATTGTTAATTGAAAGTGAAGATGAATGGAATGGAGTTCTGTTTGAAATGCATGCTCAAGCCTGATCCAAGCACAAGGCAATTAATTAAAGCCTATGCACAGGTTTTCCATGTTTAATTATGAATAAAAAAAGGCTTCTAAAAATTTTACTAATTATTTATGTTTATTATTTAAAAATAAATATCATTAATTAACATATAGATATAATATTAAGAGTAAATATTTTTCATCAAAAAAACCAAATAAGCTCATCATCTTATTGTGATACATTTTTTGTTTAATTAGTAACCACTTTATCTATCTTATTAATTGACTTTTTTACTAATTTTAATTAAAATATACATCCTTTATTATTTAATATTGTACATATTGAACTAAAGCAAAGCCACCAACGTATTGCAATTATTTACAATGTTATGCATGTGTTTGATATAATAATATTTTGATTGTTAATAGTGGAGAGTAAGTTTTAATTAAGTGTAATACTGTTTGAGATGCATAATGTTCGTTATGTGCTAAAGATTATATACAATACTATGCATTCTACCCTTCCAGGGCTTGCAATTTTGCTAATATGTTGTGTGATTGTAGACTCTTGTTTTTGGGTACTTCTGGGTGCCAATTCACTTGGCACACGACTATTCAGAATGGGACTTATGTGCATATATAAGAAGTTGGATAGAGGGTTGCGAACGTTGATTGACATTTGACAGATTGCTTTTCTTGAAGCTTTATCAGAGGTTCTTACACTTCGTGGCTTTTGTCATAATCCTTTCTTTCTTAATTGTGCTAAACTTCAGTGTGAGAAGAGCACCTTTTTTTTTTCACTTCTAAACTTCAGGTTGGATAACCCATCCTAATTATGCATTGGTTGATCAAAACGGGTGCATCTTTGGGGTAAGTTTTTGTACTTTGGAATGTTTGCTCGTCTCAACTTAGTCATCTAACTTTAGCTGATATTCTAAGAGGTGTTAAGATTAAATCCCAGTTTCTTGTTTTTAACTTTTTTTCTAATTGATCAAAAGAAATTTGGTCACATTTGGTTGAAGGTATTTCCAGCGTGCTCTTAAATCCCCCATCTCATTCATAGGCCAAACATCACTACTCCAAACGAAGCCCAATTCAAAAAAGAAAGTCCCAAAGTGAAATACAAACGGAGCCGAACAGGGACCTTCCTCAGTCATTATAATGTCTCCATAAACTAACCTCAAATCACGATTAAAGCTTCTGTCAAAATCCCTATACACTGCTAAATAGGTTCGTACACACGTGTAGTTGCAGCCTTTCACTGCCCTGTCTTTGCTACTTATAATTCAGTTTTGTTAACAGGAGTTCTTATGGCTAAGTTAAAACATTCAAAAGTAATTTTTTTTAAAAAAAATTATGAATTAAAAATATATAAGTGTATTAATATTTTTTAATAAAATTTTACTTGTTAGTTTCTTGAATTTAAATTTAGTCCTACAAATTGTATTTAATAAAATTATTTATGATTAATAAATTATACTAACCTCAATCTTAAGAGTTAAATTTAAACACATGAAAGTAATTTTTTTTATTAAAATTTATTTATCAAATTAAAACTCAAAAACATATAATAAATATTTTTTAATAAAATTATACTATTATTAGTTGCTTAAATATAGTCGTAGGAGTTGAAGTTAATATTGAATATAAAATTTATATAATTATTTAATTCTTTAACATGTGTTAAGAGTATATAATAAGAAATTAATAAATAATAAAATTTATTTTAAATGTCATTGTATGATTTGCAATGCATTAAATCATTTTATTTTTATAAAGAAGTAATATATCTAAATTTTTATTCTATGTTCTTAAACAAGCATTAAAAAATTATTTTTATTTTATCTCATATAAATAACATATATATATATATATAATAATTTTTAGAATTATATTAATAATTTTACACTTAAATTTATAATATAGTTTTTAGGTGATAAAATTATGTAAAGTAATTTTTTAGAGATAATTTAATCACAGTATTATAAGTGTTTTTAACGTTATTATATCCTATCCTAAATATTACACTTTTTAAACTACTGTACGGTAATTAAGAAATAAAGTTAACTTCATTACTAATATTAAATTTATCAATAATTTGAATATTTATTCAAAACTATCCCTTTAAATTATTTAAACCTATTTCTTATTTTATTTTTATATAATTAATTATTATTTTAGTAAGAATTTTTGTTAAAAACTAATTTATACCAAAAAAAGTTGAAAAAAAATTATGAAACAATTTTTTAAACATGCACAAAAGGATACATTATTTATTAAAAATTATAAAATTGAATAGTATCAATATATTAAATTACATTGAAGTTTGTAATTTTTACTAAAAATTTATAATATCTAAATTATTATTATGTGCTCTTCTATAAAATTTAAAAAATATTTATAAAAAACAATATGACTCTAAAATTAATATTTTTTTTATTTAAGATTAAATTTTCATCTCTATAATTGCCAGATTTTGGATGAACAAAAAGGCCTTTCTTATTCATTGATTTTGTCCTTCTCCAAAATAACTATACACATAAGATTCTCCCTTATCATTGCCAGTTGCCACTCTCTCATTTTCATTATTCTCACTCTAACCCCTGCCTGCAATAATGACTCTCTTTTTATCCTCATTTATGACTATTTTTCACTTTGAAAATAAAATCAACCCTTTATCACTCTTCAAAACCAATCCTTGTGACGTTGAACTGTTGTTTCTTCTTAATGACTCCCTTACTTTGCTTGTTACTTCTGCATCAACTATGACTATTGCCATCACTTCCTCTTAATTACTACTCTCTATTTCTTCTTCTGGGTCCTGTCTTTTGTTCATTAATTTGCCAAGTTCAATTGAGAGAACAGTGATGATGGCCACTCCCACAAAGAGCACTTCTTCTATGGTTCTGTCTATGCCTCTACCCTCTACTATGGCACCACCCGGGTACCCAGATTTGTATGGGAAGAGACGTGAAATGGCCAGGGTTCAGATGCTGGAAAGAGAGATAAGTTTTCTTGAGGTTGGTTTCACCTTATTAATCTTTAAATTCAGTGCTTAAATGAAAATGAAACAAGAAAAAAAAAATCTACTATGAGGAGTGTTGAATTTTAGTAATGACTATCTAGATGGAGTATCACATGTTAGACTGTCAATGTTTAAGAAATCCTTCTTCAGTTTTAATCAGTCCTTGAGACATTGCATTTCATGATCAAGGCCAAAACTTTTTTCAGTGTGTAACAAAGTCAAGAGTGCACTGTTTATTGTTGATAATGGATATGGGATTCAAGAGTTGATAGGGTTTCATCATGTAATTGCATGAATCCAGGGTATTCTTCAGCATTATTTTGTTTTTTGAAAAACATTGTATTCTTCTATTTTGTCACTAAGAACTAATTGATTAGCACTTCGAGTGCTGTTCTGCCTTTTCAGATTAAGTTTAGATTCACATAAAGGATGACAACATTCAAATCCATGTAATAGTTTTTTCGGTGCTCCTTTTAATCTGGGTTGTGGGACCCATTTTTTTTCCTTTTTTTCGATTTTATCTTAAAAGTATCTAAACAACGGAATTTTTTGTCCTCGTTCTATTTCATTTCTCTCGTGGTTAGATATGCAAACATAATATATTAACATTTATTAATATTCAATAATTTACAGAATTATAGTTGTCATTGTAAGGAGGTGGCCAACTACCAGCATTTATTAACACTGAAGAGTAAAAATTAAAAAACGTAAAACCGCAGCAGAACTTTTGAACTGTGCTCCTTGGATCCTGATTGAGGGACTCACTATTCATATTAGAAAATTATATAATACACTACCAAGTAGGCCACAGCTGCCTGTTTGCTTTTAGTTGCTGAGGTTGTATATATATATCTTAAGTAGTTATGGAATCATCAATGATATATTTATATACTTCTATAATATTCTCACTTCTTTTCTAAATTTTTTGTATTTTTATCTTTCTCTATCATATTATATTTTATCACATTTTCTTCTTATTTTCCACGGGTGCATGACCTAATGCTTATTTTCCTTATGGAATTACATAAAAAAAAAAAAAAAAAGATTACATGGCAGCATGATACTATTGTGGACCTAATTATATACCCTTTCTGTATATCTGGTGTTATACAAAATTCACTGATAATTCTGCATCTACCAGGAAGAGTTAAAATCTTCTGATGGCCTTCAACGAGCTTCAAGATGCTGCAAGGAGTATGTCTATTTATTTAGATTATGAAACTAGAGAAATTCCTTAAAATATTTTAATTGTTGCTAGCTAAATACACTTTCTTAATTAAATGTAACAATATTACAGGATTGCCGATTATGTGATGGCAAACCCAGATCCTCTATTACCAACGTAAGAAATGTTATTTTTTAATTTCTTATGTTCTTTTAAGAGATAATGTTCTTATGCCTTGCTCGTTCAAGCAGGAGCAAGAAGAACCGCAGGTCCTGTGGCTTCTGGAAGTGGCTGTGGTACCTTTTTTCTCTTTTCTTTATAAATTTGTTGAGCGATTATTTAATTGGCGCTGCTTACAATGTTTCGTGGTTTAACACAGTTGTTCTAAACTGGTTATATTAATTAAATGAGACCTTTGACACAAGTGACTAGGGATTGACTAAAAAGTGTGTAGATTTTAGCTTTTAAGAGTGACACGCTGACCCTTGCCTAACTTTAAAAACTAAGGCAAGTTTTTTAGTCCGTTTGATCCTTTGTCTCATACAAGGCATGTTGCTGAATCTAACATAGAAGTAGGTTGCGTATTTACTTGAGATACTATCCCATGTGGTTGAGATACACCAATCTATTTTATAAAAAAAAAAAAATAGTTACTACTATTTTTTAAAAATCTAAAATATAAAAACTCATTTTCAGATACATTAATTGTTAAACTCTTTCTAAACCCTTATATAATGTGACATTTGTTTTAACAATATATTTACTCATTAGTTGTATAAATGGATATATTTATACATTTAATATATGAGTTATTAATTTGACCATTTATTACTGTAAGTATTTTTTAAAATACAATATAAATTAATGACATATAACTATCTCTTATTGACATTGGTGAATTAGTTATTTGTTTATTATAAGAAGGATTAGTAATTCATTAACTGGTTTAATTTAATTTCTTAAAGCAGCAATTTCTAAAAGCAAGAGTCTTGTCTAATTGTAACGTTTTTTTAGTAACATGACTGACTATTTTGTGCAGTGGGATTCCCTGCTTTAACTTGTCATGGATCTGCTGTTGGTGCTGTGATGGATGCTTTTCACATATAAATTTGTCAAGTTGTTGTTCCCACTGCAAATCATGCAATTGGTGTTGTAGTTGCCTTCCATCCATCAATTGCTCCTTGCCAAAGGGGCATTCCTGCTATGGTGGAAGATCACATTGCTGTAGAGAGAGCTGTTGTTGCACAAAATGTTGTATTCTCCCAAGTTGCAATTTTCGGTGGCCATTTCCCTCTTGTTGCATCTGCAAATGCTCTTGTTCATGCTCTTGCCCAAACTTTCCTAAGGTTAGCCCTTGTTGTTGTACAAATTCCTGTTGGAACCCTTGTTGTTCATGTTGTTAGCCATAATCTTACTTACAAGGGGGAAAAAAGAAAAATGAAAAGTCTAAAGCTATATTCTCTAGAAAAAAAGTATTGAAAATATAAAGGTTTGTCAATTTTCTGTTAATTTGTTCATCGCGTGGATAGTAGAAACAACTGAAATATCTCCCACTAGCAATTATGGGTCAGTTCAGTTTTGCTCCTTTCATTTCTTAGCTTTTCATAATTTCTGGACGTGAAATATTATTTCAACAACAAAAAAGTTAAACTATTTTACAATTTAGCTGTTAGATAGTGAAATTAGAACTATTGTTAACATAATTCTAATTGATTGGGGTAATTATTTTCTTTTATTTCTATTGATAATAAAATGTTATGATTAACTCTTTGAAAATTCTGAAAATAAATTGAGCTTAATTTTATTTTAAAGCTTTTATTAAACTGATTTTAAATATTCAAAAAAATTATTAAACGTATTAATTACATTTTTATATTTTTTTTATATATAAATGCAAGTTTCTCTATAAAAAAATAAAATAAAATATGAAGAAACAACGTTGCTTATCTTAAAAGAAAAGAAAGGAAAAATAATCAATGAAATAATTACGCACAAACCGCAAACAAAGCATAGTGCGAAATCAATTATCGGCTCACTCACGGATTTGAAGTCATAAATATTTTTGTTTTAGGCCGATTAGTTTGCAGTTCCAAGACGAGGGAATCGATTTAGCAAATCACGGCTACTTTTTTTTTATATGTTTTTGTTTTTAATTCAAAAAATATGAAATTTTTTGTAAAATTACAAAATTATGACAATTTTTAATGCAGTATAAAAATTTAAAAATAAAAAAATAATAAAGTTTCAAAAGTTGTTAAAAGTAATTTTTAAAAATAATATTAAAAAATTTAAAAAAATCAAAAATCGTGAATGATATTTTTCTAAAAAGTAATTAAATATTTAAAATTTAAATAAAAAATTGTGACATTTTAAAAAAAATTATATTTTTTAATTTAAAAAAATCATATATAAAAAAATGTTTCCACAAATCACATTAATGGCTAATTTCATTTTATTTTATAAACTCTGTTACAGAGAACAGAGGTTCAAGGGAGAACCAAACATAGAATAAACCCTGGTTTTTGAAATGAGTTTTGAAGTCAGGAATATTTCCGTATTGATTCGCCCCCTCCCACTGGTTTTAATCCCTGTAAGAAAGTTGGTGATCGATGAAAATCGAAATATGTGATCAGTGAATCAGTGATCGCTATATGGGCTACCTTTTCTTCATAACTGACAGTACACATGAAATGTCTTTTTCCTTCGACACAGAGGTTTCCTCAGATCGTTTGGTCATAGCCATGAAAAGACTTCGGTTTGAAATTTCAAAGGAAGTGTTAAATCAGAAAGGACACAATTTGTACTATGGCCGAAGAACTAGATAGCATCTTCACCTGTCTAATTAATTGCACTCATGTGCACCAAAGAGAGAGAGAAGAGAATTAGACCATATAGAAAGAGCACAGAAATATCACTGGAGGCTTTCCATTTTTGTAAACGTGACCATCTAAATATAGAAAAATTATAGAGACTAGGTTGTTCCATTTTTCTTAAGTTTGTCTTTATAAAATTGGAAGTTCATGATTATCACAAAATTTTAATTTTAAATATTCAGAAAAGAAAAAAAGGTTACTCAACTAAAAATTTAGATAATGCAATTAAGTTGCGAGGGCAAGTTTGTTTCTGGAATCAAATGAATTCATTTCATTCTTAAGGATACTTGGGAATAGCGAGCTCGTTTATACATACTATTATCGTCCCCGTTTAGTAACATTAGTTTCACTGGGTACACACAACTAAACAGAAAAAGAGCATCTCCTCCTTGCTCCGTTTCTTCAATCTCCAACCTGTTTTCGAAAATTCCCACAAGAAAAAGAAAAAAAATACACAACCTTCTAAATGTTACGTTGTTGTTGGTTGACAACATGTGCCTCCTCAAGCAGCTCCTTCAATTTCTTTTTCCTCACCCCAGACAAAGTCTTTTTTTGTTTAGTTGCATAGTGCTGCTGCGCTGTTACAAACTCACAACTGTGTCCAAGAAAAAGCAACTGGGCTCCTAACTTGGTGTTGCACATTGCTCCACATAATACTGCCAAATCCATACCTAAAGGAATCCCCCCCACCCTTCTTCGACACAAACGTCACCGTGTACCGTCGCTTTTCCCCCACTTTCCCAAACACAAGTCTTGAGGGCTTCACCGTTATCCCCACCGTGGAAGGGCCCTCCACTGCCACATCATAAACAGACCCGGCCTCCCCGACGTTGGTCAAGGTGCGCGTGTACCGCACCACCCTCTTGCCTCCAAACAAAACAGAGAAGGATGGGTAATTCAATTGGCCAGGATCAGAGAACTTGGTGGTACAGTTAACTCCGGGACGCTTAACAATGAGTTGTATGTGGTCGGGGTTGTAGTCCAAGGAGCACAAGAACTTAACGTAGTCGGCGGTTGAGGCATCATAGACAAGGCCAGGAGAGAGGGCCTTCTGAGGGTTAACATGGCCGGCACCGTGAGCCCAAGGAGTGGAAAATGCAGCCCCTTCGGCATCACGAAGTGGGGACTTGGTGTTGTCGTGGGTATAAGCCGTAGTCATGAGTGCAGATTTAATAGCACTGGGACTCCAATCTGGATGAGCGGCTTTCAACAACGCAGCCAAACCACTAATGTGTGGACAAGACATGGACGTACCTGCAATCCCAAATCACACCAAACATAAAACCAAAACCAAAATGAAAACAGGAGAGGCATTAAAATAGATACACAGAGAGAGACAAGATATACCTGACATAATGTTGAACTGTGTCTTGCGAGTGTCAGCAGACAACCCAGAGGGCCCAATAGCTTCTGACCAACCAGCTAAGATGTTAACCCCAGGCCCAATAACGTCCGGTTTCAGAATCTGTCTAGTCACCATATTGGGCCCTCTCGAACTAAACGCTGCCACGACAGGGGAAGGTCTAACGTTCAAAACCGTTCCACGGAATCCAAGAACTGCCGTTGGATTGGGATCCGAGGCAGCATACTCTCTGATCTGATCCCCCACCCTTCTCCCCACCGCCACAGCCGGTAGCAGGTGACTATCCGCCACCAACTCTTCACCACTCGCTGCAGTGTTCGCCAGAATCATCCCAACCCCACCGGCATCACGCACCACCTTACCCTTCTCCACGCGCGCATTCAGCCCTCTGTCGCAAACCACCACTTTACCTCGAACCAAGGCGGGGTCCAGCGAACCGGGCATGCAAATACTCCCCGACTGGTTCGACCCTTTGTTATAAACCAAACCCACGGGCTCACTCCCCATTCCCTTTCCACTGTAAAGCGAAACCCCAGCGAAGCGCTTCTTGTTGCCGAGCACAGCGTAAGCAGGGAAATCTCTGTCTAACGTCCCTGCCCCAACAGTCATTATCCACGGTGCCACGTTGGCAAGAGAGGCTTTGCTGGGCCCGCTGTTCCCGGCGGAGCAGGAAATGAAGATCCCTCTCTCCACCGCCGCGAATGCGCCAACGGCGATGGTGTCGCGGAAGTAAGGAGCGGAACCACCGCCGAGGGAAAGCGAGAGCACGTCCACGCCGTCCTCAATTGCGCGGTCGATTCCGGCGAGAATGTCCGAGGCGAAGCAACCGTCCGTCCAACAAACCTTATACGCCGCCACGCGCGCCTGCGGCGCCATGCCACGTGCAGTGCCGCTCGCGTAGCCGAGGAGGCTGGCGTTCGCCACGTGCGAGCCAGCGGCGGTGCTTGCCGTGTGGGTCCCGTGGCCGTCCCTATCGCGAGGGGACACCGGCTCTTTATTGGCGTAACCAGCGCCAGTTCCAGCCGCCATGTGGAACCCTCGCGAGAAGCTTCGCGCGCCGATGAGCTTTTTGTTGCAAAGGGAAGGCGAGAAATCGGCGCTTGGCTCGCACTCGCCGCGCCACCGTGGCGGAATGTCTGGCATTCCGGCGTCGTTGAAGCTCTGAGATTCGGGCCATATTCCAGTGTCGAGCACCCCTATGATAACGTCGTGCGACGCTTGGTTGAGGTCCTGGGTACTGTGGCCTTCCCACAGGCCCGTTTGGGCTTCAAGGCCAAGGAACTGCGGTGTACGAGTGGTGTGAAGTTGGTAAACGGTGTCCTGGTAGACGCCGAGAACCGCTTCGGATCTGAGAAGTTGCTGCGCCTGTTGGTCATCGAGCGACGCAGCAAAGCCGTTGTAAGCGTTGGTGTAGGAATAGAGGAGTGGATCGGAATCCGTTGAAATGGATTGGAGATTTGCGGTGTACCAGTCAAGGTGTGTGGGGTATATTTCAGGCTTGTTGTTGTGCTTCATGTGAACTATGTATGTTTTCTTGGCCACATTGGGTGATGCGAATAGGTAACGGCATTGTAACAGAACGATGAGAACGAAACAGGGGATTGAAACGGAACCCATTTCATGAGGAAGAGAAAACTGGTCAGGGTGGTGGCGGGGGTGGTAGTGTCAGAACAAATTGGGGTCTCACGTCGACTTTATAATGAAGAGTGCAGTTTCTTATTTGCACTCTCTGTTTCCTTCATTTACCTTTTTGCCATCATTTTCTTCCATGTGGTCGTCGGTGCCGTTACCTGTCCTTCTCCACTTTTTGACTTCACATTGGACTCTCAAATCCCCCTCTTCTTATTCCAACTGTCGCTTTTCTTATCTTCCCCTTCACTTTTTATCATTTCAATCATCTATTCAAGATTCCTGTTTTGCACAACTCCATCCCAGATATTATATTTTCTTCGTTAATATTTTGTATGTATCATTTATTTAACTCTGTTGGGTTTGGCTATATATTTTTATTTCCATTTTGAAAGTCTTAAAAGTTAAAATTAATAAAATGAGCCTTTTTTGGTGACGCTAATTGAGATATTTGGCTTCATGAAACAAGTGAAGACAAGCACTAGATAGCTGGTACGCGTAAATGGTAAAAGGGTCCACAACTCTATACCCTTTGTGTATGGATGGAAGAGGATGTTATAGTGATAAGTTTGTTTTGTATATATTATTTCAGCTAACCGAACCAAATCTTCGCCTTGATTTAAGCATGGGCACAGCGCAGTGCTAGAGACTGATAGCATTTTTGTCTTAGCCATCTTTGTGCGTGTTTCTTGTGTTTATGGAAAGTAAGCACCACCAGATGGTGAAAGCATTAAAATATAAGCATAATAGATGAAAGCAATTATTTTATGCTGGGACTGGATGAACAAAATCATTTCATATACAGATGTTGAAAGTTGGCTGCATTCTGTTGCAAGTGCGCTTTCTTCCTCTTTAGATTAAAGGCTCAAGAAGCATGATAAAAGATTTCATCTCATGTTAATGATATGGGGTTTAATGGAGTTTTTAAGTTCTATTTCAATCTCATGTCCTAAAAACAATTGCATCCTTGTTTGGTTTTCCTTGGTGGACAAAGACCAATTTTGCGCCCAGAATATCATCATCAGTTCCACCCAAGAGGTATTCTAGAATCCATATCTTGATCAAATCATTGTCAACAATATGGAAAGTATTAAATTGGACTTTGAATTAAAGGGTATGATTGAATTCCTCTTTATTCATTGCTACTTTCGTATTTATTTATTCATTTAAAGAAAAATTGTATATAAGTTCAATAAATTTCATTAAATTTAATTATTTTATTATAATTATCAGGTAAGTTTCTTAATTATTTCTCTTAATTTGACTTTTAATTACTCATATAGTATAAATGTTACATTTATCATAAATTTTTTGTACAGGGGTTCAATTTGATATTTATGTAGAATTAAAAGTTTGTTATTACCCGAAAATTATTACCAACTTATATTATATAGAATTTCCTTTTATTTTTCTAAAATCACCAATATTCATATATCATATTAAAGTATTTACTTAATTTAAGTGGAATAGGATCACTAATAAGTGGTAAAGTTTGTCTTCAAATACACTCTCAAGAATTTGAACTTCAGCCATTTAATTAAGTTAAACTGACCCTTTACTGACTAATGGTACGCAACCCATGATAAGGGAAATATAGGAAAGAAGTTGAATTGCATTTCTTGAGTTTTTTTGTAAAAGTAAAATATTTATATATAAAAAAGACATCGAGATAGGTTATATCAAAATGATAGGTACACTGTTTAAAATTCAAAAACAATCATCTCAGTTGTCAAACCATACCTTTAAATACATATTTTATTAAAAGCAAGCACAATATGCAACATTCAAAACTTTCTTTCCTTTTACTATTTTTGAGTATTTGTTCATTACTCAAGATGTATATAAGTGGTCCTTTTCTTCATATGTGACTTCTTTTAGTTTTGAATGAGGTAGCAACTGAAAGGAGACTTTAGACTTTATCAAGGGTTGCAATCTCTGCTTAGGTGAAAAATAGGGCTATTAAGCATTATATATCTATCATGTATCAATATGTTAGGCATATTTTTTTAGATAATTATAAGGTAAGGATTAAGATACTTCTTGCTTCACTTAATAAACATTTTGTGCGGATAAAAAAAAATCTTAAGACATTATACGTTTTAATAACTATCTAATTTTACATAGATATAGTAACTTTGATAGTTCACCAAATTCATCCAAAATTTTATGTTATGGAATCATTTAAAAAATTAGGACCTTTATAGCTTTTAAACATAATTGAACTTAACAAAGTCTTTACATATAAGTAAATAAATTTAAAATTTTCCAAATGAAAATTTTTAATTTTTAATTTTTAATTTTTAATTTTCAAAATAACATAATCTTGTCCATTGCATTATTCAATCATTATGAAATAGGGACTTGCAATGGGAGTAATATGTTCAATCTCCATAAATACTCTTAATTTCGGTTGTTCTATCCTTCTTAAAAGACCTTTAGGAGCCAACTAAGAGATTTACAAGGAGGCACTTGCTGGACTTTGGATAATAGTCCATATATATATGACAAAGGGAATTATAATTTTTAATCAAATTACTATAGTATCATCTAAATTCTTGCACGAAGAAGTACTCTAAAATATATATCCCTGTCTTTTGATAACTGTTAAACTGATAATTAGAATTTTGCTTTGAAATAGGACAAATGTTCAATTATTTTTGGGTAGTCCACGACCACCTCAATTATTTACATTTTTACACGTGTTTATTAAAAAAAAAAACATATGTATCATATTGTTTTTAGTTAGAATTAGGGGGAAAAAAATTCTCATCTAAACGAAATATGATTAATTATATTGTTTGTTCGCTACTTTAGAAAGTGGCATAAAAAAATTTAAACACGGTATTAAAATATTTCAGGTTGATACGTACATTTAAGAATAATAATTATAAAATTTAAAACAGACTTCAACTTAGACCCATTCTTGCACACTATTTTCAGTGTTGGTGTTCAATGGATATCTATCTATACCGAACCCATTACTCATATTTTAGTTAATGAATGAAGGATTTTAATTTTTTTACAAATTAGTAAAATAAAAATATTATTAACATATACGATTTATATGCATAACATTTTATAAATAATTATTCAGTGTGATTAATTTTTGTGGATGATAATTAAATCTTTGTCCAATATTTTCAAATCTTAAAGGGATGCCTAATTTCACTTTTCACGCAATTTAAGGAAAGCTATAATTTGGCACGGACCTGACAATGATGTAACCATGCATGCTGGCCATCTATCATTCTCAGGTTCAGTCAAAATGCATCATGCAATCTCAAGCACATCTGTTAGCACATTAACTTGATTTATTTTCTACTTATTTGTGGGTCTTTTTAAATTTACCTTAAGATATTTACTTATGGTATCAAAATATATATTTTTTATTAAAATTATACTGAATATATATTAATAAAATCTTCATATATTTTAATTTCTTAACTAAAATTTTGTATCCCATATTATCTTGTCGTTTTAGTTTCCATATCATACAATCTTTCAATAAATAAGGAAAACTTCGGTATAATTTATATTGACATGTTTTTTCTTTTATGAATTATTTCAATAAATATGTTTTTAATAATTTATATAAAATACATTTTTAATAAATTTAATTATTAATTTATAATTTTATAATAGTTTAGTTATTTATGTTAAATTTTATTAAAATATAAATTATAAAATTATAGTTAAATAATTTTATTTTTATACATTTTAAAAATATATATTGTCACTATTTTTTAAATAAAAAATACTAAATAATTTAAAATTTTATAAATTATTCAATAAGTATTTTAATCTAACTGTTGATTTATAATATTATTTTAAAATATTATTAAATAATATAATTATTAGTATAATTTATATGAATCTAATTTGATCTTTCTTTTATTTAAAAAATTACAATTAATTTAAAATTAAATTCATAAATATTAGCCATAAGCTTCAAAACTTTATTTGTCTCAAATAAAAATATTTTATAAATCCTTTTATTATTAAATATTTTTAAAATATTAAAATCATCAAAATAACAATATAAATTAATTCGTATTAGCACATGTTATTTAGTTAAAATATCTTCAAATAAAAGTAAATTTAAAATCTATAATTATTCAAAAATGTATTTTTACTAAATTTTAAATTTTAAAAAAAATAATGATATTTTTTGTTATTTTATATTTATCAACTAGTTCAATAATTTATTTAACTAAATATTTTTAATTCAATCAGCTAAATTTTTAATTTTTAACTAATTTTTCGTTAGTTTTCTGAAACACTTCTAAAAATATAATTATAAAAGTGAAGATTTTGTTTTGTTTTAGTTAATAAAATTTGAACAAAAAAGTATGTCAGTAAGGAAAGTCTTTAAATTAAAAAAATACATTTAAATTATACCAAAAAAAAAAGAGAATACATTTAAATTAAAATAAATTCAATAATAAGTATCTCAAATTTATGATTTATGAACGATAAGACCATATTTTACATGGCAATCCTTCGAAGTTATAAAAGTGAACTCTAAACTTGCACCCACGCGGGAAGGAGCCCTACCCAAAGTATATGTACCTTTCAGTCTTTTCAAACTTAATTCAGTCAACAGTTACCGCTTAAAAATTTGTCTCATCGGTTGTGTCTTTGACTCTTACTCATATTCTTATATGTTTGAATAATCTATCTATAAAATTTATTTTTATTTTAATTAATTTTTATATAAAAATAAATAAATTTTTAAATGAAAAATGTTTTTGACATAGTATCTTATATTAACTTTTGTTACAAGACTATTATTTTATATTTAAATTTTTTTTAATCTTGTACATGATTCTTTTTTTATTTTAGTTTTGTTTTTATATAAAAAATGTAATTATAGGGATCAAAATAAAAAAAAATTGTATCAAAGTAAAAACAAAATTTACCCTCAAATATAAGTTGAAAATGTCCTAGTAATTTATGATAGATTATAAAAGATTATTTAATAATTTTAAATAATAGTATTATAGCTTAATGTGAATATAAAGATTATTTTGAGAAGATGGTATTTGAGATGTAGCATTATGAAATAGAACAAGAAGATGATGCAAATTAATTCTCAAATGTTAAAATCATTTTTTCACTTAAGAAAGCAGTAGAAACTTTTTTTTATTATTCCTTATCTTATAAACTGAAATCTATAATTAATTTTACTTATACTTTTAAGTATAATTATATTGAATTATTTATTTTATAAACAAAATTTAAATATAGTCTTTAGCATTGATCTTTAATTTGAATAAGAGAAAAGTAATAATAGTATTTAAAACATTGCATGTAAGTTTTGTTCATTACTTGGCTATGGAGTACTAGCTATTCCGGTGGATGTCTTCTGCTAATATGAAGTGGTTTCACTTTTCAGTAAGGTGTGGTGTTATTTTAACACATAATTTAGAAAGGGTTTAAGGCTAGAGAGTATAGGTAAAGTATAGAGTGTGAAATGTATTTGAAGTTTAAGACTTATTTCTTTTATATAGATGTTGGTTTATTCTTTGAATTTTCATCATGATGGTGATGTTAGTTGTTGAGTCAATATCGCATAATAATAGATTATGTGTGTAAATTGTGTTTTAATTGATGAGATAAATCTTATGGATGCATGTATTCATTGGGGATCACTAATCGTAATTTGAGATACTTATTGCTCAAAGTGAGGTTGATCACATACTGTGATACTTGTATTGCTTGACTGTAGTTAATTAATAAGACATTAGTTTGGTTGAGAGTTGATGGTGGTGGTATAATATTATTTTGTATCACTTTGAATTAAATTTTATCATCAAATAATATTTTAAAAGTATTAATTAATGATATTACACCAAAATATTTTTTTTAACCAAATTCTCTCGAACACAAGCTTCTCATAACAAATTTTATAACTTTGTTAATCTATATTTATATTATTTAAAATTAATAAATTTGTATTATTGTCCATATATATTTACACATTCTTTTATTTTGGTCCATAATGTTAAAAAAATTTCATGCAAGGATTAAAATAAAAAATATGTTATAGACATAAATTAAAATAAAATAAAATTGTTTGAATACAAGATAATAACATTATACGAATTTTAATAATAAGGATTATTTTAAACTTATTTTTTCATTTCGGAACTTATATTTACAAATTTTTTATGTATCAATACTAAATGAAAAAATTGTATAATTTAAATTTCTACAAAATAATAATAATAATAATAATTTTACATTATTTATTTATATGTTATTTCATTTTTCTCTTTATTTTGTAATGTTACTTATCATATTTTAATCTCTCTTTCTCACGGACAAATGAGAAGCACTTATTGAGATGCCAAAATATCTATACTACCTTTGAGATATTTGGCGCAAGAAAAGATGACGGGTGGTGCAAGCTGTAACCTGTGTGGTGTAAGCTGCGACAGAACGGGGAAGTGAGATCAGAGTGAGGTGGCCGGTGGGTCCCCTAAGATCGCCGCAGATGGTGGCGCAATTTCAGCCAATTTCTTTTTAGGTAGATATTCTCATACGCTTCCCGCCAAGCCAGCTTTACAGTTTTATTTCTTCTTTTCATATTCGCCATCCCAATTCTCATTAAAAATGTCACTATTATACTCACTCATCCTCTCTTTTTAATATATAAATATTTTAGGTCGTCTTTTATCTAATAAAAATAACATCTGAAATTCACTGATAAACAAGCACTAAAACGGGTCAGAGGTAATCAGTTAATGATTGTTGGAGTTGTTTATGGGTCAAATTTAAGAAATATATTATCTAAATAAATTAAAACAAAAGTTAAGTTGGGTGGAGTTTAGATAATTTTAGGTTTGTAATCCAAATTGAATCAATTTGATTAAAAATGAGTTAAACTAAATCCTGTTAGATCAAGGACGAATTTTACAAGATAAGGAAAATGTTAGTCACAACATAAAATTTAAATATAGATGGATTCATTTATCTAAGAATATTTTAGTAAATTGATATAAAATGGTATCCAAGAGAGTGGAAAAAGAAGATACAAAATATTGAAAAGAGAAAATGTAAAAATTGTATATGCAAACCTAACTTGAAAGAGTTACAACACCTGAATTATATAGCTAACGATTTGTTGGTTATAAGGAGAAAATGAATGTCTTAATTAAATTAATTAACTAATTAGTTGAGTAAGTACTTTTATGTCAATATAGAATGTGGATGTCAATCATTCTAAAGGTGGATTGAAGATGACTAAAAAGACCAGCATCTATAGATTTGGTGAAGATGTCAACTATTTAGGAAAACAATAAAAATAAGACAAGTGTGAGAATTAGGGAGGGAGATTTTTTAGGAATTGAAAGGATATACTTTTTAATATTAAATTAAAAGATTTATATATTATTTATAATGACATTAAATTTATATTAATATATTAATTTATATTTTTTATTTTAAAAATTTATTTTTAAATATTTATTTAAAATATAAATTTTATCTTTTTCTCTTTTTTAAAAAAAACTCTTATTCCCAAACAACCTCAAAGACATATTGAAAGTTTTTTTTTAATAAAATAAATTTACATTATAACTTTATAGATATATTTATAAGTAACATATAATTTTTTTTTCTCAAGATATTTTTTTTGCACATAATATTGTATGAGTTAAGAAATCAAAAGAAACAATTAACTCTAAACTTAAACTTTGTAATTATACTTTAAAATATAAGGATTTTTTTTAAATAAAAGTAAAATATAAATATATACATTACAATTTTAACAAGAAACAAGATAATAGTTATGCGTTAGAAGATAAAATTATAGACAACATAATATTATAGCTCTCTAAATTTTAAGTACTTTAAATTGACTCAACGAAATAATAAAAAAATTATTTTTTCTCAAAACATAATTAGGTTGAGTGATTAAAAAGGAAAAAAAATATTAAAAATTATTTGTCATTGTAATCATACATATTAATCTGAAAGAGAACTTTTATATAAAAATTGCTAAACTGATAATATTAAAATAAATATATAAATAAGAAATAATAAAATAAAAAATAATTGTATATGAAAAAAATATTGAAATAACACTTGTTAAAAAGAAAATGATAGAAGATGGATGAAAGTGATTTGAGCATATGTATAAAAGGTCACTAGATATACCAATAAAGTTAATAACATAATTTTTAATTTAATGAAAAAGAATAAGAAAGATTAAAAAAATACTTTAAAAAATAATTAAAGAAAATATAGTAATTAATAATATTTTAAATAATTTAGTTTTTTATTTAACTCAAGAACATTGTGTGATCTATTTAGTTGACTTTATCTAATGAGATAATATTTGGTTGATCTTATATTTATTTTGATTATTTGATTAATTTTTGTATAAAATCATGATTTAACTCAAAATTTAAATATAATAATATAATTTAGAGAAAAAACTCATTTACTTAACAAATTGCAAACTAAGTTATATTTTTTAAAAAACATAAATATGAACATATAACTAATCAGTGTTTGGATTTCATAATATGCATAATCTTCTTTCGTTTCTACATCCTCAATGTCTTCCTTTCCTATGTCGAGTGCAAGTGTGATCCAGTAATAAAGCTGATAATGTTCTCAAATTGTTATATATTGTGCAAACATTTGTAACCAATGCTTCCTCTATTCCAACTTCGGTCTCATATCAATTCATGTTCTCACATCTACAACGTCTTAACATAAGATCCACATTATTGAATGAATGAAACCAGGTAGATCTCATTCAACAGTAAAGACGTGAATAAAAGGAAGAATTTATATACCGATGGCTTCGTTATAGGTGCGATGCATGTAGAAGAGGTCATGGAAGTTAAATGATGCATTTCAATGATGCATTATAAGCTTTATGAATTTACTTAACTCTTAAGTTCTCTTTGCGGATACTTGCAATATAAATACCGTTGAATGAGTTTTCTCTTTATCTTTTGATCATTTCAATCCTAGTATATTTGGCAGAATGTACTTAAAGGGGAACAAATTAAGAAGTGAAAAGTTACGTGTTGGGTAATAAAGCATAAGAGAATGATAACTCCAGTATGATTAAAGTACATCTTCCTGCTTAACAATGTCAAAAGATTGGCCACAGTGATAAGATCAAAAAGCTTGGGACATGTCATCGAAGAAAAATCAAAGACAAATACACATAAAGAAAGATCGTCGGGGATAAAGTTTATGACAAAAAAAGGTGAGATGCTAAAGAGGCTTCATCATTAGTCTTTAATTTTAAAGAGATATTATATATATAATAAGATATACAATAACCCATCAAAAAAAGAGAGATTAGAAAGAGAAATTTTTGATAATAAGTATTGCAACGAAAAGAGATTAAAAAATTATTATATAAATTCTTTTATAATCTTATGATAATAGTAAAGAATAAGATCTTTCTACTCACCAAAAAAATGAATAAGATCATTCTATCTTATTCCTTCGACTATAGATTGAAGAATATCCTCAGTCTATACCCCAAAAAAAAAACCTCATCCTCTACCCTGCGCTTTTGGGAATTATATAACTGGCTAATTAATTAAATTATTGAACTTCGGTTCCTTGGGTCAGGTTGTCACCAAATGACAATTCAAGATCCATTAATTTGTGTCTTTTAAAAGAAGAATATTTTTTATTATACACTTAAAATTTTAATAATTATTATATGTTTTAAGAGATAGAATATGAAAAATATGTTTTTAGTTTTCTCAAAAGATAAAAATAATAATTTAATTTTCTAAAAAATTAAATTTATCATATAACATTACTTTAACTTTAAGCAAACAGCCCTCAGTGGCATTATCTTAAACAATGCAATTGAACAAGAGAGTTGACACAAAAAATTAATAAATAATAATTTTTTATAAAAAATTATAACATTTAATATTATCAATATATTATATTTTATAATTTCTAGTAAAAATTATTATATAATTTTTTGTTGTATATAATCGAATACAAGTTAAATTAGTAAGCACTAATCATTCCGAATAAGCACCATTAGAGTTTGGCCAAGCTCTGGGCATGTCATTTCTAGAGATGCATGATCTTCAATGGCCTATTGGAGCTTGAAGCAAACAGAGTACATGCTTGAGTTCATTATAAAAAATTGTAAACCAATGCTGAAGATAACATAGGGAAGTTTCATAGTAGTATTCCACATCTTAAGGCTGGAAAATAGCCGTTTTGAATGGGAGAAATTTAAAACTCTTTCCTCCACAATTTCATGGGACTTAATATATTATACTTTTAAATACGTTATCTTGAGTGAATCGCCAAATTTATTAACTGCAATTTTTTAATGAATGTTTAAGAATTTATTAAATATGACTAAAAAATAACAAACTTATAATTACTTACAGCTAACATATTCATGGAGAAGAAGGGAAAAAAAGCATCAAAGCAATTCCATCTTTACATGCAAGTTATACATACAGGTTAAAACGCTTGACTTGTTATGGAAAAAGTAATTTTAATTTATAAACACTTTAATATTATTATCGCTTTTTTTTGTGTTACATTATATAATTTATTATTATAAAGGGGCTGAAGACTTCGGTATGTAAAGTGGTGTCAATTATGTCAGAAAAACAATTTTTTAATATTTAAAGGGAAATATTTTTTATATTTACTTAATTCGAGAAATTTTTTGAAATTTGTATACATCAATAATATAAATAAAAAAAATAAAGTAATTACATATAATATTGTATATGATATTAGTTTTTAAATATTTAAATAATATCATGAATTATTTTGATTCTTAAATCTTGTTTTACGTGCCCGAATCGTTTAACGAGAGCGAACAGATCATGTAAGCCGGACAAATATAAAGTGCTTTTTTCGATTTGTTTTTATTTATCTGTCTTAGAAATATTATTTTTTATTTATGATAAATGTATAAAAATTGTAAAATTTCAATTAATATTATTTTAGATTTATACATAAAATTCTTCTAAATAGATTTAAACAAAAACATTAAAAGTAACAAATAGTTCTACAACGACTGAAATAAAAATTAAAAAACATAACAAATGAAATATTTGAAAGAATAATTATTGAAAATAAAATAGATAATTAAGAAATTAGAAATATTAATTAGAGGATGGGTGTGGGGGAGGGTGATGCGATGATGGGAATATTATGATGATGTGAGTGCTGATTTGAAGGCGTGAGAAAAGATTGAATGGCCTCAATGAGTGTGCCTTCTGAAGAGTGCCAAGGGAAAATAAAAAAGGGTTTTAAAGAATATAGTGTTTGATTGAAGGCGCTAAAGTTACAAATCAGAAAGTTCCTCCACATGTGCATATATGCACTGTCCTCCGGCAAAAACATTGGTAATTGCACATTGCCTCTCCCCTTCCTTGTCCTTTCCTAAGACAAGCAAAACTCCATAATATTTTATTTCTATTATACTTTTTAATAGTAAAATAGTCGATAAATAATATCTTTTTTATAAAAATTACATTATTTAATATCATCACTATAACATTTTTTAAGATTCTTTAATTATAAATATAACATTACATGATAAATTTTAAGAGTTCTTCCTTACCTACTAGTGACAATGGAGGTTTTTTGACCGAGTAGATGCCACTATTACATAATTTTAAACTCTAGTAACGTGATAAGATGTATTAAAATATATTTTTATATGAATATTTAAAATATTTTATTGTTTCGCTGCTTCTCATGTACAATTTCCAACATGGACGACTATACATCGAATAGGATGAATGGAAAACTAAACAAACAGCGGACAAAAATAAATAATATCTTAACGAATGATTTAAGAAAACTTATTGACGACTATAAAATATTAGTAATATAAATTTATTATATTTTTACTATTAGATAAATTTTATATATGCATTAAGTATGGAATTGATCTAATTATTTAATAAGACTCTCAAAGTTAACTTATTGACAAAAATATGTTTTATAATATTTCAAATAATATGCTGTTCATTTTAAGATAAAAAACATTTAATAAAAACAATACTTAGTATATTGAGAAAATAAATTTACTTTATTTAATTTTAAAATTTTAACAAATGTTTTATATATAGAACTCCATTAACATTCATCAAGAAGCGAAATATTTCATTCCTTGCATAAGTGGCACGTCTGACTCTACAATTAATTTTGATCTATAGGTTATGTTCCTTTGGTACATTACTATATTTTATCTATAGGCTTTGTTTGCTTTCGCTATTCTTCTAATTCGAATTAATTTCTCAAAAAAAGAAAAAAACAAATTTACATAATTGCTTGGGTTTCTAACGCTGATCCAAAATCCAAACATACGCTGTGTTGATCAGATATAAGTACGTAGTACAAAATTGGATATAAAATGGCCATTGAATGCTTTGTTCCTTGCGTGAGAATTACAATAACTTGTGGTGCTCTCTGATGTGTATTCACGGGTCCAGCCTAAACTCAGCTATGCATTACCAATACACATAAAGAACAATAATGATGATTGCAATGGTACAAATTGGATGCTTAAGGTGTCTTTGGCAGAGGGGTATAAAAATGCATGGGACTTTCCCTCAGAGTTCGTATCTTTGCTATGATAGATGGCATGAAAAGATTCAAAGACAAACGGGAATCGAGCAAAGAAGAGTTTTTGGAATAACTAGTACGCGACCCGTATACATCAGAAAGCATGTAAGCATTATGTTGTGTACTAACTTTGTACAGTGGCCGAACTTAAGGTAGGCAGACCTATAAATATTAAAATTAATTAGAAAAACTTGGATTTTTTTTTTATCACTTTTCCAACGTGTTTTATAATAATAATTTATATTGTTTAGTTTTATATGTTAGCTTGTTAACTTGTATAATTGTTAGATCTAGACCAAATAGTTAAATACCAGTTACGCAGTAATTAACTTGCCTTAAACTAAATATATAATTAACTATTTAATAGTATGATGATCAGATACTTTTTCATTTCAAGGTGTAAAAATTATTGCGGCAAATTTTGCCGGTTTTAATAAAAAAAAATCGCATGAAAAAAAAATCCAAATTCTAATCAACACGTTTAAGAGATTTAACTATTTAACTTGATTATTTTATTCATTAAGTTTATTAATTTAATACGTAATAAAATTTTTCACATTAGAAGTTGAGATAAAACTAAAATTGGAAAGAGAATAAAATTATATTTGAATATAAAAAATTTGTATTGATATTTTTTTTAAGATGAAACTGCAATTTAATAAATACTAGTATTACAGTGAAAAAGGGTTTTTCTATTTTGTTGGTCGTGGACATGAATAAGGGTTGGATAGGGTGTCAGAATATTCACTCTCATACTTGACATTTAAAAAAAAAACATCATAGGCTCTTGTTAGTGTTAGCAGAAGCTTTTAATTTTATAGATAAACAAAGTATCTCTATTTTAAAATTAGAACAATACTAGTAACACACTTGTTAGTATTAGTTAAAATTTATTAAAAATTAAAAAAAAAATATAAGAAAGAAACATAAATTTAATTATGAGTGAGATTGTGTTAGAGAAAGTGTTACTCGCATTCCTCTTAGTATTTAAACTTTAAATACAAAAATAAAAAAATAATTAAAAATACATCTAACTCAAATAAAAATTAATAAAATTTAAAACAATAGTTATAAAACATAATAGCAAGACTTTGTTAACTTCTTTTTATCTTTTTTCTGTTAAACTATTGTTCATATTTTCTTCATGTGCTGCGTTATGGTTCTTCGATTCTTCTTCTCCCTCTTCATTATTCACTGACATCATATATAAACACTCAAGCGAATGAGGAGTGGGGAACTCCAATTGCGGCTAATGAGAAACTGGGAGAATGAAGCAATTTTAGCTGTTGACCAATGGGTGAAGCCTTGAGAAGTCCAACTAGTGGATGATTTGTGTTAGCCAAAGTAGCAGATGATGGTGCAATTGGTGAATGATGACTTAGGATGGCTTCAACAGTTATTTGTTCACGGCACTGTGACAACATGCTGCAGACAATGAAGTCGTGTATTGGGGTGGACGGGTGGTCATGTATTATAGGATTGTGGTTTTAGTGCTACTACTATGAGGCGATAGTCATGTGCTTGTAGGAAGTGCTGGCCAAGGTTAAGAGAAATGGCAACATATTCATGTAGTGGTTCACTTTCTTCAACAATGATTGGTGTCTGATGTTGTTTCAGTTCTAAGGCTAAGTACTCACTGTCTCATTATTTGGATGTTGTTCTAATTTAATGGTGATAGCTTTTCAGTTCTGACTTGATTCTGGTTGAGATGGTGGAGGAAGAAGAAAAAGAAAAAGAGGATGAAGAACAGAAGAAGATAAGGGGAAGAGGAGGAAGGCAATGCAACGCATATGTACATGAAGAAGGCCACCAATGATCAATAAAAAATATAAAATAAAAATGAAAAACAAAAGTTAATAGAGTTTAACATCATAAAATGATTAATTTAAAATATTTTTGAAAGTTAAACCATCAAAATAAAATAACATAACATAAAAAGAATAAATTGAAAAAAAGTTAAAAAAACTAATTTATTAGTTTTATATACATAAAAAATATATATATTTTATATAGAATTGATTTTTAAAATGTATAAATAAATCAAACTTTTAGAAAGGGTGAACTGAGAATTCTCGATCATAACAAATATAGAATTGAGTTTTAATTTTTAATCACCAGAGTCTCCTAAAGTTGACATTTGCCCGCACTTGTCTAATTATTATACCTAATTTAAATACAAAGTCACTAATTAATTAATGATTCTTCCATTGAATATAAAATCAACCTAATAAAAGCGTTATAATTAATATACTTTTTCTATTTATAAAAACTAATTGCTAACATTTTTTAAATTATAAGAAATAATTTTTTATGTATTAATTGCAAAATCTTTTAACGTCTTATTTATTATAAAATTTGTGTTAATGAAATATTATATATATATATATATATATAAGTGAACATATTTATTTATTTATTTAATGATTGAGTTATTATATTTAACTATTTATTATCATAGATATTCTGTAATACTTAAATTAATCTTAATAAAATAATTATTAGTTTTTATTAAAAGAATGACAAGTATAGTTATAACATAATAGTTGATGATAGATGGATTAATTATCAGACTTTAAATTGGATTTTTGTTCCGAGGACTTTGTCCTTGTTGGAGGAATGGTGTTTGTATTGGTTTTAAGAACTTACCCTTCGCTTTTGTCCTATCCACAGCCGTGTTTGGCCAGCAGCCACCACTACAAGCTTCGTCACCGTCGTGCATGGGCCTGTAATGGCCACGCTAAAGTTGCTACGTTGCTCGAGGTATTTGAGCTTGTGCTCCATTATGTAATGAACTGTACGACACGTCATTCCCCATGTCCCTTTGTTAATGGATTTTCGTTAATTGCACCTAAACGGGCCACGTTATATTGGGCTCTGATAAATTACAAGGTGAGATGATAACCATACTATGGTTATAATTTACACATTACTAATTAATATGTGCCTCAGGAATAAATTTTTAGTGTGTTTGGTAATTAGTTTATTGTTTTACTAATCAAGACTGGATATCAATCTTACCATGGTTAGCTAATAAATTGTGATTTTTATTTTTAAACGCATTTTTAAGTGGATTTAAAGCGCATATTTAGTATGGGTTTTTCATTTTATAAGATAAAAATCATATATAGTGTTTTAAATATTTTTAATATTATTCTCTCACTAAAACTAAAGTCTGATTTTGATAATATCAATTAAAAAAACATTAAAGATGAACACAGATTATTAGAATACAACTATAATTTACATCAAATAATGATGTCAAATTGCTGCAACTAGGCTTTTATTGTCTAAGAAATACCCTCTACTTACTATAAGCCTAAAATGATATAAAAGATAAAAAACAAAACTAAGGATAACAGGATGATTACAAAAAAGAACCAACATAAACCGACCACTTGACCATGCTGGCTGCGGATGCCGCCATCATCACCATTGTTTCTTCTTGTTCGGCGACCACGCCTTCGAAGCTTGATTGCTTTGTCTATGCTTTTGTCTCGGTTCATTATAATTTTCCTTAGGAAGGAAAATTCCTATGGTTTTATTTTATGAACACAATCCTGAATGAAAATTCTATGTTTGTTATCTTCACTTCTAAATATATATTTATGTGTGCAATAGAGGAGACAAAAATGTAGGAATTTGTTGAGCATATTTAAACCATTAAATGGTGCGAAGCCCCTACAACGTACGAAGTTCGGGGAAGTGATTAAGACCTCTCAAGTCTTCATTTCTACGTAAACCCATATTAATTTCATAAGAAACGAATCGTTGTTTATGGAGTAAATTATTGCTTTAATATTTGACTAGGTATAAACACTTTTGTTAAGTGTAATTGATGTCTACTAATGATAGGAATTAATGTGATAGATTTTTTTAATAATTTCAGGATTAAAATAGTTTTTTTTATTAAATCAGGATGAAACTGAAAATTAAAGATATTAAGATAGTAATTAAAGTGGTAGTTTACTCCTATTCAAGCTTTACTTATTAGATATAATTTTTCTGTTTAAATTCAGACACTCAGAGTATAATATGTATGTAACGAAGTTGACATCCTCAACGACGTGTTTGGCAGAAGAGAGATTTGACCGTAGTCATTCCAGTTTGTTTTGAGAGGACTTCAAAATTCACAACACTTGTTACTTACAAGAAGGACTACTCTAGTTTTGTGCTTTTGCGCTTGTTCTTTGCACTTTTTCTAAATACTTCTTCAGTTAAAAACTATGTATAAAAAGATTTATAATGAATGATGATATAAATTTTTAAAAAGAAAATATTATAAATTTTATTTTGATATCTTTTATATAACAAGAATAATAGTTTGTAAAAAATTAAACAAAAGCTATATACTACAAAATTATATTTTGAATTTTAAATAATAGGCAAATCGGCAACAGAAACTGACACGTACGAAAGAAAATTAAAATTTAAAATAATATTCAATACTTTTTTTTTATTTTTCCTTACTCTTTCTGTTATTTTATTTATTTCCTGTTGTTAGAAAGATTAATTAAGACTCCCTTTTTTGGTTTAGAAAAATGTCTAAACTTTGATGGCACATTGAATTGATCATGAAAGTATATATATTGCTACAATCCGGAGTGAGAAAAAAAAGGCAGTATGTATAATAATTAAAGATAGCATGCGAGACATCATTATAATTCTATAAATTAAATAGAGTAACTTACATAAATGGTACACTCTTCATTATGTTTTTAAAAGAGAATATCACCTACCTTTTACTTTTGCTTGTTTTTCACCTAAAATATTACTTAACCGTTTTATGATGGTTTGATACAACTCTGGTTAGATTTTATTTTACATTCGGTTTATTTGTTAATTTGAGATGGAAACATGAAAATTAGTTTATTATATATATATATATATATATATAGGAGCAGATCATCTTACACCATTGTAAGTCTAAAATTTTTTACACTCAATATGAGTCTTTCATTTAACTTAAATATAACGGGTTATAACTTATTATTCTCACTAACCTTTAGTTTTAAGTTAAATGAAAAGTTTAGATTTGATGTAAGAATTTTTAAATTTACACTGGTGTAAAAAGATCCTTCTCCATATATATAATATTGATTAAGTTTGCATATTTCATGAGTAGGCTTTTAAATTTTTTTATTAATTTCACCTATTTTTTACTTTTTTTGTAAATTTTTATTTATTTATTATATTTTAATCAAATTATATTATTTTCACTTCTTATCATAAAATTAAGAAACAATTAATTCAAAAAATAATATAACAATTCTAATGTCAAAATATATTAAAAAGTTAAAAACATACATGTAAAGTGACAAAATAACAATTATCATTTTAAGCATAAATTATAACTTATTATTTCACTAACTTTTAGATTTAAGTTAAATGAAAAGTTTAGATTTAGTGTAAGAGTTTTTAAATTTACACTGGTGTAAGAAGATTCTTCTCCATATATATAATATTGACTAAGTTTGCATATTTCATAAGTACGCTTTTAAATTTTTTTATTAATTTCACCTATTTTTTACTTTTTTTGTAACTTTTTCTTTATTTATTATATTTTAATCAAATTATATTATTTTCACGCCTTATCATAAAATTAAGAAACAATTAATTCAAAAAATAATATAACAATTCTAATGTCAAAATATGTTAAAAAGTTAAAAACATATATGTAAAGTGACAAAATAACAATTATCATTTTAAGCACAAATTACTTGTAATAAATGATACACTTTCAAAGGATCATATCTAAGGAAACATAGAATTGAAGATCAACAATTAAATATAGAATTTAATATTGCATTAATTTTTAGATTTTGCTAATCTTAATCTTTAATATTACATTTATCTTTCATTAAAACATAATTTATTTATTGTATTAAAATTATAAAAAATAATAAATATTTTTCTAATAAAATCTTATTACTATTAGTCACTTAAACTCAACCTTTAAGAATTAAAGTTAACAATTTTTTTATATTGTAGTACAACTATTATGTTTATATATAGATAAAATTATAAAAAATTATTATATATTTTCATATTAAATTTTATAATAATTACTTCTTATCTTGTAAATTAACTTTTTAATAAATTATTAAAATATGAAAAGTCATATTTAATAAATATGTATTAAATATAATAAAATTGGTAAATATATTATGGTAAATGAATACTTTATCTATTCAAATAATTTAGGTAAATTATTTATTATATTTAATAGAATTATATTCAATATGATACTATATTTATATTGCAGTCACTTCTTCTTATATATATATATATATATATATACATGAATAACATAACCAAAATTTAACATCTACACATAATATTGAGATAGAGCAAAGTTTTATGAAAAGAAGAGTTATGGCAAAAATTGAGAAGATCAATGGTGTTGTGATTGTGATGATGATTATGTTAGTCTTTGTAAGAGCAGAAGAGAATAATAACCCACCTTGGCAAATGAAGCCAAACAGCTGGATTGGGAAACTCACATGTGGTCTCAAATGTTTTAAAGATTGTGCATCTGTGCCCAAATTTGTGTATCCAGTTTGTCTTGTTGGTTGTGCTGCAGAATGCCGTTCACTCTCCTTCGGTGCTGCCTATCAGTGCATTACTGCCTGTGTACCTGCCAAGTCCATTGGAATTGGTATTCAACTCTTACTTTCTTTCTCTTTTCTCTTTTAATATTTTCTACTTATATTTATAATTCAATTAGGATTCAATATACTTTTTACTTTTTATAAAATTATTATTATTTTTTATTTTATTTTTGTGTTTAATCAAGTGATGTGTTTTTAATCTCTTTTCAAAGATTTAAAAAATGGGATTATAAAAATTTTATTAAAATTAAAACTTTATTTAACTCATTTAATTGTTTGTGTTCTTCTTTTTCATCATTTTTTCATGTGTTAGATGATCGTGATCGCGCGGCTTATATGGTGGATTCATGCATGCTAGCCTGCAAAAACAAGTAATTGATATGCTTCACTTGATATGCTACGAGGACATTCAAGGAAAATGACGTTAAAAAAAATTATATTTACTTTTGAATGTAATAAAATATTAGTAATTAATGAGTTATATTTATTCTTTATTTTTCGTATTCTTTATCCAATTAGTTTTTGTTTCTTTGTAGTCCAATTATTATTAATACATTTAAAACGCTACAAAAAATTATATATTTTTGTAACCATAATATTTGTCATTAAACATTTTAAAAGTCATCGTTAAAACAATTCTGTGACAATATTTATGATTTATGGCAGTTACTGTTGTATTTTTTATACCACGTTACACGTTAATTAATTTTATATATGTTGCATATCACATAAGAATAATTTCATCACCATAATACTTTTGAATTATTTTTGAATCAAAGAAATTTTAAAATAAAAATATTATTTTACCAATTTATAACACATACAATAAAAGAATTTTATATTAAAACATTTGTTATAATAAAAAATAAACATACCTAAACGATAATAAGTAAATTTAGTAAATTACAAATTTAGAATTTGTACTATAGTATCATTTGTTATCATTTATGTAATTTTATGTTTAAATTTTAAATTCTTATATGGTAAAATAAAAACAAACTCGATACTGTTTGTTTTTGAATTATTTTTAAAATAGAATTAATAATAATAAAAGTTTGTTATTTTAAATGATATTATTTTAAAATTATAAACTTTTAATTCATATTTAAATGGTCAATCAATGTTGTAATTCATATCTCCGTATTAAATGGTTCTTAAAGTTTTTTCAAATCAGTAAAAGTATTTATTAGCTATAATTATTTATTCTTTAATTTAGTAAGTTTAATTTTAACGAGTGATTTCTTATTATTTTGTTTGACATATATTTATTGTGGTAACTAGGTATGAGATAAGATAAAAGTTAGATGCAATTTATTGATATAACAAATCTTTTATACGACAAAGAAATATGTGAATTTCTTAAATTCGCATTTAATGGTTTTAACAAAGGAAAGTTATTTAGTTGTCTATATAAAAAATGCAATAATAATCTGTATTGGTCTCGACAAATCATATATGAACACTTAATTACAGTTTGGATAAAAAGAGATTATATATTTTACAATTTTTCTTTATTTATTTATATAAATCAATTAATAAAATGTTATATTTTATATAATTTTTAATTATCAAATAAAATTTTAGGATACAAAACTTAATTTAAAAGTTTTTAAAATTGAATAGACTAAATATTAATTTAAAAATTAAATTTAAACACTCATAAAAATATAAAGATTCAAAATATAATTAAATTAAAAATTAATTAATAAAATCATAAGGATTAATTTTATATACATATTAATAATGAACTTAAAATAAAAAATAAAAATAAATTATTAATATTATATATTATTAATAAATTATTTATAATTAATATATTTTTATTATTAGTGACGATTTTAATTAAGTCATTATTAATAATAATATTAGTGACAATATAAAAAATTTTGTCATAAATAATTAATTATTAATAATAAATTTTATATTCGTTACTAAAATTTAAATCACCGAAAATTAGATTTTTTGTAGTGAAAAATTAATAATATAAAAAGAAAATACTATATATTTTAAATATTTATACATTAATCTAAAAAGTTGACATAGTAGTATAAAATTTCACTGCATTTAAAAGTTGACACATAAAATTATTTTAAGCAGTCAACAATGAAGATTAGCGGTTGATCATGAAAACCAAAAATTATATATTATACGAATATAAAATCTAATTATATAATTATTATTCTATTTTGATTATCTTATTTATTTTTATCGGTATACAAATTAATAAATGTTTCAAGATATACGAAAATAATCCATCGAAACTAATATTACTAAACGCTATAGTTATTCTACATGAACTTTTGAACTTCCTTTTCCCTTTGTAGAAGCTAAATTGGGATTTTTATTTTATTTACTTAACTTGTTAATAGTTTATTGCATTCCGTTTTTTATTTACTTGTTTGCAAATATAAAATTCATATTTCAACATTATTTTGCACACTCTCAAACTTGTAAGTTTTGTAAACTAATTATTTATACATATATTATCCATTTAAAAAATTGCTTATGTTAAGGGATAAGTTTAATTTGTGTATATTGCAGTAATTCATATAGTTAAATATATCTATCTATATATATATAAAAGCTTCTATAATTTTAATTTTCTAAAAAAATTATTAAAGAAATTTATAGATCAGTGTTTACTTTTAAATTTTTAAATTTATTTCTAATCTGAACAAAATTATTGATAAATCTTTAAAAATAATATTTTTAATATTCTGGAGTTGCCTGCTAGTCTTATTATTACCAGCATGATCCATAATATATTTTAAATATAAAAACAGAGCTTACTCTAGTTTACTGCATTTCAATTAATAAACATACACCATTATATAGTGTAAACACCAAAATTTTGATTTAAAATTTTTTATTTAAAAAATTCTAATATTACAAAAGGAGAATAGAATCAAAAGGTTTTAAAGAAAAAATAAAAAATTGTCTTAATAAAATAGAAAAATTTCAAAATTAATTTTTAAAAGGAAAATAAAATATGACAAATAATCAAACTCTTGAATCAATACTACTTTATACATAAAAAAGGGAAAAATTCAGAATTTTTGGCCTTTTGTGAAAACCCTAGCAATAAAAGACGTAGAGGAGACATCAAAGGAGGCTAAAAAAATTTTGAGAGGTGGATTCTTAAACTTGAAGAGAAAAAGAAAAAATATAGAGAAAGGAAGGTTAGTGGAAAGGAGGAAGAACAAAAGGCAAACAAAATTTTTCAAAAATATCAAGTAAGTTTCATCATGCATTTTATACATTTTTCTTCTTTATACATGTTTATATTTTGAATAAACATTTCCTATATCAAATCAATCCCAAATGACAAAAAAAAAAGTTTCAACCTACCACTTCAAACATTCATGTCTCATCACCTCTCCACCCATTCCTCCATCTATCATCATCCACAAACACAAAAATCACCATAAAAAAACTCTTTCTCTACCTTTTCTTATTCCTCTTCCTTTTACTCTCACTAACCTTCACCACTCAAAACCATGGCCTCCATTAACCTCACATCCACCCTTTCATAACTTTTTTTGTTTTTTATGGAGAAAAGCACACCCCTAACCCTAAAGTCCTTCCCTCTCAAATCTGAAAATTTTAAATTTGGGACCATTTTACCCTTTTTTTTATTTTTTAATATTTTTTGTCCAAATTTTTTTATTTATTATTATTTAGTTCAACATATAATTTCTTATTTTAGTTTTATTTATTTATTCATCATCATTATTATTTGTTATTATAATAATTATTAATTTATTTAATGAATGAGTTCTTATTATTTATTTTTATTTTTTTTATGTTAGCCTTATTTAAATTATTTTATTTTATTTATTTTATTTTTTTATTTAATATCTCTTGATACCGTTTATTTTACTATATCATATTTGAGTTGTTTTTTTTTATCTCACTTTAACATTAACAATAATTTTTTTTAATATTTCATTATTTATATCTTACTTTTTAGGATTGTTATTTTTTATTTTATTTATTATATATTTGTATCATATTAATGCGATTTAATTTTATATTTATAATTACTTTATTTTATATTGTGAATACTAAATTACTTATTTTTGTATAATTAATTAATAAATAATAATATAATTGTATCAATTTATAATACTAACGTATAATTTCTCTATCATCATGTATTATAAATTGATAAAGTCTATGTGTACCTACGTTACCAAGATTTTATGCAATATTAATTTATCATATATTGTCATTAATTAATTAGTTAACCACTTTAATAATAATGCAAGATGTATTTCTCTTCTAAATACTAACTTACAAATCAATCAACTAATTTAAATCTAAATTATTTTATTAAGAAACAATTTATAATGCTAATGTGTAGCGACTCTACTTTTATGCGTTATAAATTGTCAAAATCTATGTGTACCAACGTTACCTTAGGTTTTATATAATATAAATCTATCAAATGAAATTTTTAATGGTTTTATTAAATGAGTATCTTTTTTAATCAATTCAAATAAAATTATTTTTTATTAAAATAGAATTAATTTCATATTTTAAATTTTCTTAAGTTATATTTCAAATTTTGATAAATTAAATTACTATCATTTCTTCATTTTATAAATTTCTATAATATCGATGTGTAATTTACATTACCTTCGATAGTCTAATAAATTATAAGAGGTTTACGTATAACTTATGCTATCTTAAATTTCTTTCAATATTAATCATAATCAAAATTAAAATTTAAATACTTCATTTACGAATAAAATATTTCTTAACGATTTGCAATATAGTTGTGTGATCTTCCTTCACTTTCTGTATTGTTTCTCGTAGGGTAGATGTATAATAGTGTTATCTTGTATCCTAAACATTATAATTTTATAAAAATAATTTTAATCTCAAAATAAATTTTCTTTACTAAAATTAATTTTAATTAACCAACTCATAACTTTTTAGATAAAATTACGTGACCTTGAGTTCCTCATTGCACCCGGGGATACGTAGGAGCAGGAACCGAACCCGTCAAGTCAAAAATAATTTTTAAAAATAATCCAAGTAATATCTCAATAAATAATATTTCTTCTTCTAAAATAAAAATAATTAATGTTTAGGGGTTAAATAAATATTTTTTAAAATTAGAATGAATTTGCACAATTAATTTTAGGTAACCGTTTTTTAAATGGACGTTGTAGGGTGCTAATACCTTCCTACACTTAAATGACTCCCGAACTCATTTTTAGTTTCAAAAATCGTATTAATTTTAAGTTTTTCCAAGGTTTTTTTTTTAAATAAACTTTGGTGGCGACTCCTCTAATATTTTTTAAAACGTTTTTCGTAATAACGTTGCGACCGCCTGGTTGTGACATATAATTAAGTGATCGATTTCTAAATTAACAAAAGTTAAATTATTTGATTTTATTAGATTATATTTTCTTTAATGGACTTTATAATTAATCAGTTTAAATCTACGTAAACTTATTCTGCAATGGATTAATCATAATCTGGTTAATCCGATTCCTTTATTTTGTTAGATTATATTCTTTATCTTTAGACTTCTACATAATTAATATCAATTTTTCTTAAATTATTATGATTCTAAACTAAAACAATCATGTCCTTATTAGATTATATAATTTATTTTTGTAAGAAACTAAAACTAACAATGCACAGTCAGATTATTGTCCTTCATAAGTATAAAATGGTAGATACCTTATTATTAACAAAGAAAGAAGTCAGCTTAACATGGTAGAAAATGCTGTAAGCGCATGATCCACACATTTGTCACATGCTTTGATCTACGCCCATAAATTGAGAATGTTTATTATACTTGAAGCATCACCAAAATGAACGTATACACAAAATACTGGCATAGAGTAACGACTTACTCGGATAGAATATATAGTTATGACAAAGAAAGAGATTTAAACTATTGGAGTTGTAAACTCAAGTGTGCTGCCAAATGTGAATAACATGGCACCTCAACTTACATGCTTCTATAATATTTTACCCAATATGCCTTGCTACATGTGTTATAAACAGTTGTAAAATGTCCAAAGGTATTGCCTATGATTATTGTCTTCTGGTTGTGCTTTAAGCAAGCCCATTGACGTTGAAATTGGTATTCATACTTTTACTTTCTTTGTTTTATTTTAATGTTATGGACTTACACTTATAATTGAGTTAATTATATTTTTACTTTTTTTTTAATTGACTTTACATATGGGTATATGTGGTAGTAATAACAAATCTTAATCAATGAGTCGTACTTATTCTTCATTTTTCGTAAGTTTTTGTGTAATTATTTAACTTCTTTTGTAACGTTTCTTTCTTATGATAATGAAAATACTTGCATATGCATACAAATCAAATTAATGATGACACTAATATGTTACTAGAGCCAAAAAGCAACATATATATAATTTTTTTTTAATGATCAACAAAGCAAAAGCTTAATAAACTTTTAATGAGCTTAATATACTAAGCTTAATAAGCTTAGTAACACACCCCACATCTAAGTAAAGAAAATTTATCATTGTTCCCTCAACCAATATAGTTAGGTAATGTTTAATTGTCGATTTTGTAATTTGATTTTTCAGCTGCTTGTTCCGTTTTGATTTGTCTTTTGAACTAAGAGAAGAGGCAGCCATGACTTACAAAGGAAACTGAGTGATAAGGGAATATTAAAGATTGAGACACATCTATAGGGTAGCCTGTTGTTTATATATATAATATTATAGGATTTATTGTTTTAGGACTGATTTGCCGTAATTGCAGGAACCCATCAGGGTTATATTGATTATACTTATTCAAGAGTTTTATAACTAATTAATGTAGACGATAATTATCTAATTTCAGAAAATTTGTTTTTATATAAAATTTTATTTCTATGGAACGGAGTGCAAGGTTTTTCGTTCATCATTACAAAATAAGTATAGTTGGTAATTTGTGAATTTTCTCCCATAGAAGAAAGAACGCGTCAAACTAAATAAAAAAAACATAAAACTTACAAATCACTTAAAATGCGAATATGATATTTGAAGCTTTATTATTTTATAATAATGTCACGAGATTTTCTTTACAAAAGAAAATATCCAATTGTATTAAAAGTTTGCTAAGTTTTATAGTAATAAGGTGATACGGTGAATAGAATATTTTATCATTGTTTTAATCAGTGACTTAAATACACGTCGTAGTAAGACTTTTTAAGAAGTATTTAAGAAAGAAATTAATTAAATAAATATGATAAATCATGGTCTTTAACTTTAAGAAATGTTAATAATACAATTAAAGTGTTTGTCAATTATTATCAAATAGTAAAGTTAAAATCCACGTGACAAAAAATCATAATACTCATAACGCGAAAATTTTTATATATAAATTTAAATCACATACAATATATATATATATATATATATATATATATATATATATAATTTCAGCCATTGACACTTTCACATCTGTTGGACGGTTTCATGTATAGAATCTACAAAGCACGGTGCAAACGTTTTCGTTTTTCAGTAGAGCATTATGAAACCCATGGTCAAATTCTTTGGAGTCCCTAAATTAACATTGCTGGTGTTTTCCCTTACTTTTGTTTGCCCTAAAGCAGGACATAAACTTTTTTTAATTAAAGTTAGTTCTCTCCTTAATCAAATCCTCGTCATTTGTAATGATTATCTTTCCTTTGACGAAATAGATAATAATAATAACTGGCTTAGTTATTTATTCGTTCATCAAGTGCGCATATGTATATTTACAAGGGTGGTTTTCTTTGCTGTCTCCACCCTCATAACTATTCTTTAAAATTAGCTTACGTAGTGGGATGTTACTCACCGTTCACTATTACGTGTTGTTTGGTCAAATCTCTGAGCTGTAATCCCTGTTGTTGAAAGATCTTTAAATCAGTTCAACAAATCGTAGTTGGTAATTGTCCATTTATTGAACCAGTCTTTTGATTCATCCCGAAGTAATTAAAACCCATATACACAATTTAAAATAATTAACATCCTAATAACCCTCCTTTAATTGAAGAAAATAATAAAACAAAAAATGAATTAACTCATGCACTCTCCCTTTCTTGTATGTTTGTTTTTTCTTGGCATGATACAAGGCTCATAACACGGGGCCTACTAGTTGTTTCACTATATAAAACTAAACAATTTTGGGGGACAAATATCTCTATATATGTATGTACGGTATAATTTGTGTCATATTAAGCTACATTTGCATGCCTTTTTTTATTTGATGGAGGAGAATTTGATCCACTTCCTCTTCCATTTCGGTGTCTATGATCATGCTGTGATTGTGGTCTTGGAGACTTGGGGGATTTAAGTGGGTGATGCCTGTGGCCATTCCTGTGATGACCATTTTCCCTCCTCTTAGGTGCTTCAAATTCCTTTGCATCTCTGTGCGCTTCATTATCCGGTGGAGCTGTGTAAACGAAGGTTCCAATTGGAATGTCGTCAAAATCTTGGAGGGGTTCTAGTGTCTTAACCACTGTGCTCATTGTGGGTCTGCTTCTGGGCCTATGGCTGAGGCATTGATAGGCCAATGCAGCTGCTTTTTTGGACCCCATCTCAGAATATTGGCCTTCAAGTCTTGGATCCATTATTCTGCTAACTTTCCTACCATCATTTAACATTGGCCTTGCCCATTCCACTAGGTTCTGTTCCCTTGGAGGGCGATTCTTGTCCACTGACCTTCTTCCTGTTAGCAGCTCCAACAAGACTACTCCAAAACTATACACGTCACTCATTGCTGTCAAGTGACCTATACACATTATTAAATTTTAGTAAGCTACAAGAATTCTATTTCAAGATGCTGACTAGTTGCTAATCATGGATTATATTATTATTCTTATTATTAACTGGAATTTTGGTTAAAAATATAATAAATAAATTTTTTACATGACGAAAAAAATATTAATGATTAGAAATTTAAAATAATAAACATGCCTGTCATGACATATTCTGGGGCTGCGTAGCCGTGAGTGCCCATAACTCGTGTTGAAACGTGGGTGTCATCTCCTTCGGGACCGTCTTTTGCCAACCCTAAATCAGAGAGTTTTGCACGGTAATCCTGGAAGAATATTAAATAAGAGTGAGTGTAAATTAATAAAATATTTATCTCACTTTATTGTAAACTATTTTACACTACTCCTTGTAAAATGTTGAATGAAATATACACATAAAGGTGACGTGAAACAGTAAACCTTTATGTATAATTGAGAAAGGAAGTTTTAGTGGAGCATTGGAGGGAGAAAGGGATACATACAGAATCTAACAAGATGTTGGAAGCTTTGAAGTCTCTATAGATGACTGGTTTTTCTGCTTCATGAAGAAAGGCTAGACACTTTGCAGCTCCAACAGCAATTTTCATTCTTGTTGACCATGCTAATGATGCCGAGAATCCTGGAATAGCCACAATATTATAGAATAGGTTAGTTTTCATGGTCTAAACAAACTGATTGAAAGAAAAATCATGGTTGTTTATAATAACAGAAATCTTACTTCTAAATAAATGATTTTCTAGGCTTCCTCTTGGTAAATATTCATACACCAGAAGCCTGTGTTCTTCTTCACAGCAGTATCCTATCAGCTTCACAAGGTGTGGATGCCTTAGTTGCCCCAGAAAAACAACTTCAGTCTGTCGTACGTAACCATCAGATAGAAAACAATTAAAGACTGTTAGAACTTAGAACTCAAATTAAAAGTGCTTACGTTTAAAAGAACTTATTTAATTTTACAAAAATGACTTATGACTTTCCTACAAGTTGATTTTAGTTTATTTAATAAGTCACGTAATTTTTTTCATAAAATTTCATTTAATAAGAATTTATCAAATAAATAATAAACAAATTTATTTATTTAAATATAACTTAACACACTCTTTAATAAATAACTTACAGCATATTTAGTTCTACGTCAAATAAACTCAAATATGGATTTATTTCAACACTACAAATTTTAAGTTTTAACTTTTTCTTTGAAACGTGATTTAATATGATTTTATTAAATTTTCAAACATGCACAGAGTATATATTTAACTTTTTATCAGTAAAATAAATTTTATTGGAAAAAAAACATTTGAAAATGATTTATGGGGATGAAAAAAAAAGTACGTACCAACCACTCTTTATGGCCCTGCGAGCCATCCAAGTCCAAGAGCTTAACAGCCACGGGCTGAGCCTTGAGACCATGCCTAAGCTTGTCATCAATGAACCCCTTATGCACTGGTCCGAACCCACCTTCTCCTAGAAAATTACTTGAAGAGAAATGCTGGGTGATAATCTTGAGCTCAGCAAGTGTAAAAACATGCAGGTTAGATCCTGCTAGAGAAATGGAGAGATCCTCTGAGAAAGTCGTGCTTGGATAACTCAAATCAGTCACAGAAATCCTGTGAGAAGAACTTGGCTTTGTAGCAACCACTTTCTTGGGCTTGGGTGAGGGATACTCACCCTTATAACAACCGGGGAACATGAATTTCCATATGCTTTTCATAATGGTCATTGTTGTTGATCAAGGGGGAAAATTGAACTTGAGTTATGGTTTTCTAGGATATATAGCAGTCTACAATCTCATAGCTACTATGCTCCTCAAGTGTTTGTATAGAGATATATACACGAGGATGCTTGAAAACTTGGTGAGAATATGTACGTATTAGGTGGGAAGAGTGATAGGGTCGTGGAAATGGAAATGTAAATGAGGTTTAAGATCCTTTCAAAGGGAAAGGTAGAGAGCCAATATTCAAATTCTTCAACTGCTCAGAGAGAAAAGAGGTTTTCGGCTCCTTTTTATATCAGCCCTATGTTGAATTTTTCCTCTAATTTCTTTTTGATTAGTTGTCTAGGTCCTATATGCTATGGAATTCTTCTTGTATTACATATATATATAGAAATATTAAGGGGTTGTAGTTGTTTGGCAAGCAAGAAATTGCCAAAGATATGAACAATTTGTTTAATATTATCTGATAGATGGGGAACCGAGTATCCCAAGTCTAAGATGTTGGTTAATGGAGAATGACATAACTAACCCTGATTGACTTTCATGCATTTATGGTGACAAATTTGGAAAAGAAACTTTGGCTTGTCATATTTGAAACCTTTTCAATTCTGAAGCACCTTCAAGAATATTGCCTTTCATTTTCTAATTGGAATAAAGTCTTGCACTGCTGCACGGAACCAAAAGAATTTCATAATTTAACATTGCTCTATTAATTGAAACCCCTTTTCTTCCTCGTTTAGTTGGGTTTTCATTGACCTTAATATCTCTAACACAAATTGTTGTTTGGATATGCGCCATCAACTCTTCTCTATTGAGCAAGGGTTTCTAGTACAAGTCTAAATTAAACTTCAATAATGCAATGAAAAGACAGAATGAGGAGATACAAAAGAACCAGTTTGCTACACATAGAAGTACAAAAAGGGAAATATCTCCCATTCCCCAGTGATTATTCAGAGGGTAATTATGTCCATGACGTGTGTGTAGTTGTACTATTTCTTTTGGTGGGGGGAAAGGGTGTAAAGCTAGTAGGTGTACTTTTAATTTTTTTTCTCTGCGTGTTTGTTCTTCGGATATTGAAAATAAAATACTTGGTTGGTCTGCTTGCAACCTTAGTTGGATTGATTTCTAGAAGATGTAGCTCAAGTATAAAATAATTCAACTTGTTTATGAAATGACAAAGCAACATCTAAACAAATAAATTGGAGGGATATGCATATCAATATCAACGACTAACACAAGGACTTATAATAGGCCTAACATACGGGGTTTTCTTCTGAGAATGCTACTGAAGGGAAATTGGAATGAAAATGTTATAGACCAAATTAACAAAAAAAAAGGCAAAAATATGATTCAGAAAATTCAAAACTTTTGGGAGAATTGTCTGTTTCTGAAAAGAGATATCTACATTCTCTACAGTGGATAAATTATAATAAATTTTTATATTTATAAATTTTTTAACCTTTTTATATCAGACTTGGATAAATAAATTTACTTCAGCACAAGACTCACGTTGCTATGCATTTGACTTTTTTGGTTTGTAGTGTAAAAAATGGGGATTTCCATCGCCTAAAAGAAAAAAATTATAAATCTTTGCAGCTCCGAAAGAAACTTCTATTCTAGCTTCTCCCCCTTATTCATTATTGTCGGAGTGGGAACTACAGAAAAGTCATAAGAACATATAAGTTTGAATGGTAAACTGATGACAATTTTCAAAATAGATCTCTGTGGCCAATTGTAAATATAAAAATTAACATAGAATTAAACTCAATTAAGTGGATAACCTTGTTAATTACACCAAGTTTAGATAATAAAAAATTAGAATAAAATTAAACACCAAGATGTGTTGTTTGAGGGTTCATTCCGTGGGCAGAAAGTGGTTTGGGGGTAAAGCTTGAGATGATTAGTAATAAAATGAGAAGATAATCACACAAATGGAAGAATTAATGTATTGTCCTTTCTAATAATTTTTGGTCGTAAAATAATGAACGAGGTTGGTATCTTCCAAGTAATTTGGACTCAAATATTGTGTGCGCTCGAAATGAAAAATGAGAAAAGTGAAAACCGCGGTGATTAGCGAATAGCGAATACCTTTCAAACGGGGTGCCAAATGAAGACAATTCCGCCAACAAGGGAGTAGGTTATGTGGGGGCCATTCCACGTGTCATCATCTTGTCAAAGTCAATGAAAATGCTTCGCATTTGCATACAATTTTAACGACCTTGTCAACACTGCCAAACCTGACAATTCAGCCCCCATCACTTGGCATCCACGAAAAACAAAACCGAGTGCCGCATTCTAAGTAACGCTACAAAATTGGATAATCATGCTCTAATGTCACTTCTACATTTCTTCTTTTACCTCTCTTTTAATACTGAATTAAGCTTAATATCCTAAACAATTAAGTTAATCAAGTTTCTGCAAACGTTAAAAACAAGTATCTCGAAACTGAAATTTTCCTAATGCGATTCCGTCTTATATACTTTTCTCATAGAACATAAATAAAGGCCCTGTCGATTTGTATGTATAATAAATATAAGAATTTGGACGAGATTACACTAACAAGCTCGAGAAAAGAATAATAGTGTTTTAAAGTGTTGTTAATTCCATGAGAAAACACTTTCAAAACAGCAATATTAAAAGGATACCCTAATATTCAAAGGTTACTCTTATCTTCAGGCTAGGACAAGTAGAGAGTCACTTATATAATAATAAGCAAGTAAAATTATCTTAAGGTATATTCAGTACGTAATTGGGATATAAAAGGAGGGGAGGATAAATATTTTATTTTTAAATTAAAGTAACTATATAATATTTAATTTTTTTATTTTAAAAAAATATAAAATTAGAAGTTATTATTATCATTAAAATATTTGTCCTCTCTTTTTTCTGGTTAAAATCCAACACTAGTCAAACATATTTTTAATATTTACTTTCTCTATTCACAAATTTTAAATTAGATTCATCTTACTCTAAAAAAGTTGTTATTGTTTATCACTCATTTTGACAGGAATCAGTAATAGCATACGTAAGAGCCAAATGTGCTTTTCTTTAACATTTTTTATTATTGAGTAAATTACACTATCCTCCTAAAAAATCATACTACATTATATCACCCTTCGATATTAATATTTATCAAAATAAAATTATAAAATTTAATTAAAAAAACTTAAAAATTATACCTAATTTGTATTCTTGCTAAGATGCCTCCAATTGGTTACGGGGCTTCAAGTGAATTGAGAGCTCTCAAACATGATACACATCAGAATGGACGTTGCGTAATCGTCACTGGTACAGTTGTTTATTAAAAAGTAAAATCTTAGATTCAATCTTCTTATTCTTATCATCAAGTCTATATATATTCTAAAATGTTTAGAAGACATTAATTTACATATCATGATTTAATTTGAATGCTAGAATTTAATATGATTTTTTTTCTTTAATTAAATTGAGAGGGCCTTAATAGAAACATAGTTCGTAAGATATATTTGTTTTTCATCGTCCAAGTAATATGCTGCTTAGTTGTAATATTTTTGTTATATTTTAGATTATAAATGACATCTTATTTAAATAATAAGAAGAAATGAAAACAGGCATTCATCAATAGGGATAAGATAAAGATGTAACACTTATTTAATTCAAACGGATTGCGTTATACGTTGGAGTATTAAATTTTGCGCATTGCACACAGTGCATCTGTTCTTATTTATTAATTCCCGGTTTTATATTATCTAGTAATCCAATCGATAACTAAAACCCTTGTTGCTAATTAAGTATCAATGCTTGTTAAATAATGAAGTTGAAGTGATCGTTTCGTTGTGGTGTGAATGAGTGAATTCGATTGTATTGTTGAGAACCATTCCCACTCAAAAATTAAGAAAGTGTCAATGAATGTCGTCCTCTGTATTAGGGTGAAACATATATGAGTATGGGGTCAACGGAGAATCAAAATAACCAAGATTTTCTACCAAAGGGTTTTCATATTGTCCAAAGCCAGTCATAGAATTAACCATCTCAGAAAAGCTTCTCCATTTTACCCTACTTGCAGCTTGTTGGTCATAATCAATATTCAGAAAATTAACAACCTTCCACAAGAATGATTTAAATAAAACTTCCTTCAATTTACGCTATTGTAATAATATTCATTGTAAAAGGGAGTTCAAATAATTTTTTAACTTAAATATAGTTTTATTTCTTATTTTTTAACTAAAAAATTATAAAAAATACTGAAATTCATGGGTAAAATTGTAAGAAATTTCTGCAAAAGAAAAATCTGCAGAGAAAAAAGATAATTTTTAAGTAGTATTTTGGTTTCTTTAAATTTCATTTTATGATTTTGGTCCTTGTATTTGCATAATTTAAATATTTTACTTTCACCCACTGATGCAGCCACCTGAATAATTGACAAATAAAAAAATTTCCATAACTAAATCACCATTTAGTAGTTATCAGAACTAAGAGTGTTGAGTTTAAAAAAAATTAAATGATAAAAAAATTTAAAGGAATTAAAAAAAACCGTGAAAAATATAAAACCAAAAGTATATTTAAGTCATAATTTTATATACAATAATTGTCTTTACTGATGTTTAGGAAACCAGTGAGGCTATCACTAATTTGACATTCTATAAAAATTTCTTTTTCAATCATAATATGACTTTAACTGAAAAAGAAAATAAAAGAAAGTAAAAAAAAGTATTGTTTCATGAATGCTTTAATTAGTAGATTGAGTCTCCGATGGTTTTGGTCATGCCAAAGGGCTACATATCATGACCATGTGAGATGCCTACAAAGGCACGCAAAACCATATATATGATGCACAAGTCTTGGGGGCTGTATGTCATCCAAGCCCAAACCAATCCATCACATTACCATGGAAAATAATTTTAGTCTCTTAAGGTTCAGTTATATTTATGGCATTAATAAAGCAAACTTCAATATTAATAATCCAAGAAACATTTACATAATTTCAATTTTCAGGAGTTATCAATTATAATTCTTGAAGACTTTGAATTCGAAAAAAGCTTCATGGAGTAATCAATTTTTACTATTTAGTGGTTTGAAATATTATATAAATAATTAATTAAAATAAACCTAAGACTTACTCATCCGCTAACAAGTGGATTAAAAGTAGATGTTCTACCTCGGTTAACTTTGCTTACAGCGATAAATAGGAGGAAAAATAATTTTAATTCTTGATAAATGTTGAAGAAGATTAACCCAACATTTAATTGAAACATATGACTTATAAAGGAAGGAAGTCCATAATAAAGCACACACCCATGACAATAGTTAGTTTTATATTCACTGTTGAATAAATTAAGTTATGAATAACTTCAAATTTACTGTTAAATCAACCTAGTTTTGCTACCTATCTTTGATGAAATGAAGGCAACTAGGTGTATATATGTGAGGAAGATGACCTCAATGAACTACGTGCCCATATGATGATCAAAAACTATATTCTGATATTCGCGTGACATTAAAAAACTAATTTGACTATAAAGTTGCCTAGGTTAAGTGGAACTCATCAAAATAGTCAAACATGTTCACACTTCTAGAACTAGTCAGCAACTATTATTACCTCACACACATCGTGAAACATGTACCTTAGTGTGTGCTACTGTTTATTTAGCATAATTTAGAACGTGAGTTTAACTCATACTTAGAACGTATAGTAGTTATTTTCCAGCAGTTATCTAGCTTAGAATATATGAATAGGATTTTAAAATCTCATTATAATTAGGGAGTTTTTCTTAAAAAGAGAGATATTTTTTAAGTCAAAGTTAGAGAAAAAAATTGAAAAAAAAAAAAAAACACAAGATGATAGAATGAAAACACCAGACACAAATTAAAGACATCATTACTCGTCGATACCCTTATAACATGCCTTTCAAATCTGCACATCATGATCACTTTTAGTAACATTACCACAAATATTGAAAAAAAAACATTAAAAGAAATATTTAATATAATTTCAAGTTTTTATTCAAGTTACATATATATATATATATATATATATATATATATATATATATCTTTTAAGCTCAATTCAATGTAACTTTTTCCAATTACTTTTAAACTTGCGATTTCAATTATTTTCATATTTTATCTTTACTATACTTTCTTAATCTTGTACTAAAAGATCTCTTTAAAAATTTATGAGAGGGTATGAATCCAACCTCAAAACTACATTGGACAAATATTCATTTAATTACTAAAACTTTTTCGAAACACATTAAACTCAAATTGTTGCGCAAAAAACAGAACATTTGATCATATAAACAACCGGAAAAAATAATACATAATCAATCTCAACATTTTAAGGATAAGATTCATATTTGAAGTAGGCACTTTCCTCGTTATCAATAGTCAAGATTGAGACTAATACATTAAGAGAATCTGAAGACATACTAAAAGGGCCACTCCCTCAAAAGTAAGGATGTGGTAGCATGCACGGTCAGGAAGAAAGTCAGCTGAAATCTCAGTTAGAAAAACTTTTGATCACAAATTAGCTGATACAGTAATTATTGATGCTATTGTTGTGAAACATTATTCATTCTACATTTTTGTAAACGTGGCTTTGATGGATTTAGGAAATGATAGACAAGTTTAGGAAGTTTAACTATTTGTATAAGCTTATAAATAGTAAGTGTTCAGCAACTGTAATGGAAGACACACCCTTAACTCGTCAATAAGTAACGTCTCTTTATATATATATTATTCCGTTACTTTTTAGTATTTTAATGCTTTTTTATTGCTTGACTTATTGCATTTTTTACACGTTTTCTACCTACCTTTAATGCAATCCTTAAACGTAGTTAATAATCACTTTAAGCACTTTCTGGAACAACTTACAAACCCACATCTGGAAAAAATGTTCTTTTATTAGCATGTGTGCGTGTATATATATATATATATATATATATATATATATATATATATAGAGAGAGAGAGAGAGAGAGAGAGAGATCATTATGCTTTAAATCATTGAAATTTCTAAGCTGATTTTAGATCGACACAATCAACTTTTCTGGCATACGTCTGAACATAAGTCAAGATTGCAAATAGTAATTGCTCCTTAATTCCATTTATAATGAGTGTCATTTTAGTAAAAAAAGAAAATTGTTTTTGAGATTTAGGTCATTTTAATATTTCAATAAAATGTTATTTTTTATTTTTATTTTACTCCAAATAAATAAAAAAATGTAGATATTTTTAATTATTGTGTAAATCATTTTTCAGTAAGGAACATTAGTTTTATAAGGCGAATTTGGCAGATTATTCTTTTAACTGACATATTTATTACTTTTTAAAATACTAGAGAAAAATAATTGGAGGGAATAATAATTTTCTAATTAATACTTAGCGTGTAATAATATTCTTTTAACAATAAGTTGGTACGTAAAGCGACAATAAGAAGGGGAAGACCAGTTAAGTTACAATCGTTATTCTTTTTATCACAACAAATCGTCAAATACAGGGTTAATTAAGCTTGGGAAGAAAAATTCAATCAAACAACAACCAATTTATTTTCTCAACTTCTCTATCAGATTTTACCAAACATTTAAAGCCCATTTTCAAGAAATTTAGTTTTGCCAGATTGACTTTTCTAACGTTTTGCTTTTGAAATTTATTGTGCCAAATCATTCCCCATTTTTCCTCGCCATACAAATCAACTAACTATACAAAATAAAACACGTAAAAACATAAACAAGACTAAAAGTAATTATTTTATATTTTATTGACAGCATGTTTAAAAATGATTAGATCTTAAAAATAAATAAATTTTATTTTAAAATTAATGAAAATAAGTTATTTCATGGAAACAAACTAAATCAAACTCGCTCCAACATTAAAAAAAAAAGTCTCCGAGAATAATGGCTGATTTCATCAACATTTGCACATTACCTATTTTTTTTTAATATTATTGACAAGTAAACCCTAACTACTGATTAATTAGACGTTGGTCAAAATTAAAATCACAAGTGTGGAACTGGGGACAACCCGTCTGGGGATTCCAGTTCTTCTAGATTAGATTAGAAAGTGATCTCCTAAGCCATTAACTACACGTGTGGTAATTATATTCTTTTTCTAAAATAAAAAATAAATTGGTAGAAAAATTAATAATAGTACACGTGATTATTTAAAATTAAACAATTGAATCACAAGTTCAACCACCAAGGACTCTAGCATCTCTCCAGCAAGGCACTAGTTATAGGGTCAACTCGTTTACACGTATCCCATGCGGGGTTAAGAGTGAATATTGATGGAGAATTACATGTCATTCGTTAAGCCTTCCTAATGCTCCTATGTGACTCTATGATTACATCATTCTATAACTTTATACTATTTTGTATGATAATATGAAAATATTTTACCTGTTGTGTGTATCACAGACTATACTTATTCTTTAAAAAAATGAAATAAAATTGTCCCTACGATGGATGATATTCATATTCACACAAGTTCGATAAATGTATCTTGCTTACACTATAGGCTGAAGAACTGTTTCCCTTTTTAACCTACTAAAAATGTGAATTTATGGCAAGTTGAGACAAATTTACGCATTGGATCTATTTTAAAAAATCAAATAATTAACACATTATTATCTATTTTTTTTAAAATAATTTTTACGTGAGTCAGCTTCTTAACCCACTCTGCTTTTTTCTCTTCTATCTTTTGCAAGGTGTTGCTCTAACCCACCCATAAACAGGCTAGGGTAATGTTTCTAACTCAGTTTTAAAAATGAAATGGGTTGAGTCAATCCAATTTTAAGCAAGCTTTAAGCGGACTAGACTAACCTACTTGAAAATGTTACAAAGGCATATATGGGCTTACTACATGTATTATTAATTTGTTGGAAAAATTCTACTTCCACAAAGATTGATTATGGAAATATACATACCAAAAAGAAAAAAAATTAATAGACACAAAAGATTTGTCATTGTGTTTGTTTGAAGGGAAGGAATGAAGGGGAGAGAACATTAGTATTATCATGTAATTTGTTAGAATCGTGAATTTCAAGATTTTGTGGTGATTTTTTTATTTATTTTTTGAACCCTAACAAATAATAACTTACAATTTCTACTTATGATTTCACCCATTTGATTACTAATCAAACAAAAAATTAATGATTTTTCATGTAATTTTCATTTGTTATTAAAAAAAATGAATAGTAAGACAAAAACAGTTTAAATTTTTCCACATAACTTCAATAATCATTAGTTAGACACATATATACTTTATTTTATAGTTTAATTTAAACATATATTTTAACTTATCTTTTTCTTCGTATAATGATTTCAACAATTCCTTACAATAGTAAATGTTAAAGAATACTCAATTTATGTTGCATGATGTCTATAAAATATCAAAAAAATTCCCCTTTAACAAAGTTAGGTTGCAAAATCATTCACAAATTATTCTAACAAAAGCTTACCTTCGTGTTTATGCAAAATACGAGTAAGTGTACCTAGCTATCGGCAAGTAATAAAAGAAATAAAAAAAATTGATAGATATCATCTCATGCGACTATGCATTATTACTAAGATTATTAACTTTCAATTATTTAAGTGAATCGAAATTAAAAAATTATTTAAAATAACATGAAAAAGAAAAAGAAATGTAATCAAGGCTAAGAGTAAAGAGCAAAAGAAAAAGAAAAGTATCTATAGCGGTCAAGTAAAGGGTGTTTGATTACACCTGCTTATTTAGCAAGGTTCATGTCTTGTTTCTTTTATCATTTATGTTTCTATTATATTTAATGATCATTAAATATTGATGAAAAAAAATCTTAATTTTATCTCAAATAGTCATGCAATGTAAAGAATTAGAAAAAACATTAATATCTAAAAATTTTGTTAATTCAATAAATGATTAATAATTTAAAATTAAGATTAATTTTAAAAATTTTAAATTAATTAAATTTTAACAACTATAGAAAACCTAACTAAATATATATATATATATATATATATATATATATATATATCCATAATAATATTAATTTCCTCTTATCATGAACTTTTAGATTAAAGCTTACATATTATCCTATTTATTTATTTACTTTATTTAAAAAAAAAAATACCCTAATCTTATCAAAATAAATTATAATTAAAAACAGTCACTTGCAAATAAATATATTTTCAGACATATGTTATCTAACTCATATTGTGCTTTGTCAAAATTTGATTTTAATATATTTTTAGTTTATATACTTGATATTAATTTTCAAGTTTTTGTAAAATGGTCTTTGCAAAAAAATCATTTTTTTTAAATTATCATTGTTGTTAGTAAATATTATAATATTATTATTGTTTAATGACTTTCACTACTATGAATGAACTAAGGTTTAACTAGTAAAATAGTTTTTGTGGATGTTTATAACCATGAAACCCCACTCATTTAGAATCAAAATTGTTTTCAACATTCTCACACGACTAATATAGAGCACCATTAATGTAATTCTATGAGTCATCGGATTACACATGTATATACTTTTGTACTTTCATTGTTTATGCTTAGAATAGTTTGTTTTAGACCTTGTATTTTGGTCATGGGCTCGGGAAGCCCATTGGGCTTTAGGATGACGTCTTTTGTATTTTTCTTTGGGCTTGTATTAGGCCATGTTTCAGGGCATGTATTCAACCCAAATTCCCATCCTCTTTCTTTTCCTTGTTTTAAGGCTCATTAGAGACCATTTTGGACCTTGAGTTAGCTTGCCTATATATAGGCTAAGCTCCTTTATAATTTTCAGATTTTTGATTCATTTGATGCATTTTTCAGCATAGTCTCCTCTTGAGTAAGTGGGTTTTCTTTAAATTTTCTCATTGAAAAATTTAGAACCATACTCTTATCATAAATTCATCCATGTGGTGAGTGTATTGGTGCTTATCTCCAATCTTGTAGAGTGGTGTGCTGCATTATAATTCCATTTCTTTACTTTTCACTTGTTTTTCCTTCTTATTTGGCGCTGGAGAAACTCTCCATACGTTTGCTCAAAATCGTGGCTGAAACATCTCTTAGACGATCCGCCTTTAATCATTCTTAAAGGAAGCTTCAAGGATCACATCAACCATAATAAAATTTATTTAAAAGCTAAAATTTGTTATGATTATTGTTCATATTAAAATACTCTTTATTTAGAATTTTACTACTTCTCTGTGTTATTCTCATCTTCACTTTGAGTATTCACAAATTATATTAGAATTTAAATTTGTTTCAATCTATTTGCAGAAAAGTTTAAATTCAATTCAATCCAATCAAAAGTGGTTTGGATTAGATTGAATAATCTATTTTTTATAATTTTTTTATTTAGTTAAAAAGTAATAAATAATAAATTTATTAGTTATTTTACATTAGTTTTAAATAAAGTTAATTTCTTATGCAAATTATTAAATTTATATAAAAAATTGATATAGAAGAGTAATTTTAAATTATTTTAAAAAGTATACCTATGTAATCATAAAATTAATAAGATATATCTCTAAAAAGTAATAATATGGTATAAATCTAAAAATAAAATCATAAAGAGTTAAGTTTTATAATTTTATTAATATATAATCTTAAAAGTATGAATGATATGTTAATTTTATATAAAATAAAATATAAATATGTAAATTAAGTTTAGATTGGATTAGACCGATTTTAATGTAGGATCCAAGATCCAATCTAATGTAATAAAAAAAAAGTTAATTTAAAGAATTTTAATTTATTTAATTTGTGTGATTTCTATTGAATTGAATCCACTTAGAATATGTTTGTCATTTTGGTTTCTTGTCAATCGATTATTGGTACGTGGTTTTGCGTGTTTATTTGGTTCGATGACTTAAAAACTATTAACCATGCTTATGCAGTTTGATTCAGTAAACATTTCAATATAATAGACAAAAAATTATAAAAGAAGAAGGATTAATACACATGGTGAAGTTAGTTATGCCATTAATAAAAGTTAATTAAAAGATGAAAATTATTGGTTAAACACAAAAATATTATATTATATTGATGACATTAAAAGGTCTACTAAAAATAAGGATTATTTTAAAAACTTTTTTTAAAAGAAATATATGCCGTCATTATTAATAATTTTACTCGAGATAATCGTGGCTTTCTAAAAGAATTATTTATTGGATCAAAGTTTCATCTATCAAGGCTCCTTGCAGTTCATGTGACAATTCATAATTGGTTATTATAAAGAAAATAATGTGACTCATCTATACAATATATTTTTTAGCAGAATCATAAAAAGTAAAGTAATTAATTATAAAGGCTACATGTATATATATATTACTTAAATAGTTATATTTCTTTTCATTTTTTTAAGCAGACAATAAAAAATTGTTTGTTTTTCTTTTTAAAGAAAAGGCTAGCATATATTCTTGATAATAGATTAAAAATTTGATTTTATTATTTCACTTGTGTTACTATTTTATTATTATTTCTAAAGTGCACTCCATGATTAAAATTCCACAATGGAGATTTTCAATGAACTTACTTCTGAAAAAGCGTCTCGATTCATTTATGCGAGGCTGTCATCTCACGTGGGACACCACACATTTGGACAAAAAAATTCTTTGGTTTTTTTTACATATTATTTGTTATTTAATGCATACAGATGTATAAGTAATCATATTTTATATATGATTATCCATATATTAAATAACATTTGAAATATTTATAATAGATAATATCCAAGTAAAAATCACTTTTATTTCAAACTTTTTAGCTCTAACATGACTGAACCAAAATACCAAAACACTCAAATTCTCATAAACGATATTATTATGCAAGATAATTTCACTAAACTATTTACAAACTAAGATTTAATATATTTGAAGCTCATATGATTTAGGAAATTAGACGTACATATGAGAAGAGTAAACCATATTAAGTATAGTTTCTTAAAAAAAGAAAAGTTAAATGAAGAGTACTAATCTTACAAACAATCATCCACTTATATCGATCTTATAATAAATTCTGTACAATTGATATTTTTGTATATATAAAATATATTACCAAATGTTCATTTCATTCACAGGGTAACCCAAATACAAAGTAGTTACAGCACGCGAGGGTTGATTTAGAATAATTTTTAACAATATATGTTCAATATATTTCTTCAAATTACTTGATATAATACTATTTAAAACAGAAAAAAACTAATTAATCATTTCTCAAAATTGGTAAAAAATGAAATAAGAATAAATTTATATATATATTAGTTTCTATGCATAATTAAGTCGTATAAATGTTCGAATCTGAGCCAAGCCTTTCAATTACTTGATATTTTAACATAACTAAATATTTATTTATTTATTTTAGCATGGAGTTGCTTGTACGACAAAAACGCAATAAGGAATCGTTACAATGGCTCGGGTCCCACAAGCAATGACTGCGAGTGCAAGAAAATATCTCCAATACCACGTCACGCAACACGTCATCACCTTTTTAAAATCACAACCACCAAAAATATTGTAAACAAAGAGCTTAGAAGGGTAGTTCGGTCATTTCAATTCCTGGGATAACCAATGCAATTGAATCATACAAATAGAACATAAGCACGGGGAAGATTCCACATCTGTGGGAGGAAAAAACAGAGTGGAAAACATGGAACGGTTGTCAGTGGTGTGGTGCTCGGTGGCGGTGCTATTGTGCGCCGTGGCAGGCGCATCGTGGTTGGAGGAGTCGAACCCAATCCGAATGGTGTCGGACGAGGTACGACAGGTGGAGGCTGAGGTGGTTGGGGTGATAGGGCGTTGCAGGCACGCGCTTTCGTTTGCGCGGTTCGTTCACAGGTTCGGGAAGAAGTACCGAAGCGACGAAGAGATGAAGCAGAGGTTCGAGATATTCTCAGAAAACCTAAGGTTCATTCGTTCAACCAACAAGAAGCGCTTGTCCTACACTCTCGCTGTTAATCGTACGTGTTCCTCTTCTTCTTCCTCTTTCAATCGTTGGATTTTGATATGGTTGTTAGGGATCTGAGTCCCATAGCAAATCATGCGTGTGAGCCACTCAAAGTGTTGACCTCTGCTTTTGAGTTTGACTCATCAACCCCCATGCTTTCGATGTAGAAAAGAGAGAGAGAGATAATATAGCATTTTTTTTTATTGTTTAGATAATGAAAGAAAAAATAATTATTTTTTGTCTGATTTTATTGAAAATAAGAAATAAAAAATGTCTTTGCCTTAATATTTTAATATTTTTTTAAACAGGGGATAGTAAATAAATCAACAAGCTTCTTATTTTCTTTTTACATAATTAGAGAAAAAAAAATCTGAAACTCGCATAATTTTTTTCTCATATATATATAATATTCCCTTATACTTATTTTCAAGCTAATAAAAACTCAGGATAAGTGCTCACTTTTTAATGAACAGATAGTAGGGTTTTTTTTTTTTTTTCATTTTCATAAGTTTCTTTTCGTTTACGAAAATAAGCTCAAAATAGATTATACGTGTTTCAAGACTAACATGATTACAGAAAAAAAAAATCAAAGTTTTTCAATATTTTCAGTACAAATTTTTAAAAATAAAATAAAAATTTTTATAATTAAAAACAAAAAGCTTTTTTTAATACCTAGTGACCTCTAATTTTGTTTTACTCTATGAAATGTATCATGAGCGCTTATCTTTCAAGAAAGACCCTTTTATATATATAAACATAATAAAAAACTTTTTTTTAATGGTAATATTTCTAATATTTTTAAAATAAAGAGAATATTCTATATCTTTTAATATGAAATAATTATTATTTTAATTTTACATTAAATATGTATAAAAATTGTGGTAATTATTGATTTATATTAAAAAATATATAAATATTTTTTAATTTTTAAAATATATGACAATCACCAATATAAATATATTTATCTTAGTAATTAATTTAAGAATAGTATAAAATAATCTATCAAGCTTATGGATACAGAAACAAACATCTTTATTTATCTAACAATCACTTTTCACATGATTAAAATTTCAAATAATAATAATATGATCTTAAAAGCCTGCTAATTTATTAAAGAGAAATTTAAAATGTTTTTTTATATATATTTTTGAGTTTAAGTTTCGTGAATTGTAATTGATTTTCTTAGAAAGAGGTAACCAATAAAAAAATTTGTTGATGATCATATTTTCCGATAGATTCTATAGTAATTATTGGTAAGACTTAAATAAAAGTTATATCTATTTATCACCAGAAAGTATCTTTTTAATAATTTTTATTATTTTATAAACGTTAGATAGAAAGAGTTAAATTTATTCTTAAAGTAATATATGTTATCAAACAGATTTGAGTGATTTGACTTGGGAAGAGTTCCAAAGACACAGATTAGGCGCTGCCCAAAATTGCTCTGCCACTCATAAGGGCAACCACAAGCTTACCGATGTTGTTCTTCCTCTCGAGGTATGATGCCAAGACCCTCTCTTTGTTACTCTTTTTTAAACTTCTACTTAATTGCATTCATCTTTGAAACAAATTGAAAAACGAAAATTATGTATACGATGGTATGTGACTAAAATAATGTAAAAAAATCTAATAATATACTCTTTATTATTTACTAAAAAAATACTAATTTAAAAGTAAAAAAGAATGTAACTCATATAATTTTTAGTTGTTTTTAATAAGTTTTAACTAATAACAAAAGTTGTGTTAGAAAGTGAAGTGATAGTATTACTTAAATAATATTACTTATATTCACCATCAAGTTTTTATTCATAATACATAGGGAGTGTGACAGTTAATTCATATAATATTAATTACTATCTAACAATGGTGTATTTCTTTCAGAATTTTAGAAAGTAATTATTTACTTTGTATAAATATATAAAAAGACATGTTACTAGTTTTAATTTTTATTTATATTTTAAAAATATTAAATATATTTATTTTTTATGTGATATTTTCTTTGTATAAATATAAAAAAAAATTAAGTTATTCCATAAGATAAATAATTCTACACGGATTAATGCAATTAAAATATTATATAAAAAATTAATAATTTTCTGTTTATATTTTTAAACACAATCTCATTAATCCTCTAATGATCGGAATATTTACTATATGGGTGACTTAAGATAATGTAATATTTGATTCCATATGCCATGTGTGCAGAAAGACTGGAGAAAAGAAGGAATAGTCAGCGCAGTCAAAGATCAAGGCGGCTGCGGATCATGCTGGACATTCAGGTTATTTTGGACCCTCAAGCTCATTTGGAAATTAATTCCTGAAATTTAATTTTGGAAAATAACTAATAACTTTTAGAATCTTATTTCTGGAAGATAAAAAAATTGGTGTGGTCAGAAAAATATCTTGTTGCAAAAAGAATTTTCCTTTTATTTTTGTAATGAATAAGGCACACTAACTTGTGATGGTTCTAACCATGATGTGATATGTGCAACATGCAGCACAACTGGGGCTTTAGAAGCAGCCTATGCACAGGCATTTGGAAAGAACATATCTCTTTCTGAGCAGCAGTTAGTGGATTGTGCTGGTCGTTTTAATAACTTTGGCTGTCATGGTGGATTGCCATCACAAGCCTTTGAGTACATTAAATACAATGGTGGACTTGAGACAGAGGAAGCATATCCCTACACTGCAAGAGATGGTGTCTGCAAGTTCTCAGCTGAAAATATTGCTGTTCAAGTTCTTAACTCTGTTAACATCACCTTGGTAATTAAACAGACCGATTTCTCTCATTTCCTCAAAATGAGTTTTCTAATATACTCCTCAACTGCATTTACATGAGAGTGTGTTTGGGTGAGCCATTGCAAATTTTCAATCAACTTGATTTTGTAGAATTGATTTTTCTTCAAAGTAAGTTTAAGGTAACATGATTTATTGTTGAAAACTTGTTTCCTCAAAAGTAAGTTTGTAGTAAAATTCAGTATAAAATTTTTAAATCAATGTAAAAATTACAATTTATCCTGTTGATTCCAACATTGGTTGGAAGATGAAATCAATTTTAGTCAAAAGTAACCGAACATTAAAATTTTAAGAAAATCACGTTACAATGAATTGAAGACAAATCCTTAAGATTTTAAAGTGCATCAAAGCATGCACCTAATATTGTCTTATGTTTGGAGTGCAGGGTGCTGAGGATGAGTTAAAACATGCAGTTGCACTTGTTAGGCCAGTTAGTGTGGCATTTGAGGTGGTGGATGGTTTCCGACACTACAAGAAAGGAGTATACACCAGTAACACTTGCGGTAGCACTTCCCAGGTGAGTTTCTATTAGGGATTTCATGGCATAGTCAAGTGTCCAATAAAAAATTCAAAACTAAATGGTTTGCTAGAAGCTTATGCTTTGATCTTTTGCCAATGCATCATACAAATATTAGCATCGCAAATGTTACTTAACAATTTGATGTGTTAAAAATGCTCAAGTTGCATACTTCTGCAATTCCATTTTGGTGATTGGAGAGTTGTCAAAATCTGAATTTGATTGGCAGGATGTGAATCATGCCGTTCTTGCTGTTGGGTATGGAGTGGAAGATGGTGTCCCATATTGGCTCATTAAAAATTCATGGGGAGAGGACTGGGGTGACAATGGCTACTTCAAGATGGAGATGGGAAAGAACATGTGTGGTAAGTATCAGTTAGAGCCCAATTCTCAATAACAAACTTTGCAAACCTCGCCTTAATACACATAAAAGTTAAAGGACAAACTATCATTGTCCTTTGTTAAAGAATCAAAAGTAAAATCTTTTAAAAATTATTATTAATGCACTTTCATTGTGTTTCCAACGTACCTCTAACATAATTTTTAATAAAAAAATTATTGATCAATATACTTAAAAACAATTGTCCTTTACTAGTTTGTTGATTGGCAAAGTTTAGTAAAGGGAAACAGGTTGTGAGAAGAATTTCAATTGAAATTTTCGTCTCTCTGATCTCTTAGGTGAAACTTGTTGCCTTCCTAGAGTTGTTGATAGAAAAGCTGAAATTCTTAATTTATAAATTTAATATGAATCAATTTGTAATATTGATTTTGCTGTGTATATTTTCAGGTGTTGCAACCTGTGCATCTTATCCTATTGTAGCCTAAATTGCATAAAATATGGTCCCCTGTGACAATCACCCTGCTCGTCATATTCCAGTATAGAAGATTAAAGATGGTCTTTGTATTGTGATTACTGTTCCATGTTGATATGATGTTGAAGATCAGTAAGAAGTTGCTATAAACCACGTACGAATATCATGGAGTAAAACGTTTGTTATTGAGACAAATATGATCATAAATCAGTTAGTTGTTAAATATTTGCAATTTATTTGTGCTCCCCGCTTTAATTAGCAAGTTAAAGATAGCATCCGATACTACTGCGCAATATATCTTACATTGTGAACACAGTCACAAGTAAATCAAACTTTGCTCAGATACTATCAATAGCCATTTTTCTTAAGATTTATCTTAGTTCGTGTAGTAAATGACCGCAACTTAAATGAACTAATTCTTAGTGCATTTAGGATGAAATTATTTATCTCATAAAATTATTTAGACAAACTAAGGGTGAGCAAAATGGTTGTACCGATCAAAAACTGAAAGAATCGAACAAAAATCAAGTGCATTGGATGGATAAGATCATGTTTCAGTTTTTCTAGTTAAAGAATTGTGTATGGATATAAGGTGGAGTTGGGATGACATAAATATTTTTTATCAGTATCTAAACTTGGTTGAGGTTCATACGAAAAAATTAGACACATTTATTTGTGTTATTTTTATCTAAAATTCTTCCATTATTAATATGATTATAAGATATAAAAGAAATATTTAAGATAAAAATTACTTGAAGAAGAATAATAATAAACATAAGTGCTTGGTCACTTGAAGAGTGATGCTAGTACAATTGAATTAGATTCCTTATCTATTATTTATTTAATTAATGTCTGATGTTTTAATAAATGGCAAGAGATTCCACTAACCACTAATAAGTCTTATCTGTGATAATTCAAGACCATTTTTCACTTTGGACCAAAATGATTAGAAAAATCAATTCTTTATTACTGTTTATTCTATTCACTCTTCTCCATTATTTTTCTTCCCCCTCTTCATCATCCATCCATTGCAACAGGAGGGGAGGGTCAATGTTGTGCATCACTCCATGCGAGATAGTCAACAGTAACAAAGAACAACCATCTTTACCGCATGCAGAGTCGAGATGATTCAGACCTCAGTTGTCAAAAATCCCAAAAAATAAAATAAAATGTGTATACACACAGGAGTAATTACCAGTAAGAACAAATTTATCCCATCTTAACTCATTGTTTACCTCAGTTGTCAAAATGGTTTATGTATACCCGGAAATTCAATCGTAACTTTCTATTTTTAAATAAAAAATTAGTAATTTATTTAATGTGTATCTAAAGACATATCGCATATAATAGTTCTAAATAAGTCAAACATGATTGTCAAAGTAGAGTATACATGTATTTTAGATTAAAAAAAACATATAATAAAATATTAATAATTATTAAGTTTCTATTAAAAATTATAGCATTTAATATTAGTAATATAACGACTCTTGTAATTCTATGTAATTTTTTTAAAAAAATTACTGTAAATAATGTTTTTATTGTTTATCTTTCCACATGCGTTTGTAAAACTGAAAGAATTAATGTATAAAGATAAGCATCGAATGGAAGTTAAAGATAGTCTAAGGTAACAGATCCTTATTGAAACTTGGATTGGGAATTGGAAAATTGTGCAGCCACCTTGAAGACACAATACCACTAACCTCTCTCACTATCTTCTCAATCACAAAGCAAAAAACTCAAGATCCTAATATGTGAAAGTATTTTGTTGAAATTAGTATTGACGATAAAAAAGAAAAGAAAAGTGTAAATGCAACTTTGCAAGGCACGAAGAAGATAATTAGGTTATGTGGCTAAGAATAAGACTACTCATATAGCCCATCATAGGGATAATTGTAAGTTAATTTATAAATATTAAAATGTAGGAAGTTTACTTACTAATGCAAAAGAAAATTTGATCCACATGCTAATAGTAAAGTTTTATCTGACTTGATTATTTCATGCGGTACTTCATTAACATTGTTAAGTAGGGTATTTAGAAAATACTAAAAAAATTTTAATGAAAAGAGTAACTTCATTATTAGAAATATTGTTAAAATTGATGTGATGAAAATTTACGAGTTCAAAAAAAATTAAAATTATAATTTATTCAAATTTCTATAAGAGAATGTTTAGTATCTGGTATTTTTTTACTTTTTTAAGAATGCCACTTTAAAAATTTCTTTACCCATGTTTAGTATAAGATATAAAAAAATATTCTCAGGAACGTGAAATTCTTAAGAAACTTGAATTATGAAGAAATTGAAATTTTCATTTTTCCACCCCAATAGGTGGATATTCTTAACTTAATCGAGAATTTAAAAATTTCAAATAAAAATACTTCCTTTTATCCTACTTCACTTTACCAATTCTAAATTATTTTTGTATTCTTCTCTTTATTTCACTAGTCTCTCTCACACTCTCTACTTTTTGATAAATATATGCTCTTATTTTTGGTAAATTAAGGATATTTTTGTAAAAGTAATAACATTTTTAGATACATTTTTTAATACTAAACATGGGAATAAGAGAAAATAAAAAGATTTCTAAAAAATTTATTTAGTAAATAAATACGGATAACAAATTATCCAAAAAACACATTTCCGAAAATCTCAAAGATTTCAGATATCAAACATTCCCTAAGAGTTAGCTTCACTTCTAATATTTGAAGTGTAAGAACCAATCACAGTTTATATCGTTAATTGCATCGTTATGTTGATTCAAATAACCTTCCCTCTCCCTTAGGGCCCAAGAACTACTGCTTAAGGTGTTGAAGTATTTCATTGACTAGTGCATTAAGAAAAAAGTTATTTACCTTTCACTTAAGATAATGTATCTTCAAATGATAACTTGCAATATATTTTTTAAAAATTAACATTGTCAAATAGTTTGTTGCTTATAGAATTTTTTTTCTCATGTCTTAGAGAACATTTGGTATCGTCAAATAGTTTGTGTTGATTTAGCATCGGCTTTTGAGTTCTAGAGAAGTATTGAAAACTTTTATAAGATGAAACGGTTGAAGTTTTCTTGTACAAACGGAATTAGTTACATAGTTGTACAAGTAAACACTATTCACAGAAATTTTTTTTATTTGTACAATTTAAAAATATTTTACTTTATGTAAAAAATTATTAATATAGCCTATATTTAATTTTAGATTATGATAACAAGGATGATGACAAAAGAAAGCTTATTTCAATTGAAAATACTAAACATTTTCAAGAAAGTTGAGACCACTTCATTTTAAAACTAGAGATATGGATGGAGATATTGCTTTTTTGCACATTAAACAATTATAATTTATACTCGAATGCTACCTTAATGAATGGATTGATGACATTGTTATGTTCTAAACTTGTTAGATGGACTGACGATGTTTTAAGTTGTAAAGTGTTTGAATTTATTTTAATTTATTGGATTGGAAAAGCTAAAATTTTTAAACACTTTAGACTGATTTTTCCTCTTTCTTTTTCCTTTTTGGATATCGAAACATGAATTGAGCCCTCATTTTCGATACGTGATCTATAGACTAATTTTTATGTTCAGTTCTCATTCTGCTTTCTTTTTCCTAGATAAAAATAATTAGTATCAAATATAAAAGACTGAAAAGAGTTGTATACACAAATAATTTTAGATCTTTTTTTTCCTTGCTATATGTTTATATTCTCGAAGTGTTGTACACACACCACTGCCCCTTCCAAGAATCCAGTGGGACATTATACATGTAACTTTTTTTTTCTTAGTTGGTATGCATTGCAGTATTTGCTTTTACAGTAGCAGTTTTTGCAGAATTTTATCCCCATCCGGAGCGCTCCTAAGTTCGAACCAAACACAACCATGAAACTTTATCCAAAGTAAAATTGATGACGTCATATAAATAAATTGACACCAACAAATTGTCATGTAATAAGAAATAAAGGTTTCTGTAACAACTTGAAGAGTTCCATTTAAATATTTGATCCATGTCCTTGAAGAATCCATAAAATTTCAAGTTAGCGGCCTACTAACATGATTCTCTTTTTATTTGATTTCTGACTAAAAAATTTAAATTAATAGAATTAACCAACTGCACAAAGCAAGATTTAAAATGGAAGCAGAGACTTCGAATTTAAGGACCAGCCTCCTTATAGCCAAAAATAAAATTCTCGGAAGACATGTGGTCCATGAACTATCATCCAAAATGTAGAGGATTTACCAAATCAGCCATACAAAAATGCTGATTCTTTTCTTTTTGAAAGAAACCTACTTTTCTTTTTACACAGAAATACAGTCTAAAAAGAATCAACAATTTCAGCACAAGGTCGAAACTCCTTGGAATCATGTGAACCAAAAAAGATTAATAGAAAACCATATTCGATGGATGAATTCAAATCCAACTGTCAGCCACATCAGCCAATGATAAATTGAACTGCAAGCATGAAATCTCGTCCAACATGACATACCTTAGCTTGTTACACATCATTGACATCCAGCATGCTTTAAGCTTTCTGACAACCAGGCTAAACTCATTGACTAACCCACATCCATGTCATGTTGAGGATGGGGAAGCATGAAACGGGGGCCTCTCCAGGTACTGCCAAAACCTAGGACATGCACTGTCTCTTAACCTGCAAGGCCATAAAAATCAAGGCTTCAAGGATTTGGGCAGCATCTATTACCCCGTGGAATTGGGAGTTCACACACACAATTTAAAATAGAAATGCCAGACCTACCAAAGGAAAAATATGCAACAAATTCCGCGTTAAGTAACTCATTAAATTGAAAAATCTTGGTGACCTTAAATTAGACCTTAGAAAATCCAGATTATATTATAAAGCATTAAACATGATTAACATTCAATTAGGGCGAATTTGAACCTATTTCCCCCCAGCATGTCATTATAATTTGAGGTAAAAAACCAAAAATATGAGAAAAGCATTCTCCATATTGATAGAAAATTTATTTTTTTTGCTCCAAATGCAGCGTGTATAATTTAAAGTTAAAAAAAAAAAAAAAACTGGTGGTCTCTTGTACTCATGCAGAAAAAGAAGTTACTAACTTAAACCTAGTAAGATAATTCAAATTCCATGAATAGACACAAAGGTCCTATGATATCACGGCCCTTGTGTTCCAAGGATCTTACCATGCAGAAGTCAAAGCCACCTATTCCAAAGAAAAAGCTAATTCGTACTATACGAAATAAATCCTTGACAAAAATGCATATAACCCTTCCAACGATAGGGTGCCAAAAATTCCCCTATGGCTCCCAACTCAGTTCACTAAACATTGCAGATGCATGTGTATAAAACAACCTGTAAGGAATCAGTACACAGTTTCAAGGTGTTGAGTTGTTGAGTTTTGTACCACAGGGATTTCTTCAATTGACCTGAAGTTAGAGAGGGTTCCCAGTATCTTTTGCCAAAATTTTCTACATGATCATGGACAAGGATAATCTTGAAAAATTTTATGAGAAAACCACCTCCCATCATGTAAGTTAACAACTATTGATCCTAAGAACACATGAATTCCTTTAGGTCCCTTTTCAAATATTGTCTCTACAAATCCTCACTAATAATCTTCCTATCTTCTTAAAACATACTTTATTTTACCATAAAATTTATAAAAAAAGAAATATCATTTTGTTCAATTCCATTCATGGTAGAATTCAACCTACTCTCAAGTAAATGCACCTTCATATGAACAAAGAAAATCAAATACTAGCACTACATTATTCGAAAACGAAATGAAAATAGAACCAATTTCACTTAAGAAGCAAATTTTCAAATTTGAAGAAAAATTAAAAAATGTATTCAACAAAATTATCTGGAAAATACCTAATTCCAGGTTCAGAAACAGAACAGCAGAATCTTGGAGGGAATCACAAAGCAAATGTAAATACTGATAATCTCCAAAAAAAATAGACACCCTGCCCAATGATAACATTCCTTTGTTCCACATGCACCCATTACATAAGGCATAATGGTAGAAGGCCATGTCTAACCACTGTTCTGCAATGGCACTTCAATAAACAGCAACAGGCATTTTTATATTTCTGCTTTCATGGTAAGATTTTTCTAAAGATGAAGTACCCGTGGTCAAGCTCTGACCAAGAGCTTTCTTGAAGCGGGCAGCTTCACCAGGCATTCCGGCCTTTAAAAGACAGGATCTTAAATTATTTACAGTGATTTCATCGGGAGCACAACTGACTGCCAGCATCTTATCAAAGACACCAATTGCTTCACGCATTCTCCCTTTCATACAATGCCCAATAATAAGAATTGTATATGTCAACTTATCAGGCTGGCACCTATTCCCCTCCATTTCTTCGACAATTTTATTAGCCTCATCAACATTGCCAGATTTGCAATATCCATCAATAACAGGATTATAAATAAATGGCCGTGGAACAACGCCACTCTGATTCAATAGTCTCAAAATGTCACGAGCTTCACGTAGTCTGTTATTATTGCATAGGCCACTAACGAGAACAGAGAACGTATACAAGCTTGCAGAAATATTTCTACCATTCATTTCACGCCACATTTCCATTGCGAGTTTCACCTGTCCAGCTCGAAAATATCCATTAATCAAGGAAGTGAAGGTAGCAACATCAGGAGGACAACCACAAAAAACCATCTTCTCATACATGGCCAGCGCAGAACCCATGTCCCCCAACTTACCAAAGCCATCAATAAGAGCATTAAAAGTAAATGTATTAGGCTCAATTCCACTCCTAACCATTTCATCAAAAAGCAAACTCCCTTCCTTCATCCTACTCAACTTGCAATAACCCAATATCACCGTCGTGTAACTAACAACATCAGGAGCCAACTCCCGCTTCAAACAAACTTCATTCAATAAACCTCTAGCTCTATCTACCTCACTAATTCGACACAGTCCATTCATAAGAGTATTATAACTGATTACATCCGGCAAACAACCAAAACTCCCTAAATTCTCAAGAAGCCTAAAAGCCTCATTAATTTCCCCGGCCCTGCACAACCCGCGCATCAAAATATTAACCGTGTGCGTCACCGGTCGATACTGCAACCTAACAAGGTCCCTAAACAGAACAATAGCATCACCTACTCTATTCTGTTTAATCAAAATGTTGAACAATTCATTATAAACAACAACATTGACTCCAACAACACCATTGCACTGAACATCAACAAGCAATTCCTTGGAAACATCAAACCGACCGGCGAGCGCATAGGACGAAACCAAAAACCCTAACAACCAATTATCAGGAACCTGCCCATCACACCTCATCCAATGATACACCAATTTGGCGGAATTGTGAAGATTGGATTCACAAAGAGACCTCAAGAGAAAACTGTAAGTCCAATAAGAGTGACTGTTAATGCGCAACTTGTCTCTGCTGAACTCGAAGAACTTGAAACCCAATATAGGAACGTTGAGCTTATTAACGACGTCGTAAACGAGCGAAGGGGTTAGGTGCTTACTGAAATAGCCGAAGAAGCGTTCGAGCGAGTTGGAGCGAACGAAGATGGTGCAAGTGATCTTGACGAACCAGGCTTCGGGCCTTCTGATCGAACCCATGGGCTCCCAAGCGATAACATCGGTTGAGTCGTTGGCTTCGGCGCAAATGCACCCGGTTCGGTTTTTAATTCTGCGGTTGGGGTCACGGTTCTCCATCGGAGCCACCAAATGCATGATGAGGCTCGAGCATCTTACACAAACGGTGAGGGCAGAATCGGAAACGGAATAAGAGATTGAAGTTAACGATTAAAAGGAGAACGAAGGAGACTGCGTTTCCGCAAGAGTAGCTTCCTCTGCGTTAGGATTTTGGCCTGTGGCGCCCACATCTGCACTAGAGACTTAGCAATCAATTTTAGTATTTTATTTTTTTATTTTTATATATAAATTACATTCACTTCTTTTATATTTTACAAACTTCCAGTTTATACATTTTTTTAACATTAATTGTATAAGAAATCAAGAACAATTTATATCATTAAAAAAGTATACTGTATTATATTATTACATAAATTAAGAAAATTTATGTAAGATATTATCGAATAAAATTTAATCAAATAATGTGATTTTCTTTAATTTTAGGTAATTTTTATTTATTTGTAGAATAACGTTAGTATGTTTTTTATTCAATAAATAATAGATAAATTTCTCTAAGATATAGCCATAGAAATATAATAAACAATGATTTTTCTTTTGAAAATTTTGTCAAAGTGACGATATATTTTATAAGACTAGTTAAAATTAATGTTTTCGTTAACCCGTGAATTCAGACTGGTAGGTACTCTAGTTAAGTCATACAAACTGTGTTCATCATAAGAGAGATAATTATCTCTTTAATTAATTAATATTACTATATATGATATGAATATTTTGTAGGATAGGAAAATTTTAAAAAGGAAATGTTACCTCTAATTTTTAGGACTGGATTTAAACACATACAGGCAATAAGATTTTATTTAAAAAATTTAAAAATATTTTTTTCAGTGAATTATTACTGCTTCTAAAAATATGAACAAAAGAAAAATAATTAAAAATATTAAAAATGCATTTTAAATTTAAAAGATCTATTTCTTTATTTAATTTTTTAATTTAATAAAATATTTTTTATTAATAATTATAAGATTTATCACTTATATAAAAAAAATTTAAACTTAAAAATAATCTTACAATATATTCTTAATTAAGTATTTTAAAATTTAATTTAATAATATTTCTACAGTGTACTAAAATTTTAATAATAATAATTAATTAATTTTTTTCAAAAGAAAAAATTGGGTGAAGACGACGAGTGTTTTGGTGAGGGGGATTGAAGCAGCTGCAATTCTGCAAAACTGAACGCTGAAAGTCTGAAACAGAACGCGTGGATCCAAACTCTCTCTTCTGCGATGGCAACAGAGAGATACGCTTCTCGCCCAACTACATCGTCCGAAGAGAACGCTCTGTGAGTAAAAACACTCCAATTTCTCAACCTTTTCTGTTTCTGTATCATGGATCATGCATGCATATGCATACATAATCACTCCTGTTTTATTTTCATTTTTATGTAACCTTAGCTTTCTCGATATACTGCACGAGGCTCCTCTGTTCGCTCACCGCAAAGCGTCAAGGGTTGTTGCTAGTGTTTTCTATTGCATACTATTGGCAAGTTTGAATCTTTTCCTCATTTCAATTAATGGGTCGATGGCCGATTTGCCAACATTTCATGATTATGATTGAATTAAATTGAATTCTAAAGTATGATTTTTTTGTGTTTGGCTTTGATTGTGGTGTGAATTGCTTATTTATTGGTTCTTTCCATTTTAGGCAGGTTATGCTGCTTTGGCCATAGGAGCTCAATGGATATTTCATCCCGTGCAAGGACTTATCTCTCCCGTTCTTTGTAGTTGTGATGTTCTTCTTTTGCTGTTAACAGGTTTGCATTGCTGGAACAACCTTGAATTATGTGTTCTTAATTCTTATTTTAAGATAAGCATTTTTTTTATTGCTGCACTGTGTGGTAGCATGTTGTGGATGCCTTTTGCTATTGGGACTTTTATACTTTCTGCTTGTTTGAAAAGTCTTTCTTTTCTGATTTCCCCCCACTGGACTCCAATTTGTTGCCTTTATCTCCACTGGGATCTTCAGAAGAATTATATTGGCTAGCTGATTTAGCTTTTCTCTAATGATTGATTTTATATCATATTAATATACTATGTTTATTTTTTGGTTAAATTACTCTGTAACATTTAGTAGAATCAAACAAAGGTGCAGACAAATGCTTTGGAGTTTACATTATCATTAATGCTGAAGTATATAACTAATAATATTATTGTATGTAGCTTAATAAATAGCAGTTTAATTTTATATTTTTACTGCTTCAGGAATCTTTCAACAATATCTGGTTTATCAAGTGCAGAAGATACGGTTGCAGGTAATTCTTTGTATGACTAGTACTTCATTGTTACATAGTTTCTTAATTTGTCTATATATCTCATGTGCATTTATACACTGGGAATTTGTTTGGAATATTTTGCAACTAGGACTTGGAAATCTAAAAGGTCTTCAATGGTGCGAAACCTATAAAATAATAGAATTCCTAACAGAATTTTCGCTGCATAGATCTCTTAAGGTTTTAGTTTTCTTTGTTGTTGTTTTACTGTTTGATTATGTTTTCTTTTGTCATAAATCTAATTTTTCAGGGATATTACAGTTTCAGCCAGAAGTTGAAATTTATTGTCCGCATACCCTTTGCTATTACTGCTTATGGTATGTATTTTGGTATTTCAACTTTTCTTTCAGATCATACATAATGTGAAGTCAATTGATATTATGAGTATTTTGATATTTATAACAACATGGATAATTTACATTATTTGAGTTGTTAATTATAGTGTGAACATTTTTAAATACTTGATTTAACTTCAGGAACTGCTGCAATGCTACTTGTTATAGTCTGGAAACCTTACACTGGTTTTGTGTCAATTTCTGCACTGTTGAGGTATATTCTTCATTTGGTTATGCTTGTCTACTTCATAGATTTTTCAAGGATAGATTAAATTGAATTAAAAGGTTGAAATATTGGGAAGAGCATGCCACTTCTAAATATGAAGGACTCTATCCTTGATCTGAATCTTGTTATCAATACTAGGTGTCAATGACTTTTGACTAATGTTTGAGTTCTACAGTATTTTACCATATTTTATCTGAACAGTGCATGATGGCATGATGACATGAAGTAAGGCTTTTTGGTATGTTTGGTTGAATAAGTATACGTAAAATAGTGTCATATGAAGAATGGTTTTACAAGTAGATAGTGATGTTCCATATATTGCTATTTACTGAGTTTCTAGCTGCGGTATATGTGTATTGAGTAGAATATACAGAGCTTGGTTGACACTTTACAGTATATAGCATGCTTTTATCTCCATATCCCCTTCCACTTGTCTAGGTGTGTTAACAGTTGTACTTTTGGCATTGTCATAATCTAATGAAATTTGGTATTTCAAAACTTGCAATAATTTTCCTTGTAGAGAATATTTTAATGTAATTTGTTTAAAAAATGTTATTACTCTCTTATAATCTCCCATGGTTTGGTTTTATGGCCTAATGATACAATTGTTCATCATCAAGTTCTGGTTCCATGTGGTTCTTCCGTCAGTACATTCTTTCTTTAGTGAATGACTGGAAATTAGTTCACCTTTTTTACACTACCAAGATGATTGTGTCATTTTTGTTGCTTTAAAATTGAGCAGGATTATTATGGTGGTTGAAGCAGCATGTGCTGGATGTTTTATGAGTCTTTACATTGGTAAGCTTTATTTATTAATTTTGGGGGGAGATGTTTTGGATGAAGCTTGAAATTTCATATTATAATTTGTTCCTGTTGACACAGCCCAAAAATCATAGCAAAAAAATGTAAACAAATTTAAGAACATTTAAAGAGAGATGTTGAACCTTCAGGTGCTACAGCCTGTTTGGATTAAAAATCTAGGAAAATGTATTGATAGATTGTGCTTTTGTATTGGGTAGATGCAATTATAGATAAAATTAAAAACAACTTTAATAAATTTGTATAAAAAAGTTATAACAATGTCTTGAGAGTTGGGGGGGCTACAGCCCACCAGCTCCCCATTGGATGAAATAAACTGCACAAATGTAATGCATTCTACCTCTATACACTTTTAATTTAAGTAGATATTGATATGTTGTGCTTAAATTCACCACTTTTATAATTATGACTTCTGAGATCTCTTCTTTGGTGATAATAGCAGTAGTAGTATTAACTCATCCTTTCAATCTACATTTTTTGTGCAAACAGGGTACATACACCAGTATAATTCGTTGAACTCACATCCTGATGTTTTGAAGTCCTTGTACTCACCACTACAACCATCAAGTTCTTTGGAGGGTCTAAGGCAAACATTTTGTGATTAAGTTTCCTTTTTAATTTACTTCATGACACGCTCCATGTTTGATTTTCAAACCAGAAAATGGGGGAAAAAATACTGCTACAGCAAACTAGTATTTTTGAATGCATGATTATCTTCCCTTTATCCATGTGATTTAAAAGATCGTGTTATGCCAAAACACTAATGTAAATCACGTGCAAACACAAATCAAACTGTGGACTTGGATTGAAAAGAATGTGAACACTATAATTAGTATATCTTGATTCAATAGGTACCATGATGGTAGGCTCTCTGATCAGCAAATGGCTTTGCTGCAATATCAGCGTGAAAATCTTCATTTTTTGAGTGAGGAGGTATGCAAAGATTTGAAGCATTAATTTACCGTTGATTATATAAACTATAATTGATACTTATAATGTAGACATTCCACCAATGGTAATTCTTATAATTAGTTCGCCAACATTGAGTCTTTGCAGATTCTTCGGTTGCAAGAGTCTTTAAGCAAATACGAACGAAGTGATGATCGGAGCACACCACAGGTAATAATTAACACGAATAGTCTATTTTTCTTCCCAGTCTTCTTTGCCATTATGTTAATTTATACAAATTCTCATAGGTTATGTTTATGTCTCTTTCAATGGGCATTGTTGTGGTTGTATCTAGATAAAATATTTAACCTGGTATTGTTTTTCTAATCAGGGAGATTTGCGAGTTATGCAATAGCAAATAATCTTCTATTGAATTAGTAGTATAGTTGCGGTGCAATCCGATTCAACTTGTGACATAAACCAGAGTATCATGTCAAAACTTATTCATTTCTACATATTCAATTAGCAATCAAAATCCTACCTGCTAAAATACAGTTCTTGTTATAAACTTGCACACAATTACAACAAGAACTACAGTTCTTTTGACTGGTAAGTAAATTTTCCTGATATTGTAATATGAATCAAGTTGAGGATGTCTACCTTAATTTGCGTTGTTAGCTATCAGAACGAGGTTGCAAAAATTGCTTAAATCGTCAAAAACAGTAAATAATGGTGGCAATGTTTTCATTCTTTTCCTTTTATTGGGGGTAAAAAATTGCTTATATTGCAGGTTGACCTTGCCCATCTTCTAGCAGCTCGTGATCAAGAGTTACGGACCCTTTCTGCGGAGGTAATTACTATGTGATTTTTAGTGTTAAATGTCTGTGCAGACAACAAAGCGCAGTCATCATAATATAATTTGCCTGTCCTGTAAATTAAAATTTGAAATGAAAATTTCTGCACAAACTAAAAGGACTCATTTGAATTGGAAATTTATTTTCAGATGAACCAAGTGCAATCTGAGTTAAGGCTTGCCCGGTCATTGATTGCTGACAGGGACTCAGAGATCCAACATGTTCACACGACCAACAAACAGGTATCTTGCAGAATTTACTAACTAGTATGTGGCCTTTGACTATAAGGTGCTTACAACGGAATTGTTGCAATAATCGTAACAGTATGTAGAAGAGAATGAAAGACTAAGAGCTATTTTAGGTGAATGGAGCACCCGGGCTGCCAAGGTATCATTCATAATTGTAATTATATGAACAGCTATCAAGTGTTCAAATATATTTTTTGGGTGGGCTTTATCCTTGTTATTGTGTCTGCTGAAACCTTTTATTTTTTATATAATGAAAGCTTGAGCGGGCACTGGAGGACGAGCGAATGTCAAATCTTGAACTACAGAGGAAGATTTCAACGCTAAGAAATCAATCACATACCTCAGCAGAAACAGCCGAACAAGGTGTTTAATTCACTTGCCAGGCAAATCCATTTAAATTCCCAGTTCAGTCGAGCATTTAACCTCGTCGTTATCACGATTTAAAAGTAGTAGACGTGTCTACAGTACCATCACCACTATAGAGAGATCCAATGTAAATGTTAGTTCAAATAGGGCCTTATTTTTGTTTGTTAATAGAAATATTTGATGTAATTTGATTGAGTTATCGTGCGCTATTCTACTCCATATTTGCACACGCATTGAAAAAAAATTGCGTTGCAGCGAAGGAAGTCTGTACAATTTAACTTCAATGTTCGATAAAAACAAAAACCAAACGCAAGCCAACGGAATTCTAAACGTTAATCAAAAGGTGGCTCAATATTGATCGTTGCTGCATAGTTACTAGTTTCCCGCATATTCTTCGAGGAAAATAACAGTAGTGCTCAAAAGTGTTCCTTTTTACCATCTCTAAGCAAAGGAAAATTAAGGCATGCACGGCATTGCCCAAACCACTTAGCCCACGAGAAAAAGCATTACACAAACCTTTCTATTGTGTTACAATGGGCTAACCTGTGAAAATTCATTCAAGAAGAGACACCTGAACACATTGTTGAAGAAATCACAACCCTTAGCAACACCTCCCTCTCCAACCACAATCTCCATATCATATTTGCAAGCTCTTGTACAGTCCGGGCAGTAAGTCACCTGGATAAAAGGAAATGCAAGTGTTACACAGAATTCCATAATTCACCCAGCAAACATCCTAAACAAATAACTCAATACATGAACAGAGGACCATTGCTTCTTATACAAACCTCTAATAACTTAGGTTGGAAAGAGCTGTCCAACATGACATCTACCCCGTACATTGCCCTTGATGTTGGACTATGCATCTCAGGATGTGCAGCAGCTGCTGCTTCAAACACTGATCGAATCATATTCCTTACTCTTGCATGTATGTCCAACCATTTAACTGAAAGAGATACAGGGCGAGGAATTTGTATCAAAAATTCATTCAAAATGTAAACCATGCTCTGGAAGCCTCGAAAAACTCATTTTTAAATGCGGCAGAGGATATAAATGAGGCAGTCCCATTACCTTGATGTTCTTCTTCGAATTCCCTCACAAAATCCTGAACATTCTTGTGATTTAATCTTCCGCGATAATTCTGAGATCACACAGACTATGTTAAACTTGTTTAGAAAAGGAAAGCACTAAAATATTAATACTTCAATCAAGTTTTCAACTGAATATCTTGTGGTACTCGGGACATACCATAACAGTGAAGTGAGTTTCATATTCAAAAAAACTACTTCGGTCCAAAGAATATTGGTTGTTGGCTATCCTAACCTGAAAATAAAATATAAAACCTTCTGCCATTAGAATCTTTATGAATATCACAATAAAATGAAGAAAAAGGCTTAACAAACTTTATTCAGAGTCTTAAGTTACTCATAGTTAGAGCCCAGAAGAAGAATCAGTATACCCAGAAACAATCTGACAGGAATATCTCCAAAGGGTGCATGCTCCGAACCAGTACTATGTAACGGAGATCAAACTTTTTCCCTTGGAACAAAGCAGGTTGTTCAATATACTTCTGGCAAATCTTAGGACCAGTTTCCATGAGCCGGATTATTGCAGGTAAATTATCAGTTACAGTAGTATCAATAGTTCGGGCCATGTTCCAGGGTTTCAAGATCCAAAGATTGTCTAGTCCTTCTCTTTTGCGTACACAATAGTCACCAATAAGTTGAGACAGATGTGTTTCAAGATTATAAGTAGGCTGCAACCATTGAGGAGATCCATGTGCCTGTAGCAAGGTAAACCAACCCCCCTCCCCCCCCCAAAAATAAATAAACAGAAAAAGAAAGAAAATATGATTTCAAGTTATCTCAAAAAGCCTCACTTGGAAAAGAAAAGAAAATAAATTTGTTGCATGCCAGGATGAATAAGTATGGTTCGATTGTATTTCACTAGAAATGGATAATGGACATTGGTCCCTCATTTAGGATAATCTCATTGGCATCATCATACAATGTCAGTTAACAATTATTACCTTCTGAATTGTCTCTGCTAAATGATGTTTCATAACAAGACATGCCTCAAAAGGAAATTGATTAATGTATTGCTGATCCGTTATTCCCGTGGCCCTTTTGGTATCCTCATCTACCTGCACACTTGTCCATATTATATCTGCATCTTTTGGTTCCTTTGCTATATGCATACAAACATTCACAAAAAAAGAAAGTCAACAATAAAAAGTATAGCTTTTTAAGACATAGTGACAACCACAAAATATCATCCAAGGTTGAAATAAAACAAGGAAAGTTCAATAAGCACTTAACATGAAGATTGGCAGATACTCAAAATGTTCCCAGTAACGTAATAATTTGACTATTAATTATGAAGTGTTACAAAGAGCAATAAAAAGAATTAAGAGAAAGTTAAAGCGTACACGTATTAAACTTACTGATTGCAAACTCAGGATGTGTCAAGTATTCCTCTACATGAGGTATATCTGTGTAAACACGCAAAGGACACCTATCAGGTTGACAAATACTTCTCCCGGAAGACTGAATAGTGGGAGGTAATAAACTCGTGGATTGCAATTTCTGATTGTGCTTCTCATATGCCTGGATGCAGTATATCAATTAGCTCTAATACAATAGATTTTTAACCATAAATCAGAAATCACAATCTATCTAAGCAAAAGAAAGAATACTTGAATAAAATAGTTATGTGGCGTGTGGAACCATGCAGTAAGCCTGGCAGAACGTTGTTTATCCTCCCCAATACCAAGAAGAAAATCACGAGTGCATTCATCATCCTTCTGAACATTCTGCGTTGGCCATAGAATAGAAAAGCTGAAGAAAATGGAAGAGTCATTACTTGTATGATTAATTTTGACTTAAGTCTTAAACATGAGCAACATAGGTGATGAAGGCAAGATACAATAATGAGCCAGAAATAATGATCAAATAGGAAGTCTTCCATCACAAAAACAAAAGCTGTTAGACATTATCCAAAGTACAATTATATGGTAAAGCAGCAGGTACATTCATAGAGCATGAAAATATAACCTCCATATCAAACCACAAATCTGAAAATAAAAAATAAAGAAGATAACCTTACAGCCGATGCCAGATTGCCCTCTGGCATGAAAAGAAAAGGTGCCACTCTGAAATTTGGCTTGTCACTATGCCGTAAAGCTGAACCTAGTTCATCCATCACATACCTAAAAGAATATCCGAAACAATGCGCTGTTCAAGTGGTTTAGCATTGGGAAAAACTGATCATCAATGATTCATGTGACACTGCTATTTTTCTTTTATTCCATTAACTGTACTGAACCCAACAATTTGAGGGGTCAAACATTGATCCAATGAATCAAGTAGTATTAAGATAATAAGGTATATATCATACAATCTTGATGAAATGTAACAAACTTAAAAATGCATATATTAATCAAAAGAAAGTTAGTGCTAAATTAGAACAAAGAAAGGAAGACAAGTAAAATGCAGGTCATACCATACAGATGTTTCATCTAACTTTTCTTCATCTGCAAGTCTATAAGTCATTAGATATTGCCACATTGCATTTATAATACGGTCCGCAAGTGGCTCATCAGGAGTCCATTCAGGAAGTCGAGGAAGAAGCATGGAATCAATAACATGCTTTCCAGTTTCCAGTATTTTAGATGCACTGATACCATTTAGCTCAGAAATGTTCGGAAGAGATTCCAGAATTTTAACGGCACTCCCTCCAAGTGGACCAGGAATATCCACCTGAAAAATGCTCAAATTATCAAAGACCAAAACACTGGTCACAAGAGTACGGAAATAAATAAAAATTAAAAAAATAACAAAGGAAATTTTGGGGTGCAAATAAATTGTGGTAATGTAAATCAAAACTACCTCCAATGAACGTAAGCAAGGGAATCTCCTCAGCAGATCTAACAAGTCACCAACTGAGTTTTGCTCCAATGGATTTCCACGTATGTTCAAGTATGAAAGAGATGGCAAACAAATGGGTGAAAATGCCTGAAAAAATGGAAAATCATAAAAAAATTAAGATAAAAACAAACACATTTGGGAGTAATGAATTGGTATAAAATGCCACAAATTAACATATTTCATTGATTATGCTTTGTGTACCATTTACTATCTCCTGGGTAAGAGATAGAGAATTCCCAGACTTTTTAACTCAAGCAATCACTTTTGTTCTAGTGAAACAATACATTCTAGTCTTATATCTATACTTTAGAAACAACAGCTAGGACCAAAATAAAAAAAGCAATGCACATAGAAAATAACCACAAGAAACAGTTCAACCTCGTTGATTAAATTGGGAATGCTTCTATTTGAAAGGTCAAGAGTAGACACACTGTGCAGTGTATTGTCAGCCTGATCAGCATTTCCAGGGTTATCCTTTCCATATATCCCTGCACAAAAGCCCAAGGCCCACTCCCCAAAATTGCTTGTGAAGCTTGAATTATATATTTCTAGTTCTGGCAACTCCTTAAGAATTACATCTACAAGCTCACCATCACTAGAAGACAGAAATAAACCAATTTAGTTCTCTTCAACAGAAACAAGTGACCAGACGAAAGGAACACATGGTTTAACTATCATTTTTTCATAATATGAGAAAAGTTACCAATTTTTAAGAACCGGGTTATTGTTGAGCCAGAGTCCTTTAAGATGCTTAAATTTGACAACTTCTTGAACAACTACTTCAGCTCTGTTGAGCTTGTTTCCAAACAAGCTAAGTGCCACTAAATTCTGAAACGATGGAAAGGAAAGAACAATGCATTGAGTATTCAAATTATAAAAAATGATTGACGACAATAACAAAGCATAACAATAATAATTCAATAATCATATGATATTATAAATTTAAAAAACATAAATAAGAAAAAGTGTTACAAACCGGAAACCTATTAGGCAAAGCTAGAGAAAGAAGCATTTCATCATCAATGTCAAGCCCTTCAAGCTCCAACCATCTCAACGTGCCATCTCCTTTCTCTTTTGCTTCTCGAACATCACTCTCCAAAATATCCACAACACCACGCTCACCATTCACTTCAGCTTCAGCATCACCATCATCATTGCCATTCAAATTCACGTCAATATCCACACACATCAAGGAACCCATCCTCTCCGCCAATCCTGGAACCTCATGCAGCTATAAACACAAAAGAAGAATGTTACTAACAAGAAAAGAAACCCTAGGAAGAGAAAATGAGGAAATGGAATTGGAAGAAGGCGAGGACCTGCTTATATGCGTCGGAGAGTCTGAAAGTCCATGCGTGATCGATCAGGAAGACGTTGGAGTCCTTCCCCATGGATTCCGAGGTGAGAACGAGGAGCCTCTGACGACCTTCTTCGCATGGCTCGATCTGGAAGTGGTCGCCGCCGTCGAAGGTCTCGCCAGATAGCTTCTCGAAAAGTCGGCGGTGCAGTGTCTCCGGCAACCCTGACGCCGCGAGTGGCAGCGCGTGAACTTTCACGAACTCTTCGTAAGTTTCTATTCTCTTGGTGGTGGTGCCGCCCATGGCCACCATTCTCGGGAGTGTTTGTGCAAGTGATGGTGCTACTCTCGCTGCTCCACAGAGTACTCTTCTGATTCTGTAGCTCCTTTAACCGCCTCGTATTAATTGGGCTGTGGCTTTACATAAGCCCATTATTTTACTAATAGGTTTACATGGGCTTATGCTCATTATGTCCATATCCAAACCATGCTGCTTCTTTGACCAAAAACAAAAAACTTGGGTGGTATTCTCAAGGATCATTAGGGAACCTTTTTGCATGTTACTTATTATAATCTTGAATCTTGTTCTATTACCAAAGAGGAACTGTGGGCATAATCATTCATGGTCTTAAGGCTAGGGAATTCTGGAGGTTTCAAGCAATCATCATCGAGTGTAATTTCCAAATGGCGTTACTAATTAGACTCCTTAATCTACTGGTTAAAAAATTAGTGTATTATTATATTTTTTAATAAACAAAATTTAAATTTTTTAATTGATATCTTAAAAACACTGGTTAATATATTTCTTCTTCCCAAAATGCCATAAGATTGTTAGAGTATGCTATTCCTCATGCAGGGTTGGTAAAATTACTAAAAAGTATATGATATATGTGTAATTAGTAGGGATAATATTGTAACTTTTTTATATATTATATGGGATGATCACCCTGGTCTCCAAATCTATATACCATGGGAACTCAAAAAGGATAATCTGAAGAATTTCGCTATACCTAAATGCCAGAATTGATTTTTCAACTGATTTCTAAAGAAGTATGCAAATTGGTTTTTTCTTTTCTCTAATAATCAAACTACATCAAGTGGTGAAATTGGAGTGGATTTGACTTTTCTCTCTCAATAGAACAAATAGATGTGGTTGGATTGGGTGGGGTTACATATTGTGGTCAAGAAGATATTGTCTTTACTCACAATGAAATAGGAATCAATAATTTTTTAAATTTTACTTTTAGATGTAGCAATCAAGAATTTCAAATGCTAGACTTGTATCAAAAATGTATAAAGCCATTCCTTGTTTAAAGACAAGGGTATCAATCATGTTTCTCCATAGTGAAAAAACAAACAATATAGGGTCAAGGGACATTGCAGTGTCCCGCAGCAACACCCTTTGATGTAGGGCTCAATGAGTTTGGGGAATCTAGCATATTAGTATATTTTGCTCCATATAATGATGTCTTGAGATAGTAGTCAATAGTATTTTCTCTAGGACAATAATGATCTTCTTTTAGCATGATAAATCATTAAATTTATTTCTAAGAGTAAGTTTAGATTACTTTTTTTATTTAATAATTTTATATAGACATTCATTTGTATGAATTCAATTATTAATTATATAACATTATTTTTGTAATAATATATATATAAAAATAAACGAATTGAATTTTGTAGTCATATAGTCTTATAGCATATGTTTATTTATATTTTGAAAAATATGCTATACATTAAAATAAAGTTGTTTGATTAAATATTATTTTAAAAATTTTCAAAAATGTATAAACTTGATTTACTTTTTCTTAGCCATAAAAGTTTTATATTAAATTTTTCTTAACCATAATTTGTTCCATTTTTTGAATTAAAAGTCTTTATGTTTATATAATAAACTATAATCTTCATTGTTGACAATAAGGACATCTTCAATTACATTTTGATTTTTATTAGTTTTCTTTTACAATGGTGACAATTTTGTTCATTATTTGATTAAAAATTAATAATTTAGGACCAAGAAATAGGTGATGTGTAAGATATAGTGATGCGTTAACGAATTATGAGAGGTATTAGCAAATAGATATTTTGGAGAAAAGTAAATATGAAAGCGTGCGAGAGAGGGAGGAAGCATGCGATTTGTAAGATTATGTTGTAATAAAATGAAAAATAATTTTTTTAACAAAAAATCAAGATACTTTTAAATTATTGATAACTAAAATATACTTAAAAAAAGGTTCCACTTAATCTAAAATTTAGAGTATTAATTTTTTAGGAATATTTTTGCAACATTATCAATTTAAATATATTTAATAGACAAAATTATAATTTTATTTGTCTATTTACAGATAATGTGACATTATTTATTAATATGAAAATATTGAAAAATAGATAGATCCATATCTATATTGTACCAAAAACAAAAGATCTATGTCTATCCATAAATATAGATACGATGAACGTACATGTAAACAGTAGCTGACATATGATAATATCTTATCCTCAGTCACTGTTTTCTCTGAGTCAGATTCAATGTCAAGTTTGTAACATCAACACAGTATCCATATTCCATAGATAGCTAAATCCGTTGCACAGAAAATTCACGTCAACTTGAAATTACCTAAACTCACTCAACAATTTATACAAGGCATTAAAAATAATTAACTCGATAAATATACAAGTCCATGATAAAAAATAAAAGAAAACAATATAAAAATAAATATAACATTTAATATAATTTTTAATATTTTTTTATTTTTTATTTGATTTAATCTAAATCAAATATATTTGAATACAGTAAATGAGTCTATTATTCAAAAAAATTTATATATAAAAATACTCAAACTCAAAATTTTTGTTTAAAATACTATGCTTTATAATTTTATGATTTTTTTTCAATTTTTATAATTTTAGTCTATAATTTTTAAAAATTAACATTTTAATATTTTAATTGTTAAATAATAGTTTGACTAATAAAAAGAATTACTGCATGTTGGTTATTTAAATGGTCACGATAATATAAGAAACTAAAAATCTGAATTGTATAAATCTAAGAACTAAAATTATAAAAAATACAAATACAAATAAAAATTTATATAATATAATTAAGTGTCTTTTAATATTTACAATTTAACTAATATGAAAAATAAAAGAGAACAGTATAAAAAATTTACATCATTTAATATAATTTTCAATATTTTTTAATAACTAATATGATTTTCAATATACTAAAATATATTGTGAATCTTTATAATTTTCCAATTTTCATTTTAATTTTTTATAATTTTAGTTATAACTTTTTAAAATTAACATTTTTATAGTTTATTAACCATTACACAATACTATAATTAATAAAAATAGTATAAACATAAAAACTAAAATTGTAAAAAAATTTAAAAATATAATAAATTGTTTTGTAGTATTTCCAATCTGACGTTGAAAATTTTCCAACTAAATTATAATGTCAAGAAAAATAATAATAAAAAAGGGGGTGCAATCTCAATCATATGAAGTGAAACAAAATAAAATAAGGCAGATAGGCACACCCAGTGTCGTGACTCACAACTCCATGGCGTAGAAACACGATGATGATTGATGAAGTGTCTTCATCATTAAAGCCAATTCTCAAACTTGTGAAGCTTAATAGTGCCTGATTCTTCTTCCTCTCCTAAATCCTTCACCTTTCTCTCTCTTTCATTTCAATTTTGTTACCCTTTGCATCCATGCCATATTGGAACAACCAAACGGGATTGTTCCTACACAAGTAAATTCAACTCTTAAGCTACAAAAATATAAACTTTTTTAATTTTTTCTTTTTGGGTTTTAATAAGCCCTTGAATCTAGAAGAATAAACATGCCTCTCATGTCAACGATTCCAATTCATAGAGCCGAATTCCATGCCTTATTCTTCAATGGGTCTTCAACCCCTTATAAATACCCAAGAATTGCTGCTTCATGGACCATGTGAGTTTCAATTCTCTCTCTCTCTCTCTATCTCTCTCTTGTTTGAGTGATTCTTAGTTTGTTCTGTACTGTGTTTAACATGAACAGGGCCATGGATTCGAAATTTTCACCAACAATGAAGAATAATAATGATGATGTGAAGAAAAAGGAGGAACTCTCTGTGCAGCTTTCAACCCCACCCGTTCCCAAAGTGGAAACCAACAATCTTCAATTTGATCGCTTGCAGCCATCGGATCAAGAATTGGTTCGAGTAAATAGGTTTGAGTTTGGGCAATTTGTTGCACGAGAAGCTGTGCTTGATGAAGAGTATTGGGTAAGCCACAATAAATTGTTGGTTAAAAAGAAACCGTTTTTGGGCACACAATAAGAAACGTATAGTGAGTTTTTCTCATAAATCACAAGGTATTAGACAATCTAATGCATTTGATTACATTAAATGCTATAATTTTCAATAAAAACGCATTACTTCTACATTTCTTATGTGTGCCCCTGGAAAAAAGAAAAAGAAAATATGAAATGTGTGTAGTCATGTGTAATTTATGATGCTGACCTCTTTTCCTCACATTTATGTATTTTGATTGTTTTAAATTTTGTGGTAGACAGCAGCATGGCTAAGGGCAGAAAGTCACTGGGAGAATCGAACATATGAAAGGTAAGACATGGTGCATACATCAGGAAAGGTCAAATGTTCTTTTGGTTGGGATAAACAAGGATTATGAAGAATGAATGTGGATTGTGAAAGAATATGTTGCTTTCATTGTGGTTCAGTAAGTCCTGTATAGTATGGTGTATTTTGTAAACATGTTTGCAGACTGTGTACCATTTGAATTAGATGTATAACATTAGTACTGTGTAACATTGGTTCAATTAGCAGTAGATTATTGGAAGAAATCTGAATGACCCTGCCAATTGTAGGCCTAATTCATTTGTATTGTTTCACAATACATATAGAAGCAACTGATTCTCATTATGTTTTATCCAGATATATTGATAACTACAAAAGAAAATTTGCCGAGCAGGTAGGAGTTGATTTTTAGTTTCTTTGCTTCATGTCTGTACTGTATGCATTGGATTTTGTTCATGAAAACCTTAACGAGAATTCCTATTGCTTAGGAATTTAATGCATTAAAAAGGCGGTGCAAGGTACAATATGGGGATAGCTGCACATGCATTATCACGGTAAATCAATCTCATAGATTCTGATTGAATTGAGAATTTAAGATTATAATACATACTTCAAAGTTCTGATTTAGTGATTAAAAGGATACCATAGTTGATTGTCCCTGAGTATGTCTCAACTTATGGTGTTTGGAGTCAAGTTTAACAGGTGAGGAAGGAGCAAAAGAATGTAAAGCACTCAATATTAAAAAGTGTTGTAGGAACCCTTGATTTGAATATCCGACATTTGCTACAAGGAGAGACTTTTCCCGGGGTATTACACTTACCGTCTTACCTGTTGCTCCACCTAGATTGATGGTATTGAGCTTTTCGCAACTTAATCATTTCTGTAGGAACGCGTAAAGGCTCCTCTTTTTTGCTGCATCAACAGAACACCACCAAGCAGATATGGCTATATTGCAAACTTATGCGTTGCCAAATCTTCTCGCCGACAGGGAATTGCAATCAACATGATGTATTTTGCTGTTGAAGCTGCAAAATCTAATGGTAATATGAACTTTGAATTGAGAGTAACTTAAATATAATTTATGTCTGATATAACTCATGAAATAATACTATAAAATTCACCTTATTCTCCTGGATTAATTTAGCAGGTGTGACACAGGTGTATGTGCATGTGGACAGAAATAATAGACCTGCTCAGATATTGTACCAAAAGATGGGCTTCGAGGTAATATTATCGTTAGTTCATATGTATTACCCATTTTCTATAATGGATTACTGCTACTTGTGAAATGCATTAACTGTGGCAGCTTCCTCACCTTTCTTAGATGGTTGAAATGGCAAACTCCCGGTCGTTACTTGAGGAAACATACTTGCTACGTTTACAGACATAAAATACCAAAGATTATTACTTACGCTTCAATTGGATTGCTTCGAAACAGTTGCACATTTCAAAATCCGAATAGTTCCTCTAATCATAGAGGTATAAGCTTTTAGATTATGTAAATGCATGTAGATGTTTACGTATGTACCTGAGGGAAAAAGTTTCCTTTTTTAATGTATGGACATTTCATTCTGCAGTTCGTATAGGTGTCTTGTATTCTTCCTGCAGTTATATTTGACGGGAAAAAAACTCGTCATTTGAAAAACAAATTCAGATGTATTGGATGTAAAAAGGGTTTTAATCGCAACGTTGGCATTATTTTCGTGGCTAATGGATCATATTTCTCGATTCTGTAGTGTCTCCCTTTCCTAGGATTTACTTCATTTAGAGTTTTATTGGACATTGTAACCAGTTTTTTGTATTTTCAGAGACGAGTTAATGGAATTATTTCAAAGGAAGAAAATTGACTTCGGCTCAACGGAGGCTAACAATGGTCAAACGAACATGCTCTTAGATCTAATATTTCTCATCGCCCCCATCATCTTAGATTTTGTTTTCACTTATATAACACTTAATGAAAAGGATAAGAATTAAAATGACCAGCACAGAAAAAGAAAGTACATTATTCTTTCTACTTGACTAAACCGGTGTTCAATATGGAGACAATACAGTACTATTTATTGTTATTCTAGACTGCTACGCTAATTATGTAATGGTGTGCGCTTGTGCCTCATTTGCATATTAGCCCATCGTGTGGCTAAGTAGAACCTGTTAGTTTAATCAAAAGCAATTTCGCGTACGTTTTATTTTAAACTAATTATTCTATACTAAAACACATACTAATTTTTCATATCAGACCAATTATGGGAAAACTCCATAATTACTAAGGCCATCAGGCCCAAATATACTTCACGAAGTACCGCAAATAACTTGTCCGAGTTGAATTGCCGTAGTATTCCAATACCCATCAGATCAGGTTATTAAACAGGTAATTCTCAGATGAGTTTCGTGCTAAAGAAAAGAAACAAAAAAAAGGACAATCCAGTTAAATGACAAGAAATTCAAGAGCCAAATGCGTTTGTATCCATCCAATATTCTAAATAAATTAGTTTGATGTTCGGTATATCAAGGAAACAATAAAATGCTCAAGCAGAACAGTTGTAAAAGAAAAAATGTTTCATTCAGTTAATATTCGTTTACCAGACCAAAAACATACATGACAAAACGGGCAGCTCAGACGTCAAGTCAAACATCTCCATCAATTGAAGGCATTTTAGCAAAAAGGCTTTCGTCTGATCTGGTTCTACTAGAAATATCTTAGACATATTTGTGCCAAATGCCTACATCATATATTTCAATTTCCATTCTAATATACCAAATCTACGGAGACTGATGAATAACTCAAAGCACTTTGATGAGGATCCGGAACTTTGACATGTTGCAATACAGGAGACATCTTCAAACCAATTATCTGGATCTGTAGGTTTGAGTGGCCATTAAGAAATACATCTGTTACCTGCATAAATACATAACATTTATTTATATAGACTCGGTCATTCATGTCATAACAGTATACATACAACCACAAAAAATTGAACAAACAAATCATTGAACTAGATATTTTTATAGGAACACAATAAATTGATCACACAAACGTTTATAAGTGAGTTTAACGATAGATATATATACCTGAGTGCATCCAAAAAGTTTAAGTAACCTCAGCGACAGGCAGCTGTCAACAATCAAACCCAACGCATTGTCTGTCAAATTTCGGCACCACGATAGATCTAGCGAATGCAAATTTTTCGCATGGTTTGCAAGTGACAAGGTTGTATGGTAACCAACCTGGATTAAATGAAATGAGCCAGTCCGTAAGTGAAACAATATATCTAAGAATTAGTAGGCTGCAAATAAACCAATAACTGAAAACCCAAAGACAGAAATATTCAACAGTGTCAATTAGGTAAAACTACAGCAAGGCCCCTAAGGTTGGGGGCAATGCGGGGAGAGGGGGAGGCTTTGCCGTAATGTAAGTCATTAATTCCAAGGAAGAACCAGATAAATGATACAATAGCATCTTCATTCTCGATGTACATTTACAGACGAGAGAATAGAAAGAGATTTGACAGAGAAAAGCAGGAAAGGATATATTTTTAGGCTAAGCCCAAAATGGATTAGTTAATCTTTCTACAAGCATACATCATCTCTTCCAGCAAGTCACAATGTTCAAGTACTAATGTGTTAATGTCTTTATATTGCATGATACCTATATCCCTGCAAACCAATGGTGAGAAAATATGGGCCACCAAACAATTTACCTTCTTAATGTTATTAAGTGACAGTTCCTTCAGTGACTGTCCAGTGGTCTCCACAAATGCAGCAATTGCTTCATCACTACAACAGCAAAATAGTATAGTAAGGTTAATTTATTCATCAGTTGGAAGACATCAAGTAAAAATCCCCTCCAAGCATAGTATACATTCATGACAAGATCATAGAATAACTGATTCTCAAACCCTGAATTTAAAAGAAATGTTTGTATCCAATACTTGTATTTAAGTAGGTGGCAATCAGTCAATTAGTCAGAATCTTACGCGTTCTTCATAGAACAGGTAATGTACACAGACTCTAAACAGGGCCCTATCAGCAAAATTTTTGGGATCCAATTTAGGGTCTTTATTTCTGGTAAGAGACCTATTTAGGGTCTTTGTGTCTATCTCTTATCACCCTACCATGTTGAAAGCAAAGGCGAGAGAATCCAATCCCATTAATAAGAGGCAAAAGGAAAAAAGTATAAAAATTTTAATTTCTGGTAAACCAAACAACAGTTAGGCAGTGCACTGGAACAATGATAACCAACTTATTCAGAAGTTAGAAACAACTATGACTCACTTCTTGCAAAGAGCAGACTGATCACAGACAAACAAGCATGTGCTCAATAAAAAAGTGAGGGTAACATGAGTGTCTTAAGGTAAGAAAATAAACAAATCAAAAGTACTGATAGCAAAAAGAAAAACACACCTGAATGAGTTACGGCAAAGCTTCAGGGTATTAAGTGCATGACAACCATTAGTAAGATATCCAATGGATAAATCCGTTAATTTGCACAAGTTCATAAGATCAAGCACACATAATCCAGGACAGTGCTCAGCAATGACTTTGATTGATGCATCAGTCAAGTTTCTGCACATTGAAAAATATAAATCAACAAAACTTATGAGAAATAACTTTTAACAATGAAAGAAAATAAAGAAATTACAATTTGGAGAAATATGTACTGTTTTGAAAGAACTAACGAAAAACATAACTTTTAACAATGAAAGAAAATAAAGAAATTACAATTTGGAGAAATATGTACTGTTTTGAAAGAACTAACGAAAAACACAATTAAAATATGTTCAAAGAGAATAATAAACAGTTAGCTAAAAAAAGTAACCATAAATGCCAAATTGGATTTAATTTTTCTTTAATTCGAAAATGTATTCACCAAACTTTTTAATATGTTTATTCCCCAAGAAAATAATTCTGTGAATGTATCGTGTCTTAAGGAGATTACAGACACAAAACAGAATGCTATATCATTACTTACATACAGTCCTTCAAAACAAGCTCTTTCATGTTTTGCCCACGTGCAACAATGTAATTCTTGACAAATTCATCACAAACAGTTTGTATACCAGCTACTGACAACACTTCTAAATGTTCAAGCTCCATTAGCGCAGGCACAACTAGTGCAGCATCAATGCCTTGGCAATCATCAAGGTACAACTCTTTCAAAAGAGATCTTAGTGATTCAGCTAAAATATAAAGACTAGCAGATGTGAGAAGGGAGCACTGGCTGAGATTTATTGATCTAAGTGCTGGAGCAGAAGAAACAAGTGCACGCAAACCCCCATCTGAAAGACGACACCCACCACTAAAGGATAGAGTAGTTAATCTAGGTAAATGCCTTGGTGACTTAGCCAAAGTAGCAACTATTACATAATCTGGCAAACAGCGCCCACACTGGTCAAGTTGTAGTACCTATTTCACAAGTAAATAAAAATAAATAGAACTCAGTTAACATAGGATTTCAAAAACAAACTGACAAGAACCTAATAAAAAATTCAAAAAGAAAACAGGAAATACAAAAAATAAAAGCTAGCAAATACTCAAAAGCAACAAAAAAAAAATCTTTTAAAAAGGTCAACAAGCTTTCCACCACTAGGCAAAGTCAGCTACATGTATCAACAATGCCATAATACTATGTCATGGTTCATAAGTCATGTCTATAGACAAAATATTAACCTCTAAATCCTTTTCAACAATTATGCCTAAAGTTTCCTCGGTCTGTTTCTACCACTAGCAACCGGGCTACCCTTCATCTTATCTACTCTCCTTAATGACTAATGAGGTTTCACCAGGTCTTCTCCACACGTACCTAAACCACCTAAGGCAATTTTCTAGCTTCATTTCTGCAATAGGTGCTACCCAAACGTTCTCTCTAATGCACTCATTCTTTATCCTATTTTGTCTAACATGTTTACTCAACCAACAGAATGAACATGACCAAAATATACAAGTATTTTACCCAATGCAAATGATTACTTTAAAAGAAAAAAAAATAATAGAAATTTTCCTGTTAACTTCTCAACATGAAATGCTAGCTGCAAGACACCATCACACTCTCTTTGTTCTCCTATGTTGAAATGCTTACAATGCTAAGGAATATAAACATAAAATGGGCAAACCGTAAACAGACTACTAGTCCATAGAACATAGAATAAACAAAATACCACAAGGCTAAATACCACAACATTATAATCACAACATTAACAAAACCAAATCAAAACAATTATATCAGAGTTGCTCTATTATAGCCTGTTTGAATCATAAAACCATCCTCAATAATGATATCCATTATCCAACATAAAAACTACAATAGAGATCTAACATCCAGATAATATAACAAGGTTCTAGCACCAATAGTAGCTAACAAACATAAATCAGATGAAAGAATTAACTTCGAAACACAAGCCTAGAGCGCAGGAGAAAAACAAGACACACTGAAAGCCGTCAAATAACTCAAACCACATACCACCAAATTTGAAGTGTCACACATTTGAAAACACTCGGTAAAATGTTCCTCCGTCAACCACGAGCAATCCCTTAACCGAATCTCAGTGGGAGTTCCACGCACCAGAAGTTCAAAAAAGTGGCTGTTCATCTTCCTCGAGTCGCAGAGCAACTGGCTAAGCCGGTGTCTCAGAACATCAGGCACACTCTCCAGCGAAACAATTGCATCAACGTTCTTCGAGAGAATCTTAAGGCACATTTCTTGCAAAGACGGAACCGAAACGCTAACACCAGCATTCCCTACCTTCGCTTTAGGAACCCAAGAAATAGATTCACATAAGTTCGTTCGCGATGTATCGCGTCCCATTCCAACGTTCTGCAGTTTCATCCCTCTGTCTTTGATTATTTTCATAGCTGTGGAGAAAGGACCAGGCCAGTCCTCAATTTCGTCATGTGGCTCTTCGAAAACCGGAGGTGGGTGGTCATCGTTTTCTTCTTCCGGTTCAAAATGAGCGAACCGAGACGCGTTCTCCCTCGCTATGTCGTGGAAGCGTTCCATGTAACCGTTCCTCCGGGAACCGGAACCCCGCTCTTTCGTGATAGAGCTTCTGGAACGTTCTCGAACATGCGAAGCTCCATTATCTGCATCTGCAGTAACGTCGACGGTTGAGTTCTCCGCTTTGGATTCTTCCCGCGAGGAGCCATCAACCACCACAGCTTTTCCTTTCTCTTCTCTGCTGAGTTGTCTTGTTCGAACTTCACCATCCACGTCATTACTAGTCTCCGGCGAGTCATTCTTCGCTTCACCGTTTTCACTTTTGTAATCGTTAAGTGAATCGTTGGCCATTGCTCGCTTGAGAACTTTTTTTCCTGATCTCAAGTTTAGAAAACCCTTTGCCCTTTGGTCAACATCGCGTTCTGAGCCGGTTAAGTCGGTCTTTCGCTTCCGGTTGCCAGTGGAAACCCTAACGGAGGAATCGGGAGTAGTGGCGGGGGGGGGGGGAGGATCGGAGTCAGAGAGGGAGGCGAGGCGGAGGCTGCGGCGGAGGAGGGGGGAGGTGAGGGGAAGAGAAGCGGTGGCGGAAAGGGAAGAAGATTCGTGGGTTTGAGCTGGAGTGAGAGGGTGGATGTGGTTGGATTTGGAGGGTTTAGGGGTTGCTCTGGTTTGAACCATTCTACTATGGAAGAGGAAGGATTTAGGAGGATTTGAAAATGGAAGTGAGGAAGAAGAGAAGGGTGGAGGGAAACTATAGATTTGGAGGGAAATGGAGAGAGAGAGAGAGAGAGAGAGTATTTAATATGGAGAACGATGGTTGGCACCGTAAGTAGTAACCGCACACTTTACACAGTAGAGAGAGAGAGAGACGACTCTTGAGAGTTGAGAAACTTGTCCAGTACACTTCCCCGGAACCGTCGGTATTTCCCGCCATGCCATATCCATTATTATTTTATCTCTCTTTAATTTTAATTTAATATATAACTTTAGTAATACACTAAGATAACGTTGTTCGGAAAAAATTAATTTAAAATGTCTCAGTTTATTAAATAAATTAAATAAATAATTATAATATAAATATTTATATTCACAACTTCATTATGTTGTTTAGAAAAATCTTTCAGTTCTGTCAGATTGCTAAAAACAAGCATTGAATCAGAAAGCACATTTGGCAAACTAAGAAAATAATCACTGGCCCAAAAATTCATTTTCCATATATCTAGTCATCAGAATGTCAAAAATAACAACAAACACCAGAAAACAATGTGAATTATAATTGCTAGCGAGCAGTTGCTAACAACACGGATAATTTATAAATCAAAATATATAGATATATTGTTAATTTAGTATTAAGCAGTAATTATTAAATAAATTAATAAATTACAACATACATGCAGTATGTAAGTTACTAATATACGAGACTAATTTATCAATCAGCCTGTAAATTAAGACACTTAAGAAAAACACATCGGGGTTAAGGACTCTTCAAAAGAGATAACAAAACAAATTTTTATCAATATTTATTACGATTTGTTAAAAAAAAATGAAATTGTACACTATAAAATTAGTATTGACTAGTAACATTCAACCGAATTTTCATAAACATAATGACTAAGTCGAGTTTTTATAAACCAGAGAACACAGTCTCATCTTAATTATGAATTTTAAAGAGCATCTAATTAATGCTACACAAGGTCAATATGACCGCGTTCCACAAACTGGTCACGTAGATAAACTATCTTCAACATGGGTGATGCTAAAAAATCCTTTATCTCGACACTGAAAGATTTAGGTCAAAGAAATGAAAAAAGCAAAGGGGGAGAGAGAGGGAGAGAGAGAGAGAGAAGAGACATAGTAGTAGTGGAAAGAAAGAAAAGTTGAAATAAGATGATGGAAACTGAAAAGATTAGGAGAAATAAACATCAAAATTAAATAGACAAGAAAAAAAGAGCAGAAAAATTAAGAAGGTTATTTAGATTTTAGAGTTCAAAAGTGTTGTTTTGGTCTATCAAAGTATTTAATATATATTTATTAAAAGTCTCTTTCCATATGTTTAAAAACAAACGCGTGGAAGTCTTCAATCAAATTAATAATCGGTTAGAGTTTTAAACATTGCATTTATTTTTATGGAGAATAAGCAAGTATCTAATAATCATTTTTAAAGTTTAATACTATGTATTATTAGTGTAATTTTTTTATATTATCAAAATTAAAATACATAATAATATAAAAAATTATCATTGTTAATGTATTATTTTATATTAAATAACAGTCAACATATCTTAAATTCTTACTTTATACTGACAAAATCATTAATTAATTAATTATAGAGAATTGGTATACATACTTAAAAATAAAATAATTGTACTGTGCAAATTTTGTTATATTACAAACTATAGGTATTAATTAAACTTTTAATAAAATTGATTTAACTTTATTTAGTCATATAATTTTAATAAGATTGAATTAATTTGGAGATACAAATAATATTATTAATTCCTAATTGTTAAAAAGATATAAAATTTTAAAAGTGCTTATTATAATATTTTTAAACTTTAACAACATTAATTTTTTAAATTATATTAAAATATTAAAAAATATTTATTTTAAAATAAATTAAAATCAATGTCATACTCCTCAAAATTTATCAATTTTAAAAATATATATACACCAAATTAGGTTAAAATAATTTAAATTATAATTTAAAAATTTGTTAACTTCAATTCTAAAGACTTAAAATAAATAATTAATAATAACAAATTTTTATTAAAAAAATATTTATTATATTTTTATAATTTTAATATAATAACTGTATATTTTTTTATAAATATTTTTTGAATATTTAAACTCAGTTCTTGAATTAACAAAAACTTAATTTAAATCCATCGAGTATGATGTTTAAAATTTAAACATGATCAGAAACAACTTTTAACAGTATCGAGTTAAGGAAGAGGGCGGTTGATGAATAGTTGTGATAAAAGGCGGCGATTGTACGGTGGCGATGATCGTACATTATTTGTGGATTTCAACAGTAACTAGTAACTGCCACTAACTACGTTGTTATGAATCACGAAACTTATCACAATCGAAAGTGGAACATGTCTTTCTATTTTAGTTGTCTTGTGTTAGAAAATAAAAAAAAACCAGTTGGAAAGTAACTGTAAAGCAGAAAGGTGGGATTTAGAACGCGCAAAAGAACAGAAAAGAGAGAGAGAGAGAGAGAGAGAGAGAGAACGAGTTAGAATTGAAAAGTTGAAGAAACAGCAACAATCACTGCATCTTCAATGGCGATGTTATCTGAACCCAATCACTAGCAGCAATAAACGACATATAAAGAGATCACACGACATGGCTCACAATAACAATAACCCCAACAACGTCGTGGATGGCTTTACTCACCGAGTCAACAGCCCGCGTTACACGGGTTCAATGACTCGTCGAGCTCACTCGTTCAAGCGCAGCAGCAACAATAACAGTGGAAGTGCTGTTAATGAGATTGAGCTTCAAATCAACTCACCTAGATCCCCCTTGGGTTCTGCTACTGCAGCTGAAGGCTTGTCCTTGGATCCTGTTTTGAAGAGGAAGCATCATCATCATCATCGTGTGAGCCATAAGGAGAGGAACAAGAAGCTTGGACATTGGATGTTCTTGCTGTTCTGTGGGGTGTGTTTGTTTCTGGCTCTTCTTAAGATTTTTGCTTCTGGTTGGTGGTTCCAATTTGCAATAGATAGCGGAGATGAATCCATTCAGGTTTGCATCATGCCACGCGTCTTAAATAATCATCATCATCAATATTGTTATTATTATATGGTGATTCTTAGCTTGTTCTGTAATCATCATTGAGTTGTGTGTGCTGCCGTGAATCTTGAAAGACAATCTTAAAGTTTTATTTTTTTGTTAAAAATGGAAGCTTTATTATTTGAAAGTAATATAAACAATTAGTCCCAGAACTTATAAGTATCATTTTAGTCTCAAAAATTACAAAAACATCGTTTTAGTTCTGAAATTATCAAATATAAGTCATTTTAGTCCTTATTGTAATGATTTCAGGAACCAAAATGACTTTCGTTTTATAACCTGAAGGATTAAAATGACCACCAATTAATAATTTTAGGAATAAAATGATATTTTTGTAATTTTAATAATTAAATTGATTGGTGCTCATAATTTTCAGGAATAATTTGACGTATTACTTGTTATGTGTACTTGATTACTACTACAAAGTCTTTCTTTTCTTAAAACTTTCCAATACTACAAGAGAATGCGTTAACCTCTTAGCTTCATATGATATAGACATCCATTGGATAGTGGTATTAGTGTTTTTGTTGCTGTTGCTTTCTCCTTTCCCCTCCAAACATGGATGGCTGAGTGCGGAAAATTTTGTTGAATTTTATTTATTGAATTCGCGAATGAAAATGTGCAATTTTTAGTGTCTTGCGACAATACCGGTTGTCTCTGCTATGCCAAATACAAAATTTTCTTTGGCCTTTGCCAATAGAAATGAACGTGTCTGACGTGGTTGCTGTTTTGAGAGAGTGAGACTTCTGCTTATTCAGTTTAAACGGGTTACTAGTGATTAACATAGCTAGAAGCGTGAATTGGCATCTCGCAAAATACAGTATTTCTTTTTCAGCTTATACTTCATGAATGAACATGCTATTTCTATGTTACTAAGTATTACAAAGGCTAAACTAAGTAAATCCATCATTTCACCATTTTATCAGGAACAATTTGATTCCATTACTAGTCAAAATCTGAAGGATCAAAGTTCCCATGGTTATGCATTTAGGGAGGGAGCAAGTGATGTTGAACGAACTCTAAAGATGGTAGCTACAGGAATTATTGATAGCCAGACTGGCATTGCTGAAGTAAGTCTCTGATCTATATCTCATGTTCTCAGGTGAATTATTCAGCTAATTATGTTTGTTTGTCAACTAAAATAACAAGGTATATATGAAATGAACAGAAAATGATTTAATGGTGCATTCAGAGATGTCTTTACCTTCTCATTTATTGAATTTTGCTTTTTATTCAGGAATCTGGTATATGGTCTAATCCCAACTATGAGAATTTCTCCCAATGCATAGACCTGCAAAGAAATCATAAGAGTATGAAATTATACTATTTTTTTCTTTTTGGTTAATATGAAATTATACTTTTGAGTATACTCCTTCCTCCCATTCACGTTCCAAGATTTCTCTCCTCTGACTGCGGAATTCTTTTTACAGAGCTGAATGTGAAAACCAATGGCTACATTCTTGTAAATGCTAATGGTGGCCTGAATCAGATGAGATTTGGGGTCTGTTTGTGTTGGTTTCTGATGAAATATATTAGAGAAAGTTAGGCAGTAAGTGTAATCTAATGTGTCAATATATTCTGAATGCAGATATGTGATATGGTTGCTGTTGCTAAGATTATGAAGGCAACACTTGTTCTTCCTTCTCTCGATCACACCTCCTACTGGGCTGATGCGAGGTTGGTTTATCTTTACTTCCTCTTGTACTATGGTATTAGAAAATTGAATTGATAGATATATGCATAATGTCCTTGTTTCTTACAAGCCCTAAGCTTGATTTAGTTAACAATCAATGCCTGATTATTGATAAAAGATTTGTGGAGTGTTGAACTAGTTTTAGTCAAGGAATTACATGAAACTAAGAGATGATCAAATTGCTATGAGAAATGAAGTAGGGATAAAATTAGCCTGTTAGAACTTTTGCTACACTTTTGAGAAGGGTCATCAATTGCAGTCTTATGGCCAACAACTTTTTATAGACAAATTTCATAACTTTCACCTTAAACGGAAAAAGTGCAGATTAAGAGAGATTTAATTGGTGATTAAGAGAGATTTAATTGGTCCTTTGATTCCCTTTCTCCCCATATATTGTCCCTTCAGCTATCATTTTACATTTTTTATTTCATCAATAATATCTGATATACTTTGATAATTGTCTCAAATGCTGTTTTGAATTGCAAATAAGCTCCAATATTTATTACTCTGTAGTTAATTGGTTTCAATATATTTGCAGTGGCTTCAAGGATTTGTTTGACTGGAAACATTTTATTGAGACACTGAAGGATGATATCCACGTAGTTGAGACACTGCCACCTGCCTATGCTGAAATTGAACCTTTCCCAAAAACGCCAATATCTTGGTCTAAGGTCAACATAAATTGTCTATCACCGATTATTTCTTTTTGAATCCAAAAAGATATGGTTAATTAATCAGTTTATTGTATTATCATTGAAAGTATGATCTTTCAGGTAGTCAGTTCCAGTTTATAAGAAAATGAGAGTATGAAGTGATGGAATTATATTTTTCCTCATATTCATTGAGTTGCTTTGAGTCATATAATGATGAGGATTTCTGGTTTTCCATAATGTTTTAATGACAGTTAACAAATCTACACACTTATTCACAGGCCAGTTATTACAAGACTGATGTTCTTCCCCTCCTAAAGCAGCACAAAGTGATCTATTTCACCCATACTGATTCCAGGCTTGCTAATAATGGAATTCCAAGTTCCATAGAAAAACTAAGATGTCGTGTAAATTATAGAGCATTGAAATATTCAGCTCCGATTGAAGAATTTGGAAACAAATTGGTATCTAGAATGCGACAGAACAAAATTCCGTATCTTGCACTTCATTTGAGGCAAGTTACAATTCTAATATTTTTTAGTACAATGTGAAGAATGGATGTTCTTCTTCTCTTCTCATCTTTCTTCCTTGTTGTCCCCTTAAATTTTGACTTTTGACTTGATTATCTTCTGCTTTGATCATATAAATTCATAGTTCAAGTACCACCAAAATTCCTTTGGTGATTACTTGATCATAAAATATTCTAGTTGAAGGAGAATGCTAACAAATGCCTTCCAGGCATTGGTTAGGGAATCAGAAGTAGAAAACTTATATAAAAAAAAATGTTACAAAATGCACCCTTCCGTGATTTCCAGTACATCCGTATCTTGATTTCTGATATATTTATTTTTTCTTAATCAGTGTTCTAAGAGCAATGGTTTCTAAGACCCGCAGTATAAGAATAGTCCCAAGTTTATGCTAGTGTCAGTTGATATCAACTGATAAACTTAAGATTTTTTCTCCTGCAAGAAGTGTTAAATCAAATACTTTTCCTTCAATCACTTTTCACTATCTTCTTTTTATTCGTAGGTATGAGAAGGATATGCTTGCATTTACAGGCTGCAGTCACAATTTGACTGCAGAAGAAGATGAAGAACTACGACAGATGCGGTATGAAGTTGGTCATTGGAAGGAGAAGGAGATTAATGGGACTGAGAGGAGATTGATTGGAGGTTGTCCATTAACGCCAAGGGAAACTTCCTTACTGCTTAGAGCACTTGGTTTTCCATCACAAACCAGAATTTATCTGGTAGCTGGAGAAGCATATGGAAGAGGAAGCATGAAATATCTCAAGGATGATTTTCCCAACATTTTCTCTCATTCCTCTCTGTCTTTAGAAGAAGAGTTGAATCCTTTCAAGAATCACCAGAACATGTTAGCTAGTATAGACTACATTATTGCCCTTCAGAGTGATGTATTTCTTTATACTTATGATGGAAATATGGCAAAGGCAGTACAAGGTCATAGGCGCTTTGAACACTTCAAGAAGACCATCAATCCAGACAAGTAACATATTCTTAACTCATTTCTTCTGCATTACTAATAGCTTGACTTTTTTTATCGTGTGCATTCTATTAAACTATTTAATCATAACAATATTCACTCTACAATTCAAAATATATAAATTACAGTATATTAATTTGTCAAAGAATGAAGTTAGATAAGATAAGTATACATGTCATTAGATTGTTCATTTTGAGATAGAAAAATTGACGCAGTGAAAATAGAAAACTGATCTCTATCTAATGAACAAAAGAAAAGAATGTGTATATGTTGAATAGAAAAACAATTATTAAACTCACTGGATGATGAGACCAGAGACTTCTCTCAGGCGAGGTCGAATAGTCTAACACATTATAAACTATTATTACTAAAACCTAGCAATAATATATTTATCATTTGATCATGTAAAAATTTAATTAATAATATCAATTGATATTAATAATATATATATATATATATATATATATATTCTAAATAATTGATTAATATGCTGATTTATGGTAAAACGAGATATTAATATTAATATAATAATTAATAATATAACACATTCTATTGCTATGCAGGATAAATTTTGTGAAACTAGTTGATAAGTTGGATGAAGGGAAAATTTCTTGGAAGAAGTTCAGCTCTAAGGTGAAAAAGCTTCATGAAGACCGTGTTGGTGCTCCATATCCTAGGGAGCGCGGAGAATTTCCTAAGCTGGAGGAAAGTTTTTATGCAAATCCTCTGCCAGGTTGTATCTGTGAAACAAGATTGGAGTAGGGAATTGGTCAAAAGCTGTCTTTCATATAATGGGCATTTCATAACTCTTCAGAAGGTGGGAATGTTGATTTTTCAGAAGTTGGGTTATCTGATATGGTGCTATACATTGCCCTTGACGTTGGACATAAAAGGATCAAGGAAAAGTGGTAAGAACTGAGCAAATCAATTCACCTGCACTTCAAATTCAAGTATCAAGCGCATGCAGATCATGTATACTGTATAGTCTATACCATTCACCATACCTTGTCAGGGAAACCTCATCCTTAACCACTCTTGTAATGAAAAGTTTTTTCTGCCTTTTCTTTTTCATTTCTAGATTTTAAAATTATTCAATACCTTTTCATGTCAAGAAAAGAGGGTGAGAGTGAATAAGTTTTATAGTTCATTATTCAACAATATAAAAGATCCTGATTCTATGCATTAGAATTATTTTAAGCATGTATCCTTAGCAAGTCATCCATTTTGCTTATTTTAGTTGATCGAGATATTGTTCACTAATGATAAACTTCATATTCATATAATTTGGCTGCTTTAATTGTTTGCTGATAAAGTAAGAGTTTAGTGAAATAGATAGAAACTTGGTCAAAATATTATCGTGATTCAATTGTAGTTGGACAAGACAAATATTAACTCATTCTCAGTTACTTCAACTGTTTCAAATTATCTATTTTTATTTGTTATTTTACCATAGAGCAGTAATTATTCGTTTCTAACTATACCTTTATTTGTTATTATTTGACTCAAATACTAATTAATTCAGTTACATTCCAACTCTTTTACTAAAAATATTTTAGTCAACAAAGTTTACTTCATAATAATAATTAATGCAATTAAAAAATTTCTTAAAATATGTGCATTACTTTAAAGGCAAACTAGATTTAATTCATGCGTACGCATAGATTGATAAAATTAATTTTGTTGATAGTTATTTTTAAAATATTCTAAACTAACAAATTATAAATTTAATTAAAACATATTAATAGTGTAAATATTTTTATATTGTCATTTAATCACATATTAATAGACAAGGAGTAACGCTGTCCTTAAACGTTGTTTAATTTGAATAATTATAAAAAGCTTTTAAAATACTTTAAATCTTTTTATGAGAAAAATAAAACTTGTAACTCTTATAATCTTTTTCTATTTTATCCAGAAAACATGTTCATTGTTAACATATTGATAAGTTATATTCAAGAAATTGCTCAAAATGTGTCGCAAACACTTACACAGGCAAACTGCCAGAAAACTTTGTATTGATATGAATAATGGAAGTGTTTTTGATAACCCCCTTAAGTCTTTGACATACCATGTTTTAGCACTAATGATTTTATTGTTAATATGAGAAGAGCTAGTTAGCATCAATATTAATAATGCAAAGAAACTGGATAATAATTAATGTAATATCTATCAAGTTATTGGACGAAAGCTCCAGTTGCTTGTTCTTCTCTGAAAGCCATTGTTTATATGTTCCTCAAGGATTATTAATAGTGGAAAGGGGGGTTGAGGACTTTGAAACATCTGCTAGAACATACAAAGCGTCAATTCTTCTCTTATTTTGCTTGATTCACACGATTATTGAGCAACCATCACAACAATGGACAGAACAGTACAAGGATGGGCTAAAGAATTTTCATTTAGCAAGTATTTTACAAGGGCAAGATGAGAGCACAAAAATGTATACCCAGCATTCCAATGTCTAACCTCCCCAAAATAAAGGGAAAGGAAAGAACAATAAACTATAACTGTATAATAGATTCAACAAGGTCCTCAAGAGGTGCCAGCTCTGCTTTGTCGATCAAACGGAATTCCTGCAACACAAGATGGCAGCATCTCAGCCAGTAAATTCAACAAATTCATAAAAAGATGATAGCAATCAACTTGAATTCAAAAGCACGTTTCATATTTTTGCATTTGAGTATTGGATTTGAACCTGCAACCTTTAAGTCACAAGGCAGCAACCTTTTCCATCATTCAACCAACTCAGTGCAAAACCAAAAGAGATGGAAACAAATGCATCAATGAACTTCTGATCTCTATAACCACTTACCCAAGTAAACAATACAAAATGCTTGAAGCAAGTATTCAGGTGAGCCTCTTCCTTCAAACTCACTATCTTCTGAAAATGTGAGTGATAAATATGAGCATATACACGGAATAATCGCTTGAAAATTGTTTTCACCACGTCTCGGAAATTTGGTGGAAAAGGAGCCCCTACAGCAATGCCGCAGTCAGTTAAAACCGTGCTATAATGCATGTAATTAGCAAAAAAAAGAGTCCAGAAAATTCAGCTTACTGGTATAAACTATCTAACATACCTAACTTTTGAGGGAAAATTGTTTCATCATCTAGCTGAGATTCAATCCAATCCATCAAATACTCAACATATTTTGGAGCAGATACCTCTATTGGTTTCTTGATAGTGACACCATCAGCCCATCTGTACTCATACCTGTAGAGTTTAATGCATTAAGAACGTGTCTCATATATATGTTTAATGTTGTTCACAAAGATTTAATTCGTCTATGTAAGAATATAAAGCTACGGACAAATGACAAACTGGACAAATATTAGAAAAAGGAAAATTGGCATAGAAAATGTGTATAAGGGTGGTATAACCTCAAGGGACTTGGTATGCTCTCTTATTCACAATGCTCTACGTAAAATATATTTTCCCAGTTTTGCAGTTGAAATTTGTTTCCCTTTGCCACTCCCTAGCATATAGCTATCATCTTGGAAAATATCTTCAGCTACTAACTATGCACATTCAAAACTAGAATCTCCCATGTAACTCCATACCCACTCTGCCTTAAGTTAGGATTCAAATTTCTAACATAACCCATTCCTCCAACATTCAAAAGGTACAGAAATTTGTACATATTGACTAAAACCATATATCAATACTACCTATAATAAGAAGTTACAATTTTTTAAGACCAATTGCTGTAAATACATAAAAAAGAAGAGTTGGTTGAAGGATCAAACAATACTTTGGTCCTGCAGTCATTGTAGGACAGTTATTCGGCGTGCAGAATTCTGTAAGTGTACCAAATAGGATATTCACTTGATTAAAGAAGTCTACAGCTGCACACAAAAACAAAAAAAAAATGCCAATGTGTAAATTTCATAAAAGCAATTTTGCAGTAAAATATCATTTAACAATGATAAAAAAATATGGAATAGAGAAGGGCGGGGGGTACACTTTATAGTAAGAAACTTCAGCAGTATATGCCAAAAGCTAAATAGATTAAAGATTCTTACTGTTCACCGCCAGCCACTCATTAATATCTTCACCAGGAGGCAGCTTAACAGCTTCCCTCAAATTCCCACTACCCAAGGTGGCATCGATGTGTTTTTGAAGTTGAGCACCCTGTATTTCATAATCAAAATGCTTAGAAGGCTCAATTCGTCAAATATAAACCATAAAGAAAAAGTAGAAAACAATCCAGTAACCACTCCACAAGAAGTAAAATGACCAACCTTACTTCCAGATGGGGCACTCTTTTTTGGACGAAATGTTTTCTGGTTTCTGCATGGATCAAAGTTTGATTATGTTTTGATTTGGCACATATAATATGATCTATGCCCTATAAATGGTATATGGGGATTCAACTTTGTCAAACATGGTTTTGAAATGTTTATTGTTGAAGGAAGTTTTACATGCTCACAAACGTTAAGAAGTCCAGTTTTGATGCCCCATTTCACATAACTGAAACTTAAATTTTGACTACCTAATATTCGCCATTTCACATTTTTGAGCTACCTATACATCGCAGAAGCAGCTAAAATTCATCAAAAGCATCCTTGTAAAATCAAGTCAAGTAAAACCCGCTGAGAATCCGACACGCAAACATGACATCATAGCACTAACAACCCAACAGTATCTTTTTCAAATTTCCAAAATTTCATTTTTGGCACAACACCCAATAGTAATTTCACACCCAGTTTTAAAACATCAACATACTATTTGGGTGGGGGAGAATGAAAGGGAGGAGACAAATTTCAGTAAAAATCCCTTGTTTGATTCAAAAGTTCTGAAGGAAAGGGAGGTAATTTAGATTTCTATTTGAATTCTCTGTTCTGAATCTCTTGAACAATTCCTGTCAGCAACTTCAGAATGAGGCAAATTATTGCCATAGCTATGATACAAAATAACCATCAAATTGAAGCATATAAACACCATAGCCATATCATCAACACAGGTAATCATTGTGTCTATTGTTTTACTATCATATGATCATCCATCCAATTTAACAGAACATAAACAAAGAGATTAAGAAAACACTAAGATCAATCTAAAAGGCAATCAAGGGCAGCCTCAAAACAAAAATATCAGCTCATCTTCAAAAGGGTAAATAATAAACACACAAAAAATTATTTTTTTGTTTTTATAAACAAAGGGATGAAACCCAGAATCTATAATGAATACAGCAAGCACAAGGGAATTGAAAGAAGGAAACCTGCTTCCAAGACCAAAGAGACTCATGGTGTCAAAATCCCAAGCGTCTCTCTTTCTTGAAGATCCAAATATCGAAGGCTCTTCGAATCAAATAACAAAAACCAAAAACTGAAGAATGTCCAAAACGAGTTTACATATATAGACACAGACAGAGAATCCTTAACCTCCCTTATTGCCAGTCTGTCATTTCCTCCGTCTCTCTCTCTCTCTCTCTCTATTGAGGGAGGAGAGAGAGAGAAAGCCAAAAACTCCATTTGCCAACCTGCGTTATGCTTACCTGGCTGACTCTGCCTGATACTCTTCTTTTTTTTCTTCCATTCTCCTATTTTTTCTACCTTATTCTTGTCCTTTTTTTTTTTATTTTTGGCACATATTCTTCTCTTTAATGTTCTCTTTTTCCTCATCTTTTTCTCTCTCTTTTTATTTTAAGAATTTAATAAATGAATAATGGTGTTAAAAAAGGACAAGGTTAATAGTTGTAAATGAATTTAGGCATAAACTTAATGGTGAATGGAAGCATAAAAATGAGACATTCTTTTTTTTTTGTTCCCTTAAAGATATCTATGGTGGTGGGCTTTTTCTTTCTTTCCGATTTTTGGTGAGTGGTGGTGGGCTTAGTTTGAATTGTTCCTTTAGAGGTCTATTATTAACCATTAACTGCTATTAATTAATAATTAATAAATATAAAAAGATTCCTTGTCCAATTTATAAGAATGGTACAAGTTATCATAATTTTTAATCTTAACTCTTGCTGGTGGGAGCAAAATTTTACGCCTACAATTTAGATTACAGTGAGATCGAATAAACTTGACATCATGTTCCAAAAGGAAAATAAATGACTAATTTCGGTGATATTGAAAGGTTTATTAATTCATAATTTCTCGCATTAGAAAATGCATTGCATTGGGATTTTTTTGCAAAATATAGTTATGAAATATGTTGAGAGTTCTCTGTCATCCAATCATTTACAGCTTGATGCCAACTTGATGAGCATATATTTTTAATTTATATATGTATTTGGCACGAGAACAATCATAACACCATATGTTTATTTCACTCATAAAAAGTGTTGTAATTTCTTTATGAAAATTATGCACTTTTTTTATTATTTAATATAATTGAAATTAATATTGTTATTTAATATAAGGTTTTGTTCGTATCATTTTACATGTCATGAGATTTTTTTTTCTTTGCCAAAATATCTCGTTTAATATATATATATATATATATATATATATATATACATATATATATTAAAAACTAGTTCATTAATAAAAATAATTAAAGAAATTAAAACTTTAATTTGATTGATAACTTATAAAAGGAAGAAATTATCAGCAAAAAAAAGGAAAAAAAAATTAAGATGTTGATATGTTTTGATTTGATATAAAAACTATAAATATATGCCACAAAATAAGAAAAATATTATGAATAAAAATTTAGGAAAATATCTAATTATATAATTTAAAAAAATCAATTTTATAATTTTTTTTTCATATTTTAGGATACAATTCATTTATCTTTTTATTTAATTTGGTCGCAATCAAGTACAGATTTAAAAAGATGCACGCATTATTTTGGATCTCTCTCTTTTTTAATATATAAATACATGTTTTGGTTTTTTTCTATATTTTATATAATTATATTTATTAAAGGTCGTTTGCCTTTCACTTCCTCTCTTTTTAATGTTTCCAGCCTGTCCACACTAATATAAATGTGTATATTATTCTATATATTGATTATGGAGAGTTCCCCTCTTATTTATTTTTGAGAAAATTGTTAATATCAGATTTTAAGATTGATTTTAAATATTCATAAATGATAAAAATTGATTAAAAACAATATTTTTTGATATAAAATACTACTCTGGAGACTGATTAAAAAAATTATTATCAATGCACCTCTTTCATGATTTTAATGTATTTTAAGTAATTTTTAATAAATAATTTATATAATATTTATTATATAGATAATATAAACAAGTACTGATCAATACTCGGATAGTGATTAATAATTTACAAGTAAATTTTTTTTATTAAAAATCATTAATGCACCTCTTTCATGATTTTTAATGTATGTTAAGTATTTTTTTTAATAAAAATTTATTACTTTAATTTTTTAAAATCAGTATACGATTAACAAGGCTTAAAAGATATAATAATAATTTTAGTTTTAATAAAAAATATTTTTAAGCTTAAAATGGTTCCTAAAAATTAATATTGAAAAAAATCGTTATTAGTAGAATTTAAATTATTTTCCTTCTCTTTTCCTTTTCATCATATTATTTATCATACCTTTCAGTTTTGTTCATTTCCCTTTCTTTCTTTTTTTCTATATTCAAAGATAAGGTATACATTGTACACTCATCATTATTCCTTTATTTTTAACAAAAAAAAATTCTATTTAAATTAGATAAGACTTTTATAGACTCCAAAATTATCTCTTTAAATATTTAATGCACCATGCATACTTTAACAAAAGTTTTCACTGTTAGATTGGAATGGGAAACGTTTTTGCATGTAAAATGAACAGTTGTAATATAATATTTGAGTTTACAAGGAACTTCCCTTTTTCTTTTTTTTTCCTTTTCAGTCTAAAACACCATGGATGGGTTAATTAACCTCTGTCTGCATTGTGATGTGGTGAATGCAAAATGATATTTACGTTAAATTCAACACCTGTGACTAAAATTATGTGACTTTTTCCAAACTATAGCGATAAAATTTGACTATCAATGAATGTTCCATTCTCTTCGTACACAAGTGGACACTGAGGATCTATTTGCTCTAATATTTAACAAAATTAATTTTAAACTATCAAACATAGTTAAAATACTTATTCAAATTAATTTTAAAAAGTGGTGCAAATTACATAAATGGGTTGGTAGTCTAACGTGGAATGTTATGATTCTACGATCCAAGCCACAACAATGGATACAGTTTCTTTATCCATTAGACAAATCCTAATTCCAAACCCAACTCCATTTCGTTTTCTGCTGCAACTCACAAACCAAATGGGAGATTGTTGCTAGCAATGTTCTTCTACAATATGGTTCAGATTAATGCGAATATATATATTTATAAGCAATAAGTATTTAATTTATTAAAATTAATAAAAAATAATTATATGTTATAAATTTATATTTGATAATCTACCTCAGAATCATTACAAACTATTAACAATTATCATGACATTGCCACTACACCAGCAACAGCTAGCGTTTGTTTTTTTATTTTTATTTATATTAGGTTTTGGATAATACATCTGCATACACTTTAATAATGAGGTTGAAAAGCTGGAGACAAATGAATTGCCTTGAAATACTTTCAAATTCACTTTGAATATCAAATATATACATACAAGTTAACGATGTCACAAACATGAAGATCGATTTTTTGCATGGTAACCAGAATTTGACAAAAAGATCCAAGAGCCCCGGTAGCATGCATGTGAAAAGGTCTAAACTTAAAACATTTATGTATTATTACAAGAAAACACGTTGATTCTTATATATCCTTTATTTTCTCCTCTTTAATCTTTATATAGACAATGTTAGTTTGATATGGTATAACTTCTTTGGAATTCTTTTGATCTCCAATTCTATTGTCGGAAAATTTTCCCAATTTTTGCAAGTATTTTGGAGCTTTTCATTAATTTTCCTTCAACTTAAAAAAAAATTAGTTTTAAATGTTAACGATAACGTTGTCGTTTTAATCCTTTTTTGAACTTTGACATAAGAGTTAAATAATTTAATGGGCTCTTAAAAGTGATAATTTGTTTAACTTTGTTCCCTAAAATGTGTACCTCTATACAAATTCATCTCCAAAATAACTTCATAGTAAGATAATATTCCTTCATCAATCAGTGTTAATGAGATATAAAGGAAACTGCGATGTAAAACATTAAGTAAATATTTTTGGCCGATTAAATTCCCTATACAAAATCTCTTAATAGATATTTGTCAATTTGGTACAGGAATTTGGGGGATTACACAATCACACACAATTATCAGGGTGAGAAAATTGGTGTATAACGTATTTTTATGATATTTTTCAATTAAAGTTAAATAGATTGATGTCAAATTTTATGTATGTCTCAGTTAAAAATTGTCTTTTTTATAATGTAAAAATTACATTAATTTGAGTAAACTAATTTACAAAAATTTACATTCGTTCACTTAACATTTCCACATTAGTGATTTCGTTATGTTCCAAAAACACCGACTACCTAGAAAAATAACAATATACGCTTTTAATAACTTTAAAGGAACAGAATAATAACTTTTCATTTCTAAAGACCAAATCATATATTAATCCTTAGATAACATACATCTGGCTAATTCCAATCCACTCCAAACAATTTGAATAATATTGCATACGATATTTACGTATTGAATTACTATTACAGCAGATGTTTTATTTCAAATATAAGTGGACATAAACTAACCATTTGCTCCATTTCATGGCAATTATCAGATATGCAACTTTATTGTATTTTTCTTATTTTTTTTATACAACAATACTTGATGAAATGTTTCACGCATTAAAAGAAAAAACATGCAAGAAAATACCGCACATTTATTCATCTTGTAGTACAAATTTCTTAAGTAAGAAATCATCCATCTAAAAGAAACATGCTTGACAACAACGAGAAACAATACAACCTAAACCAGATCAGTGACCCGGTTAACCAATCCTACTAAAGAAGAAGAAAATCACACGTTTACATGCGTGCTAAACCCAAAATGAAAACCACACGTACATAACAAATAAATTGAACAAAAGAGACACCACTCTCGAGACCTATGTGTTCTCATTTCATTTAGTTTAAAACTTCATTAATTAATTTAACCTGATCCTCCAAGAACACCCTTAAGCTTCTTAATCTGAGCAGCATCAAGAAAAGTGGTTTCAGCTATCAAATCAGTGGGGAAATCACTTTTGAACAAAGCAAAGTCGAGAATTTGAAGGCCAGGGTTGGCACTGCTGAAGCTCACAAAAGCCAAAGCTGGAAGGGCGCCAGCATTGATTTGGAAGTGCAACAAGCCTTGAGGGAACACCATGACATCACCCTTTTGAAGAGTTTTAAGGTACACAGTGTTATCTGAAGAAACAAATCCAGCACAGATTTTCCCTTGCACAACAACTAAGATTTCTGAAGCTCCAGGGTGTGTGTGAAGTGGGATAACTCCACCCTTTTCAATGTCCAAACGGGCAATGGAAATTCCAAGGCCATTCACTCCAGGAAATTGTGCATCAAATGCTGGGGACACTGCAGCTTTGATGATGTTTGAGGTGTTGCCAGCAGCGCTAAGGCCAGTGTAAACAAAATCATCCACAGTAACCTTTGCAGGCTTCTTGCAAGAGTACCCTGCAGGCCCATTAGGGCCAGTCAAATCTGCTACACAGAAGTCTACAACAGAAGCATGGGAGAGGGAGAGGAGAGAACAGATAAGGAAGGTAATTAGAAGCATTTTCATTCTTTGTTGATGGGTGTGTGTGCGATTTGTTTCATTATTTATGTGAGTTGGAGGGTGGATCTTTTGATAAGATTTACCATGCCATTGAGTTTCTTCAATATGGTTAAACGTATATGGATAGAATTTTCTTTACCTGTGTTTGGAAAAGACAGATTTTGAGCTAAGATTAGTGGTGCACGTGAATGTCAACATTTTCCTTTCTTGATAACGACAAGAAGGGTCTTTTTTGTTTGATTCCAGAAAAGTAGAATCTTCTGCGGATCTTCTTAAGTGCTCTAAGAAAAATCATAGTTTTTTTGGAGTTCCCCGTTACTCTATAGTGATCGTTGAAATTAGCCTTAGTCAATAGTCACATATATGTGTAAATCATAGGGCTTTTTCGTTTTACCTCCAGAATCAATTCTTTTTACTGTAGACAATAATGCAAAAATTTAGGTTGAGATTGATTTAAGCCGAATTTCAATTACGTTTAACGGTTCAAAAAATAATTTTATTTAACTTCTAAGATAAATGGGCACTTAGAACGAAGGAACGTAAACAACAGGAAAAATACATGCTTAGGGGATAAAAGATTGTTTTCATAAACTTTGTTGGAATACATAAAAAGTAATGAAGTTTACAATTGCACCACAGATTTTATGCCTTTCATTCTCTATAGTCTTTAATAGATAACTATTAAGTTCCATTGAGTTCACCGTAATGCTTCCTCTTCTCAACTTGGGCCAAAGGAGTGACCAAACCGTTGAAATAACTACATCAATGAATGTGAGTATGATGATTAATTTATTAGTATTAATCTTACTGTTATACAACGCAGTTTCCGAGTAGCTGTCACAATTACAAATTCAAGTTACAGTGTAGACATTGAATGCACACCTATTAAACAACCTCAGTTGATATGAGAAATAAGAACAAATAACATTGTTCTTTATCAAATAATCAAAGCAACATCTATTGTAAACAGCCCAGGACGTTATTGTTCAAGTATTAAAAAAAATAAGATTACTCAATATTCAGTAATCCTTGTGCACTTAACACAAGCTTGTGTATGTTCCAGTAAAATTCCTTATGAAATTCCAGGGTAAATAAGAAGAGGTAAAGAAAATGAGGGTGGTCCACAAGCACATGGCGTGAGCAACAAATGACGATCATAAGAAGACGTTTTGACAGCTAGAAGGACCCCTCTGCAAGTCATGCTGACTTTAGATTTCATGCTTGGCTGCATTGGCACATCTATTTGTGGTCATCTCAAATTCCCCATCTTCAAGGGAACCTTGTATTTACTGAACTAAGTAAAACCATGAAAAGGTTATCCACATTTTTTTTTCCCCTCTTGACTTGAGTACACCATCATTCTATTACCAACAAAACTTAAAGTATAATATCAGAAGTGTTTTCTAATGCTGTTTTTTAGTTAAAAAAATTTCCAGTCATATATAGCAATTTTTATTGTATGAATTTTATTAATATAAAACTTTAATCTTAACTAAAAGAAAGAAGACTAAAAGCACTTGTGGTATTACACTTTTATCATGTATATTTTGCCTTAACATATATATCTTGCCGTGCTTGGCGCTCAGCATTAATTGGTCCCTTCCCGTAACATACTAATTATGTTGAATGCTCACACTGCAGCTAAGGATAAGTTTCTCATTCGCCATCAACATTGGCCATTCATTGTAATTAATTCCATTTAGAGCCAATAAGGGTGTGTGATTGATGTCACTATCATTGTCATAACGTTAGTTGTTCATGTTGTTTGTGTCTGTGTGAGATGCTACCAAGAGTGAAGAACTACCCGTTGCATAACTCTTGGATTCTAAGATATTTTTGAAGATGAAATCGATGTGTCGAGAAAAAGATGCAGATTGTGATTACGATACATTCCGCATACGTACAAATTACATATGAACTGTCATGTGCTTTCCCAGTTTGTAAAGTTTTTGAATTCATGGCAAGTTTTTAAGTGTGAACATATATATATGTCACTGCTATTTAGCTAGCAATAAACAAAGAACGTAAAAAAGGATATTAATCAGAGATCATGTACTCAACTAAGAACGTGCTTAAAATATTTTTTATAAAGTAATCCTTAGTCTTAGGTTAACTTAAAAAATGAGTTTGATTCTATTTTTTAATATAATATTAGAGTTTATATTCAAATTGAATGCTAAGCCATTCAAAGATATTTAATTCTACGCGTGAGAGACTCTATTAAAATGTCTCGTATCAATTTGAAATATGTTCAAGTTACTTCTTGTAAAGTTAGAGTAATCCTTGTAAAAAACTTGAACTAGATTATTTGTTTTTTTAATATTAAGTTTATACCATCACCAACATTCTCATATTGGCAGTGAGATTTTAACTCGCATCCTAATAAATTGAATCAACCTTTTTTAACTAATTACACTTAGTTTTAGTAATTAAATATTTATTTATTTGATCCTTATAAATTTTAAAATTTTCTAAGATAGTTCAAGTCATTAGTTATTAATATGTGGTACAAACATGTCAAATCACTTAAGGTAACAAGACAGTATTAACGTAATATGATTAAAATATGTTATATCATAACAACTAATAACAGACAATTTCTAAAAAAATAACTACGAGAATTATAATAAACAAAAAATTAGAAAATTAATAATAATTTAATCATATTTACATAAAATAAAAAAACATTTGCTTTTTTTATTAAGGAAAAATGGATGGGGTGGATATGAATATTATCATGTACATATATGAAAACAAATAACTAAATCAGATCAACATGCAGTGACCTTAGAAATCGATTGAAGAATAATGCTTTTTTAATAAAATTGGGTTAATTAAACATATTTTGAAATATGTATATGAAAATGATAAATTATACATGAAAACTAATACATATGTGCGCGTTAAAATATCTGAAATGTTAATTGAATAGGTAAATTCAAATCTAGAATGCTAGCAACCCACAGAATATGTAGGTTTTGATTCTTTTAGTCTCACTCATAATTTTATAAGTATTAATAAATTCAAATAATAAAGTATATATATAAAATTTGTCTAAGCAAATCTTTTACTTGGATTCTAGTTTTTGGTTATGTGGCTTCAAATTTTGTTATTTGGCAATTTTAATCACATTGCAAATTAAAATTTACTCGGGCGCCTACATACACCGCACGTAACTTTTATTGACTGGTCAATCTTAATTTTTTAATATTTTGAGACAAAAAATATAAATAAAATTTGTCTTAACTATTGTATTAGTAGTAAATATTTGATTTTAAGAAAAGCATCTATCGGCACTTTAATGTCTTTATTACCAGATTTTGTATAAAATGTTGTTATTATTAATATAGTTATAGTAAAACAAAACATTTCACTTCTATATTTATTGGCACGGTATGAGGCCAGCCCAATCATCAAATTTCAAAAAAGACCTATCCATTTAGTTGTAAAAGTGAGCTTGTAGATGTAGCCCAAAAGACTACAAGCCCATTGCATCAATTCAATCAAAGCCCTTTTGACAAAAACAAAATACAACCAAAGCCTTTTGACCCATATTCAATTTCAGTTAAGCCTCAAAATCATAAATAGTCCTCTTGAATAGTTTAAGGACAAAAATTATATACTATTTGTTAGGTTTTGTTTTATTATTTATTAATTAAAGTTATAATTATATTTAATGTTACTATATATTGCCAAAGTTAAATTTTAATATTATTCAGAGAATAACACTAAAAGCACTGATAGTACTACACTTAAGTTTTTCCAGCATAATTTTCAAAACATTAAAAGAGAAGTTACAATTTGTCAACTTTGTGTCAAAAAGTTTTGCTTCAAGAGGCAAACTAATTAATATGATGTAAGAAAAAGAGTCACGAGAACTAACTAACCACTGAGTTTTTTTCTAAAGAGCAACTACTAAAGTTTGTGATATGGTAGGTTCAATGTCTTGTGCAGTTACCTCTCTTAATTTAGATGCTCATCGAAGCAACGAGTCTATAACACTGAGATGCATCATTAGGACTAAAGGGATCTAACTTTTGCTAATGTGGACCACAAATCCATGTGCTTAGGTATGACCATGCTAACGCATTGCTTGCACTGTGCTAGTGAAAAATTAAGAACAACAACTGTGTTTTTTTCACTTGGATTCAATAATTGAGACATGAAAAAGGAGACACATTCATTATTAGAAAATGGGCCGCATGTCGCAGAAAGTTGTTAGTTTCATGCCATTTTCAACGCAGTGTGCCTAACAGGCTACAACAAAGCATGCCATTGATAAAATAAAACTCCATTGAAACATGAAATCAATTGAGTGAAAGGGAGTTGGAATTTTTTTAAAAAGGATATAAGGATATAATCTCACTTTTGGTTTTGAAATACATAATATGAAAAACAAAATTTATTAAGAAAAACATTGACTTTAATGTTTCATTGTTTTTTTTCGAAGAGTTAATCACTAGAGTGAAAGAATACAGGGAAAAACCTAAAAAAATAAATTACATTTAATGTTTCATTGTTGAAAATGCATGGAAAATAAGTGCATAATAAAATTAATAATTGAAGTGTAAGCATAGATTAATTTGAACAACTTTTTTTAAGGGAATATAAAAGTTTTCTTAAAAAATATATATTTTTAAATCAGGGCATAAATCAATTCTTAGCATCATTGTCTTAAGGGAAGTGGCTATTGTGCATGTGCATATATAATCCCAAGTTAAAACAAAGACAGAAAAAAAAAATCATGTCAGAGTTTCATTAAGGGGAGTCAAGAGTGGGTACTTTCTCTCTGCTGTCTCATAAGCACTGAGAGAGTTCGAGGCTTTGCTATGTGTCTAAGGGACCACAAGACATTATCATCTCAAACTCTATCATATATGAGTTTGCTCTTGTGGGTGTGGACTATATGCTGCCCCACCAAGCTTATTCACTTTAAAAAATTAAATTAAAATACAATTAAATAATAAAATATAATTTATTTTAATTTTATAATTATAGTTATTTAAATTATCAATAATTTTTTATTTAAAATAATAAATATAATTTTATTTGATATAATGACAAGAAGATATGTAAAAGAATGGTATAAAATTCGTGTGGTGTACATTCTGAATATTAGACGCCTCCAATTGAGTGCAATTCCTGGTTTGTTGAAGTCACGCTAGGGCGCCTCATTTGACCGTAGAAGAAATCAAGCAGGATTTTTGACAGCAATTGGGGATCAACGGGTCCAACTTAACCTATGACAATTCTTCTTCGTCAAGAAAATCGATAAATTATTATGTTTAAGAAATGTTTAGATCATTATGTAACTATTGACTGGCTCTTCCAAAGGACTGCAACTTATTAAGATACACGACTTTTTCCACGTAATTAAGAAATATAATATAGAGATAATTATCTTCTTTATGTAGGTCGATAGAAGTTGACTTTTTAATTATCTGTATAAAAAATATTATTGAAAGATATCTTTAGTGTATATATAGGCTTAAAATGTTTTGTTTCCACTATCCATATAACAATGACTCCACTTAAATTAAGTGAAACCAGATTTAGATTGGAGAATATAGGTTATCTAACTACTTAAGCTTAGGTTGCTGACGAATGTAAACTAGTGAGCTTCTTATTAATATTTCTGTTGACTATGAACTAGTTATGTACTATTTTTTTTTCATTGTTTTCCTTTTGAATATAGACTAATTCCTCCGATCAAATTATACATCACACAAAATTGGGCACATCATTAATATTTTTGCCGAAAGAAAAGATCAAACCCGTTTTCATTAAAGATACACCAACACTTTTATATTGGTCCTACTAGTTGAAAGATCTTTGACCCCCTAACGCGTTTATAGAACAGAAGAAAAGGGATCAAAGATTTGATGAATAGGAACCATAATGCTCCACAGCCATTAAGAGTTGCAAGCTCCAATCCACCCATTAAGAATATTAGACCATAGTTTTGCGTGAATCAAAGGTAAAAGTAGCTGTTAAATACGTTAGTCAATATAGATTCTCTTATTTTAGCTAGTGATATTCATTTACTTTAAATACACAATTAATGTGTGCAGGTAAGCGTAGCAATTGCCATCTGGTTGCAGCTAAATGAGAGTGTTCTGATTTTTTTAAATATATTATACGTATTAAAATTTTAAGTTATGATAAATGATTAAATTTACATAATTTTGTGTCAATTAATTTATTTATATCTTGATCCTTCTATGTTTTAAAAACAAACCGAAGATATTCTTAATTTGCAAATGCCCATGTTCCGAAACGTAAGCAAAATGTTTACGATACTTCTCATGAACTCAAAGTGGCAGTGTATCTCATCTCAAGCAAGCACAGATCAAATCAAACCATGCACAAACACAAGCTCAGTGTAAAATAAGAGTTAATCAAATGAAAGAAACATAAACAAATAAATAAAAAGAAGAGTGTAGTGTGCAAATGCGGCACTACGAGTGCAGTGTACTCGGTTCAGAGAATCCTCCGCAAAATTTTGATTGGTACTGTTCTGGCGTCAACCATAGTTGGAGATTTCTGCAGTGTTCACATCGTATCGTCCACATTCTCCCATCTCTATGTTTTGGCACAAATTTTTATTATTTTGACTTTTCATCTTTTAAGCCTGTTTCTATGTTACGTAAGTAAGCAGTGTTCATTTTGGGTCTTGTTTTGTTTTTATTTATAAAGCTATAGATTGAGTATTATGTAAAACTTAAAATATAAAAATTCATAACTCTTTCTTATATATAATTTATAATTTTAATAAGCCTTAATCTTGTATCATATTGCCACTCACCACTAATCATTATTTTACTGAAAAAAGGTCCACAAGCCACCATGTTATGTATACATACATACGAATATAAAATAGTACAAAACCAAGAAAAAAAAATCCAGTTGTACTGCCACTGAAGATAATGATAATGACGATACGATGTTATTTATATATATATTTTTATCTGAATCAAATTTTTAATCTATGTGTGTTCAAGTGGAACTATTTGTAATCAAAATTATTATTTCTATTTAAATAATTCAGAGTAATAAAATATCAGTGAAATAAATATTATATATGAATAATTGTTTTGAGACAAACTATAAGGGATTATTTGATTTGAATAAATATTTTTCCATTTTAATTTTCAATTAGAAAAATATAAAATTAGATGAGAGACCAAACTCAATAATATAAAAGTGTCCCTCCGAAGACTTGATGGTAACATAGGAGCATCCGTTTGGTTAACTTGGCTAAAACAGAGAAGCACTTAATATTAGTTAATGCAGAGAGATGCATTTGTTTTAATGCAACTGTGGCTAAGATGCTGAAGTACCCTTTAAATAAATGGAACAAACAAAACAAACAGAGTATAAGCGACATAGTAAGGAGTAGGGGTCCGAGGGAAAGCGAGGCTTGTCCTAACAGATTTCATATACATATATATACATATGTCTGTTGATATGTTCATGCAATCATGTTTGGCATCAGACAGGGAAGAAGATAACAATGTGTGGGGCATCATCAACATCACCAAAGAACAACTTTGCCCACTCTCATCATACTCACGTTACGTCATTCTCATTTCTTTATCCCATTTTTGGTGAGGAAGATAGATTAGGACAAACCAGGTTGCCCATTCTCAAATTGGACACTAAATTTAAAATTATGTTTGTAATGCATCGTGAATGAAATAAAGAAGGTGAAAAGAAAGGAATACAAGGAAGTAAAATATTATTAAGATAGATAAAAATAAAAGATTTTAAATAATAAAAATAGTTTTCTATTAATTAGAGACACGATGATTATAACTAAATGAAAAATACCATTCAATTATGATTTTGTGAGTCTCGAGTCTCTTGTTAGTAATACATATTAATGTATTTTTTTTTATAATACATTCATTTTTTATGGGAGACAACTTTATTTAAACCGGGTAAAATTATTATGAGAAAAATTTTCTTCATCCGAATATTTAATAGAATTGTATATATTATATCATAATTTTTAAAAATTTTAATTTATTAAAATATACAGTTTAAGAAATTAGAGCCACGGATTAAAGCTAAGGTAGAGATTAACTAAGTAATTAAATAAAAAGATATTTCTTTGTTAAATTGTGGACCTTTGACCATACGACCAGATCTGGTGTGATGTAGTACATCATGCATCACAACAAAGTCTTCCCTTGGCATTGACCCACATGCATTTGATTCTCGTTTAAATATTAAATATGGATACTTTTTTTAAAATTATTTTCATTTACATGTTGATTAGGATCAAGATTAGGATGAGTGTGTATTAGACAAATATGGCTTTGGCTTATCCACACTTGGTGCAAATGGCATCTTCATACAAGGTACTGCTGCTTGCATTCAAACCTAAGAAACAGCCTCTTATGGGCCATTGCCATGGGTTAATACCAGAGAACAATATTATCGTTTAATTAATTATTGATTGATAATTACTAACAAAATTAAGTTCATTAATATCATCCTACTATAGTGAGGGCATTCGGTTCCATGGGATATATTTAATTTGATATAAAATCACATAATTTAATACAAAATAATACATTCTTAAAATATAATTTGACATATATCGACAGATTACATATTATCAATTTTCTTAATTTTTCAAGTGAAAGAATGAGATTAAACAAAAATGTTATATTAAGTAAAAAAAGAAAAGTAGGTACGGGAGGAGAGGGGGAGAGTCAGAATGAGGCAGCATCGAGCTATCCAAACAAAAGACAGAGAATGCAAAGAAATTAGAAACTGACGTTCCTGTGGTTGGCCTGTAACACTCTAACATCAACACAATACTCGCTCCGTTCCGTTTTGTTTTTTTCGTTTCGTTTCGAGGCGCACGAAGCTCGTACTCTATGTCAACACCCTAATTACTGTTACAAACCCTTTTTTTTTTCTTTCTTCCTCTTTCCATTTCCAGGGACCATTTCCAATTCCAACATTAATAAACCTTAAAACTTTCTTTGTTATTTTCCTCCCAAAGCCAGAGGAAAATAAAACTACCTGAAAAACTTCTTCAATTAATTCATATTAAATATTTCTTCTCTCTCTCTCTCTCTCTCTCTCTCTCTCCCTTCAACCCCAACCCCCCTTTTCCTTTCCTTTTCTGAAAAGCCTTTGTCTCTGCCTCAATCCTCTCTCTCTCTCTCTCTCTCTTTTCTGTTTTCCCCTTATTCTGCTATTTCGAGGTGAGCTTGTTTTTTTTTTTTGTGTGTTTTTCCCCCCAATTTCAGCTGTGTATCTTCTCCAATAAATAAATAAGTTCAGCTGTGTATTTGTTCATTTCGATTTTCCCTTTTTTTTTTCTTGGATGAGAAACAATGATCAGAATTTCATCTTTTACCTTGCTCTGTTTCCTTTTCTTTTTTTTCGTTTCGTGGTGTTTTCATTCAATTAAATGTTTTTTTTATGCATTTCATTCAATTTGTGTATCGGGTTTTCACCTGCTTTGTTTTTCAGTGGTGTAACATACATAGTAGAACATGAAACAGAAGATAGTTACTGGTTTAGCTTTGAAGAAACTGTGACTGTGACATGGAATAGTATATGTTATTAGTGCTGAAAATGATTTTTATTTTCTTTTAATACTTAAGCTTGTCTGTTGAAGGCAAGTTATGTGTGGAAGCTTTTGGGGATTTAATGCTTTTTATGAAATGATGCAATTGTGGACCCGGTTTTTGCTTGGTTCGTATTTGATTTGTTTTATTGTGGATTGCTATGTGTAATGAATAAATTTGAAGTCCTACCTTGAAAAAAGACTTGTTTTCTAAGCTTATCAATAATCAGTTCTCGGGGATCGGTGACTCGATGGGAATGGTATAGTTGTTCATAGTTGTTCCCATGGTTTAATTTCTTTCCTTTGTTTATATTTACCTGCGTGTTATTCTAGCATTCATAATTTAGAATGGGTTTTAGATTTATTATAGCTTTAGTTTGATGTTGCTTCTGAGAGAGTTTTACTTATCTGAGTCATTGTCATGTTTAGGAAAGAACAAATAGCTGGAATGGCGAAGGAGGAAGAGTCGGGTAGTCCTAGTTGGGGTGCTTCGTTTTTTATGCAGACAACAGAGGATGTGGCTAGAGCTGTTTCTGCTGCTATGAATTCTCCAAGGCCATCTGTGATATATTCATCGAAAGATGATCATGGTGGTAGTCAACTTCAAAGGCTGCAGCATCAAGTTAAAAAAATGATTAAAGGATTTTCTCGCCCTTCTGATGTTAAATATACAAATTACAATCCAGAAATCTTGACAACACAGAAGCGTCAATGGGCTGCAAACTTTCAGTTGCAGAACATGGTAAAATCTTTTTATTGAATGCATTGGAATTAGATGTTCATTATACTCTTTCTATCATAAACTATAAAGAAACTTTTGTTGGTTGTTACTGTAGAACTTTTGGCCTTCAGTTTTAAATGCTTTTTGCCCCCCTTCTTCTTCCTTTAACATCAATTACTTATTTGAACTAGCAGCTGTTTCCCCTCTCACCTTAAACCATTGTATCTACATTTGCTTCTTCTTGCCACATGCCATTATCCATTTTTTCAGCTTTATGCTTTCTTTTGACTAAGCATGCAAACTCAAACTGATTTGTCCCAGGATTACTTCTCAGATACTGATACACACTCCCTTATATTTGGGTTCACAGGACCATAGGTCTTGGAAGGAGCCAACAAGGCTGTTTGAAAGCATGGTGGTTGTTGGACTTCATCCTAATTGTGATATTCAGGCACTGCAAAGGCAATATTTTGTTAGAAAGTCTGAAGGCTCTGGTAAATTGAGAAGTGCACTTGGTTATCAGAATCAATCCCGTGTAGAACCCAATCTTGAACCTCAGGTTTTGTAATTGGTTACAGAGATTGAATTATTATTATTATTATTATTGTGATAAATATTCTTACTGCCTCTGGTCCCAATACAAATTTTTTTATAGCAATATTACTGCTATGACAACTACAACTTCCATTGACTGCTGTTTTTAATGTTAGTTTTTCCTTCAAATGTATCAGTATCATGAAAGATGTATATTCAAATTTTTTCCCAGGTCTTATTTGTTTACCCTCCAGAAAAACGGCTGCCTCTTAAAGACAAGGATCTTCTCTCTTTCTGCTTTCCTGGTGGCATGGAGGTTAGGTGTATGCTTAATGAACTTCTAATATTTTCCCCTATCCTTTTTATCTCATTACTATTACTATCATCATCATCATCATTATTATTATTTTCAGATTAATATCAAGAACAAATTTCTCTAGCAATAGGGAGTAATTTTGACCATAGTTATCAAATCTCGAATAGTGGTCAATCCCAAAAATGCTATTGCGGGATGACTGCTATTCTGAAAATTTTCATATAAATTACATAACTAATGCTTTATATAAAATGGTAAAAGAATTTAGGAAACAAATACTAAAATTCATGACATTTTCTAGTTAAGCAAAATATATAAGTATATAACAATAAAAGCAAGGAAATAAACAAGTTTAAGCCTTTAACTCAATGCCTTTAAAGTAACAAAACATTAAAAACCAATTAAAATTGAAACTGAATGAGGAGAGATTTAGACAAAATAAATAAAAAAAGAACAAAATAGCTGAAAACTGAAACCAATAAAACACAGAAAAAGATAAGAACAAAAAAACAAAAGGACAATGAGAGAAGACCAACTTGCTAGACAATAGCAAAACAAAGAGAAAAACAGAGAATTTGGCAAAAAAATGCAGAACAAAAAACGGTGGTTTGCCATAAACACAAAAAATTGGCTGGAAAACACCAACAGTTGACCAGAGAGTAGTTGGTTGATGGGTTCCACAATATTAATGGGTCAGAGAAAAGAGCGTACAAAACTGCAGTCATAATCGGTTTTTTTAAACCCATTAAAAGCCTTCTTAGTTTTGGCCCAAAATACCCTGTACATTGTTCTACAACGTTAAGAATGTAGGACATTTTTGGGTTTTCAACAGTAGCAACCATGATGCATGTGAAAAGCTGTGATTTCCACCACTAGTGACCGAAACACTGAAATGCAATGCGACGAGCTCAAAATAACGGCTGGCCATTGTGACATGATTTGACGCTGCTGTAGCAGTGCTCTTTGGCACTATTCGCAACCAAGATTTTGACAAACAAAAAAATTCTGGAAAAAGTTGTAGCTTTATGAGAGATATTTCCCCCAATTTGATCTTATTGAAAAGACACTTTTAGTTCATAAAATGGTTTCAAACTTTGTCTTCCTATGTCTATCTGTCTGTCCTTTGTTGTGTTTTCTTTTGCTTTTGAGATTGAATTATTTTTATCATTAGTTTGAAACCACAGAATGTAATTAGTGCCATTTTGGTATAGCTGAAAGGGCAAAGTTTGGGGTTGGATAGGGTAAAGGTTTAAGTCTTGACTCCCATGAAATCTTGAAAGACTAAGAGAATATACATTTACTTGGATTTGGTACCCACTGTTGATGTATACAAACAGCATCCTGATGAATCAGAGTGATCAATATTGCTTGTAAATTGTAATTAGATTTTTGCGTTGATTTTAAATTTTAGTTGAAGTATGTATATTGCAGTGAACTTCTGTTGTTTTATTTATGGATTTATCTGTCCTGTCTTAAATTTATTTAACTTACATGGAGCTTATACTTAGGTTTTACTTTTTCCTGGATGTCATTTTAGGTTAATGCTATTGAGAGAACCCCTTCCATGAGTGAGTTGAATGAAATTTTCTTTGGGCAGGTATTTATGAAATATTATGCTTCCATTAATATTATGAATTATGCAAATTTTCATGGTTAATATTAGATTATTTTGCCTTCCCCTTTTATGTATTTGACCAATTAGTAGCAAACCATCTGTGATAATATTAATATATCGCTTAGTCAATATTATTACCTTGTGTCTATAACTTCATTGTATATAGACCTGTATATTAGAATTGGAAACCTGTGCACTTAGAAGGCATTATACTCGTCGTAATTTCATGAATATGGGAAGACGTCATATTGCCATTTCCTGAAATTTAAGACACCATGTTAAACTATCTCAGCCATTCATTTTCATGATCTTTATGATAATTATCTTGCTTTTAGTGGATGTCTTTGTCGACATACAAATGTTTCAGAATCTGGTTCTGAGCCTTTTATGCTTGCTTTAAGTGAAACTTGTCTTTCAAAAGGCTTTGTAACTGTTTGTGCCACCAACTATTCAGGGTCTTGTTATCACTTTTTTTGGGTGGTCATATACCATGTCAAAACTTTGTTATTGAAATTTCATTTCCTTGTAGGTGTTGATGACCAATTTATTTGATGAAATTGGAAGGATCCCCATCTTTTTAAACACTGATGCCAGCTGTGTTTGTTTATTGATTTTTGCAGGAGCACCTTAAACAAAGGGATTTGTCTTTTGTATTTAGGTTACAGGTAACTGAGATGGAACTGTTGCACTGTTTCAACTATCTTATTTTTCTTATTTTGCCTGTTTCTCGAAGGGCTTTTGATGACTCTATTAATATGTGAACTTGTGCTCTCTCTCTCCCCCTCCCCTTTCTTTTTCTATGGAAAATTAGAAATTGGATCACAAGCAATTTTGAAATGTGTCCCAGAACTACATATATTTCATGATGGGAATATACTACTTATCTATCTAAACTATTCCCTTCAATTTTTATTTCTAAATTATTCTTAACAAATGTTGTTTGGAAAATAACTGAAAAGGAGTATTGGAAAAAATATGTGTTGAGGATTATTTAACCACTCAATTGTTTCACAATATTCACAGAGTGGTTAATAAGTAACCACTTATGGACTTAATTGACTTCTCTAGTGTTAACTTTCTCCTAAGGTGCAAATATTGCAATTGAGAATTCTTTTCTCCAATTAAAGGGGTTTTTGGCTGAACCAGCATTAGTTTGGATTCTTTTGTGGTTGTTTTTAGACCTTATTTTTACCTTGGTCTACACTTGAATGATAGTTTTACGGTTTACCTCTTTTGGTGCAAAAATGACTCATATAATCCCATTCAAGCCCAAAACCTGCTTCTAGTTTACCTGTGCTAAGTATGTATGCCTTAGATATGTTTTAAATCCCTACATTTTCACATTTGATTTTAATCCTAATTTTTTTTTTCTATATAGTTTTGGATTGGTCTCTATGTTTGTGCAACTTAGGTGTTTTGGTCCTTTTTTTACTAATGTGGTCACACAAATAATCGTTGTGCTCTGTGTTAACCACATTGGCATTTAGTGGTCAGTAGGGGACAAAGTTGCTGACTTTGAAAAAATCAGGGACTAAAAGCATAAAAAAAGTTGGGAGGGACAAATAAAAAGCTTGTAAAAATGTAGGGGCCAAAATCATATTTAAGTGATTTTTGTAACATCCTAAAATTAACATGAGATTTCCCTGAGTTCTGAGGGAAAACATTTTTTGTCCGATTCTATTTGCAATAACCTTGTAAATCGTTAATCCTTCTTTTCTTTCCAAATTCACCTACCAAATAAACAATGTTTTAGGGACCCACTAGCTGCTCATTTGTGTGATTTTTTCTTAAGTTTGAATACAAAATAACTTGGCCCTTAACTGTTGATCTCCATAACTTTTTTTTTACCCATTTCTGTACTCAATGTTATTTTTTGGGTATTTTTTATGCCACAGGGTGCTGATAATTCAACACTTTATGGGTGCTGTGTCTTAGTTGAAGAGCTAGTGCAAAAACCGTCTGGATTTCTCTCCCTTATTTCAGATAAACAGTTGACTTACTCCTCTTTGAGACGCCATACATTTACTACACAGAGATGTTATTGCATTCTCTCAAGGCTGCCATTTTTTGAATTGCACTTTGGTGTATTGAATAGGTTGGTATTCATAACAATCCTGAGTTCCCTCTCCTGATGAGGGGTGATATGTTGATTATATCTGCTATCATGTCATTTATTGTACTAAGTTTTGGAAGATTGTTAGTGTTAACAAGTGGTCTGTTGTGTCATGTATGCACCATAGGATGCGGCATGCCAAGTAACTACCTCTGATCTGGCAAGGGCTTATGGGATTAACGTGCAGTGCTTTCTGAAACCTATACATACTAGTATTTTGTGTGCTTTGTGAAATGTCAGTCTGGCTGCTTAAATATACTAATATGCACTTCTTTCAGTTTCTAATGGGGACAGATAAATGAATATTTGCATTTTTTAAATTAATGACTAAAATATGTGGTTGGGAATTGAAAAACCAAGCAAAAAGCAATGTTTAATAGCAAGATATTCATTTACTTGAGCTAAAAATGCACACCCCAACATGGTTTCCTGGAGGCAAAAACGCACGCTTTATTGATATCCAAAGCTTGAGTGGTGGTGCATTTAACATATTGGCTGCAAGTAATTGAAAATGGTACAAGCTTCCCAGGAGCTAAGATGTAGTTTGTTGTTGACATAAATTTGGCTTTGTGCATAGAGGAGTAAACTTTACTATTGTACAAAGTTGCTTAACCTCTTAAACTTCTCTGTTGTCTTTCTTTATTTGACCATCAGCTTTAAATTTCAAATGCTTGTGATTACTTTTCATACCTCTTGCAAGGCCTTCTCAAATAAAGTGAATATTTACATAGTGGAAGATAAAGTGAAATATTTTTCACCATTTAGATTCTTAGTCTCTTAAAACAAGTAGATCGAGACTCAGAAAACATTAGGAAAGACCATGAAAAATGACACAGGATTTTTGATAGAGCCCTATGGAGTTGACTGATTCAAGTAACTGACTCCAATTTGTGGGATAAATCTTGTTTTTATTGTTGTTGCTTTAGTTTTTGTAGCTTACATGATGGCATGCTGTTTGTTATCCGATTATTTGGTAAATTTATTTGAATTAGGCATATTATATGCTCTTATTTATTGTTATGTGTGATATTCAGAATTGTTTGTCATCTAGCATGTCAATGTATGCTATGAATTTATGCTTTTTGCTCATCTTATTGTGCTGATATCTTTGTAGCATCTTCATGCAAGAACGGCTAGAGCGGTTGACGAATAGTGTTGGAGATTTAAATTTAGTTGTTGAAGGCAGTTACGAGGAAGAAAACTTAGGGGGAAATTCAGAGTGTGTGTTGGTGAATGATAGATTAACAGAAGACAAACATGATGAGAATCTAAGAATTTCTCAATCAAGCCTTAGAAATTCCTCCACTGAAAAAATTGAGGGTGATGGTAATAATCCCGATAAACAAATGGCTAATGGGGAGCTGCATACATTTAAGGAGAGAGTCAATGATGACAGTGTTGTGCCAATTGATCCTGAAGCTGTTAGAAAGCCTGTCAAAGAATCTGGCCCTACAAATGCTGAAGATAGTGATCTATATGGAGATGCTTTTGTAACTAACAAACAATCTGAAGAGAAGCGTTTACCAAATGCTATTCTGCCACTCCTACGCTGTTGCCAGTATGAAAGCTCTGAATCTTCCTGCAGGTACATGATGTGGTTATTTTCCAGTGCATTTAGATTGTATTTATGTGATCTCAACATTATATACTGGAGCTTACTGTGCTTTAACTGATGTCATGGATGTTTTCTTTCGTGGTCAAATCTGAAAGTATCAAGGAGTTTTGTACATGAATGTTTTATGTCTTGTTTGATGTGCTTTCTTTCTTCGTAGGTTCAAAGAATTTTCTTTGTTACTTGCTTATTCCTTGACATTATTTGACAGTAGATATGTTGGTAGATTTTGATTTAGGCAAGGTGGGAGTCATAAAGTAGTATTTATCATTATTACTAATATGTTTTGTGGAATATTATTGTGCATGATGCATGGGATTCTGATGCGTTTATGCAGTTTCTGTATGTTGTATTTTTGTCCTTTTGTCCATGCAGTTTATATAAAACATATGGCCTGTTTTATGCTGTTTTAAAGATTCACCTTGTGAAGGAAATTTTAGGAGTGATTTGTTTTCCATTGCTTGTAAGGGAGGCATCTTAAACATATAATCTGCATTATGCAGTGTTCAAGGTTCTCCTTGTGAAGACAGAAATTTTAGGAGTGATGCTGATGATACTGAGACTGAAGATGCTTCAATCTCTGGCCAAGAGGATTTAAATGACCTACATGATATTCTTGAATGGGCTAAGGTTTGTAATTTTAAACGCACAATGTAATGTTATTGTTTGGTCCCTTCTTATGATATTTATAGCTGATGATATTTTATCAATTCCCAGGCAAATAACTGTGGACCATTACAGATTGTGAGTGAGTATTATCACTTAAATTGCCCTGCAAGGGGCTCAGCACTTAGGTTTCATCCTTTGGAGCACCTGCATCCCTTGGAATATCACAGACCAGATGAGTCAGTTCTACATGTTACTGGTTCAACTGTTGATTTAAAATCTTGTAGTTCAGGTCTGGAAATAGCAGAGGTATGTTATATTAATTATGATTAGATTAAATTGCCTTTTCTCTATGTAATATTTAGGATTTATGTTTTCTGGTTTGTAATTGTATCGTGTTCAATGGCCACATACTCATAGAAGTACTTCATTTTTGTTTGTTCGTCCCAGGCACATAACTCTCTTCTGGCTGAGGAGGAGGCAACTGCATTATCTGTATGTGCTATAGCATGCCTATGTGGTACCTTGAGACTTGAAAATGTAAGTTCTGTTTGGCTTGTGATTTTATTAAATCCGTGTTCTTCTACCAAATACTCTAAATATCATGTATGCCTGATGGTAAGACCTGTTATTTGAGGAGATTTATCACTCTATTAATTATCATTGCTTAATTTAAAGATATCTGATATTAATTATTGATTAGCTCTCTTCAACTGTGGTCAAATTAAGGGGAGATTATGCATGTTGGATATGATTTAAATTCATTAGATAATCACTAGAAACGAATATTAGGAAAACCATTTTGGAAAACCTGATTTGCCCGTTGTGCCATTCTCATTGAATAGTATGTTAACAACTTAACAAATGGAGAGATTGTAGGTGATTTTACATTTATTACAACAGACTTACAGGAAAGCAAATCAATTCATGAAATTAGAATCTGTTCACAATAATAATAAAATAATACAGCTGTAAATAGTTAAAGAACATCTGTTTAGAGTTTAGACAATAGTGTGACAGCCTAGATGGCATTAAGATAATGCTGATCTAGTTGAGCCCTGGAATTGAGATTTAATAAATTGTGTGTAGCAGTTTCATAATGTTTGTCCAGGACTTCTACAGCTACATGTTGGTTTGAATGGTTGTATGTTCATTCTGCAGGTGTTAACATTCTTTGCTGGAGCTTTACTGGAAAAGCAGATAGTTGTTGTCTGTTCTAATTTGGTAAGTCTTGTGCCTCAAATTTGATATTCTGATGATCATTATCATTAACCTTCTCTATTAAATTTTTATATTGATGCAAATGATATCTGGGCCATTGGTTATACTCTTTTACATGATTTTTTCCCTTCAGATTCATTATTACCCTGTATAATTGGTTCCTATCGTAATTATAATTGTATTTTAATCTCTTCCCCATGATCTATTAGTAGCATTAGTGCTTGAGTTGAATTTTGGTTTTCTCATTATGACCTTGCCGATGAACTCAGTACTAATGCATATTTGATTTGCCATTTTGCTGCTCATTTTTAATGTCTTTGACTTCAAGTCATGTTAATTGTTTACATCTCGCAAATGTGCTTTTCCTCTTTTTCCAAATTAGTTACATTCACAATGAAATATGGATAGCAATAAAATGCTTTAGATCCAATCATTGATTTGCTGATTTGGAGAATTTGTTGATATTTCATCACGGTCCTTAAGTGAAAACATTTTGCTTCTTTCATGACCAGGGAATCCTATCTGGTTCAATTTTATCAGTTATTCCACTGATCCGGCCCTACCAATGGCAAAGCCTACTAATGCCGGTTTGATTTCTCTCTCTTTTCAGATTAAAAGTCAATATCGATTGTCTTAATTTTAATTTTACTTATCCACTTTAGTATTTGATAAGAATATAAATTCCAGATTTTACCAAATGACATGCTTGAGTTTCTGGATGCCCCTGTCCCGTACATAGTGAGTATTCTTGTCTTGCTTTACTATTACGAATAATATCTGATTTAATTTAGGAAACGATTATTTATTTGTTTTCATTTTAAATCCATGCTCAGTGCTTGGTCTTGTACATGCACATAGTTACTTAAATGGTGATATTGATTAGATTGTGTAGCTTGTAAAACCCGTTCAATATTATCTTTCACAAATTTGAACATTAAATTAGAATGGTTACTGTAGTGTGTAGTTCTAAATTTGGTTTAAACTTTCAACTGTTTTTTATCTTGCCCTTTTCTATTGATGTGCCATATATGATCTGACTTGCTCCAATTGATTCTCTAGGTTGGTATCAAGAACAAGACCAATGAAGTTCAGTCAAAGTTAACCAATAATGTTATACTCATTGATGCCAATCGAAACCAGGTCTGTATCTTTTTCCCTTCTGTTTTTTTCCAATGCTATAAAACCAAGTCTCCTTCCTCCCTGAGGGTGGCTCCTCAACAATATAGTATTTATTGAGAAATAGTATACATGACCTCTTCTTTCCTATTATCTTGTAAAGTTCATGGTTGCAATTGAAGGAAAACATTACACATCGTTGAATTCTTCATTATTATCATTTGCTTGTGATATACATTAGTTTCATATTCTCTGTTCTTTAAAAAATATGATATTAAATTGACATCCCTTTTAGAATTTTTGGGTGGTAAAATTCATCGCTTCTCAAAGAAACAAGTCCCAACCCCAAATACAAAAACAATGAGAACCCCAAACACCCATTTGCTCAAGTATAATTCATGCTAGTGCGGACATCCTTTAGGATATGTTTAAGAGCTGGGAGGGGAGGGCAAACATTTTTATTTTTAAATTAAGAAAGTTATGTAATGTTTACAAAAAATAAATAAAAGATTAATACATTAGGTTTATGCTAATTTATCACCTTATTTAAAAAAATTATGGAATTATTTGGAAATGAAAAATTTGCCCCCCCCCCCACCTCCTTTTTCTGAAACATACCCATAATCTTGTCCATAAAATTATTGGGGGCTTAGCTTCTACAATTATTTGCTTTTTATATTGTTATATTTCAACTTCCATCTAAATTTTCAATTTACAGAGAGATACCCATGATTTATCAAAATACTGTATTTTGGTTATAGGTGAAGTCATCAACAATACCTCAACTGCCAAGACAGAAAGAGTTAAGCGCTTCTTTACGTCCTTATCATGCAACTCTTGTGGGAGAAAGTTACTTGGGTAGGAGAAGGCCAGTGTATGAATGCACGCAAGTGCAGGTGTGTCCATCTTTATTATCTCATCATTATACATTACACTCCCTTATCTCCTTTTTATTGCTCTGTGCTTGTCTCTCCCTTTTTGGTCATTTAATATCTTGAATATTACAGATGCTAGTCATGCTTGCATATAATTATGTCTAGTATGTAATAGCCAATTTTAAGGAACTAGTTATTCATTTATATAGTAGTTTGACTTTCAAAAACTCCAAGTACTTTGTAATAAGTTTGTAGTATACTTCCATGTCAAATTTTCAACAACCTTGTCACCATCATATTTATGTCCTCATGTTTGTTGTTTTTTCCACAGATAGAAGCTGCCAAGGGGTTCTTATCGGTGATAAGGTCTTATTTGGATTCCCTTTGCTATAATATCCGTTCTCATACAATAACCAATGTACAATCCAATGATGATAAGGTCTGTGTTTCTGTTACATTTTGATCTGTCATCTGTTACTTTTTTTTTTCCGTTATTGTATTGTTAAGCCCTGTCATTGGAGGGGTTTGTTTTTAATGATCAATTGATCCACTTTTCTTTTTATTTTTGGGTGGGTTGGTAGGGGGGGGGGGGGGAGGGATTGTAAGAATACATTGTGAAAGGGCCCTAATTTATAGTTCTTCCTTTAATCAAAGAAATATCATTGTTCTTTAGAGGGAAATTTTTTTCTAATCACCGAACTGCAATACCTTCTTTTCAAGTCCAGTGACATTACACAATAGTTGAAGTTTAACTGTACACTTTTGGTTTGACCATGCTTGACCTTTACCACTGTTCTCTTCGGCTCTATGCAAATGATATTTGGCTTTGCCTTTTGCTCAAGCAGGAAGCAATGGGAGGTAGATGGTAGATGATCATATTCTTAACTCTCATGTCTGAAAAGCAAAATTAAAAAATAGAAACAATACTGTGTAAATTGAATAATTGTAATTCATAAGCATGTCATCCCTTTTATTTTGTAAACATTAACTTGCATTGCAAAAATCAGATTTCAGCAAGTATTTGAACATATGATTGCTTGTGCCTTCAGGTATCCTTGCTTATGAAGGAGAGTTTCATTGACTCATTCCCTTACCGAGACCGGCCTTTCATGAAGGTTTGTTTTGTGAACTTTACATCATGTCTTATGCTAATTATTTAAAAAATATATATTTTTTTTTTACTTTATGATTATCTGAACTGACTTGCAAATATATCTAATTTCCCGGTAGTCAAACCCAATTCCAAAATCTATATTTATTATGTGAATATAATTCTAAATTGTGATTGTCATCTTCTTTGGATCACAACTAGGGCACTGTGTAAGTAAGCAGTTTTGTGCTGAGCTTTTCTAGCTAAATTGACAAGACAAAAAGATAACTTGTGAAAATTGTTAAGGGGGGTGGTTCACTCTCGGTGTAAAGACCAACAGGTCTCCTTATTGGTTCCTGACTTGCCGGTTTTGCAGATGCATGACTGCGAGAGAATCATTATCATGCTTATATATCTTTTTGGTGTGGTCTCAGTTGATTTTCAACTATCAAACATGTATGTGGGTTGATACATGTTTTTTTTGGTTATCTTAACACCATAAAAACCAGTGGCAAGCTTTCTTCTACTGGCATCAGGCCAGGCGGGGGCCTTGAAAGTTTCACTGACATCTTGAGATCCGTGTTTAAACTTTACCATATGTACGTCACGTGTGCTCTTTTACACTTAAACATTTGGGTCAGTTAAATGGATTGAGGAATTGGCTTGTGCTAACGTCTAGCAAACGGACTTAATTGTTGAGTTCTCAACTGCGTGTATAATGAGCAGCAATTTTTACACACGGATTAAATGTTTAGTACAGTGCTCACTAGTCAGTATGGTTTGATAATTTAGTTATGGTTGTCTTATTTGTGTAATCAAATAATGTATTTTTATCTTTGCATGGTTTTTATGTTCTTGGGTATCATTCTCATATTACTAATTTGGATTGTTTCTGTGTTGCCTTGTGTTAAAACAGCTTTTCGTGGATACACAGCTCTTCTCTGTACATACAGATATTGTTCTCTCTTTCTTCCAAAAGCAATAGGAGTGAAATGCAGAACATTTGGGAATATACTGCCTTGCAAAGATTGAATGCAAGTTCAGTGTTGTATAATTTCTCTAAATTATTAATGAGCTAAAATTTTCTCCCCCATATAACCCAAAATTTCACCAGCTCGCCCACTTTTCTACATTAGGGATGCTGCAGAACCTGTAGATAATTAGTTAGATAATGTATCCAACCTTAATAAGTGCTATAGGGTTTCATTCTATGTAAATGACATTTTTTCACACACCAAATGTAAAAGCTTTGCTTTATCTCACACTGAGAGCTACCACTTTCCGTGTCACTTGAATATGAACTTGTTCTCGATGAAGACCGAGTTTGTTTGGATGATTTTTAATATAATGCAGAGCTTGCTAACAGAATTTCAACTCTTTTTGTTGAATCATAATATTCAGGGGAAATCATTGAAATTCATTATCAATATTGTGACTTAAGAGTACGCTTGAAAATTTTAATGAAGTTTCATAATGGTTCAATCGAGTTAATAATGATCATATTCCCCCTTGGTCACGTGTTTAAGTTAGTGTCTTTTAATGATTTGTTCATGGGAAAGTTGAGAACTTACAAATAGCATGGGACTCTGTTGAGTGCAACTTAAAGCACTACTGGAACTGATTCAAGAGTGGTAAAAGTAAAATCTCCATGATTGGTGTTCCACAGCCCCTAACAAATGGGCGGTTGCAAGTAGACATGGGACACTTCTCTGGGGCCTTACCACAGACGGAAACAAACGTTCTGGTGCTGCATTTGGTTCTCATATCAAATTTTATTGTCAGATTGATTTGCCGTTAGAAAATGAGTTTTTGCATTTTTTTTAGTGAAAAAATTTATATTTTTAACAAAATGTTAGTTTTTGTAAGTATTTCAATTTCATTTAATGATTTAAAATTATATAAAAAAATTACTTTACTACTTTATAACAAACAGTCCCATAGATTTAACCAAACTCAGGCGAGTTTAGGTACTTTGTTCACTTCGTAGATATGACTGATTCCCAACGGGAAAATTGTTGAATGCAGTGTCCACTAGATTGTGAGGATGTGAGCCCCATTTTATCATATCTCAACTCTTTGACAGGCAAGGATTAAAACTGAAGCTAAATAGTTAAATCATGGCCATGGGATTGTTAAAAATACACGTAAAGGCAAGTCACATGCAATGTCAAAATCTTCATAAGATTTTCTTTTCCTCATTATTGCTATTTTTTTAAAATAAAAAATATATCTAATTTCTAAAACTTCAAATGGGGCCATATCTCATGTCATATCAGCCTTTTCAAAACTTCAACTTACACTATGTAAACAAAACTGTTTTCTGTTTTAGTCAATAACAATTTTTTCTTTGAACTAAGGGGAATGTTTATTGTTATTCTTGTGCATTTATTATCATTCCTTATTTAAGATTTTTATTTAAATGTTATTATTATTATATTAATTAACCGATAAAAAATATTTTATACAAAAAGTATTTTAAAAAAAGTGACAAATATTTTAGAATGACAATATACTTACTCTTGAAATAGTCATAGGGTTCATTCTATATTTAAAACCTGACGTGGTCAAGTTTTCAACTTAGTTCAACAGCGGAGTTTTAATGATTTTCAACTTGCAGTTGTAAATTTCGACGCAAGTTGTTCTTACACAGATACAAATTGGAGGAAAATTTATTATCTACTTGCCATTGCCATTCCAAGTTGGGGAAATGATCACTATTCACCAAGCATGAGCTGAGTGTAAGATCGCACGTGAGAATTGAGAGTGTGGTCCAAGTCTAAGATGAGACACTTTGCTCCACCATTTAAAGCCAAGAATGATGTGAGACATTATTAACGTATACTAAATTAAAAAATTTCTACATGAAACAACCAAATTGTTATTTTAAAGAATCACACGGTGAACACTTTTAAACGTGAATAAGGTTTTATTCGGTAAAAGTAATTCAAAGCTTACAACTTATACTAGATAAATACCTGAAAAAGCTTATAAATATAAATTTTTTTAGTTTATAATCAAATGATTGAAAGCTGTGTGGTGCACAATTAGGTAAAATAATTAAAAAAAAAGTATTAAAGTCAATTTCTATTAGTGTAAATAGTGCGAAAGGATGAAGGTAAAAAATAATAATGAAAAGTTAGTTTTTTAATAAGCTGAATGTTACTTAAAGTAATTTTTCATAAATTAGCTTCTAAAAGCTGTAATATATATTTTTTCTCTATCAGTTGAAAAAAAGTTATAAATTTTTGTTACTAAACACATTTTAAGAAGAAAGTAAGAAGAGTATAATTGTGAACAAGAGGTTAATTACGCCATGAATAATGTACATGCTTTTAAGTCACTTGGATATATAATTTTATAAAACTAATGACAAATATTTTTAAATGACCTATTGAAAATATAAAGATGTTGGATAGTACATGAATTATGAACGAAAAGGTAAAACCTTAAAATCATAAATTACCAGCGACACTTGTTTTTCCGAAAAGGAAAAATCCAAGTTTGCCATTTTCCAGCAAATGCTACAGCAAAGATACAGCTCCTGGCAGTTACATTAATGGAAACATTTGATGTGTCCCACATTGCTTGAGACCTTTAAATTCTTATATATGTTAGTGTTCAAAGTAACATGGTAGTTATTTTGGAGCTTTGTGCTTTGATAAGCATTTGTATATGTCATGCTTAGAGAGCACAGGTGTTGTGCTTTGATAAAGTGGAACGAATAATGGAAGAAGTACTGATACACTCTTTCTATCTATAAATGCTTTCATCAAACTTTAAAATCGGAAATTGCTGTCATTCAGTCGCTTCCTCTTTATTCTATGTAGGAGTAAGACTAGACAGAAACAAGAGATACTAATGATATACTGCATCATATTCTAATGATTTGTTAAAATAGCATGTAGTGTTGAAGTAATACTATATCATGTACAAATACTTTGGTATATATAAAATCTGGGAACAAAATTAAATGTCATCTCTCAAGTTTCAGTTTCTAATAATTTCTTTCAAAGAATAACTAAAATTATATAAAGAACGAAAAAATGTATGAACGAGGGAAGTAAATGAATGTAATAATTTCTAAGTAGTTAACAATGTTTATGTCTTCATTCCATGATATTTTTAGTGCATGAACTCTTGAAAGACATTGGAGATGAAAATTTCAACTACGCTGTAGTAATGAATTTGGAATGTTGCTTCAAGTATTTAATGTAGATAGATGCTGAATTCAAATTTCCATATATAAAAGGGTTTTTTTTCTCTCTTTCTAAAGTCGTAGGAAATCAGTGTTGTTGGCTGAAACAATTATGCTTGAAACTTTCCTTAGTTGGTGTAAATAGGTAGCACAACAATAAAAGTTAAGTTTACGAAACTTGAAATAGCTTTTGCATTTGAATTGACTTAAGTCTTGAACCGACGGAAGAATATATACACAGGAAGCTCTAACCATTAGGCTTGAGACTAACAAATGATCTTCAAACAATGTGACATTGGGTTATGCCTTTGCCATATTTTTCAGATGCTATTTTTTAAAGCTTATTAGACAAAGTAACTTAAGAATGAATTTATAAGTTTTTTTTTTACCTCTAAATCAATTCATCCAATCATATATTTATTTATATAAAAACCAAATCGTCAAATAATCTTAATTCTAATCATAACGACAATTAATATCGACATAACAAATATTACAACTTGATTATTTTCACACTCCTTTGTTACATTCACCTTACAATCATTTTTATTTTAATTTTATTATAACATTTATTACATATATCACTTTTCACCCTTTTTCATCTATTTTTTTTTCTTGCATGGAAGGTGTATACACCTTCAAAGGATGTGAAAAAAAAATATAAATATTGTGGAGCATATTTTATCTTTCAAACAAAATCAATGTCTTAAAATACACAAACAAATGAAAGTTTAAATAATTTATAAATATTTTCTTAACAAACTGCTTAGTATTTTCTAAAATAAACATGAAATACAAATAAATATAATTAGCATATTAAAATGTTAAAAGTATTAAATATTTTTCTTTATTTAAAAGATTAAAATATTCTGTGTAACGTCATCAATATATACCGTGCATGCGTGTCAGTAAAATTTGGAGCATTGAAATTGTCAGAGAAGCCTAGAGGACTGAAGGAAAATAAAAGTTGAAAAGGTTGAAGTTAAACTAAGATGAGGTAAGAAAATAAACATGGCAATGGCATGTGTATGGATGAAGTGTTTGTACAAAGGGTAGATATGTGTTGGACCAACCAGGGGGAGAATACCAACTGTGCTCATAGGACTGTTTTGTACGCTCCTGCAAAACTTACACTGCAAGAATACCTCAGAGAATTTAATACAACCAAACTATATAAATATCTTTGTTCCACCTTTTTCTCTCATTTTACTTATATACCCACTTTTTCTTGTTTGTTACGTAGGAGAGAATGAGTCTTCTCCCTTAGAATTTAAAGCTTGTTTGATTTTAATTACATGATTAGAATCATTTTTTTGAAAATCAAAATTAATGGTTAAAAGTAAATAAATACAATACTATTTTTTCTTTTACTTTATGTGAATCAATTTTACCCAGCTCTAAAACGATAAAATAAACATAATCTTAAGTATAATGTCTAACTGTTTTTTAAATGGACAATTATAAATAAATTTACATGATTTGCAAGATGAGTTAAACGATTATAATTTTTTAAATTTCTATCAAATTGGTTCCTGTATATATATTTTTTTAAATGTTTTAAATAATTATAATTCTATGTGATGAAAATGTGAGTGTAGAATAGGTGTATAGAATATGAACCCTATGTAGGAGTATTGTTTAGCAATTCATTTACTATCAATATAGCATGTGGACATGCTTTTACTCGCAATCTTTGTTTGCTAAGGAAGTGGCCATAATCGGCTAGGATGAAATTAGGGTCACGTTAGTGCATGTTTGATTCAAGACAGATTTTAATCGATTAAACTTAAACGGGTTAGATTAAATTAGATTTGTCAAATTTGTTAGCTAATTCAAATCTAGATTAACCTGATTAATTTCAAAAAATTTCATTTTTTAAAAATAAAATGTAATTTAAAAGATTTTTTATTTGACATATATATTTATATTTGCTTTTAAATTTTTTCAGGAAAATATTGATAAAAACTAAAAACACTTAAAAAATTCACGACACAATACCTGATTCAATTATGGTTAGAGTACATTCTTTATTATTCGATTAAATTCAAATACTTAAACAACTTTTGATTAAAATATAATCTGATCGAGGTTGGGTTGGTCGAATTTGCTGGTTTGATTGAATCTGTGATTACTCCAATAATCTAAAAGTTATGGTCGAATGTGCCAAATAGTTAGCACGTGCTTTCTACAAATTATTTGATTAATTAATTGATAATAGTTATCCGTTCTGCCATTTTCTCGTTGTTTTAGTAAAGAGGAGAGAAAAGAATGGTCAAGCATGTGAGGACTGTTTTCATGTTAAATACGGCTCTTGAGAAAATGTGATGTCAATTTCTATAGGAATATATGATCTTCGATTTCTAAGGTAAACGCAGAATCAAAATATTTAAATCCTCCGAATCATTTGAGTAACAAACTATTCCTCCATGCATGCATGCTTCCAGCAGTTTCACATTATTTCTCTTTAATCACCTTGTTTAGATTATATAAACCTTCTTTTTAATTACAATTAACTTACACATCTTTAGACTTATACCCTGAATTCCATTTATGAATAACATATTTTTTACATATGATTTAAGAGCTTTTGCTGTATTCTCTTACAATTTTTTATCATCTTATACAATATGTATTTGATGGGTATTTATTATCTTAAAATATAAAGATGATTTACTGATTAAAAGAATGTACATATAAAGAATAAAAAATTTAGAATTATTTATAATTAGTAAATAGAAGTGAACCATTTGAGGCTGCATAGTGCAGATGCATATGAATCTCTGGGTTTCCTAAATGGAAAAAGGTTTAATGTAAGTGGCGAAGTGGGGTGGGGGGTTCTGCTCTCTCAGCTCTGCTTCTGAGGACTGAGGACTGTGGACTGAGGTAAAGGAACAGAAAAAGTAAAAGAGTTTAGTAGCAGTAAAAGCTTCAACCGTACAATCTCCTCAGATACCCATGCCCTCTTCAGACACCAACTCTTAAATACTCTCCTATTATAATACTAACACTTTTTAGTTATTTTATTAAGTAAATTATATAAAAAATTATTGAATAATTATAAGTTTACAAACAATAAGTTTTATAATTAAAAATCCTGCTAATTGGTATCTATAAAATATATCAATAACAATTTTGAAAAATCTGTTTATAATATATTTTTAATTTGGCATAAAATAATAAAAATTTTGGTCTTTTGTGGTGTCATGGAGCTTTTTCTTTCTCTCTTCTCTGGCTTTAGTTTATGGATTTCCGTAGAGGTGTCAGAGACAAGAGGTGGCAGAGAGACAGCTTAGGTGCAGAAGGTGCAGTGGCATCAGAAGAGAGAGAGAGAGAATGCATGAGGCATCATCACAACATGCTGCAGCACTGTAATCAGAACCATTAGTTTTATTCATCTACAGAAGATTCTGTAACCCAATGGTCCCTGAAATAAATATACCTACTCTACTCTCATCTATGCCTATTCTCATTTTAATACTCATAGCCCACAAACACACCACTCTCTTCTCTTTCAATTTATACTTTTTATTTTATTAATATTAATTTTAAGTTTTTATAAATTACAAATTTTTATTAAAATATAAAATATTTTTAACTTTAATTTTAAAAGTTAATATTAGAAAATGTTATTTTATTAAAAAAATAATTTTATATCTTTACCATAATTGATACTTTTCATCTTAATGAAATAGATGCTTTTAATTTAAGAAAATATGTTCTACAAAAATACTTATAATTCAAATGAAAATTATTTTATTTTTTAATTACTTAAAATTAATTTTAAAAATGAATGTTAATATTTTTTATTTCTTATATGTATTATCTTTATTTGTTTTATTACATTTCTTATCTTATATTTTCTTTTCTTCTAATTTATTGAATGCATATCAAACTTTTTCCTCTTTCACTGCACCGTGACCTTGAATAACTTGTGTTTGGTTTGTTGATATAAATATATCATCACTTTGGTGTAGAATTCTATTTTCCTCCTCTACTTGACTTGTTTGAGGATGAACGGAAGGAACAGGTTTCCCTTTACTCCTTCACAGTGGCAAGAGCTTGAACACCAAGCTCTTATCTTCAAGTACATGGCTTCAGGTATTTCCATTCCACCTGATCTTCTCTTCACCATAAAAAGGAGCTATTTTGATTCCACACTCTCTTCAAGGCTTTTGCCTAACCAGCCACAACACTGTGAGTTTAAGCTTAAGTTTTCTCTTATTTGTGTGTGTGTGAGTGAATGCATATGAATGAATGAATATTTGACAAAAGGGTGTTGTTTGGTTGTACTTTGTGTTGTGTGCAGTTGGATGGAACTATCTTCAGATGGGTTTGGGAAGAAAAATAGACCCTGAGCCAGGTAGGTGTAGAAGGACTGATGGGAAGAAATGGAGATGCTCAAAAGAGGCATACCCAGATTCGAAGTATTGTGAGAGGCACATGCATAGAGGCAAAAACCGTTCAAGAAAGCCTGTGGAAGTTTTGAAAACAACAACAAACAGTAACACTAATGCTTCTTCAACACCAGCGATCTCATCAATCACTAAAAATACCCCAACAACCACTCATTCTCTGTCTTCTGAGACACATCATCACCCCCCTCAACATTCTTGCTATGGCTCTTCCTTTTTCTATCATCACCCCACATCAAGGTCCTCTGGGATTGGCTTGTCTTTTGAAGACAATAGTGCTCCTTTGTTTCTTGACACTGGCTCTTGCTCTCAGTCCAACACAGATTGCAGGTGTTTCTCAAAGCCATTAAAGCATAGTACTTGAAAGTTAAAAGCACTTTATTCAAGTGTTTGTGAATTGTGATTGATTGGTTCTCACTGTGTTTTATTTTTTATTTTTTTAATGAAAAAAGGAGTAGGTATGTTTATGGAGAGAAAGAGGAGGTGGATGAGCATGCTTTCTTCACTGAGCCATGTGGTAATATGAAAAGCTTCACTGCTTCTTCTATGGATGATTCTTGGCAACTCAGACCTCTCACTATGAGTTCCTCATCTTCTTCTTCCAAACAAAGAAGTTGCTCTTCACTGTCCAATGATTACTCTTACTTGCAACTACACTCAAAACAAGAGCAAGATCAAGGTTGCTACATGTTTGGAAGTGGTGGTGATGGTGATGAGACACTCATCAAACATGGCAAAGAACCTCAGAAAACCATTCATCGCTTTTTTGATGAATGGCCCCACAAAGGAAGAGGAGGATCATGGCTTGATTTGGATGACAAATCATCCACAACCCAACTTTCAATTTCCATTCCCACCTCTTCTCATGATTTTCCTACCTTCAGCTCCAGTTCCAGAAGCCATCATGGTAATTACTAATTCTTCTTCTATGTTCATGTCAATTACTTTGACTGTTTTGTTTCTTTCTGATTCCATGTTTTTAGGTTCTCAATGATCATCATATTAACTTGGCATTTTTCTATAACTTTTATTGGTTTTGCAGATGGTTGAGAAATTGGGTTCTTGTACCTGAAACAAAGGCCAAAAATGTACCCTCAAAGTGGGGTTCAGAAGCTTTGAGGTCTTTTTTCAACCACACCCCACTTGTTTTCTTCTGCCATAAATGCAGTTGAAGTGAATTTGCCTCTCCATGGAGATCTAATGTGTAGTGCTGTATGCTAATGCTTTCCTAATTCAGTTCTTCCTTCCAAATATAGTATCAAACTGTCTCTCTGTGACCAAGCTTAATCTGTTTAATGATTAAGCTAACATTCAATTTCTAATCTTTTTTTTTTTTTGTTAATCATTTTCTACTTCATAGCAACAATGAAATGGGGTGCACCATGCCCCCCACGGCCCCACCCCCCAAGAATTTGCTTGTTTTGTGACTTGTGAACATCCATTTTAAGTGTATTGGGTAGAACCCCCTTTGTAATCTCTAGTTATTGAAGTTTAACCAAAGGCAAACTTATTGATTGCTAATAAGGAATTGCATATATTTGCGTAATAAGGGGAAACACCCTTGCCCTGTTGGCCTTGGAAGAAACAAGGTGTGCCCGAAGTGTTTTTCTTATCACTATTAGAATTTTTGTTGCCTTAGTTTTTTTTTTTTTTTCTGTTATAAAAATTCTTATTGTCTGTGTTGACTCTACAACATTACCCAATTCAAAAAGTTTGACTACTTTACCACAATGTGCTGCATTACCAGCTTGAGCAATGCTAAAAACACTCTTTTAAATATATATATATATAAATTTGCGTTGTTAGGATTTTCCCTAGCAGCTCGCGCCTGATCAGTGGCAATCTGGCTGGATATATGAGCATCGTTTCAATGATAGAAGATACGTGGCAAGGATAGAAGAAAATGTTAATAATTCCGCAGAGGTTCTTTCTTTCTTCTTTTAACGCGTGTCATATATACTTCGAATAAATTCTCAATCCGTTCTTAAAAAAAGAAAAAGGTGAATGATGTATTAATATTTGAGACTCTAAAATTTTATGTTCATTGTTCACAAATGTCGATTTTATCAATCTTTTTAATGAACTAATGAGTTTATTTATCATGTTATTAATAAATCTCTACCACTAAAGAAACGAAAATAATATATTCGAATAAAATGGATGTAAAAATATAGTAGTCGTAAAAAAAAGTGTATGTCCATCTAACGTTGCACTAACCTTTGGGATTGACCATAAGTAAACTAAAATCTTATGTGCAATTTATGCTCCCCTCATTCCTCGTCGGTTGAAGAGAAAATATGTGCAAGTCATTAATATGAACAGGTTACAAGTTTTTTAGAGTTTTTATAAAAAGAATAATTTTTTCTCGTAAAATGATATGAATATCAAATGTACATTGAATTTAATCATTGATATTCAGTAATAAAATACTTATTCAGGAATAGTTAGTATGCAGTTGTTTTAGCTTAATTAATAATTTTGAGCTTGAATTTTAAATATGTAATTATATTCAAAATTCAAAGGAAGCAAATTACTGTTTAGAGTATTTTTGCCTGACTGAAATATAATTATCACCCGTATAAGTGCTAATAATTAAACAAAGTTCATAAAAATACATGTGATTTCAACTAAAAAGTACAATCCTAAAATTAAAACAAATATATTAGCATAAAATCATACATGTGACTCTAAAGTAAAATATCATAGAAGGGGTACAGAAGTAATCTTCGTGTGTGATAAAATAAAACTGAGTTCGACATGTGATAATAGTTTAACACCTCGATTATTTCACTACTATTGGTATAATTTAAACTTGAGAAGAAAAGTTTTACTCTTTAAGGAATTGTCATGATTTTTTATGTTAAAAATTACATAAAATAAAAAGAGAAATTCATGTCAATTGAAAACTTTTTATGAAACATTAGTGGCTAAATTACTATTTAACAATTGTTTCAAGAAGTTTCAATGGCAGCAACAAGAAAAAGAAAAAGAAAAATATTGAATAGAGAAACTCTCATACATTTAACGATTTTAGATGTGTCAATTTATTATTTTGATAAAAAAAATTTAAATAAAAAAAACCATGTACATAATTACTCAAAATTTCACTTATCAGATTCTATATCTTATTAAGCATATTGCATTTTGAAAAATACACTAGAAATAGAATATGAAAAATTCACTATTATATATCTAATTAATACATAATATTAAAAAAAATAGATACAAATTTTTGGTTAAATAATTATTTTATGATCCAAAACCATGTGGTCTTAACCACTCATATTCATACACTTGTCAAAAAAATTTAAAAATGCTTACATATCAATTTTTATTGATTAGGACTAGATGGTCCCACACAGACCATCCAAAATTTTTTCCTTAAAGTATATTGCGAGAAAGAACAAGGCGAAGGCTTTCTTTGCTGCTGAGCTCAAAAGATTATATCAGCGAATTGTTATTTTAAATTTGCTTAGAGATTGAACTATCACTGATAAATTGCCTTTCATAATCCTTTTAACTTGATCCAGAATTCGGAAATCACCAAATAAGAGAGAAAATTAAATGATTGGTGAACTATAACACAAGTTAAAAGAATCGAAAGTGAGTTTATCAGCTATTTTGCATTATGTCTTCAAATTTTTTATTTTATTTTTTCCATTCTCTGTAATTTTTCTTTTTTAGTAGTTTTCTTAGGGAGTATATCTTATCCTCCTATCTTCATAGTTATCTTATTCCTTAAGAAAATTGCTTTGTATAAATTAAAAAAACGATAAAAAAAGGTGAGGAAGAATTTGTAAAAGGGTATTGTTTGTGGTTGACCCAGTTTTTGGGCTATTCTTTTTTATTTGAACCATTTTTCTTGGCGCACTTCGTTATTTTCAATTGGGCAGAAGCTTCAAGGGGTAAACTTTGCTACCATATTCCATGGAAATCCATTTGATGAAGGTAATCAACTCATGAATGGGCTACGAAGGACACTTTACATTTGCTTTTCTTTTCTTATTCTCTTTTTTTCTTCGGCCACACACATATAGGCTTTTCTAGAAAAAGCCTCTTCAACTTTCTAATTAAGTTATATACATCACATTAGCAACTGAGAAGAATAACAATGTTATCCCTAGCATAAATCATTTGGCTAATAAGACATGTCTATAACCTGTTGGGTACAAAATTCAATATTGTTTCTCCTCATCGCTGGCATCATCTCCATTTCTCTTATCCCCATCCCTGATTTCTCCATCACTCTCCTGCATATCAGCAGAATTTTCTCTTGCAGGACTTGACTGCCTCTGTAATGGTTCATCATCATCAGATTCTGACAATGCTTGCCTTCGCCTGCCTATGGTTGAGGAAGGTGCAGCCTTAAACAAATAATAAGCAGGCAATTATTTCATCCAGTCTATAGGTGATCAATAAAATTGAATTCAGTGGTTGTCGATTGTAGAGCAAATTGAGTTATTGGAAGAAACATGGAGGAAGATGGAAATAAAATTTTGTGAAAGATATAAGATGATAATAAATCTCTGTAACTTACGACAGCAACATAATAAAATAATTAGTCACTAGTGTCCCAAGTAACGTCCAGAGGAAATGATTCCAGCATTGTTATTAGCCTTCTACTGTCATGAGATTAAAATAAAATGGATGACCAACAACCAACTCACTTGATGATGCAATTTTTAACAGAAATCCAGACAGATGGTCGATTACTAATTAGTGCATTGTCAGTCAGACGGAAAAAATATATTCCAACCAGAGGGTAGTGTGCATAACAAAAGTTTTCAAAAATCATAATTTCAATTAAATAATAAATTACCGTCTCGTCATCTGCATCAGAATCTTCAAGTCCAGCTGCTGCAAGAAGACCCTGAGCGTCTTCCTCAGCGTCATCATTCATATGACTTGGAGGCTCCTCTCTGTAGTTTATGTCAGCTTCTTCCTCCTCCATTTCCTGTTCATCCATCATATCCGCTTCTGCTTCCTCTGTGTCATAGCGTGATCTTGACTGCTTATCCTTCTTTCTCTTCTTTCCGCCTTTTCTTCTCCTCTTCTCCCCATTCCCACCCTCTTCATCATCTGACCTTTCCCTCCGTTTTGAATGAGTGCTGCTCTTCCATTGCTCCTAAAAATACATAAAAGAAGTTCAGAGTTTTCGAAGAGGACCACCTCTACTACCATATAAGTCATGAAGTCCATTCACAAAGGACCTTCAAATACAATAAATATTCCTTTTGAAAGGAGAAATGCTGCATCCAAGCATGGCAATATAAATTGGTACATGTGATGATACACAGGAGCAGAATTGAATGCACGCTATAGTTTATAGCCAAGAGTAAGGTTACTGCATTGCAGTTCAAATCGTGAATCGTTAAGCTAATTTTCGAATTGTGAATAAAAATCTTTTCGAATCATAAGATTCAGAGACAGAAAATTAGCTTGAAGTGATGAATAGTGCTCAATGTCCCAAATCAAAATCACAAGTCATAAAATGATTATTGAGCGTACAAATTGTCTATTAGACGAAGGAAAATAGTGCAAACGAATAGCTGAATAGTGCATAAAATGAAAAAGTGATGATCTGAAACCCCTATCAATGAAATCATAGTAGTAAGTATAATACTCAAATAGGGTGCAATTAGCAGTGCTTCTTCAGCTTCTTTTTATTCAACAATTTAAAGCTCATTTCACATTTCAATTTCTCAGATGAAAATTGGGGAAAGAAAAGTGCGAAAAAATAGGAATAGCTGAATCATGTAATTCATGCATGTATCACAGATTCAAAATGATCAGTGATTCATCACAAGACACAAAAGTTGGTTAGCAGAATTGTATCGAAAGCACATGCAACTCAAATCAGCAATCTTAAGATTCTAAAAGCTATACCTAGGAGGCTGAACAAAATCTTCAAAATAAAATAGACAACACAGCATTTGGAAGATTTTAAAAAAAGGAACAATTTGTTTAGATATCATTTCTTTGAGATTCTTTTACCAAAAAAAGAAAGAAACTTTTTTTAAAAAATCACTTAAAAAAAAAAGAATCACTTTTAAATCAGGTTTTTTACACAACCTATACATCACCCTTATTTAAAACTTAAACAAAAAGGCACTTACCTACATGAATTTGACTCTTGTTAATTATTTCCTCTCTGCTTGCACTAATGATTAACCAATTTCCAAACCAGTCTTTTTTTTATTTTAAAAAAGAAAAGAAAAAGTAGAAAACCCTTGTGTAACACTTTTCAGAAGTATAATATTCCACATGGAAGAAAAATAAAGAGAAAAATACTCAACAAAGACTAAACACACAACAAAGGGAAAAACCAAAAATATCCTAGCCTTCTTCTCTTAAAAGAACATGTAGGAATCATTACCTTCACGCGCTTAAAATGTTCCTCCTGTTGTTGCACTCGCTTTATTTCGTCCTCTTGTTTTCTCCTTTCCATCTATTTCAAATTATAATAAAAGAAAACTAATTTATATAGAGAAGACATGCACATCAACCAATATGCATGTAGTAGATAATGCGAAATTAAGAACAGGGCACCTGAAATTTCCTTTGCTCTTCAGCCTTTCGCCGGGCTTCCTCAGCCAATGCAACCTGTCGAGCAAGTTCTTGTCTCTGTCGGACTTGCTGCTCCTCACGCTCAGCTGCTTCAAGATGAACTTTTGCAGCCGTAAGTAAGTGGTTGCAGTATCCAACATGAGTGTCAATTTTCTTCTCATCAAATCCATGAATATGTAGGTTGGAAGCAGCAGATAACTGACTAAATACACGAACAGCATTTTGCAGTTCAGCAACGGTTGCTCTCACCTAACATTAAGAAACCAATATCAGTTAGAAAGCATTGCATCAAACTAGATCCTGTTCTAGCTGGATCAGCTATAAAAAAAAGAGGTTAATAAGGAATTGCTTAAATAATGAAGAAACTTAAAAAAAGAGCCAATACACCAGAAAACAAAACACCAAATCATTAATTATTCGACAGCATATGTTATCCTTGCACAAAAGCTAGACCTCTTTTGTAGTTATAGCCCTGGTAAACTCAAATTATAAGTTTTACCAATAAAATATAATTATTTAAATGACAATGCTGACAAGTGCTCTTGAGATATTGATTAGCAAAACCAAAGTAGAAAGTATTTAATGAAAAGGAAAGCATTTATTGCATTAAAAACATATATATGCTTGTTAACCAGTGGTCTTTGAGCACTCGTTAGCATAGCATCACTGTTATTTAGAAAACATGTCTAGTATCAAAATGTCAAGTTCATAACCAATGTTCAAAATTCCAACTCCATAACAAAACAAATCAAAGTAATCAAGTGAAGACATTACTCAATACATGACTCAAATGTTATATCATATATAGCATCGAAGACTAGCAATAACAAATATTAGTAGTTTAACAAAACAGAACAACAATAATTGTGAAAACATAAAATTAGCTTCATAGACTCTAATTATAATTATAACTATAAAAATAAAGCTCAGTAAATCCAATATATATTGTGGAACATAGGCAATCCAACTTAAGTACCCAAAAAATCAACTAGAATTTTTGTTTTGCTGTCAAATTCAGGTAAAATCCAGACTCATCATTCAACTAATAAAATAGAGTTCGCCGAAGTATTAAGCCTAGATACTAATACAACACGTGCAATTGGACATACATTTAGGGAATTCTTAAACTTTCAAGATACAATTTATGGCCTAGATGTTAATATGAAATAAAAAAGAAAACATATTTTTATATAAATGCACAATATTTATAGAGACATTGATCATATCACATTAATACATAACCACATCAGTGGATGATCACAATTTATTGAATGAGAGAAAAGGAAAAATTATATTCAAAACAAAAAACCATAGTTGCATATGTTTCCCTTGCACATATCAAAACATATTCTTTCTCTTATGAACATGTCAAAGACAACTTTTTCCTAACAATTTACAAGCACATAAAACAAAGCACATATTCAAAAAAAGTTTCAGCTCTATATAATTGTCTACTATTTACTATAGATTTTAGGATATAGAGGAAAAGATAAAGCTTTATGTAAGTTATACCAAAAGTATTGGAGCCATATCCCTAGTGTATCAGTCAAGAACATCAACAATAATAATGATACTTGGAGGATACTCCCTGGATACACGGATACACACGTATGCATATTGGAATTGGATGAAATGATACTTCACCATTTTGGAGTATCATGGCTTAATAGGTTTCCAGTCTAATTTATTTGGCCTGTTGTTGACCTTCTAGGTTTATTTACAAATCAATAATTCAATTACAGAAAACTCAACATAAATTATTATTGATAAATTAAAGTATGATAAAGTTTTCCACGATCAAGCTAGGTGTTCTTTATGGTGCTATTTATTCCGTATTCTTACTTTAAAGAACCCAGCTATAATTAAAGGTGAAAATAGGCATCCCCACATAAAATACTGACGTTTATGAGCATCTTTCATCAAATATCTCAATAGATCTTTTAAGATATATTCAATGGCTAAAGAAGAAACCTCATCTGCACTTCTCTTTGCCTTTTGTAGTGTTGATGCTGAAAACTTTTGCATTGCAACCCCCGCATCAAACCTTAAAGTATAGTTTGAGGGTGCCAAATGGATGGCTCTCAGTAGAGTTTTTATACAGTCTTGCCACTGCTCAGCTTCATAATGGGTACGAGCTAAATATAGAAGTATTTGAGAGTCTGTGTTATAATAAAACTTCCGCAAGCAGTTTTGGTACTGCATTATAAGAAAGGTCATCAGCATAGGATTGTTGTAAAAAAGACTTAAGTAGGAGCTTGAAAGGAATTTTAAGGTAAAAATAGAATAAGCTCACCATTTTTACAGCCAAAGAAAAATTCCCCTGAGCAAAATAAACATGTGCCAGATTTATCCAAACATCAGGCATCTGGACAAAAACACTACCACTGGCAGCTTCTTGAACCTACCAAAAATTAACAAAAGGAAATGACTCCATGGACAAAATTTTATACCCTCTATAATCCAAAGATAAGCTGACATATGACAGCAACCTGTGTAAAGATGTCCTTTGAAACATCAAAATGGCCTTTTTCTGCTAAGACTACCCCAGCACCATTGGCAGCATATAAATTAGCAGGATGCTGAATAAGAACCTACAAGTATTTCAAAATAAAAGGGGTACATATAAAATAATATAACTCCATTAGTAGGACAATATTTAAATTATGAATGTGGAAAATAGATAAACATAAGACACGATACTTCAGGAAAAAATAAATAAAACATAAGTGTTGAATCAAGGAAAAAAGCACAAATAATTCCAATGCATACTGCTTGCTAATAAGTAATTAGTAATAAATTGTCGTCCTCAAATAGAGAACAATTTATCTTCTTGAGAAAAAAACACACATGCACGCGCTAACAAGCAAATTATATTATTCATTCTTTCTATTTCTTTTTTTGGACACAAACATCTCTCCCAAAAAGCCTAAGCTATTAGTAATAACGCCAACAATCCCCTCACACTAGCTTTTAAAGCATGGACATTGCATAAGCCTGCGGCTGAAGTTTAGTTTCAAATATTAAGGATGGAGACAGCAAGGATCAAACTCCTGCCCACTTGTTCATAGAAGCTCAAATACCATATCAAGACAAGTTCACCAGGTGCTTAAGCTGTTCTCAAATAATGACTTTGTATAGTAGATTTTATTTCTATACATATCAAGTGAATGAAATACAATGATTAGTGCAAATTTTGTGCACAAGCATAGGTCTACAGACCAAAAATTGGGAAATAACAGCAAAAAAGCAAAAATAGCTCTAATTCTCATTAGACAGTAAGACAAATTAAAAGACCTACTCTAGTATAAAGTTCCTTGGCCTTTTCCAAATGAGTAGCCTCTAGCTTTGGATTTCTCTTCTCGTTGCGAACTGCAGCAAAGTAGTTCCAGTTTCCCTATTCATTTCACAGCCAGTGTATCAATTGAATTATCATGGTAGCACAATAAAGTTATGAGGACACAATCATTATGAAGCTTCAACTGGGATGAACAAAGGTAGAATACCCCATGCCCGATTGGACTTTAACAATTGCTGCAGGAACAGGATTACAAGAATTTGGGATACAGAAATAATAAAGTAAAATGTGCACCAAAGAGCAGACATACCAGAGAAAGAGTAGCATATGAGTCCTTGCCATCAGTTGCATCACTAGCTGACCGGAGAGTTTCTTTTGCTTTCACCCAATCATCATTTTTCAATTCCAACTCTCCAAGCATAGATAATGCATTTGGACACTTGTCATTCACCTTCAAGGCATCATTAACCTACAGAATAGAGCATCAAATAGTAAATTTATATAATTAATAAATAAGAAAGAACAGCAAGGAGGCCATAGGGATAATAGTAACCAGTTCAATGCTTAACAAAATGTTGTTCCGAGCTTTTGCAATTGCAGCTAGCCTCAGATACGCATCAATATAGTCTGGATACTGGAGACAAGATAATAAAATAAAAAGAAATAAATAAGCCAGTCGTAAATCATGTCCCATGTGGTTAAATATAGTCATGATCAAATAGAGTTAGTTATCATCCAGTTGAACTTTCATAAAATAGTACTCTTTAGTTTACCAACTTAAGAATACAACAATGTCCTGCAATAATAAAGGCATTACAAGATTAATTGAGAGAAAGCAGGACAATAACAAACATTAAAAAGAAAAAGTTCAAGTCAGCATGGTAACAAAGAAACATTTAACATACATGCATTTCAATTTGGGGATTGTTAGACCAAAAAGAGGGGAAAAAAAAAGAGAAACCTTTTGAGACAAAAAAAAAAAATCAATTTGATGATTTTCATCCCTAAAATTGATTTAAGGTTTTTGTTCTATGCCTAAAAAAGTGAAAATGTACTGAAAGCATTACACACATGGAGAGATCACTGAATAGTTTCAACAACACTGGAAGTTTGAAAATTATTAACTGACAATAGATCACTTAATTATACATTCAACACTTCAAACGAAATAACTTTTCAAACATCACAGGAGTAGCAACAAGAAGAATATGATAATAATTTGTGTTGTGAAGTTACAAATATATGCTTAAAGTAGGTATAATTCGTGTAAAATTACAGAAATTCTAAAAATGCATCGGTTCATCTTCTTGAGAATCAATTGATGCATACATAAGCATCTTGAACTCTCATAAACAAACATACCTTGAACAAGATCAGGCGATACAATATGCTTGCAGTTCCAGAGTCATTTAACTGCTCAAGTAATCTAGCCAGGTTAAAGAGTACAGTGACTTTATCCCAAGGAACTTCCACATGGTGACCGTTACTTTCAAGATCATGAAATAACTGCATGTCCTTGAATTGAAGAGTAGAAGTAGCAGCATCAATGGAAGATTTATTTTCCTCATTAATGAAAGAGAGCCAAATTCCATCACCTAGAGCCTCCTTAAAAGTTTGTTGAGCAAGCTGATAAATAGAAGAAAACAGAGCTTAACAGTGGTAAGTATGCCAAGGAAGGGGCCATAACATGAGCATTGCCGCTTTTCAATAAGGGTACAAACCTCAAATTCCCCCCTTTCAAACTGAAGGACACCAATATTATTGAATAATTCAATTGGTACTTCCTGACCTCCCTTCTTAAAAAGTGTACGAGCCTGTACCAGATTTACAATATCAAGATTATAACAGATTTCAGAAATGATGATTTATTAAATTTCACAATGATAACTTTTCCAAACAACTGAATGGAATATCATCACTCTTGGCCCCTTACAGTTTTGAATGCATCCAGTGCAGCTCCTGTGTCAGAAAGAATTAACAATTCTCCCAGTTCAAGAAATGCCTGTAATACAGGGAAAAAATTTATAAGAATAAACCAAAAGCAAGATAAGGAATGTTGATCAAATCATAAAGTTCACTTTTTCGTGTGTTTCACTTTTTCGTGTGACCACTCATCTATCTTAGGATTCTTATTTTTACAATTCCCACTTTGTTAAATAACCTAGTTGACTCATAATGTATAAATAACAACTTGGAACCTTATAATATTTTTCATTCTGGACAAGGATTCCATATGTCAAACAAGTGGAACAAGACATGGTACAGTACATGGGACTCTCTGTAGTCCAAAATATATCTTTCGCAAGGTGTTCAATAAATTATACAAAAGAAAAGAACCAGAAGCTTTCACCTGAGCATCTCGGGGATCAATTTTGGTAGCTTTCCTAATAAAGTCCTGCGCCTTGTCAGTTTGACCAAGCTGAACATATATGTGCCCAAGCGCCTATAAGAAGAAAAACAACACCAACACAAAATTGGGGAAGGAAGGACAAATAATATTTAGTGACATGGTTAAAAAGAATGGTAATCCAATCAAATTGTTTTCTGATCACTTTTGCTTTATACACAAACCTAATCACTGATTTCTTTTGAGTGGAAAATTTTGGGAAAATTATAAAAACAAAACTCCTGGTAAAACATTTTATTTTTTTTTACAATAAAGGAATAATTAACAACCTAATTGGTTAATGATGTTCATAGTGTGGTTAATTAGTATTCCTCCAAAGCTTAGTTTGACTCTCACAGCTGACAAAGCTGGTGTTCTCTTTTATCATGAGTATTAGCGTCTTTTGCCTTTGATTTCCTCTTGTGCAGAAAAAAATGTGGTTAATGAGTAACCACTTAATCTTGGAGTAAGAGCATAAATCTTACACCAGCATAAATTAATCCCTCCTTTATTAATAATATTTTTACCCCAAATTCCTTTTTATAATTTTCCCAAACATATTTGAATAAAAAAAATTAGTGTTGGGCCTGTTGACATCCACAAACATATAGATAACCATGACATATATCGTGATTGGAATTGAACAATGCAAGACTTTAATGATTGTTTCACATCATTACATGTTCTGTAATCTCAAAACAGAAAGGCATCTTCTCAACTGATATTTTCCAATCTTGCACCTTAAATTACAGCAAACTTAGGACTTTAAACGACTCTTTATGGCAAAAGCATTCATAACCTAAGAGATAAGTGATATAGAAAAGGTTTAAAATATAATGAAAAAACAAAAATCAATTTTATGCACTTACTTTCAATGTCTCACAGTTATCGGGGTACACCTCCAAGACCTTTTCAAAGTTTGAGAGTGCACTTTTAAAGTCTCCCAACTTTATCTGCACTTGTCCCAAACCTGGAAATAGCATTAAAAATTAAAACAGTGAATTAAGTGAGGAATTCCAATGACCCTATGAAAAATGTCTTTTCAAGGTTTGTATAATTATTAATTATTCCTGGGATAGTGAACTTGGGATGGGAATACAATACTCTTCCTATGTTTGGTACAAATTTTAGAAAAATATTCCTGGGTATTTTTTATTTCCAGGAAAGTGAGATTTCCAGGTTTTCATTTCTTATTCAAGGAAAGTGAACAACATTCCTGATCATAGTGTTCCTAGGAATGTAAAACTATACCTTGAAACAAAATCCATATATGATACTATTAATAGAAAGTGTCATTAAAGCATGTAGTATTAAGAGAGAGAGAGACAAATTAGTGTGTTGGAATTAAATAAATTCTTTACAATGTGTAAAGACCCTTATATTTATAAGAATACATATGTAATTCTAATAGGTCAAGCCCCTTATTATAATATTAACATAAACCCTAATCCTAATAAGTCTATTATTGCTATTCATAACAAAGCATAAGCTCTAGCAAACTCAACAAACACGCTACATTTTCATATTACTGAAATGTGGCAATAGACCTAATCAAATCACAATACCAAAACATGATTGGGTGTTTTTAGAACACAATAAACATCAGCTATAACAGTATCAAAACAGGAGGGAATAGAACCTATGTATATTTGCTAACTATAGAAGTAATGATGATGCTTATAGCAATAATTTCATAGCTAAGAAAATGCTAATCCTTTTGCATGCATGTGACAAAGTTGCAGAAATAGTAAAAAATTCCAAGTTTAATGTAGCAACTAACCATAATAAGGAAACACAAATTCATGGGGCTTGTTGACTTCCTTGACAGATGCCATGTAATAAACACCAGCTTTATCATAGTCTCCCTATGGTGAGGAAAAATAAGTGGCATCAGCAATATTACAGCTTGAAAGTTGAAACAAACACTAAAAAAGAAATAGTGACTTACAAACATTTCCAGAATCATCTTTCAAATACTAGAAAGTCAAAAAGATTATTGTAGAAAACACAGACAAGAAAAAATAAGTAATTGTTTCCTTTATTAAAAATTGGATATATGATCTATAGCAATTTATTAGTCCATTCAAGCAAATAAATCCATAAAATTTGAGAAAATACAGAAATACAAATCAACTTGACCAATGTAGTAGACAATATTGGGTTGCAAGGGCAATTTACATTGCATCTGTAGGATCATCATAACTCTAACACATCCATTTCACAAAAAATCATAATACAAGTTGAAACAAAAGACAGAAGGTGGATATTGTTAAATGTCTACCACACTAGATACAGAGAGACTGTTTTTATGGATGCCATACAAACAAAATTGGCAGACAAGTGAACACATTATATAAGATTTTTTTAATACAAATTGATAAGCAAAATGAGATTGTTTTAGCCACCAGTTTATATTTGTTATGCTTATCCTTCATGAAGAATGAAGTATTTCAAGATATCTTTTTCTAGCTTCAATCTATTGCAAGAAGTCTAACAATAGTGTATCTTCTTCCATATTAAACTATTTCTTGAGGACTGATGAATAATCAAGCTACATATCATTAGTGTTATGACCATGAGTGCAATTTACAGGTGCACATAGCAGACTAGAGTATCATTTCATCTTGGAAGAAAAAGAAAAAATAAGATTCCAACCTTGCTATGGTAAGAGCGTGCTAAATTGTAGTAGGAGTGAGACTTTGTTGGACCATGATTGGTAACAGCTAATGCAGTTTCCGTCAATTGCTCAACTAAAAAATGTTGACCAGTGAAGAAGAAATGATTCGCAAGATAATTCAGAGCCATTGCACAGTATGGGTATATCTCAAATGCCCTCTGCATTTTTACCATTCCCTTCCTGATTCCAGCAGCTGAAAGATGTTGTATGGCATCAGAATTAGTCCACTAAATGAGAAGCTAATAGTAATATTATCAGATAGGTAATTAACAAATATGCATGCTGTGCACAAGAAAATGATAAAGGAAGAGAAAGTGAACCTTCATTAGTACGCAAGTCCATTATTGCAAGTGCAACAAGAGCCTCGACATTTTCTGGATCTAGCTGAAAAAAATAAAACCGTGAAGCATAAAGATATCAGAACCAGTAAAATAACTCAATGATTGAACCATTAGTCATTAAGAGATTCACTTGCCTGTAAAACGCGCTCAAATGCCTGTCGAGCCTTTTCAAATTGACCTAATTTGTAGCGACATAGACCTATGCCAAGTCTCACAGATGCAGGGCAATTGGGATACACTTGCAATGCCCTCTTCAGTATAGCAAATCAAAAGAAGAAAAACAGTATTAAATTGTGTCTACAGCACTGAAAAACTGTCAGAATTCAAGTAATGTACCAAGCATAATAATGATATCAGGTTTCTGCAGCCTTTATTATTATTATTATTTTGCATAGATTGAAGAAACCAACCATCAAAATAAAATAGCTACCCGTTGAATTTAATATCACTTATTTAATCCATTGAAATTTCCCTCATTAGTCTTTAACATGACAAGTTGACAAAAATCATAAGACTAATCCCCAAACCACTTGAATTTTGGCATGCATGTTGTCATAATTATAAGTTAAGAGAATGGTTTCACAGAAATTAAATACTATTAACATTAGCATGTCCAACACCGATCAAGTTTCAAGGGATTATCATTTGAACTCAAATTAAAATAGGGTTTTGAATATTATCATTCTGAATAATAACAATAGTACAAAGGAATTTCCAGTATATAGACTTTTGCTGATAACTACAACCATTTGCTTACAATAGAGCTAAATTATTGTAGACGAAACTGACATAATAGAAGGAAAACAAATCTGTTACACTTAGAAAGGAGAGGAAATTAAAAGGAATAATCTGTCCAGGTATAGTACAATCTACAATGATGCTAAGCATTTGATTTTGTTATTAATCTTAAATGACAATACTGATGTGAATGCATATCGATGTAATATGTAAACCCTTAATCATACATCACTTCTCACTAGCAAAGAATATGGCTATATCACTGACCTTATACAATTCAAGCGAATCAGTGTATCGTCCCCGGTTGAACTCAACACATGCCTGCAGATATTCAGTAAAGATATTATAAGAGCTACAGTACATACATGATGAAAACTAAGTGACACCTCAAACTGGCCCCAGGTTTTAGTATTCACATTCTGAAAATGAACAGAACAGATAAACAATAGATGGATGTGCTTTTCAAATTTTGAGCAAAAATATGGCAAATGTAGATTGCTAGAGTAGCAACTGATAAATGTAGATCGTTTTTCAATAGTGTTAGTAGTATTGTAATGAGAATAAGAGAATCAATTGAGACAAACCAGCACAATTGATACTGAAATGAGAATAATGGGGCAAATTACCAGAAAGAATTCTTGGTAAATATATTTCCAGTTTATTAATGAGGAAACTTTTTTACACTTTTTACAAAAAATTCCTGCTTTGTAATTTTACCAGAAACAATTGCTACTATATGAAATGAAAGGAAGAATCATTGGGGAAGATTGGAGCAGAGGAAACCATGAAAAGATCGTGAAGAAGACAGAGTGACGGTCGGCTGCAAACAAGGTCACACATCGTCAGTGACCAATGTCATCTAGGGTTCGAGGAAGAAAGAAAAGAAGGAGGCGCAACTAAGTTTAGGAGGTTGGGGCTTAGGTTTGAGCAAAAATATAAGTTGGGTCATTCAAAATTGGGTCATATCCATTGGGTTATGAATGAATTGGGCCAAGATCAAGATCCAAACCAAGATTTCATGAAATCGGTATAAAATCCCAATTTTACGATTTAAATCCCAATTTCAACTGGGAACAATTTTTCCTGCAATCTGAATCGGTCTGCCTTCCAAAATGATTTTACCCGATTTTAACTACCATGGGTCTATGATTACTTGAAGAAAGAAGAGTCATAGTACAAGTCATCTACCCTTACAAAGATGGTTAATGGAAAATCACTAAACACTTGATGTAATGAACTCATGACAATTGTGACTAATAGTTAAACTTCAATTTCTAATTTGCAAATTATAGATGTTATTGGCACTTGGTAATAGAGATTAAACAAAAAGGAATGAAAATGGTTGAATGAAGAGAGAACTGTTTAATCGTAGAACTTTTCCATTCAAATAAAAAAATGGTTGAATGAAGAGAGAACCCAACTAGTAACCATTTCAAAACACTAAAAATGAGAATGGTTGAAATCACAAATGCTAAAGCATTGCCTGTGAGTGCACAAACCTAATATATCTACCATTATACCTGGCCCAAAAGAGCGGGAACATTATCACGGTCTCCATCTAACACAATCTTAAATGCAGCAGAGGCCTGTTCTACTTCACCCTTTGCTAGCAAAAGCTGACCTGTAAGCATTAACTACGAATTAATTTATCTGCAGTACATGACACATCCTTCTGATGACACAAGACAAACTAGATGTTTAGCAAACTAGATGCTTGCAACTTGTAAGACATTACCAAGATATAAGGTAATAAATATCCCATGATACACAAAAAGAACAACATAATCATTGAATTTATCTCAAACATCAAACATGTTTCAGCAGCACAGGCCAAAATACAGATTATTCTCAATAGTCAACATGCCAAAAAATACAGAACCACACAATTTAGACAAACATATGATGAGGCCAAACATAATCAAATGAAATCCTTTCAAAATATTAAGCATAAAAAATCCAAAGTTTAAAACATTTGACTTATACGAATATTGCCTCAGAAGGGATACTCAAGGATACATTGGTAGGAGTGTAGGAGATCCATAGGATACCTAAAGTTATTGCTATAACACAATCCAAGATATTCAAATAGATATCATCCTCATTGTTGTGAAATTACTGATCAAAATCTTGTTCCAATTAGACACGTTCCACAAAAAATTCACAAATTTATATATTAACCTTTCCCAACCCAAGTAGAGGGCTCATGCATGTCAATCCTTGATGCTTTATTGTAATATTGTGTTGCCAAAATGAAATGCTCCTCCTTCTCCCTTTGTTTTGTCTCTATTTTTCCAAGGTAGCTATAGTAAGCCCCAAGGGCATTTAAGATAGCAATTCTCTCATATCTAACATCAGCATAATAGTCATCGATTTCTGCAAAATGAATCAAAACAATCAGTAGTGTTGGATTTAGTAAACTTAATTGCTAATATAAATATAAATTAATAACAAAGACAAACAAGTCAATAGACCAAACCCACATACAAGTCAAAAGAAAGTATACCTGGACTGGATCCTTCCTCCAGAATCTGACGAAATTGATCAATCTTTCCCTGCTTGAAGTACTCCCTCTGCATATAGTCGATATTAGAAGTAAAGTTGAGAACAACTATTATGGGTCAGATTGGTTAATGCTTGTATCGAAGTTACGAGAGAATCAGAAAATTTTCACTCTTGCATAAAATGTATTGGAAATACCGCACATTCCATTTTAATATACACACAAACAGCCAATACCAAAGCAAAGAAAACAAAACTAAGTATTACGAAAACCTGTGTTTAAATAGGGAATGCAGTGTTATAGACATACACAAACATGCATGATATTAGAAATTTATTTTATAGCAATTGTTGTCAAAGCAAAGAAAACAAAAACAGGTAATACGAAATCAATGCTTTTAATCAGGGAATGCCACATTATACTCTCACACATACACATAGACTTTCCAAAGTTATGCAACAGAGAATATGTGGCCAATCATCAAACAAGCATAAGAAGAATCACTAAATGATAAACAAATCGAAAGTGTGAATAACAGCACGTCAAATTTGAATCAACAAAGCAAAAAGCAATCACAATCTTTAAATTTAAACTTGTCAACAAAAACAGAGACAGAATGAGCAAATGCTTAGAGCAATGGGGTGAAGCATTTCAAATCCGAATTCAAAGTGACTAACGAACCGCGATGATGAGCCAGAGATCAAGAGGGGCTTGTTCAGCCTTGAGGATGTCGAGGATGTCGGAGGCATCCCTCGGAAGCTGATCGAGAGCAACCCTAACCTCCTCCTCCGAATTCTGCACAGGTATGTACACCGAAGCCATTGATTAGGCAACAATGCTTCAAATGCAACCAATCAATGACGTGAAACCCTAATTAACTGTATTGTCTTAGGCTTCCTAGGTTGATGAAAGCGGAAGCATCATCAACAGAGAGAAGTGAACATTGAAGAAACCCCTTTTCCTACTCTGAGAAGTAGCTTTTATTTTATGTTTAGTAGTGACTGGTGAGCTCCGTTTAAATAGATATCCAAATTTTATTTTTCTTTTTTCTTTTAGACGTCAAATTTAGCATTTTTCTTTCTTTGACAGATAATCTTTATGGAGTTATAATATTTTTATAACAAATTTTTATGATATTTTTTCTTTCTTTATCATATCATTTTTCTTTTTTCTTTTTTAATTTGTTAAAGAACTTATTTAATTAACATTTCTCATCTTTATATGGTGGGGAGGTGCCTCTCAATTTGGTCAGTGCAGTGTATACATGAACTGTATTATGTTAATTAAGCAGTGTAGAAAATATTGTATTATTTAATTTAAATTTTTTAAATGATATTTTGGTCAATTTTTTAATAAATTTTAAAATAAATAATTTTTTAATTAATAAAACTAAATATACACTTGTCAATTTATTATAAGCTTATAAAAATTGTAAGTTAAATTATAATTAAATTAATAAATATGTACATGTATTGCACAAGTTTGTTTTATTTTTTTATTAAATTAATTAATTTTAAATTAAAAAATATATATAATAAAATTTTATTATATTAAATATAATTTATAAAAGAAAAGAAATACACAATTATAAAATAAAAAATAACTGTTAGTAAATTTTCAAAAATTATGTAAATGAAATCATATTTAATGATATATAAAAAGTTAAAAAAATAAAAAATTAATATAATAAAATTTATTTTTCATCATAAATATAATTTAATAATATATAATATAAAATAATTATTTTGAAGGTATAATTTTTTTAATGTTTAATATACATTTTTAAATATAAATATATTAAATTAATTAATAAAATAATTTAAATTAATAATATTTAAATTTGAATAAGATTTCAAATAGGATATAATTTTATTTTAAAATAATAAGTAAAGATATTTTTATACAATTAAATTAAATTTTTTATTTTTAACATTTGACAGTAATTATTTTAAATTTTATATGTAAAATAAATTTTTATTAAATATTATTAATAATAAATGTTATTATTATTTTTAATATTATATCATTATAAAATTAAAATTTTTATATATAATTAATTATAATAAACTTTCTTTAAATATAATTCAAAGATAATAAGTATAAATTAATTATAATTTTAATTTTAAAGATATACAAAATATTATAATTAATTTTAATTTAATGTAATTTATAATAAATTTGTTTATATTTTATAGTTTTTAGTAAGATGTTAAAAATCATAAATTTTATTATTATAAGCATATAAAGTAATATATAAATTTATTATTTATATGTAAAATTAATTTTAAATATTATAAACATTAATAATAACAAATTTTACAATAAATGCATTGATTAATAAGTAAATGTAATAAATTATATATATAATAATTAAATTAGCTTCTAATAATATCAATTTATAATAATTTTTTGGATCATGTTATTAATTATTCTAAATAATATTAATTGAAAAATATTTAGAAATTCTAAAATTATTAAAATAAGATAAAAGTATATTGATAATATTAAATATTTTATTTTTATATAAAAATTAAAATTAATTTCTTAACTAATACTCATATCATACTTATTAACATTTTTATGTAAAATTCGTTGATGGAAGATATCACGAATCAGCGTACCATGGTAAACAAATTTTCAAATATAACATGCTGGCTTGTTGGTATGTATTGATAGTGTTGAAGGACAACAAAAATGCATTAATAATTACATTCGTTTAACCTATATTTGGTATTTTTAAAAAATAAATAATTACTACTTTTCCAAAAGTTTTCTTTAAAAAATTGACAAAAATAAATAATCTAGATATATAGATATATATATTGGATACTACATAAATTTATCTATTCATATTATTCATGTCTCAAGAACAATTTAAATAAAATTATGAATGATTTTTTTATTATATATTTTATAATAACAAATTTCTAATTTTAAATAATTATTTAATTAATTTTAAAACATAATAACAATAAACCTTAACTTATTTATAAAAACAAGTACATAATAATGACATAATTAATTAGATTTTTTAACATATATAATTTATCTCCAACAATATCAAAACATGCAAAGGACCGAAAGGAGGGAAAGGATAAAGCAGTTCAAGTTTTTATTGGAGAGGTGAAATCCATGGGGGGCAGAGAGAGAGATTGTTGATTTGACAATAATTTTTTTAACCGGAGGAATTATTAAACTTTAACTATGATTAAATTAATAGCAAAAAAAAAGGCATAAGAAAAATTAATTTTTCTTGTTGTGAAATATCTTTTGTTATGAATGATTTTTTACATATATTATAATAGAAATGAAAGAAAATATTATTCTCATGCATTTAAATATTTTATTCCGTTTTTAAGTAAAAGGTGTAGATAGATTTATGCTTGATATTTAAAAATAATGAATAACCTATTCCTTACATAATTACATTAACATCTTTGAGTTATCCATATTTTATTAAAGAATAAATAGATTATGTCTAGATTGTGTCAATAAATTATTTTCACATTTTTATACCATGTGCAGCTTTGGTGTTTTACAAACACTTCATGTTATGTTTTTGAAATATGGAATGATATTACAAGGTTTTGTGACGAAAGGAAATAAATTTAGAAATATGTTGCATTTACAAGATGAAACTCCCATAAAATAATATAGTAACAACTTGTCAAGCCAAGCCAATGTCATGTTTGCCATGCCTATTTAGCTATTTACTAATTCTAATACAATTTTGGTTTAGCATTTTAATGTTTTGTTTGATTATATTTAAAGATAAAAATAGGTTAGACTAGACTTTTTATAAATAGGTTTAACCTATTTAATAATTTTAAAATTTAAGTTTAGTCTATTATAAGCTTTTTATTAAGTTTAACATGACTTTTTTAAAAGTTTAACTTAATTTATTAGTCTTTTTAAAGGCCTACTTCATATTAAAACATTTAATAGATCGTTAAGTTTTCTTTTAAATAAGTTGTTAAATCATATAAATACTAAGTATGTTTTTTTAAAAGTTATAAGGCTTATATCTAAATAAATTATTAAAAAAACAATTCAATACCTTGAATATGTATAATAACATTATATATTTTTATTTATCATTTTCAAATCACATAAATATAATCGAAATAATGTAATGTAAATCAGTATTATACGTATAAGATATGTAAAAAAATTATAATAAATAAGACTCTCTCTCTTAAAGAGTATGTAATATAGACATTTTTAAATTCTAACGAAAGGATTAGAGTTTTTAATTTAAGATTTTATTCTAAAATTTAATTAATTTAATATATTATTATATTATAATTTTTATATAAAATTATTTAATATATTATTATAAATTTTAAATAGGTCATTCTAATAGACTTTTTCTTAAGATCAAGTCTGATCTATTTAATTAACTAAACTTTTTGAAAAGTTAAAATTAAACCTATTAATTAAATAAATTAGGCCGAATTCGATTTTAAAGAGGTTAGACCTTAAGCCCTTATCAAATACTCTGACATATTTTCATCCATAATTATATTTGAAATAATGAGGGTTGAATTTTTTTAATTATTAAAAAATATAATTTATGAGAAACCATCATAGAAAGAAAAAAAGAAGGTATCATATATATAGAATTTTAGATTCTCCATCTCTTTCAAATATTTACTATTTGAAAGTAAGAACTACTATGTATCCTAACATGTTTTTTATTTCTCTGCTTAGAATATAAAATAACTTTTTAAATATTGAAAACTATGAAATGTAGGAAATGAATTGTTTGAGCAACAGAGGTATCCTTGGGTCGTATTATACAAAGACAACAAAAAGGAACCTAAAGATCCTAAGGTAGAATAAATCATTGAATATAGGAGATAATCCTTAAGTTTAATAATAAATCCAAATCTTGATATGTACAGATCTTCAATTATAATTAATTTTTTAAATAATATGTACCTATAATAGTTATGTAATGCTGATGTACTAACATTTAATATCAACTTTTATCATGCAAATTCCTTGAAACTCCAGCTCTGATTGAAAATCAATACAAAACATTGTTTATGGTATTATATTTAAGTTTGTATCATCATATACGAAGGACTTAGATTGAGTTAGATGCTTTGGCACATATCACAGCTTGCCAGGCAATTTGTTCAATGCCAATGTTGACAATAAAATGTATTTAAAGACCATTTATTTAATAAAATAAAATAAAAAACGTCAAAATCGACATGTACATCCTATGAGAATGGCTATGGCCATTTATTCCGTAGATTAAGTTGAAAGGTTGACTGCTTAAATCGCAACAAGTTGTGTATTTTTGTGTGTCAAAGATTCTAAACATGAATAAAATGATTAGTAATATGCGTACACAGGTAGGTAGTCTACTATAAGCCCGTACATTCCATGCATAAACTGTAGCAACTTCAACATAACATTAGTTTTCAGATAGGCGATAGCTTTTAATTTTTTTAAAATTACATGTATCTTTTATTAAAAACAATTTTGTTCAAGTCAAGTAAAATTATTTACTAACACTCAAACTAAATATTACTTATTAAACTAAAACAATTTATTAGCAGTGAATCTATGTAATCAGTGATATTTATCTCTTTTAAATTAAAAATATATATACTTTTAACCAAAATATTTCTAATTATAATATATATAAAGTGCAATTATCTATGACTTTTATACCAAAAAAGCATATTCTTATCCACTTATTCTAGTCTAGTGATAAATTTAATTTTGGCTCCCACAAAAAAAAAAAACTAGAATTCTACCTTTTTAACTGCTATTATTTCTACATATAGATTCCAGTACTTATGCTCATTGTACAGCGTTGACCAGTCCATTCATGTTCAATAGGCCATACTAAAAATACACAGCCCGGTTGAAAGAGAATTCATCAACATATTTGTTTTTAGGGCAAAATATATGTGCAGTTTTTTAGGTAATTTTAAGATGTTGTTTATTGATCAAAACTAAGAAGTTTGCATTTAATATTATTAAAAATTATTAAGATAAAATTTTAATTTTAATTACTCCTTGTGTCTCTGAAAAATAGTCTCTTTAACCAATATTATTTTTCTCAAATAATAGTCATTTTACAATTTCAATGTAGTATTAATTTTTTCCCCCAATATTATCCTTAAAATAGTTATTATCTCAAAACATATTTTCTATATTCTCTCAATTTATTTATTGCATAAACAAATTCTAAAATGGGTATAATATAAAAATTCACAACACTTTTAATAAAAACAAGACACTTGAGTGCATTTTTTAGTTCTAAAACCACAGAAGGATTGTTTTCCAAAAACGAAAGGAACAGTAAATAACATTAAAACCACTGAAAAAGCTGCATCTAAATTGGTGATCTTAGTTATAAAGGTTCTGGTTATCCCAGCCAATTTGTGTTGGCATGATAGGCTTGGTTAACCTCACGGCTTTTGGTTTAATCACCGGGTGGGAAAATTCTGAAGGATAAAAATCCAAGGAGCTTTTGGTGCAATTGGGAGATTGAACACTAGAATTTGTGGTTGTAGTTGTGCTTGGGAATTTGTTGTTTTCCTGCATCTCTTCTACTTTCTTGCTCAAATAAATATTCCAAAAGTTTTCGATCTCAGTTTCGGTGCGTCCTGGTAATCGTCCTGCAATGATAGACCATCTGTGGTACACAAATCATCACAACATTGTGTTATTTAAAAAATAAACCGACTTTCATTTTCATGCATCATAACATTTTTATTTTGTCAACCAATTATAATGTACAATAAATATGATACTGAAATTAATTATTATTAAAATCAATAGTTAATATGAAAATCCATGAAAAATATTTACTCGTGAATGCGTTCCAATTAAAGTCAAATGAAGTTATAAGATTGAAATAAATTAAGTATGTAAAGAAAGTTCAGCCAAAAAACTAATCAAATAAATGAGAGAATCTCGTAACTTAAGTGTAGTAAAAAAAAAAAACATAAATTAATGAAAAAATGTGCATTTACTGAATCAACAACAATGTGTTTGCAAGGCTGTAAAAGAAACACGTTTGAAGGTGGCCTCGAGAGAAGGCTGCGGAAGACAAGTATTGCCAAGGTGTGAGATACCTATGAACTATAAACTCTATTAAATTCGTTGAATTTAAAAAATATTAGTAAAATTTACTAAAAATATTTACTATATTACATTTCTATGTAAAAATTAAGACTTTCAAGTGTCTAAGATTAATAATAAAATTTTGTATTAACACTTTTTTGACTTAAGATTATGAACCTGTACGTGAGAAACAAAAACTTAGAGAAAATTGGACTGTCATCAAAGTAAGTCTACGAAATATTGGACTGCCAAATAGGTGTTTTAAAAATTTAAATCATTATTATATTGTATTTTTCAAGTTTTTATTATTAAATTAATTATTTTTCTATCACTTTAATCTTTCATAATCAACGATTTGATATTTTAGATCTTCAAAGAATTCATATAATCAAAGATATTTTTTAAACGATTATATGAAATTTTTTTCTCAAAAAAATAAATAAAACTTCATAAGTGATTAATTGGATCCCATAGGAGATCTGATTTTAAAAACAAAAAAGGTAATGGGAAGAAGAAATCTCCTATTCTACCCTTCACAAAGTGGAGAAGAATGAAAAAAGCAATACCTATTCCCCAGGAGCTTATGCAGTTTAATTATGAGCTCTTCTTCATCAGAAGAAATGTTTCTTCTATCGATTGCTGGCTTCAGATAGTTCAGCCATCGCACTTTGCAACATTTACCACATCGGTTCAAGCCTATATGTATCATACAGAAAGCACAACAAACGAAACAAAATGAAAAATAAAATAAAATGAAAACTAGGAGGAAAATAAACGATGCATTGTGTACCAGCTCTTCTGGGAAGGTCACTCCAATTTCCTTCTCCATGGACTTCAACGTATTTCATGAGGATGTCGTCTTCTTCCGAAGACCAAGCCCTTTTTTTTTCACCGCAAGTTTCCATTATTTTGGATTTCTCTCTGTGATGTGAATGCATTTTGGTTATCCTTTGTTTGTTGCATTTGTAGCCATAAGAAGGAAAGAGAAAGACATTCACTTGGAATCACACCCCAGTCCAAAATAGTCCTACCATGTACAGCCACAAGTACCACGTGGTAAAGTTCAAGAGGAAATGAGTAAGTGTGGGTCTGAAAAGAAATAAAAATTAGGTTAAACTATCTCTTAAAGTAAAAATTACAATTTATAATATTAAATAAATTTATGTTTGAATGAATTTAATATAATTTTAAATATATATTAACAATAAAAAGAAAAATATATAAAATAACATAATAAAAAAAATTAAAAGTTATAAAATTTATTACAAAAATTTTAAGAAAAAACATTTTTTTTCAAAATTCACTAATATAAAAGATTATGAAACAATAGAATGATTTTTTAAAAATTATGTAAATAAATAATATAATATACTAAGATTTATATATTAACAACATTTATTATTATAAATTCAAATTATTTATATTAATAGTTTAATTTTTGTTATTAACAAATATTTTTTTTAAGGCCATCATATGTTAGGTGGCGTGCACCTTTCAGAAATTGATGAATATCACTAATGTATCATTTACTTTAGCAAATGTCCCACTCACATCATGAATTAATAGATGAGACAGAGGCAGCATCAAGTGGAAATTGTTTTACCTTGATGGTGAAACCGGCAGTAACTTTTTAGCTTTTGGTTGCATTAACATAAGTACTCAAATAATTAATCGGGGAAGTACCATATTTCCATTACTGAGAAGAGGACCCAAAAAAAAAAAAACGAAAGGAAAGTCAGAGAGAGAAATGATGAGTTTTACAAAATTTATTGACTTCACAAAATATATGTATTTTTTTAATAATGCACCTCTCTTATCACAGGGGAAAGTTATTTTTTATGCCAACAAAATTTTTGCCGGACACACAGCAAGATCATGTCTTCAAGTAATAATATTTCAATATAGAAAAATATAAGTTGACACTCACTTTGTAAATGTTAAATGGATTAACAAATTTAGAGAGATAAGAAAAAAAAGAATAAAAGAGAGAATAAAAAATATATAATGAGTGATATAATAGAAAATGAAGAGATAAAAAGAATTTTAAAAATAGATTTAAGAAAAAGAGGAGTGTAAAAATATAAGAACTGTTCAATATAATATATTTGTGCAAAAAAGAAGAAGAAGAAGTAATATTTGACAACATAAAAAATAATAAATATTTGTAGGGTTGACGACTATGATATAATAGATGAGGTTAAATTACTGTTTGTTTTATATGAAGACATGTACTTGCATTTTGTATACTATCTATTCTACTAGTTTTCTGGCACAAAAAAATGGTATTGATGATTAATAACAACAAATCCGGGTGCTTATCCCAACTAGTTACATTCATTGTGTTGAGTATTTCACTCCTTTACATGTGTTAAATAGCAAGATAGCTTTTGTTTAACTTCACTACTTTAGGTTTGATGACATGGTGTGGAGTTTCCGTAGGCTTGATTATGAAGGAGTTTATTGAGCAACTCGGAGATCGAACAGCATGTTTGTGCTTGCTAGTTTGTTATTGTTTTGCTTCTTTTCAGTCTCCTTCCTCAAATAAACTCATCATTGGACCAACAAAAACACTTAAAAGAACTATACACAACATTATTTTATGTAATGGGAATGAGCCAATTATATACTGAATGAGTTATCCTGGTCATCAAATAGACAAATACATCATCTCCTTTTACATAAAGATGGTAAGTAAGAGAATGTGAAGTTTGGGATTTAACTCGAGATAGGGTGTGTGTGGGTTCCAGAAAAGAAAAGCAAACATGTTGAGTAGCAAGCATGAGTAAATAAATCCCACATTAAATAGAAATAAAAACATTATTAACCTTAAGGTTTTAGATTAAATGTGTTATGTAAGTTTAATTATATTACTTCTATATGATTTATTGACAAGAGATCTACTCTCATATCAAAGCTAATGGTTCATTTAAGGATATGCTCACTGGATGAATGAAGAAGAAAAAAAATATATTTTTTGCTTATTTGGATGAATGAAGAAGAGATTGAAAGTAAATAAATAGAATATACCAAAAAAATATATTTTATAATAATAATAATACAAAAATAAATTTAATAAAAAGTTAAGACTTTTAATGTTATAATTTTCTGTGTAGTTTTATTTTTAGAATTATTTAACACCAAATTAAACATAAATAAAAAAGAAAATCCGGCCCCTCATAATGTTCAAATCAAGCTGCAATGAGAAGATGTGGTAGTAGTACAGATTTGTTACAGTAACATGGCCTAGACTAGCTTTTCGATAAACAAGATATGCTAATTTATGTATAATATAGGTTCACACAGTGGTAGGCCTTGAATAAAATTCTTAGAACACCCAAAAATTTTGTAAAAGCCTTTTTTTGTGCCAGCGGGATTAATGTTAAAATATCATTAAAAACACAATTTTTGACATGATTAAAGTTCTAATTAATTCCTAATAAAATTTTAGGTAGACATGTCAGATTGATTCCTTTTAGACTAATATGTTTCACTAAAAATAATTCTAGATACATCATTGCCAAACATTTATATGATATTTGGGTGGTAATTTAATTTATGGCATTGTTCTCCAAGTTTTCTCACCCATTATTTTTGTAATTCAAACTATGATTCTATTTTGGATATTGCAACTTGCAAGTCCATTACAACTATTTCTTTTTCCTTGGAACTGTTTGATGATTTTGATTTAAGAAACAGCATGTTGTCTCTTGAACTTGTATAGATGTTGAGTATAGGAGTTTAGTAAGTATGCTAGTAGAACTCACTTGGACCCATTCCCTTTTGATTGATCAGTAATGTTTTGTCACCATGAAACCTCTTCTGATTCTATTTTGGATATTGCAACTTGCAAGTCCATTACAACTATTTCTTTTTCCTTGGAACTGTTTGATGATTTTGATTTAAGAAACAGCATGTTGTCTCTTGAACTTGTATAGATGTTGAGTATAGGAGTTTAGTAATTATGCTAGTAGAACTCAGTTGGACCCATTCCCTTTTGATTGATCAGTAATGTTTTGTCACCATGAACCTCTTCTTCTTTCTTTTGAAGGAGGTCTCGAACGAGAGGGCTTTGGTATACAAATATAGTTATTTTATAGAAATATTTTTTAAAAAAAATAGGAAGAAGAAAAATAATAATAGATTGCGAAATCTTTCCAAAATGAACGTGTAATTATAATGCAATAACATTGTGTACCAGTGGTTTTGGGAAGGTGACTCCAATTTCCATCTCCATAAAGTTGAACGTGGTTCATAAGGATTTGGTTTTCTTCAGAAGAGCAACCTCTTTCTTTTCCACAACAGGGCTTCGTTTCCATTTTGGGTTCCTCTCCATGCTAACTGAAAATCCCTTGTGTTTGTTTATCTTCGGTTTATTACATTTATAGGCATAGGAAAGGGAAAGGAAAGATATTGTCTTGGAAGAAATTACACACCAATCACCAATCTTTAGGATAGTCTCTCTCTGCAATATTTCTATATATGAATTGCCTCGTGCTGGAAATCTATAACTAGCCCCTCCACCTACTTTGTCAGTGTCTTCGCTATCACTGTTCTCTATTCTACAGGATAATTGCATTCTTTAAATATCAAATTATTATTCTTGTATTGATCTTTTTTTAGTGTAAATAGCGTATTTTGTTTTACAAAAGACAACATTATTTGAGCTGTAAAGTACTTATGTCACGATTAAGTTAACTTTTTTAACCATAAAATTTGAATATATAATCTTATTTGAGAGAAATCAAATAATATAATATTGATATAAAGAGTAAATAATATCATACATTTTTAATATTTTTAGTCTAAATTATAAATATCCTTTACATAAAATAATTTTATTTGAGTTTAATAAGATTATTTTATGAGATTTTTTTTCAAAATTTTTAACTAAACTATATATCTAAGACACCAACTCAAATTCTCAAATTAAATTAAATTAAATTTTATTAATCAACTGTGATGATTAAAAGGTATTGCAATTGATAAGATAAATTATATATTTATTCTGTAAAAAATATTATAATCAATAAACGAGACTACTAAATTAAAACAAAAAATAGAGGCCGAAGGAATAATGATAAGAATCATTTTAAAAATTATTTTTTAAGAATTTATTACAATTTTTTTAGTATAAAAAACAAATAAAAGAAACAAATTTCCAATTGATGCCAAAGAAAAGCATTTAAACTATCAATAACATATGAGGCAACAATCAGAAGCTGCAGTTTCAACCGCAACCATATTATTGTTCAACAAAGCAACACAAACACAGATAAAACACACACATGTAAAAACCATAAAACAACTGAGAACGCACATTAACATAACCTTATAAAATACAAATTATGGCACCACATAATCAATCACCACCATACTCTCCACGTGCTCCTTAACCTTGTTAACCAACCCTTCGTTCCAATCCACACCCTCCAATTCCCTCTTTCCCGGAAAAATCGCAAGCGAAGCTATCGAAAAACCCTTCGCTCTCTCCGGCGTGATGTTTTCCCCGCAAGAGAATTGCCCAATTCCTCTCACACTGTCCTTCATTCCTCGTACTGCACCCAAAACCTCGTCCTTAACCTCGTCTCTTTCTCTCACTTTCAAGAAACTGATGCGGAGGGCCGAACCTGTCGCCGGCGGCGGAAGGGATGGATCACCGGCGACCCAATCGACGACCATGAGATCGTCGATGATGGGTAAGAGGAACTCCCTTGCAGTGCCAATGTGGTTAGGATTCGCGTTGTAGGCTTGTAGATCCTCCTTGGAGTTGTAACGGCTGTGGAGCATGTGTGTGAAACGGAGATCCGACGTTGTTGTGTTGGCTCCATTATGGAGTAGTGGGCCCACCGTTAAGTGGAGGACGCAGTCAAGGTTCGCGAGGGAGTTAAGCGCGTTGAGCATTGCGTTGACCTTGGAGGGTTCCGTGTCGTCTTTCACCTTGACGAGGACGATGTGCTCCACCACGCCTTGTGTTGAGGACATTCTGATGGAGAGTCGGGTTCTGAATTTCGGATGGCGGTGGTGTTTGGAAGGTGAGAAAGTGAGGGAAAATGATGGAATTGCTTTCAGACTCAGATCTTGTGACGGTGGGAGACAGGTGATCGAAGTGAAGATGAGATGAGTGCGTGTTTCACGTTGCCTTTTTAAGGTTGCAACTACCCAAAGGATAAGAGTGTTCCCTGTTTCCAAGTTGTTGTATTTTGTGGCTACTTTTTTTTTTTATATATGATTTTATTTTTTTAGAATTCAAAAAATATGGAATTTTTTTAACATTACCATAACATGAATGGCGATTTTTTATGCAGTACAAAAATTTAGAGATAAAAAAAAAGTGACAAAATTTTTAAAGTTGCATGATAATTTTTAAAAAATATATTAAAATTTTAAAAAAATTAAATCATCAATAGCGATTTTTAAAAAATAATTAAATATTTAAAAATTACATCAAAAGTCGTAATTGATAATTTTTAATTTAAAAATCGTCATGGTAATTTTTAAAAAATTATATTTTTGTAATTTTATAAAAAATTTCATATTTTTTGAATTTTTAAAAAAATTTATATATAAAAAAATGTTCCATTTCTTGTTCCTTTTATGAATTTTTTAATGTGTTTAAGGATATATAATAAAAATTAATAAATAATCACATTTAATATTATTAATATATTAAACTTTAAATTTTTTAATAATTTCTAATTAAAAAATTATATAAAATTTTAGTATATACTTTTAAGTAAATATTAAAAAAAACAAATTATTTTATTTGCAAAGTTTACAATGCCTGGGCACTTTTATATTTTTGGTAATGGGATCTTAGGCACTTAGTTTATTGTTTTGCACTTGTTTTTTTGTCAACAGGAACTTGGGTTGAATAATTCAGTTAGGTCGGTATCAATGGATCATAGGTACATTTCTTGGGGAAAAAAAGAAAAGAAAAGAAAAAGAGGTCATATATGTTCACTCCAACATTTTGGGCTGGTTTCCTTTATCCCCCTTCAGTCTTGTTAGCACTGCGTGTTGATATACTATAAAATCAAAATCAGTGTAGTCATGCAAAGTAGTTCGTGATATTTTATATATATATATTTCTTTTTACTTTTGAATTGGCTACTTGCCTGAAGACCATAACTTAATTTGGATTAACTTTTAGATTTTGAGAGTTTTTCATTTAAGGTAAATATTTAACTTTTATTTTATGAAAAATTCTTTGTATACAGTTTGAGTTTAAAGAGGTAAAAATATGTCTTTAATTAATATACTAAAAACTATATAACTTTACAAAATCATTAGAACTTCAACTAACGGCTTTGGGACACGGTAGGATTCCAAAGGATGAAACCTTGTAGATGGACTTCCATCATTTTGAAATAGCTCCAGCATATGTAAATTCGCAAGTTCCTAGAGCACAGATAAAAAGTTTGTGGTTCATGGTTCAATCTGAGTATGGTAATATAGCAATTCTAAGAACACTACCAACTAACGTTTTCATCCTAATATGGAGAAGACAACATAAAACATGAATGTGTAAACAGGGCAAGTAGACAAATTAATGACCCTAAGAAAACATGTAATACAGTGAACATAAAAAAGTGCCCACTTCCAATGATTATTTACAGTAAGATGCTCATGAGGATTTGCAGAAGTTGCAATAGAAAAAACTAAAGAAGGATAACAGCTCCCTATGCTTATTCACAGTAAGAGTCCAACAGCACTATAAAGACCAAATTTAAATGCTAAAGTCATGAAACTGACCCTACTTGTTAGGACATAAGACATTTGATACCCTAAGTTTTGATGGATAACAAATATACATATGATTAGATTATTTGTTGTAAAGAGGCATTTGAATTATGTCTAATATACTAAAACATGCGTTTGATAAAATAGAGTTTAACTAAAGAATCTTGAAAGTATCTTTTGAAAGCTTTCTTAACACAATTCTGAGATGTCAAGGCATAAGTCAACTTTCTACAAAGAAGATTTCTTAAGCTCCATCCTTAAAAGTACAAAAAGGATACGTGACGATAAGACATTTTTACCATCGTGCACTTTACTTATTCCAGAAGGGAGAGTTCTCCAAAAGGTAGCTGAAAGTTTCTATGATGTTTCTACTGCACAAGGAGATTTAAATAAACTTTTTGCATGTGAAGATAAGCTCCATAATCTAATTGAATTAAATGCAATCTTCAACTTTCCAAATTGTTTTACAATATTGCTAAAATCAACAATAGTTTCTAGCGTCTCTCGACTTTAATATTATACTCCTTCTACTATTTTTTTATAAGGTATCTTTAACTAAATTGAACAAATTAGTTAAAGTAATAGAAGTTAATTTTTTTAAAAAAATATAAATTATTAATTTTATTCTCATTTAATATAATTAAATTTAGTCAGACTATCAATATTTAACTTTATTAAATTTTAATTTAAGTTTCTATCTATTCCATTTATTGAGAAAGATTTAAAACAATAAATACTTCATAAAAATTATAAAATACATTAATAAGAACTACTAAAACATTCAGCACAATGTCTCAAAAAATATGAATGGAGGAAATAAAAAGAAGATGGAGATTTAAATGCTACTAGATATTCAGAAACCACAACATTCTATCTGTGCATTTACTCCTAATTCTTTAATTCATTTACTCTGTATTTCGTATACATAGTTGTGGAGAGGAAAATACTTGAATTATCTTGTTCATTTATTATTCTCTTAGGGATAAGTATTAGCTTAATTTATTTATTTGTCTTTTTAAAATACTTGGAAGGTGGGTGAAATATAAAGAAACTTTAAAAAAATGAGATTGAGCTTAGAGATAAAAACTTGTAAATGAGGGTGTGGATATAAGAATACTATTTTATAATAAAAAATATTGTGATAAAAGATTAAACTTAATTAGGTTTTAATGTATAAGTTTTTATGAAAAAAATTTCATCATAAACTTAAACAATCCAGTATTTCCAGTACTTCTGTTCCCTTCTTGTCATTAATGTTACCAAATTACTTTCACTTGTACTATGATTTCCAATGTAACAACTCTTCATATTTTTTCTGTCTTTGGCATTTAATTATATATATATATATATATATATATATATATATATATTTGTTTCATCTTTTAAAGTCTTATATCTAATAAAATTTATAAACATTCACCTCTTCCAACTTATAATGTAGTGAGCCTAACAATATTGCAAAGTTGAGTAGCACATAAATGAAACAATATTCTAATAAAAATAAAAAAATCTCGACCCCATTTTTCTTAACTCAAAATATTGAACACTAGTTTTGTGTTTGTTATTCTTCTTTCTTTTAAATTGATGACTCTTATTTTTATTTTTCTTTCTGCTCCAAAATTTGTAGCTGTTTATTTTAATTCCCTCCTTAAGATGGGTACAAACTCTAATTATTATTGACCAGTAAATTTGAGGCTTCTTTTTTAATTTAAGAAAATGTGTTTTGTATAACTAAAGAAAGTTTATCCATTTAATTAGATTTGAATCATAATCCACAAAAATCCAATGTCGATGTGAGAACCCCGTTTACATTCTATAGGAACCTCTAAGCGCCTTTTAAGCATTGAGGCATACCTTGACCTTAGTGAGTGAACCCTTGGGACTCAATTCATTTAAAACTTCTCTTACTTTTTAAAAAAAAAATTTAAAACATTACCTTATTTTTATTCTTTCTTATTTTAAAAAATTTGTAACAAAATAGTGAAAATAATATTTTCTTGTTTTCACTATTTTTTATACAAATTGTTAAAAATTTAAAATAAAATAAAATAGTAACATTTTTGTAATTAAATATTAGATGTTTATAAGGTTTTAAATTATTTTAGAAGTGATTTATGAATATTCTATGATATTTAAAATTAATTAAAGACATTTAAGTATTTTAGATAACTTTTTATTTAAAAAGATAGTTAAAATATTAATTATTTTTTTCTAAATTATAAATATCCTTCATTGAAGTCAATTATATTTAAATCAAATAAAATTATTGTGTCTCTTTAAATATTTTATATTGTTATATTCACTGAAGACTTAAATTTAAAATTATATATTAATTTAAAATAATCTTTCATCAACCGACACGTGCTCGATAATAATAAAAAATATTAAGTTAGAACATAAAATATATATTATAAAATAAAAAACATAATAAAAATATACAACACTGCTGTTATCTTACGCATAAAAATATTTAAAAAACTTATTTTATAAGTATAATATAATAAATTAAAATGAATATATTATACTTTCAACTAAAAGATTTATTTTAAAAATGTTATTTTTTACGCTTATTAATGCTATACAGCGCATCACCAAATATAATTAAATATTTTTTATATGAAATGAAAATTCATTTAACATCAAACTATAAATTATATAATATTAAAATTTTATTAAAACTTATATTATCATATTTAATTTTATTCTTCCAAAACTATTAATTATGCCTATTAGCAGACTTTTATGCACTGTCATGTGTCATATTTAATTTAGATTAAGATGTTTTTATATGCTTTATTTTTGGAATTCACAAAGCAATATCTATATGACGTAATTAAGTGTATAGATAGCGTTCTTATAAAAATTTAGTTAATCCCTTTCTTTTAAATTAACTTTAAATTAAATTTGATATATTTTTAATATGAAATTAAATTATTTAATATTCATACTATATTACTTACAAATATATAGTTTTATAAATTTTATGCGGATTAATATTATTGTTAAATTATCTCACATTAATTAAAAATATATTTACAATACATTTTATGAAATTAAAATAATTTTTCGTTTTTAAATTAAGTTTTAAAAACGAATTAGTTTCGATTTATTTAAAATTTTTAATAATACTGAATATGCATCATAACCATATCATTAATATTATAAACTATATTGTATAGAATGCTGCTAAATATTAGGACACAGTGGGGTTCGAGCTGAGCGTGACTGTCAAATCTTACATCCTCTCTCTCTCTCTCTCTCTCTCTCTCTCTCTCTCCTTTGTTCCAGATATTCCATTCCCTCGCCCATCCTTAACACACTCTGTTTGGTGGTGTCGTCTCCATCCCTCAATCTAACTCTTCTACCACAAAAAAAATGTTTCCAGTTAATAAGGTACGAACTTGAGAAAAATAATATATAATGTTGTCATGAAAATTACTATTAATAAACTAGTCAATGATTTATTTCATTGGAATTTTATATCTTCCAAAAAAAAAATGTGAATTTGGTTATCTCGTCCTTTTTTTTTATTTATTCTCTTTTGTGGCTCTTACATTGATTTTATCCATGCTTTTCTTGTTTCGCTGCTGTTTCCTTCTTCTGCGCTCATCTTTTTCTTCATCGAATAAAATATTCTCAGAAGATCTCTACAATTTAATGGGTTGGAGATGCGTTGGAACTCGGAATCGTCAAACCCATTTTTTTGCTTTTTAATTTTTTGTCATACCCAATTTCTGTTGCTAGATATTATGCTGCTGCAAGTTTTTCAAGTACGGTCTCCGATTCTATCTTTTATTAATGCCAAAATGGGTCTTTGCTTTTATTCAATGTATGTTCACAGTTTTTTTTTTTTTTTTTTTGTTCTAGTGTGTTCACAGAATTTGGTCAATAATCTTTTTCTTTGATTTTGTTTTCCGTAATTGTTTGGAAAAAGGTTAATGATATTGTCTGTGTAGCATAGCCTCATATGCTTTGCATCATTGACCTTTTTTAATTTCTGGGTCTTTAAGTTTAGGCAGCTATTTCCTGAGTACAGTATAAAAAAGTTCCCTTTTAAGGAAATGGGATCTGCTTTTCCCAACTCATAAAATAATAATAAAACTTATTACTATCAATAATATTAGTAATAATAATTTATGCTTATAGTTTGATTCCTCTGGAAAAGGAACTCATGGAGGTCATGATTTCTACTACAGAGTTTGTCTCATCTGCCCAAATGCCTTAAACAATTCCAAAACTGGTCATGTTTTGTCTCTCTGTTGTGGTTAGTGCAGGCCGGTACAGATAGGGGATATATTATTATGAATAAATTTTAAATACTAACTATATAGTATATTATTTTTCAATACTCCCTCACCCTTTGTTATCTCTTCTCATCTTCTTTCTGCTCATGATGCAGGGCTTGTAGTTTTGACTCGAATTAGCTTGACTCAAAATAGAATGGAAGGAGACACATTCTCTGGTCTTGGCAATGGTACCAACATTGATACCAAGATCTTGCATACATTTCAGAAGAGCTTTGTTCAAGTCCAGAACATCTTGGATCAGAATAGGTTACTCATCAATGAGATAAACCAGAATCATGAGTCCAAGGTTCCTGACAACCTTAGCAGGAATGTGGGCCTTATTAGGGAGCTCAACAACAATATCAGAAGAGTGGTTGACTTATATGCAGATCTTTCAAGTTCCTTTACCAAATCCATGGAAGTTACTTCTGAAGGGGACTCCAATGGTGCTGTGAATTCAGATGGGAAAGGTGTCCACAAGAGACACAGGCCTACATAGAGTGTGTTGCCTTGTGATTCTTTTGCTTGTTGAAGTACTACTTCACAATTGTGTTGAGGGTTAGAACACGAGATATGATTTTGTAGCTGAAAAAGCTCTATTTTTTGTATTACAAGACTTTCTCTAGCTGTTCATCACTTACTCTTCATATCTAAAGTGAAAATTCCTCTCATTGTAGCCTTGTAATTTTGGATCTAACAGAAATCAAGCATGTCTGTGCGACTAATTCAATCATGCTGCTAATGTTCAAAATAAGAAAGTCATTTTTTTTTTAATTTAATGCGGTTTTTCCTTTGATCTTGTTACAATGCATGTAACACTGACAATTTTAACTTCTATACTATGTATGTGTTTGAAAACACATTAAAAAGTTGTGAAATCAAACATGCCATATATTCACATTTATAGATTTTTCGAAAGGAATATGGGAGTTTTTTCTTGTTTATTTCCCCATTTTTTATGATGAGTTAAGAGTTAGATTGCCTTAGGTATGGCTTTCAGCTTCCATTAACTTCTTTCCTTGTTAAAAGGAGTTAAGGCCTAAAGGGTCTTCATCAATCTTTGCCCATCATTCTTTTTGACGGAAACTCGCATAATACTTATATTTCCTTTACAAGTTTAACTCAAAATGTTGTTCCTAGTTCTCACTTTTGCTAATAACTGAAATTGAGAAAGGGATTGCAGAAACTGTTTTAGGCCCATTTTCATGTAACCAGAGCATTTTTAACAAAAAAATACTGTTCCAGATTTAATATTGATGTGTGTTGTTGGGGGTGTGGGAACTGAGAAAATAGTACATACACGAATACACATGTGTGAAGATGCCTGAAATAGTGGGAAGAAAGCAGCTTTAGGTAAATTTTTTTGGTTCGGGATCACACAGCACCACAAGAACAGAATCTCAGATAAGAAACAATGTGCTTTTGACAATTTTATTTTACTTTTTAATCTTTATACCCAATGAATGTAAAGTGACAGTAAGTTTCGGGCATTTAATAAGGAGGCAGATTTTTATTTTTTTATTTTATTATTATTATTATTATTATTATTACATGCCTTGTATCCACCCAAGAGAAGAAAAAACAATATATTATCTTTATTTCTATTTAATTTTTTTAGAAAGAAAATGAAAACTTAATTTGTATTTGTTTATTTACATAGAAGTTTAAAAATATTAACTGTTGTTTTTTTTATAAATATCTTTTATATTCTTAAAGATATTTATTAAGAAATTATTTACAGTGCAAGTGCATTTAATGATTTTTTTATATATTTTTATTTTGTAACTAATATTCTTGTCATACCTCTTTTACTCTTCTAAAAATTTTAAGTGCAAAAAGTAAAGTAATTATATTAATTAAGTAGCCCAAAAATAAAAAGTGTACACTAATAAAAGATAAATTATCAAAACAATATAAATTTTTAATTATAATTTTTAGTCAGACAAATAAAAATAATATTTAATAAGTAATGTGATAAAAAAAATTTACAAGGATATAAGATGATTATGAATAAACTAAACAATGACCCCAACAACATGACAAGGGAGTGTGAGGGGTCCAAAGGTTCTCTTTTGGGATGGAATTGAACTTCTCAATGGTTATCCCTCCATTCTCAGGTTCTTACTTTTTTACCTTTACTTTTTCCATTTCCCCTTCCTTTTTATTCTTTATGCAATAAATGTCCTCAGTGACAAACCTTGTAGACAATAGTTGATAATAATTCTCTAGTTTGGATTTCTCTCTCTCTCTCTCTCTCTGTGTGTGTGTGTGTGTGTGTGTGTGTGAGATTGAGGAGAAGTCTTTGATGCTGTTGGTGGACCCAGTGAGTGGCAGGCTAGTTTCCTAATCTTAGGAGAGAGACCCACACGAGTGATTGCTAAAAATGGCCTCTTTCTGGTTTAGATTTTGCACATTCAAGCAGAGTACCTTTTTCTCATCTACAAAATTGATACATCAGTCCATACTCTATATTCAAAATCGATTCATTCAGAACAAACTATAATTGTGAGGCCATCATTTCTCCATTGGTCTTACACTCAGATATCCAATATTAAATATAATTTCGTTATTTGAATTCTTAAAATTAATATATGTATTATTGTATGTATATTTTTTTTTATAAACATTCTTTTGTTGAAAGATATCCCATTTAAGGTACTCAAAAACCATTTTTCTATTGAGTATCACTTGTCATATTTCATCATTCATACAAATAATAAAATATAATTATAAAGATTTCGTACACAAGATGTTGCGTGTACTTCGAAGAGAGTGCAAAATATAATGTGTTTTAAAACTTAATAGTTAACATAAACAAAAGTCCTTTTCTCTAAAATGAAAATAAATATTATGACTGCAAAATATTATGAAAATAAATATGTTAACCTTATCAACATATTGATTCATTATTCATGAACTAATGACTTTGTATGCTATCATATTCATGCACCTGTGCACAAAAGATGATAAGGTGATAATAACACTAAATTACTCCTTTCATGAACCATCCAAGGAGAATGATTCAGTCTTGTAAAATTAAATGCGGTAATAATAACACTATAAATTATTCCTTTAAAAATTATTATCAAATGACTAAATGTATCTTTTGATATAAATTACAAATAAATATTTAGTTAAATAAATCTTACAATATATAAATACTACATATAAAAATTAATTTTTATTTCTTATAAAAACTGTTATTTTTAATCTTTAAATTTAAATTTAACTAATTAATAATAATAATAATAATAATAATAATAATTTATTAAAAACATTTATTATACTTATATAATAAATATATGTTTTTTAAGTAAGAACTTGTTATTTTTATATCTTTAAACTCAATTCTAAATCTAAAAATTAACAAATGCTTCTTATAATTAAGACTAAAATATATTAATAATTAAATTTTTATAAACACTAGAAGGAGAAAAAGGAGTGGAAGAAAGGGTCTAAAAAATGCATATGCATGCAATGCTTGAGGTAATAATAATGGTCTAAAAATGAAATATAAAAATAGGTTTGGTCCCTACCCAAGCCAAGACAAATTAAACATTGTCTAGTACATAACATGTGCTGTGGGAATCTACTTTAGGCTCTGTTCCTTGCATTTCCAGCAAATAGGTCGGAAAGGAGGCCATCTCTAGTTAGCTCTTTCAAACCTTTTTGATAACAGCCTGTTGCTAATCAATGTTTAAGATTCTTGTTAAGAAATTGATAAATGTTTCTTTTATTAAAAAATGTTTACTCACATACTTTTAAATTTAGTAATAAACACTCCTTAATATTCACTTTCATGCAACTTATTGATATCTATATCTTTTGGATGCAATTTAGTAATTTGATTTTAAAAAAACATTTGTAACACACTTCCTAACCATAGTCTTTAAGTGAAAGATTTATACTAAAATATCATTCATGAATGTATTTTTCAATAATTTCTAATGCAGTGAAACGTAGTTTGTTTAGTTTATTAATTGCTTAACTAGTACTTAAAAATAATTAGCAAGACCCTGTTAAGTTATATATTTAAGAATATTAATAAACTTTATGAAGTTGACCTCAGCTTCTGATTGGCGAATGGTGACGTCAAACAAACAAATGTTCCTTAATTGGGTTTCAGTGATTTATTTATATTTGGATGATGGATGATGTTTATAAGTGATGTTTCACCTGTCAATATAGGCAACACAAGTCTTCAGAAAAGTTCATCATCCTTTTTTGAGTGCAAAATTGTATTCGAAGCTTAATTAAATCCTGAAATCGTAAATTGGATTTTCTTATTTAATCCATAGATGCTTTGCCTAATAATATAAATTATTTTTAATTTATAAAAAAATATAATTTATTTTTTAAATGTGAAAACAGATTTAGCAAAGCTCTATTAATAATTTTTTATATGTCTCCAAAAAATTATAATAAAATTTTATGTATAATAATTTTTAATAAAAATTATAAAATACAACAAAATTTAATATATTGGTATTATTAAATATTATTTATTAAATTATTCAATTTTTTATTGAGTAATTTTAGACACATATTAGAAATAATTCATAATACTATATATATATATATGGAAGTATCCAAATTCTTCCTCGACTTGTTACCAAACTAACGGAAGCGGCGAAGAGGGAAGCGGAACGAGATTTGTGTGCTCTTAACAAAGAAAGCAATTCAATCAATACCATAGTCGCTGATATTAGGTTGAGGCTTTTCGTTTTCCTTCTGTTCTGTTTTTTCGCTCTCTCTCAAATCCGTTTCGTGCTTCCTACTAGTAGCTATTGCTTGCATACTCTGTTACTTGTGCCACCAAAAATTTGGATAATTCATGGGCGGGGGGAGATTGAAATGTGGAATTAAAAGGTTGGTTTGATTGGACTCGTGTTAATAGGTTCGCTTATAAGGTGTTTGTGATAATGCCTCAATAATGAAAATATTTAAAAATAGAAATTTTATTGCTATTGGGATTGAGAAATTGATTTGGTTCTGACCTGTGTTTGTGGAAAAGCCTCTCTTTGGATTTGTACTGTTCCTTCAGTGGTGGCTCGTTAGATTCATATCCCTTTGTCTTGGGACATCTATTAGTACATAATGTGTATTCTTATTTGTTTCTATTTTCATTTTGAAATTTTTATTTATAACTACAAAACTGTCATTATGTTTTCTTCTTGTTATTTTTAAAATAAATGAATTTTAGTTATTAATTAAAACCAATTCCCCAAAAGTAGGGAATTTGACTACAAGTCTAGCATGCATCGAGTTTATGGGCACTGAATCAAATCAGCTCACACAGTGCCAGTTAGAATCTAATTCTTTGTGGAACTGTTATGCACTAATGAGTGGTGCCTTTATGTTGTTAGAGATGTGATAACGTAAAATTATGTGTTCACATACTATAAAGTTTTGGAATAGTTAATGGATAATATTAAGAGGATTAGAGTTTGATCCTTAGATTGTATCATCTACACTTTAGGTTCAAAGAACTCTTGATGTAATGACAATTATTTGTGTTTACTTAAGTTTTCGAGATAGTTGATTAATGAGATATGTGACAGGTAGTTAAGCAAATGGTGCTGTGTTTTCCTTCAACACCTAAGAAATTGGCCATGACCATCGCATGCTTTCTCTCTGGTGCTGCCATTTTTACTGTTGGGGGCCACCTTTCTTACCTCAATGCTGCACCACAACAAGCTCGAATCAAAGCTCGCAAGGATTTGGTCTTGGAGACGTTGAAAAGGAAGTATGGTTACATTCCCCCACAGGAAGCCCGAAGAATGGCTCGCAATGATTTGGTCAAAGAGACATTTAGTAACATTGGGTTTAAAAAGTAAGAGAGGTCCTAAAAGATTTGGTATTCATTCTTGCTCCTTTGTACTCCTTTCTCTTTTTGATTCCTAAAAGAATGTGAGAATAAATGCTTATTGCCAATGCTAGTAGCAACCATACCTCAATGTTGTTCATAGTAACACCTTACTAAGTTTCTGCTATGTTTATAGTTCCACTTTTATCTCTCTCTTTTTTTTTTTTTTGGGTCCAAGACTATTTATTTTTCTTTGTGATTCCTTCCAAGTGCCACGTAGATATTTAGAGTCTGTTTCTGTGTAAAACACCTTAGGACATTAGGACATGCGTGGGTGGAGGACCGGAGAAAATAGAAGGACAAATTAGTTTTTAATTTTAAAATCAGTTATAAAATATTTATAAAAATAAAAGCAATCATTGAAATAATAATATTATTATTATTATTATTGAAAAATCACGGATAAGGGGAATGCTTACCACGGATAGCAACTTAAGGGATGTTTAGTTTACTTTTGGTTGATGAGTTTTACCAAAAAAGGAAAAAAAAAAAGAAAAATCACTAAGAAGAAAATGAAGCGTAATAACCTAAGTTCTGAATTATTGTTATGGTCGCAGTCATTACGAATTAATATTGCGAATGTATATGATTTTAGAAGAAAAAATAGTTTAGAATCATTTAAACTAATTACTTTGATTTGGCTTAGTGTTGAATAAAAAATTTACAAAATTCACTGGATAAAGAATGCATTGGTTCAATTTGCGTTATAAAGTTGATAACTTATATAAATATTCCTAAATTCTAATTTTAAAAATATAAAAGATTGATATGTTATAAAAAATACATAAATTTCTTATTAAAAAACTAATAATAGCTCTTTAATTTAAGATAAATAAATTTATGAAATTCACTGTTTATAAATAGTTTATAGTTTATATTAAATGGTAAATTCGAAAACTTATACTATTTAATAATTTTTTTATAGAATACAAGGTTAATTAATAAAATTGTTGAATTATCTTATATTATTTTCATTATCATGTATATTAAATTTTATAAAATTTGATGATCTGTAAATATACTATTAAAAATTAATATTTATTTATATTTTAAAAGAATTTTATAAATTAAGATAAAGTAATGTAATTGAGTAACCATACTATTTTGATTAACATTATTTTTTTCTTTTATTTTATTTAATAAAAAATTTTCATTAGAATTAAAAAAAGAAGTAGATTGCATAGATCAAATTTGTCTTCACCATAAAATATTGATATGCATTTTTTAAAATCAAATTAATGAAACTTACCTAAGATTAACAATATCCCAAGAAAGAATAAATTGATTAAAATACATTAAATAAATTTTATTAGAATCTATTTATAAATAATTTTATATCTCAAAAGTTTGAAAGATAAGTTAAAACAATCAAAGTAATTTGAATAATTTTTTTTTTAAATTAAGTTAGTTTGAAAAGGTTTACTTTTGAAGTTCACTTTAGGCTAAGACAAATATTGGGTTTGCTCAAGTGAAGAAATCGATTTCATTACCAAAACAATTAACTGTTGACAAAAAAAAATAAAATTATATTTTGAAAATCCTCAAAGTCCCAAAACAATTTTAAAATTTAATAGAATGTATTGTGTTTTCAATTTTATTATGTGTAAATTTTTTTTTGAGCTTTTAATAAACACAAACTACTACTAGGGAACTCCCTGAAGACTCTGGAGTTTGTGACACTTCGTGGTGATAGTAAAAGGTTACGATGGATCTTATGTCATGAGCTATTTTATTTAATTTTCAATTGTCAGTAGTGATCTTATTGTAATTAATTAATAAGATTAGAAGGTAACATAATCATAGAATAATTGAGTTTAAATTGAGATATTCATAACATAATCATAGTAACACTTTTACGAGTTTTATTTGGTACACAATATTCAAAAACCAATATCTTAACGAAGAAATTTTAAATATGTTCCACTTAAAATAACCACTCTTTCATAAAATCATGTTTCATCATTTGATACAAAGTTTAAAATATAACTAAGGTTCTTGCTAACTAAGTACCTTAAAGTCAATGGTTAAGAACTAAAAAGTGATATTTTTTTTTTAATTAAAATCATATTGAGATGCATTGAAAATCATAGGAAAAGGTGAATTAGTAGCAATCTTGTGAGTGTGTTTGGTAGCAAGCTTATAGCTTTTTAGGGACTTATAGTATTTTTTTTTCAATAACTAGTAAAGTTTTTTTGGTGAAAAAATAAATAATCAAAGAAATTTTAATTTTTGAAAGCTAAATTATGAAGTAACGTTAGCTTATTGAAAATTACCTATTAATATGTTTTTCTATTTTTACTCTTAACTTTTAAAAATAATCTATATTCAAATAAAAATCATCCTAATATTTTTATTTTTATTTATTAAAGTTATGTTTAGTATAGTTTGTTTAGAAATTTATAGTTTTTAAAAATAAATTAGTAAAACTATTTGATAATAACAAAATAGGAAGAGTTTATAACTTATAAAAACTAATTTTAAACAGCTTGTTGAAGTAACATTAAACTTATAACTAATAATAATTTTATCTTATATTTATTCTTATTTTTTAAATAAATTACAAATCTTAAATTTCTCTCTCTTCATTTAATTCTAATATTATATTATATATTTATTTTATTTATTTAATATATTTTAGATAATTTTATCAAATAAATCTAATTCAATCAATTACTTATAAAATATAAAGGTTTTAGATATAAGTTATAAGCCTCTCTTTGACTTATTACGTTATACATTATAAGCTTTCAACTAGTTTTATCAAATACAGGTCTAATATATTTTAACTGGTTATACAACTAATTTTATTAAATATTTATGAGATGCATTTAAATAATAATTTAATTAAACATTTATTCAATAAAATTTTATTGTATTAAAGGTTTATATTATAAATATGACCGTGAAGGGTTTGTATTATAAATATGAGTATGAAACTTATTAACACGAGAAAAAAATATTTATTTTGACAAGATATATAAAAGAAGTTATTGAAATAATTTTTTTTTAAAAATTATAAAAGTTAAAAGGATAATTTCATAATCTCTTTTCAAAAATTATTTTAAATATAACCTAAGTTAAAAGGAATTCAAACTTGAGACCACGTAAGCTGGAACAACTCCCTATTAATTGATTCACATGTTTAGTAGTAGTTAATTATAAATATAAATGTTAAATTATAATTTTTTAAATAATTTTTTTAATTTGTGTTCTTTTAACCGGCGAAACACTAGTCAACATTTGTCAATAATTAAATCAAATTTTGTCCGCATTTAAAGAGTTTAGGTGACATATATTTTAATAAAAAAATATATAAAAACATATAAAATAATAATTAATTTATTGATTTTGAGAATAATTTAATGAGATAAATTAATTTTTTTAGAGCATTAAATGAAATTATTTGGCAATTCAAAGATCTGTTGACTTTAAGAATCTATAATCAATATAGAAAAATAAAAAAAAATGTATATCATTAAATTCACTGTTAATTAAACGTACACATTTATTTGTTTTCTGTAAAATATTATTTTAGTTTGAAGGTTTACAGTCAAATTAGGATCGAAAACACTTAAAAAAATAAAAAGTGGGTTGTTTGACCATTGACACCCAGTTGCCATTAGTACTGCTTTAACTCTTGGATACGTTTCAGTTTGAATGTTTTAATGTGAAGAAACTCTTTCAATATGTTCAATCTACATATGTTTGTGGTGAAAATTTTGACTTGATCTCACACTTCACCTTGGAAAGTTTCTTTAAGGAATAAATTCTGGTGAGAGATATTAACTTTAATTTGATTTTTTTTTCACAAACTAGTTTTTACACCTCTCTATGATTTTTTTATTACATTATACGGTACATGATAAACTTTTACTTCATAAAAAATATTTTTTTTTCTTTGTAACGTAACCATCTCATAAAAAAAATATTTTTTTCTTTGAAAGTTTATGTTTTTTCATTCTACTAAGAGTATTTCAATTTCATACCCCACATAGGCCTATGACAAATTATTCTAATCTGACCAGTCTTGACCAATTTGTGTATAAATGAAGACACAGGAGTGAGGACTCACACTTGCTAGAAGAAGCCTTGGTAGTTGTTGGCATAGAGAACATGGATTCTTCAAGCATTATGTCCTCACTCTTAAGAGCACTCACGGTTCTCCTTTTCCCTATGTTTCTAACCAGAAATGAACATTATTTTGAGCTTGAACTGTTAGAAAATTATATGGAAATGGAGATTCAAGAACAAAGGGAGCAAAATGAACCTCATGAAGATGAACCGGCTGGCCAAAATACAACGAAGGACAATGTCCATAAATGGTTTGAGCAAGAAATTGATTCGAATGTTAAGTGGTGCTTGGCTTTAAACAGGTATGTATGATATTGATTTTCTCTTATGTACAAGCTACCCCTTTTATGTGTAGATTTTGGTTGATCTCATAACGATGAATTTTGCATGTTCTCTTAGAGTGGTGTTTCAAGGGGCAAGTGAGTTCCAAAATCTAATTGTTCTTGCTACAAAGCGTTTCGGACAGGTATGTTTTCTTGCTGTCGGTTTTTGTGACACATAATTTTGTGATAAAATTACACCTTTATCTTTATTTTCCAACCAACGGTTTCATTATCATATATACTTTCTTTAGAAAATTTTCATGAGACAAACGTAGCCTATGTTTTCATCAAGCTCCACCACCACACACATTTCTAATCTTCATGCACTTTACCTCTTGACGCGTACACATCCAATTTGTTTTTTTGTTAGTGTGTTGCTCTCGTAGACAAGCTCGGTATGTTCAAGTTGCTGTAACAATTCAAATGCGTTTTTTTTCCTCCAAAGTCCAAACATAGATAAATTAATTAAATGAATCACTACCTATATTGTAAACAGATAAATTAATTGTTTAATTTATTGTCTATTATGTGCAGGCTCTCGTGATTGATGGGCATTTGCAAAACACAGAAATGGACGAATATATTTACCATGAAAGCTTGGTCCATCCTGCTTTGTTAATGCATAATGAGTATGGATATACTTCTAACTATATATCTATAAATGGTTTTTATCCCATATATGATTATATATATATATATATATTATATTCTAACCAAGTAATGACTTACTAATAATAGACCCAAAACTGTATTTATCATGGGGGGAGGTGGAGGATCTGCAGCTAGAGAGGTACTCAAGCACAACGACATTAAGAAAGTGATAATATGTGATATCGATAGTGTAAGTTCTTCATATAGAGATTGCGTCACATTCATTGTTAATTGGTCATACAGATTTTAATTGAAAGTTCTTTTATACTAATTACTTGTTGACCCCAATTAAATGTTATCCACAGGAAATTGCCAATTGGAGCCGCCGGTATATGACGTCAAACCATGAGGCATTGAATGACGAGAGGCTTCGAACTGTTTACAATGATGCAAAGTGAGTAATTTCGTTCTTTTCTTTTTCTTTTTTTAGTTTTCAATTAGTTGGGTTACACAGTTCAATTGCACTCAAGTTCATTTGTAGACGAGAAAATTACCAGTTGAATTTGGTGACAATTCATGAGATCTTTCATTGTTATCTGTGTAGGTGTTATATTAATTACATTTCCTCTTTCTATCTTTTCATTTATGCATGAATTAAAATAACGTAGAGGTATTTGATTATGACTAGATTAAAAGATTTTAGTATGATTTACTCTTAAAAAATTAAGGTACGTGTTTATTTATTACATACAGGGATGAACTGGAGAAGTCTGAAGAGAGGTTTGATGTGATAGTTGGAGATCTTCCTGACCCAAATGAATCAAAGCCTTGCAATAGCCTCTACACAAAATCCTTTTATGGGAATGTTGTCAAACCAAAGCTCAAGGAGAATGGTATCTTTGTCACTCAAGTAAGCCATATTTGATTGTTCATTTTCTTTTCTTTTTTGCTTTTTTGTTTCCAAATGAATGAACATGAAAGAATCAGTTCCTAGCCAGATTGCGAGAAATCACTTAGGTCACACAATTAAAACTATTAAACCCAACATTCATGTATACACAGGCTGGTCCTGCGGGGATTCTTACACACAAGGCTGTATTCTCTCCAATATACAACACCATAAAGCAAGTTTTCTCTTGTAAGTGACAATTCCCTTTAGCCATTAGAGATGCATAGTATTGCTTTTACTATTATTATAATTGTTGACTAATTAATAAACATATATCTTGACTCTTATGTAGATGTGATTGCATACACAGCTTTGGTGCCATCCTATGGAGATTCGTATGGATGGATCATGGTGAGAATGAAAAGCAAATAATTGACAAAAAAAGAAAACATTTTGGATACAACATATGCTCCTTCAAGTGCTTCCTATCATTTTTTCAGTGATATTCCTATATTTGCCCAACATCTTTATTTTTCTTGCACCTCATTTTTATTTTTATCTAATCTTTTATATCACATTATCTGTCGTTTTTCTTTTCTTTTTTTCCGCCTTCTACACGGCGTAAAATAATGACTTTCCTATATTTTTTGCGTAGCTATAAATGAACATAATGTTACAGTACTTACAAATTAAGTGCATTACGAGATTAATTTCATTTTCAGTAACGGATAATATTTGATCAAGCATTAAACTTATCAGGCTTCAGATGAACCAATGAATCTTGACGCCGAGCAACTCAACAATAGGATTGGTGAAAGAATAAGGGGGGAGTTAAGCTATCTCGATGGCCCTCTCATTGTTGCACAGACAGTCCTAAACAAGACCTTGAAAAATTCGTAAGTGATATATACTAATAAATATATTACATGAATTTAAGCATTTCATTAATTTTAATTCATTAGTTCTGAATGTGTTCTTCAATTCATTGCAGACTTAAGGAAGAGACTCGGATCTTAACTGAAGAAAATGAGAATGTGGGATTTATGCGTCAACGTGGAGTTCGCAGCGAGGCTTAGTATCTAAAATATGAAGTTTAACATGATTAAAGGATTCAATTAATAAATAATGTTAAACTTCATTTCTTAAATAATAAATATATTTTGAAGTTCTCTACCATTGATTGTAATCTTCCAAAACAAAAATGACAATATATATTAAATTAGACAAAAGATAGTTTCATGAACAAGAAAAAAAATAAAAATACGATTAGGTTCACTTAATCATAAGAACAATGCTAACATCGCTTAATCATATGAAATGAAAATGGCATCAGTGTTAGTAATACAATACATAACTTGGGATACATGGGAGGTGGATAGCAATATAACAATATAACATCATGTATCATTCCTACAAATTTTTGTGCAAATGATCTTTATACATTAAGCAATTACCTTAGACCAATAAAAATATCAACTATTAATTAAATTTATTCTTTTAAAAGTTTTTTTAAAATAATATCAAATGATTATAACATGATAATGTAAATAAAATAAAATAATGTAAAATAATCAACAACTTGTATAAAAGTATTACATGACACTGACACCTAAATTAATTAATATGATTAATGAAATTTATAAAATTTTAATCACAATAAATTTATATAATTTGTAAGTATAATAATAACTTTTTAATAAATTTTTTTAATATATGATGAAAAAAATGAAAAGAGAATATAAGCTGAGTTTAGGTAGAAAACATTGAAGGGTATAACTGTAATTATAATTCTTGTTTTTAAAAAATAATTTTCTTTTTTAAAAGTTAAAAAAATAATATTTTTTATATGATGAGTTTTTAAAATTAATTTTTTTAAAACTAAAAAATAAGAATATTTTTAAGGTGTTTTTATTTTTTATTTTACTTTCTCATCTTGAAAATAGTTTTGAAAGTTAAACTAACAAACAAGTTTTATTTTTATTTTTTATCAAAAAAATAATTTTAAATTTGTTTAAAATGTATTTTTTATAAATTTAAAACCAAAATAAAAACAAACAAGCCTTTAAATTTTTTAAGAATGTTTTCTTATAAAATATAATTAAAAATTTTATTTTAAAAAAATTCATTTTCTGCAAATATTTTTAAATTATTAAAAAACATTAAAATTTAACAATAAAATTTAAAAGAATCCCCAAATGTCCTCAAAAGACAATTTTGCTGTCTAAAATATAATTGTTTTTATAATAACATATATTTTTAATGATATTTAATTGATAACTAAATTCTATTCATTATATTAGGACAAAAGATATGTTATAACTATCTTGACAAAAATGAAAGGTTTTAATTCTCACCATTTTTTATTTAAAATATTAATTGCAAATGTATATTTTAATTTCTAGAAATTGTTCAGATTACTTCTTCCCTTCCTTACTTTTCCCTCTCCAAACTTTATCAATCAACTTTGGAGTTAACATGCGCATAATATAAATTAAGGCTAGTGGTGTTTATTTTTTCTTTTTTATAATTCATTTAATCTCAAAATTTTTTGTTTAATTTGAAAGTTTAATAATTCAATGTTTATATAGGAACGTGTGTAAAATTTGTCTCGCTGAAAAACTTTGAAGTGAGTTTTTATTTTTTACGTTTTAAAACAGTAATAAAATAATATATATTTTATTATAAATAACAATATGAGTTATTAAATATATTAAATTCACTCGTCTGACTTACTAATTTTGGCAGATGTCAACTGGAGAATTCAAACTCATCAACTTGTTTTACCTGCTTCACCTTATACACATTTTAAGTAGATTAAGTAGCGGTGTGCATATTAAACCTGTGGAAATATTTTTTTTACAGTTATAATAAAAAATTAATATTTTGTTTTATATCTCTTTATTTTGATATAAAGTTTGTCATTTATTTAAGTTTTTATATATATATATATATAACAATTGCTAAATTAATTATAAAAATAGTAAGTTATGATATTTTTATCAAATTTTAATTGAAGAATTTTACGATCTTTGATCTTAAAAAGAACTATATTTTAAAAAACTTACAACTTTTAATTTTAAGTATAAGTATGATGATTTTTTCTCTTTTCTTATTAGCAATTGATAATTTTTATATCTTGTTGTTATAAAGGTAAATAAATATTAAAACAATACTCTTTATTAGTTATCGCTATTTATTTTGTGTTTAATTTCTTCAGTTAAGAGTTATTAATTAATTATATTTTTAATAAAGTTCACTTGTCTTTTAATATTAGATCAAATATATAATAATAATAATAATAATAATAATAAATTTTCAATAGAAGTTATTTTCATTGATTCAATATGTATTTAATCAATTCACCATCTGTTTTATAAGATTTGATTTTATGTTATTAGACCTTATATATAATATCTATAGAACTAATTGTTGAGTCTTTATCTATTGATCAAATTGTTTAATATTTTATTTAGAAATATTATTGGTTGATTTTGTACTTGGTAACTAAAAGTATACCATTATTGTGTTTTTATTTCTTGCAATGTATTATCACTATTGTAATATATCTTTATGTACTATATTCACACAATTACTTGGAATGTGGCTAAAATTATTAGTAGTAGTAAATGGATGATAATTAAGTTATGGATTCAAAACTTAAAACAGGATCCTTAACCCATTCATTAAAGTATACAGAAACTTAATGCCGCATATTTCATTGATCCATAATCATGTCTTCACTTAAATGAATTTAAAGATATTCTCAACATTAATTTTTTGCAGGACTCTACATTAATTGTTGAACCATTGAAATGAATTTTGTTTCTAGATAACCACAGAATCTATACTGCAAAAATCTAAATTGAATTCCAAACTTTCCTTTTTTTTATTCTTCTTAACTAAAACGAAATGCATCAACCTGCGTAGTTTTTGTCCATGGCTAGAATAGCTTCATAACCAAGCCAATTGTAACACATTAATTTGCCAAATTTCTTCGGACATAGCACAGAAAAAAAAGAGAGTAGACGTTGAACATATTCCTCTTCCAAATTGCAGAAGACACAAGAAAGGCTATTGTTTGTTGATAAAACATGCACCTCTTTTGGGGTGATTCATTTAGTTTAGAGTCCTTTCAAGCATAACATTCCATGTGAACATAGGAGTTTCTTGAACTACGTCCTCTTCATGTATGTATTTTTTAATTTCAAACCATTTTTTCTGTTCTTACTATATAGCCTGGGGTGAAGAACACATACGTCCTCTCTTCAACTCTTTTATATATAGGTGAAGAACTCTCTATGAATTCACCATTAGCATTGTTAATGTTATGTGAGACACTGATAATATAGTTTACTTGTATTTTGTAAAAGCATTGACTATTAATTCAAGTGTTAAAGTTCTTAATACGACATAACAGTTTTGTGAGTTTAATGTTTGATTGTGGCTTCTAAAATTGGTTGAATGTGAAGAATATAGGAAGCTACAGTAAACATATATTAATTCATGATTGAACATTTTTCGTTGTTTGTATTTTGAATGCTCATTAATTTAATGTGATTTATTAATATACAAATGATATTTACCCATTTCATTCAAGTTAGAGTGTGCGCTAGTTGGTTACATGGTTAAGCAACTTAGTAGTTTTGTAGTTGTTTCTAAACGAATAACATATATTATTTTAATTGTTCAATGTGAAAATTTTAAAACTTTTAAAGATTAGTTATTTTTATGCTCATCATTGTTAACTATTTATAATGTTGAGCTATCCATTTATGCCACAGTTAATATTTGACAATTCATTCATTTTCTAAGTAATAAATAAAATGATAATATGTGTTATGATATATTTTAACCTAGGATTTGTTCAACAACTACAAAATTGGCATAAAAAATATTTTATTATTGAAAAATATAATAGTCATTTTATTTTGAAGGTGTTTATTAGCTTTCAAATTCTTTTGTGAGGCTTCAATGATTTGTTTTATTTTTCATATAACGTTTCGTTGAAAGAAAAAAAAGTGGGAAAGAATTATTAATTTTTCATGTTTGATTCAAACTTTTAAAGAAAAAGGAATGAGAGAGGGCTAAAATGTTTCTTCATTCAATTTCATCTCTCTTGCAAAATCAAGAATTTAGAAAGGAGAGAAATTTTTAGACTAATTATATAAAATTATTTAAATGAAAAAAAACCCTTACTATGCAAAAAAAGAAAAAGAAAAAAAACAGAGAGAGAGAGAGAAAAGATAGGGGCAAAATCGTAACTAAGGTTATCAACCCAACAGTGTCAGGTTTTATCCCTCCGGTTCATTCCCTCGGAAATGATAATGCTTCGTTCGTTGCATTTGGGTGGAGGGTTTGTTTGGGAGAGAATCGAGAATCGGAGGGAAAGGAGTGAGTATGTCGGTGAATCTGACGGCAAACGCGATTCCTGCTATCGTTGGCGGCGACGTGAACGCGAAACCGCTGGTTCAGGTTATGGAGATTACGTTAGTCTCCAACCGCAATAACTCCCAGCAACAGCGATACCGTCTTCTGCTTTCCGACGCCGTTTCGTGTCACCACGCGATGATCGCCATTCAGCTTAACGACCGAGTCCGAACCAACCGAGTGAAGAAGGGTTCCGTTGTTCAGCTTCTCGACTATATATGCTCTCATCTCAAGAACCGCAAGTCTCTCTCTCTCTCTCTCTTCTGCAAAATCTAATTTTCAATTGAAGTAATTTCTTTAATTATACTCAATTTAATTTTGATTAATTGTGATTTTCATGGAAATTTCACTTTTTTATGTTATTCGAGTTTTCATTTGGTTGGAATTTCACTACTGGAATCTAAATATTAAACCTTTGAGAATATGCATTTGTAATCCATGATAGTTCGGAAAATAATGGTTCAATTTTTGTGCGGAATTATTAGCATGTTGTGTCCCTTTATGTGTAAGATTTATAACTGTAACCTCTTTTGAAAATCTGCAAAACCCTAGCATTTAGTTGTTGAAAATGCTGGCATATGAATGGAGACTAAAGAGTAAAAAATATTTTAAATGCTTGAATTTAGTTGGAATGTTGCATCTGAACTTTAGGTTTGTAAAATTAATTTATTAATTCTGTGTTTGTTTTTCCTTGTTCAGGATTATTATGGTTCTCAACATGGAAACTATAATACTCGATTGTGAGATCATTGGGAATCCTAAGCCATTTATGGATTCTGATTTACCAACTCCGAGAGCCTTGGCTGATAACAGTAACACTGTGGAGAATTTGCCCAGGGTTAATAATAATAATAATAATTCTGCTGCTCAAAATGCAAGTCATAATAATGGGCAGGATTTCAGGCCAACGGTTCAACCTCCATATCAGCCGCGTCCAGTTTACAAAGGCCGCGGTGCAATTGTGAAAAATGAGGCACCAGCACGCATCATTCCTATAGCTGCTTTAAATCCTTATCAAGGTCGGTGGGCCATCAAGGCAAGGGTAACTGCTAAAGGGGATCTGCGCCGCTATAATAACGCCCGTGGTGATGGGAAAGTCTTCTCATTTGATCTCCTTGATTCTGATGGAGGTGAAATTCGAGTAACCTGCTTTAATGCTGTTGTGGATCGCTTCTATGATACAATTGAGGTTGGTAAAGTTTACTTGATATCCAAAGGTAGCTTGAAACCTGCACAGAAGAATTTCAACCATTTGAAAAATGAATGGGAGATTATTTTGGATTCAACTTCAACGGTTGAGCTTTGCCCAGATGAGGATGGTTCTATACCTACACAGCAGTTCTCCTTCAGGCCTATAAGTGACATTGAAAATGTTGACAATAATGCCATCCTTGATGTTATTGGGGTAGTGACTTCTGTGAATCCTTCAGTTCCCATCTTGAGGAAAAATGGAATGGAAACCCAGAGAAGAATTTTGAGTCTAAAAGACAGTTCTGGCAGGAGTGTTGAACTTACACTGTGGGGTGAATTCTGCAACAGGGAAGGACAAAAACTGCTAGAGATGGTGGATAGTGGGCTTTTCCCAATTTTGGCAGTCAAAGCTGGGAAGGTTAATGAGTTTAGTGGAAAGTCTATAGGCTCGATATCTACCACACAGCTTTTCATAAATCCTGATTTCCCTGAGGCTCATCACTTAAGAGACTGGTTCAATCATGTGGGTAAAGATTCTGCATCCGTATCAATTTCTAAGGATATTATTCCTGGAGGGCCAAAGAATGAGATACGCAAAACTGTGTATCAAATCAAGGATGAAGGTCTGGGGCGGTCAGACAAGCCAGACTGGATAACAGTGAGGGCAACCATATCATTTATCAAGACCGATTCATTTTGCTACACAGCTTGCCCTCTGATGATTGGGGATCGACAGTGCAATAAGAAAGTAACTAGGTCAGGAAACACAAGATGGCAATGTGATAGATGCAATCAAGAGTTTGAGGAGTGTGATTACCGATACCTTCTCCAAGCTCAAATTTTGGATTGCACGGGATTAACTTGGGTAACTGCTTTCCAGGAAGCAGGGGAAGAGATTATGGGGTACTCAGCGAAGGACCTGTACTTGTTGAAGTATGAACAGGATGATGATGAGAGGTTTGGAGAAATTTTCAAGAGTAGACTTTTCAACCAGTTTGTATTTAAGCTGAAAATCAAAGAGGAATTATATGGCGATGAACAAAAGGTGAAGATTACTGTAGTCAAGGCAGATAAGGTGAATTATTCTTCAGAGAGTAGATACATGATTGATTTGATTTCCAAATTTTGTAGGCAGTAATTGAATTGTAGCTTGGTATCAGCATCTTTTTATGCGATGAGCCATACCGGTTAGTATTAATGTACAAGCTTTACTTAGAATCGGGTCATTAGTGATTGAGTTGCTTAATGATTTGTATGCCCATTGTAAAACATACCTTTAGATACCATTAGTTCAAATTTCTTAATTTTCTGTTTCCTTTTTTGGGGGATATGTCTTCTTATCATTTTCACATAGGAACATCTATATATTGGGACATTTCATTGCTCCCAGTGTTAGCTCACATCTCTATGATCAAACTATTGTCGATTCATCAACTATTGTTCTTCTTACTCTTTGATCCATCCTAATTGTCTGTCAGTTTCATATTCCAGAAAGTTCTTTTAGAGTTGTATTATTTCAAAATGTTAATCTACCATTGGTCTGCTAGTTAATTTCGTTCTTATGCATCAGAAACATGTAATTAATCTGTTTCTATAATATGCCAAAAAGAAATTACACTTTAAGAATTGAAAAGCTTCTGCTTAAGTGAAGCACAAGAGTCAAATATTAGTACACAAAACAGAGGGTTCAGTTCATTACTGAATAGCATTACAGATACATATCATGATAGGAGGGGGAAAAGGTAAAAGTAAAAATAAGCAGCGCCTCAGAATTTCACTAGCTTCGCTTGACGGGATCGAAATTGGAAACACCGATCACGGCACCGACTATGACAGCAAGCACAACTCCACCAGCCACGATGCTGAGCAAGAAGTTCTTGAGAGAAGGCGTAACAGCAGCTTCAGCCACATCAGGAACCATCAGTGATGCTGTCAATGCAGCTGCTGTGAGCCCTGTCACAACTTTCTCCTTCATGGAGGCCCTGACTTGAAACCTTTCACTGGGTTTTGAAACTGTCACTGCCTTTGAAGACCGTAGAGGCTGTGGCTTCAAGAATGCATCAGAGCTAGGCACCATCCTCTTCTGGCTGGCATAAGTTAGTGGCATAGCCATTGAAACTGCAGAAGTGGAAGCCATATGTTTTCTATGGTTTCTTTCTTCTTCTCTTGCTACTTGTTTGCTCGCTTGAACCTTCTTTGAAAACTGAGGAAATGGGTTGGGTATGTATGTTAACGAGTTTTGAGAGAAACGGTGGAGGGGGCAGGAATGGAATGAGAGGTGGAAATCTTCGGCATATTTGCTTGTATCTGATGTGGCAGCTTCCTTATTGGAAATTGATGGATAAGGTTATCTTATTGGTCCAATCATCCCTCACTGTGTTTTAATTTACTCTCGGGTCTTGAATTGGATCTTATGTTTCCGCACATTCCATTTTTCACCGGACATACAGGCTCGAGTGGCTATTTGTTGTTTAGCAGTATCTTTGATATTCCTGCTGTGTGGTATAGGCAGTTTGAACCAAATCAGCACAACTTGAAATAAAGTAGGAAAGATTGGGTTAGTGTCTTTCTTTGGAAAGATTTCCAAAATTCTAAAAAATAAACATAATGATGTAACCACCTTAGTTTATAATAAAATAAATAAAACATAAAAAAGTAATATCAACGAAGTGCAATACAGTAATTAGTTGAAAGTTTAAGCATGTTGATCAAGATTTGTTTCTTGATTGTGTATATAAAAACTGCTTTACTCAGCGAGACAAGATTCACTTTGATGATTCTATCTTTTAAAATAAATCAGTTTAAGATGGTTGGGGAATACCCTTTATGCATAAAAAGTATATAATAAAATCATAATATTATACACTTATATCATTATCTTATTTATTAAACATTTCTATTTGAGCGAATTCGATCTCGTCCTAACTAATGACTAATCTTAATTATCCGAACATGTTATATTCTCAAGAATCCCCATCATAACCAACATGTTATTAACAATGACAACATAAGAACAGCAATTTATGCACAATTCAATCCCATTATGTTTTTGCTTCTTCTTTTATGAGCCATCGCCTTTAATTTCACAAGCAAACTTTTAATGGAACAACCCACCGTACCCAGCCATCTATAGATTGATTTTATCTATTAATTAATGATGGAATCATTTGCCTGTGTCATGAAAAGGAGCTATTGGAATCCAGTGCTTGCAACTTGTCTTGTCAGAGGTTATGGGTGTGCCGCTGATGTCGCGATTCATGCATCCCACGTGTCGAAATCCAATGGCATAGTGCCACATGTCATCATGGCGTTATATAAATTAAGACGTCCTCTCTCACAATGACTTGATGCAAGAGCTAACACATTCACTTTTTCAGTTTTGTTTTTTTCTTTTAATTCTTTAACTTTAACATAATTTATTTATTTAATAAGCTAAATCAGACCTAATTCTGATGTAAACCAAATCTAGCCTGTAGACAAACTATGGAACCTAGTTTTATCCCTTCTTATTTTACGTGCAAATTGTTTTTCTTCTGATATTATCAACTTTCAGCCTAGCACCGTGCTAGTGCAACTAGTTGGGTCAGCGGCATCAATTCATACACATAAAAGTTTCAAAAATCCTTTACGTAGAGTCAAGTTTACATGTAGAGGCAACATTCACCAAATTAACAATAAAACAATAACAATTGAGGGTATGGATTAACTTAACGGAAGCTTTTCGTCACTTATCATAGACTTATCCAAATCCAACAAAATTGTATTACGTGGATCATACGTGTAAATCATATATCTTATGCAAAACGTGATTTGAACTTTTCCAATTCTGCCTCATATGGCTATGCCCGCACCCAGTCCCTTCTCTTTAATATTTTGCAACTTGGCATTCGTCGTGCAATTTGCAAGTTGTGACCTCAACAAGAGTACAAAAACCATGACACAACTTCTGTTCTTTCAAGCAACTACCCAAAGGGAACTCTTGGTGTGATCTGTTACTCCTTCCCAGAACAATGCCACTAAACCAATTTCACTTTTTTCCTAGCAACGGAAATCCTCACTTTATCACACCATCTTTTGGTCTCAAAATGGAAAGACTACGCGGGAAACCATTAGCCACAAACTAAGAGAATAGCACTGAAAATTTGTGCCACACTTGCTGCACCATGTGAAATGAGATACCAAATCATGAAAGGCAACTTCAAAATGTTCGCGCCGTTGAGTCTTCTGACCTTTCATAACTAAGATGAACTTCTTGTGGCAGCAAATGATATTTAATATCAAGATCTTCAAGAATTTTCTTCAACTCCAGGACTAATTCAGATCTTCGGCTATTTCTGTCCCCATAATTTTGAAAATTTATGGTGTGAGTAACAGACAAACCCATTTTCATCTTGTTTACATTCTCAATATCCTTCACCAATACACTGTGACTGGGATGCCAGTGTTGTGGCCTACTCTCCAAGTATCTGGAAATTTTATCCAAAAATATCAAAATATTAAGTAACTTGAAATACACAACAAAGTGGAGACAATGCACAAAAGAAATCAGTCATCTCTAGTACCTAGCAAAATCACTTTTGTATTAACAATTGCAAAACAAAAACATTTTCCCTCTTCAGAAATTTTTGAGGAGTCAAGGGTTACAGTACAAAAGGTCACATACCTTTGCCTGTTAAACAAGCACTAACGAAAAAGAGGAAGTTCAATCCTCTTCTCCACACCAATGGAAAGGGGAAAAAAAATGAATTCAGACTAGTTATATTCATAAGCATTGTAATCTAATCTAACACTATGGGTAATTTTCTGGGACAAAATTACCTTCCAAAGCAGAGACATAGTATATTGAACTGAAATCTTCTAATAAATTTTAGAGCTGGAGCATAGTGAAAACTTACGTTTTTAACCTCGCCTTTAAAGCTCCAATACTCTCAATAGAAGTAGAAACATCAACTGCAAATTCAACCAAATCACTCATTTCTGGACTCCTGTAGAAGTTACTGATTGGCTTGGTTGCAAGAACAGAATTTGGATAGAATATCTTTTCATTGTCATATCTCAAAAAGACTGTAGAAAGTATGTTCATCTCTTCTACAATCATCTGTGAAGTATAACGATATGTCAGCCAAGTACCTTTTTGTCATAAGAATGTTAACAGAGCTGTTAGAGTTGAAAACTACCTGAACACCATCAATCACACAACGATCACCAACGTCGTATGGGTGCATCACAAAAACAAATATAATAGCTTCAAATACAGTCTTAGCTGTGTTTCCAAATATAAATACCACAAGTAAAAGCTGAGATGAAATAAAGACAAGAACTTGAGTGGTTAAGAAACCCATTATAAGTAGCCACACAATGACGATCACCAGAAGGACAATTACAGAAGCAAGCTTATTCAACTCATCAACGGCTGTTTTGGTATCATTCAGTGAATGCACAAGTGATCGGCGTTCAAGGTAGACTTTGACCTGCAAACAAGAATTATATGTGAGCATCATGCTTGTGGCATTGAAATGAGTAATAACATGATAGCTGGAAGGAAAACAAAAGCATTCTGTGAAGGACAAATTTATATGATTCGCAGTGGATTGTGAATTTAACAAATCCAACACAGTTTCTATGGCTTGATCAAACTATCCTATGGGCATTATAGTTATCTATAGGCTACAGAAGTCTCAGTGCAGCAAAATTAAAAATAAACTGGATCCTGAAATATTTGTCAACCAATTCTTAGGATAAAACAATGGTAAAGGAGTTTTTTTTTTTTTTTTTTTTCTGACAAAAGTAAACATTTTGAAAATTAAAACTATGTAAACGTTCAATAAACAAATTATAGCGCTTCTGATAAAATAAAGTGCAATATATCATAGACCATATCAAGAGACTTTACCAGCCAGTTCTTCAGAGACTTCCTCTTAATTTTTCCAGTCTCAACTGCACCTTCAAATAGTGGAAACACATTTTCCACTTCTTCATTTTTCATGAATCGCAAGAGGTCTTCCTTCTCAATGTACCTAATAAATTCAAGGGTCAAATGACAACACGAGACAGTTCCAGAGAAAATGAATAAAAAAAAATATCAGTGAGTTTTCAGAGGGTAACAATGTTACTTGCTTCCTGGCTTTGCTACATTCCTAAAAATTCGATAAGCAGCTGCCTTTGCTTCCCACTCACTAGTAATTTCATTATCCTTCTGGTCACTCTCGTCTTCATCGACACCGTCAGGAGTATAGGAGATGGTAGATAACCCAGAACTCCTTATCACATTAACCAATCCTTTCATGGTCCAAGCAGAAACTTTCTCTTGGTTCATTTTCTTGAGCTTGTCCACATCAATGACTTGTTCTTTCTTCCCTTCATTCTTATTGTCTCTAATCATGGTCTTGAAACTGAGTCGGCCACTATTTGAAGTCTTGCCTACTGTTTCAGCCATCTCTATCAAGGGAGGGCCAGAAAGAGCCCTCAGAATGTATTGATGAAAGATTGATTCTTGAACCCTATCAAAAAATCTAGTAGATTGGAAATATGAAGCTAACAGCTTTATCAACAGTGTCTTTAGTAACCATATAGCTGCTCCAATAAGACAAGACGCAAGAGCCCTAGTAATATAACTAAGAATCCTAGTAACTTTCCTTGTTCTCTTAACTCCATGGTTGAAAAGCAAACCCCATGCCAAAAGTACCAAACTCAGCCATATGAAAGCCTGAACACTCTTCTTAACACCATAAACAAAATACAAAACCTTCCTTTTAAACAAGAAATTCCTTTCAATCAAGAAAACCAGAACATTGATAAACCACTCAGTGACCAATCTACCACATAGAATAACCAATGCCAATACACACCACTTCCACACTTCCAAGCCCCATATTTCCACATGTTGCAACTTATACACACTCAAGCTTGCAATCAAAATCCCCACAATACAAACAAAAGAAAACCACTCAAACAAACCCATCACTCTCCACTTCTTACCAAACCTCTTGCTCACTTCAATATTTGCAGTCTTGTACACTTCTTCTTCTACATCATCTTCCTCTTCCCCTTGTGTTCCAATCAAAGGGGTTCGTGGGGTAACAAGGGTTGCATCAATAGCATCCCTTGGAGCATTAACTGTAACATTCTTGTTAGGAGAATTCCTTGAAGATGAATTGGAACTTGTCATTTGAGCTTTTCCTTCAACAACTTTTGCACCTTTTGGACATGGATGTTCCACCATTCTGGACTTTGGCTTCGAAAATTCCGACCGACCCAACAACCCACGTGTTGTTGTCACCAACTCCGTGGAAGCTTCACCCTTGTTTCTGAGACTCTCAAGTTCAGTGACTTCACCATGTGAATCTCTGAACCCTTTACCCATCTGGGTATTGTGCTGAGGAGAATGGGAAGTGTTTTCAGCTACTGGGGAACTTCTACAATATGTGCTATCCTTCGTTATGTACAAAGCCTCTTCTGTGTCTGAAATTCTTAGAACAACCTCGTTCTTTGTCACTTTCTTGTCTGCCACGAGTGTTTTTTCTTCTTCCATGTCAAGGTGAGAACTTTCTAGCTTCTCCAAAAGCAATTGTTGGGTTTCAAACAGTGAAGCATCGATTTCAGCTACAACGTAGCTGAAAGTAGCACTAGGTTCAACTGGGGGTCAGTGAAGATTGAAAATTTCCCAGAAAGTTTGGAACTTTCTGAGAATCCCGCCTACAGAAATAGAAATGCTAACTTCGCTGCCAAAACAACGAGAGTAAAATCTGTTGTTGCGTTATCCAACCCGGTAACTATCATTTATCTGAATCTGAAATGGTTAGTCTTTTATTCTTTTTTTTTTTTTTTTTTTTGAGTTGGTCAAAAGAAGGAACACAAGGAATCGTTGGAAAACGTAAACAGAGGAGCAACTAGATAACGACGCTTTACGTGGTGAAACGTGGTTCTGATTGTGCATGGTTGAAGACAATTGTAGCTGAGTGCGATTGATAACAGAGTTAGATCGACTCTTTATTTTGAACTGTTAAAACTTAAAAGCAAAAGTTTTCTACGCTTACCAGATATAAATATAAAAAATAGAAGAACGAGGAAAAAAAATAGATGACATCACATGACGGAAAGAGAAAAATACAGAAAATTATTAAATAAATATTAACATTCCTATATAATTATGTTAAAATTTGTTTCTTTCATAATTATATTATTAATTTTTAAATGAAATGTATAATAACAATACCAAAGAAACCTTTAACTGCTTTATGATTTTTATAAAAAAAAATATGTAACTATAATAAATTATTAATATTGCCCTCGAAGTTATAGAGCTAGTTATCACACTTCTCAAACACTAAAATAAAATAACTTATAAGTGGTGTGAAAATTTTACGTTGAACTTGTATTCACCAATGGCAGTAGTAGCAAAGCATTACTGCAATTTTTGTTTTTGGTGGACAAACATCGCTGCAAATAGGTTGCCACATTAAAATTCTGGTGACCAAACAAATAATCGACATTTTGCATTGAATATAGGATGATGATAGGTGTTTTATCCTTGCATCATCATCATTTTATACTGAACTTGTAAATTGAATTAGATAAGTGAGGGCAAAGTATATCAAAGAGAGAGGATATATAATTAGCTTTTTATTTTATGTTTTAAAATTCTCAAGTATCATCGGGCAAAACTTTGAACTATATTTATTTCACCAAGTGATTTTTTATTGTATTTAAAGGTTAAAGCTTTTGTTTAGTCCAAGTTTAAATTATTTTATTTTTCTAATTAGTTAATACTAAAGTGAAATTATAATATAGTGTAGATATGAGAATACATGAGTAGAGATGAGAATGAGTTAGGCCAAATGTTAAATGAGTATGTTAAATGAGTCTGACCTATTATACAAAATTAGAGTTTGAATCTAAATTTATGACCTGATATAGGTCAAATTTTTAGGTTTAGACTGACTTTTTTAAAAGTTTGACTTAGTTTAATATCTTATTTAGTAATCTATTTATTGTTAAGACTTTCAAATATAATACTAAAAAATTAAATTTAAAGGACCAATATGTCAATAAGTTAATAACCAATGGACTAACAAACTGAATCGCTTCAAAGATATCTTATTTCAACATAATCATATTTAATAACTCCACACAATTTTATATCTTAAATAATTCAAAAGATAACATGTCTATATTATATAATCTCAAATTCCAAATTAACAATTAAGATGCTTATTACGAAAAAAATAAATAAAAGGTGAGACTAGAACATAAAACTCAATAAACAATTGTTAAAAATAACTTTTATTTTTAGTTTATGTAAATGTAACTTTAAAGAATTATATTAAAATTAAGAAATTGAAAAATATTTGAATTAAAAATATTAAAATAGGAATTAAGAAAGAATGAATTTTAATAATGAATTAAAATATTTTAGAAATTAGATAAAATTTTAATTAATAATTTTTTTATGATAAATTTTAATCTTAATACTCTAATAGTTGAAGTTTATGTTTGGTCTAAGTTTAAATTATTTTATTTTGTTAATTAGTTAATACTAAAATGAAATTGCAATATAGTACGAGGATGCATGAGGCACTTGATGTATATGGCCTTAAGCATTGTCTCCACAAACCTCAGCCACCGTATACGTACAGTCCTTTAAGATACTTTTATATTATAAATTAAGGATGTGTTTAAATGCATAAATTATTTAAATATTTATTTTGTAACACTACAAAAAAATTTATTTATTAACACAAAATTATCAAGTGTTAGAATAGTTTTTGATAGGATAGCCTTTGTCTAAAAAAACATAAATTGTCTATATAGTTTTTGAAAAATTATACTAACAAATTATGTTTTATATTAATAGTATATATTAATATTTTTGCTAACAAAATAATTTATTGGTATAATAAATCATATTATTAGTATAAATCATTAAAGCTTATACTAACAATTTATTTTTTAGTAGACAAAGACTACACCAACAAAGATTATCCTAACACTTGACATTTTTATTTATTAATAAGTAATTTTTTTGTGGTGTAAATTATTTTTAAAATGATAACTTATTATATTAATTTAATAATAAAATAGATTAAAAATAAGTCAAAAAATTATTAAAATAAAATTTTTAAAAATTATAAAAGTATTAAATTATTTTCATAAATTATCCCTATACTCGATGTGTATCTCGAATCATCCAACCATGTCTCAAAATCTTTTTCAATTGCAAACTTATATTAATTATCAATGTTAACCAATTCTAAAGAGCATATTGATCATTAACGATGTTGAGCTCTTCTGCAACACTGAAATTCAAATATACAAAAATAAATAAATAAATAAGCTAAAAAAGAGCTCACATGAATCATAATCCTTCATATTTTAGTTTTCCTTTTATCTCTCATCCAAATCCTTACTACAAACCTCTTTTCTGGTAAACCCTTGAATCAAATTTCAATGAAGAAAACACAGTTTGTCGGCAAGTCGGTGACAACAGCACGTACGGTGGCTTGAGACATTATCGTCAGAACTCATTCTCATTATTTTTATTCTCATGGCAAGAGAGTTATAATAAGTTTATTAATGTTAAGGCTGAGTTTGAGTAGAAATTTTTTTATAAAAATGCATATTTATTGCATTAAAGTTATAAAATGTAGTAAATATTTATTTTTTTAATAAAATTTGATTATTATTAGTTACTAATTCGGTCCTTAAAAGTTAACATTTTAAGAAAACAAAAACTTATATTTATGATTCTTACCTTCTTCTCCCACGAATAAGGAAAAGATCCCTTTCCTCAGCATGAACATTTCCGTAACTAAAGTACCCAGATGTAAACATTTCCGATAAAGCTGTATATAAAATAATTACTAAAACACAAACTCTACCATGGGTTTTTCCAAATATTAAAACCACGTTATTCTTTTCAGCAAGACAACACTATTCTTACCTTTTAATATAGCAACATGCACCTTACACATCCCTGTCTTTTAGTCACTTAGTTGTCATGACAAGATGAATATATATCACACAACTGAAAGACCAAAATGAATTGTATCATTTAAAGCAGTCTATGTAATATACCGTTTCTTTAATGCCACTTAATTGAAAACATATTATAACAACATTTCATATCTAGGGACTAATTTAGATAATGAATTTAACTGTTCATATTAAGCTTAAGTGTCATTCATTATGTACTTTTTTTCATGTTATCTATTTCACAACTCTATCATGTTGAGAACAAAACACATCTCCTTTTCCTTTACCTCTTTGCAATGAATTCTTAAAGTACAGCCAATTGTAACATATTTTTATTTTATAAGATGCATAAATAAAAAAATCATCTTATTTTTAATTCTTGTTCAGACTTTATTTAGGATGTCCACCATAATGTGGAGAAAGAGAAAGTTAGGAAGAAAAAAATAAAAATAAAGTTATCGATAATATAATAACAAAAAAATAGAAAATAAAGGATGAAAAATAAAAGAAAATAGATATAAAACATAAAAGAATTACACATGATATGAACAAAATAACATTTGGAGTGTGTTTGAAAAAGTTTTTCAACTGATTATAAATTTATTTTGCTAATTAAGAAGTTTATTTGATAAAACAATTATATTTAAATAAAAGAACTAAAATAATTAGTTACCAACACTTTATTAATTGATTGCATTAAAAATACCTACTAAAATTAGTTGTGTTAAAGTAACATATAAGTATTTAAAAATTTGTGATAAGGCAGTGATGATCAAAATGAAAAAAAAAAAGAAAAGCTTATTATAAAGTTAAACATTACATGCATGACGTAGTATTTAAAAAAAAACTACTAAAATGCTATAACTTATGAAAATAAACTCCTTTGTTGAATATTTTTAATCTGATCAAATAAACTTTTGAATCAGACAAGTTAACCCAAAAGCTTTTCCAAACAACTAAAAAATGCAAAAAAGTTGCAATTGTACTCAAAGGTGGTATAAAACTTTGTTATTACACTTTTTTTTTTATCATTTTAAAGGAAGTTGTCAAAATATACTAATAAATTGCAAATAAAATTAAACATAATAGGTGTGTTGATAATTTTTAAGTTTTTCTACGAAGATTGAATAGACACTTTGGTCCACTATATAATCCAGAATAATTGACCAGAAAGTACTTGATTCCACTAAGATACAAAATAGTCATTTATTTGTTGTACAGATATGAAAAAAGTGGATGGGAAACCAAACAAGCCCATAAAAGAGGTCATTTATCTGTACTTGATTCCCCTCAGATCAAGAGAAACCATTTATTTGTATAGATATTAAAAAAAAGGTGGATGGGAAACAAAACATGCACACAAAAAGGTTGCTTTAACAATTTTCTCATTGCTCTTCATTGCTTGGGAGGACTTGAATTGAGCCAACAACAACTGTCCATGAACAAAATCATTCATATCTCAGATTAGAGAATAAAAAAAATAATAGCTAAGCTTAAATTTTAAATTACTTATTGATAAATAACTCATTTAAAACACGCACACATATGAAGATTAGTTTTTAAAAGTTATACAAATTAACTATTATATTAAAAGTTTTATCATATAGTATTAAAAAAGGTTTTATCACACACTTCAACTATTATGAATATGCACTTGCTTTAAATCAAACAACCCACTCTCAAAATCATCATTATCTTTGTCATTAAAGCAATAAGATTCAATTGTTATCCATTAAGGAATTACCAAACCTCGGACGTCCTTTTACTCCACCATTAAAGTAGGTCACTTTAGAAGGAAAAAAATTATTATTGAGAAGACCAAAATGAAAGAAAAAATTTAAAAACTAAATTGAAATAAAATAAAAATAACATCAAAACGTACAAAATAAAATTAGAGAATCAAAGTACTGATTTTTATTATTAATTATTTCTATTTACAAGATATTTATCTAGATAATATATAGTTATAATTTAAATCTTTTGTTGAGACTAAAAAGAATTAATATTATATGCATATACACTATTAAAAAATATAAATTGAATATATAGTTCTAAAATCAAATATTATTTTATTTTTTTGAAAAAGTAGTAGGAAAAATCATAAAAATAATAAAAAATTTGAAATAAATTTATTTAATAAGAAATAACGAAAAGGATTAAGAATTTCTTATATATGAAATAAGGTGTAATTTTAAAGAATTACTTATATTTTTGAGTTATTATATTTTTTTATATATAAAATAACTACCTTACTGATTTAACTCCGTGCTTTAAAACAATGTTTGTATAACAGTGAAAGTCAAGTACTAGTGACGATCATAGAAGAGAAAATTTTTAAAATCCTATGAACGAGTGTAGTTGTTTTAATGTTTCTGGTGCTTTCAAAATCAAGGGTCCATCTGCATCAAAAACGAAATCTTGAAACCACTAAAAAAAATTGCCAAGCTGTTCAATAATATGAGGCAAGGTCCCTTTCTGTGTTTATTGGATGACAATGGCTAGTGGATATAAGGCAAAGCTCTATGAAATGGCTCAACTAAAAAGAAATATGAAATATATAATTGAAGAAAACTACCTTCACATCCCCTTTTTTATGAAAAAAGAAAGAGAATTAGATGTTAAGTAATGTACAAAGCTGAGAATACAAACATTCATTTTTCTTGATTCTGTGTTAATATATTTATTTAAATTTTAAAGATCAAAACAAAAAATAAATTTCTGATCATTTAAATAGTTTTTAAAATTACAATTACAATAAAATTTCTAAACAAAATACTTTTTATAATTATTATAAAACAAAATTTTATTTTTTATAAGATTTATAAAAAAATCACTTTTTATTCACTTTTAAAATTACTTAAAAAAAAAAAAGAGGCTGCAAATAATTCAACTTTGCACAGGGTAAAGGGTTCACCGCTGTAAGTCACTGAAAACATTAATTATGTGTCGCTTATAATAATAATAATATATTAAATGAATATTTCAATTAATTCTTAAACAATATTACTTTTTAATAATTATATATATATATTCATTAATTTAATCTATCTATATGCATATATGACTATGTTGATTCAAAGAATTCTAAAAGTATCTGAAAAGCATGACGAAGAGAAAAAAAAATTAGAGGATAATTGTGTGAGTGAATTGAGAATGAGTTTTAATTATATGTTGATCAAATAATTGAATACATTATGATAAGTTCTACATACACATAAGAACAATAACATAATCAAATTACAAACATTAATAATGTGTAATTATGCATAGCAAAGTAAATTAATGAAATTAAATAACTCTCAACTTTTATCGTTATTTCGAGACTTAGATTTTATTTAAAAAGTTAGAGAAAGTAAAAAAAAAAATTAAGATAAGGAAAGGAACGGGTTAATACAAAACCTCTAAAGTCCGAAAAATTTAAAAACATTGGACTATGAAAATTTTAGAAAGTTTATAAACTCTCCTCTTCTTATTTAAAAACTTTTAAATATAACTAAATATTAAAAAAACCAAAGGTTTGGTGAGGAAGCTATTTGTTTACGTTTGCTTAGAGGAAGGAACGTAATGCTACTGAAGTTTCTTCATTAAATCTTATAAAATATTTGATTAAAAAATAAAGAATAAATTAGCAACTAGTAGATTTAGTCAAAGAATAGAACGAGATAAATAAGGTTACCATCTAAAAAGATATAATATCTTGAGATAGATTTTCAATCTTCAGCGTAAATATTTTAATCAACACTACAAAAATATTATAAAAATTAATTAGAGATCATGGAAGGAAGTACCCTTCAAGTATTTGAAAATTTATTTGGTTGTTTGCCAATGAGATTCTTCAGGAGCATGCATTTATTAATTAATTAACACACATTATTGATTATAAAAAAAAGAGTTTTGTCCTAGTAATGGTAACATACTAAAAGCTACTTACAATAATTTTATACAAGTTAGGACTATCAACATTGATGTTGTTGTTAGCAGAGAGTTTAAGACCAACGACTATAGGTATTTTCACAAGCTTTGCTATAGTCTTGGCCTAAAGGTCATCAATGTGTGAACGGAGTAAAGAAAAGTTAACCTAAATCATAATTACAAATGAATATTTAAGACTTTTAACTTTTTCTTATGACTCCTTTATTCTTAGACTTAATTCCTAATGTCTCAGTTGCTTTACGTTCGCTGTAAGGATTTTGTATATAAAATTTTCAATAAATGGCGGTGAAAACAAGAAGCATGCATATGTAACTGGTCCAATAGAATTCTACTATCTTTTAAAAGAACAATTCTATTTTTATAAAAATAAGGACTAGTGACCCAAATATTTGTTCAAGTTTTATTCTAATAAAAAAATTATAGATACACTAATTTTAATACCATTCAACATGCAGAAAATAGAAATATATTTTGTCCTTTATCTCAATTATGGATGAAAAGAAAATAAACTTAGTGTTTTCTTTACTATTTTCAAAATTTGCAGTGCCGCTCCGTCTGGCCAATGATGATTCCAATTTTGCGAGGGAAGTGTCCTCTTATGGAAGAAGAATGCTGACAAGTGTGTGGATACTAGTAATTTTTTTATTAAAAACATAAAGTATATTTATTTTATATTTTTAATGTATTTTAATATAAATATAAATTTAAAAACTATTTTTTAATCATTACCCGGATTAGCAAAACGCTTTAACAAATCAAATTGCACTGCTTGCTATTGCTAACTCTTCCTTAATTTCAAACAAATAATAAAAATGATTTATATCTTATAGCACTATCGCAGTACGGCTCTGTTGGAAAGAGACATTATGAGGATGAAATCTTAGTAAAATCATAGCTCAGTTTACCTGTGAATAGAAGCAATTCTGATTTCTCGATAGATACAAAAATGGCTTAATTTTAACTGAGAGTATTACAAGCAAAGAAATAGAACGTGCAAGAGAGACATGAGACTTATCTATATATCTGGTCACTCTCACCCATCTTTGTTCACTGCCCCCCTTATAGTACATTTCTTTGTCTGCTCCTCTTAGTCTTCTCTAAAATAGTAAATATTCCATGACACATTTTATCCCACCTGAACAAAATAATATTATCTTCTCTCATTCAATGATAACATAACCACCACGGCTTTTAGATTAACCACTTAACATTAATTTAATTTTAATAAAAAAACTAAAACATCTAATAATAATTCTATCTCTAACCCATTGGATAGGATTTTTTTGGTCTAATGTCTGGTTGCCTACAAAACATTCTTCAACTTGTTCTCTAACATTCCCTCTCCCAATTTCACCCTTCAAAGAAAAATGGGGGATGTTCTAAGCCCCTTCACAGTCTCAACCCCTCCTCCACCCTCTTCCTCGTCAAGCAAGAACAACATGCCCATGTTGTACTATGGTCTTGTTGTGGTGGGAACTGCAGCCATAGTGCTAGCCATATACAACCTCATCATCATAAAACGTTGCAACAGGCGCCACAATCAATCACAAGCATCAGGGCCAAATGGGTTGGTAATTGATCAAGGAGTGAGTGAAAACACAAGAAGCTTTGACACCCCACAAAGGAACTTGCTTTCAAGCTTCAAGTACAAAAAAGAAGTGGTAGCAAAAGAAGAAGGAGAAGAAGAAAATGATGATTACGAATGTTCAGTTTGTTTATCAGTTTATGAAGAAGGGGAAGAAGTGAGGAAGCTACCACGGTGCAACCACTGTTTCCATGTTGTGTGCATAGACATGTGGCTTTACTCTCACTTTGATTGCCCAATTTGTAGAACACCCGTTGGGCCTTTTTGCCACCCTTTTCCGGCAGAGAATTCTCGTGATGTGTTGATGGAATCCGGTGGCATCATCAACACTGTTAATTGAGCTCAGAAATAATGTGTGGGGCCTTTGTCCTTTGCCGATGGGACGTTCACTGAGCGACAACTTCAACACCACCACTTTAGGTTCTTAGTACTTCAGAACAATTTAGGGTTAAGAACCAAGGGGCAAATTTTTACCCATTTTGCTTATTATTCACAAGCACTTTATTTAATATTAAATATATGTAAATCATTTTTTTAATATATATTTTTTATATAATTTATATAATCTCAGTTTTTTATTTTTAAACGAGAGGATATCTCTTTTGTTTCTTATTGTGATATGTCTTTATTATTATTTAATGCTTATTTTCATGCTTTTTAAACTATCTAATCATCTTTTATTTTTAAAAGTTTGTATTAAAAAAATTTTAATGTGAAAATTTGTATTTTCAAATTAACGTTTTAATTTTTTTCATCCCTAATTTAAAATGATTATTTATGTATTTAAATTAATAATATATGTGTTTTTATTCAGTAAAAAAAAATCGTTTCTTTTGATTTTTGATTTTTAATTTTTAGATAACATTTTATATTTATTAAAATTTTGGTTTTATTTTTTATTCAATTTAAACATTCATCTTAATTTTCATTTTAGTTAATCCTCTCTACAATAACAACACATCTAAGAGAAGCATTTTAACAGTGCTAACCTATTCCCATTTTGCTCTTCTAAATCTACCCCCAACTCTTTTTTTTTTTAACCTCATGAAACTCCTTCCACCGTTGCCACTACCTTCACTAGCAAGTGCCACAACACCAACCATTCCCCCCCACCACTAATTAAGTGGCAGCCCCATTGGAATCAACCCCATGTAGCAATGGCTTCCAACTATTTGAAGTCATAAGCAATATCACCATTTTCATCAACCCTCACACTTCTCATCTCTTCACCTTTTGCAAATCACTAAATACTAATTAGCCTCCATTCCCAAAGCTTTAAACTTTGTCAATTACCACACAACAAAAAGTTAAAGAACCACCCTACCACAACATTTTCCTTGCTACTTAGCGCCCCAATTCCTAAACCAAGCTTCCCATGCTTTACACTTACAAAAAATCTAACCACCCCAATATCCCTTCCACATCCATATCAACTTCTCTTCTCTGCTAATGCTTAATTAAAAAATGTCCAAATAGTAGGGTATTTGCTTAATTTGTTCAACAAGGTCCCCTTCTTCCAAAAGTAGCTGACTAAAGAGTTGCTAAAGGTGTTGGTGAAATCAAGTCATGTGAACAAAGTGCTCCATGTCTAATGGTTGGTGTTGGGAGACTCCTAGAAATGATTGTGATGGTGGAGGAGGTAAAATGGCAAAGGGAGTGGCGCGAAGCAAAAGAAGGAATGAGATGAAATTGGAAGGTTACTATGTGAATGTATTAGGGCCATTAAGACGATTCCCTGCGTACTAATTAAAATTTATAATGGGAATGGGCATGTGTTTCGATTATTATTATTTTAATATTTTTTTAAATGTGTCTAATAGTAAAAAATATAATTTGTTAAACATTATACAGAATAAAAAAATATGTATACTGATTTTTTCTTAAAAATATGGATTTAATATACCTTAATACATTAGTACTATTAAGTGATAATATTTAATAAAATAATTGTATATAATTTTTTTATTATATGTAATGTTTTACAAGTTCAAAATTACTATAAATATATAATAAAAATTAATAAATAATAATATTATCAACACAGTGAATTATGTAATATCTTATAATTTTTAGTAAAAATTTATTATACATAAATTTATTGTGTGTTATTAAAGACATTAAAAAATTGTATTGTAATAGTTAACAATATTTGCAATTAATTATTATGAAAATTGATTATATAAAATAATTTTTATATTTAAATATGCTTAGATAAAAATGATTTTTAAATAAATTAATTTTGATTGGATCACTCTTTTCTTTTCAAAGTAAAGTTATAAAAAGTAAAAAGTTACGTGTAAAAATTAATTTTATATTTGAAACAATCATTTATTAAAAATAGAAAGTAACTGAAAAATAAGTTGATAACTTTTAGTCATAAATTTAAAAAAAAATTATCTTAAATAAAATCATTTTTTAAAACAGTAAAAAACTACAAGGTAATTTCTAAAATTTATCAAATAAAAATAAGTATTTCTTAAGCTTTTTATTTTATCACAAAAAATAATCTAATCTGAATCGACAATAAGATAAAACGAAAATGAATTTATTTATTGAATAAAATAAAAAATGATAATTTTTATTTTATCATCATGTTTTTATAATTTTTTAAAATAATAGAATATAAAAAGTCTGTATTATATTATCTATATGTTTATTATTTTTTATACATATATTAAATGTAAAATAAGAGAAGAGACTATTTTAATTTTATTTTATTATATTTTTTATCTATATTTTATATCCTTAGGTTTGAATGACCAAATTACATAAAATATATATATACATATATATATATATATATAAACTAACATATTAAATAAAAATGATACTAAAAGCATAATTTAATATTTTTATTTAAATTAAAAGATATGTACAGTATACAGAATGTAGCTAAATAAAATACAAAAAATAAAATAAAATTATACATACTTAAAAATTTAAAATTACAGAGTTTATAAATTGGATGATGCAACTGCCTTTTCTATTTAAGGTGGGTGGGGGCGGCTTTCAGCACTTTATTGATTCAGCTTAGGCTATTCGCTGTGGTCCATTTCTGTCTGCATCATTTCTATTTCTCCTTTTTTTAATTATTATTCACTTTTAATGCTATCATTTACAAATTTAATAAATAAATAATATTAAATACTATGCTTTTCAAAAATTGTTTTATTTTTCCTAATGTGTGTAAAAAAGGCGCCGTTAATAATTCCTAATCGAATTAATTAAAAATTGAAAATGTCAAAACTTGTGAATATGAATTTTTTATTGAATTAGAATGAATATTAAATTTAATTTTGCAAAATAATTTTTTCTCTAAAAATCGATGTAATCTAATTCATGAATCTACTCACCGATTGAGGCATTAATAAAGTAAAACTATATTTTTAAAAATATGAATACAATTATTATTAAATTTTAATAATTAAAATTAATATATACTCAGTACTATCCTACCTATTTTAAACATAATTACTTTCAACAGAAGACACATGTAGTTTATACAATAAATATAAATATATATATATATATATATATAATTAAATGATTTTTTTCTAGTCTTAAAATCAAGTTCAATTCAAAGTTTATTCCAATTCTAGCGTGTAGCCGTTGAATTGCATTAAACAGTATGTCAAAGGAAAGGGTCAAATTGAAGATGTGGTGAAAAGTATACACGCGAAAGGTCTCAAATGTTTAGCCTCTTCACTCGCGAGGATAAATATTTTTGTAAATTAATAAAATTATATTTTTAGAATGATGTGTATAATAACCATACAATTTTATTATATATAATTTTGGGAACGTTCAAAATTCTAAGTATAGATGAATTGATTCTTAAGTATATACATTCATTAAGTTGAAAACACATTATGGTGTTTAATTGAATATCAAAACATAAAAGGTGTGCATTATTTGGTTTAGATTGATTTGAATTGGAGATGGTAGCTACAAGGATTTAGGTGGGTAGTATCTAGCTCAATATCATCCAATGTCACTACTCTGGTGACACCTAAATCCTTAGTAATAAGGATCTCTATCAAATATCCACTAAGGAATCAAAAAAAGAGTTTAGAAACAAATTTCGTCCAATACAATGATAACAATCCTATTGACATAACACATTTAGATATTTCAACAAAAAAAGTTCTCTGCTGCAATTTACTTATTGATCTAGCTTTACGATGTTCAAACAAGATTTTTAGTGTAAAATTTCTAAAAGAAGGATGCTGATGTGGTGTATTCTGCTCTTTAGGCATTGATGGTGCTAAAACTAGTGTTGGGTTCACAAAAATCTAAAAAGAAATTTTATTCTTGCTTTTTCAACATTGATAATGCCATCATTATGTGCTTATTGTGATAAAAGGTGTTTAGATTTCAACATGTTTACTAAGTGACAATTTTGACACCACATTGAGGACGCTCTACAAAAGTTAAGGCAACATTCTTAAAGTGTAGTTTGCATTTCACCTTCTTCATCAATTGTGCAAGAGTCTTGCATTATTGACTCCAAAGGCACAATGCTCTTCCAAAGAAATAGTCTTACAAGCTATATGCAGAAATAACATTGAAGGAATATATGACTGACCATGTGATTTTAGAGTTAAAGACTCATTACTTATAAGGTACCTGTGCTTGAAGCCATGAGACCTAGAATAAGTTGTAATAGTTCAACATTTGTTGGGCTTTTATATTTCAAACATTGGATCTAGGTAAAAGCCACCATAATCAATTTTTAAAGCTTAGTAGCTGCAAAGAGTCATAGATGCTTGAAATGAGGCATTTAACAAATTACTTCCAATAATTTTAAGCTTTCATGAGGTTTGAAATGTTAAACTCGTGACATTAACATTATTCTAGTAGAGTGTAAATGTTCATTTAAACAATTAATTTAGGTGTTACAACTGAGAGGTTTTTGCTAATTAAATGCTCAGATTTGTTGTGTTTTAAGATTCAAGGGAGGATTTTAAAATCATGTACCCAACGATGTTATCCTAATAAGTCGCTATCTTAATTGTATAGCTAACACAATCTTTGCACAACCAAGTAAGTCTAGGTTTTAAAAATAAAAATAAAGCATTGTTCCTCATTTTTTTTAGTAGCGTTTCCTCCTCTTTCACTCCTTCGACTTTAGAACATCAGTTCATAATGTTAAATGAGCATTTTGGGGGACACAATTCATAGTTTGAATAAATTTTGTTATATGCATGATTATTTTGTGTAAATATTGATGTGATTTCCTATTTTATAAGAAATGCGTATTTAAATTCATATTTAATCGGTTTCAAATTTATGTTTATGTTTACTCAAATTTATTAATTATAGTTTGTGTATTAATGTAATTTTAAAGCATGTTAAAATACTGTTACAAACACAATACAATTAATTTTGAAAATGAATAAAAATATTTCTTATATATATATATATATCACGAAAGTGTACATCAAATTGGGAAAGAATCTCAAAATAACCTAGCTGATTGATCAACACGAATATGTTACATATTTTTTAAAATTAAATTTAAGATTTAATAACATTGAGAAATATTTTAGGCATTGCTTACTCTCAGATTGGCAAAAAAGAAAAAGTTGAAAAAAAAAGTATATATGCAAAAATGTTAAAGTAATACTTACAGTCAAAAGATAATAGAAAACTACTCAAGATAGTTCACATACAAAGAAAGTTATCGTAGGTACAAATAAAAAGAGTGGAATGATATAACTTTTAACTTAATAAATAAAGTAGAAGACGACTTAAGAAAACCTTAGACATAAAAAAATTTGATCTATAATTGAGTACAATAGTATTGTGTAATTTATGTATCTAATCTAAAAAGTTTGATTTTATTATGTTACACTTTTCACCATCCTTAAAAAATATTTAATGATAAATAATACATAAAAAAATAGTTTTTTTTATTTATTATTATTGAATTTGATGGTGTTATTGTACACTTTCCACAGTCCTGTCATCGCTTTGATTCAATACTACTTCAGTAACATTACTAGAAATCCCACGTTGCCGGATATTGTCATTTGAAGATATGATCAGATTCACAAAAACATTTCTCCAATTTTATTATATCCCTGCATTCATTTTAAACCCATTTTTGACAGGCGAAAATGTATTTGATGCACAGAGAGAATCAGCCTTCCATGTACATCAGTTTGTATGTACTTACACATAACATATTTTTGGGTGAGAAGGGAAATATACTACTGCTACAAACTAAATAATTCAAAGGTTGCACTATTTAACATATAAAAACTGATAAAGGAATTTTATTTATTTAAAAAAACCATCATTTTATAATTATGAGTTCATCACATCGTGGCACCACTTATCAATCTATATGGTACATATGAGCATCACTCTCCCTATATCATAGAGGATAGACTACATTTTTCTCAAATTATCTAACCTTGACTGTAAATCACTATCTAACCCATTCTCATCATTCCCTGTAGTTTCAACTTGAGGTACCTTACTCTTTGCAGCTGGGGCAGCAACAGCTGAAGATGGTGCATTCACAAGCTGTGCAACAAACAAAAACTTGTTATGCTTTGTTATAGTGACAAAGTCATTTAGTTTTAAGTGAAAAGAGATGTTGAGTGGGAAACAATAAACATACCTCTTGGTTTATGTCAATTCCAATCTCATCAAGAACCTGATTCACTAGGTCTTCTGTTTCTTCTTCTTCTTCGTCTCCTTCCATCGCATCGTCTATTGCATCTCCCATCATCTCAGTCGTCAATTCCATCTTCTCATTCTGTCTCTCAAATTCTTGCATAATTTTCTGCAGAGATGGCAAGTTCATTTGCCTATTCATTTGTCCCATGGCCTTTGTCACGCCTTTCATAGCCTCACCCATTGCTTGAGTTGATTTCAAAGTCTGAACAATTGTAGAACAAAAGAACAGCTTTTAGTACTTGGTTAACATAAGGACAATGATTTTTTATCAAAATTATGCAGGTGTTAGCCAGTTAATCACAAACCATGAAACACGAATTCCACAAGCCTTAGACAAAACTATTATCCTATATTTAACAATATCAATAGAACAAATTACAAAAAGCCTCAACAACATACCTGAATTCTGAGTGATACACCTTGGAGCTGTGATTTTAGCTTATAAAATTTTTCAATCTGATGTCTTGTTCTAACAAGATCTTTTGCCATAACTCTAACAGCTCCCTGGACAACGTTACATGAAATACAAAAATGGCATTGGTGAAACATGTACCGTAAACAACAGAGAAACACATATAGACAAAATTATATTTGAGTTAACAATTTGAACTCACTGGTAAAAGAAATTGAAAATCATTAGCAAGCCATTTCCACTATCTTGCAAGAAGCACACTAGTTAACATTTTACATTTAATCTCATGCTATTTTTCAGAACACCCAAATCGGATGTGAAAGAGTTCAAATTTAAGAAAATGATAGTCATATTCATTTAACTTACGGGCTGTTAAAATAATTGAAAACTAAACAATACAATTTTGTGTGATTTTGCAGAGATTGAGAGGAACTTAAACTATATTCACCAATATATTGTATACAACACCATAAATCTCATTTTCCCTTCAGCATGCAATGTTGCAAACGACTAGACAAAAAATATCAGAAATGACAATGGAATTGAAGTGTCAAATACATTCTAGACACCCTGAATTCAATGAAAGAAGGATTAAAAAGCTTCATAAGGTTAAAAAAAAAAAATGTGATCCATTTCACTAGAAGTAATTCTAGTATATTTCTCTCTAAGGAGATAGGAGACTTAAGAATCTCATTAGTTCTACAGCAGTAGTTAGCAGATCCATAAGGAAAACAGGCATCATATGATAAAATTAAGTACAACAATTTCACCAGAGCAAAGAAGCTGAAAATAGTAAGAATAAAAAAAGTAAAACGAAATGAATCATCAGCCATAATTCAACAAGCTATGCCACAACCAAAAACTAGGTAAAAGAGGCAAATGATGTAATCAAGGCACAATCACAAACCATACCATCTGGCCTTGTTTGGCACTTTTCTTTATCTCCAAAATCAATTTCTTCTCTTGTGCTTGTAAACCTTGCCTCTCGCGCTCGATTTCTCTTATTGATTTGTCCAACATCCTCTTATTTTCCCGCAGAAGCTCTGAAAACCACAACATTAGAGTCATGTACCGCGAAATCAATATGGAGTGTTTCATCTCGCAAAACGATGTGTTAGCAATAATCCTTACTGATATACACTCTCATTTGAATCAATTAGACAAGTAAATTGGCAAGTTACTAGTTTCTTAAAATTTCGATTCTCACAGTTGCAAAAAGCATGTTTGAAATTGAAAAGAAAACGGGTATAATTGTTCTAATTTCTGTATATTACCAGAACAAAGATAGAAAAGCTTATAAAAAAATATAAAATACCAGAAATCTTAAGGTAAATATCTAATACGGCAACCACAAAAGACAGAAGATAAATAAAAGCAGAGGGAAAATATAATTATAAAAAAAATTTAACATTTTTAGAAATGATCGAACAGGTTTAGACAATGCAAAAAAAATTGATGACGGTTGATAACCCTTTGATCAAAATTGAGCAACCCCATTTTGAAAATTCAAAGATTTTTTTAAAAAAATTTCTTCTGAGTTTCATCCGGGACGTGATGATGAACAAACCTGCGGGTGTTTTTCTCTTTCCAAAGATGAAACTCATGGCGCTGAAACGAACAACCTTAGCAGAGATCGAAGAGAAAATCTAGAAGATAAGAAAACAAGGTGTGAGATACGTGTTCAGCGTTTGGGATTTGGTGGCAATGCTTTTGATCGTGCAGCTTGCTTACGCGGTAAGCGTTGAAACAGAGGAATCATCAATGAACCATTGTTTCCATCTTTTGCTACACGTGCGGAGTAGTTTCCTTGAACTTACCATATAGAACTTTCCATCTTTTGACATATACAAGTGTTGGTCATTATGTTGTAACTTAGTGATTTATTTATTAACGATGTGACACAGTGACGGGGTTCAAAGTCTAAAATTTTTCTCATAAACATCAATTTTGGTCTCCGAAACACTTTAATCATTCAATTGATCTCTAAAACATCCTTAATACAAATTACTAGTAAAGTGGTAAGTTTAACTTGGTAGTTGTGTATTTGGGTTGCAAGTTCCAATACGATAGTAGTTGTGATTGAGAGGTGATCGTGTGATGGTTCTACGATATTTAACCTACAATGACTTGTGAGTTTATGGTGACATTGCAATAAATGGAAGCCAAAGCATAGTGCTTGGGTGGGGTCAGTGGTGTCAACAATAATGGAATGTGACGATTCCATTATAAGGATTAAATTTTGATTAAGAGGATGTTCTGCGAGATAAATGGTTTTCAAATGCGATTTTCAATCAAAGAAGACAAGGATGTGAAAGAAGTTGATTTAGGTGTATAGGAACTAAATTAACTAATTAAGAACTTTTGGCCAGTATATTAATTAATTAAGAATTCTTTTAAAAAATTTAATTTATTTTTTTTAAAGTATTTGTCAAATTACACATAAATTTGAGAGGACAAAATATCTTTTTAATTTACAAAATACTACAAAATTATTATTTTTAAATATTAAATTAACCAATTTTTAAATTTTAATCACATCATACCATTACATCACTTAGTAAATATTTCACTTACCATGTCTAATTGAAATTTAATCTATTAAATCAATATTTATGTTTAGATAATTAACACATAAGTAATATTAAATACTAAAATGACGGATAAATTTTAAGTTGGTTACTAAAATAACATGTTACTCAATTTGAGATGAATTTTTGTAAAAATGAAGGCGACCAAAGTATCAATATTTTAAAAAATACTTTTAACAATTTAACTAATTAATTTAAATTTTTTATAAAATAGTTGTATACAAAATTTTACTAAATTTAAATACTAATTGATTACTTCATTGCTCTGTTATATTTTAACAAATAATATATTATTTAAAGTATGAGTAACAGGATAAAATTGAGTTGCATATCAATGTATTATTAAATTAGTAATATTATATACATGAACTTTATGATAATATTATAATCATGATAAAACTTATTTTGATAAAAAAAAAAAAAGTTATCACATGTATCATTTTACTAAATAATACACACATTTATACATAGTTATAAAAAAATATAAAATAATTCAATAATTAAATTAATTAATATTTTATTTTACAAAAAGTTATTAAATAATATAAACGTTCAATTGTAATATTTTTTTGGGGGTTGAGAGATATTTACATTTCGAACTCTTGAGATAAGTCTGCCTATCTATACTATGGGCCTTCCTCTTTTGTAGTAAATGGATCTAACTTTTTGGTTTCCCCAAAATTCTAGTTGTATTAGCATACTATAAGTTTCAAACAATCGACAAAAAAATAGAAGTTTCGAACAGAAAAAGGTATCCAACCCAATATATTAAATAATCAATTTTAACTTAGCCACAGCACACAGGTACTGCTTAGGTCATATTTTTGAAGGTGTCCAATTTTTTGGGTACTTAGATTTTTGGAGCCTTTGGGCCAGTACTGCCTAAGGCATTGTATTTATTTGGGCCATCAGTTGGACTCGTGTGGCCTTTGTTTGGCCAAGGCCGCTTATTTCCTTTGCCACCAAAAAAAAAATGTTGACCAAAATAAATTTGTTTAACTAGTTTTACGTAGAATACGTGAAATAAATAAATTTCCTATTGTTTGCATAGGCTTGCAATTTAAACAGAACTAACAAGTATACTATGTTGAATGGGTGTGCTTATTGAAAAGTAACTACATATAGTTTATTGAAGGATTGGATATCTTTTATCTATGTATTTATTTATATTAATTATTACAACCTCCATTTATTGTTTATAAACCTTGTTATTGAAAACAATGAGGAAACACAATCTTAGAATAGCCAAAACGACATCGCAAAATAACATTGAAAAGTAATAAATTCATATTCAGTGAGGGGTTTGTGTTAAAAAGTAACAAATAATTTATTATACGAAGATACAACTTGTAGCCGTGTATTTATAGAAATTATTACAACTTTTTTTAGTATTTATACATCTTGTTATTGAAACTACAAGGAAACACAATCATAGAAAGAGCCAAAACAATAGCGCAAAATAATGTTGAAACTTAACAAATCTAAATTTAACGAGGTGTTTGTGTTAAATTAAAACTTGTGACTTACTTTTTTAAGAACAAAAATAACTAAAACTTGTAAAAAATAGAATGAAAGTTGTACCACAAAAAATGGTAGTTAGTTTGAGGATATATAAAGCTCAATTTCATTTTCCTTAGAAACTCAATATCACACAAACATTGATCTTTCCTGGTTTTCAGCAACATCATGAAGATCTTCATTCTTTTTAGCTTTGCTTTTGCATGTAGTTTTATGAAAATTGTTGTTTCAAATGCTAATCCTGTTTCATATGAAGCTATTTTTAACTTTGGTGATTCTATAAGTGATACTGGAAATGCTGCTACTTATAATCCGGCTATGCCTAGCAATAGTCCTTATGGCTCAACATATTTTAAACATCCCTCTGGGCGTATGTCGGATGGACGATTAATAATCGATTTTATAGGTATTTTGATCTTCTTCTTTTTTAATAGCTTAAATAAAATTTCTTTACATGGAAAGGAATATAAGTTAATGTATCCCTACAATCATACTTTTTATTGAATAAATAATCAATTTATGGTCATTTTTATTATAGCCGAAGCATATGGATTGCCAATGTTGCCTGCCTATTTGAATCTTACCAAAGAACAAGACATTCGAAAAGGAGTAAACTTTGCATATGCTGGTGCAACTGCCCTCTCTGAGAATTTTTTCTTACAAAAGCAAGTTAATATACCAGTGGCAGCTGCTTATTCATTGAATGTTCAACTTGATTGGTTTAAGAAGCTTAAGTCTTCCCTTTGTCAAAATAAAGAAGGTTTTATTAAAGTTTATTTAATAATGTTTATGTTAAATATTTTAAAATATTTTAATATTACTAACAATTTTTATTCTTTTTTTATGACAGAGTGTGATAATTTATTTAAAAAATCACTATTTATAGTTGGAGAGATTGGAGGAAATGATATTAATGCGCTTATACCATATAAAAATATTACTGCACTTCAAGAGTTGGTTCCACCAATTGTTGAAGAAATTACCAACATCACAACTGTACGTTTTATCAAATATGAGTAATTGAATGTTTAGTTAAATTTCAATACTTTAGTTAGACTTGATTTGAAATATAATTAATTTGAAATTGAATTTAACTTTTGTTTTCTTATTTATTAGAAATTAATAGAAGAAGGAGCAGTAGAGCTAGCGGTGCCAGGAAACTTTCCAATTGGATGCAATTCTGGTGTTTTGACAATAGTGAATAGCGATAAGAACGATGACTATGACCAATTTGGATGCTTAACTTCTTACAATGATTTCATTGAAAATTATAATGAGCAAATAAAAAAGGCCATAGATATATTAAGACAGAAGAATTCACAAGTTAAGATAATATATTTTGACTATTATGGTGCTGCTAAACGTTTATTTCAAGCTCCACAAGAATATGGTAAGTTATGTTTTCTATTGTTTCTGTATTTAATGAGTTATAGTTACATGTGATCACTAATTTTACTAAAACTTATTTCAATAATGTGCATTGATTTATGTAATGTAGGCTTTCCTTCAGAAAGAAAAGAAACTTTTAAAGCATGTTGCGGAAAAGGTGAACCTTACAATGTTGATATAAATATATTTTGTGGAAGTCCTGCTTCAATAACTTGTTCAGATCCTTCAAAACATATAAATTGGGATGGAGTTCACTTTACTGAAGCAGCATATAAGCAAATTGCAAAAGGAATTCTTGAAGGCTCTTTTGCAAATCCTCCTCTTAGATCCCCTCCTATCAAGATAGAATAAAATGAGAATAAACTTTAACCATGTCTTTTATGCATGCTTTGACATGTATGGATGAATGTACACAAGCAAAAAGTTGCTAAAATAAGATTATGTGGAACTGCTATATAATTACAATTGTTTTCTAAATTATTAATAAAATATATGTTCTTAATTGTTGTACAATTCTAATTATGAATAGTTATAATACTTGTTTGCTTCATTTTTTTTGGTTCTAAATTTATTAAAATTTGATTTTAACATATAAAATATGTTAAATAAAATTATTATACATCTAAAAATAAGATATACAAATAAATAATAATTTTCATTCAATAATTAAAAAAGTATAACTTTATTAAAATTTTAAAATCATTTTAAAATAAAATTGATGCTTAACAATAAAAATTAAATTAAATTATATCATAATTTTATATTATATTTAATATTTTGAATATAGCATGTGTTTATTTTTTTTTATTATGAAGCTACTTAAATAACACATATTTAACTAATATTTTATAGATGAGAATAAGAATATGTTTTGACCATGTCTTTTTTATCCATGCTTTGGTATGTACGAATGAGCGTTGCTGGGGAACAAGGAGCATGTGGAGCTACTATATAATTACAATTATTCTCTTAATCGTCAATAAAAAATATGTTTTCATTATGGTGTAATTATAATTTGTAACTGGTTATAAAACTTGTGTGTTGCACGTAATAAAAAATTAATTTAAATATATTGTATGCTCAATAAAATATTATCTATTATATCTATAAAATATATAAATAAATGATAAATTAGGATTTTATCATAATCTTATATTATATTTAATATCTTTAAAAATGGTAACGATTGTAGTGTTTTAACGGTGTTTGGATCAAGTGTAGAGCTACATATAGTGTTTAAAAGCATTGGGAATTTACTTAGGAAAAAGAAAGTGTGATTGGGAGAATTAAATTAAATGCTGAGATTTGCATAGTTTTTACTTTTCTGAGTATAATTATTTATAGGGGATAGAAAAAGCACCGTACTCACCACACGTGCGCACGTGACTCATCACTTTTCTATACAAAAGCTGTCATGCGTCTGCAATGGTGATGTGAGCCCCACTTAGCCACGTGTGGCTTTTGCTTTACATTATTATTTCTAAAACATCGTTTTTTCACATTTACTTTTTATAATATTAATAAATTATTAATTTCCCGTATATTTTAATATAAAATTGTAAATTTATTTATTTTTTATTACCATCTTTAAAACATTTGTTCATAAAATCATTCTTCTTACATGTTTCTTTATTTTTCTTTTTATCGTACCATTTATTATGTTTAGTATTATTTTTATTTTATTTTTTTCTTGATAAGTTTATATTTAAAGTATTAAAATAAAATATAATTAAAAATGGTGTGAACATAACGTCCACAACAAAATGAATTATTGTCGGACAGCCTTATATGAACTAAGAAGGCTGTGGCGTAGCCAAAGTAACTTATACCAACTAACTTTGTTTTTTATTATTAAATCCGTTTCTTAGTTGTTCTACATAATTCCAAAATGCAAATTCCAATAATTTCAGTATTTTAAAAAAATTGTAATAGCATTAAATTAATACCTATATTTTATTAAAATAAAATTTTAATTTTAATTGATAACTTAAAGAAGATATAAATTTTATCCTTACTTATATCTATGTTTCTCTGAATGCTAATTAAAATTATAAAAATTATAGGAGTATCACTTTTAATTTAATGAATTTTTATTCATATTTTTTTATTTTTAATAAAATTTAAGCTAATAATTAAAAATACATTACACACTTTTCTTAACATATTTTTTATTATCAATTAAAATTTATTAAAAATATAAAATCACGAGTATGACTCATTGAATTATAAGTAAAATTTATATAATTTTATCATTTTAAATAAATTTCAGTTAATAATAAAGAATGTAATTGAAAAAAATGTACTAGGAATGCATAACATATTGTTAGTATTTCTCTTAGCAAAATCAAACACCAACATGCTTTGTGGCCTGCATTAGCCACCCGTGTCTTAAATGCATAAACTAGGCTTTTCTAATAATAGTTTTAGAAAAGAATGAAAAGGACTATAGCAGAATTTGGAGAGGCTAGTTGCTAAGGTATGCACCCTTCCATGGCAACAAGAAGCCAAAGGGATTGTAGGTTTGGATATAGTAGGTATATATGGCTGCTTTGTGTGGTCCTTAACTTTCAACCTACTGTGATAATGTGATGGTGCTTCCACATGAGCTTGCTGCACATTTAAATCTTCGTATAGTACTTGCCACTGCTTGTGCTTGGTTGTTAAGAAACATCCCCACTACTGCACACTGCCATTATGTATTATACATGCAATGGTAATTAATTGCAGTATTTTTTTTTTTTTAATTTTAACTTGATCACACTTAAGTGCATATTTTAGAAACACTTAAATTTAAAAACAATATTATCTTTTATAAATTCTTTTGAAAACTAATAGAAATAAATAATTATTTCTTTAAAATACTAAATCAAACACACATTAACTATGACTTCAACTTATGCTTTTCTGCCTCCTCAAACTTTCTCTTTCTCATTTTCTGTCTCTTGTTAACATAGACTAAACAAGTTTATAACAGAGAATCACATTCAAACGAATTTTGTATTTTGTCGAGTAATGTTGTTTATGATTAACTAAAGCATTATTTTTGTCATTTTTTGTGTCTCTAAACAAATGTATACTTGAGAAAGCATCAATGTATCATAATTTCCATTTAAACCAACAAACACACATGAATCATGTAATAAAAACTGTAATATATTATGAATAAAGCACATTTTGCATGCAATTCTGGATATGGTTTAAGTTTAGTTAGTGGTAAATAAAAACATTTATTAACCTTAGTCCTTAATATTGAATTTAAATAACTTAAGATGATATTAGAAAAGAGAGTAATTATTATACTTTCATATCTTTAATGTAATAAATATTTTTTTAAGAAAATAAAAATTTAGATGCTTAAACTCATTTCTAAAATTTGAAATTAATAAAATCAATAAAAAAAATTATATCATTGGAATCATTAGTATTTTTTTCTCATAAAATTTTCCCAAAACTTGCTTTTTGAATAGGTAGTATCACATAATTTAGTAATAATATGGATCCCTTTCTTATCCAGGTGGAAATTGAATTTACAGCTAACTAAACTTCCTTAATGAAGTTTTCATAATGTAGGATTGATAAGGAATTTGGCAATGATAGCACATATAAAGACTCAAATCAAATGTCACCCGCTAATCGCTTTAACTTATATTATTAAAGCCTTCCTATGTCATCACTAATCTCATTGTTGGCAGTAAGTAAATCATTTGCTTTCTTTGTTAACTTTTCATTTCTTCATTTTAATCTTTTACTTTAGGAAGGATCATTAATTAAGAGATATATGCTGTTAAATGTCAACCAAGGTGGCCACTGGTGTCTCATAGCATATTACCAGTTCGTAGAAAATAACTTTCATGAATGCCTTTTAGTTTTTAATTTCGCTATTTAAACTATTAAAAATTGAAAATATGTATGATATTATATACTATTTGTTTTATTTATTTATTTTCCTTTGTATCTGTAAGTATCTCAAACATACATTCCAATATGAAAGAGAACATCTTTAATATCTATTACCAATGGAGCAAGCAACATTTTCCTTTATTTTTAACCTTTGGTGTGTTGTTTTTCTCGTTTGGTGTAAAAAGTTATTTAGTTTGAATGAGCCATCATGCCTGATCCTACCACATGTTGACTTCTCCAATTCATATCGGAGGCCCTACATTGTCTGCTTTGCATCTAATATTTCACTTTCTCCATTTTATATGTTTGGTTATCATTTGTCAATTAGCTAGCCTTCAATTTTGGCTTTACAACCTGCAATATCAGTTCAAATTCACACTCTAATTGCGACTTTCAAATGAGCAAAATGTGGTGAGTAGTAATCATTTATTGAAATCTCCTATCACGTTAAAGTGAGGGAGATTTTTACTGTGTTTCACCAAAGGCCATGTGCTAAACCAGTGGAAAAGCTCCTTTTTCTACTCTTCTTTTCTCATCAGTGAGGAAAAGAAAAAAATCTCTTAAACGACAATTTTTATCCTTGCTTTTTATCTCTCCAGCTATGATAAGATACTATGCATTTGTAACAATTTTGGTACATAGTTTAAGAAGAAAAAAAAATCTCGATCATTCTCTTTCTTTTGCTTTTTATCTCTTTTCAGTTTGTCGTAGTATGCTTTGACAAAATTGTTCAAGTGAACGTGAGAATGCTTTCAGCTATTACGCTCTCTCAGACCCTCGATATCCAATTTGTCCCAAAATTTGTCCAATATATAATATATGAACAAAATTTAAGCTGCAGTATTAAAGTTTAGTTTAAATTAAAAAATAACATCGAAAACGCTTTAGAAAGTACACTTAAGTTTTATCCATGATACTATATTCCTAGCACGCATGATTGAAGCCTATAAGGCACCCCAACTATGTCATTAAAAAAATTGAAATAAAACGTAGCACACGTAAATCTCCTTGAAGAAAGAATAATGAATTATTTTCAATTGAGCTCCAGAAATCATGGAATTAATTACATCCCCCTTTTTTTTTTCTCATGAAGAGGATACAAATCTACAAACGAAGACCATTAGCGATGGCCTTATTCGTTTCTAAATTTGTAGTTTCATAAACGGGAAGCTCTTCTTGGTACCTTGCAGCTCCAATAAGATGATCCAATTCAAACAGGTCCGAACTTGAATAACTCAAAGCATCATCGTCATCGTCTTCATCACCATCACCATCATCATAAAAACCTCTAAAACCGAACTTATTATTATTATTACCCTTACCAGAATTTTGGTAACCCTTCACAAAACCATTATCTTTGGCCACAACACAATTCTTCACCTCCTTTGTCATGGAAGTTATTGTTCGAACACTTGGTAACGGCAACAAACTTGGATCGTTCTCATAAGTGTACCTGTGGCTACATGGTTGAGAATCCTCTCCAAGGATAACACTAACTGGGTAAAACCTCACGGTTCTTTTGGTTCCGTTGGTGGGTTTTGTTTTGCTCATGCAAGACCTTCTCGAAAACGAAGACGCTGAAGAAGAGAAACACGGTGACTTAGTTGTGTGTTCAAAAGTAACATCCTCAACAGCACCAACGTAGCACATTTTGGCCTTTTTCACGTTCCCAGAGTTGAAGATTGAGCTAAGGAAACTAGCTATGCGACTTCCCGGTGAAATGGGTTGCTTCACTTTCTGATTCAACTCGCCGTAGATCTTCAAAGCCCTTAACTTTGTCCTCGCAAAACCACCTTGACCCTCTCTCTTTGGCTTTTGCTGATGTTGCTTCTTCTCTGACTTGGGTTTTGATTTGTGAATTGTTTCTGTTTCTGAGGATGAGAACAATGACTCTGAAGAGGTTGAAGTTGAATTCAAGAAGTTAGAGCTGTGGGAGTGTGAGCTTTGTTTCTCGATCCAATCTTCTACCATAACGGTTCGGTGAAGATTAGTCTTCTCTTTGTTTTGACTTCTGTCTCTGTGGTAGTTGTTGTGGGTAAATTTGCTCTGTTTTGGGGTGTAGGTGGTTGTGTCTTTGAAGTGACCCAGTTGTTGATCCTCGTCAAGGTTGGATTTTGATTCGTCGATTGAACGGTAAATGGCGTCTAAGAGGGATGAGGAGAAAGAGGGGGTTCTTTTTCTTTGAGGGTATGATTCATCTCTCGTAATTTTTCTCTCCATGTTGTGCATGCTATGTGGGGTTTGTGCACACTACAGTTTCTGCTATCACGTGGATTTATAGGGAAAGTGGAAGCATAGAAGATGTTGGGAGGGAAGGGAAAGGGTGTGTGTGCGTGCGTGTGGTGATGAGAGGAGAGAGAAGAGTGAGAGTGAGGTTTAGTTTAAGGGTGGAGAAGAGCTGTGATGTTGGGGCAGAGAATGTCAAAAGCTGCGACAGAAATTTAATAGAGGGGAAACTAGATCATGTGAGAAACAGAGAAAGATTGCGTGTGATATGAGGTTTTTAAGAGAGAGAGAGAGAGAGAGAGAGAGAGGCAGAGGGTGGAGAATGGGGAATTTTGGTGACAAGTGACAACGTGGGTTGGGATCGTGTTTTTGTGTGTCTGTAGCGAGCATTTTTAAGTGTTTGTAGCGGCAGGGGAGTGTACAGCTTTATGTGAGCATCAACGTTAATGGGAAATATGACTTTCATCAATCACACTCTTATTGCCACCCCTTTTCATTAAATTACCACAAACCTTGTAACTTGTATTTTATAATTCATCAAAATATTACAAAATAAATAACATTTATAGTTAAAAGTTAAAATTAATTCAAAATATATTGACTGATTAAAAAAATATCACTTTGTGTGAGTATGAATTTTATTTAACAGGTAAGAATAAAAATATTAAACATTAACTTTTGATAAATTAGATATTACTTAGAATATTTTTTTATTAGTTCACTTTTAACAATTATAGTTTTCTTTTATTTTTTTTATCAAACAAATTTATTAACGTATTAAAAAAAGTTACAATATCTTAAATACACTTATACTTTATTATCATCCTTTTGAAATTGATGATAACATGATGTGTGTTTGGAAGGGTATTAATAAATTTTCGTTTAAATGAATCTGATTTTGTAAAATTAGTCGTGTATAAAAAGTGGTTTAAAATAGTGTATTAAAAACTTTTTTTTTCTTAAAAGTAAGCTTATGATAAAACTCAACACAAAATATAATTTTTACTGTGTTTAAAACTAAAATTAGTTGTAATAAAAATTGTTAAACATGTTACATGAATTTTGTACAAATTTATATTTTCAATTTTGAATTTAAGAGAGAAGAAAGTAAAGGAGAAGAATTATTCGATCAAAGTTATTATGTGAAAGTTTTTAAATATAAAAAAATTATATATCTTAATTTTTATATGAATTTATATTTTAAAATTAAAAGGTGTTTTTTTTAATCCTTTCTTTCTATTTTTTCTCTTTCTTTGTTTTTTCTAAACGTTTAAAAAACGTCATAAAACTTAAATAAAGAAAATTTTATATAAAATAAATAAGAAAAGTGCGAAACCTAATAACTCGGACGATAAAGATTAGATGATTAATAAAAAAAACTATTTAGGAATTCTGATTTAACAAGACAAATATGATTTTTAAGATCTTTATAGATTTAGATTGCATTAAATAATAGTCTAAAATAATTATTTATAAATAAACTTTAATGATTTAAATAAAAAAGAGAAGTATTTGACGAATATGATATATGAATGGATGAGTATGAGTTTTGAAGAACAAGAGCTACGAAAAAGGCGCACTGCCGCAGACACGATGGAATTGTGTGCGCTTAAAAAGTTGAAAGTGACTTCCATGCGTGTGGGTGGCTCATCTTTTTCAAGCCATGCCCACTCATAGTTACTGTTTTACCATAATAACTTTTTTTCTATAATTATCGTGTTAATTAAGTTTTGGAATTTTTTATTTTAGTAATACTTTTAATTATTAGACTCTATTACAATTTAAAGTATTTTGACACCATGTAACATGTTTTGGGATTTTATTCTTATTTTAACCACAATTTCAGTTATAAATTTTTATTTTGATGTTTATTATATTTTACGAAATATAAGAGAGACATTTAAATTTTTTGTCAAGTCCAAAATGGGTTCGTTCTCGCATTTCATTGGTCAACTTTAGCCTTAAAATTGGACCAGAAGTGTTCATGCTGACATACCTTTAGTATTTTGGTTTGGGTATATTAGTCAATGCAAGCCCAATTAAGGCATCTGAGTGCTCCTTGAAAGCTCATTTGGTGGGCTAGTAGATCAGCAAATGATAGCTTAGGAACTCTGAAAGAAGTTATAGTTATCGATAAATTTTATGTTGCTCTAAAATATAGAGATATTCTATATTGTTGTATATGTGAAATAATTATAATTATTAATTTTAATAATAGAGCTAGTGATATATTTAAAAAAGACATAAATATCATTTAATATTTTAATATAATTTATAAATAGTATTCAATATACTAAACACCATAGCAAGCATCTTAATTATTTATGAAAATCATAGTATAAACTGAATAATTAAATCATTCTATAGTTAAGGCCTTTTGAATCCTATTATTTATCTTCCATTCTCCCTTCTTCTATGCATATTCTATACTCCATTTAAAGCTCAATTAATGTTCTTAGAACTAATTAAAAAGAAGCAATTAGGATTTGTACTAGGTTAGGCTTTTACTTTGATGCTTTTCTTTCTAGTTTTGTTGATAAATGATATGAAAAACTAGGTCCATATAAACCCAATTCGGGATGGTCAACGTTAATTTTTCACTTTCATTTTTCTTATATTTTTCATTGCAATTTTTTGAAACGTAATTATGAGTGTCTCACAAGTAGTTTATTTTAAGAACATGTACACTATTAATATTTTTCATTTGAGTCGTCTTGTTATATCCAAGGACGTATTCGAGTTAAGTTCACTTTGCTAAATTATATGAGTTCATTCAAATATAATTCACAGTACTCTATTAATATATGGATCCAGAAATATACCAAAATTAATTTTAGAAAACAAATAATTTTTTTCTTTCATTTTATAACATATTGTTAGAATATTTGTATAAAAGAATAAAAAAATTACATACAATATTAATTATAAAAAATATATAACACTCGTACGAAGGGTAATAAGTAATATGTATACTGCGTATATATTACCAGTCTAGTCTAATTTCAATTCAACCACAATTAAATTAATAAATTGTAAAATGGTGCTTTTATCAATGATCGGTCCGATTTAAAAATATTAATTACACTTTTTATTTTGAATATTGCATTCATTATTATCAATCTTTTCTAATAAATTTAATCACAAATTAATTTCATGCATTTTTTCTAATGTTATTCAATCATAAACTAAAGGGATGTGATTCATTGTCTTTTTATATATTGTCTTGGATACTTTTACATTTTTATTGCTTTCCTTATTTAGTTTTTTTATTATTTTACTTATTTTCATACTTTGGTATGGGACCATAAAATTGGAAATAGATTAATTCATAAAGTTGACTGCGAACAAAAGCTATCCTCATGCATTGTTCTTTGGCTATAAATAGTCATATGTAGAACATAAATAATGATATAAAATTCAATAGAAATATATAGCAATAGGAAAGAGAAAAAGGTTATCACAGATAGCTATGGCAATGGTGAGTGGAGTGAAAAAAGGAGTTATGATAATGTTAATGATTATATTTGTCATAGCTCAAGCTGATGAGATTAATTCATCTACAAAAGTTGAGACAAGTGATGGATTTGAGGGATATATTTGTCGTGCCAGGTGTTACACACAATGTCAATCTGCTTCATTCTTTGATTATATACAGTGCGTAAGAACTTGTCAGGCAAAATGCCAAGATACCCAAAACTGCATTAGTAGTTGTGTCATGAACAAGCCTACCAACACCAACACTGGTATCTTTTTTTTTTTTTTTAATTCTTAGATTGTTTTGTTTGATCTTGATTTTCTTTTCTACGTTTTTTCTTCTTCGTAGATGCTCGTGGAGTGGATGCAATGATCGATTCCTGTTTCCAGGCGTGCAACAAGAAAGAATAACTAATGTTTATATTATGCGAGACTCGATGTTCAATAACAATGTAAAGAAAATAAACGAGTCTTAATGGGAAAAGTTTCTTTGTTATTGTTGATCATTCATTCCTCCAATTATTTCCATTCTATTTTGGTTATTTTTTAGGTTAATTAAGAAATTCGTGTTTGCTCCAAGTTATATACATAAACTAAATAATGAATATTTGATAAAATAAATAAATTAAATTGTCATTACACAGCAAAAGCTACCTGAAATTTATGATTGCATATCATTATATAATACTAGTCAGCTGTTAAAATAGGGTGGCCATCTAACCCACCAAAATTGACCTGCCAGGTTAAATGCTATGGATCCATCAACCTAATTCGCCTTGTTTCAAAAATAATTTTTAAATATTTTTTATTATTTAATGTAACTTTTTTTGTTTTTTAGTTAATTTTTTGTGGACTAGTCCATTGATTCAACGTTACATTAATTTTATTTATTTTTTAGTTTATGACAAGTTGACTCATTAAATTGACAATTCACTCTTAAATAAGTCAGACTAAAAAATATGACTCATTTTTTAAATGGAGTGGCTCAAATTAGTCCATTTTTAGATAAACTTTCAACAAAACAAGCTAACCCATTTTGCTACTCTTAATATTAACTTAAATACTATTTTATGGACAATATTAATAAATTAACAAGTACATAAATTAACTAAGAGAGAATTGTTTTGATTTAATTAACGATTTTACATTTGAGTTTTGATTACATAATTGTATTAAAGATTTGTTTGAAAAAGATTTTATGAAATTTTTGTAACTTATTTTAATAAATTTTTAATTTAGTTTATTAAAATAAGTTACTTTTTAGTTTATTTTAATATTAAAATAAATTATTAGAATAATTTTTTAATATAATTTTTCATAAAATATTATTAATTCATTTCAATTAAGCTTGTGGGTAAGTTGAGAAGCTTAAGCATGCATGAGGCCAGTCTAATTGATGTGAATTTTAAAAAACTTTCAACATTTCTTTTAAAATTTAATTTGATGTTTCTTATTTTCATTCATCCCATGGTTAATAATATTATTTTCATTAATAGTAAATAATCTAAACATATTTAATAATGTGTTTTCAGAAACTATTTTATAAAAAAAGTGTAACTATTTTTACAATAAAAGGACAAAAAGTTCAGTTGCAGTTATTAAATTTAACTTTCCTAAACATTAGTAACTAGTGAGGCTTGATACACTTATAAGTTTTGTCTCCTTAAAACTGAATTTAAGCATTTAAAAATATTACATTTTTATTTAAAAAGGTAAATTTATTAAATGAAAGTTTTAAAAAAATGTGAAAATAGTAACTATTTTCACTTTTTTTTTACTATCGTTAGTTATTTAAACTCAGCTTTTAACACTAAAGTTAACATTTAATTATATTTATTTATGTTATATTTTATAACACTAAACTATCATGTTCTATTCAAAATTTTGTTTGACTTAAGCTTATTTGTTAAAATATGTGTGAAACCATTTAGATGTAATTGGTGGTAATTTGATCAAAATCTGTTTAAAGTAGCAAGTTGTTTAGGCCATAACAAAAATTAGGTTATTATCGTCTAAATAAAGATAAAATGCTGCAAAATCTACCTCATTAGTAGTTAAGGTGCAAGAGATAATGTCTAAGACTGATGATTGAAATTTTTTAGTGCAGAAATTTCAATTCAATAAGCAAATTAATCACTTTTAGATGGAAATATTTTCAAGGCATCTTATAGCTAACTCGACAATTGTGTGTCCTATTAACCAGTTTATGAATGAGACAAGTTAAGATGACAATTATTATAACATGGATCATATTAACCGGTTTATCAAAGATATTGATTAAAAAATAATAAATTAATTTAAATTTCCTACAAAATGAGCTGAGCAGATACATCTATTGATTTAAGAAAATCACTTTTGATCCTAAACCAACATCCTTTAGATTCCTCCAATTATTGAGACTGTTAAGTTCATTTATTATATCAGATATCTGATCTGAATGCCGCAGTTGCAAGTTGTATGCTTAAGAAACAAAAAACAGTGAACAGATTCATTCTTCATATCCAATATCAACAGCTATATAATTTACACCCATTACTATAAGCTTCGAGAAAATATTGCTACCCTAACTAACAGAAGCTAAGATTCAAGAGAATAACTAGAATCGATCGCTGAAGATGAGAAGCGACCATGCTATGGTCTAGGAATGTATATAGCCCAAAAAGGTAGAGGTGCAAGTAGCACCCCTCATATATCCGATCACCTATAACGGGACTTTATGTAGCTAAAAAACATATTGTGGAAATTAATAAGAAACACCACCTTCACATTTTTTTGAGCACCCTTTTGAAAAATTTCACAAGTATTGTTCATGTATTCTAGCGCGGTTCTCTTCCCACCACAGTCTAGCATGCATCTCTCCAAACATTTCTCGACTACAGCACAAATGAACAAACACCAAGAAATAAATTTTCGTACAGTTAGTTCTATATCAGAATACAAACCACAAAAATTAACTCAGATATATGGGCATACGTAGGAGCAGAATGACTAAGAGTAATAGATCAATCAGAATACAATATAGAAAGATCAGAATAGTAATTTGAAGTCACTTTTGTGTTAAAATTGAGTCTGGCCTAGGCACTGAGCCACAGGCTTTAGACAAAGGTATCCATAATTTCATAATCCTGTGTTCTATTGACATGATATTGCTTATCGATATTAAGCGGCAGTGAAGGATTGCATTCCAACCCATTTGAAGATGCAGATAGTTTATCTGGCCTTTATGACATGGTCGGTTCAATGTAGTAGGAGGATAAACCAAAATTTGAAGGATAGTATGTCAATTAATCGTACTCCACCTTTTAACAGTTTACATTTTTTGCTGTAGCAACAAGCATAATGTGATTTTCATTTCAAATTTTTTACCTAGTCAAACAATCGTAGCCTAGACTTAATGATCCATGAACTACCATGAACAATCAATGTCAAAGGCCATAATTCCATAACACTTAGCTGAAGCATGAACCATGCTACTTTAACTTGTACTTCCAACTTTAATTTCATTATGAAAAATGAGGGAGCATTGGTTCAGAAAGGTGTGTCAAATTCCAAATGGTCATCAAGCTTTATGTCAAATATTAATTATACTAAAAACTATTGGCTTGGTAGAAACTCAGAAATGACGATCTTATATCTTCAACATGGTGGCTATCTATTAGTAGCTTGGTGAACTACTAAGCAACTCCTGAAATCCAAGGAGTGATGTTTAATAGTTTAAGCCACACTACCTGTAGTGAGGAGTTAAATTGTCATTTTCTTGACATACAAGAGGAATTACCCAAGTAAATTGTCTAGAAGAGGATCATCTCGCGTGACACAACTCTTCATGTACAAATTTGTGTTTATCTTTTTAAGATTTTTGTAGGGCTACACTTATATAAGGTCTATCATAAAAAAAAGAAACATAAAACTTGCACATCATCTGATCATGAAATTTAAACATGACAGGAACCAATCTTAATATTATCTAGGTATAAATTGCATGTTTGTGGCAGTCTCTCAACTTCTCAAAAGTGTGCTTATTTGTGCAAAATTAAGATAATCTAAAATAAAGTTGCTGAACGAAACACACAAAATTGGTGGTAAACATACCTGAACCTGACTCTTCTGAGCTCTTTCTTGCCACCTGGCAGAGCTCTGATGGTAATATAAACCCCAGGTTCATCCTGTTCAACCCATTCAGTGTCCAAGTCACTGGCATTGCTGACCGATAGATCCTCAGAGTGATCAGCTTCTCTAGATGAGCTACTCCTTATAGAAGCATCCATTGAAGATATTTCTGTCTTGGCAGCACTAATGGTGGATACCTTTGGGGTTGAGTTCACACCATTGGGATCATAGTAATGCTTGGAATGCATTGATTGATGATCAAGGGAATCTGAGGATGAGTACCCCATTCCCATCCCTGTTGGACGGTATAAATTACAAGGTGGCCTTTCCCTTGTCATTGGAGGTGTCAAAGGGATTTCTTCTATTGATTCACGCTTTGAACTCTGCTTTCACAACATGCATTCATCAAAAACAGTAAAAATATGATCAGAGCTCAGAACTTCCACCTCAGTAAACTACCAAAAAATGACGACAGGAATAACAAAACTATAACTATTTGTAACAAAGGCACAATATGTCATAGACCACAAATACTTATCAGAGTAAAAAAAGAAGAATTAAATTTCTTTTATAACGTCAAATTATTTCATGAACCTCCATTTTTGCATAGGTTAACTTTAATTTATAAAAAAATTTAATTTGTTTTACTTCTTTGTTTTTGTTTGCTTCTGATATAAGTATGGACTAAAAAGTTTATTTAAACTGACTTATATATTACAAAATAACTACTATTTAATATAATGAATATACTTAATTTTATAAATTAAAACAATTTTGAATAAAATGTATATTTTCATCGTTAAATATAATCTTTTAGCAATGAAAAACTATTAATAGGCAAGGCCTTGGCCAGAGTAAGCATTGGTATTAGCAACATGCCACCATCTGCATTACCAAATTACCAATAGTTCACAGCATGAACTGAAAAAATACCTACAGTCTAGTTATGATCAGCGATGATTCTGAGTTTTAACCCAAGTGATTGAAGTGAGTAAAAATGCAAATACAACAACAGTACAAGTTATAAATTAAGTGTGTAATAATAGCTTGCACGCATGTCTAGGAGCTACCTAAATTCAGAAGTTACCTCGTCTTCAGACCTTGGTGGAGTTGGAAGAGGGAAAGCTTGGCGGTTAAGCCTTTGAACGTTGTAAAGTTCCATGACCTTGTCATAATTCTCTGCCCACCATCTTTGAGCTTGCCACTTGTTAAATATATCACGACTATAAATTTAAAAATAAATCATAATTCAATTTACCACTCAGTCATGAAGTCATCATATAAACAACAAATAAGAATGGAACATTATGGAAAATAACATCAGAATTTTGGAAAAGATCTAGCAACGCAATCATAATCTAAGAAGTTGTTTGCTAAGGAAGTTTTGAAAGACAGGGGAAAGGAAGATAATTTTTTAGTTTTAGATTAATGTAAAATTATAAATTATTTATGATAATAAATAACAATTAATGGATTATGCTAATTTTAATTTATCATTTTATTTAAAAACTATTAAACTAAAATATATTTGTTTAAAATTTTTTTTCTCTCAACCCCCTTTTCCCTAACAACTCTTAAAAGTAGTGAAAAAATGACAGTCTTTGCCACCTCTAGAGTATTGTCATTATTTTCTTTTTTCCTTTCTTCAATCTTGACTAATACAATCCAGCTTTTTCTATATTAAATATATTTATGGAGTGATCAGCGAGACTCTATGCTTGAAACATGCAACTAATTCCAAATTGTTATTATGATTAGGTCATTTCGTTAACCAGATTATTATTAGATGAATTTTTAATTTTAAGTGGTGTATGACACTGTTCTCAATTATGCTGGGTCACCCCCGAGTAGATGCTTTTTGACAAAGAATTCTCATATGAATAATTAAAAGCAAACCCGGCCATTCTGTGCGGAAATAAAGTTGTGCTAAGGCTAACATTGACCTCACAGTGGAGCTGTCTAAGCAATAGAAAGCAGGTGGGTCCAAACTTTCGTGTCAACTAAATCACTAATCGCACCAAACAATGAAATGATTTTAACATTTCACTAGGTTTTGGTATTAGCTTAAGACCTATGCCTTAAATTTCTGAGCTAAAAAATTCGTGGGGGATAAAGAGAAAAAAAAAATCATTTATGCATTAGATCCACTAGTTCTGGTTGAGATTACACCACAGGTCACCAAGTAGGACCAAATACACTAATACCATAGATACTTTTATCTCCCTAGATAAAAGAAAGACAAAAATAAGAAATTTAGCTAAGAAAAAAAAAGGACACGACTGTGAGCTATATTATTACCTATCCACAACTTTGCTAGGTCCCCACCTAGTACCTAGTAGAGAGGTTCACATTTTGTCTTGTATATAGTAATGGAGTGGAAGATGATGGGAGCATTCTCCAGCAAATTGCATATTAAAAGACAAAAAACTGTTAATAGGTGGAAGAAAAGAAAAAGTCACCAAAAATCAGGCATCAAGATATTCAAAAAGAAAGCAGAAGAGCTTCCTCCGACCAAACGACCGGACCCAGATTTAAAGGTTCCCAATACAATTAAAACTGACCCACAGCCATTTTCAAGTCACAATAAGTTCTAATTTTGGACCCACTTTTTGGATTGCTTTTCCCAAGGGCGTGAAATTACAGGGGAATGTGGACCCCAACCCAAACCCTTTTGTATACCCAGAGGAGCATTCATACTCATCACTTAAGGCATTCAGGAATTGGAATTTCGATGCTTCACACTAATCATTCATGGCGGAGATGAATCACCATAATTGATAGCAATATTGATTTGAAGGCAAGGGTCAAACCTATTACCTCTTTTCTAATCCAACTTCCATTATAACCAAAACAAAATAAGACAAGGCTATTTGTTAGCCTCAAGTTCTAAATTTGGATTGTTTCCAGAAACAAATATTCTATAACGTTGAAGAATCATCACTCACCTCATTCAACATCATCCATCACACGACTTATATATGTTTCATATACCATAGTGTCCTAAAACCCCATTTTTAGATGTTTATTATATTAACAATTCATTATCATAACTAAAGATATTTAATCTCAGTTTTAACTTTTACACCAATGAATCACAACCAGATGACACTATTCTGTAGCATAAATTTTAACTATTAAAAAATATTCCATTCGTTACACAAATAATTTTAAATTCAGGTAAAATTTAAATAATACAGTAAGAGAAAAAAATAGTTTTAAAAGTATATATATATATATATATAATCTTAAAAGTATATATTTAAAAGAAAAAATAAATTGAGAATGACATGTTTATAGTACTATAAGAAAAATAGTCCTTGAACTCTTAAATTTACTTTGTCAGAGACAAATAAAGGCTCAAACTTACAACTCTTCAAGTCTTATGTTACTGGACTTAACCGACCATTGAAGTTAAGACTCAGTTTTTCAATTCCAGTAAACAGATTATTCAAAAGCATGGAGAAGAAAACATATAATAAAAAATCAATCATCATCCATGGAAACAAATTACCAACTCCTACTACTTTTCATCGATGCTATAAAACCAAACAAAAACTCACGGCATTAACTCCAAATCTTAATTTAAGGAAATAATTCCTTCTATAATTTTCAAGATAGTTTTTTTAAAATAATAATTAAAAAATTCCAGTCAAAACATAGGCTAAGATGAAGAAGCTGTATAGAATAAATACAACCTATGGTATAACAACTGTATAAATTAAAAAAAAAAGTAATAAGAAAATAAAAAGAGAGATAGATAGCGATGAGCAACAGTAACAGAAATGGAAAAGATAGGGTCCGATTGTGATTATGAGTAGAAAGCGGCCACGACACTAACCAGAATCAAAGGAGCTCGGTTCAGCATTGACCAACACTGTTGAGTACATTGTAAACGGCACCAAAAGCAACAATACGACAGAGAGAGAGAGAGAGAGAGAGAGAGAGAGAGAGATGCATACCTGAATCGTATCCGCTTGAGATGGTTACCGCCACGCGGAAGCGACACGAAGGTGATCAAAACGCCAGGTTCGACCTGCGCCACCCACTCCTTGGGCTGCTCCTCCTCTTCCAACACCACAACAAGCCTCCTTCCGCTTGAACTCGGCGTGCCCTCCCCACTGGATATCCCCTTGAGCCTGGCCTCCATTTGCTTCCCCCACCTCCGTCGCCACCGCTCCGAGTCCGAGTCGGACTCGGCCGCGTCACTCTTGAGTTGACTCTGCGTGGCGCACGGAGCACAGTGCTTGTAGGCCCCTGACGCCTTCAACGCCATGTCTTTTATCTGGCCGGTGAGGGACTTCACGCCTTGCCCTTTGGCTTCGGACTGGGTCTTGGGACGTGCTATGCATGTAAGCATTTTTGGTTGATTGGGTTAGAAGTGGAAGATGGCATGCGCAAGTAAATAGTTGAGTTCAATTACAAAACCAGAGATTCTCTGCGAAAGAAAAGAAGAAAAAGGAGTTAATGGGTGTGTTTTTCTCTTTTACTTTTTTGGTTGGTTTGGTTTACGTTTACGTGGCTAATGCTTTGGAATTTGCTTTCTCTTGTGTTAAGGTTGCTTCTTACATGTTAAAAGCAATGGATTTTTTTTTTCTGGTCCATAGAGCATTGGAAACCTTTTGTTTTTTGTTTGGATTTGGATCGGCCCATGGTTAATTCAAATAGTGTATCGTGCAAGAACAAAAATTAAAATGAGTGTTACATTTTACGTCATTCTTTTGAAAACTTAACTCTCAAAATTATCTTTCCTATTAAATCTTTGGAAGTAATTAATATACTTTGAAAATTATATTTATGGCACTCAAAAAATTGAAAAAGATAAACGGAAGCTTGGAATATACTACATATTTTATTTTGTATACAAACAAAGAGTAAATCCTTATAGTATAATTATTGACGATTTTAAAATATCACGTAACTTTAAAATTATGCGACTTTACAAGAAAGTAATCCAATTTGTATGTTAATATTCATTCGGGGTAATTCTAATGTGCCTAAAGCTAACTATTATTCAGATATAATAATGGAGAATATGGAGTTGAAAAAATAGGAGGGCAGACTAAAAATTTATTAGTGGATCAGGATAATGTAATTCTGACCATTCATGTTTAGATGTGTAAAAAAAATTTTAAATTACATACATATTATTCTTCTTATTAGTCTAAGACTATGCAAAAAGAAATGAAAAAAAGTTATAATTGTGTGTTTTGTGGTAGTATAAATAATTTAATTTCATTAAAATAATATTCTTTTTTAACAATAGTGTGTGTTAAATATTAATAAAATAATTGATTCTATTAAGTATCATTCTTTAAGGTGGCTCACGTTATAACTTTTGAGAAGCTCGATTGTGTATGTAAATTAAATTAACGATTTCTTAATATGTATTGTTAATATTTTTTGTGTCCATTTAATGTAAACAATTAAATATAAAATTAGTTGTTCAAATTGCACATTATAATTGGGTTTTAGAATTTTAATTATCACATTTAGATGTTAATTTGGAATTAGAATTATAATTCAATTGACCAATTTCATGAAATTCTATAACAACTAATTTGGCCACTTCAATTCCTAACTTACACACTATGAATTTAAATTATTAATATTATAATTCACAAATACATTCTCATCTATCGTGTCTCCTTTTGTTTATCTTTGTGGTTGCTATTTTTCTTCAAGCACTTTCTTCTTTAAATACTTTTTTGTTTCTCTCTCTTCATTTGTTATCTCTTTTACCTTTGCATCTTTCTTCCTCTTTTTATATTTTTTTTTATTCTTTTCTCCTTTTCACTTTTTTTTTTCTATTTCTCTTCCTCTTATTCTTCTTTTACGTCTTTTTTTTTACATTTGTTTAATATATGTTACTATATTATGTTGTATTGCTATTCTGCACTTATTGTAAACTATATTGTACACTTTTTATCTTTGTCGCAAACTATACTGTTTATATTAATTGTATAATAATTTGTTTAATATTTTTCTTGAATTGTTAGATGTCGAAGTAAATATTATAAATTAATTTAAGAACTATTGAGAGTGCAAGAGAAATAAAAAAGAAAAAATTACTATTGTTAGATGCAATAGAGTAATAAAAACATGATAAAAATTACTATAATCAATTACATTTTACTTATCATGTAAGTGTAGAATAATTAGTTGTAATGTTTCTACTTATTTTAACCCATGTCTCAATATGTGAGTTATCATAAACACTTATATTCAATTTATATTTTTAATTTTAAAAATTAAATTATATTCATGAGAATTTATATACTTTCATTTAATTTATGAAAAAATTAATTCATAACATAATATTAAATTTTAATGATAAATTAAACATAAAAAATAAATTTATTGTATAATAATTTTTGAAAAAGAATCATTTATCATTTTTAATAATTTATTTAATAATTATTTTATATTATTAATTAATACATTATTTTTAAAAAAGTTATTAAATAAATTTTGAATAAAAAATAAATTACTTTTTAAGAATTTAAATTTTGCATGACACTATAAAATTTGATTTTAACTTAAATTTTTAATTTTATATTCTAATTATTTAAATACGCTAAATATATATGAAATTGAAATTACAATTCTAAATGTCAATACAAAGAACAAGCCCTTAAAGATGTAATGTGTTAAAGTTTTGTACTCTAATTTTATTTTTAATAAAACATTAATATTTAACTATATATATATATATATATATATATATAATTTAAATCATCCTTTATATTTATTTATGTATTTCAATTTTTAGTGTAACTGATACTTTATTATATTAATATTATAGTGTGAATTTTTAATATAAAATAATTGTTCTACATCCAAGTTGCATAAGTTTATTTATAATTTTTAACAAACTGGTTTGATTTAAAATAATTAGAAATAATAAATATTCGTAAACATATAAATATAGTTAAATAATTATGAATATATATATATATATATATATATATATATTAGTTTACATGTTTATGTAATTATTTATATTTTTAAACAATTTAAAACTATATATATATATATATAGATAAATAAATGATTATTAATTTATATATAAGTGAATTTTATGTGTAATTTGAAACAAATAATTTAAATAATATATTACAATTTAACAATTGAAATCGATAAAAATTATTATTTATATTAAATTGTTAATAAGATAAAAATGAGTATAAATTACATCAATATAATTTGAATCATCCCTATTTTTATTCATGTATTTCAATTTTTAGTGTAACCAGTATCTTGTTTTTTTATATCAACCAACACCTTATTTGATATTATATTAATATTATAGTGTGAATTGTTAATATAAAATAATTGTTATACATTCACGTTTATGTATTTTTCATAAATTGTTTTAAAATAATGAAAGTATATAGATATAAATAAATAAGTATGAATTTAAATATAAATTTATTTTTATTTTACCTATAAATAATAAATTTTTAAAATCATAAATTTTTATTTATTAAATAATAATAAAATTATGTCATACTAGAAATACAAAGATAATTATATATACTTGTATATTTCAATTTATTGTGTAATTAATATTTTATTTAATGCGATATTAATATTATAATGTACTAATTATATATATAAATTAATTGTTATGTACATGCACTGCACAATTTCGTTTATATATAAATAATTATAATTTAAACATAATAAATTAGTTGTTATATTCATATGTTGCCTAATTTTATTAAAAAATTGTTTTTTATGAAAAATAAAATATTTAAGTCTTTTTTACTTTTATATTTATAAAATTTGCTAATTCCTAAATAAAAAAATATTAAATATATTTTATGATCTTAAGATAATAAATACATGCATATTTTTATTAATATTACTTTTGTAAATATTTAAAAATATAAAAATAACACTGTAAAAATTTTAGGTGAAAAATACATTTCAATCCTAATAAATAAAGGAGTAAATTGGGTTATTCATGACAACTCGGCGCCGAACGTCACTCAATAAGGGAATATGAAAAGTGGAGGGACATCTTCGAAATTAAAGCTGCTGTCAAGGTCAAATATACAATCGACTTAATTTGTGTTTTTCCCAAGAATCGCTCAGGCCACACGATACGCGCATAGCCGATCGTGCAATTCTTCTTCCGTTTATGAAAATTTTGGAAGATTATTATTATTATATGTCTTTATTGTTATTTTAATTAAACCTAAAATGTATATTAATAAAAAATAAAATCATAAAATTAAAACTTCAAATTTTGATAAGAGATTAACATTTAAAATACTTAAAAAAGTATTTAAATTGTATGTTATCGATGTTATTCCAAGTTTATAAATAATTTAAATTTTAAAGAATTTTTGTTTATAATTAATTTCTATTACCAACACAATTCAGTGAAAGAAGGTTAGATTAAATTGATGGAAACAAATGATGAGAGAATGAATGAGTGTAGATAGGGTTTGAAGAAGGAGCGCGTGAGGATGGTTACACAGAGGAGGGCGGCGGGAGGTTAGTGATAAAACGAGGGCCCGAGGCCCAAGGGTTGAGGAACTGTGTAACGGATACATCATGACCTCCCGAGAAAAGGACGTTAAATAAAAGAATCGATACAAATGTAAAGAGAGAGTGAACAGGTGTGCATTGTGAACAAAATGGTGGACCTGGTCCTAGTTTAAGCCCCCTTGGATGTTACTATGAGTATTTATGGGTACTTTGGACGTGTTTGTTTCATCACACATCAAGGCCAAAGTATCCAAAGAGTGAGAGAAGGAGCATTCTCTATTCTAAATAGAGTGTGTGAGATACTTAGAGAGGCTTAGTGGATATATAAGTGGTTCGGGTGAGTTGGGGTTTCAAGAGAGGAGACATGCCCAACTTCAACCCAACACTTCTAAGTACTTGCATCTTCGTACCTTACCAGATCCCAAAGGTACTCTATAGTACCTTCTTCTCATGTTCCTTTTTCTTTTTCTCACTCTCTTGTTATTTTATCTTATCCTCTTTGCTCATTGAACTCACCATTTCCACATTTCTTCCTGTTATCTCTCTCTTTTTTTTTCTTTTATTTAAATTTTCCCGCATATTTTTTTAAAAGTGAAATGGTGTATATTTATTTTCTTTTGTACCTTATTTTACTGTTTATTTTGATTTATTTTATTGTATGTGGAATCCAAGTGGTGAAGTTAAGATTTGTTGTTTTCCATTTGCATGTGGAGTTTGAGGTCGGCTAATGTTGTTTAAGTTTTAAAAAGTGGTTTTTGGGGGTAAAACTTTTGTCGTGTCTTCTGTTATCACTTCCATTCTGCATGTTCTCTCCGTCTCGGTTTTTAGTAAAGGAGGACGTTGAGGATGGAAAATAAAAGGTTTTGTATTTTTTGGTTTATTTTATCTTAAAAAGGATTCATTCAGAGTTGATCTAATTATTGATTTTAGCTTGTTTGATTGTCTGGCATGTGTATGTCTTATTATTGTTATGAATGATCATATAATTCATCTATGTTAGAGTTTAGGGACACCAAACATGGCTATTGAGCTTGTTTGGATGAGATGCTAGCATGCACCAAAACATTTTTTGGTTATATTTTTTATGGAGAGTTGTGGCATTAATGATGCATTATTATAGGTTTTTTTTAATTAAAATTCCGATTTATATCTTGTTGGCAATGTTTGTGATTTATACCATTTTGATGAGATCAAAACAAGTGAAATTGTGAAAGAGAAATAAAAAAGAGCTATATTAGGGGCTTGATGTGGTCAACCAACTTTTTTTTTTTTTTTGGTTATATATATATATTTATTATTTTTTTCTTCATTGTTTTCACAAGAGCCTGGCAGAAAATATTGGATTCAAGATCTCTGGTAGAGATTAAGTTTATTGAATTTTATGGGCTTTATATCCGGTTCGTTAATTATCTGGTTCCATGACCTTGCCTCCACATACAGGTTCTGTGATCATTTTGTAGGACGTGATTGAAGATTTTGAGAATTATGGCTACAATGCAAAAACGATATACACCGCAAAGTCATATTTGTTGTGGGAATATTATAATTCAAAGTCATATATTTTATTATCACTGTATAAAATATGCCAGTGCCCTAAAATTATTATTTTTTTCAGTACAATGTACATTGTAAAATACCAACTACCGATTTGTCCTTGTGATTTTCTGTCCAAATTACCTTACCAAGTATTGATGTATCACCATATATTGTTTTTACATGGAAGACTGCCGGCTGTGTAATAATATTTTATGGAAGACATGCCAACCTATGAAGTACCGGCACCTTTCTAATTTGAATTGTTGCAGTGTCAATCACATTTTCAGCACCAATACCTCCTGTAAACTTGTTTGACATATGTTGAGCGACCCTTATTAGGTGTTCAATTGAAAAAAATAGTTAATTCGGATACTTGAGTCAACACTTCAGTATGGATAGACACACACTAGTTTGACAGGCAATTATACCTTTTTTGAAAGATATAATTTTATCTTTTTGTGTTAAAATTTTTTTTAGAGAGACCAAGTGGTTACATTATAAAATATTGTCCCTTAATTAGCTGTATCATGACCTGTGTCCATTTAGTGCTTCATAGGTCATAATTAAACAAATAACTGAGATTGATCCATTCTGTAATGGTCTCTCTCTGTGTGTGTACATTTTCATTATGTCATAGAGTCGTGATATGCAATACTCTGATGGGAAGAAGACGAACACTGCTGTTTTATTTTTTGACCTATATTTCTTCAAAATAATGTATTATGTTTTATAGGAGGCTAGAACCGCTTATAGTAAATTTTGATCATTCAAATTTTAGTACGTACATTGTTTTGATTTTAGGACAACTAAATATAAAATTGGAACCCACAGTTTAAGAGGTTGCCTCAACTAGTGTTGTAGGATCACTAACGCTTTTATATTTTGTTCTACATGAGTATCGTTGTACATGTGTGTGGCTTAGGCTTATGCTTTGTATGAACTTTTAGGTGAAGAAAGTAGAATACCCTCTTTGATTTGAGAGCAGCTAAGGTAATTGTCATCGATTTTTTAATTTCCTTGTTTGTGTCTTCTATGCTTACGTTTTCTGGTTGGATTTTACATTGAACATGTTGCATGTTGATGCAGCCTTATCTACTTCATTTGAGTGCTTATAAAACCTAGGGTATACTGCGCTTTGGCTTATATAGTTGGAGGGGGGAATGCTCTACTTTGTTTTAGTTAATGTTATATTTTTGGGTGTAGTTTTTATGATGTTTATTTTCTCCCTCACAATTATGAGGAGTTACTGGTAAGTTTCATGTTATTATGAAGCTGTTTTGATTTCTTCGTTATGTTATGTATCCTCCACTCTTTTTGCTCCTGATATTTTTTCTTTACCAGTGACGTGTACCCTTCTAAAATCGTATCAAAAAGTATCGAATTTGTACAATTTTTATGAGTCCATAGATTCAGGGGGGATGAATTCTTTGAATGACTGCATTTTCATTAATTGGCATTAATAAGCTATGAAAATTTGGTGGATGATAAGTTTACTATCATGTGTTATACCCTTTGGTGACTTACTGATTTGGGTATGAATATGTCCTTAATTTGATGACTATATTTGGTCTGTTCCATATGATATTCTATTGTAAGAACATAAATTTTTGGAAGTGTACCGCTAATTTTTCCATTCTTTAGGAATATATGCTGTGTTGTAGTTCCTGTGGTGTGTAAATATGTACGTGTCCGTTTGTGTTGTTTTCTTATATATCATGCCTTAGATAACTTTCTTTTATGTGTATGTGATATTCCTTGCCTCATTTCACCTTTGGGCTGTCTAATATGTAACATTGTCCCAGGTCAATGTCTAAATTTTAATTAATGACTGTGCTGAGATGAAGCCATTTCTCCTTTTCAATCATCCTGATACCGAGTTCAATGTTCCACAAGCTAGCTATAATCACCCAATGGTATGAGAAACTGCTTTTTTGGATTTGTAGTTTCCACTTTTAGTGACTAACTATCTATCCTCCAATTTCAGGCTTATACTGCATATCCTTATGGCGATCCAAATTTTGCTTATGGACCACAGGCTTTTGTAAGTGTTATGTATAGTTCATTTCCCTTTTTTTTATGGATTATCTTAATATTGATGCACTTTATGGTGTGTGATTTTGGTGATGTAAATTTTTTGTTGCATTTATTATCGGTGAAGGGAATTTTGCATTGTAATGTTTTAACATGTTGTCACTGTCTTTTAATATATTTTAGAATGAACCCCAAATGATGCCCCAAATGCTAGGATTAGCACCCGCCAGAGTGCCATTACCACTTGATCTTGCAGAAGATGGACCTATTTATGTTAATGCGAAACAATACCATGGTATACTCAGAAGGAGACAGTCACGAGCAAAGCTTGAGGCTCAGAACAAACTTATCAAAAGTCGTAAGGTATGCTGCATAAGATGCGTTTGCTTTTGTCATTCAGGACCTTTCATGCTTTGAGTCAAAAAGTATTATTTCATGCTGTTTACATAATATGCCAAGTATAATCCCTTCTCTTCTGGGGGGAGAGTGATCCAAAACTTACAAGGGTTAAAATTATATTTTATAAAATTATAACTAAAACATGAGTGGTAGTTTTGCATTTTGTATAACCATCCTGGGTGAATGTGGTTCCACCCCTTGTGGCAAGGGTAGAATTATGAAAGGCCTGTGCCACTCTTTTTCTTTTGTGCCACTAGAATTAAAAGATATATTTAATTATCTTATTTTTATTGAAAGTATTATGAAATTTTTGTTTATACCCATTTTAAAATTTGTTTATCCAATAAATGAATAGATAGAGAAAATAAAAAATGGGTTTTGAGATAATTATTTTAAGGGTAAAATAAATAAATAAATCTATCTTAAAATTGTAAAATGACTATTATTTAAAAATAAAATTAGTTAAAGAGACTATTTTTCAGAGACAGAAAGAGTGCATGTTAATTACAGGTTAAACTATTTCACTTGCAAGCCAGTGTTGTAATATCTCTGAACATCAAAAGGTTATTTTTAGAACTCATGGAACTGTGATACGGTAGAATGAACTGTCGCATTAATTTGTAAACAAATTACTATTCCATTATGTCAAACGTTGAATCATATAACAAAGGTGTTGGACCAAAAGGAGTGGTGTTAGTTTGCATATAATTTCCTCCTCCTTTAATTGTGAATGCAGCCATATCTTCACGAGTCTCGGCACCGCCATGCATTGAATAGGGTTAGGGGATCAGGGGGACGATTTCTGAGCACCAAAAAGCATTCACAGTCAAGTGCAGAATTTGTGACTGGTGCACATTCTACCTCTGACCCTGTCAACATGTATCAAAAGGAAGAAGATCCATCAGAGTTGGAAAGTCATTTGTTGATGACCGGAGATAATGCGTGTTTAACTGGTGACGGTGTCGATTTCGGGCAGGCGGAGCTCATGTTTATGGGAAACTCTTCGAACATGGCTGGAGCACCACAATGCAGCGGGGGGTCACTTGCCTTTGGTGGAAGAAAGCGACGTGCTTCGATTGTCCGGTGAGAGATGGGACTGACTGAGCATAATGTTTTCCACTGTTTAGGCAAATCATCCTTGGCTTAGGCGCTTTTGTTTGTGTTTCATGTGTTGTTGTTAAAAATGTATGTGTCTTCTGAGAGTCCTTGTTGTCTGCATTAGCACTGAGCCCTTGGATTTGCCTTGTGTTTTAAAGTTGCCTTTGCTTGTGCTAGATTTTGTACTGGTTTAGAGTATTTTCTGCTTCAAACTTTTATGTTTGTGTTGTATCCACGTGTAATTTACTATGTAATGTTCTTGGTTTCAAATATGTTATGTCCTGCACTGGATTAATCAAGCTTGCTTCAACTTGTAGACAGATCAACACGTCTACAGATTGTCACCAGTGGAACCCCAAGTCTTCCAACTAGGTTTTAGTACGTTTTTGGTACCTATATTTTTTTTATTTTATTCTTTTTAAATTCAGTATTTTTGGTCCCAATGTGATTAATTAAGAGATTGTGACGTGTGAATTTTTTGTAAAAACGTCATTAATAATGACCAAAAATGATTAATTTTTTAAAAAAAACAGACAAATTAAAATTTTGAGGGTTAAAAACATATTTAGTTTTCAAATTATATTTTGTATATATGCAATATGGATATTCCTCAGCCAACATTTTAGCCGATGAGCGAAAATTATTCCCACTTTGTGGAAGTGTCATTTAATGAAAGTTGTTGATACCAAACCTAAAAACACTTCAAATGATATTAAATTATTTACGTTATTTATTAAAATATTTTATCGGATAGGATTTATTGACAGTCTAAAAGATTTACATCAAATTTTAATTATATGAAAAGTTATTTAAAAAATATGTAAAAAATATAAAAGAATAATAATTTTTTAATTGTTAAATTATTTGATTTGTATAGTTAAAATTTAGTGTAAATTTAGTGTCAATAAATCTTATCTCTATTAATATATTTTTAAAATAGTTTCTTTTATAAAATTTACTTATTGATTCATTGCCATTGGTAAATAGAATCATATACTTAAGTACATCCATGTTTGTCAGCTGTGAAGTAACCTAAAAATTTAGGTAATTACATTCTTGTTTAACTAGTTATAAATTTATATTTGCTTTAATATTATTAAATGTGAGTGTTTAAACAGTAATGAATTTGTTTATTTTAATGTTATTGATTATAATTTGATATTAAATTTAAGTTTGTAAAACTTTTAACATATTTTAAAACGTGAAGTTTTGATAGAGATTTCAAACTTCGCTTATGGTATGAGTTTTGCAAAATAATAATTTGTGTTATTAGTAATCTATATCGATGCGATTACATATAAAGCATTTTCATCGACAAGATTATTAATTATTTGATTAAATATTTGGAAAGGGTCGTAAATATGTTTTATTATTCATTTGAAAATTTAAAGATAAATGTTAAAAATGTAGTGCAAATATATTTATTTTAAAATAATTTTAAACAATTTTTTTAACATTTTGCTATGTTTTATTTAACTATAAAACAAACTAATACTTTAAATCGGTTTAACAAAACGATCCTTTATGTTTTTAGCAAAATAATTAAGTATCTTTTCTCAATTTTTGATAAAAAAAAGTTCAGTTTTTTTTTTTTTTCTTTTCAGGTGGCAAGAGTAAAATATTTATTCAATAGATAAATTTCTTGCCTAAAAAACTAAACTACGATTTCTCGCGAGATTTACTTGAATACTTATATGAAAATTTTTATGGTGTCTAAAGAAAACTGATAAATTTAAATACATTTAATAGATAAACTAATAAGAAATTAACGCATATAATTTTATATTCTATGTGATTACGTGATATGCATTTTTTTTTGTTGTTTCTGAAAAGTTGTATTTAACTATTTAAAATTATATAATAACTTCAAATATTAATTTTATCAAATTAATAAATTAAAATTTAGGTCCTTTATAGAAAATATTATGTAATCTTGTTTGAATGCTTAATCAAACAACAATAATTAATGGTGTCTTGTTGTGTAATGAAATTAACAAGTTTTGAGGATTCTTGATTATTATTTTTTATTTTATATAAAGTAAAATAATTTAACATAATTAAATATAGAAATATGATCATAAAACACAATGATCAATTTTGATGAGATTTAATGTAGCTATGAAATATAAATTTTTTATGTACGAGTGATATTGAGAGAAAGATCAACGTAAATAGGATATAATTTTTTACTTCTCTTAAACCCTACAATGATGACACTTCTCAACAAAGAAATGATTGATTTTATCTAATTTCTTTTATTAGATACTTAAATAAACTTAATATAAAAAATTAATTTTTATTTAGAATTTTCAATTACAAATTATCATTATTTTGACCGTACAACAAAGATTTTCATAAAATTCAACTTTTTTTTGTTATCTTCATCTCTTGTAAAATTAGTTCTTACAAAATTATTTTCCCAATTATAATAATTAAAAAAAATTATTTTAACAACTCTTTTAAAATCATATCACTAATAACACATAAATAATTAAATACACATGTTTAATTTATATTAAACGATATAATAAATATATTTAAACCCTTCAAATTTTGTAGAGTAATTAGTGACTCTTGTTTTCCTTAATCAAATATTTTTTTTTCAACTTAAAGTATTGCACATGATAATTTGATTTTTTTAAAAATAAAAATTACTAACCATATTACATGACTCAAGTCAAAATTAGTTTTAAGTTACCCACGTTAAGATATTGCAAAGGATATATAATGTCATATTTTAAAAATTATCTTAAATTTCTCAAACAAATTAGAAGATGTTGATCAATTAAACAAGGTTTCAAAAATTATCTCAAATTTCTTAAGCACTTTGAATATTGAGAATGGTGACTTGTGTTTAACTATTCCTATTTAAGCACTCTTGTATGGTTTTATTGCAATCAATTGTCATTTTTTTTTTTTTCCATCTATTCTAATTCAGATTTAACCTAGGTTGTGTAACTAAATGTGATAAGTGAATTTATTATTAAATTTTTTTATATATACAAATACTTAAACTTAAAATCTTATTTAAGCGATATTAAGTTATTTGTCACTCAAATTAACTTTCGTTAGTCAAACAGTTGTCATATTAGTTTTTAATTTTCACAATTGTAATATTAATTTGTTACTTAGAATATTACATATTTTTCTTATAATTAAATGACTAAAAATATCTAAATATTATTGTAATAATGAATACAAAATAGAGAAATTATACCAAGCTAATTCAACATAGCTGACAAATAATTAAAAATGTTAATTGTATTAATTAATTCAATTTCCAACTATATATAGAAATAAAACATATTTAAATGATTTTTACCTTTTGTACAAAAGTTGAATAAGAGAATACTTTCATACAACAAATATGAGAATAATTATTATTATTCTTGTCTTCATTCGTTGGGGAAGTATTGACATTGGACACTAGTCCATTTGCTTTATCATCTTTCCTCTCTCTCTTTTATGCTGCTTACCCCTTCTTTTTAATATTTCAATTAATTTACTGCTTGCATCTGATGTATATAATAAACTGAATAAATAATAATTTTTTAGTTGTTATTAACCTTAAAAATTCTATTTCAATATTTTAAATATTAATTTTTTTAAAAATATTTATTATATTCAAGAAATAAAATACAATAAATATTTGTTTAAATAAAATAATATTATTAATAATTATTTAAACATAACTTTGGTTTTGTTTAAGAGTTAATTTTAAGAAAAGAAGCAAAAAATTTATTAGAGCTTCATTATTTGAGAGTTAATTGTAAGGAGGTAAAAAGAAAAATATTTATTTGATGACAAACGTTGATAGTTTTTAAATATAAAAAAATTGCTAAATTTTAAATTTAAAAATTTATATAAAATAATAAGAATTTTTTTTGTAAATATAAAAATACAGTTTATACAAAATAAAAAAATTAAATAAAATAACAATTTTGATATCTAAAATTTGAAAATAAAATTAACAAAGGAGTGACAAAAATCTATTATAGCAAGAAAAAATGTAATTAAAACATAATTTTTAATTAATTTTAATTTTAAATTTTACACAGAACTAATTATTAACGAGAATAGTTTTTTTTAAAATGTTTTGTATTTCTAAAAAATATTATATCTTAAAAATTTTACTTTCATTTAATGTCATTAAACTTAAACTTTCCTATTTATATCTACTCCATTGATTCTACTTTGGGTGCTTCTGCTGCCAACTCTGTTTGTCACAAATGAAAAAATTATTAAATATTTTACAAGAAAAGACCATTATTTTTTTTAAAAATGGTCATATAGAAAAAGTAAAATAAAGTATATATATATATATATTTTTTTTTCTCATTCAAAATATTTTATTTTATAGTTATTTTGTAAACTATTGTGCATTTATAATATCACTATATTTTTTTTATATAGATCATAATTTTATAGACTATAAAATATTGAATTATAATATATAATATTCTAATTCATATATAAAAATTGGTACATGAACGTTTCATTTACTTAACTTATATTTTAATATGAATAAAGTCAATAGTAAAATTTAATTATAAAATTAAGATTCTTTTTAACATTTTCTAAATAATTTTTTTTAATATTTTAAAAGTACATATGGTACACGCTTATCCGTTAACATAATTATCTTTGATTTAAAAAAATATCAATTTTATTTAGAAAACACTATATTTTCCAAATTGTTTTTATAACACCCCGTTCGTTATTTGTGTTTTGCTTGTTATAAATAGTGTTTATTTTTTTAAAATTATATATGAATATTAAAATACCTAATTAAAAAGTTCAATAAATATTTATCTATAAATAAACATTTAAAATAAATATAAGAGATGAATCTGGTTAGGTAATTATATAATAATTTATTAGATATAATATAGAGTATAAACAGAAAAAGTATATTAAACTATTAGAACATTAAAAAATAAATTTATTAGAAGAACTGCAAAAAAATGGTTTATTTATTTGCTCTTCACTTTCCACTTCCCTCTTAGTTGTTGTTCTACGTATCTGTCTTTGCAGTTTGTAACACTTGAAAACTGAAAGGGGTAATGGACGGTGGAGCACACTACAACCCTCGCACCGTCGAAGAGGTTTTCCGAGACTTCAAGGGTCGCAGAACCGCCATGATTAAAGCCCTCACCACTGGTCTCTCTCTTTCTCTCTCTTAATTCTCTTTTTTCCTTTATTATTTATTTATTATTTTATCCTTTTGCAGATGTTGAGGAGTTTTACCGGCAGTGCGATCCTGGTTAGGGTTTACCCCTTTCTTCTCTTCTGCCTCCTTTCGTTTTTGTTTTTTTGCCTCTCTTTACTCTCGTTTTTTTTTTTTTCTATTATTTTGGAGGAAAGAGTTCTGTGTCTGATTTCTGCTGTGATGGTTACTTAATTTTACTGCATTGTGTGTGAGTGATGAAAACTGGCCTTTTTCTTTCCTAGTAAGTTCCAGTTTTTTTTCCCTTTTAATTTTGAACTTGTTGAGCTCACATTAGTGAAGGTGGCTAGTGATTTTGGTTTGCGTCGATGCTTTGTGGGGGTGAAGTGGTGAACTTGTTTTTCATCTTTCTTTGATATTTATGGATGATGTTCTTACCTTCGCAGACCCTCAAACCAAACTATATGAAGTAAACGTTTTTCTTCTTTTGACCTATAGCTATCTTCTTTATTTTCAAACTGTTTGGAGGAACTTATTTGTGATTTTTCTTTGCAATAAGCCCACGTATTGAGCTTTTTGATTTTATTGTTCATTTGCCAGGTTTTGAACTTGTAGAAAGAAGCCCTTATAAAAGCTTAGCTTAGACGATTGTTATCAATCTCAGATAGCTGCACCTAGCAGCTGATCCAAAAAATGTTATAGCGGTATAACACACAGTGGAATGGCCACTTTTATAATATTTTTATATAGATTATATAATTTATACCATAAACATATAAATGCTTAAGAATTAAAATACTACTCAAAACTCATGATATATTCATAATTAACAGTAAAAATTCACAGGTCTTAAGCCAAAAATACAAGTAAATAACTAAATGAATAGAAAAGGTCAGCAACAAAACCAACATGGGAACCTTTTCAGAGTTCAGAGAGGTAGTGTTTTGAAACAGAGGATATGAAGATAATAAAAGCCCTAACTTTTCCTTAAGGTCTGAAAATTGGGATTAATCTCATTTTTATTCCCCAATACCCCCCTAAATAACACTGGAAGAGGGGCAAACGTGGGAGGGGGGGGGGGCGAGGGTTGTTAATCCCCAGTGGCATTGTGCAGCTCTAACATGCTATTTGCAGCAATTTTGCCCACTATTTAAGCTGTGACAGCCGCAAATGAAAAATGCTCCATGATGGCTTTCAAGGAGCAGACAATGGTCCCTCTGTGCTGAGACTGTGTTATATTGTCACTATTGCTAGCTATTAATAAATCTGGCTTGGATGTAACTGTTTTTATAGTAATGTTGGATGTACACATGTGTGAATAGCTTACCTAAGTGCTTGTTTAACAAAAGATTATGTCACAATTTAAGCTTATTTTGCTACTTTTTGTGGTGGTCAATCCCAAATAGCATGTGGAGCAGTTGACCCCAAAAATGCTATAATGGACTAGCAGGTACCAGGATGACCACTATTTTGAAGTTTTAACATACACTTAACATAGTTTATACTACTCATATACATTTCCTGAAAAATAAAATAATACTCAAATTAAAGACATTCTAAATTAATGATCAAAATTTAGAGTGTGTGAACTTAACACATGTCTAACAAGCCAGAATTGAGTCTCACCAGAAAATGACTGAGTAGGCTGGAAAATGACCCAAACAGAGGTGAGCCTAGGAGGAGATAGAGTGGGCGACCAACCAGAGATGAGAATTGCTGGAATCTGGCTGGAAAAGTGAATTCTGTCTGTAAAACAGCATGGGTTGAGGGGGCAGAGAGCTATTGGGTGCACTGTGCACAAAAACAAACCCACAAGGTCCAGAACAAGAAATGTGTGTGTGTGTGTGTGGAAGGGGGGTGTGGATCCCATTATAGCCCTCCTAAAACAGCTTCAAATGGTAGTAAATGGAGGGCAAAAGGGCTTTTTGCCCGCTGTGTGAATTGCAGCCGTGATGGTCATGACATTGGCCACAATTACTGCTGCTCCAGCCGCGACACTGAACTGCAATGCTAGAGGCTTCAGGGGAGTGCCAGGGGGCTGCTCTGTGCCATGACAACGCTATAGTGCTGATATTGAGTGCTATTAATTACTATATGCTTTATTGTGAAGCTTATTTAAATAACTTAGAAAGAGCTTATAGAAGGGTGATAAGCCACTTTTATAAGCTTAATAAAATAAATTCACTTTTCAGCTTAAGTGCTTATCTGACGTGATAAGTCCAGAAAAGCTCAATACTCTTCCAAACACCCCTAACTAAATATTAGTGAGCTGCCAAAGTCCATTCTTTTCTTGAACCCTTTGAAGGGTCTCTCTGCAAACTAGCTTATGGTTTTTTATCCAAATTTGGCTCAATACTAGTGATAAGTATGCCCGTGAAGTCATATTTTGAGATGGTTAGTATGGAAGGCCATAATATTCTTATTTTATTAAGATTCTATTTCAATGGTGTTAAATTTGCAATTTAACATGTAGAATTGTTCATTTCCATGTGTTTGAACCATAGAATGATCCCAATCCCAGTAGAAAACTTGTTGGTCTAGGGCAGAATCTGTAGGAACCTGACATCTTAATGATCCCAGCTGGTGCACCAAATCCAGCAACAACCCAACTCTAACCCAGAAACAAAAACCTGCTGAATCATATCTTCATCTATTCTGGAGTGCTACTGAAATTAACCCAGAAAAGCCTTTGGCCTTGGCTGATGTGAACTTGGAGCTGCAATTGGATTATTGAAAGTCTGGTCTCTGCTCTGGAGCCTAGGAAAGAAAGCACAGTTACAACACAGAACATAGATAACTACACCATGGACATGGGTATGCAGCTAATATTAGAAATAATAGAATGAAACATGTGCAGCTGTGGGATAACATGTAAAATTAGTGTAAAACATATATTTTTTATTAAAATAGAGAATTAGTGTGTGAAAATGAAAAATTTAAATAAATAAATAAATGAACGTAAAAAACTTGCTAAATGTGGTTAGGAGTATCTGAGGTGTCTGACATGGATACATGTTCGACATGGATATGGTGCTGTATGCAAGTTTTCATGCTCCTTGGATGCTGAGTGGACTGGGTACTGCAATTACCTCTCTTACTGTGTAAAGCCAGTTCTCTCTGTTTATAGATGCTGAGGGCTGGATTGTTTTTTGGAAGTGGAATTAGGAATTTGGCTCATTATAGACAGGGTGCTGTCGTACTGATGTGTAGTTAAGTTGTTATTTTGTATGAGTTTGATACTGTTAAAAGTTTGTGATATTTGGGATAATTAAAGGTGCAAATAGTTGTCAATTATGTTAAATTAACCTTTTCATTGTTTTTTTCTCCTTTGCTTCCATTAGCAATTAAAAGATCATTGATGGTAAAGGCATAATGTATAACACTTTTCTATTTTTTCTTGAAAAACTTTACTTTCCATTTTGATAACATTTTAATGAATCAATATTTGGTTTGTATTACTTCTGTCTTTTGAAATCTGTAACATTATATACTTCATCCACCTAGGGTGAAATAACCTCTTATGACACACCTATTTTATATCATTTTAAGAATTTATTAAATTATTAGTAATAATATTTAAGGTATTTTGCCTTTTTTGTTATTTGTGTTGTATGTATACATTATTTTTTAATTTTGTTATATGAGTTTGAGTGACAAGCTTGTTTAATATCTTTTCGCACTTTATATTCTTTTTTCCTATTTTTTATGGTTTAGGTGCCCATGGTTTCTTGGTTTTACTTTTCTAATTTAGATATTTGACAGACTTTGAATCAAACATATGGGGTGAATGAAGCTTTTTGTTTACTTCTATTTTTGACTATGTGGAAATGAAAAATTGTTAGAAGTGGATTTTTGTAATTTTCTATTTTACTTGATTTCTTGGTTTTAATCTTCTAATTTTGCTGAATGAAGCTTTTGGTTTACTTCTATTTATGACTTTGGGGAAATGAAAAATTGGTAGATCTGGATCTTTGTGTTTTTCTATTTTGCTTTCAATGAGTAAGACTAATTCCCTAGCATATGATATATTATTGGTTTTAATAGCTGAAACTAGCTTTATTTAGCAGCTTCATTATCTCTCAGTAATTTGCAAGTTAAAATTAGATGTTGAATTGCATTATAGTATTTAGCTGTTTTGTTTTTTACTTTTACATGTAGCTCAGAAATCTTCCTAACCAATCCTGTATTTTATCAAACAAATTTGTCCATTCTCTTATTTCATTCTCTTTTGTATGTTCAAATTCTTGTATTATGTTGTAAATGATAAGCAAAGCAGAAAACATTATTAGAAATAAACTACTTTGTAAAATTTATTGAAGCATTATTTGTTTACCTGTTGTACATCAGAAAAGGAGAATCTTTGTCTTTATGGATTTCCCACCGAGCAATGGGAAGTTAATTTGCCTGCTGAAGAAGTTCCTCCTGAACTTCCCGAGCCTGCATTGGGCATAAATTTTGCTAGGGATGGGATGCAAGAAAAGGACTGGTTATCTTTAGTTGCTGTTCACAGTGATGCATGGCTACTATCAGTGGCTTTCTACTTTGGGGCAAGATTTGGTTTTGATAAAGCTGACAGGTATGATAGTTTTTTTCTTCAATCATTTTCTGTGTAATTATTTCAGCAATTATATTCTGCATTGCATGAAAACATTTGAATGCAAGCCATTCTTTTGTACTTTGAATTTATGAATGATTTGATTTAATTTTTGTATCTGTGCAGTATGTAACATCTGATTATTCGTTTGACTTAAATTATAATGCCTGAATAAGAATGTTTTATATGAAAAGATTTTCAGTCAACACAAACAGTCAATATGACATTAACAATATCTGTCTACCTCATGTAGATTAGAGCATTGTTTTATTTATGCAATTGCAATAGGAAAAGCAGAAGTGAAAAAGCATAGGCAAGGCAATATTTGTGTCTGGATCTTTCCCTTATAGGATCAAAATGGTTTTTGCAATTGAACTATTTCATTAACAATGTCATGTTTGCCTACTTGTTAGTCATTGTACTCATCAGGAGATTCTAATCTTCTCTCTTTATAAGAAAACAGGGGTTTGACACACAGCATTGTTGCAGGGGTCTACCTGACTAACTGTTAGCAATTAAATTTCTGTATGTGCAGGATCTACATAACAAGCTGTTAGCAATAAATTTTTTGTGTTTGTGTTGGAATACAGAACTTACATGTTGCTGTATATCAAAGATGGCAAAATGTGGAAAAACAAAAGTTCATTCAAAAAGCTAATATACTAATGATTTATATCCTGATATGTGATTACGCATAAATCTTCATGCAGGAAGCGCCTGTTCACTATGATTAATGATCTGCCAACAATATTTGAGGTTGTGACTGGATCTGCAAAGAAACAGGTAAAGGAGAAATCACCAGTTTCAAACCACAACGACAACAAATCGAAGTCCAGTTCAAAAGGGGTAAAATAAAATTTCTTGTTACCTCTACTCATCCTTGTATATTATTTTTTTTCTATTTATTTTTTGGTATCATAATTGCAATTTTCATTGTCGTACTCTAGTTCGGCAGATACACTAGCTTTGTCACTATTGTAGATCCATATGTTGGTCTGAGTAGAAGTAGGAAATGTGTAATTAGCATAATGCTAAATAGGGTTATTACCATGCTGTTTACTTGTTCATTTATTTCGTTCATAACATGTCATTTTTACATGATTGTCTACTCATTGTAACAAAATAAAAATAGCGAGCATCTGAATCTGGGAAGTTCTCAAAGCAAGCAAAGGATGAGGATGAGGGATTGGACGAAGAAGATGAGGAGGAGCATGGAGATACCTTGTGCGGCGCATGTGGGGAGAACTATGCATCTGATGAGTTTTGGATTTGTTGTGACATATGTGAGAAATGGTTTCATGGCAAGTGTGTGAAGATCACTCCTGCCCGAGCCGAGCACATCAAACAGTATAAGTGCCCCTCTTGCAGCAATAAGAGAGCACGGCCTTGATATCATAGGGATGTGGGTTGGTTCTCACCCCTGTAAATCTGCTGGACTGCTAACTAGTTAGTTGCTTAGACATTCTGTTTTGTGCCATGTTGGTGCGTCGTAGGTATTCACTAGTTTGGTCATGTTAACTTATGTGGATAAAAGTGTTTTAATATTTGATAGTTTGCAGGGTATGAACTTCTCTAACCTTTGCCCTGCATTGGGATATATATTTTTCTTAGCACCTGATAACATATTTGTGCAGCAGGCTTCATTTGTTATATATTCTCAATTTTCTTTCATGTTTGCTAGAATGCTACATTGGATTGATCAGATTTATGATCTATCCGCGTGGCAGCATGGCATCCACATCAGCTTTGAAAATACGACCCAAGTTGGCTTAAGTTACACATTTTAACTCAGATTTTCAGAGCATTATAGTGCTTCTAGATTTAGAAACACTGATAAGCTAATATAACATGCCAAATATTTCCTGAACGAAGAGAGAAATTGGCCAAATTATAGATGAACTGGGAAAAAAATGTTAGATACTAATGGATATAGTCCCATAACTAGGGTTTTAATGTTTGAGATCTTGTAACATGAGGCACTATAGAGTAGTAGTTTATTATACTGAGGAAAATACATTATATACCTGAATAGTGAACGCTGTGGACTTCTAATTTGTCTTTATAAAATTTAATTTAGTCACTTTGTGAAATATTATAAATTTTTTATCTACTACCTTCTTTTAACTACATTTTTGTTACTAGATTTAAAGATTAAAATAAATGAAATTTTACAACATTTTGTTGTTAAGGATTAGAGCAAAAGTTTTGTAAAAGTCAAGAATAAAATCCAAGGTACACTATCTTACAAACCCAAATAGAAATTTTCTCCGCTAATAGTTAGAAGTGTGATGCTTCGAGCTGTGGCCAGCAGTAGCATCCTCGGAGGAGGGGAAGCAGGTGCTGATAATGATGAGATTACATTTTGCTATAATTGTTAAGAGACTCTTAATTTTCTTTATTTCACTTCTTATTACAGTGGTAGGATTCAGGGCACCCAATAAATTTTCTTTGCTGGGTGATTAAGCTGTGACGAATCATTGCAACTCCTATGGGGCTCCAATTCATTAGTGTATCGTGGTCGTGGAATAAATGATTATTTTCTTCATATATCATAATCATAATCATAATCAATAAAGCCATTGATTTATGGTCTATTAATAAAATCAGCAATAATTAAATCTATATTTGAATATTTTATGTTATATATCAAATAACACGATAACATACTGATAAGGGAATACGTATTCATTGTAAGTAATATGATAGTATTCATGACAGTACATAAATAATTTATTTTAAATAAATTCTTAAATATTTTATAAGTATATAATTGAAAAACAGAATACTAAGAAAAATGTTTAACCTTATAATTATCGGGGTGTCTAGATGGGGTTATATGTTTTTTAAGAAAATTATTTCGATAGTTCTATGTTGAAGTTTATTGAAATAGATTTTTATGGTGTTTAGATAAGTAATCTAATCAAATATTTATTTGAAAAATTCTTATTAAATAAAATTTTATTCATAAATTTGCGACAAGAAAATTCAAATAAGTTTTAAAAAATTAGACATGTCTCTTCAAAAAGCTTATTGAAATAAATTTTAAAAATAATACGTTACTCTTTGAAATTCAAATCAATTATTCTAAATATCTCCTCAATTTATTTTGATATATTTCTTACTAAATTGGTGTTTAACTAAATTATTTAGCTATACACGTTCTAAAAAATATTGGTTATACAGGCTAAAGTTGCTTTCCTTTGAACTGGTTTCAACAACGAAGTTGCTGGCTTAGAAGGAAGAAACAATGTCCTATTTTAAGGAAGAGAAAGTTATCCAACTCAAACAATACTTACAAAACATATTTTTTTATTTTACTTCAAAGAAATAAGTAAAAATTCAAAGTTATATCACGTTAAATGTAAAATAGTATCTTACTTCGTTTGAATGGTTGAAGTCCGTGGATTATTATATTTGATGATATCTTAATAAATCTATGACAGCCTTAAGTGTGGTGTCCTTGTTATTGACCTCAAAAAAAAGTAGTGTTGCTCATCTGATTTTGCATGCTGACACCAAATTTTCAACATAGCAATTCGACTAGCTTGACGGAAGTGTCATTATCCCACTCATGTGGAACCATTTCAATGAATTTTATGACAATGGATTTTAATGAATCAAATAAAGGGACAAAACGAGTGAATATTGAAACTATCTAAATCGCTTAGTTCCCTTTCCCATTTTTCTTTATATGGTTAGATTTAATTAAATTAAGTTCATATAAATTAAATTCTAGTTATTACTACTTCCATATTCATGGTATTTAAGTAGCTTTTTATTATTATTATTTTAGCATAAATTGTGTTTCCCTCTTAGAGATTTTTAAATTATACTCTCAACTTCTCTTGTTTTAAAACATTTACCATTTCTCCCTAAAAGAGATGAATAATTAAACATGTATAACCATTAAATCTATTTTTAAAGTAAATAATCTTTTAGAAATTTTCTTTCTCTCGATTTGATTGTCAGCATTATTGAAAGTTGACCATTGGTTTTGATATTATTTTTGTATGACTTTAAAATATGAAATATAAATTATAGATTAGGTTCTAAATCCAATAATAAGGGTGCTTTAAAATTTCATTCTATTTTCTAAAACATTAAAATAAATAATAAAATGTTCAATATTAATTATGGTGATACTAAACATTGTAAGAAAAAAGATAAAATATCATTCATAGGTGTACACAGTTATTCACCAATGTTAAGAATGATATTTATATTAAAATAAATTAAGGGTAACACATTTATTTCTCCTGAGAGAAAAATATGTTTTCAAATAAGAAAAAAGTAGGTATAATTTTTTTATTAAAACCATGTGACTCCAATTATTTTTTGTACTTACATTAAAAAAATGAGAATTGAACAGCCAGCACGTATTTGTGACACGATTTTAACATTATGCATGTTTATAAAGTTTAAAAAATAACAAATATTTTGTGCACAAACAAACGGAGTCAATTGCAAACAAATACAGGGAGGTTGCATCAAAGCATAGTAGGAGAATATGAAGATCATTATTCGTAGTCATAGAAATATTGCTTTCTTCCTACAAAACTAAGTGTCTCCAAGAATCCCAACAATGGCATTATGAGATTGTTATGGTGTATGAGCCATCAATTGTGCATGGAAGTTGAAATTGATCACCAAGAGCTCCCCAAACTTCCAACTGATAAAATCAAGGGATTGTTATTTGATCAGAGGTGGGTCTCTTTAGTAACAATTACAATTATATAAACTGAAAAGAAAAATTATTTAACAGCAGAGTGTATATAATATTTTGAATTTGGAACTGTGCCAAGTAGTTCTTAATGACTTTGGTGCAATGTCCCATTTCATTATGTCTCAGCTTGCGCATTATACACAATCATAATTAACCATGTAAATGAAGCCTCTGATTATTGTAGAAACAATAAATTACCTGGTCCCAGCAAACAAGTTGTGAAAATCTTGCTGTAAAGACACGCTTTTAAGAACCTGAAAGAGTAAGGTTAGTAAATATTAGTTAATTGTTACTTACAAGGATTTCTGTAAAAAAAATATTACTAATAGGAATGAACATGAGAATTAACTAAACCATGGTAACATCAAAGTTGATAAGGAAGTCCTTTGATTAATGAAGCCAACACATGCATAGCAGATGTATAATCAAGACACAATCTTCAGCTACTGAGCTGAGATTTTACGTTTCTTACAATCACAATAGGAAGACGTAGCAATTTTTATGAATCTAAATGCTAAATTGGTTTACAGAAGATATAATGTCCAAATATATATAACTTTTTACATTAAGTTAAAACCTGATTCATTTTCATTGCAAAACTTGTTCCAAAATCAGCAAACAAAAAAATGTCATGTCATTATGGTAATTAACGTTTTCATGTAAAATAAAAGCTTTCTAACAGTTCTTTAAAACACATGGCATCATTCAGTTCTTTGACAACATAACTCTTTGTTGTTCTAATGGATTAATATTTTATTCTTAGTTTATTTGTATAAGCAACTGTTTTGATGATCAAGAATATTACACACTACAAGGACATTGAACAGAATGCAGTTCTACTGTCAAATAATTTATCTGAACAGCTAGCCGTGATGCCTAAAAACACAAATTCCAATATGAATTTCAATGAAATAAATCAAGTAAAAGCACATTGAACTAAAGTGAACACCCAGTCACTTTTTCTAATTTGAAAAACATGATTTAAGAAACAACCACTGCTGAGTGCCGACTAAACTTCCTTAATTTGTTATCTAATTTTTTTTATCACAATTTATTTATTATTTCTTGACTTTGTAAACCCAATGCCTGTACGTTCATTTCTTCTTGCAAGTCAAAGGATGAGATGCAATAGTTTTAGCTGGAATCAGACAAAGTTCGGCATAAAATATTTTGCACTTCTGGAAAAAAAAAAAAAACTTGCAGAAAAGAAAAATGTTTGTAAATAAATTTGCTTGCTACTTTCAGTTTTAATTAATTACAAAAATTCCAGAAGTAATTTCAACGTAGAGAGAAAAAGACGTGAAAAATATCCTTGAGTCTTTTTGGACAGAAAAGATTTGAACTTGATTAAGTTGGGTGTACAGAAAATGATATTTCTTCTTTAAATATTAAGTTAAAACCTGATTCATTTTCATTGCAAACCTTGTTCCAAAATCAGCAAACAAAAAAATGTCATGTCATTATGGTAATCAACGTTTTCATGTACAATAAAAGCTTTCTAACAGTTCTTTAAAACACACGACATCATTCGGTTCTTTGACAACATAACTCTATTGTGCTAGTGGATTAATATTTTATTCTTATTTTATGTGTATAAGCAATTGTTGTGATGATCAAGAATATTACACACTACAAGGACATTGAACAGAATGCAGTTCCACTGTCAAAACGGTATCATGGCATCAAATAATCAAAAGATACCTAAACAAATAGTTTCACCAAAACTTACTATTTTCCATAAGGTTGCTTTTGCATAAATAACTGCCTAGTATTGGTTTTACATGCTATTTTGCTCCAAAGCTCATGCTATGAAGACGGAGGCTATGTATTTTTAAATGTGTCAACTCAAAAAAGTGATGGCTTAACTTTTTTATATCATTTTCTAAAACCAATGGAATAGTTCATGGATGTCTTGCTTATTAAACCACAATGACACATTTTGTTTAAAATCAGCATGTTCAATAAAGTATTTCTACATGGAAGCAGGATGCCCATATGCTACACAAACAAATTTCAGTCACTGTCCTGTAAACACATAATAAATAGAACATTGGTAGAGGTCCTAAGAATTAGCTGTCAATTATGGATGATTGCCGAGGCATAAACAAGATCATCGCTTACTATTTTTCTTTCATGGAAGTAAATGTTCAGGTGGCAAAGAATTATAATTTCCTGCAAAGAAAAAATAAAACGGATGCCTCAGCTTGTAACATCCGAATAGCATAACTAAAATGGACAGCCATGAATAAGATATTCACAATCAACTAGGTACAAAAAATACATAGACAAATGTATTAGAAATGTCATGCAACCGTGTGAAGTACAATGAACAGCTTAAAATGCCAAATCAACAGAGAAAGATAATAATATATCAAACCATCACTGTTATTGTTTATAGTTGGTCTGCTGTACCGTTATTATCAAAAGCCAAGCTTCCTCAGTAAATATTCAGCAATTGAGATGTTCTATCACGACAGTAAAATCAAAAGCCCTCTTCAGCTCCATCAATAGGGGTATATCCTCCAACGAAAATAACTTATCTGAACAGGTAGCCGTGATACCTAGAAACACAATTTCCAATATGAATTTCGATGAAATAAATCAAGTAAAGCACATTGAACTAAAGGGAACACCCAGTCACCTTTTCTAATTTGAAAAACATGGTTTAAGAAACAACCACTGCTGAGTGCCGACTAAACTTCCTTAATTTGTTATCGAATTTTCTTTATCACAATTTATTTATTATTTCTTGACTTTGTAAACTCCATGCCTGTACGTTCATTTCTTCTTGCAAGTCAAAGGATGATATGCAATAGTTTTCGCTGGAATCAGACAAAGTTCGGCATCAAATCTTTTGCACTTCTAGAAAAAAATAAAACTGGCAGAAAAGAAAAAAAGTTTGTAAATAAATTTGCTTGTTACTGTCAGTTTCAATTAATTATACAAATTCCAGAAGTAATTTCAACGTAGAGAGAAAAAGACGTGAAAAATATCCTTGAGTCTTTTTGGACAGAAAAGATTTGAACTTGATTGATAAGTTGGGTGTATAGAAAATGATATTTCTTCTTTAAATATTAAAGATAATGAAAAAGATGCAGAAAATGATTGAAATGGGAAGTGTAGATGGACAAAATACCTGTTGCTGTTGGTAACCCTAAGTCACTTAATCCATCTATGATCAACTTCAATTCCACGGATGTGGGAAACTTTGGGCCAAATTTCAACGTGCTTCTCTTGACAGAGCTTTCCCAGCAAAGGGGTTTCATATATTTGGAGTTTTAACAGAGAGGGAGGCAGCCTTTCTCCCACTATACTCTTCAGCTTGGAGCAGTTTGAGATGTTCAAAACTTGAAGGGAGGTGAGATGGGATAGGCCCTTGCAATCCAATGTCTCCATACTTTCAAATTCATACAGTCCCAGAGCGGTAAGAGAGGGAAGCTGTGGCAACAAAGGGAATGACTTCCCACTCTTACATCCAATGCTAAGATCAGTGAGACCCTGAAGCCCCCCCGTTGATGACAGACATCTCAGTAGTTTCTCACAATTATCGATATTAAGCTTTGTCAGGTTTGGCGGGAGACCCCCTTCAGGAAATGCTTCGATTTCAGGGCAATCCCTTATTGACAGATCTTTCAACTTCGGAAGCAGAGTATTCATGCGACCAGGCAGCCACTTCAACTTGTCGCAGTTGCTGACACCAAATCCAGTCAAGTTGGGTGCAGCAAACCCTTCTGTCGGGAACCACGCTAAATTGGGGCACTCACTAATGCTGAGACTGTGAAGATTAGAAACCTGTGACTGTGCCACCGACAGAGATTCCAGATTTTTACATTTGTAGATTGTCAGATACTTGAGATTAGGAAACACTTCTGATGGGAAAGATGAGAGTGAATCAAAGCTGTTGGTGATTTCCAGCGATTCTAACAGCTCATGTTGTTGCTTCGGGAATTCTAGTTTTCCACAATTCCAGATGCGCAGTCTTTTCAAACATTCTGGTAAACAATCCGCCACAAACGATACTGCAAGCGAACAATCAGAGATTCTTAAATCACGGAGACAGTTAGGTTGGGTTATAGCAAAGGCCCCAAACATGGATCCCACCATGTCGCACCCATTAATTGACAAATTGTGCGCTGACATTGGTAACTCTTCAAACCTTACTTTGATGCTTTTGGATATAGTTAAATGGCGAATTGTGGGAGCTCGAGGGAGAGAAGAAACAAGATCACCACATCTGTAAATCTGTAGTGTTTCTAAAGCAGGAAGGTGCTCAGGCAACTGTCCCCTCAATTTGGGACAATCATCTATTCTAAGATATTTAAGTTTAGGAAAAGCTTCATCTTTAAACGAATACCACTCCTCCCAACATGGCATATTTTGAAATGACAGATACTCCAAGGACAAAAAGGGTCTTTCTAAAGAAGAATGACCATTATCGTTCTTGTAAAATTCGGTACCAACAGTCTTAAGCCCATCAAAATTATGAATCCGCAAGGACTTGAGAGAGGATAGTTGTCCAAGTGAAGGAAGCATACAACAATTCCTGCAAGAGCTGAGACATACTTCAGTCATACTGTGGTAGGAAGAATGTCCTACCCAATCTGGAAATCTCGTACCCCTGTAGTTCACGATGAATAGATATTCTAGGCCATTGTGAGGTTGTAACTTGTCATATACTTCTCTTTCAGCATGCGATGAGGTTGTATTCAAATCACTATCCCTAGAGCACCGCAAGGACAACCTTTTTATGAAAGCCTTATCCATTATTCTTGCCTCTGCTGCTTCACCACTGTCAGTAACATTTTCCAAGTCACGAATCAGCAATGATCCGTGAAGATTTGAAAGGCCTCCTAATTCCTTTATGCCATTATCTTCATGTTTGCCCACGACGAATTCCCTTAAAAACTGCAAATGTTTTAGTTTGCTCATTCCCCCAGGCATCTCTTTCAAAGAACTTTCTCTTGTATCAAGATGTCGTAAGTTCACAAGATTTTGCATGCCACTTGGCAACATAGTTAGACTATAACATTCATACAGCTTCAGTGTTTGTAGATGGTACAATTTGGTCAATGATTCTGGCAATGTTTTGATACTTGTCTGAGAGAGATCCAAATAACGTAGATGGATCAATTCACCTATAGAATCAGGCAATATATCAAGTTCCCGACAACTGTTGAATGACAAAACTCTTAGGTAATTAAACTTTGATAGTATGATCAAAATGGCACTTTCAAAGCTGAACGAAGGACGTGAGAAATCAACTTGCAAAATAGTTCTTAAAAATTTTAATTCATCAATAGCATTGAAATTTTTTGAGATTGGATGACTCAACCTTCCATAAGACAGATGACGAGTATGAATCTTAATCTTGTCAACCGTCCCAAGTTCTTCTGACCTAAAATAGAAGTCTCCAGCAACAGATATCGCAAGGTCATGCATGAGATCATGCATCACGAAATGATTGTCATTATCATTTTCAAGTTGTTTGAAAAATAATCTGGAAGCTAATTCATCAAAATATTCAGCACCTACTTCTTCTAAAGTCTTTCCTTTCTTTGGTTGCTCTAAAAGACCTTCTGCCATCCATAATAAGATTAATTCATCTTTTCCAAATTTATAATCCTTGGGATAAAGAGAACAATAAGCAAAGCAACGTTTTAAAGGTGGAGGGAGATGGTAATAACTTATTCTCAATGCTGGAATGATCTTACTGTCGTTAGCAGAAAACCCCCACATTTCATTAGTGAGTATAGCATTCCAATCCTTGATATTGTGTTTTGCTCGCAAAAGGCCTCCAAGTGTTTGCGCTGCTAAAGGTAATCCCTTGCACTTCTTAACAATCTCCCGACCAATGTTTTCTAGAATCAAATTCCCGTTAGCTTTGGGAAAACACGCATGATCTGCAAACACTGACCAACACTGTTCATCGGACAAATGATTTACATGGTAAGGTAGGCAAGTTTGGACAACGGCAGCAACCTTTTCACTACGAGTTGTCACGAGAATTTTACTTCCCTTAATCCCATATTGAAAAGGTGTTTTAAAACTACTCCAACCATCATAATCATCACTCCAAACATCATCCAGAACAAAAAAGAATTTCTTTCCTGCTATTCTTTCCTTCAAATCAAGTTGAAGTAAATCTAAATCCATCTTCTTACAAACACCAGAGGTAAGTGACTCTATTATAGTCTTTGTAGTCTTAACAATATCAAATTCTTCAGAAACACAAACCCATGCTTTCAAATCAAACTCCTTCATCAAATTTTCATTATTATACACCCATTGGGCTAAAGTGGTTTTTCCAACACCACCTATACCCACAATAGGGATCACAGATATTTGATCATCAGTATCATCTTTCAATATATGAGTAACTGCATCTTGGTCATTCTCCCTGCCATATATATTCCCTTTGACGAGAGAAGTAGAGGGAGTCCTCCAAGAGAAGTTCTCCCTGGTAATGTGTTTGAGATCTAGGATATACTTGCGATTTTCAATATCTTCTATTCTTCTAACAACCTCTTCCATCTTATTGACAATCTCCCTATCTTGGAAATGAAGAAAGCGAGGGAGAAAGTTACTAACCTTCTTCTGAGTTGCAGCTTGGGTGAAAACACGATCTAACAAGTCATCAGCTACGTAGACAGCATCCCTGAGATTATGGAGCCAGTTCTTGACACTTGGGTTATTGATTTGCTTCTGCTCAGCATCAATAAGCAGAACTTCAGCTGCACAGAGAGCATTATTCAACCTTTGCAGCAAGTCTTGGTCAAGCTTCTTTCCTTGGATCAACTTCACAAACTCAGCTGAAGACACCCTCTCCAAAACAACGTTAATGAAAGCAGAGAGAAAAGCTCCACCCACAAGTGCTTCCGCCATGATTGATCAAATTAGAGGAGAGAAAATGGTAGCAGTAGCAAATGGTAGGAATTGCAGACCCTCATACTTAGTTAACATAAAGAAATTGACTTAACATGGTGATGTGGTCAACGTCAACGTGATTAGATCTGTGGAATTACGGGATATTATCATCTTACATATACCTACAGCACTAATTGTTAATTAGCGTTGATTGATTTGAACCGTAGCTGGAATTGGTGGAACTGAGGACAAGATTGTTAAATAATGTTAATGGATAAGAACGTGCAATTCTCCGAACTACTTTATATCAAAATGAAGACCCCGTCGTCATACAGCATTTTATTGTCACCGTTCCTTTTTAAGAAATATTTTTTATGTAATACGGATTCATAAAATTAATAATAGTAATAATAATAGCAATAAAGTTAATTTTTCTTAACATGATATATGCATATCAAATAAAATTTTTATCTTCAATTTGTAAATGCATTTCTTACTATAAATTCACACTAATATATAGTAATAAAATAATAACTAATGGTTATAGATAACTTTATAAAAATATAAACTATTATTTTTTTATTTTATAATAGAATAATCATATATATATATATATATATTATTTTATGGTTAATTTAATATAATATTTTATTGTAGTATATCATAAACAAATATTTTAATATTTTTTACAATTATGATTATATGATAATATTATAATAAATATGCATATTTATTTATATGTATGATATTTAAAAACTATATATTATTGTTGGAGGGAGATAAAATTGAAGTGAACAAAATAATAATCAAACTTGGATATTAATTATGTAATTTTAAAATGGACATAGAAGCTTGCTTTTATATATTTATGAATTATAACTATATGGTTAAATTATAATAGTTAAATGCATATATTTATTTGTGTGTATATATTAATATATATAAGAGAAAAATAATGATATTTTACACAAAAATCACTTATAAGAGTGGTAATAAACATATATTAGTGGCAGTGAAGACACTTGTTTTACCCAATAGGGAATTTGATTGATATAAAGTTAAAAAATTACAAAATTTATGGTATAATACTCAATTGTTGGAACTATAAACAGCTTATAAAAGTACCGCTGAAATTAGAAGATAAAACAAATATTAACATTTCAGATTAGTTTTCAAAACCAACCCCACATGCAAAATGCTCTTTCAAAATCATAGACCAAAAAGTAATTGCCAGCAAACATTTTAATCACAGGGACAAGACCATAAGGGTGCAGCTTAAATTTGCAATTGCAATATTAATTAACATTGTGCAAGAATACTCCACCTATTTCTGGTTGTGAACTGCAATATATTTTACCCAATGTTAATGTACAAGCACAGGTTCCATATGACAAAAATACAATAAATGCATGCAAAAGTTACAAGCGAGTTTACATAAGGAAAAAATGTGCCCACAACAAAATCCATCATGTTGTATCTCCAAATTGCAATTATTCAAGGACCAGTACAATTTCATTGATGCTCTAACAACCAAACAATCCTTCAGCACAAATTTCTGATTGAAGATGAGTTTAGAAATCAACAACTCCGAAAGATAATAAAAATCTGAACAATGGACTTCAACTAAGCCTTATAGTGTCATTTGGTATAATGACATTGGGATTTCTTATATGAGGATTTAGTGCTGCCAATTCCTTCCATTTTGCTCTTGTGCCATAAATTCGAGATGATATGCTCCACAAGGTGTCACCAGGTTGCACCTTTGTGGTAACTGGGCCACCAGATTTCGATGAAGCCTTAGACTTCATTAATGAAAGCTTATTATTGCTCCTTCCCATTCCATTAGCGAGCAACCAGCGCGAACCAGATTGTTGCTGGCTTGAATTGCCCCAAAGTTTCTTTTTTTGAGGCTCAGGTTTCAGACCTGCCACATGGACTTCAGTAATTCTGAACTGAGGAATGCTCTCTTCCTCTTCAGAAAATTTCTCCTCTAAATTGGTGTCCTTGATCTCCACTTTTGCCACTATCTCGCTCTCATCATCCTCATTGTTGTTGTTTCTGATCTCAGACACACTGCTGTAAATTTTCTGCTTTGGGAGAATGAACTCTCTCTCAACTTGTATGAGAGCAAGCATTGGAGTTCCAACCGGCTCATAATTTCTCAGAGGATCACGGAGTTGCACCATTAATGCCACGGTGAAATTGTTTCCTAGCAAACCGCATTTTCTGCTTTTGCCCCGTTTCCTCTCTCCCTTTGAACTCCCACGAATGAAGTCAAAAGAATTAGCATGATGGGCTGCAAGAAGTTTGGACGTATGCTCACTAATATTATCTATATCATCAATCTCACCAGAATCCAGCTTCATCCATTCATCAAGAGTTAATGATAGGCTCATTATCCCATCAACACCATCACCACTGTCTTTTACGTCCATCAATTGCAAACCAGCAGCTCCATCCAGGCCAAGGGTCCCACTATCATCAAACCCCTTGCCCTGGAGAGCTGAAATATCCCCAATGGATTGAGCAATGATGTTTGAAGGTGCTTCCTCTTCTGACATCCCAGATTGTATTCTCAAACCCTCCATTGAAAGTGCTTCAATTTTATCCATAGCCAATGGAGCAAGACCTTCCAATGAGACAAACTCTGAGCCTGTTTGGTTGGCCACCGAACTTGAACTAAGCTTACCAGACTTTGTCGCAGATGGTGTTCCTTTCAAGTCCCTTTGCAGACAAGCAATATCTTTCCCTGTCATTGAATCATGCTGCAAATGGCATTGCCTACATAAAGCAAAGAAAAATTCAATCAGTAAAGGAATGGTTACTAAGAACTCACTCCAAGACCAGTGATACAAACAGCACAGACTAACCTCTCAGTTCCCTCTAAGACAGGCATAGCTTCCCATGCTACTTGTTGCATTGTCTTCCCTGTGATATCTTCCAGGGGCATCAACTCCTTGGCCTGCATTGAGAGCTTTTCAATTCCCACTGAAGCCAAACACTGCATAATCTCCATGATTCCAGAACCCATTTCTGCAGGTACCACAACAGGGTTGGATACCTGCATGATTAAGCTCCCACCACTTTTACTGTTCTTGAAAAGTGAGGGATTCATAGACCGTACAAAACCACCATCTTTTGTCTGAAGAAAAGGGCCCAATCCCTCAGCAAGAGGAGGCAATGTAGGAGGCTCTTCAGGTGACATATGAATCGGACTTCCAAAACCAGCACAATCTTTGGGAGGAGAATGATGAAAAGCCTCCTCGTTCAAGCCCCATTCACGCATCAAGGCTTCTGTCTCCAAGTCTTCTAGTATCTGAGCCCTCTGTTTGCTCCTCAAGTCCTGAGACTCAACTAGATGCTCCTCCTGCAGATCTTGCAAAAAGGATGATGACCTAACACCTTCAGAGAAGTTCCACTGCTCAGATGCAGTAGAAGCACCATAGTCGTCATCTCCTTCATTATCATAGTCTGCGTTAAAATCAAACAAAGAAAAACCCCCATCCAGAGCCTCCTTCTCAAATTGTCTTAAAAGGAGCTCTCTTGGAGACTCTGGCTCGCTTTCAGAACTTAAGCCCATTGGACTATGATCTATGCCTAACATGCTTAAAAATTCACTGGCAACTGATTCTGTAACATCGTCCAAACTATATGACTTTTTCATCTTATATTCAGATTTTGCTTCTGTAGTTTTGGGAGATTCCAGTGCCACTTTCTCCAAATTTGAGACACTATTTAAAGCAGATTCAAGTTCTTGTAGGAGCAGCTCATGAGTGTCAAAGCCCTCCTCTTTGCTAGTAAACTCCTCTGCCACAGCCTGATCCGTAGAACTATCATTTGCCTCATCCAGAAAATCACATTTAACACTGTCATCAGAAGATACTTGTATATCTGATATACCAAGGGTACAGGTGGTATCAACTTTAGAAGCGTCCTCAGGACCAGTTATGTCAGATTCCTCTAGTTTAACGGGTTCATTTGGTGACAGTTCAATGCCCTTATCAACAACAAAAAATTCATTACCTTGACACAGTTCAGGGTTCTCTTTTCCAGAATCAGGTAAAGGGGAGCCATCCGGTGGACCTGTCTCCAGGTTTTCTTGAAATACATTGATTTCAGGTTTGTCATGCACTGAACATGTTTTTCCATCGTCAATCACATGCTCTTCGGGCTTTTCTTTTCCAAGATCAGATGAAGCATAGGCATCTTGTTTGATTGGCCCAAGATTTTCTTTGAACACATCAAGTTCTGGTTCATCGTGTTGAAGACTACATGTCTTTTCTTCCTCAAATTTCTTATATAAGGTGTCAATTGAGCTGGCGAGTGCTGACTTAGACAATGGCAGTACCTCATGAAGATCCTTTACCTCATCTGGAGCTTGAGATGAGTACTGACTAGGAAAGCCTTGTAAACTTCCAACACGTCTCATGCTGCTGCTTCCATCAAACTGTCTGGATTTAACTTCTGTCCTCGTCAAAGCAAGACTATTCTGTCTTGAAGTCAATACATTAGGAGCATTATGGCTATCTCTAGTAGCATTAGTGTTATCACCAACCACCGTATACCCAAAACTGACATTCATCACAGCGCCCTTGGCCATTCCTGTTAATCTAAAACTAGTAGTCCATTTCCCTGAGCTCTTCTCCTCCTCAAGCTCCTCTAGAGTGAGAGGAAGCAACCTTGTGAGATCTACCCGGTGCTTCCCCAAATCAAGTTCCGGCGCACTGAGAAGAGAAGCATAGAGCAAAAAATGCTTTGCTTCATACTTTGCAGAATGGTGAGGTCCACTCCTACTGCCATAGACCGAGCAAGTGTACGTCAACTTCTCTTCAAATTCAGCTACACATTGAGTCACCTTTGCCGGTTGGGTCACAAGGACCCCGTCGCGCCTCTTCCAAAACACAGCAAGGCTAGCATCATCAAAAGTGGAAGGCAACCCTTCAATCAAATGGACTTGGAGATAAAAACTACAATTGAACCTCTTATTGCGGATATGAGAAAGGGCCTTTAAGGGCCTCCAATTCCATATGGATTTCTTATCCTTCTGAAAGCTATCATCACCATTATTATTAGTACTAGCTTTAGACCTTGATTTGGGATCAGGTAACTGGGGTTTCCCAGCGGATTTAGATCGAAAATTTGAACTAGATGTTGAATTCCTTGTAAAGTTTCTGTCCAAGAACAAAGCTTTGTTTATGGTTTCAACATCCTTTAACAACTTCTTCTGACTACCAGAACCCCCTCCACCACTCTTCTTACCAGCTTCCATTCTCGACAACATCATCTTTAACCCAGAAAAAATTAAATAAAAAATAAAAGTAAATTAACATAAATTCAAATGAAACGGAACCCAACCCATATTTAAAAAAAAAAAAAAAATCAAATACAGGTGAATAAAAAATTATATTGCAAAATTTAATTCAAATAATAAAAAGGGGGTGGATAATAGATTGAGTACCGGGTGGTGTTGGAAATGAACCAAAACAAGAGGAGAAGCTGAACAAAGTTGAGGTCATCAAATCCAATTCATTTGCACCCTTCTCAAATTCAAAACTCAAACTCTGTAACCCAAAAAGAACCCATTTTTAACAGCAAAGTCAAAGTGAGAGAAATTAAGAGAGAGAATAAGAAGAATATAAAAGAAGCCAAAACGAAAACTTACAGAGAGAGAGAGTTGTGTTTCTCTGTGAACAGAGCTTGTTATCTTCTTCACCAATCTCTTTCTCTCTCTCTAGGAATTGCCGCTACCTCTTTCAAAACAAAAGAATTGAACAAAACAGACAAATATAAATAATTTATATATATGTAGATACATGCGTAATTTATTTTAATTTCATGCGCGTATTTATCTCAGTTATTATTATTTTCCTAATTTGAATTTTTTCCATTTCTGCACCTTACCCACCGGTTCGCATATTCTTTTAATTTTGCCTTTTCGAAATAATAATGGTAAAAATGCATAATTTTTAAGATTTTTTCTTTCCATCTAATTCTTGATATTGTCATTTTTCACACAAGTTTGCAGCAGGTAAGATGATTTGATAATTTTATTTCATTTTTTTACTTTTGAGAATATCAAATTATCAATTGAAAAACTCTGAGAGTAATACTAAATTCGTACCTAACATTTTGTAAGATGCGATTGGTTGATAACTTTTCTCAATCTTCCCATCAACTTAAAACAAACATACTTTTGATTATTTTTAATTTTGATAAAATTGGTACCAAATACTTTCATTAAATAGCAATGCTGGTATCAAATACCAATAAAAGAAATTGCACATTACAATTTACTCTTTTTACATTTTTTTTCTCTAATTTTCTAAATAAAAGTCAATCTTATTCATCGGACACTAATTATGAATATATTTTTCGCCACTTTACATATAAGTGAGTAGTGACTAACACCGCTTGATGATAATATTTGTATTTTAACTTACACTGCCAAAAAAAAGTCATATTTTAATGGTTTGACATTAGACTAGTATCTAATAGTATATTTTTATTTCGTAAAAAAATTATAAAGTTTTACAGTAATAATTAGTGTAATATATTATATTAGATGCTAATTTTATTGATAATATATATTATTTGTACATCAACTCTTATTATAATTCTATTATTTTGTTGATGCAAGTTTACGACAATTATACTAATAAAATAATAGTCGTTGAAAAAAGAGGACATACCTGTAAAGACAATTATACTACCTGATATTTATTTTTCTAGTAATCGATAACGATTGTTTTTAGTATTATGTGATTCAGATTTAAAATAAAATGTATCATAAGATGGTTACGTAAATGTCACTTTTTAAGCCTCATGAAAATGTAATGTCAAGTCAAATTAGGAATAACAAACTGCAATTTAATTTTGTAAATACTCCCAAATTGTGTATTAATTCACAGCTAAATAACCCTTTAAGTCTTTTCTTTTCTTTTATTTTTTTAATGAAAGATCCATTAAGTCTTAAAAGTTTACAAAATCTTCCACGTATTCAAAAGATGTATTAATTTAATAGGAACATCATTGAGTGAATTTATTAGCTGGTGGAAGACTGTTTTATCTTCTTTAGTAATTTTAAATTCAAATCTTAATATAATTCTACTAGAATTCGACAGTGAGAAATTTGCATTTTTAATAGTTTTATTCTACTCGAGTCCAAATAAAATGAAATATTTTTAAAAAATGATAAATTCCAATACAAATAATAATGAATCTCTATGGTATAAAATATGTATTTGGTTTACTCTTCTCAATATTGAGTAAAAAATGGATCTGAATTCATTTCACTTTTTAGTATAATACTACTATACACCATTTTATTCATGATAGACCTTAATACAATCTATTCTTACCTTTTGTTACCCTTGATAAATTTTATTTTTGCACGCTTTTATCCTTAAATGAGTATAATATGTAAAAGAGGTAAATTTAATTCCAGTACTCAAGAAAAACAAATACTTAGTTCAGTATCTTTTCTTTCTTTTTTCAATTATTGAAACGTTTTTTCAGATTCATGATTTCATTTCAGAAAGACTAAATTGCACTAATTCATTCAAGGTACAAAGTTGATATGAAAAGTACCTTTAACGTTTTAAAGAGAATGATTTAATCTCAATTAAGCTAATAATTTGGCCCAAAAACATCTTCATCATATAAAACAATAATAATAAAAAGAACAAGTAATTAAGAAGCAAACATTTGTATAATGTCTCAATAAAGTTGAAAAACAAGAAGATGAAGAGGTAAATGGCACATGAAGCAAGTTAAGGAAAAGGTAACAATTACATTGTTCCAAAAATGCAGGGAATGTCTTATATGATTAAAGGCTTAGCTGTCCCATATGTTATGCCACCTTCTTCATTCTTCATTTTCAATGTGCAAATATACTTAACTTTGCATCTACACTACATGTGCCAGTATCTACGTATCAATTATCATGTATCTCTCTTCCTTACCTTCTCTCCACTCATCGAATTTAATAAAATTTCACTTTTCTTTCATAACATTATTATTATTATTATTTTGCTATGTATTATCCGCTGTGTCCGTCAATCATTCTAAGTTTTAAATACAGTTTTTGGTATGTAAGCTTATAAATTCTTTTGGCATATTCTTCTCTCCGGCGAGAGTCACGTGACATGAATTTAAGAATTTTTTTAATCTAATTAGAAATTTCCTTTAATTTTTTGGTATTAATTAATTATTAATAACTAACCTCCTCTTTCATTAATATCGTGTGTGTGTGTATATATATATATATATATGTGTATGTATTGTCAAGGTTGTACCTTACCCAGAGAAAATAATTAAAATCAGTAAAAAATGAATATATTTCTATTTATACTATAATCAGCAAAAAATAACATAAATACTATAACATGACCGTGAGGCTGTTCCTTTAGTAAAACTAATTGTGCTGTTTTATTGAAATCAAAGAGAACCAATGCACGGGTTATATTGAAGTTGCCATTCGGTGACTATAATTGTGCATGGCATAACATTTATAGTGCTAATTTATAACTGTTTAATAGTGTTGTTTTCTTTAAAAAATTTCAATAAGAATTCGTTGTTGTATGATAAAGTAAAATTTGATACAATAAAAATTTGCGGTTTACTTAATATATTTTTCATAAAATGAGTTTGGAATAATAATAATAATAATAATAATATTATTATTATTATTAAAAGAATAAGAGTTTGGGAACTGTGATGGCCCACCCGCAATTTTCAAATTGAGGCGCCAACTACGTTGAATAATTGTGAATTTGTGAGTCGCATTCACAGTTGTTTCCAATAAAATGAACAAACATATACGACCAAGCAATCGTATCTTTAATTCAAAATTTGAAATTGTAAATATTAGACAACAATTAAGCTTGCATGCATTTGTAGTTGCTCCCTTTTATTCATTCTTCTGTCTTCTACTAATTTTGTTGGGTAGTAAGAATCAAAATCGTATTGGATTTTATCACAAGTTTATGTTCTCATGAAATAGATTTTTTACAACCCACTATCATGTAGATTGTGCAGTTAACCTTTAGATAATATTATATTCTTCCTTGTTGAGAAATATTTAAATTCTATTTTAATATTTTTAAATAATTATGAAAATTTTTAGTGATTTATTTTTAAGAAAAAGTAATATCATTAACAACTATTTTTAGTAGGAGTTCAATGTCAATCCACTATCAGTATAGAAACTTTTGCATTGTTAATTAATTAAAATATATTTTAGATATGATTTTTATATTAATTATTATACACACAACTAGTTCGTGCTGATATGATTTTAAGTTCATTAGAATTTTTTTTTAAGATTGTTATGTTACTATGAATTTTATCTTGATTTATGTTATATTAAGGTAGAGTTAGTTTAGTTTAGTTATTGTTTGGATAAGGTTACTTATTTTACAACAAAATTCTGTATGATTTTTAAAATAAATTTTCAATATTTATCAGTTAAAATTGAAGTTTTGCATCAATAATTTAAAATAATATTACATAAATTTTTATAAAAACGAAAATACAATTTTAATTAATAAATAACATAAAAATACCTTAAAAAATTAGACGTAAATTGTTCTCCTTTATTATATTTAATATATAGATAATTTTTTAGTGTAAATATTTGTGAAGTTTTTATTATTTTCTTTAAAAAAAAAATTTCTTTGCCTCCCAGGAGTGTATAAGTTAATTGGAATACCCTTGGAAAAAAAAAATACTATTAGTTGTGTTACATATTTTTCAAATTTCGATTTTGATATTACTTATGCACATAATCTGTATTCCTATCCATTCAATCACTTTTCTGCATCGTGAAACTAATTTAAAAGTTAATTGGAGCTTCGCCAGGAGAAGTCACTTAGACCAACAAGTAGCCTCTTTTTTCTTAGCTGAGATGCTCTTGTTCCTTCATTTTCTCTCTCTCTTTGAGATTTACATCTTTCTATAGCAATATAGGTGCATGGTGACAGGTGACTGGTTCATCTTCCATGCCTCATCTGTTGTAAAATGAAATGTTTCTTCGTTTTTTAGCATATCGTATTTTGAATAATCTGAACTTAATGTGCCAGCTTCAATGATCATGATCCACGGAGCTACGTTAGTGACAAAACCCTTACAAGGTCTGATATTCTTTATCGAACACAAAAAGAGGATTCTTTCTATTATCGCAAAAATAATGATTGCGATGATGTTGAAGTAGTAAGACACAGTGAAGTTGTTGTCAAGGGACAATGAGAAAAAAAGAAGAAAAAAAGGACGAAGAACTTTCACATGTCAATCTATGTAACATTTTCTTTAAAAATGTCATTAGCAATGATATAGTTCTGACTATGGAGAAGAGAAGGAAGAAGAATATCATCTTTATTTTAGTCAAAAATTAAATAATAACTTGACGAATGTATGAAATTTGTTTAATTAAAAAAATCATACAATTAAATATTAAAAAACTAAAATTAAACGATTATAAAAGTTAAAAAAATATAATTAAACCTAAAAGAATCTTTTGAATAATTTATTATATTTTTCTTTTGCCTTCTTTTTTCAAAGAGACTAAGAATTTTTTAAAAAATATATTTTATTTTTGATAAAACATGGGTAGCAATATATATATATTGCTAAAAAAGGGGGCAACACACCCAATACACACAAAACTATACTATAGTTCTAGGAAAACCAGTCCCACAAAAATTCAAACTCAAAAAAAGGAAATAGGGATTAGAAAAATGATAAAAGGGAGAACGTAACTCTAAACCTAATTTGGCTAGAGAACAAGTACAAGAATTCGCTTCTCTACAAATATAAGACAACCTCATAGACTAAATAGCTTTCAAAGTATTTCTAATACTACAAATTAGCGGATAAAGGGAGTAAAAAGCAGGCTACAACTTCAAAATAAGGTCAATAGTAGCCTTTGAATAAGATTCTATCAAAATAATGGGTGGATTAAGTTGAGCCACTAGTTAGATGCCAAAAAATAAACTCCAAAGCTCAGTAGCCACGGGTGAGCAAAAATCAATTTTACTGTGGAAACCCGTAATATATCTTTCCTGGGCATCCCTAATCAATCCCCACATGCAGTAATTCCCGCAACTCTAGAACTAGCTCTATCAATATTTAATTTTAGTTTATTAGCGAGAGGAGGTGTCCATCTCACAGCACAATGATACCTTAACTGATTAGGATAGGAGGAATACTTTTTCCTGCAACACAAAGCATAATAATCTGCATCAAACAAGGTTTTTACAACAACATTATCAGGTTTGACAAACTTTTTATTAAAAATTAAATCATTTCTATCCTTCCATAAGTACCAAATCATAATACCAAAAATAGACTTCCAATTTTGAAATGTATTATGATTAGAAGAAGAGAGATTATTTACAAACCAATTAGACAACCCAGAACTGAAAAAATCTATCCAATGCTCAACAAAAACAAAATGACTCCACACATCTCTAGCATAAAAACAATCCTTTAAAATATGAATTACAGATTCTTGATTAACCCCACACCTACTACATAAAGGAGAGTCTGACATTTTCCTTTTGAATCTTTCTTTATTGGTTAATAATTTCTCATGAGCAGTTTTTCAAAGAAAAAATGCAATTTTGGGAGGGCCCTCCCATCTTCAGACAGATTTAAACAAAGAATTATTAGTCTTAACATTTTGCCTGATTTGGTTCAGCAATAAGTAAGCAGATTTAATGGAAAAGAACTCATTGCTGGTCAAAAGCTAATATACACAGTCCTAGCAGCATCTTTAGATGGAGGACTAATTGAATTACTGGACTGGCAGATTTGGTGAGGGAGCACAGAAGAGATTTTGCACCAGTCCCATTCCCCATTAACTATAAAGAAAGTCACTGGAAGATTCAGATCCAGAGTTGAGACGGAAGAAGTTGTAAATCTAGAAAGATTGCAGAAATTAGAGACCCAATTATCTGTCCAGAATTTAATTGACATGCCATCTCTAACAACCTAACCTATACCTTTAGAGAAATGAGGCCAGACAACCATTATTCCCTTTCAAAGGTGGGATGATCTAGTGATATTATTCCTAACATGAGAATCACTCATAGGCTTAAATTTATACTTTTGGGTGAGCACTTGGGCCCAAAGGTCAGAAGGAGAACTAATTAGCCTCCAATAGAGTTTCATCATGTAGGCTTTATTAAGAGTGTTCAAATCTCTAAATTCCAAACCCCCTTCATTTTTAGGAGTACAAATCTTTTCCCACCTTATAAGATGACACTTTCTACCATTTAGGGAATCTCAAATCAATTTTTTACAAATACTATTAATCTCATGACAAATAGCACTAGGAATGCAAAGGGCTTGCATGTTATAAGATAGGATGCTTATAATACACAATTGAGCAAGAGTCACCTTACCCGCTATAAATAATGACTTCATTTTCTAAAGAGATAATTTTTTCCTAACTTTATCAATCAAGAAGGAAAACTGGTTTCTAGTAGGTCTATTCGAGACAATAGGAATACCAAGGTAAGTCCCTATCTGTTTACATGGCTTAATGCCTAAGTAATCAGAAACAACTTTACTAATTGAGGAATCAGTATTTTTAAAGAAGAAAATAGAGGATTTTTCATTATTTATTCTTAGGACAGAGGCAGTACCAAAATTAGATAAAATCTCCTTAATAAGGTTCGCTTGATGATAATTAACTTTGGATAGTAGGATAATGTCATCTACAAAGAAAAGGTGGGACACACTAGGACCATGGTTTGTAAAGGAGAAGGGACACCAATCATTATTAATTACTTTATCTTTAATTAAATGGGCTAATTTTTCCATGTACAGTACAAAAATATAAGGAGAAAGAGGATTCCTTTGGCGAATTTCCCTAGAGGGAGCGAATTCCTCAGTCAGGTCATTATTCCAATTAATGGCAATGATAGAGGAAGAGATACAATGAATGATCAAATTAATAAGGTCAGAGGGCAGACCAACTTCCCGAAGAGTTTGGATAATGAAATTCCACCGCAGTTTATCATAAGTTTTCTCAAGGTCAAGCTTAATAATCACGTAATTATTTCTATTTTTAAGGGTAGTGAAGGAATGATTTATTTCTTGTAATATGATAGCATTGCCACTACCCTGCCTTCCAAGAATAAAGCTAGTCTGGTTTGCTGATACAATATGGGGAAGAATGGCTCTCAACCTATTAGCTATAATTTTAGTAATAATTTTATAGCTAACATTACATAGGGATATAGGTTTAAAGTTACTAATATATTCAGGGTTATCCATCTTAGGAATGAGGCTAATGTGGGTTTTATTGACTTCAGCCATTTTTGCAGGGTTTTGAAATATATCCAGGACAAAATTAAAAATGAAAGGAGCAAAGAAATTCCACTGATTTTTATAAAATAGAGCATGGATACCATCTAGTCTAGGAGACTTAAAGTTACCAATGGAAAAAAAGAGAGGCATTAACCTCATTTATAGAGATTGGGGATGATAAACTAAGCCTATCACACTCTCTTAGAGGGGAAAACAAAGTAGTAGTGGAGAGAGTAGAATTATACGGAGAGAGATCAAAATAAAACTTTTTAAAATAGTCAAGAATTATGAATTTCAGTTTTGAGGAATTATACTCCTAATTTCCATTTTCATCTTTTAAAATTTCAATTAAATTTTTATTTCTTCTAAAAATAGCAGTTTTATGAAAAAATTTTGTGTTTCTAGCCCCTAAGCTAAGCCATTTAGATCTGTAATGGTAAAACTAATAGGATTCCTTATGGTCCAGAATCTGTTGGTACTTTTTTCAGAGGGATTTCATGAGATTACATAAGAAAGAGTTATCCATAGAACCTAACTTACAAGAGATGTCATTTATTCTACTCAAAATACACTTCTTTCTATAAAAAATATTACCAAAAGTAGTTTTATTCCAGTAAGAAATATTATCTTTGAATCTGTTGATGTTATCATTCCAAGAATTATAAGGAAACCAAGAATTTTTAACCTGGTTAAGAAAATCTAGATGGGAGATCCAGGGAGATAGGAATTTGAAAGGCTTTACAAGAGTAGGAAGTTGCTTATTTGTTCTTATTCTGAGCCAAAGTCCAACATGATCAGATTTTAAAATTGGAATGTGAGTAACTGAACTATTAGGGAAATAGACTCTCCACTCATCATTTGTAACCACCCTATCAAACTTTTCTTTTAGGTTACTTCTTTGCCATGTGAAAGGATTACCTTTGTAACCCAAATCATACAAGTCACACCTATTTAAGCAATCAACAAAACTCTTCCTTTGTTGTTGACTAACAGAACTACCGCCTCTCTTTTCCCAGTCATAAAGAACTGAGTTGAAATCCCCAGCAAGGCACCGAGGGCTTTGAATAGATTTGCTAAAATCTATAAGTTCATTCCAACAATCAATTCTAGTCCTTTCTTAGGGGCTAGCATAAATTGATGATAAGATCCAATCAGGTTGACCAAGATTGCTAATTTTAAGGTGCACAACATACTTAGTTTTTAATAACACAGAAGCTTTAACTTTCTTAGTATTCCAGCAGACTCAAATTCCCTTAGAAAATCCTATTGCATCTACTTTAGTTGAGCCATCTAATTTTAAGTTGTTAATAATTTTGTCCAAACTAACTCTAGGGTCAAATAAAGCAATCAAGTCAAGATTATGAATTCTAATTAAGTCATTCACTAACCTAGAAAAGGTTTTATTGTTAGGCCCCTATAGTTCTAGAAAAGACAGTTCATGAATATGGAAAGTGGATTAATTAGAATGCATCTTTAAGATACTGGTCCTTTACTAGACTGCTATCCAGAGGCATAGTTTTCACTGAGTCAGACTGTAACTCACTTTTGGCCTGGTTTTTATTACACTATTCATGGAAGAGACAGTATCAGGAGGTTCTCCTAGCTGAGGACTCCAAGCCTGAATAAGATTCATTCCTAAGAGGTCCTGAATGGACTTCCCCATGTTGGCCTGACTTTCTAAATCTTTCTGCATTATTCTCATTAACTGAAAGGTATCTTCTTGATTATCATTAACCTTTTTCTCCAGAGGAGTATAAGAAATAGCGTGAATTTTGTTCACTAAACCAGCACTAGGTTCACTACTATGATTGCCCGTCCTATTTTTTAATTTTAATTTAGGTAACTTTTTAGAGCTAGGTTGGGAGTTTGGTATTATAGGGAACTTATTCTTATGCTTAGGTTTACTAGAAACCAACATACTCTTGATTTCAGAATTAGTCTCACAAATAATGGTTTCCATATTCTGATTATCATTGCCCATTTCCTGATTTTGGAAATCATGAGAACTATCCAAAATTCCAAACCTAGAACCTATGAAGGATTCCTTACCTTTCCCAGAATTAATAGAATCACTCATGGACTTGAATTGTCCAGGCTTTTTCCTAATTGGTTTTTTAGCCAGCATCCAAGGGCCAAATCTATTTAGCTCTTCACTATTACTATCCTCATGCCTATCTTGAATACTATCCCAAGAGAGGCTCTCCATGTCATTAGGATCAGACTCCTTTCTTATATTAGGATTATTAAGTAAAGGGTCATGTTCTATATTTTCTTGAACTAGCTTAAAATTTTCTTTACATGAATCTATCTTGTGCCCATATTTTCCACAATGAAAACAAATCAAATGCAAACTCTCATACTTAACTCTAAATTCCTGCCCTAGAGCTTTGAAGAAGGGGACTAACTTTCTGTTAAGATCTATTTCAACACATATCCTAGCAAATTTTCCTCTCGCAAGTAAAGAGGTATGAGGATCTATTTTTAACATAGTTCTTAGGCAAGACCCAACCTGCCAGAGAAATTTCTCATTATAAAGTTCTAGAGGTAGGTTAGGAACCCTAATCTAAACAACAATCTTCCTAAGACAGTAGTCTTGAGGTCTAAATAAAGGCCTTCAACGCTGAACAAGAAGATAATGATAAAAAATTAGCCAGAGCCCCCTAAAGAGGGCATGCTTATAATCCTCTAAACTTTCAAATTTTATTAAATAGAAATCATTATTGAGGTCCAGGATCTTGAGGCTCCCATTTTTACCCCATAGATTAGACAGCTTCTGATTTAGAAAATTAAAACTAATATTCTTGCCTAATAGTTTTACAATCAAAGTGTATTTCTAAGAATTACACCAAACTTCATAGTCCTCTACCAGAACTTTTATTTCAGGGCATAGTTTCTGAACCTCATTTCCCTCTATAGCAGGTTTATCATAATCAAAAGGAATCTTAAAATCTTCCAAGACCGATTTTATTATTTCTTTATCATTAAATTCTAGATTTGTGTCCTTACCAACCAAAACTTTTTCTTTATATGACAAGCATAACGAAGATTTAGGAAAAGAAAGCACCTGGTTAGAAACACCTTTTTCACAATCCTTCCTTTGTGTTAGCGGATCACTACGTCCATGGTGCTCTTATATTCTATTTTTACTTTTTTTTTGCTTCTGATCATTAAATTCAGTTCTTCTTTGGATTACACTTCTTCTTCTGTAATCTACTCCTTATCTTCCTTCAGCCTCCAAGTCACAGATCCAGTGAAAACTTTTATCAATATCTCGCGATGGCTGCTAGCTGAGCCCACGAGAAGCACAACAGCGCAAACACAGAAAGGAACTTAGGGTTGAGAGACCCTAATTGAAAAAAGTGAAAAAACTCTCTCGAAACAAGAAAACTTTTCTTGGAGAGAGAAAATATCTTTGACCAGAATTTAGACGTAATTTTTTATATCTTTGTTACAACAAATTTTATGAGTAGCAATATATTAGTTAATATATCACTTAATATTTATATTAGAAGTATAATTTTTTTATATTAATAAATTTAAAATTTTTTATACTTAATTAAATTTTTTTATTTAATGTATATTTGATAAATTATAATTTATTATTTTATTAGCTATTATTAAATATAAGTTAAATAAAAAATTTAGATAAATATAAAACTATTTAAATTTATTTTAATATAAGAAGATGGTTAGTGTTATATATGAATGATTTAGCTTAAGAAATTGTGGTAACATGTTATGAGGACGCAGTTTTCCATGTCATGAGGTGCCGACTTACAAAAATAGTTTGTTGACAGTTGTATCCTTTCCGTGACATCCACCTTCACTCTTTCTCTTTGTTCTCCTAATAGTTGATAGTTCCTTTCTTTCAACCCAAATTGACGTGTGTCCCCTCCCTTTCCTTTCTTTGCTCATTGCTCGCTTGCCCTTGGATTACTCATTACTCTCTCCTGTTTTCCGTTTTATATATATAATATTTTTACTGAAAATTTTTATATCTTATTTTTTTATTTAATTTATATCTAACAGTTAATTTATTATTTAAAATTATTTTTTATTAAAAAATATAATAGTATATTAATAATATAGTTTTAATATAAAATTTTAAAAAATTATTATAAATTTTATTCTCTACTAAACTTTTTAAGTTTTTAATATTTAATATAATAATATAATAAATAAAAATATTTAAATATTATAATTAACTTTTCAGTTTCGTTTACTTCCATCCTAATACTAAGTTTATATATATATATATATATATATATATATATATATAATATCTTATTAACAAAATTTGATATATTTTTATATTTTTAATGTAATAAATATTTTATTTTTTATTAAAATTTTTTATTTTTAAATGCTTACAGTTAAATTTAACAAATAAAATTAACAAAATTGTTAATAAGTATCAATGCATTAACTCATTTTTATTATATTTTAAAATTTTTATCATTTAATTAGAAGATTCTTATACATCAAATTAAAAAATACATAAAAATTAAATATTTTTTTATTCAAATTTAAAACCGATAATTTTTATAATTTATAAAAAATAATTTTTTCCTATTATTTACATAATTTTTCTATAATCTATTAACTAAAATATATCATAAATATAATTTTTATATTAATTATTATAAATCGAGTGAGGTAACTTTTTTTTAATTATATTACTTTTTGAAGTCATCAAAGAATTTCATAGATCTTTTTATCATCACCGTTCGTGTATTTATATATACGACGAACAGAGAAACTTGATTAACAGAATTCTGGCTGTGCAAACGGCACAGCACAATCGTTGTTTGTCTGAATCGAAAACTGGTTGACAAGTTAATATGTCGGACAACGAAAACCATGCGGACTATACATACAACGAATCCTCTGCAAAGACCAAGCGCAGGTTCAGGGACAGGTCCAAGGTAAGATTTCACCTTCAAACCATTTTTTGTTTGATTTCCACACATGACTGTATCTGTTTTTGATTGTTATAATAATATGGGTTTGTTATTGTTTTGGATCAAAACGAAGGAGGTATTGTCCAAACAAGCTGTTAAGATAGCCAAACAAGCTGAAGAACACGAAAGGTTCATCAACAAGGTGGGTCTTTCCTGCTTTCTGATTCGTGTATTTATGGTGTGTTTGGATTTGCTTCAAATTCACCAAATGTGGCTAGTTATAGTTTTTATGATAAAACATCAGACATGCACCTAGTTATATGTTTTTTTCTTCATTATGTGCGACTACTTGGGTGTGTTAATTTTGAACAAGTTTCGAGTTTGATGTGATGTTTTTTTCCTCTTTGTAACTGTGAAGGTGACTCATCTATTGGGGGTTCTTAGCTTTGGTGGGTTTTGCTTTCTGTTGGGGGCAAGTAAGTTGATTCTGACAGTGCTATGGTTTTTCTGCTTCTCTTTTATTATTCTTCAATTTTTTATTATCTTATTTTTTCAGGACCACAAGACGTTCCATTAGTATATTGTTTGTTCTATGTCGTCTTTGTTCCTCTTCGATGGATATATTATAGGTTCAAGAAATGGCACTACTATCTCCTGGTAAACGATATCTCAAATTCTGTTTTTTAAGTGTATCCCAAATTCTGTTTTTTAAGTTTGTTGGACACTTACTTATGAAACTATATTGCTTTTGTTAACACCGGCTTTTAAGACCCATTTTAAGCATGCAAAATTAGTAAATTTTTGTTGGAAAAAATCAAACTTATTATAGTTTTGCATTTTCAATCCAATAAATACTATTTTTTTAAATAAAATTTTATTAATTATAGATGCTTAACATAGGCTCTAAGTACTTCTGTCGAACATTTTTCAACTTTTATGTGCTTCTGGAAGCATATATTTGTTTCTAGTTAGTACGGGTTTTATTGGCAGATTGGCACCATTTAATCTTTTTGTATCTTCTTTAGGCATTTTTTGAGAAGGGTTTACAAACAATAATATGTCACTGTCAAAACAAGCGGTGATCTTGATTGTGCTGTTAAAGAGAAACATTTTTTTTTTAAGTTGAGTGGTGTTTGAGGCACAGGGCTGCAAAATCATTAGAAGAGGGCTCTGTGAATTTAAACTATGTTTTTAATTTCCTTGCTAATTAAAATCATTGGAGCAGTGTCTCAATATGTTTTATACATTTTTTTGTTGCCGCTATGGAAATGTTAATGAAAATAAGGTAGTTAAGTAATCGTTCATGCGTTTCAGGATTTTTGCTACTATGCCAATACAATCTTTTTGGTTGACCTCCTTTTTTACTCAAGGAACGAAAAACTTTTTCTTGTTTGCTTTTCTTTTGCTGAGGTAAGCATGTTATCCCTGGTAATTTGATTTCTTAGCAGAAGAATGGTTTCATTTGTAGATTTTCTGACTTATTTAAGTGCTGTTGCAGGGGCCATTAGCATGGGCTTTGATTGTTTGGCGCTGCAGCTTGGTTTTCAGTTCTGTTGACAAAATTGTTAGTGTTCTTATCCATCTTTTACCAGGTATGTTATGCCTTCATTTTTCAGTATTCCTCTCTTTCTTCAGCAAGATAATATAATTTTGGAAAACCATATGCTTCTAATATGATCGTTGTAGACTTATGCTTTCTATGATCAAATATTGGCAGGGGAATATCTGCCAAAAAATTACATTGGGTGTTGGTGTTCTGCATAGCTTGCATAATAGTAAATTATGATGGAATATCTCTATTAAAATGTGCTTTGTGTTCAAATGCTATCATCTTCATCATTTTTCTATTCAGAGTTAAAGATTCTGAAGTGGTATTGGACACTGGCCTGGGTTTAATCAACTAATTTACTCACTGGGCCTTTTTCATTTCTTAGTTATTGATCTTCACCATAACAGTAATTCACCCAACTCCTATCGTCTGCTGAAGATACTCCTACCTATTTTCAGATGTCTTTATTTCTTGATCTATGCTTGTATTATTTTATACCTGTTAGATATCATACCATTTATGAGCCTTCACGTAACAATATCCAGATAAATCCTTATATTCAATCACTTAGGTTAATCCTGTATATTGTGAAAATATGTGATTTTAATATTTGCTGATTCAATAGCTTGAACTTCTACATAAATAAACACTACAATACTAGAGAGATGCTACAACTGGAATGAACTTGTGATAGACATGTCTACTAAATGTTTCTTGCTGCATCCTATTTGTTTTTATTGAGCTTTTAATGCAATATTTATTTGTTTATTTATTAGGAATGGTTTTCTTTACCATTCGATGGTGGAATCCTGCAACCTTAGTAGCCATGCAACCAGAGGGAACGGGTGGAAGAGCTGCATGGCCGTGTATTGAAGATAAAACCTTTCTCTGGACATGGCTGTTTCTGGTTCCCTTAGCAGCTTACACGCTCTGGCAGGTTATGTATTTCCTCATTGTCAACGTCTTGCGCCGGCGACGGCTTTTAAGAGATCCTGAAGTCATGACTTCTTACAGGTAATTAATGAGTATTCCTACATTCCCATTATTTTGGAGGGGTATGTTGTTTTAGAGTGGCAAGTTAGATCATCTTTTGATATTTTTATTGACTTGACTGTTTCATAGAGAACTCTCCAATAAAGCACAGAAAGCAAACAACATGTGGTGGCGCTTAAGTGGCATACTTGGGGATCAAAATCGCTTGCTAATGTACATTGTTCTTCAAGGGATATTTACTGTGGCAACCACGGCACTCACTGTTCCCATATTCTTGTCATATGAGTTGTCTGTAGTTTTCCAAATACTGAAGGTTTCTGCAGCAGTATGGAATGGGGGGAGCTTTCTGTTAGATGTAATGCCTAGGCAGGTAATTCTCAAGGAGAAAAAGAAATCAGAGATGCAACCTGTTCAAATTCAAAAGGATCAGTGACAGATGACGATGTAAAATGATAGGAAGTTCAATAGTTCTGTTGAGTTCTCGACTCCTGATATGAATTAATTATCCTCTTAGTCACCATAATATTAATCTTACAAGAGACAAGCGAATTTAGTACAAATGTTGCTCAAGGGCTTGTTTGTGAATAAGCTCAAATTGATTTCCCCCGAAAGCTAGAAAAATCTATTACCATTCAACATGCATTATAAAGTGCGCCAGATGTATATTTAGCCATTGGTTTATCTAATTGAGTACAGGTAAACAAACATACAAACATGCTGCTAAAAATGTGAGCCATATTTTTGTCATCCCAGTACATTGTACTGAGCCTGCATAACTGTGTACACTGAGAATCTGCAGCACCATAACATGATACTTAGGAAGATAATCAAAGCAAAATATAATCTTAGAGGAAAGCTCCTTTGTTATTTCATTAAAGGTCTTTTTGGGTATTTGATGTAGCAACTGAGATGTAAATTGAATGGAAAGATTCAGGTGAAAAGATAAAAATGGAAAAATACAAGACGGTAAATGCATTCAGAGAGAGAGAGAGAGGTGAAAATTTTGAAGCGGTGGACAAAACTATAACAGAGGAAAACAGCTGTGTCAGTGTTTATGATGACATAATAAACACTGCCACGAAGCCTCCTTTCTCTTATGTTGCTGTCTTTTTCTCGCGTTTTAATTTTTACTGTTGATAAACTTACTCATACGTAGGGTTACTTTTCAGTTAAATTATAATTTTCTCATATCAATAACTCATGTAATAAAAATGGACAAAATTAATTGTTTAATTTTAAGATAACTTTCTAATTATAATTAAAAAAATATAGTATACAAAATATCTTAACGACTTTACTTGGGTAAACTTTTAAGTTTTGATTGATAAAACTTAAAGTGAAAAAATTTTAAAATAAATTGATTCAATAATTAAAGATTGAGTACAAAAAATATAAAAAATTAGATAAAAAATTGAAGAAGAAACCAGTTTTTATTTTAAAATAAAAAATTTTAGCTAAAAAATTAAAAAAAACTAAAATTATATATAATCCAAAGTATAAATTTCTTTGATTTGGAAAATGTTAATAACATGCTTTTAACATATTTTATTAACTCAATTTTATTTATTGATTAAAATTTATTAACAAAATAAAATTATGTTGTAAATTGTACTTTGAAATTAATTATTCAAACTCTTAATTTAATAATTTTTTATATATTTTTATAATTTTTAATAAATTTTAATTAATAACAAAAAGTTTGTTAAAAAATATATTCTTAACCTTCACATTCCTTTGAAATCTTTTGCGACACTTCGGTTTAAACCAGCTAGGTTGTACCTAAAACTACTAAAAAAAAAAAAAACTGAGCTGCTGGTGGCTGCGCTCATCGAAAAAGCATCATAAAACAAAAGATTTATGATGCTTTATGGAAGAACTTTTAAATATTTCTGAACAATGAAAATTTGGGTTCTGTTTGCATGAATTAGACACGTACACCTCTCATATTTGGCTGACCGAGAGATATGGAAAGCAAAGATTCTTAGTGGCAATGGTTCTCTTTAGGCCTAAAAAACTAGAGTACGTGCATGAAAATTGAAACCTTTCTTTCTTTGTTTTATGTAAGTCGCAAGGAAAAGTCACCATTGAAAATGTTCTTCAAAACACAAGTGACAAACTCTTCTTTGTAGAATCGAGCTGGCTAGTATAGATATATCCAGCACAAAATCACAACTACTATTCAACAAATACAACCTTGTTGCTCCCAAGACAAAGGAGCATTAGAGAGTGATTAAAAGAATAAGGTTAAAAATGAAAACAAAGGCTCAGTGCATATTATGAAAACATACAAACTGGCAAACCAAAGTTGGTACTCCCAATGAATCTACTAGAGGCTCCAATAGGACAACAAAAACAGAATCAGAGCCTCAGTTATCTTCCTATACAAATATGTTATACGTAAACTCTAATGCATCTTTAGGACCATAACAAAATGCCATGAATCGATCAAAGTATGTGAAGATAAAACGGAGCAAACCCAAACCATTATTTTTCTTCAGCAGGCTCTAATAACTGAACTGAAAAAACCATAATTAGAGCCAAATTTTGGTACTCTTTTTTACAAAGTGTAATGTAACCTCTCACAGCAACGAGGCGTTGCTTTTCTTCTTCAAGGAGTTGAGTTTTTCGAGCCTCCACTCTCCCCTAAGCCGAGCAATGAAAGTTGCAGCCTTAACATTCACATCGGGGCTGGGGCAGAAAACGGAACCACTTACGTCGCCGTTGTGCTCCGTAACGCTGTTAGTGACGGCGTCGGTGACCGTCGTTTCTGACACATCAATGTCCTCGCGTTCTGGCGAGTTACATCGCGAGCTCTGGTTGCTACGAATCTTAACGAAGTCCCCGCGAACTACGAACTTCATCGCCGAAATCTTAAACGGCGGAGGCGGCGGCGGAACGGGAATCAGAGGCGACTGGTTCCCCGCGTTTATTGTCTCGTCGTTAAAGTTGACGGTTTTATTCGGCAACGGTGGTCTCCCGGGGTTTCGTCGGCGGGGAGGTTCTGGGGGAGGAGGGATCTGGCTCCTCCGCTTTGACGGTGGAGGAGGCGGCGGCGGCGGCGGCGCTGACACAGAATGGATTTTCTTGTTCTTGCCTGGTCCCTTTCTGAATAAACTGTGAAAAACTGACGGCGGAGGCGGCGGAGGAGGTGGCGGTGGCGGCGTTGATGGTGGTACGGTCGTGTTATTTGTTAATTCATCGACGTTATCGTAATGGTAATTGTGATTGTGATTATTTTTTGTCCTCTGTTTCTTCTTTTTCTTTCTCTGATTGGAGAGTACTGACTCCCAAACCATTGCTATCTCCCTCTTCACGGAGCTCTTCCTACGCTCACTCTTCCCGTGTTTGTGCTCTGATCGTGCCTTCGCCGACGGTGGCGGTGTCGGAGGAGCCGGCGGCGGGGACCGGATCCTAGAGAACTCGCGATCATCAAGCTCGGAAGTTATCTCACGAGTTCGTTCAACTTTTCGATTCGTGGGTCTCGAATTATGACGAGCTGATTCCGAGGGAGGAGGTAGTGGTGGTGGCGGCGGCGGAGGAGGTGGTGGCGTAGGTGACTTCAACGGCGGCGGCGAAGGACGAATTTCGTATGTATCCACGGGAATTTCCTTAACATGTACTTCTGCTACTTGTTGTTGGGGTGATTCCGGCCACCGTTTACGGTGTTCCACGGCGGAGAAGTGGTCCCTGGACGGCGAGCGAAACTGCTTATCGATTTCGAAGTCATCATAGAAACGGAACTTGTAACGGTCATCACTGGTTTCCCACTGGCGCAGATCTGGGTAGGAGCTGCTGTTCCTTCTCAACCGGGTAACGCCGGTTGCCGGTGACTGGAAGCGGGAGGGAGGGGCATCGTACACCTTTCTCTCCTCAGGGAAGCCGAACCATTGTCCCTCTTCCAACGGCACTTTGCGAAACGCAGCGTTTCGATCCGGAACGGCGTGGTCGTGGTCATTATTGTTTGGGGATGGTTCGTCGTCGTTTCGTCTTGCGAAAACGCCGCACAGAATGGCAAAAACGACAAGGAGAATGTTCAGTGAGTCCCAGCTGTTTTTGACAGAGGCTGGTCGGAGGAGGCGGGTGGCGGCGGAGAGAAGCGGCGGCACGGCGAGGAAGAGGATCGTTAAGATTACGATAGGGAATAGAATGATGAGCAATGGAGGGCTGATGAAGGGTGGTGATGAGTGCCACGAGCGACGGTGGGTCATGGTTGGTGCTTTGTTATTTGGTATATCACTTTATCCCTTCTTCTTCTTCTTCTTCTCTGTTGGGGTGACCCTCAGAGGGTAATGGTTTCGTTGTCCTCTTTCTTTTTTTGGGATATTTGATAGATATATAGATAAAGCCATCCTTTAAGTCTATATTACTGGAATTATAACAACGTACCATGCTCTTTTATTCATACCACACCCAATATACTTGTAGTACCAGTTACTTCCCCTCCTCCATATTTTAAGTTTTTCAATCAGATTTCTTCAATCCATTTTTCATTGCATTATATTTTTTATAATATTTCCATTGCTTTATGTAAAAAGATATGCAGAGAATTGTCCACTCTATATTACATGTCGTGATATAGAATGCGTACGTGTTTAATGGATTTTTTTCACAACCTGCAGTAGATGAGGAAGTGTGATGTGATATTCCATAATATCTATACAATCACAATTAAAAGGTAGTTATTAAGCTAATATAAGTTTATTAACAAATTGGATTTCTTGAAAAGATATAAGAGAATATAATGTTGCTATAGAATAATTTTAGAAATTTATTATCATGTTACCCCATCATAATATTAATCTTAAATTATCAATGCAAATTATCAATGAGATTCCCATTGTGGTCGGCACTTGGACCCCAGCTTTTACAGTTAACTTTTATTTTCTTTTCTTTTCTACTCTTTCTAACTCGAACTTTTCAAGCGCTTGCTATAATTATGCATTGCACCTGCAATTGGATAATAATATGTTGGGTTGTGTTGATATAATATCAAATTAATATTGGACACAAGGGTATAATACTTCAATTTTTTGTTTTGCTGTTTACTATTTTATCAATTTTATCTGGTAATTCTTTTCGACTTGGTTCAAGCAAAAGATGTATATTGATCTCAGCAGTGAATGTATTAATGCTTTACTTTAAAATAAGAAGAACAGACTCTTCTATTACATTATTGCTATCTATATTTCTCCAAGTTTTGTAATATATTATTTGTACATTTTATTATAATACATATAAATATTATCTAGTGTCTCATTTATTATTATTATTCTTTCTTTCTGTGGCTAAAACTCTTACTTCAAACATCAGGCAAAATTAACCAGAATAAAAGGTTACAGAGGAGATTTAGAGAGGAAAGAGACATTAAAATAACATTGTAATGTATTACAATAAACATAGAGTTTTAACCCTTTTTTATATTAATCGTAAATTCTAACTATTTAAAAAATAAATAATAATAAAAGAAGGTAATATGATAACTAATATTTAGAGATAATGACAAAAAAAAAAAATCAATAGTAGATGATAATCTACTATATAATATGATTAAATATTTTTAGATGTTTTTATGTATTCTAATAGCTATTGTTTAAAATTCTATAAAAAAAAACATGTTAACAAATATATACTAATCTTAAAAACGGACTATGACAAACTTTTCGATCATAGCAACTTGTCGGCATGATTATGGAGATATCAAATGCATTCAATCAACAACATTAATTACGTATACAAGATTTTAAACAAAACGCCTTCGCTTGTTTTGATCTCAACCCAATTTTTATGTTTATTCTTCAATTTACGTTATCTTTATCGTCCAAATAAATTTACGCGTAATTAAAAAAAAGAAGAAAGAAGGAAAGGAAGAATGAATATATAAGCTATAGACAAACAAAAGAAAGCAAAAACAAAGCCTAATTTGCAACAATCTCTTATTTTGTCTCTTAAGTATGGTGTCTTCTTATCTATAGATGCTAGCTATGAACGCGCACTAATCAAATCAAAGTCCTTGTTCTCTCGTGTACATTTGTTTTTGTGTATTTTTTTCTTTTGAACAAGAGAGTTAGTGTCACGTGTCATACGACAAAGTACTATGAATTGGTACTCCTACATTGTTTTAGCTTACGTTGAATCATTGGAGCGTGGCTGCAATGATTGAAACTCACTTCCTTTACAACAAGAGACCGCTAAACCTGGCTTTTCGGGAGCGCACTTCGTCAAAAGGCCAAAACCCAAATGGGACTCTCTATTTTTCTTTCAAAATTTTACTATTTGACTAGTTGTTGCTCAAAGTGTTCCATATCTACCATAGACAAATCGATTCTCTCTATGAATTGTTCTAGGCTCTATTCTAAAGTCTAATCTCCCTTTATTTTCATCTAAAGTATGATTTAAACAAATTAATAGTAAACTTTAAGCTGTTTTTCATTCATATTTATTGCCCCTACCACATTTTGAACTTTTTATACCCTTTTCATTCTGGCTCAAACTCGTGATATTAACCTAGGCAAAAGGCAATGAAACAAAGTTAAACAAATAGAAAACACCCCATTTTCATATGGATGCATTTACTTTGCCACCAAAACAACCTTTTCTTTTCCTATCCGATTGAATGAGGAGTGATTGTAACAAATATACTATGTGTATATGCATAAAATAAATATGATTTTTATAAAAGATACAGCAACTTAATAATTGAATAAGAGATATGAACTGAATAATAAAATAATGCACGATTCTTGAGAAAAGGATATTTTAACTACCATTCCTTGATGGGAGAGAATAATATTATATATACATCTAAATAATAATAATAATAATAATAAAATCCCCGTTTCAACTTATTACAATTTATATCTCTAGATTTTTTTAATCAACATAGAGTAAAGTAGTTAGAGAAAGGTCGAGAGGTGGATAAAAGTTTGTAGTTCAGTTTGACAATTGGAAACATATTTTAATAAAAAAAATTATAACAATAATCAAGATTTTTATTGTGTTATTGATTAATGAATGTCGAATAAGAATATTATGAAACACAAATACAAAGTTAACTTACAGTGGCTTGATAAAGTCCTCATCCAGCGTGACAAATACTATTTCTCATAACAAATAGTACCCCACACCAAACAACAAGTGTTTTATTGCGAACCAAAAAGTTGAACTACAAGGCTTACCTACATGTTGGGTCCTAGAGGGCTCTCAACTCCTATTATATATATATATATATATATATATATATATCCTATTCCTATGGTTATTTTATATAAACTAGAAGACCATGGCCTAATCATATGCTACCACGGTAAACGACACCAACACTTGACCTTTAATAGATCAAACATTGTTTGGATGAATTGAGTACGTAACAAAAGAGGAGTGGAATTGGGATTAGTTTTGTGGTTCAATGAAATTAAAGCCTTGTGGCGGGGTATTATCTTTTTGAGGAGATATAATTTTTCAAAGAGATAGAGAGGGAGACAGGTTGGGAAGGGAAAGCTTAGCTACACCTAAAGGCAGAGAACCCACAAAGTGACCCCTCATGTATCTGCCAGTCCAAGCCTCTCCAACAGCTAGCTTCCATTGCACACAGCCTCCAAAAGCTACTTTACATTATTCATACATAGTTTTAGAAATTAGTTAATTTGATTATAGTTTATCATGAACATAGGTTTTAAAGCTGTGTTAGTAACTGGCAAGAATCTCAACCATCATGCACTCGTTAAGTAAAGAGTAGCTTAAATCTTTTTAGTTTAATTAAGATGCTAGTGAATGACCCATTGAACAAGGAATATGGATTTTTGACATCCCTTAGGACGAAATTCCATGATTAAGAAAAGATTAAAAATTATAACAGTGAATAATAAATATTATGTCATATCAAATAAGATTTAAATTATTATTAATATTAAACTAAAAAAATAGTTAATCCCTAAGTGTTTCTATTTAAGAATACGACTTAAAAATTTATTATTCAAAAATTAATATTCACTAATTATTTATAAAATATGATTATATCATATGACCTCTTTTATATCAAACATTTATTGATTTTGTAAGTAAATACTAAACTGAATTTCAGATTTCAATTTAATTTGAACGTTGAATTTTTTAATTTATTTCTTAATTTTAAAAATATTTTCTATTTAATTTAGTTGATTTAATATAATAAAATATTTTAAAAAATTTTAGAGATTATCAAATCCTACAAATTTTATAAAATATATCTTTTACTTTTTTATTCAAAATACTTTTTTCAACTTATTAATAGCCATGTCGTATGTGAAATTCTCATTATTATATCGGTACTTTAATGAAAAAAATATTAAATGATAATGTAATATTCATTAATAATATTGAATGTTAAAAGTGTATGAATTCAATGCAATATAATAACAAGTCTTATAAGACTTACTCTGCTCAATAATTCCATAATTAATATTAAACATTACTAATTAAACTATTGAATTAAAAGTTATTTTTAATAGAAAAATATAAAAAATAATTGATATATAATTCATCAGATAATTTTATTTTAACGCCTTGTAGTAAAGACTTGAAATCTTTTTCCAGCAAAAAAAAAAAAACCCTAAAATTTTAGGGTGTGGGGATGGAGCTCCAAGCAAAATAAGAAATGCTTGATATTCAAATTTATATATAAAAAAAAGTATTTATTTGTTTCCTAAAGTCAAGTGAAAACTTGAAAACATGTACACGTGTTCTTAAACAAAATACATTATAGCAAAATGAATAGCCCAATTATTCATGGAAATCTCAATGTCACAAAAAATAAACAACTTTCTGAGACATTTCTTTTGTGTACACTCAATACACAAATTTACAAAACAAAGCTACGATTTATCCATCCTTCTCTCAACTTGAGTATAACCTACATATATATATATATATATCCTTCAAGCTTCTTTTTTCTTCATATGTATGCACATGTTTCGGCTGTTTTTTCATTTTCATTTTCACTGCAGAAGTAGCATCAGAGGGACCACAATACAAGAATCGTTCTTATTATCAGTAATATTGTACTAAAATTAAATTCATTTATATACTTCTCTAAAACTTGAGGCTTTTTAAAAGCAAATTTAAAATTCAAATTAATTATTTGGTTTAGGTTCATGAATCAATATCGTCATATTTTCTAAAATACTTTTAGGCCAATTACACAAGTTAGTTGAAGCAAATATGAACAATTACTTATTAAAACCAAAACAACCTTCTCAACGGAGCACATATAATCATGCGAAAATGAATGAGTGTTGGCCATTTATAGTCATTTTATGCTTTTTAATACTCGTTCATTCTGATTTCAGTAAGGTAACCCAAAATTATCAAGAAATTTAATCTAATAACCATTGTGATGGAAGGTGACAGAAGGACAGACGCGGAACAAAAATAGCATTAATTCTTAGTTTGATTTGCATGCATGGAAACTTCCTGGTGATTATCTTTGGAAAGGAACGCCAAAAAAAAAAAAAAGATCCAGTAAATAGTTGGACAAAAATTATAGAAAACAAATAATAGATATTATTCATTAATCAAGATTTGTTTATCAGCACCATGTACAAATATCATTTCTCATAACAAAATTTTCCTTGAGCACTCTTGCAACATATTAGTTGTTCTTGCATGTTTGCAAGCATGAATCCACAACATAGGCTGCATGACCAGGAGCATCTGACACATAAAGACAATTATAAACAGTAAGTAAAAGCATAATTAACTTAATTACAAATACAAATACAAAAGATTAAGGAAAAATAAAAGTAAGTAAAAGTTTGAATACCAATGTCGTCATCGATCAACTTGGACAAGTCATTGCCAAGAATGCAATCATAGGCAACCTCAAAGGGAATGTGATGACATTTTGCCCCACATAAAACAACACATTTTAGATAACTCTTACGAAGTTTAGTTGCGCATGTTAGTGCACATTTGGCAACACATTCGGCTTTACCATGGCTGCCCGGTGGTGAAGATGGAGCTTCTGCATCAGCTTGTGTGAATGCCATCGTAATCATTATCATAATCACAATTCCAATGGCCTTCATTTCACTCTTTGCCATAACTCTTTCCCTTTCTCTCAATTTTATGGTTAAATGTTCAATTTTTCTGCTGCTGTTTCAAGTGCAATGAACAACCTCAATTTATAGGCTGAGAACAGTGCATCAAGCTCTTTTCTGCCACTCAAACTTATTGATTATTAGCAATCAATATCGATCTACCTACATTATTATACATATGAAGAATAATAGTATAAATGTTCATTTAGCATAATAAATTATTTATCAAAAGTAAATCAAGAACATAAAACAAATTTAGAAAAGAGGTATTATTTAATAATGGTTAATTTATAAAGTTAATATCTTTTGAAGAGTTATTTATTTTAAATAAATTATAATTAACGATAAAAAATTAATTGACATCAGACAACTTTATTTTAAGGTCTAACCTTTATTTTTTAAGATACAAATAAATATTGACTATATAATCTTATATTTACGAGTCTTTGATTTATGTAACTTTATTTTAATGCATTATCAACATGTTAATATAACATTATAGTATTTAAAGTTGTATTTATTAAATATAATAAATGATTACTTTAATTACAAATATTATACAAAATTTTAATGTTATAATATTTTCATCAATTGTAATATATTTATTGTTAAAATCAAAAGTGATTTTTACAAATTGAACACCTGCTATATGTACACAAAAATTTATTACCGTTTAGAATAATTTTTTTTTATAGATATATTGTAAATTTGAAAAGTCAAATTCATATGAATTTTATAAATATGAAACAAAAAATACATAATATTTTATCATGAATATTATTTAACTAATTCTATATTTTTTAAATATAAAATATAGTAAACTTTAAGAAAAATGTTACTGTATTTAATGTGAATAATTTAATTTAATCGGTTATTCATTAATTATAATAGAGTTGCTATTTGAATGAATTTTGACGTTAGAAAAATATATTATATATCAAGCAACTAAGTAGAGTAATTTTTACAGATTTAATTCCAAACACTATACATTAAAATTAATTTAATTATATACGCTCACATTAGTATTGAATGCTATATTTTTTTAATGCAATATATGACTAATTGAATGCAAATAATTATATTTAATACATATATAAGTAAAAATAAGTGACCATTTTTATTTAATATTGTACTTACTAAATAGAATATACTTTTGTATATTAAATGAGTCCCCATTCCTAAAATTGAGTGTTTTAGGGATCTACTAAACAAAAGCATTTGTAAGAGTTACTTTTTCTACGGATAAATATTTATTTTAGTTTCTCCTAATTATAAACATTAATTATTTTAGTTTCTGACTTTACAAATTTTTTTTATTAATCTCTAATTTTTAAAAATAAAATTCAATTTAGTTCTTTATATATGTTATAAAATGGCAAAAAAATTAATGGTGAAAAAAAATTGAATAAATAATTTTAATATATGAAAACCTAATTTTCCTTTAAAGTTAAAGACTAAATTTCAAATTTTATCTTCAAAGATTTATTTGTCTTCAAGAAAGGTTAGTAGTATTAATTATTAAATTTATATTAATTCATTAATTAATTAATGGGGTTTTTATAATTTATTAAATACATATATAATAAATATAACATAAAAATTAATAATAATAATTTATGCTTATTGAATTATTTTTTTATAATAATAATAATTTAATTAATTTATTTATGTTTATTTAATAATTATAATTAATCATGGATCATAATATAAATTAAAAATAAAAATAAAATCAAATTACCTCGTATCAGAATAGGTGACTGTTGAATAATCTGACAGGCAGTACAATCTAAGTGAGTTCCACCTCTACTACAAACGAAACTTACTAAAATTTTTGCATGTCATCGTTTTAAGATTGTGTCTACATTAAAGGTGAAACTTATTTTTTCTACATGCTAGATGCAAAACTTGTGTGCAGCTAAGAAGACTGTAAATTGTTTTAAAAATATTATTTTAATAATTTTTTTAAAAAATATTAAAAAATAAATAAGTCAAAATCTTAAGACAAAAGTATATTAGTTCTTAATTACTTCAATGTAAGACTATTATGTTATGTTAGTCAAATCCTAATTAGCTTAAGATTCCATTTTAATTGATGAAAACATATTAAAAGAAAACTTGATGAAAATTGATTGGTTTGTCAAAAATTCAAATAATCGTAAAAGCTTAATTCTTATTAATAAACAATATTTTAAGAGTGTGGTTGATTTTCATGTCCAAAAAAGTTATAAAACACTTAAAAATTAAAAAAAAAATTGAGGAAAAAATTTAGAAGAATCCAATCTAGCGCGATAATTAAGTCTTCATCAAACTATTTTCCAAAACCACTACCAATCTTGTGTTTAAACATCAAAATTAAATATATAATAAGTTATAAAATCACTCTCTCAGTTATTTTTATAAAAAACAAAAGACTAAAACATTAATACTAAAAAAAATAATTAAAATAATTATATTTTTTATAAATATAAATTTTATTTTAAATATCTCACAATATTAAATTGTATAATTGATGTAATCACTACTCAGTAAAAATATATTTAATAATAAAAAAAAGTATAAAAAAATTTAATAATTAATACATCTTAAATTTATCTTATATTTTTATAATTAAACATATTTCATTTTATTCTTTATAAAAAAAACGGAAGGAAGTATATTAGAAGCACAAATCAAGAGAATATAAAAGAAATTTGAAGAAGGGAAAAAATAAAATAAAAACTCAAGATTTCAATTCAATAACGAAAACAGGGGATATCAGATATGAGTTGTCATTCAAGTGAATTACTTTGGTATCTTCCAGTCACACTGATAAACGGGTTCTTATTGAAGATAACATTTTAGAAAAATGAGTAACCCAAGAATTCATGAAAGTCTCAATGTCAAAACAATACCGATAATATGATGATGTGAGTCTCAAAACAACTTACTTGACAGATTTATTGTGTTTACTTAACACAAAAATTTACAAAATAAGGCTAAGATTTATCCATGCTTCTCTCAAGTTGCGCACAACCTAGAGATATCTTGCCGATCTTACTCCACCAACAATCTTCAAGCTTCTTTTTTCTTCATATTTTATTATGTACTCGTTTAAATTATCTTTGAATTTTCATTTTCTTCGCAGAAGTAGCATCAGAGGGACCGTAACAGAAGAATAGCTCCTATGATCAGCAATGCTACTGTGCATACTAAAGCCTACAAGATCACCATGGCACTTAGTAAAGGAAAAAGCAAAGTGGATTATAATGATATTTCGTATCTACACTACACAAACCAACTTGGGTGATAAGTCTAAACAAGTGCAATCCACAACGACTAATGAAAGAGGTCTATAGCTTTTCCAACCTCACTCGCTTGTTCCAAGTTTAGAAATAGTATGTTTGATTGCTTAAAACAATCCAATTTGACATTTGATCATATTATAGTGCATAATATTGATGATGGCATATGCATCCATGAACGCACATGCTTACTTCAGACAAATAAATAAGAGGTTACCAAGAGTGTGTGTGGGAGAAACAGAAAGAGATGAATGAAAGAGAAATATTACAGCAATTGCTGAGGCTCCCAACCCTGCCCGTTCCCTAGGATCCTTCCGATAGTAATTTCCAAAATAGAGAAGTGTTGGATAGTACCACAAAGGTGGACATAGGAATCCAATAAGAAATCTGTAATTTAACAGACAAATCATAACAGAATAAGAAGAAATCAAGGAAGAGAGTAGATAAATTACTTACGAGAACCACCCAATTCCGCAGCCATAACATGGAAGGGGTTTGTCATAAAGTCCTGTTTGGAAGTCCTCTGGATCCCTAATTAGGGTATACTTTCCCTTTTCATGGTCTGTATCATCTGTTGTTTGACCTATAAAAATTGTCATCACATGTTTTGATTGAGTCAATCCTAGACATCATTAATGAATTTGTTATGTAATCATGGATTGGATCTTGTTCTTCAAGGAGAAGGAGCTGCTATGTCAAAAGTTTCTAGCATATGTTATGATAGAATTATAGAGCAAGTTCATTAAACTAACAGTGAGAAGAAAACCGGGTCCCAGGATTCAAGTCAAAGAACATAGGGTAAGATTATAAAGGGACTTGGTTAGCTAATACAATAAGCAGAAACAATGCCACTGAAAAATGAATGTAGAATGGTGAATGTTACCTTAAAAAATATACAATGAAAACTGTTCTTTAGGATAGAATGGTTGTAAAGGTAAATTGAGCAAGCAACTCAGTCAGAAAATAACTGCCAAGTCTGCTGGATATTGAACAATCACATGTACTAATATATAGTTTAGAAGAAGACTTAAATTTTGAAGCTATAGGCTTAATAATCCTTGCTTTCCCCTTTAATATAAGCATGCAAGCAAATAATAGATGAAAATTTGGGAACAAAGTAAAATTACTAGAAAACGGACACTAAGAACATGTTTGATTTCTATTTTAAAAACAGTTTTTTGTATTTAAAAATAAAATGTAATACAAAAAACTGTTTTTAAAATAAAAATCAAACGTACTCTTATTTTTGAATTTCAAGCATAGCAACATATCATTTTCATGAACAGTCATTACCTCTAAAAATTGAATAACTTCGTGTGAATGGTTTTAGAAGGTCAAGATGCTTATAAGAGACTGATGTTGCCAATTCCACACCATTCCTCATATCAACAGTCTCTTCGATGCCAGAATCTGTAATAAAATGAAATCACATTTCATGGTAACATGGAAGTATTTTAGTTGCATTGTTTCTTCTTGAGTTCCAGATACCCTATACATACATATGGTGAATGCTATTACATTCTCAAAGGGGAAAATCAACAAGCATATTAATCTTCCAAGTAAAGGCAACAGAGCTTTTTCCATTAAATTTAAAACCATTTTGTCCATGCTAATTTAACATAAGTTGATGTATGTGTATTATGCTCAATGACAGAATCACCATCCTTCCGTGCAAATTTGTTAGATAAAGGATTAATGACAAAAAGTTGGCTAGAAGGAACTGTTATATCATGAAACATTTACACTCTTTTTCTAACATGTCAACGATAATAATAACAATTTTATTCTAACTGCAGTATTAGAACCTAACCTAATTTCTCAAATTATCCAAACAAGGCGTCAAAGAAATTAGACCAGATATTTTCCAAAACTTAAATACCTCCAGCATATCAAGCTGTGCCTATATATTGTTTGAATAAAATCTCACGCTGGCTTATATGAGAAGGATCAATTGTGAACCAGATTAGTCAATACATGACACCACAGTCAGCATACTGGAAAGATAAGATAGATAACCAAGCTCCATTAAGCTGTTTCCTCATTATAATCTAATAGGCCTATCAATTGTATTTAGAGGAATTAGTTGCATTATAAGACTATAAAGAAAATTTTGACCTTTTAGTACCTTTATCCATGATTGTGGAGCGAGTTTACAGATTCAGCCCTTTAACTGTTCAGTCAAAATCCCTGTTTCACAGAATGTAACAACACCTTAGATAAAATCATTATTTGTGAGGCCAACATGTTTCCTTTCAGAAGCAGATAAAAGAAAAGAAAACATATCAATTGCAACATATGATACGCCAGTTTTTATTTTTGAAGTCTTTTTGAAGCACAAAAAATCTTCAAAATGCCTGCTTTATAGAATTCAAGTGACTGCATATCCACTCAAAACACACAAACACCACGTGGGAGCAAGTCTCCCAATATTTAATATATTAGTGGAAAATAGCTTTTTTTTATTGTTGTTACAAGAGGCAATATATATAAATGTCATTAAAGGAGTTCCAAATTTCTCAAGTACATTCATCTTTTCAATTGTTCAGATAATAGGGGAATTCTAGTATAAATTCTACTTCTCCTTCAGAATGCTTCAAGATTGCAGCACGTTTACAAAGAACCTTAGAACATTTGAACATGGCTCCCAGCAGAAGCAGCAAACTTTAAATTTTAAGGTTTAATATGAGATCAAAATTCAAACCATTTGAATCAACAAAACTATTACCCATCTTCAATTAAGAAACTGCTCATGCTTGTACTGCAACAGGATTCCAAAACAAAACCAAAGGTGGAAAACATCTATTTAAAGCTAGCCAGAACGATCTTCCAATTAAGAATTTCAGCTAATACAACCCATTGAAACTCTAATACAAAGACAAACCAAGTAGGACCATGACATAATAATAATAATAATAATAATAATAACAATAATAATAATAATAACTATCAAAAGAACTAAAATTTCGGAATCTCATGCAATTGTTAAGAAAAGAAAAAACAAAAGGCTTTTATACATCAGAAGATTTTCCAGAAGGCAAAATGGAATACCAATTAAAGAAGAGGAAACATAGAATTGAGCAAACATCAAAAATAGAGAAAAAATAAAGACTTGCCTTGGAAGGGCAACAAGAAGTTCCACTGATCAGAAGGAAGAAAGGAACAGAAAATAGTTTTAAAAAGGAGAACTGCTTTGTATTGGAGAAGGGTTCAAACATGATAAGCATCAGCAATTACCACTACCATATTTGTCTCTTGTACAAGCACATAACCAGTCTCAAAATAATCATTAAAACAACTCTGGAGAGAATTATAAGGTTTTGTGACATGAATAATTGTGGGATAAATTTAAATTTTAAAATAAATTTAACTTTTAAATTTATTATGATAAATTATATGCAATTTTTATTAAAATAAATTATAAATATTTAATAAAATTATAAATTAGTTTTATTTGTAAATGTTATAATGTATTTGATTTCTTTTTGTAGTTTTATTTTTTAAAATTGTAGATATTTTTATTTTATTTATTTAGGCAGCCTCTTCTTCTACATTTTCTCGCTTAATTTCCTAAATCTTAATGTGCGCGAAAATAATGAAAACTAGTTAATTGTAATTGACTTTTAAGCAAGGTTTGACTTGTTCTAAAACAGTGTCTGATTGGTCAATGGTTGGTGGTGAATCGATAGCTTCCTATTTTTTCTATGAATGATTTAATATTATAATAAATAACAAACACTTAAATAGTAAAAAGCACAAAAGGGTAATTGGCATTGCATTTGCATTTGGTGAAAAGACATCTTGGGAGTCTCAAAAGCCAACGTTTCTTTTGAAATATAATTATAATAACTAGTAATTAGCTATACAGGCAAACATTGAGTGCATAGCATTTGCTTTTTAATACAGAATCCCTTTTTTCTTAGCAAAATAGAACAGTGTGGATATTAGTCGGATCTCTAAACACCATACATACTGAAAACTATTTTATAATATGAAGACTATTTTTTCTTGTGTTTCTATTGATAGGGGAAAATAACTGGTTTGAAAGTAAATTCCATTTTTTTAAAAACAGATAATCATAATCTGACTTATAAGAAATCAAAGCAGGAGATAAAAGAATATGAAAAAGATACAACTATGTATTAAGAAAAATAAAACTTCCATACTTACAATTCATATTTCACAATTTCAGGAGATTTTAGAACAAAATCTAAGAATTTTATTGAAGATTTTACTATTATAATGTAGTCGGTGGATTAGGCAGAGCTCAACCTCCTTTGAAAATGAAAGAAACAAATATAATAGCAGGGTTACAGAAAGTGTTCTCAGTTTCTGCACTTTGACGTAAACGGAGTTTACCTTAAAATACTCACTTAGAATAGTCGATCCAAACCTCACGTTGTATAGTCTAGTATTTGATGTTTACATTTGATTTGTAATAAGATAATCATTCAAGAATATTTTTTTATTGGTAAAGTTAGTAATTTATTCCTTTAAGTTTGTTCTAGGTTTTAGTTTGATTCTCTAATTTTTTAGTTTAGTCTAATTTTTCATTTTGAGTTAAGTTTATCTTTTAATTATAACGTTAAATTCCATCATGAGTTTGTCAATGATTGCTGAAAGTTAAAAATTTAATTCTTTTGCATAAATTTGCTTGGGGCTATTATAGAACTTGAAAAAAAAGGGTTGAATCATGTCACGATGAAAAATTGGGTATATTTATCTACTGTTCTAAATCTAAGCTTATTAAAATTAAAAACTATTTCTTCATTTTGATTCATAAATGAATATCGTCATATTTCTTAAATGTTTTTGAGCAAATTACACCAGTCAAAGCATATAAACAAGTATTTAGACTATGTTTTCTAAATGTAATGTATGAAAATATAGATAAAAGAAAATATATCTAAAATAATTAAAATACGAAACATAAAAACTCATCTCTTACATAATCTCTTAAGTAATATGGTCCAATGTCTTAAATTTACAGTCTTAAAAAATGAAGAAACTTCTTAAAACAAATTATTAAAGAAATAAATACTTAATTATAATGATGTTAAACTTATAAATATTTAATAAAAAGATTATTTTAATCTTTCAAAATTATACATTTCTTGACATTAACCTTTTAAAACTTAGACTACTAAATTAACTTTTAATAAATTTTAATCATTATCTAACCACTAAATATTGAATTAAGTGATATATGTTGATTTGATTTGATTTTTAAATTTAAACTTTAAATATATATAAATATTTAAAAATTTTATTAGAAAATTATCCCACTCTAATATATTAGATTCTTAAAAATTAAATGGGTAATAAATTAAAGTTTTAAAAGATTAATTTGATAATAAAATATTTTATTGACTAATTTAATAATAATTTAAATTAAAAAATAATTTTGTGATATAAAACGCGAGAATACTTATGATATTGAAGAGACTAGGTTAAGAAAATAAAATAAAATTCATAAATTATAAAATTATAAAGATTACATGCTAATTTATTGAACCCCAAGATGAATGAGGAGCGTGTAATCCACTTGATAGTGGGGCTCTGTGGCTTGGAGGGCCCTATTGACGCCACGTTGGAGACCACTCTTCCCTCTGGAACCTTGACACGTTAGCTTCTTTCCACTCCTTTCTTCACCCTTCTTCCCCTTGTCGTCTTCTTTTTCAGCTTATAAATTCAGCGTTTGCGCTGCCAGAATGCGCGTCCCCTCACTCCCTCGGCTTTGTTTGTTGTGATTTTTGGCTAAGATGGGGGAAGAAGTGAGCGTTAACGTTTTCCGCAATCGGAACAGTGAAAGCGACGATCAGAACCTTGAATTGGATATTTACCCTTTGAGTAGTTATTACTTTGAATCCAAACTTCCCATTCCCTTCAAAGACCACTCCTTAGCCGATCGTGTTCTCAGGATGAAGTCCAAGTTCGTTTTTTTTCTCCCTCTTCTCTTTTATTTATTTATTTTCCATTTTTAATGTGGTTTTTCTCTTCTCTTAATTTATTTATATTCATTTTGTTTGTTAGTTATGCTGCCCGTGGAATTCGAACTTGTGTGGAAGCTGTCTTATTGGTTTGTTATTCCTTTAGCCATTTGCTTTTTGGATTATTATTATTATTATTATTATTATTTCATAATAATAACGTATGATTAGTTTCGTGTATAGGTTTGTCGGATCATAAGCCTTGCAATCTTTATAACGGGAAAAAGCTGTGTATTTACCTATATTTTGAAAACATATTATAGGCTAAGTAAAGCTGTTAATCAATTCGATGAGGAACCAATTAGTTTTTAAAAGGAAAATGCTAACAAGTTCGTTTAGGTCATTGTTGGTATAATATTTGTTTGACGAAATTTGAACAGCAGTATATTGCGAGTTTACACTGACAATCTAATTCATCATAATAACAATATGCAGCACCGATGTCATATATCAAATTTCCTTTGTCAATAGATTTGTCTATTAGTATGATGAATCTTACTATTAGCATAGACCCGATTCGAAATTCGTTTAGACAATAATAGACCAACAGGAACAAACCTTATCATTAAGTTTTTCTCTCCCATTAGCATGTAGCATTTTTTGTATTAATTGTTTTAAATAAAAAATTCTGTCTATATAATTTTTTATTAAAAAATATTGAAGGGGCAGGGAGGGGGAGGGTGTGTGGCTTGATTCCATCTGTTTGGAAGCAACAGATTTGGGGCAGAAAATGAGGTAAAGTGTAATCTTTATTGTTAAACTATCAATCTCTGAACCAGTATCAGTGAGATACACAGCAAATCAAGAACAATATGATACAGACGTATAACTCCCTCTGAGGATGTTATGTTTGAGAGACTTGCTCTCCATCCAATTCATACTCCAAGTCAAAACTGGACACTAATATTTCCCTCCTCGCAGTTATACCTTCTCTAAATAATTAACTCTTTCAATTAACTAACAAAGTGAAACAAGCTGCTTTTTAATTTGGGATTTGCTGACGTGCTGCTTTTGTAATTTGTATGTTTCACCTGTGCTTATATTTTGTATTTGTATTTGAAACCTAGTTGGTAAATATTTTTTTAGTGAATTTTATATTTGCTTGTATATTGTGCGCAATGAAGAAAGTCTTATTAGCAAGTGGCTAATGGTCACACACGTGCTCACACTCATACATTGTGTCCACTTGTCATCATTCTTTGTCTTCCCAATTAGATTGTGACTTGTGAGTGTTGCAAGAAAGATGCCCGGTGTTCTTTTGTGACCTGATCACTTGGGTTAAGCAATTAGTAATACATTTTGCAATATTTTGGGTTCTTTTCAGGATAGTCTTCTATTTCTTCTAGAGGTCTATTTTCTGTTCCAAACTTCCTTTTGCAAGTAAACATGTGATATTTCTTCTTGAAGACTGAGATTAGGGAGCGCATGGTTGACTGAACTTTTCTTGAAGTTTATATTCATCAAGTACATCTTAGTTATTGGGCATTTGATTTTGTTGCCGAAGTGCAAGATATTGTCAACCACCGTTGCACGAGTCAAAGTTTTGCAATATGACTCTGAAATGTTCTTGTATCAGGTGGAATTGTTCAAACATCCACATCTGTTGCTTTTGCAAGTAAGAAATTCCATTTACAAACTTCCTGGTGGTCGTTTAAGGCCAGATGAATCAGGTATCTGCGAAAACTTAAGCATTGAAATAGAAAGCTTTAGAAATATTTTGGTGATTTTTTGCTGAAGATTAATTTCTGAATTTCAAGATACTGATGGGTTGAGGCGTAAGCTTGTAAGGAAGCTTTCTGTTAATGAAAATGGGGATGGTTCAGAATGGGAGGTATTAAACTTGTCTTTTTTATTTTGTCATTGCAACCTTGCAATATATAGAACAGATGAACCGTAATTTACTTGGTTTAGGTGGGTGAATGCCTTGGAATGTGGTGGAGACCTGATTTTGAAGCATTACTGTATCCTTTCTTGCCACCTAACGTAAAACATCCGAAGGTACATAATTCCAACGGCTAGTTTATACAAGTTCTGACTGGAGATGTTGTAGTCTCATAGTCTTGCTTCATGGCGTAGGAGTGTACAAAACTCTTCCTTGTGAAGCTTCCTGTGAGTCGAAAGTTCGTTGTGCCAAAGAACATGAAGTTGTTAGCTGTCCCATTGTGCCAAATTCATGAAAATCACAAGGTATGAACTAGAGTATCCATCCTTTGGCAAGGAAAGCATCTAGGTTGTTAGATATCATTAAGCGGCTAAGCCTTCCCTTACAGTATTATTTGAAATGAGGACATGTGGCTGACCCGTTTATATATTTGAGTTCATTCACGTTTATAAATTAAAACAATAATTTAGGATGACACGGCTAAACTTATTATTCATGGATAATAATTCCTTTTTTATATTATTTTCTCGTGTGATTTTGGTTGACTTCACCTGACAGTACTGTTTTGTTTTCCTGAAAGTTGTGATGTGAGGACATTGAATGGTTATGGTCTGTCTCATCCAATATTTCCTATGGTATATATACTGGAGTTTTGAGTTGATGACTGGCATGACACCTTTACCGCTGCATTTTGCAGACATATGGGCCAATTATATCAGGGGTTCCACAGCTGCTGTCAAAATTCTCTTTCAACATGATGGAATCTTAATACCTGACTGTAACCTGTTTATCATCTAGAGTAAAGTGATCTCATTTGGCAGGCAGTCATAGTCTATGACTAAGGTTATGCCCCTTTGCACCTGCTCCTTATTTGGTGTCTGGACAGGGACTTGTATATATCATGGCTTTCTATACAAAAAAAAATTGATACTGTAATGTTGAAAACTATACATAGTATACAGGCATGTAAAGTGTGAAATTTTCTTCAGAGTAATGGACTTGTTTGGTTCTTTCATTTTCGCCTTTGTTTTCACTTGATATGATAACACAAAAACTTGCGTTGACACCAAATTACTAGCTTTTCTTCTAAAATTTCTTGTAAAACATAAGGGTAAGATCTTCATTAGGAACTGGGTGAGCAAGATAACAGCTAGTCCATCGGCAAGTAACTTGATACCATATATGTATTCAGTAAAATACTTTGTACTTTTGACACGGTTGGCTTGACGCAAGATCGTGACTCATTGATGTAGAATCTGTAGAACTTGCCAAGCAGCACATGAGATGGTATTTGGAATGCAAGGGTCCAGTTATGCTAGAATGTCATGCTTGAGCAGCAGATCTTGTCATTGCCGAGAGGAGGGTCTGGACTAGTTTTGACAGGTTTTGGAGGAACCACTGATGCTGCGAAGGAAGTAACGTTAGTATATTTGGCTGCCATGGAGGCTATTTTTGGATCGATCTTCTTAGAGCTGGACTGACAAGTCGCGAAGAGTTTTGTTGTATGATAAGTTTATATTTTAATATATTTTATGACTTATAATTTATATATATTTATATTAATTATGTTATTAATTATTGCAATTTAATTAGAAGTTTTTATTAGTGTATTATGGAGATATTATGAATAAAAATTAGATAATTTTAGTCTTTGACAGTGTTATGTAAAGTTGAGTTTGAATTTTGAATTTAAAATTTAAATTTAGATATGAAGATTTGGAACAATTTTGATTATGGATAAAATTGATTAGAAACTCAGGTTACAGCTTATATAAAGAGGTTTTATGTTTCACACTTGACACAATTCGATTTTTCTTTACACTTTTTTTCTTTTCTTAAATTTAACTAAATAAAGAGTCATTAGAGACCATTGGCAAGGATGATGAACTTTCCTTTAAAATTTAATTAGAACTTTACTTTAAGATAACGAGAACTCTTTTTATCTTTTACTTTTTTTAGTTTCTTTTGTTTGAGTTTTGTTTTGTGGTTATGAATTTATTTATCACGTTCTTCGTAGTTTATTTTGTTATAAATAAAGAAACTCATAGCTAAGGCTATGACGGATTTTATTACAAACTTTGTGTAATTTTTACTTTAATGTTGGTATTGATTTTCTTTTAGTGTTTGGTTTTTATTCTATTGGATTATAGTGTATATGTTAAGATTTGATTTCCCTTAACATTCTATAGTTAGTTGCATTGTAGATAATCGTATCACGTGTAATTAACGAAATTATAGGATGAAACGAGATAAGGAGTTAGGTTAATTATACTTAATTCTTTTCTTTTAGCCGTTATTAAATTAATAAACTCATAGGGTTGTCATGTTTTTTTGTCTCATTAAGGTATTTGTTTAAAGAAAAGAATATTGACATTGTATAATCATTGAGTGTTAATAAAATTAATTATGAGTGGTTAGCAAATATTTAGATACTAATATCAGGATTAAATTAATTAGAACATAAAGAAGTGTAGTAGGTAAATTTATAAGTCCTAGGCTCATCTCATCTGATCTCTCTTATACATTGTATTACTGTACTTTTAATTTATTGTTAACATTAAGTTTTATTTTTAGTCTATTATAATCATGTTACTTTTAAAAAATTGAATCAAACTATTCTTAATACTTAAAAATAATTTTTGTGGGACAATAATTTGAAAATTCTTTTCGAACAAATTTTATTACTCTTTGATGAGTATAATTATCTACAAATAATGTCTACAATAATTAAATATTTAGAATCTATTAAATTTACTGGTACTATTGGCATATGTTTTTACGGATGGATAATAATATATAACAATATTAATATTGAGTTAAAGAGTTTTGTCAGGAAAAAATTGCTGATTATGCAGTTTTGCCAAGTGAGGTTGTTTCATTTGATTTGCGGAAGATTTGACTTAGTTTTGTTATTGTTCTAATAAAATATTTACCTGAATCGTGATGTCGGTTTCTGACCCAGATTGAATCTCTTGCTGTTAACCTCTGGATCAAAGAAAAAGTAATAATGTTTTTATAGTAATTATTTATAACAACAAATGCTTTTCCCATGCTATAAGAGAATGAGTGTATGTGTAAAAAAACACACTCAAATGAAAAAGAATATGTGAATCATATTTAGAGGTTACTTCTTTTGTAGAGCGTGATCGTTATGGTTCCCGAAAGTTTAGATCTTTATAACACGGGAAGTGGGAAAGTGCGATTTTGTAATTTTGGGATCTTTTCACGTTACAGTCTCCAACAAAATCATTATACTCTTAACAAATTTCAAAAATGTGAACTCCACAGATAACCAGGCAAAAAAAAAAAGTATCTGTTAGTTGGAGGTTTGCTGTTCTTGAAAGTGAGGTTTATTGCTGAGTTATGGTGCGTGGGGCTGCATCAGATCAGAGGGGGATATAACATTGCTAGTGATATAATTGCGTGGGCACTTTTTGGACGCAGTTGCAAATTTGACCTCTGATTTGGCATTTATTTGTCCAAATTGCTTCATCATAAATTGATTGATAACAGTACAGATTGCTGCCCAACACAATCGTTGCTCATCCCTTGCATCATCAAAGGAAATACACAAAGAAAGTCATTAAGAGGCTCATTATCTGGATCAGAAGAAAGTCAAGTCAATCTTTGGACTAACAATTCAGACTCATACAATGCTTCCTTTTTCATATTTTTTTTTTCCAGCCACGTGCTTCTTTCTACTAATCTTCCAAAGCCTCTTTGGCATATTATATTTCCAATGTGTTTGGCAACACTTATTATTATTTAAAAAAAAAAAAAAGCTTTACACGCTTCATATTATATTTTTGTACCTTTTTCCTCGATGTTTTCCACGCCTAAAAAAAACACACTTCGTTATTACTGTTCATTATAACCCTTATCTTCCCAACTATTCTCTTGTGTGCAATGAAATTTGAAAGGAAAAATGTTAAGATCGAACACATTGCTTCAAGCATAAAAATGGTTTTAAGAATATATAAGAAATTGATGACCTTTTTAGAGATTTTATAAATGCAGAATATATATTTTTTATACAATTATAAAAAAAATATTTGTTATTTGAATATGTAGTTGCAGTTACATTTTTTTTCAAAGCTCCTTGAAATAGGTTTTTTAAAATAATCAAAATTTTAGTTTATTTCTACTTTGAAACTTTTTAAACAAATAAACTAAAAATATTTTTATAAGTATTTAAAAAAAAAACAACGTGTCTTTTCATGAGAAAAGGCTGAAATAAATAGACCCTAAATAATTTGTAAATGATTATTGACTGAATAACAATCAGATTGAAGGACATATGTGAACCACTTTTTACCTTCCCCTGTGGAGTTCAATAATAAAATCACTATATAACTTTTATGATGGAAATATTCATAATCATCTATTGGCCTAAGCTTTTGGCCATGGCTCATGAGACTCGATTTTAGCAATTAGTCATGCCCATGCCTAAAAGAAAATCAATTCAACTTTGAAAACTTGATATATAAGTTATTTTAATTAATAGATAAAGTTTTAATATGATAAGTAGATATGATCTATGTTTGTGTTCACAAGTCAGGAGAAAACTATAAAAGAAATGAATAACAAAAAGAAGAACTGGATGATTTTTCTTGAATTAAGAAAACCAACTAAAGCAGTATTGGCAGTGCATTAGCAGGTATTATCTATAGGAAAAAATGGCAATAAAAATTTTAAAGAAAATATTTATTTTACACATAACGTGTTATAATTTATTATTTTATTAATTTTTAGATATAAATTAAATGAAAGTCTCAAATTTAGTGTGTAAAAAAATCTTATATATATATAAATGATTTTCTTAATTTTCACATAAGTAAGTTTAAAAATTTTTACATTTGATTTAAATTTTTTATTTAATTTATATTTAACGGTTAATTAAATAATAAATTATAACTTATTAAATGAGAAGATCTTACCCATATATATATATATATATATATTATTAATAAATTTTTAATTAACAATTGTAATTTAACATTTATGTGTAGTTATATAAATAATTGTGAGTATGACTTATATTTTTTTCTCCTTTTGCAATTAAAAACTAAATTTTTTATTAAATATTGAGAAAAGCAATAAAGTATTGGTATTTTATTGATGAATTTGCATAACAATTTTTATTTGAGTAAAATACCAGTTTTGAAAAGATTAAAAGTCTGCGTCCTTTTTAGGGACAAAATTAAAGAACAGACTAAATAATCAATTATTTTTTTATTCTTAAGAACAAGTGATATTTATTTTTCAAAAACTAAGGTAAATTGATCTCAAATTTTTTAATGGGAAAATGACATTATTTTACTCCTAAATAGTATTTTGCTGTTGCACGTGAGAACAGAAGAAATAACTGAAGAAGAAAAAGACACGAGAGAGCGAAAGAGAGAGAGAGAGAGAGCACCAGACGCGGGTAAATGTCTGAAAAGTCAATGCAAAGTCACCACCTTCAAACTTGAATCCTTATTGTTCCTTTCTCAACTGCATCAAGGGTGACTCATCTTCTAACCAACCTTTTGCAAATAAAAATCTAGTACCATGATATATCCTTCAAAATACTATAAAAGCTTTTACTTCAACTCAAATAAATATTAGCACACACTATACTATATAATATAATCAGTTAGTTGCAGGAATATTTTCATTATATTAATACATAGTCTTTTTACTACATAGTTTTCTCTTGCTTACAAACCAGAGGTGGGATCACATAATCATGAAGAAAAGGTGCTTAAGCCCCAGTCTCAAACTCTCTGTTCCTGCATCTGATCAAGGTTATTTTGCCATGTTCCTGTGAGTTTCTCTTTTTGTGTGAATTAATTAATGTCCTTGTTTTGTGTATGGTTTTGGTTTGGCTAATTGGAATTGTGGTTGTGTGGTAGGTCTGAAAGTGGAACATTTAAGGCTGGGAACCTGCTAGTTAATAAGGATGGAGTTCAAATTGTCTCTGAGAATGAAGTGGAAGCTGTAACATATTTCACCCAACTTTTATCTTCTGTACTCGTTTATTTAAAATAAATAAATATATATATATATATATATATATATATTTATATTCAGTTATCTTGGTCAGTTTTTTCTCTTTTCGGATTTGATCTTTTGAAACTAATGAAATGCCTCCTGTGACAAGGAGTTCCTGAATTTTATATACTTAGACCAGTTTCAGGTTTCCAAACCAAAATAGAGTAGTATTGTTTCAAAGGGGAAAAAATACTTCTTTTTATAAGATTATTTGGTTGGGGGGGGGGGGGGGTGGGGGCGTAGCTTTGGTCAACCTTTTGGTTCACATATTGTTTATGGATTTAATTTCTGGTTTAGTTTCTTCTCTTACCTTTGTTTTGTCTATAAACGAATGGAGGATAAGCTCCAAGGTAATGGAGTAAAAGATTGTGTTCATATCAGGAGAGACCATCCACTTTACTAACTAGTAAATTGATTAACTTTTTAAGTTTTCTTAAATATATTTTTAGTGTTGACTTTTTGTGAGACCATATCACTAATAGGTCCAAAATTAAAAATTTGCAAAAATGTAGGGATCAAAATGAAAAAAAATCGAAAAGACTAAAACCAAAAAATCATTAAAAATATAAAAATTAAAAACATATTTAAACCTTTTAATTTCATTTCAATTCCATCATAGGAAATAAAAATGTTTTGGTGCTTTATAGACTCAACGAATTTGTTGTATAAATTCTTACGCTTACTTTTTATGGGGGTCAAAACATTTTCCAAAATAATGAATTACTAAGCCATGATCTACCTAAAAATAAATAAATGAACTAATTGTATATTTTCTTGAGTGATGATATATCCTACGCAACGTTATGATCTCAATCTTCTCCATGAATTTGTAGTTACAATCAGTTGTGGTTTCTGATACAATGATGCCATGGAGGTTTGAATCTTAGGACTTCCTGCATAGTAGTATTTTATTTGGTTTCTACTTATGAAAACAGATTACAAATTTACATGTCTCTGATAACTTTTTATTCGTTTGATATTTGTGTTATTTTCAGCAACCCCCAATCAGACCATTAGACAACCAGTTAAGTTTGGCAGATATTGATTCAATCAAAGTGATTGGAAAGGGAAATGGAGGGATAGTGCAATTGGTGCAACACAAATGGACTAATCAGTTTTTTGCATTGAAGGTATACTTGCTACATACATACCTTGCTTTGTGTTTGCATCTTCTGTTTATTTCTCTTTTCTGTTAATATTTTTTTTGCAGTAGCATGTTAACCTAAATCATAATTTTAAGGTGAAATCATTCTCATTCTCCATTGAATCCATTACGTTGAGCAATCAGGTATTTTCAAGCTAGTTTAGTTTTGCAAAATTTAAAATTCGTTTTCTCCATGTAATCAGTATAAGTCAAGGGAACATAAAATTTCGCAAAGTATTGATATTACTTCATTCTTGTATTGATAGCAATTTTATATGGAGTAGGCTTATTTCATTTAACTATTTAGTTTTGTTGCAGTTGGTTTCTTGTCCATTATGTCTGAACACCATCTTTTTGTTCATTCAACATTGGACCTTGTAATTTTCCTGAACATAAATAATTGAGATGTGGATCACTTTCTTGGGAACTTTTATATTTTAATCAGTTCAATGGGTCAAATTTAAGATTATGGTCAGAAGACTCGAAAAAAAAGACATTGATCTTGATTTTGATTTTAGTTCTTATATGTTAAAGATCCAAAAGGTATGGTACTTAAGTCTTACATTAAAAGTATAAGATTCTAATGTAAGATTTATAAGGCGTACTCTAACTACAATAGCTATTTTTTGTAGGATGGTTCTCCCAAGATTATTATCCCTACATTCTAAAATTTTAATTTTTGGCCTTTATAATTTCATTTTATTTATGTTTTAGTCCTTATAATTTTATGTTGTTTAAGTATTGTTCCTTGTAGCTTACAAGACATATAGATCTTGATGGTTTTTTCTTGAAAGATGCATGCAGTGGTATATTACTAGTAAGAGGTACCAAAAATGAAATGAAACCATGATAGCTGAAGTCCAAACTTCTGAAGTATAGGAACTTAAGCTACAGTTGGGATAAATCATAAAGATTAAAAGTATATTTAAGCTTAATTTTGTTTTGTCATTCATCATATACGTTTGCTAGTAATTAAAATTACATCAATCACGGGGTGACAAGTCCCTTATTGGTCCTTCCTTCTGGTTATAGTGTTTTCCAATTTCAATTTCTTTTATGTGCTTGTTTACTTCAACAAAATGATTTTTATGAGCTTAAAAGTCTTTTGCTTTTGTATCATTATCATAGACTTAATTTTGGATAAACTTCTCAACAAACAAGTATAAAATAAATAAAATAAAACTTCTCTGGTAAAATTAATATCAACTTACGCACACCAACTTTTAGAGAAAGTAGATGGAGACACATTTGAAAGAGTTGATATTCATAGGTTGATTTTAACATATGGCAAAAATTTGATTTATTTTACCTTGTTATATTTGTTTCCTACAAGTGCTTATCGAAAAGTGTATTCAAACCGGAGCACTAGACCTTAATCTGGTTTCTTGTACTTATAAAGTAGTTTCCTCTTATTATGTTCCCAATATATATCCAATCATGTATTCGCAGTATAAAGTGGTTTTCTAACTTATGATGTGCTTTCCACAATTTAGGAAATTCAAATGAATATTGAGGAGCCTATGCGCAGGCAGATAGCACAAGAGATAAAAATTAATCAATCAGCACAGTGTCCTTATATTGTTGTCTGCTACCAGTCGTTCTATCATAATGGTGTCATATCAATCATCTTAGAGTACATGGATGGAGGGTCCTTGGAAGATCTTCTGAACAAAGTTAAAACAATTCCAGAGCCATACATTGCTGCCATCTGCAAGCAGGTGAGGAACAAGAAATTGAACTTCACCCATGCACCTTTAATTCTTTTCTCTATGAACCAAATTAGACTCAATGCTTTTCATGTTTTAACTCTTACAATGTAGGTCCTGAAAGGATTAATCTATCTTCACCATCAAAAACATATTATCCACAGGGACTTAAAACCTTCTAATTTGCTCATAAATCATAGAGGGGAGGTTAAAATTACTGACTTTGGTGTAAGTGCAATAATGGATACTACATCTGGTCAAGCAAATAGTTTCATTGGCACATACAACTATATGTCTGTGAGTAAAACATGAGAATTTATTTATCTTTTTCCTATATCCAACGGCTAGATGTGTGTGCCAACATTACTTGGAAATCAACTTATTCACCATGCTCTTTTTGCAGCCAGAGAGAATCATTGGTAACCAAAATGGCTACAACTACAAAAGTGATATATGGAGCTTGGGACTGGTGTTGCTAAAGTGTGCTACAGGGAAGTTTCCATATATACCACCAGATCAAAGTGAAGGATGGGAAAATATGTTCCAGCTTATTGAAGCCATTGTGGAAAAACCTTCACCTTGTGCTCCTTCTGGTGAATTTTCTCCAGAATTTTGTTCATTTATCACAGCATGGTAAATATTAAGTATGCTTCATTAAATAAATCATTTAATCTCTAGAATCTTGGCCTCCCAAAAGAAAATGAAACATGACTCTCACTCTCACACACTCACTCTTCCTGAAATTATTGGGATACTTGAGAAACCTACAATTTGAAAGCTGAATGAGTGTGTAGCCAAAACTTATAAGCTATCTAAATTTGTGAAGCTTATATTCATATTTTATTTTAAGATATCTTGTATAGTACCTAATTGTGTGTGAAGCCATATGCTCATCTTCTATTTCAACATAACTTCTACAATTTCATGGAACGAACCTCCATCTGTAAGTGTGTTTAAACTAATCTAAAAAGTTGGCACCTTCAGTCACTATTCAATCGGTTTTTCTGTTATAAATTTTTTGTCACTGTTCATTTTATGAGGCTGTTGATCCTCATTTAACCACCTGTTTTTAGTTTACAGAAAAATCCAAGGGATAGACCATCGGCTCCGGACCTTATAGTATGCATAAACCTTATCTATACGAGTATGCAATGTAAAATAGATTAAGTAGTTTTTCTTACAGAGATTTAAATTTATCTCATTTAAATTTCAGAAGCACCCTTTTATCAACATGTATGAGGACTTGAATGTGGATCTTTCAGCTTATTTCTCCAACGAGGGATCTACACTTGCAATCATATAAAGCATGGTATGTTCCAATCCTGGACTTTATTAAGAGGTAAGCCCTGTATCACTTGGTATTCTTAAATGTAGATCACTATATAAGCTAACAATTTTGTTATCCTAAGCTCTTAAAGTTAAATTTAAGCATTTACAAGTAATAAATTTTCATTAGTAAATAAAATATAATTTATTACACATGTATCCCCAATGTGATAAATACTTCTTTTTCAATAAAAGTACCTACTTTTTATGCTTAAACTTAATTTTAAGGGCCAAGGATAGCAAAATCGTATAAATAAAATATGTTGATCCGTCACGAAACGTAGAATTATTGCCATGGTTTTGTTAGAGGAAATTGTAAACGCTACGGATGCTCTTGCTTTGGTGCTCAGAAATTATATGATCGATTTCTAATTTTCTAATAAAATGATCCTTTGTGTTGAATGCTTGTATTATGCTGTCTAATGAGATTGGATTATTCGTCTAAAGTCAACATCATACTTTTACAGATATTACCTAAACTACAAGTAATTGTGGGATATGATCTTTGCAACCTTCAAGTTCCCATACTAACATTCTGGCCTATCTGAGGCCCTCCTATATGAAATACAGAGAGTTCTGAACAGTGAGAGAGCTATGACACAATCAACTTGGAAAGTACTACTGTCACCTGATATGTTACTGCAGTTTGGATTCCTGTGTTTGTAGATTCACCATATGCCCGTGACCAGAATTTTCAGAATGGAGCCAAAGTGTTGAAAGTGTGCCAGCAACAGCTGCATATGTTGATGTTTTATTCAATTTTTTGAAATTTATGAAAATAAAGGATATTCTGTTTTGTATGTTTGATTCTAGCTCTATTTAAAGAGTAAATGAATGACAACTATGTATCTTCTGTAAGATATATCTGTTCTTCTTCTCTTAATAATTTTAAAACTACAAATTGGTATTAAGAGCCTTATCTTCAAAGGATATTTGAGTTGAGAGAAACACCAATGGAGAAAAACGCATACATAGTGGATTCACCGTCAATTTTTTATGGTGAGAAATATGAGTTATGAGCTGTAAGAATGATCTGTCATCTTGAAACATTGAATTTTTGGAAGGCAGTAGAAGAAGATTATGACGTTCCTGTATTGCCTGAAAATTCAAGGGTGACTCAAATGAAATATCATAAGAAGAGAAAGATAAAAAAAAAAAAAAAAGACAAAAAATTACCTTTTTTCTACTGTGTCAAAAATTATTTTTATAAGAATTATAAATTTTAAATCTGTCAAAGAGATTTGGAATTATCTCAAAAAATAATATTTTAGTTGTGAAAGAATCAAAAGTATACAAGTGCTCAACTTAGCTAGAGAATTCAAAATGTAGAGCATGAAAAAAACAGAAACAATTAAAACCATGCTGATTCATTGATGAATATATCAAATAAAGTGCAACTTCTCATTCGGATACATACGTGAATGTTTTATTCAGTTTTTTGAAATTTAATTTTTTGTTGCTTAGGATCTAGTCTTTAAGAGTTCTGATTCTGTTTTCATTAGATTAGAAATTGTTTTATTCATGTCTAAAAATAAAAGATATTCTGTTTTATATGTTTGACTCTAACTCTATTTAAAGAGCAAATGAATAACAACTATGTATCCTCCGTAAGATATATCTATTCTTCTTCTCTTAATAATTTTAAAACTACGCAAAGAAACAAGTTTTTATAATTATATGTATACCAAAGAATCTGTGTTTTGTAATTAAAATACAGTCATACAGCTAATAATACAAACTTTTAAAATAAATTTATGTCTGTTCATATGATAATAAAAAATATCATAATTCAATATTGGAAATTTTATATCATTATTCATTAAAAAATAATTAAATTTTTGAGGTGGGCAGCAGTCACAGTGATACCTCATCTTAAGCTGAGGTAACACTGCACACTACAAATTTTAGTATACATAACTTAGCCCTAGTGAAAAACTGAAGGGCTAATGAATATGATATGGGACTTCTCATTAGGTATTTCTAAAGAAAAAAATTAAAAGATAAAATTAATTAAAAATTTTCCATAAGTTAAAATTAACTTATAAACATCAATTTTTTTTAAAAATATTTTCATTTAACTTCTCTAAAATTTGATGTATATAAGTAATTCTAATTTATGAAAGAAATTAAATTAAATTAACCCTTTTATTTTCTTCTCCTATAAATACATGTTGAGAGGTTAATCTATATCCTATAAATATTCCATATGAAGGGTATCTAATTTACTCTTTTCTCTTAAATTTTCTTTGGGCCTTCTTCAAGTCTATAACAATGACAGAGATGTTATCTCTGCTTCCCCTTTGGAGGGCAAGTCTAGATAGAGACTCTGCAGCATAGTGAGCTGCAGGATCAACTCCATCATGGTATTGTTCTGTGGAAACATTGTTGGCATTTTTCTTATGCCAAAGAAGGATTCGCTTTCGAGCAATGTCACAGGCTTCTTCATTTGTCATGACATCCCATAAACCATCACTGGCTAGAATAAGGCACTCATCGTTTTTGTCTCGATGAACACACTTCACTTCTGGTTCTGCAATTATCCATGGCTTCAAGTACCTATCTCCTGTTGGTGGACATGAAGCAATTTATTACACTTCAGCAAAGGTTACTGGAATCTTGTCAACCAAAATTTGTTGATGGAGAAGAAGCAATTTTGCACTTTGGTAAAGATCACCACTATCTCGTGATCAACAAAAAAATGAAATGAAATTATGACTAGAATCTCAAATACTATATGAGGGTTTGTCTTAATTTGCTGAGAGGATAAATAAACCCATCCTAAGTAGACTCATGAAGCTATGACATTGTATTGAAAATTATATCAATTTTTTATGACTTTTTATAGACCAAATCACATTACTATACTTAAGATAAAGTTATATACTTTAGAAATAACTTAAACAAATTCATAATATAAACTATAAATATTAAAATAGGCACTTGGAATCGTTCCATAAAAGAAAGTAAGGATGGATGCCCTTCCCCTTCCCCTCTTTCTTTTTCTTAGTATAATTTTGTATGTAGAATTTAATTTGTTTAATTGAAAAAATAGGAAATTTTGTAATTTATTAATTAATATAAGTATATATGTTAATTTTTCTACGTTTTCTTTATAATTTGTGCTTTTGAAAAGAAAAACAATGAGAGGACTGCTAGAAAGACAATTTGACAAAAAAAATGTTTTATAAAAAAACTTTGAAAAAACAATGAGAAACTAAATAAGAAAATAATAAAATTATTGAGAAATATTATTGCTACTAATGCACATTGACATGTTTTATATAAGGGTCTATAAAGAGTTTGACCTTTTTAACTTACTAAAAGGTTCATTAACTTATTTAAAAAATTTATTATAAAGTAAATTTTTAAATAAGTTATATAAAAATTAAAAAAGCAAACGTTCATGAGATAAATATAGATCAGATTATAAATACCCTTTCCACCTTTATAAATTGGTAAGGTAAGCAATCTTTTAAAGTATCATTGTTTATCAGTGTGCTTTTGGATCCCAAAATCACGGATCCCGTGGAGAAATCTCTAAGAAGATTGCATTAATAACGAACAGAAAATAATGCTCTCTTCCCCCTCCATCAATTTGACTTTATCACAAAAAGCCATGACAATGATAGCTGAAAATTTTACGGCGGAAAAAATAAGCTAAAATGTATTTGCATCAAAAGAAAAAAAACGTTAGACCAGCAAAATTGGTATTATTTTTATGAAGAGCCAATGTTATAGGAAGAGACAAAATTTACAATGTCAATGCATTCTATGTCGTTTTGTGTAGAAAAAAATTTGACGTGGTATTGCAAAGTTTCATGAGCCATAATTGAGCATACATTTTTGTACTTGTATAATTTGGTGCTCAAAAACATTATAATAAACACATACCTATGGACCTTGACACTGCCAAAACACCTAGAACTCTGTAACCATTCCATTGTATGACCCTTCCTCCTGCAGCTTCTATCCTTTCCAACTCATCCTCTCTATTTGGCTGCAAAATAGGAAATAAATTTTCCTCTATCAAATAACTAACTAAATTGTATTTAAATATAATGATAGTTTGAATATTTTTTAGACTGTTATCTAAGCATGAATTGTCATATAATTGCAAATTATTAACTTTTATAATTATCACTTTAAAAAATTATATTTATCTCTAGTCAATTGATAATATAAAAAAATTTACATTGACAGTATATCAAAATTAAACTTGCAAATAAATAGAACAAATGCCTTACTTTGTGGTCATTAGACAATGGTAGTGCTTCTTTTCCACGACACAAGACTGCTCTTGAATCTCCACAATTTGCTACAGTTATGTGTGTTTGACTCAAAATGGCAACCACAGCAGTGGAGCCAGCAGTCTCAGGAGCAAGAGATTCAACACTTGCGCCGTTATCTGCACCAACTCCTCCAACCTCATCATCTACTTTATGAAAGCAATTGGAGAATGCTTTCTTCCATTGATCCTCCCAGTTGTCCCTCCCATTCTTTTCATCCAAACTTGGTTGTGCAGCTTCTATCTCATCAACCAACACTGAATGAAGATGTTCCCGGCAGTAATTGGCAACCTATGAAAACATCACCTTTTTAGTCAAATGGAATTGATCATCCTCAACATAACAAAGGGTGTGTCTATTAATACTCCAATATGTCTATTGCCACTCCTGTTTAAGTAATTTTTATAAAAAATACCCTTTTTTTCTTCATTGTTAATCAAATTAATAATAAGGAATTTAAATAAAAATTTAGTAAACTGGGCAATAGATATGTGAAAGTGGGAATAGACAATCCCAATAACAATTTAGAGAAGGATTTAATGGCATACCTGACAGCCCCCATGTCCATCATAGACACCAAAAAAGTGGGCTGGTGAGTATTTTGTGTTTTCACTCACATGGTAATCCATTACCAACCATGAAGGAACTTGAAAAAAGTGTGGCTTAATAGCAATAGCATCTTCCATCTCCTCTCTCCTTCCACAAACTGATGAGAAACCCCAAAATGGGGTAGTAGGAGTAGTAGGAGGAGGAGGAGTACCACTCAATTCCAAGCATGTTTGTTTCCCTGGCTTCTCATGAAAGGCAGCAAATGGTTTTGGATCACAGCCATCTGATCCACTTCCATCTTCACTCTCAAGTTCCATAGCAACAGAAGCCATGTTCTGCCTTGGCTCTAGCTTCAAAGTGGACGTATCATGGATGATGTTCATGTTTGGTGGCTTTACTTCATAACAATTAGTCCTCAAAATTGAAGATTCCTCCTTACAAGGACTACTTTTGTCACTTGTAGCAGATTGAGAGAGATGCATACACTGAAAATCCTTAGCAATCATGGGCTCATCTTCTTTTTTTGCCTTCTTTTGACTTTGAGTCACGAAACAGTTATTGTCTCCCTGACTAACCATTTCTGAGACAAGGTCAACACCAACCTGATTCACCTTTCCCTCTGTAGACACTGTAATTTGGGGTTGTGGACTAATATCTGTGTGATTTTCACTTTCAACAGAAAAAGATTGGCAACCCTCAGTTGCAGGATTTAATATTAAAGCTGATGCTGTATTTGCCATAAGCTTTAAACCAGTAATCTCCATGTGGGTCTTCACTGCTGATTCATTCTGGATCAAATTCCCTAGGGTGAATGGCACTGCAACCGTTGAAGTTATTTCCTCCATAGGTTTTAGTTTCCTTTGTAGAAAATAGCCTTATCCTCTAGAATCCTATAAATGCTAACCTCCCTCAAGTCTCAAGCTCAATAGGCATATAAACAACAAGACTCCTAAGGCAAGAAATTAGAAGGTCATAGAACCAATCTCTCAATAACTGTAACAAAACACATTTCAGACATCAAAATTTCAAAATCAAAGTTTATATTGGAATTTCAAACAGTGAAGCTATATTGTAAAATAGCCTTCTAGATCCTTTCTTATTTCACCTGTTTAGGACTCTTGTATATTTTTAATCCCAATCGGTGAACAGGACACAGGTGGTTTTCCAAAACCTTCTATTTCTCTACCCCCCACCAATCCTTTGAATAATTCCTGAAACAGAAGGCAATAGATGATTCAAGAAACCAAATCCAAATAATTGCCAAAATCAGTGCCTTGTCTCTCTCTACCAAACAGAGACAAGGGAAATGGGGTCATCAAAAAAAGAAAAAAAAAAAAAAGGAAAGAAGAAAACAAAGACAACAACAGATAGTACAAATTTGAAGAAATAGTTCCTTGAATCTGAGGGAACCAACATCTACCACTGAAATTTTCCTGGGTTTACACTTTCTGTTCCTTTCATGTGTCAACTACAACATGGCCACCCATCCTCATGTCAACTCCCACCTACTCAATGCCATTGTTATCAATAATAAATTAGCCCTAAATTTCTTTTCTAAGTGTATTGAGATTAATCTCTTGAAACAGCAAAAGCACATAGAGTAATTCAGAGTTGCTTACCTTCACAAAATGGATATAACTAAGAGTGATCAAAGGGAATAAAATGAGGGACATAAACATCAAATTGTAACACACTTTGACCTATTTGTATTTTCTTACTGAAAAATAGAACTCTTAGCATATGAAAACAAACCAATACCTATGAGATATGGTTGATTGCCTTTTTAACTTTAAGAAAAAAAAATCTTACACAAAATCTTTTCTTCACCAACCAAAAGTGAATGAGAAGAGAAAATGTAGCGAGCTTCACTTTTGTTCCCTTTGCTTAATGATGTAAATTGACACGTAGTGCTTTCGTTTCGTTTTTTAGTTGGTCGGTTAGGTTTGGTTACATCATTCCCTAACAAATATCTAAAAGGGTCTCTTTTCTTTAATATCAACGATGCCAATTCAAGAATTCAGACGTGAAAGTCATTCTAATCTCAATCTCTCATCTATTTGTATCTTTATCAAACGTGCTTTCATTTTACAATATTATTATTATAATTCAGATCAAGTTTGAACCAAAAACAGTACAACTTCTTTTGTGTATTTAAATGAGAAAAAGTATACACAAAAATGCTGAAGGCCAATAGAAGGATAGCACGTATGAGAGAAAGATGAGTACGAGGACATGTGCGTGAAGATCAAGAGAAGATCTCCAAGGCCGAGGGGAGATGTACCAAGGTGCCAAACCAAGGAATATAATGCTCCCTCTTTCGATTATTTTTATTTATTCAATTTTTAAGAAAACTATTGTTTTAATTGTCTCTTATTTTTTAGTGTTTAAAATAATATGTATATTTCATTGATTATATCCTTCTTTTAAAATGAATAATTGATTAATAAAAAGGTATAGAGATACAATATAAAATTAAATGATAATCTTATTAAATAAGAACACTAAAGTTATTATTTAATTCATATGCTAATCCCTATATGACACTTGCCCATTTGATAAAATTAGTTGAAATTTGTAACTTTACAGGTGGCTAATATAAGTTGTTGGATAAAACTAGCTGAAATGTTATAATATTATAATTAAATAAGGAAAGAGAAATTTAAAGTTTGTACCTATATATGATTTATTTAAAAAGATAAAAATAAAATAATTGATTGTTATAAGTTTTAAAGTAAATATTGCTTAAAAAAAAGTAAATATTGCTTCAATAAGTTTTTCATAAACTAAATTTTAGAAGTTATGAATTTCTTCTATTTTATAATTACTAAGCAGATCTATTAACTTATTTTTAAATGAAATATAAACTCGTGTTACCAAACATTCCTTATCTCTAATTGAGCTTCCAACTATAACTTTATCAATATAAGGGCGAAAATAAGAGAGGAAAAAATGTCTTCATTTACCTTTCACAAAATGTTAAATTTAGAGATAATAAATGAAACACTTTATCAGTTTATTTTTTAGTTATCAAAATTAGAGATCTAAAATGTCAACACTATATTCATCCTTGTAGAGCATTTAAGAGACTAATTGGATAAGACATTAAATTTTTAAAAAGCTAATTTAATAATGAATGTTAGAATTTTTTAGATTTGCTGGGCTTTCATTGATTGATGATTTTATTTGGATAAAACAGGTTGAATGATTACTTGACATTTGGATATAATTTTTTATGGTCCATTAGGAGTTTTGGAAAACACCATATATGTGTTATTGAGATAGATATTGTATAAGGCTAATGGGCCAAATCTACATGATGGATAGATATTAAGATATAGGTATTTATTGGAACCAAAACCAAATTAGTAAGATCATCACTTGTATCTACACATGCTCTGACTATTTATAATTTCATCGAAGTGAAAGCTGGGATAGAAGGAGAATGTGAGTGGAAGACTCTCTTCCTAGTGTATGCATTTGGGCATGTAATTTTAAGAAAGATCTTGTTTTTAAAAAAACGGCTACAAGAGAACTACACAATTTAATTTAATTTATTTTAAAAATTGAGAAATTTGAATTCTAATAAAGATCCAATTTAGTTTGATTAAAATAAAATCTTCAATTCTTTAGAGGACTAAAGTGATTATATTTGAGAGACTAATTCACCAACTAATTGTTTTAGGATACAAATGTGAACCGTGGTGGCGTATTAGACTTCTAGAGGAATAGCTTCTCCTCTATTAGTATAAGTAAAAATAAAACTTTATTTTGAACAAAGAATATCCTTTAGCTAACGTACAAAATGATTGCTTTTAACACAATTACAAAAAAATAATTAAAAAATTGATATACTTTCATTGAATAATGTTTTATAACCATTGGAACATTCTCCTTAAAGTCAGATAACAATCCAATATATATCGCATCTACCAATTGTCATGATTTAAACTCATTCAAATTTGAAAATCTATTTCTTGATTTATAAGTAGTACATATTCTCAATTAATATAAGAAGTACGAATTTGCATTCTAAAATAGACTTTAAAGTTGACGTCTAATACTATTTAAATATCAAAATATGATTCACTAAAAACATAAGTTTCTCATGTTTGTCACTAATACCATATTAACAATTTTTAAATATATATAAAAAAATACAACTATCACGTATGTTTGTCTAAATTAGCATTATGTAATACAAACTAAAAGTATATTAATCAATATAAAAATAATTTAATATTTTTTAACAATAATAACATTAAACTCTTAAATATAACAAATAAAAAATGCCAACTATTGGCTAAAAAGTTAAATTACAAATAATAAAAATAGTAAATTAATAATAAAAGTTAAAATATATAAAGAAATACAACAAGAATTATAATGAACATTTTATAAATAAATAATATTTAATGATTTATTTATGTAATACCTATTTTTATATTAAAAAAACCTTAAACATCAATATTTTGATCATTATTATTATAAAAAATAAAATTAAAGTCACAAACCAAATCTTTTCTAAAATATAATAAATTATTAAACCGTTAAAAATATTAATAACCTAAATAAAGGTAGAGTATTAAGAACACTATGAAGATTGGGTTTGCTGTGAAAAAAAAATTTGTGAATGTCATTTATATAGATTTTTGTAGCAAACGAAAAACTGAAACTACACATTTATCTACAAGATAAAAGATGAGGAGGTGTCGCATGGCAACATCCCAACCACAACACATGAACATACAGTATCACCCCTTGCAGTACAGGATACACACTACATACACAGCACGTGTTAAGCAGCGTACAGTGTGTATTATCCTTGTAGTGGAGGCTCTGTTCTTCTGTACCTTACTGCAGTTCAAACATCAATCAATTTATAAATTCTTGATCCCGTGATAGCGGAAATTATATTAAAAGAACGGTAAAAAAGAAATGGTATTACCCGTTCAAAAATCTGTTTAATGAAATCCAGAATGATGTGAAGCAGATCATAATTTTACTCTTATCAGGAAGCTTCATGCATTCAAATAAGCATATCTACGAAAAACCGTTAAAGCTCATAGCAAAGTTGGCAAACCCAAATGTGAAACCAGGAGGTATTTCACAAAGGCGATCCAAAATAAACGTAATTTGAACACCACCATAACCATTAAATAAAATCCAAAAACCAATCAACTTTTTCAGTGCATGCAAATTTATTGAATTTGAAGCAGATATCCACACAAAAATTGAAACAAATCAATGTTAAAACCACACATGAACAAAAAGACATTCAGTTTTGCATAAAGTGTCAATAAAAGAATCAAACAAAGCTTACCTCCTTAAGTAAAAGGAACAGCTCAGTTCAGTTTTGGAAATAAAATTCCTTTCCATATTCATTACTGAGAAAGGTGGATTGTATCAAGAACATTCGAGATACGTTTCCACAAGATGTCCTTGCCCTCTTCAGAGGTTCCTCAACGCCACCTGTTTTACAAGTAGATTATTATAAGGGGGGGAAAATCTTTGGAAATGCTGCCAATAAATCAAACATTAGATAGCCAGAGTGATGATAGATAGCCAGAATCTGTTTCATACATGTATATCATAAGCAGGACAGCAACTGGACAAAGAGAAAAGCAGTAATCATTATCTGATGAAACCACCAAATTGTCATATTTATGTCAGTTAAAGAATTTTCCTAAGAGCCTTATCAGGAAATCTGCCCGAACACCTGGATGAAGCAGAGTAAACAACTTGAGAAGTATCATGCTGAGGAACTGAACCTGCAAAACACAAGTGCCAAAATAAACTGCAGGGGAGGGGGTAAACAGAGTTGCCAGCCAGGTCATTTCAGCAAATGAGATCTGATTTTATTAATAATATTAAATGTATGTACAAAGGCCTTGTTCTCTGATTTGTATGAGCTACAACCAGGATACAGTGTTTGCTAACATATAATCACTTGGAATACTAACTTGTACCTAGAACAAAAAGATCTTTACAGTGGAAGTCACAAACTTCAAAACGAGAAAAATCCAAAACAGCTGGAAAGGTCACTCAAAAACAACTTGGAGAGGGGTGTCTACCAAAGAATCTATATAACCTATTTGGGGACAGAATTAGCCATAAAACCATCCTATGTAACTAGTCATTTCGTAAAGGTACTTTGTTTCCTTTGTCATTTGTATAATGAACAGTACTATACAAAGAAAGCAGTTTCAAACCATCATATTCAAGTCTGAAAGGTCGTCCATGGGAATTTCAAGGCCCATAAAGTCATGATCTTGCAATCCATCGTCATCAATATTCAACCATGAACCAAGATCCTGACCTTGGTCACCAAGGTCATCAGGACCACCAAGGACATCCATTCCAGGCAACTGCAAATTGGACAAATCAATAGGCTCATCCAATTCACCAAAGCCAAACTCATCCTTTTCCTTGGCATTGCTATTAGTAGACATTTCATTAGACTTAGAAACAGAAGGTACAGCTGGTTTAGGTTGCTCCGATAGCTTTCCAAGCAGACCATTTACAGAAACAGAATGATAAGTTGCTTTCTGCTTAGGCTTTGCTTTGGGTTTTCTTTCTCCCTTAACACTAGATAGTGCTGGCTTACCAATTTTGGTAGTTCCATTTCTGGATAGCACTTCTCTGCTCTGCCCTTTTCCATCTCTGTCTCTCTCACTCCTCTTTCCTTTCACACTATTAGATAGAGAACTTCCTATACCTGATGGAGCACCTGAACTAACAATAGTACCGCCAACATCATCAAGAGACAATTCCCTTTTCTTCACCCTGTTTGACCATAGATCTTCCTTTCCACTAGTTTGTTCAGATGAATGATTTATAACAGGAAGAATATCTGATAAATTGAGACCATGATTATTAATGTTCTGACTAAATTGTGAAGCGCTCTGCTGTGAACCCATTGAACCTGCAGATAGAAAAACATGACTAATTATCAAAATGCAGACTGTACTCAGGAGCAACGGAGGGTAAAACGAAAACTTGATATAACAGTTCAGATCAGATGAAGTAGAGATTCAAGTCATTTGTCCCCTTCCCATGCCCCCAATCCTCTACCCAATATAGGCAACTATAACAAAAATCACACCTCTTATAGTTGGCAGTATTTTATAGTGGAGACAGGATTGGGGACAAAGGATTCAAGTCCACACAGAAGATGGCATAAAGCCATCTGAGAATTTTGGCTAAATGCTCACACAAAACACAGCTAAATAAAAAAAAAGATTGGATTAGAATACTTATTCAAGAAGGAAATGAAGTTGATACCTGTTCTTGCTTCCAGAGTAAAGGAAGAAACTTTAGGTTTTGTGGATTCAGTCTCCATGCCATTTAATTGCTGAACAATACTTAGCTGGGAAGCAGCAGCAAAGAACATATCTTTGAACAAAGGCTCATTGAAGCAGGTCTTGCCTGTATCTTCAAATTGATGGCACCGTTCCAATGTTCGTTTAACAAATCCCAATGCTGCTTGCTTAGCCACTTTGTTGCTCGCATGCTTCCCACTTGATGGACTAGGACCCCAACAAGCCTGCCAATCAATTACTGTCAATTCACTCTGTCGTATAACTGTAACCTATTTAAAGAAGAGAACACTTCTGATGTAAGACACATAGACTAGAACAAGCTAACTCAAGTTTGCCAAAAAAATCTTTGCAAATTCCAAATAAAACCATTACAAGAGTAAGAGCCAAACGATTTGAAGTTTTAAATGAACTTGTTCACAACACTTTGGAGAAAAGAAATTCTCTTCAAGTAAAATTGGAACCTAACCATGTTCTTAAATCCATCAAAGCTAAAGATGATTCTGTTGAAGGAGAGTTAGTTGGGCCTTAATTATGTTAATTTGTTGAATGTAACTAGTTGTTATTTATACTAATTAGGTAAATTTTATGTTTTGTCTTTTCTTTTATCAAGCTCTGATTAATTAGGGTAATTAAACATATTTTATAATTTGTATTACCATTTTTTTATTATGTTATTTAAGGTAATTAGGCAGATCAACATCTTTCTAAGCTGACAGATAAATATCAAGTCTAATTGTATTCAAAGAAATAAACTTTGTCAGAGGTTATTTTTTCTCAAGTTTTTCTGAGAACTTCACCAAACTTATCAAGGATCCCTTCCTTTTAGCGTTTGTCTCTTATAGCTTGGGTGCTTGGTTATATATAAAGTATAAACAACGGGTCTAAGTTTTATAACTTCAAACTTGTCATAACTTTCTGGATTAAGTTCCAAATCCATTGTTGGGTTTCTATAACTTTGTGTCTCAAGGGTTCACATCAACTTTCTAATATGATATCATCTATTAAGCTAATGCAGTGTTCAACTTTTCTTCCTAGACAATTTAAATTACTTTATACAAGATAATAAGGCAGAGAAAGGAGTTTGAATGCTCCAATAAAAAGTAAACACAAACAAAAATAGGTCAAAGATGTCCCAACTCTGAAATAAAAAGGTAGAGTAAGACATGGTTGAGAGTTTCTATTTCCAGTTGTGAATTACAGGTTTTCATGTTGTTACCTACTTAGCACTCCATGCAAGTCTTATTAGGATATTAAGATCACAAACATTTATACATGTATGGATACATTCTAGCAGCCGTGTTAAGGCTACACACACAAAACAACACTTTTTGATGTAGGTCCTTTTCTACTTTCCTACTTATATTTAAATCTGGATATCAGAATTATAAACCATGTCCCTACTCTATCAATATTATCCATTAGTCTTGTATAAAGATCCCCATCCTTTTTTTATTATTGTAATAAAATTGTCATTAGAATGCAAAAATTTTATGTGAAAACTGAAAACCTGATTATATACAAAGGCAACATTGAACAATAAGGTTACCATGTATTTCTCATAAGCCATCACGACAAGTTTGTCAAGAGCACGTTGTTCAAAATCCCTGTTAATCAAAATATTGTATTTCCAGTCAGAACAGTCAGCCACAAAAGTTTAAAAGCATGAAAATAATCACAGAATAAATGATTGAGCATTTACTTTTCTTGAAGTTCTCTTGTCACTGAAGCAGAGTCCAATAACCCATCAAGCAAGCATTTCCTCTTGGACATCTAAATTTATAAGATAAAATAAAATAAAACGGTGAATTATATAAGATCCAAAACAACTTTATTAAGTTCTCAATTATATCTATAAATCAGATGTCTGGTTCTTAACCTGATTTGCATATTTACATAAACTTGGAAAGCAACATGTAAATATCTATTTTCTGAATAGCTACAACAAAGATAAAAAAAAAATATTGGGAAAAAACATTTAGATAATTAGCAGATACAACATTATAACTTGGCTTCAGCATCAGTTGGTACCTGTCCTTGGTAATGCTCCTCTAACCCAGTGATATCCACACAAATTCCTCCATCATCTGTTTGTGACATTTCGGGCTTGAAAAACAAAAGTAGAAACAGTAAGTATCACACAAATGACAAACCTACAGCAGATTTAACAATAACAGGATAGAACATCTTGAAGTAAATTCATTACGTCTATTGATGAGTAGACAGCAGAAGGAACTACAGAATAAACTAGAACAGAATAGTTAAATCAAATTTGATATTGATTCATAGTTCTTCAATAATGAAACTTCATGAAGAAGTGCACAAAAACTGTCAGGAAAGTAAGCTAACCACTGATTCTGGAGCAATTCCAATACTTTGAAGCTCCAAGATAAGCTTTTCATTCATATCCAAGGTATCATATTGCAACTCTGAACAGGTCCAGGTAGGCATGTTTTGGCTTGAATTCAACCCAGTTGATGGGATATCAACTATGTCACCTCCAGTCTCATCATATCCTGACTTCTTAGTTATCTCATAACCATTGTAAGTAGAATGACAAGCAAGATAAGAGATAGATCGAGAGTGGTGATCCAAACTGCTCAAATCCAACTCTCCATCTGCCTCACATTCAGTATCATACACATCAAACTTGATGTCTTCACTTTCACTGCTACACTCCTCTGAAATTAGGGCAGATATTAGCCTTTGACAGAGGGGAATTCTATTAGGGTCTCCATTAGCTAGTTGCCACTGTTCTGCTACAATTCCAGCACAGCTTTGAGCGCTGGGTCCATAATCCTCTTCACAGCAGGTCAACCCAATCCCATTAACAACAGCTTCACAATCATCTACATTTGAAGGAACTGGAGTTGGCATCAATCCACTCGATTCAAGATTTATCTGAAAGATGGATGAATTATTAAAGTTTGAATAATTTATTCCCGTGACAGGCATGTTTAAGAAATTCAGATCAAGTAAATCATGCTTTAATCATCAGTATTAATAAAAATACAATTTATACAACATTGGTTGGGAACTTTATATGACCTTAATAATATCTGTTCTGTTTATTCCTCATATCCTTTCTTTTATAACTTTATATATATATATATATATGTGTGTGTGTGGAAACATTTATAGTAAAAACAATAAATTCTAACTCCAGAATAATCAACCAAAAGATGCATCAAGGCACTATGGCTGCTGACACAAATCTGAAGCATTGTTAAACTATCATTCCTTAAATATGAAAGCACCATAACTTGAATGTGACAAGAGTCACTCAAAATCACCAGCAATGCAAAGATTACTACCTGTTGCTTCCAGTGAGCAATGTCCTCCTCGGTTATCAAACCAAAGAAAGAATCCATCTGCCTCCAGAATTGGCTGGAAAAAGCACGAGCTGCAGACATAAGAAAATACAGAACTCGATCAGATCAAAAACATGTAGGCTACACAGTTAGATAATATTTAATAAGATTCATACCGGAGTTGATAACACCCTTTACAGCAGCCAATAATTCTTCGTGTCCATCTTCTGACCCAGCTGAAACAATGAACCCAAAAGCAATAAATGATATACTTGTGTTACATACGAAAAAGTTGAGTTCAATACTCTTTACTAGAAGCTGAAACTAGTACCAAGAAAATCAGCTGATGCACTAATTGCTGTATGCTTTTGACGTGCATATGCCTTACGATCAGAAAGCTTCCTGGTTGGTGGCCGACCTGCCTTGCTGCATGGAACTCATAGAAACGTGAGATTTTAATCAGTGTGCCCAAACAACAGACCTAAGCAATAGATTTAGATAGAAGTATTTTAACCTTTCACTCTTGTCAAATCCTTGTCTTGAGCTTCTAAGTTGCTTTACTGTCCCAATATTTCCAAGCTTCTCAGATGTCATCGGCATCAGCGACCTTGTGGCAGGAAAATTGCGTCCTGTCCTCCCTTGCCTCCTAACACCATCTCTATGCTCTTCCCCAGAGACAAGTTTATTTTTTCTTGTTGAAAGGACCAAGTTAGAAACCTTTTGAACATTATGTCCAGTTTTCTGATCTATCTCTTCTGGTTTCCTGCCTTTCTCTTTAGGTTTTATCTCAGCCACCCCTGACTCTTCACTTTCAGATAAGGCAGCTGAAGATAAAGAATCACCTTTCAATTTGATTTGCTGGGGAGAATTGCCAGCCACACGTCTGGCAAATCCCAATCCAAGATCATTACCAGTCACATCAGAAGCAGAATCCAAAGCAGAGGATTCATCATTACTTGACACAATGTGCACAAAATTTGTTTTTCTGGCAGTACGGGAGCTCTTTTGTGGCCTCTGCCAATGGACAACAGGTGGGGAAGATGATCGTGCTGATGCTGCACGCTTGCGATTATTGGTGCTGACACCAGCAGGGGGCTTGGGCGTACAATGAGAGACCTCCCAATCATTAGGAACAGCTGCTCTATGGACAACTGGTGACAACTTGGGGGCAACTCCTGAACCTGATCGTGGTGCTCGAATAGAAGTATTCATTTTAGCATTTGAATTAGGACTGGCAGAATTAAATTCATCACGAACAGTTGCCCTGGGTACAGAACAATTGTAAGGATAAATTCAATTATCAATTACATAATACATTTTTTAACAAACAGCAGATTTATTGAGTCAAATAGAAGAATAGAAAGGAAAAGAAGAACAAGAAATCATCCCAAAAAAAGAGAGAAGAAATAGTAAACGACAAGGAATACTGAACATCAATGTAATAAAGCTAACCCCTATACAAAGACTACATGCTTTACATCATGCAAGTCAAACACCTAATCTTATCCTAACATACTTGGTTATCCCAAAATGCCTAAGTAATTATCAGTCATAGAATACATATCACAATGAAGAAGAAAGTTATGTATGAAAACAAACACAATTCATTAGGATCCATAACACAAATGGAGCAAATGAACAAACCCATCAACACAAAGAAATCAAGGAGCAAGCAACATGAAGAAAAAGAGGTCTCTAAGGATAAAAGAAATTTTATTTCTAAAACCAATAAATCATAATAAGAAGTAATAGGCTTTATAGTGTACTTACTTGTTAATGGCCCTGAAATTCACCTTTTCCTTGTCTGAATTAACAAGACGATCCCGCCTATCATTGACAGCAGAATTATTATCTACATCACTTCTAGGGGTAGAGACACGTATGCCCAACCCAGTTTGTTGAGAGACACCATCTGATTTTCCAGCTCCAACAGTTCCATTAGAAACCCCGGACCTAAACAGAAGATACATGATAATATTACTTAATAGCCTATACTGAAAAAGATAATCACCAGGAATAAATAAACAAAAAAAGAATCTTGTTACATGATATCTTCCATTGAATATCCTAGAAATCAGAGAGAATTTAGCAGAAACGCTCACAATATTCATGTTACATCAGCTACAGATGGGTTTGTAGCCTTTCACCATTTAACACTACACGTGGAGAATGAAATCCCAATGGCACTCTCATTTATTTTCTTTTCATTTCCGTTATTGCATTATAACCATAGAATTCAGAGATTCAACAAATTACTATTGATAGAACCAGAGTTATATCTATCCTAGCAAGTAATATGTGATTCTGATTTTGTCAAGAATTTTTCAAATTTGGCATCTTCTTATCTAGCATTAGATGTGTATAGCACCAGCAATAAATTGCAAATATGTAATAATGATACTTGAGAAACATGTAATTTAAATTTGACAAGTCCAAAATACAATGTATAATGTTAATTACAGTGAATGAGTAGAGGCACTGTTGTGCATTGTTATATTGAGTCTAAAAACATTTTGCAGTTCATTTTGATCCCTATATTAAAAATAAAAAATAAAAAAAGTTAGTCCCCAAACTCAACACAGCTTTTTGTTTTGGTCCTTTGATGAAAAAACAATTGTAACACTGTTATAACTTTGGCACATGACGAGGACCAAATTGTAAACATTTTTTCATGTAGGGACCAAAATATAAAGTTATTTTATGTAGGGACAAAAATAAAAAATGTGTCAAGTATAGGATTGGGGACCATATTTTTAATATAACTAAATCTATTTAATTTTTGTTACGTAAATTATAATCTAGACATGGATAATGAGGCAAAAAATTAATTTCTACATGAATAAATAAATGGAAAAAAAGTAATAAGCAGACATTCCCCTAACATGTATCCGTCTCACTACTTTCCTAAATCATCAAAGCTTCCACTTTTTTTGTGTTTTGCCTTTTCAGTTTCAGATATAAAGACCATGAATTCATTAATTAATCATTTTTCTAAGTAATAAATTATTACATGGAAGCAAGAGAGCAGATACAAGCTAATTATGTCTAAGACAGTATAAATGCATACAAATACATTCATACCTGAAAGAATGGGAATCATTATTCAATTTCAACCGAGCATCAGCAGATAGTCTATGTTGCATTCCTTGTTTAGTTTCCTGGAAAATGTTAACAGGTTTTGTCAATCCTGTATTGGGAGACCCATCTGGTTTGATGCCAGAACGCTTCTTCTTCATTTTTAACTTTTCCCAACCATCACCTCCAATCGGTAAAGTCCATTCCTCACCCTGAACTGTAGCATTATTGGCAATCCGTAACATTTCTTTATCTCTATCTACAGTCCCAGGTGGCCTGACAAGAGAATTAGTCCGCATGTCCCCCTAGAATTTATCAAACCCAAGTCAGTTCTGCCCAACAGATTTTAAAGCATACCAAGTTAATCTGAAATCAGACTCTCCCATATAAAGGGAAGTAAAAACGAAGTTGTAAAGGCACAACTCAACCACGACATACTCGTATGCTTCATTAGACCAGAAAAACTGCACAATACAACAGAATATTCTGCATTTTGAAAATTTTTATAGAATTAAAGAGACACACATACAAAACCTAGAGGTCATGAAAGCATACACAACTTACATACTAAACATACATAAACAAAAGAAGCATACCCTTGCATCAACCAAAGAAGTTCTAGTGCGCTTGTTTGGAACATTTTTGGTTCTTTCTTCCAATTTTTGCTGTTCATGATCGAACCCACCTGTGACAGAATGACCTTGAACTCCAACCTTACCTATGCTTTGCCCTAAGGCTGACCTATCACCTAATGTGAAACTAGAACGTTCATTAGGAAAAGTTTCAGCTCGGGATCTCTTCTTTGAAATTATATTTTGGAAATCTTTGTTGAATCTAGACAAGGCTTCACTGAACATTTTAGAACGTTCCCTGATGAATAATAAAATGTTATTGAACAGTGATAACTTCAATGCCAACAGCAAAAATACAAAGAACTACCTTGCCCTTCTATAATTTGCAAGTAAACCATCCCTGAGTCGTTTGATATCTTCTGGTACTGGGGAAGACAGTTGCTTGCCTTTCGCAGAACTCGATGGGGATTCATCAGGTGAAATTCCAAGAGCAGTACTGACATGTCGTTTATAATCTGTTTGACGATTAGACTTATGCTCTGGAACCTTTAGATCAAAACGCATACAATTGAAGAAGCTCACCACATCCCCTTGTGTTGCAGAAGAACTGCTTCGTGACATGTTTGGAAGAGAAGACAGAATTGGATTTTCCATGTTTTCACGAAAGCTACCTGATCTATCAATTGAAGAAGTTATGTGGGATCCACGCTGCCCAGTGTGTGATGGTCTGTCTGGGCTGGTAGAAGATATATCAAACTTGGTGGATGTTGCCATTGCACTAATTCCCACACATCTCTTGACTCAAATACCCAGAACAGAGACTGGTGCATGACAAAGATGTGGCTCTATACTGACTACAGCACATAAAGGGCAAATCTATATTACAAGGGAACAATTGAAAAATGTACCTGAAACGATCAAAATAATAACACAGAAAAATCAAACTTTATTGGCTGCAATGTAGAGATATTCATGTGCAAACTGAAATTCTTGGGTAACAAACCAGGATTCATGCTCAAAAGCACCCTAAATTTGTATATTGAACCAAGAGTTTGAAAAAAAAAATTTGCAAAAGCTACGGGATTTGCAACACAGCACATGAGAGTTTGAGTAATTAAGTCAATTCCATATCATTACCTAGTCCCAACTCTGTTAAGTCAAAGTAAAAAGGAATAATAACATATTTGACATGTATACTAAGTATTTCCATACACGACAAAAACAATTTTACAAAAATGCCAAATTGCAGAGAAAAGGAAATAAAAAAATATAAAGCTATCAGCACCAGTATTCATATAAAAAGCAGCTTAAAATGTACACTCATAAATATGCCAAAGAAAAAGGCTTTATGATCAAGTATTACCTTAGTACCATTTTCTTGAAAATCTCATGAAACAATTGGATAAAATGACACTGTATATCTCACTCCACTCTTCTCTACATAGACCCAGTCCTCATTCTTATATTGCAAATCCAAATCCATCAGCTCTCATACAGTGTATTTCAAACTTTAGTTGCCAGGACAAAATATCATTTTAATAAAATATGCCTTTAAGACTAATCATACAAAGACTTCATAGCACATGATCCCTCTTCCAAACAACTTGAACTATCTCTATTACAGTTTAATGAATAAATATTAGGGTACAATTTTCTTTTTTTAGGACAAAGAAAATTATCAGATGTAATATATTTATCTTCAGTCATAATGACAATTACTACCCTTTGACACCCATAGATATAATGTAGATAATTTTTAGACAATGGAGAATTGAATGAGGAAAACTTGATGTTATGACCTCCATAGAAGTGACCACTTGTAAGAAATTTTCCAATTTTATCTGAGTCAACAATGTGCTCTACTAACAAGCAAGTTCATCTCAACTTTCAAGCAAGTCACATGATTGTAACCAAATTCATATACAAAATATAAACAAGTTGTCTTATGCAAAACTTATTTACCGTACTTTACCAAGCCTAATTATCAGTTAAAGAAATGTAATTTAATAGACAACAATGCTCAATGTTGCATCTAGATGAAATCTACATTATTATGAGTTATGACAAACGCAATGACGATTTTGTCAACAACATACCATATGCAAACCAATTACAATAATTTACTGTCTCAACTTCAAAGAGTAATTGCTACAACAACTCACAGTCTTGGCTTCAAACGCCAATTACTTGACTAATCATCTGGATTCTGGACCTCAAACATCAATCTAGGCCTCATGAACTAGACTTCATCATCAATTTATGATATTCTTAACATAAACAGGTGGTAAATACACAGCTGAGACAACTACTATTTCTTTCAATTTGAAATAATCAAAAAATTCTAACAGTTACTTTAAAAGAAACCCCATCAAGACAATTGAGTTTACTCCAAGAAATTGTCAGGCAGTAACAACAGATGCACACCACTGTTTGCAAATTTTCCTTCCTACACTCACTCCAGTTTACTGCTCCTATCTTAACTTCCTCAATTTAATGCATTATCTACCAATTTACAGGGAATGGCCACACAGTATTAAAAAAAAATCCTGTACTCTCTAAACTCCAAGCATGCATTATGTCATTTTAGTACACAAAATATTTTAATAAAAATCCAATAATAATAATAATAAAATAAAATAGAAGATGTATCCGTCAACTACATAACTTCTATTACACAAGTTCTGTCTACTTCATGTATGCAGATACTCTCTCTCCTCTACTACCTCAATCTTAGTTCGTTCGAAAGCTCAATAAAAAAAATAAAATAAAAAAACAAAATTAGAAAGAAAACGCAGACAGAGAGGAGTAAGGACATGAAGAAACCCTAACGATTGAATCAATGCAAAAAGCTAAAAATTGAAATCACGACCCACCTGATAACGCGGAAAAGCATTACAAACTCCATAATCAAAACCCTAGAAGATGAACAAGAAATGAAGGAAACAACAGCAAACTGAAAAATAGCAATACATGTATATATATACCTCGAATCTTGCAATGGAGTTTGTTATTGGTTTTGGAATAGCTAAGAAAATTGGGAGAAGAATCGAAGGGTGTGTTAGAATTTGATATTGCTTTGAGCTCCAAATCCAAGTTCGTATGAAGCCATGGTGGACGAGGAAGCCCCCCCGGTGTTTTGATCGGCAATGAATTGTAATGACTCGATTTCACTTTTTTACCCACGGTTTTGTATTTTTAGGAATTTAAGATCAGCGTTTTGGCAGGGGTTTTTTTGTCAGTACACTGTTCGATACGGTATGACTGGCATCGAGTTTTATTGATTATGCTATCATCAATAATGTACTGTAAATACAGCCAAATTAATAATAATAATATTTACTGCATAATGTTTTTCTATTTTTTCAACATTTAAAATTATGAGTAACTAATATAACTTATTAAAATGTTACTTTTATAAAGTGTTACTATATTAAATTTCTTATTATATCTTTCGTCTATTATATCAATTATTATAAATTAATAAAGAAAATAAATATTTAAAATAATACACATTCATCAATCAAGCACCGGTTAATTATTAAACAAAATTAAATTCATCAAAAATTATTATTATTATTATTATTACAATAGAGAGAGAGAGAGAGAGAAACACAATCTACAATATCAATGTATTTTTCTTTAGCTGAGAAAAAATATGTACTTTTCTTTAGAAAACCACAAAATTGATGTCTACGAAATCAATGTCTACATCATTATTGCTTATGAATTTCTGTTCATCCCAATTTAAGTAATAGTATTACACTAAACATATTCGTTTAAATAAATAAAAAATAAAGTAAACTTGGTCTACTTTCATACATTTTTATATATTAATCACTCTTATGGTTATATTTTATTAAATATGAAATATATATTAGAGAGCTTAACTGACATTCTTGTTCTTTACCATTTTCCTTGTTCCTTAACTGACATTCCTATATTACATTAAATAGTACTAATATTTAGGTTTAGATGTGTTAAGGATCTTATATTTATATTTAATTAAAATATAATTTATAGTCACTTCATATGAAAGAGTATTAATATTTTAACATAATAGTAAAAAAGTATACTACATGGGGATGAAAAAGTTTACGTGAACATATATTAAATTATTAAAAAGAATATTGACACCACTTATGATTAAAAAATTAAAATAAAATATAATAATATTCAAATTAGAAGAATGTTTGCATCTCATGAAAATATATTAACATTTGAATTAAATAAATAAACATTTAATTATGTATCTTAGTCATACTTTAAAATAAAAAGTTTTTTTTATTTTCTTTAATCTAAATTAAATTAGCGATGGTTTATTTTTTATATATTTTAAAAAAATTAATTACTTATTTTCACAATACCTTTCAACTAAATTTTAATATACTCTTTGACCTATTTTGGTAAAAATAAATATTTTATGATTTTTTTTTAACTTTTAACGTACTTGATTATTTATTTTGAGTTTTTCTTTTTTTAACATCTCAATGAGAGAAAATGTGACCATCATATTTAACAAGGTTAGATTATGAATTTCTTACATAAATATGTGCAAAAAAGTTATTTCACATATAACACTTATTTTTTATACAAACAACTTTTTTAATGTGAGAAATTAACAAAATAAAGAAGAATTGTAAATGAACATGTAAATAACCTAGTGTTAGTTAAGACAATAAGATATAGTATAGAGAAACAATAATTTTATTGAACTAAAAGTTGATTCGTATTCAAATTTTTAATTATGAAATATTTTCTCTCTTCACTTTACATCTTGAAATGCACTGTACTTGTAAAGCAATGACATTTTTACATTTTTTCTTCCTGCCAAAATAGCTAAGAAGAGGAAATGTTCTCATTTTTTAAGGTATTCCAAACAACAGAGATATTCAGTGGAAACGACAGGGTGGAGCTTGTAGCTTATAGGATTAGAGCAAGCTAATCAAAAATAAAATTGTCTTGTCATGAGGTGTGATGAAAATCAATTGTCCTTTATTAAGAGGAGATCCTTCAAATAATATTCATTATAATAGTATGTGGGTGAAATTTAGAAACAACGTTCTAAATAAATAACAAAGCAAAATTAAAAGTAGATTCACAAATAATATTCCCTATTAAAGATTGATCTTTGAATTTAGTGAGCTAAAATCAATAAGATCAACATATTGAAGATGAAAGATATGTGTAGTTTAGAATTTGAAATAATTTATCTTTACTTTACTTAATGATTAAACTTGTGATAACTTAATTAAAGTAGGTTATGAGGAATTAACCTATCAATTTGTGTCTATCATACAATTATCTAGCCTTTTACGAATGTGAAATCCCACACCACCAATAAAATCTCCAATGCATGTTACTATATATTGAATGTGATTTAACAAATTCAATAACTAATAACACAAAAAGAACCCCACAACACTCCAATCAACTTCAAGTATTCATTAAAGTCTCCAATGGAAAGCTAATATATAAAAAAATTAACGTAAATTGAAATAAAGCAAGACCAAGAGAGCAGTGCACAAAATAAGTAAGACTTGCCTCCATAGCTGAACAAAATTAAGCTAAGTTCATAATTCTAATGGAGAAGGTGTAACTTAAACAAGTAACTTGAAAAATTAATTGCTTAATTTTTTAAAATATTTTATTATACTATCAATTCATCTGTAATAGAATCACTAGTCATGTGTTATCAAAGATTTATTCATAGTTATTAATTGCTTAAAAAATTATATTAAAATAATTAAATTATAACAATTTTTATCTAACTAATTAAAGTAAAATTTTATGAAAGAAGGGATTTGATGATATAATTTTTAGCATATCTAAAGAGAAGGGAACGCAATATACTATTAAATTTTTAAGTCTATTAAAGTTATTTGCTTGTCATATTTAGAGACTCAAGTATACTAGCTTATTTATCTATAAACTTAGGGTCCTTAACTTGTTTAATGCTAGTTTTTTAAGTTTATTTAAAGACTTTGCATTCAGTTAAGTTATAATTGGGACTAAATAATTTTAATAAAAATGATGAGTTATTTGAAGAAAGACTTTGCTTGATTTGAGTTAAAATTGAGTATAATTAATTTGAATAAAATTGATTCTGAAGTATTAAATATGATTGAAAAAGAAAAATAAATCAATTTAAATCACATGTGTTTTATTAAAATGTGTAAAAACTAAGATTGTAATTTTTAAAAGCAAACTCTTTATCGCTTCTAGGTTAAGCTAAACTTTAAAAAACTTAATAGAAAGTCAAGTTAAATCATTTAAAAAAAAAAGTTTAGGGAAGAGTGTTGTGAGTGGGTCTGAATTGCAAGACGAGGGAGACGACAACAATCTATCGTGCAACGATGGAATTTTTCTGCTGGGGTTGGAAGTGCAAATGGGATAATATTTGGGTCGTGTAACCTTGTGGGTTAAGTAAATTATATTTAATAGCACTTCATTCAAAGTTTATTTATAGAATTAGGAGGTGGAAGAGTTATTTTTAAAAATAAAAAAAAGGAACGAAAGAAAAAGCCCCTCACCCATTTCTCAACTCCTTCCATTCCACCTTTTTGTTTGGCAACGTTTTTCAAAGCCACAAAATTCCAAAATGAACAAAGACCTTTTTATCGTTAATAAAGAAAGCCCCGAACCAATCAACCTAACCGCGTAAAAACCCACGCTTCCCAAAACGCACATAATCATTGTTCTATGCTTCCAAATCCAAAGGCCAAAGTTATAGTCACCGTGAAAAAGCACCCCACACATCGCGTTCACACTTACACACACGCTTCCTCCTCCTATAAATACCCCAAACCCCCCATCTCCTTCCCTTCACACGCGAAATCTCCAGCGTTCACACTTGTCCACCCTAAACATATGGAACTTGGCACCGTACCCTTCTTCACCCAAGAAGACTATTCCCACTTCCATAACCTCTTTCAAGAAATGGACTCCAACAGCCTCAACAACAAGAAAAAGCGTAACAGAAAAGACGACGACAGCGGAGGGCAAAATGGTAATAACGATAACAATAATAGTAACGGTAACTTTAAGGACATACTTGCCTCGCTGATTCTGTTAGAAGAGGAAGAGAACCGAGAAGAACGAAACAGGGTCGTTGAATCAGAGCAACACCGCGCCATGTTCAATGCCAGCTACGACTACCAGGCCCAGGCCATGGACTCCATGGCCCAATTTCAAGCCCAATACGCCCAATTAGACGAGCTCGATCACAAGACATCCAAGAGGGCCCGTCGTTCCATTGCAGCAGCACCAGCTTCAGCTTCAGCTTTCGCTTTCGCTTCCGGTTCTGTTTCCAACGAGTCCGGTTCCGGTTCGGTTCAAACACGTTCAGAAGCGGTTCAGCAAAGGAGGCTATGGGTGAAGGACCGGTCCAAGGACTGGTGGGAGCGGATCAGCCGGCGAGACTTCCCGGAGGAGGAGTTCCGGCGATGGTTCCGAATGAGTAAAAGCACGTTCGACATGATCTGCGAAGAACTCGACCCGGCGGTGACGAAGAAGAACACGATGCTCCGCGACGCGATTCCGGTTCGCCAGCGCGTCGCGGTCTGTATATGGCGGCTCGCAACCGGCGACCCGCTCCGGCTAGTGTCGAAGAGGTTCGGCTTGGGGATATCAACGTGTCACAAGCTCGTGCTGGAGGTGTGCTCGGCGATACGCACCGTCTTGATGCCGAAGTTTCTCCAGTGGCCGAACGAGGAAAAGATGAAAGCAGTAAAGGAAGAGTTCGAGGGCATTTCGGGAATTCCAAATGTCGGGGGTTCAATGTACACGACACACGTGCCAATCATTGCGCCGAAAATAAGCGTGGCGGCGTATTTTAACAAGAGGCACACGGAGAGGAACCAGAGAACGAGTTACTCGATAACGGTTCAGGGAGTGGTGGATCCAAAAGGGGTTTTCACTGACGTGTGCATTGGATGGCCCGGTTCCATGGCCGATGATAAGGTCTTAGAAAACAGCGTTTTGTACGAAAGAGCAAATAGAGGGAATTTGAAGGACGTTTGGATTGTGGGGAACTCGGGTCACCCTCTTATGGATTGGGTTATGGTGCCGTACACTCACCAGAATCTGACGTGGACCCAACACGCGTTTAATGAAAAGATTGGGGACATTCAGAGCGTTGCCAAACAGGCCTTTGCTAAGTTGAAAGGGAGGTGGGGTTGTTTGCAGAAGAGAACGGAGGTTAAGCTTCTTGACTTGCCCGTTGTTCTTGGCGCCTGCTGCGTTTTGCATAATATCTGTGAGATGAGGAACGAAGAGATGGATCCTGATTGGATGTTTGAGCTTTTCGATGATGAGATGGTTCCTGAGAATGCCATACGCTCTGCCTCTTCTATGCAGGCTAGGGATCACATTGCTCACTATTTGTTACATCATGGCCGTGCTGGCACCCGATTTTTGTAGCTCTAGCTCCTTTATTCTTTTGGCTATGTCTTGTTATAGTCACAATTCATAATAAGATCCTTGCATTACACACAATTGATATCATCATGTGTGCATAGATAGAATCATAGATTGTATAGAGAATTTTTCACTCGCTCAATTAAGGGTGTTGCTAAACAATACTACTTCTGGAGCCTTAATATATCAATGCATACAATGTTTTTATTGATAATTAATTATGTGACTGTTGTATTCTTTGAAAAAAATATATATATATTTGTATTTGTTTACAGGTATTTCCGTGCGTGTTCTTCTTCTCTTCCTTGAGGGGTAAAAAGATGTATGTGTGTTTGATGCCACCGCGTTTCTTTTTATTTTTTTTTATTCCATGTTGACAAATGCTGCGCTGTGTCCCACAATGTCTTGCCCAAAAAGATTCGATTTGTGCTTTTGACTTTTGAAGTGAGCGTTGTTGGGACTAGGGAGGCCGTGTCTCGCCAATCCTGTCTCTTCTAATTGGTGCAAACTACCTCAATGAAATTCTAATCAAATTGATTTTTTTTTTCCTCTTGGAAAATTTCCCAAAATTCATATTTCTTGTTCCTTCTTTCGATCTTTATAAAAAATATAAAACTTTAATGTAATAAATACATTTTTATTAAAAAATTATTTATAAATACTTAAATTCAGCTTTAAAAGTTTATGTAAAAAAAAATAAAGAACGACATAATTTTTTGAGCAATTTTGCATTTGGATAATTTAGTCCTACTAGAAAGTTGGGCGGTTCTGCAGATTCTGCTTCATCCCTTGCCAACCTTTTTACACCAGAAGCCCATAGCTCTTTGAAGAAGTTGGAGGTTAGATGTGTCACCCACAACGAAATTTTAAACAGCTTCTTCAATTCTATATTTGGGAATTGGAAGATGACAAAAGTCACAAGACAATAAAGGAGGTACTGAGACATTGTACTTGGCACATTGCTTGTTACTAATTGGACGAAGTTGTTATCTGCCATGCTGCCAACTCAATAAAAACATGACAGGACATTACAAATGACACAATATAAGAATTGTTTTTCTTCATTACTGAGAAAACAAAACTCATTATTAATTCATCACCAAGATAATTTTCCTGCACCGTCCAAAATTCCAAATTAAGTCCTGTTTAAAAATAATAAAATATTATTTTGCCTAATTGACATCAGGTGCGAGATATTTATTGGTTAAAAATATCTTTGACGCCAAGTATTTTAATTAAAAGAGGAAAAAGAGAAATCAATGATGGAGGTTATGGAGAGAGGGATTAATGTTTATTTTTGATGGATGTTGTAGATGGAGATCATAGACCGTAGGATGATGGTTTCATTTGTCCCAACAAATGGTGAACACATGTGGGAGACCCAAACATAGAGAGGGACACATAGCTCTTTCTCTCTCCCTATGGTGTGAGTGTTTTTTAAGAGGGTCTCTTTCGGGTGGCTTGGCTTCCTTGTCACAATAGAACCACAGAGAATAGAGAATTCAGAAAGGAAGGGGGGTTTGGTTTTGGGCATGGATGATCATGAGAAGGAGGTGCATGTGAGAGAGGAGGATGAAGAGGTGGGTGAGGAAGAAGAGGATCAAGGAGTGGTGGGTTCCAGCTTGACCTTGGAGAGGGTGGCTGTGGCCAAACAATTCATTGAGAATCATTACAGGGCTCAGATGAAGCATATCCAAGAACGCAAGCAGAGGTAAACCACAAGCACTTTTATTCTCTGTGTTTTTTTTTTTTTTTAAATCTCTTGGTTTCTATGATCATTTCTATTTCATTGCATGTTGTGGAGGGCTTCTTAGGGCTTTCTATTTTGGCACTTTACTTATAATGGTGTTGGTTTTTGTTACTATGAGATGTGTACTCTCATTAACGTGTGTGTTGTGGAAGCTTTGGCTGTTTATAAAATCGTTACATCTTTTGGGTGTGATTAATAAATAACATAGATTACTTCTAAATGGGTACGTTGATAAAATTTGGCTTACGAGGAATCTTGCAGTTATTTTCCCTTGACGTTTTGTGTCAATGAGCTGCAGCAAAATGCAGCTTTTGTGGCAACTTTTTTTTTTATGAAAAATGCTAAACTCAGGGTGGATGGTAAGCAACTAAAAATAGCGTTTTTTTATTGAGGAAGAAAGTATTTATTATCTTGAGATGTAAAAGTGTAATAAATATTATATTTTTCATATTAAAAAATTATTACTTTTAGATGTTTAAAATCAGCTCTAAAAGTTGAAGTTAACAAAACAATTTTTGTATTTTATTTATCTAAAAAATCTAGAATGCGTTACTGAATACTTTGACGGGGATTCTCAAGCTGTCCCCTCTTCCCATCCTCTCTGGTGCCACAAAATGTTCATGTATCTATTGAGAAGGCATTAATTAGATTTGAGTTTCAGTGAATCATATGCTCATAATTTCTGAACAATGTTGCATGGATACGGGTACTGTACCGGTACCGGGTACGGATACAGGTACGAGATACAGCATTTTAAAAAAAATTAAGATACGGGTACGTCAATTAAAAAAATATATATAAAATAAAAGCACACAAATTTTAACATATCATATATTATATAACATAAAAAACGCATTTATTTGTCCACAAAGATAATAAAACATCTTACAATACAAATTACAATACTTAAATTGTTCAACATGACATGACAATACTAAAACATAATTAAGAAAATCAAACTTTAACAGTGTCAATCTTATTATTTCCTTTCCCATCATCAGTAAAAATAACTGTCTCTAGATCTGGTTCATCAAGAGAAAGGGTTGATTTTGGGCCTAAATAAAACCTAACAAACTTTTCTGGTTTTTTGCAAAAAAATTCTCATTTCCCGTACCCCATTAACGTACCACCCGTCCCCATTATTTTTTGTTTGCAAAAGTGTTTGGGTACGTACCGGGTACGTACCCAGCCGTATCCTATGCGTAGCCGTACCCAGTACGTACCTGGTACCGGTACGTTGCAAAAATTGGAGTACCCATGCTTCAGAGTTTCTGAATATAATCAATGTCGCCCATGCCTCCTGCTTAATTATGTCTATGGTGAACCTTTGGCAGTCTTAGTTTACAGACACATGCACTTTCCCTCAAACACATAAGGCATGCAATTTTTATGGCCTTTTGGCAGTCTCAATTCATTGACAGATAGACACACAAGTACATGCATGCACACAAAAAAATGATTTCAGTTATTACAGTATAGTACTTTTACAAGAAGCTTTATTTTTCATATAAGTTGTTTTTTTTTCTTACAATAGTAATGCATTCAATGAAGGGATTGCATTTAGTTGGTGATCTTGTTCTGCTTTTTATTTTTAAAAATATCTTGGCCAGCTACTGACATGATTTTATTATTTGCAGGCGTTCAGTGCTACAAAAGCTGTTAGCATCTTCTCAAGTACCAGAAGAGGAACAGATCAATCAATTGAAGGATTTAGAGCGCAAGGAAACTGAGTATATTCGATTAAAAAGACATAAAATATGTGTTGATGATTTCGACCTTCTAACTATTATAGGCAGGGGAGCCTTTGGGGAGGTAGAAATATATACATTCATATTAGATGATGAGTTCCTTTATTTTTGTGTTGACATTTAAACATGGTATTGAATGTCGGTTGGATAATTAAATGGTTTGGAATCTTAATAAAATAAAATACTTGCCACACAATCCTTGTTAAAAGAGCTAACCCTTTTATGGTTTTCCTTTGTTTATTTCTGAACAATCAATGTTACTAGAAATGTAACTTTTCTGATATTGGGTTACTTTTAGTATAGGGAACTGGCTGCATATCAAAAGTATCTGTGTAGCCCATTTTTAAATACCTGTATTTCATATATAGCAGTGTGTCAAATTACTCTTTAATTTTGACCTTGTTTGGGTTCCATTTTTTTGTAAATTCTCATAGATTAGAAAGTTATGATCTTTTTTATGATGTTTTCCTCTTCATGCTGTTTTGTTTTTCTTTTTCCTTTTTTTTTTCTATCCACAAAATGAAAACCTCTTTGTTTGGAAAACCAGAAAGGCATTGAGTTGATAGTTAACAAATGATGTTGACGGTGTACTGGTGGCAGCCGTGATTCCTAGAATCTTCTCTCAGCAAAAGCATAGGAATGTTATTGCAAAATTTTTTGTGCTATTCAAGTACTCGTTGTTAGTGGATGTGGTTGGGCTCAGAAAGACATTTATGGTAAAGTTCCAAGGAAAAAACAAGTGTCTTGACTTAAAGGGACGAGTTCCCCATCATGTGTTGGTTATCATCATCCGAATTGTGATAAAAATGCATTACGTGTTTGAGCACAATGATGGTCAAAGCCAAATGTGCACCAGTTAAGGTGCTCTCTATGGAAACAAGTGTAAAATTCTGTTGTTAATTGTAAAATGGTTGGTGTTGAGGCAGTAGTTTAATTGTTACTGGATTATGTCCTGAACTGAATGGAGAGGGATCCATTGTGGAAACTGTTAACACAGAAAAGTTAGAAATAATCCCCAAGGTTTGGAGAATGAATGCCTGAGTAGCAAAGTCACTGAGCTCTATTTTCATTGTTCAGAGAGAGCTTGCTAGATGACTAAATCAAATATAATGGACAAGAGAGAAAAATATGTGGCTGAAAAGAAAAAATAGTTTTATGGTTTCTCTACCTAGGTTAGTGATACCACGTTGAGAATGAAATAGATGATGGATAAACTCTATTATGTGCGAAAAGGAAATAAGTAAATGAGGAAAATACTCCTATACATATCTCCACGATATTAATAACATTGAAACACTCAATTATCCATCAGTGACTAATATTTATCTAAAAGATATGATGTGACTGAGGAGCTTAAATTTCTCAATTATCATTGAGAATCAATTACTTTTATTAGTTCAGAAAATCTTTTATGGAAATGATATCATGGTGTTAGAAAAAGAATGGACAAATAAATATGCATTTCAGCAAAGCTCTAGGATTAACTAGTTACATATACGAAATCATGGTTTGATTTGACCTTTGATTGTGCTTCGACAAATGATGTTTCTTGAAGTTCCTCTTCATTCCTAATTTTGTGCCATCCCATTATCATATTCATATCTTTCCCTTCTCTACTGGTGATTAAAGTTGATCTTTGGCTAAGTATATTGTGGGTTTTGGATTGACATATTACTTTTGTTTGTATACACGTCTACTGTAAAATTTCTTGAGTGTTTATGCCATATGATTTCACAGGTAAGACTCTGTCGGGAGAAGAAATCAGGCAATATATATGCCATGAAAAAGTTGAAAAAGTCTGAAATGCTCAGCAGGGGACAGGTGAATTTTCATTAATCAAGCCAAAGTTAGTTCTTTCCATTCTTCAATTTATTATTAGAAAAAAGGAAAAGTTCTTTCTGCTATTATTTTCTAAGTTTCATCATCTGACCTAAACATTTTTATTTCATTGGATTCATTCCATCACAGGTTGAGCATGTTAGAGCTGAAAGGAATGTACTTGCAGAAGTTGCTTGTGACTGTATTGTGAAGCTCTATTACTCTTTTCAGGATGCTGAGCACTTATATCTCATTATGGAATATTTACCTGGTGGTGATATAATGACTTTGTTGATGAGGGAAGAAACTTTGACTGAAATTGTTGCTAGATTCTACATTGCTCAAAGTGTTTTGGCCATAGAGTGTATTCATGAACATAACTACATTCATCGGTTGGTATTGTTGCATCTTAAACTACGTTATGGTCTTATTCTTATAAACCAAAATTTGCGTTCTTAAGTTTCTTCCTGTTTCTCCCAGAGATATAAAACCCGACAACCTTCTTTTGGACAAAAATGGTCACATGAAGCTGTCTGATTTTGGTCTTTGCAAGCCACTTGACTGCTCGAATCTATCATCTATTAATGAAAATGAAATCCTGGATGATGAAAACTTGAATGATACCATGGACGTTGATGGAACCTCAAATGGCAGAAATGGTAGGCGCTGGAAAAGTCCATTTGAACAACTTCAACATTGGCAAATAAACAGGAGGAAGTTGGTAATTGCCTTCTGTCCACAGCCACAAGTAGTATTTATTGATTTCCTGGTTTTTATTTCTGGTTTATTACAAATTCATTATGGCAATATGCAATTGATCTAAAATGAACAATGGTAGTATATTTAACTTAGAGGCACTTAAACATGTGCCATCTGTTGCATGAGCAATCTAACCCCATGGTAGCACCATTCTTGGACATTTTAGTTAACATGCAGTCCTTGCAGAGTGATGGATCAATGTAAAGAATGATAGATTTGTAATTGTTTATTTTGCACTCAGATATTGCACTTAATAGTAAAATTCTTAGTTCCCGACTTCATAAAATACTCCTGTTTCTTTCCTTATTCATTAACATACTGCTTAGTGGACTTGTTTGGTATTTGTTAATTGTCCCATTAGTGCATGCAATGATGATTACGATTGCATTTACTATGTTGAACATGTTTTTATTTTCTTGCATGAATATCCTTCTCCAGCTTATCTATTTGCTTTATGGCAGGCATTTTCCACTGTTGGAACACCAGACTACATTGCTCCTGAAGTGTTACTGAAAAAGGGTTATGGTGTGGAGTGTGACTGGTTTGTTGATATTCTTTTCTTATTTGCTGTTTGCATGAGTTGCATCCATCCATTTTTCTGTTTTAGTAGTTTTTTCATTTTGAAGTGTTACTTTGCCATACCTTTTTATCTTAGTGGTAACTTTCTTAAAGGAGTTGAAGCATCATAAACCTGAACTTGGAATTATCCGTTTGGAAAGATTTGGAGAACTGGATAGGAATCTTTTAAAATCGTCCATCTGTAACTTCATATTTTATCCAATGAATTGTTCATATTCATTCAAAGGAAACTTTATATTGGCATATAAATCGAGCTATGGAAACACTTCTTGCAGTTGACTCTTTAAATCTTACATAACAGAGGTGATGCTCTCAGATCCTACTAGTCTTATAATGTTAACTAACAAGTTCTGTAATTGGATCTTAGTGCAGATATAAAAAGGATAATCATTTGAATGCAGAGGCTGACTTGCTATCTCTAATATAAATGTTCTTCCAGTTTATATGATTCTTTTCAGGAATTAAATTCTGTTTAATGCAAAGAAGGAAGAAATATTTGGATAATTAGACAAATAACAATTAGCAGAGGATAAAGATTCTCTACTACATGAATTGGATTCTGATGCTGAAAAAAGAAATAAAGGACTTTGATTCCTTAGTTGTTCTTACATGTCTGATTGATCAGAAAATTTTATTCAAGACTGGATTCTCTTGATTTGAATAACATTACATAGCTCCAGTGTTCAAATTTATTAATCAATCGTGCCTTCTTTTCATTTTCATAATTATTATACTAGGCCTAGAATGTGCTTGTCTGAATTTTCTGCTGTGTTTCAAGGGAAGCATTGTGTATTCTATTTCAGTATTCATAAAAATGTTGTATTGGTTCTTAGCATAGACTACTATATTATTCTTTATGGTTGCTTGTACCTGAGTAAAAAAAGATATTTGTGTCGAGAATAATATCCTTTCTGAATGAAATCTTCCTTGTTTCTGACATGAATTCTACTTGCTGCAGGTGGTCTCTTGGTGCTATAATGTATGAGATGCTTGTTGGTTATCCTCCATTTTACTCTGATGATCCCGTAACAACATGCAGAAAGGTTTCTCGTTTCCCCCCTTCATCCTCCCTCCTTTACTTAAACCCTTCCTTTGGGGCCTGTGAATATTCGTTTTATAGACACTTATTCCCAGGACCCTTGACCATACCATGAATTTCATAAGGGTCCAACCAATAGCAGCTTTGTGGGATTCAATTTGACTATCAATAATTTAAATCTAGTGCCCTCTATATTTTGTGATTCATGAGATAAGTATAAAATTGTTCATTACAGAACTGGATATTTTTCTTGCAAAAAAAAATAAGATGGTAATTTTGATATACTGAATAACTGATTCTTGGGTAGTGATTACTTTAATTAAAGTTGCTTTTTGGGGGATTCAATTCTCCCCACCATCGTAAATGCTTAATATCCAGATAATCATAACATGCCATTAGATCCCTTGTTTTTGGAGAAGTTCGACATTCATAGACTTCGCTGAATCAAAGATGCATGATCTTAAAATGAATTGAACTCTGAGAAAACTGCATATATGTAAAGAGCATGTTTCTCTTGTATAGTTTTTATTTCCTTTGTATTGTGTGATATAGTTGTTGAGCATTTCTATGCACTTCTATAATTATAATCAAAGCATAAACTCTACTAAGGGTACTTTGTCTTTCTAATGCTTTATTTTGGGACATAGTGTGATTCATTCTTAAGTTAAGTTCATTCATTCATTCTATTATCTTACTAGAATCTTCTTGCTTAAATTTTTGGCTCTTGCATTTTCTCTTCTGGTTATTTTGCCAGTCTCCTTGTTCTCACTATATTTTGTCATAGTATTTATTAGTATCTATTTAATGCCTTATTTTTTTTCAGAAACACTAACCATGACAGTTGAATTTACGTTCTACTTTTTTTTGTCTTGGTGATGTTTGTCTTCAGATTGTGTACTGGAAAAACCACTTAAAATTTCCAGAGGAGGCCAGATTGACACCTGAAGCCAAGGATCTAATATGCAGGTTGCTTTGTGGTGTTCCACAAAGACTTGGTACCAGAGGAGCAGATGAAATTAAAGTGTGTAAAACGTGGTTTTCTTCCATTCTCTCTTTCTCTTTTCCCCAAAAATGAGTTACTGTTAAATCACAATATTCCCTGATAATATTATGGGTTCTTAATTGACCAGGCTCATCCTTGGTTCAAAGATGTTGTATGGGACAAGCTCTACGGAATGGAGGCAGCATTTAAACCACAAGTCAATGGAGAGCTTGACACTCAGAATTTTATGAAATTTGATGAGGTAAGATATTATGATTTATGAAGAATTCTTTTTTGATTGGTGTGGCTTTTTCGTCTACATTCATGGTATTTTTTATATCCAAGACTTCTATGAAATGTTTTTCATCCTTCCAGCTTGATCCTAATGAGAGAAGTAGGTACTGCTGAAGGAAGTGGCTGTGGGCTTATAATGATTTATGCATAATTTGTTGTACCCATTTATTCCCCTGATGAGCAATGAACTACGGATTTTTTTTTTCTAATTTATTTAGACAGATTAAAATTTATCTCATAGTTTGTCTATTAAAATAGACAATGTTTGTTGAAAATAAAATAGGCAAATTTGATTCACAAAACTGTCAAATTAAAGACAAAAATGTGCTAATATCTCAATATTATGCCAATTGCCTAATTGTGACACATTTACATGGAATCACACTACCCCTGTATGTCAACATAGATGCACAGTATGGCTAAATACAATATTAGGCTGGTACCTCATGACTCACGCTTTTAGCTGCAAACTTATATATGACCATGAATTTAAGTTGTGTTAGTATTAAAACCGGGAACATTGTAACAATACAAATTGCTAGAGGTTTAAGAATATATGAAAACTTTTATCATCTAAGACTAATTTCCATGTGTCCTCTTTATCTCTTAGGTTTGGTTGTTATAATTCCATATCATGATTTGTTTCCCTAAATAGTTGGGATTATGATTAATATAAATAAGGATTAGTTCTCTATGTTTTATGCACACAATTCATTACAACACTTCTCAGTTTATTTCATTTCAGTTTTTCATTCTCTTTTATCTCTTTTCTTCCCTCTATACCTAAACCCCCAACAAGGGGTTAATATGGTTAAATCAAAACATCAATAGCAAAAATGCGACTGACTAATAGATTAGGGCAATTGCAGTTAACCAAATTGAAGGTATACCCTCATTCTAACTTTTCAGAATGATGTGCTTGTGGCATAGTATACTTGCATATTTCATATTTGTACGTGATATGTTTGTCTTCATGAATTTCTGTATGTAACACTTATTCATTTAAATTCAGTCTCCTTCAACTTATTCTTCTTTAATAGAATGAATATTTTCAGAAACAGTACAGATGAAGTAATTGTTAGTGAATTTGACTTATAGCTTATGCTTTCGTATTATATGCATGGATTATTGAGTCTTTTGCTTTTACCTGGTTTCATCACCATTTTATTATGTGGACCTCTAACATGATTGTGATTGTGGTTTTAACAGGTTGAACTACCAAAACAAAGTAGAGGTGGATCTGGACCCATCAGAAAGGTGGACACGTTATTTACTTGAAATTAAAATAAGATTTGTCATGCAATATCAATTAGCTTGCCTCTGATGCTTGCTTTTATGTATCATTCAATTCAAAGTGGAAAATTCCATGTCCTTTAGAATATTATACGGTCATAGAAATCCTTGAATCTTCCATCTTTAAATCTATAAATACACTCTCAAGTTCTCATCCAACTGGTAAGCGGAGGCAAATAACTGCATGAATATGTCTCCGTGGAACTTACACCACATTTAGTTTAGTTCCAATTCCATCATTGTAACATTGTTCAGATTCTCAAGGGAGCAATACATCTAAATACTTTTTCTCTAATGGTGCGGCATATTTTTTCAAGGTTGACGATGCTTTAAAAAACTATGAATAAATTAATAATTCATTTGCTTTATGTGACTTTCATTAATTCATAAGCTCTACCCATCAATGTTGTAGTAAGCTAAAACTCATTTCCAATTTATTGTATCCTCTTTGTTTGCAGATGCTCTTAACTTCTCAAGATCTCAATTTTGTTGGTTATACATATAAGAATTTTGCTGCAGTCAAGGGGATGCGTCAGTCTACTGGTAGGTATTCTTGCTAATGAAGCATAAATTTTACTCTTTGATCTCCCTTGTTATGTCCCAATCTTTGATACCACTCGTTATCAATTTATACTGCTACATTCTTTTTGGGGGGTCAACATTTAACATTTTCTATTTTTGCATAAGATCAGTTGATTAATTTTATCTGTCAAAAATGACACTTCTGTACATATTACAAGTATAAGGATATGTTTGAGAGACCTAAATAACAGAATAGTGCATGCATATGTAACCAAGCTAGCCTTAATTGACCTTGCTTTTCCAAAGTCCAGTAGTTATCTATTAATGACAATGACAACTTGAACAGGAATTTTATGGATAGAAAGTAGATATTTCATTCTATGCATATTTTTCTGTCTAGCCTTATAGCTAATAATTTTGGTACCTCTTTTATTGGCCGAAATACAGAACAGGGGAGCTTGTCACCAAAGCGGTCATCAATTGACTCCACACAGAGTAATGGAACTAAACTTTGATTACTACTCAATAATATTTAGTTAAACTGTTCTAACTTTAACCATTTTACTCTAGGTGATTCTGCAGTAGACTACTCCACCTGATACTCGATGGACACCACAACCCTTTGGGAATGCCTTTTCTCTTGTGAACAGTGACCCAACTTTTGTCTTTTTCCATGTATATACCTTCTTTTGTAACATATAGATGGAGCTTCTCTGATGATGGTGAGTAAGCCTGCTTATTTTCCAACCCAGTTGCTTTACTTTCAATGACAACAGCCACCTATCATGCAGAGCACGGTGTACAGGAATATCTGCGTTTGATGTCAAAGTACATATATATTTGTAAATTTGTCACTGTGTCATGACCTCTAGTGCCAGGTTGACAAAGAAACACGTGCCACCACTTGTGGCAAATTCTGCCCCCTTTCTCCCAATTCACCTTGTTCTGTAGTCAACGAAGTTAAGTATTCCCCTAATGGTACCTTGATTCCAACAACCTTTTGCTTTCGTCAATTTTGATGCAGTTCAAGTTGTTGAGTTACGAGAATGTAATATGTTGACATAATAATAAAATCAAGTGGAATCGAGGCAATTCTCATTCTGATTTGTGATTAGTCATGGACTCGTTGCATGCAATTCTCATTCTGGTTTGTTATTAGTCATTAGATTCACTTAAATTCATTCATGTTCTACTGCACTTGTCAAATTCTAGGACAAGGGAACGACACAAATACGCTGAACACGTTAGTAGTTCTCGTTGCAATGAACAAAAATCGTTGCTTGTGTCATGACCCTAAAACAAAAGTAAATTATCCCAACCTTTTTTAAATTTTGCATTTCTTGCACAAAACCCTCTTTATTTCTAAAGAAATACACAAAACTCATTTAAGTCTTGTTACATTCAAACTTAAAATAATTATTTTTTTATAAAAGTACATTATAATTAATTAAATCTCTATTATAGGAAAAAATGAAATTATTAAACTCATAAATGATAACATTTTTAGAATAACATTAAAGTCACATAAGATCAAAAATAAATTAAATCATAGTTTCACATTCAAAATAAAAGGCTATTTTAATTTTTCTTAATATAAAAAATTAATCACAACAATTATTAAGGGGATGAAATGAAAGAAATTTTTATTTTTTTTATGAATTAAATGATAGCAAAATAAAATCATAATTTATTTATTTATTGATAATTTACATTATCACATTTCAATTGAATCTTTTATTACTATATTTTTTATTTATTGATAATTTTGTTGTAAAAAATATTTTTATTATTTATTTTCTTCTATTATTTTAATGTTATCTTAAAATTTTAATCGTTTAAACATTAATAATTTCAATTTCTTTTACTATTGCACATATATTTAATTTTAATGTATTTAACAGAAAGTAGTTTATATAAAATGTTTAAGAAGTGTAATCAGTCAAAATTTGTAATAAGTCAAGTTGACTTAAAAAATAAAGGTTTTGGGTTATGAGTATCATATTTATAAAATATGAAGAATTTTGTGTAAGTTTTAGAAAAAAAAAAAAGGTTTTGTATAAGAAATGCAATTTTTTTTAAAAAAAGCTGGAATTATTTACTCAAACAAACAAAAAACAAAGCGAAGTGTCATGATTCTTATATGGACGAATCAAGGCAACGAGGCTGTATGATGAGTGGAGAACACAAAAATAAATGAATGAATAAACACACAAAGGAAAAAGAAAGAAAAATGACTCAGATGGGGTAGCATTGTAACTCTGAATCTCACCAAGAGTTACAAGAAGCATAGAAAATGGACGTGCAATTTAATAGCAGTAGGGATATAAAAATCATAAGAACATATTTGGTTTTAGTAAAATATATGTACATACAACTTACAAGAACCTATTATATTCTATTATGGCTTCGCTTGTAATCTAACCTGTCTCCCAATACTAGTTACCTAACTACAAACGTATTATATCGTTAAGTAAGTCTTTATCATAGTTGCCCCAGTAGGATCCGAAAGCAGATGTTTGACTAGACACATTCTCAAGTTATTTGGTGCTATTATGAACATGTAGAATGCAAATAATACAAGATCTGAAGAGGAGAGAGAGGAGCCAAGAAATCCCTGCCACATCCTACGAGGAAAAAAACATTTGATAAGCAATCAAATCAGGTTCGTACCACGAAAAAGCAAACTGGTTCATTCGAAACCAACATGAAGTAAATTAAGTATTAACCTTTGTAGCACAAGGTCAGTATGTACCGTATATTTTAGGTAATAAAAGAATTCATAGCATGTAAAGGATAGCAAAATTTCAGATTTAACTTCATATGTCTCCGGATGCTTTAATAAATCCTAATGCAAAGTAATGAATATAAGTTCCTAGGAACTGACATGAGATAATCATAATCCATCTTATGAATACAAGTTCTTCCATATTTTATCCCATTAGGGTTTGTACAAAAAGTGATGAACTGCACTGTACAAAACATATAGTTCTTTGATTTTAAAGTGGTCATCGATCAACGTGAAAAAGGATAAATTATTGGACAAAATAAAATAATATAAAATAATTCTCAGTGAATAACAGGTTTTGTCTTAAGCATGTCACTGAATCTATTAAATTTTTATTAAAAATCATGTACTATCACTGAATTCAATGTAGTGATAATATTAAATGTTATTATTTTAAATAAAAATTTATTACTTATTAATTTCCTGTCATATGTCTTTAAACGCACGTAAAAGAAAACCATTGTTATAAAAATAATAATTCCCAATTCAGTCCCCTGCTATCCTAATCCTCTCTCACGTCAAAACTGCAACCACCATCTCCATTGTCGCCCCCAACCACTGTCGCTGCCATAGGCATCACAATCTTGGCAATTAAACTCAAACCCAATAAATACTATAAAAGTTGCTTGCAATAAGGTCGGGTATTTACTCAATAATAAGGTCCGAGTCTGGAAATGAATAATTACCCACATGATATATCGATTATACTTTATAGCTAGAATTTGAAAAAATAAATAATTTTGTTATTAAGTTAAAGAACTTTATTTGTAATGCTTTATATTTAAGAATTAAATTAGCTTTGAATATTTTCTTCATTAAGTTGCATATTTTACTTTTAATCAATGTTCTTGTTATTGGTTTTTCATCATTAATATGTATATTATAATAGCATGCATATTTTATTATTAAGTTGTCAAACAAATACAAAATGGGAGACCATACTCAAACTAACTAAAATGAGAGTGATGGGTCTAAGCACGAGTATACAAGTACTTGACGGATAAGGATACAGGCATTAAAGTTCCTACCCACGTTAGCATAAGTCTGGGTTCGGGCATTTTCTTAAAGTGTAAGTAAAGGTATGAGTATTGTAGTACTATTTGCAGATTCTATGTATTGTCATCATTATCACCAGTTCACTATGCTACCACTGCTGTCATTGTATAAACTGTAACGTACAGGGTATTACTGGAAAATCCCCATCCTTATGTCCAGCACTTGTGCATATCAAACACTATTCAGCACGAAAACTTTTGTGCTATGTACCAACCATCAAACAACAAATAGAATCCAAAAGTTGGATTGTCATTCAACCAATAGCCTAGTTGTATTGCTATTCTACTTTTGTAGACCTTTTTTCTTTTTTGTTATATTGATCGCGCATAGAGGATATAGTTCTTTTTCTAGGCATAGGGACTTTTATTTCTCCAAAAAAAATGTAAGATATTAGATGAATAGTATATTAAAGGGTATTGTTGTAAAGTGTAAACTTTTATTCTATCCAATGTTATATCATGCATTACCATATGATAATAGGACTTTGTTCTTAAACAATATCACACCAAACGCTGCATGCTGTTAAAACTTTATTACATCTTAAACTATCATCAAACCTTAACCCATTATGCATACTAAACAGGTCCTTAATGTCAATAAATGCAGGGGCCTCTTTTCAAATAACACCAAGTTAATTTATATGATATGTATGACATATTTTAGCCAAGATAGTACTCCTTCCAATCTTTTTTATAAGACCCTTTCAAAAAAATTTATAGTTCTTAATATAGGACCCTTGTAAAGTTTTGAAGCATTTATTATATTTTCTTTCATAAATATAGAATCTTTCTAACTTCATAAATGTGATTTAATTGAAAGGGTTTTAGTAACATGATCGGAGTGCTTGATACCCATGAAGGACAAGCTCAATGTATGTGCGTAATTTTTTCCTTAAAAGTTAAGCACAAGATCCTAGTCATATTAAAAACACTATAAAACGAATTCCAAGGCATCTATCACATAAATGAGTAAATAGACCATACCAATCAGGTAAGCAGAAGAAAGTACGAAAGAATGTTCTAATGCCCTCAATATCGAGCTGTAGAATTAGCGCTAATCCAAAAAGAAAGAAAGCTCTTTGCCGCTTCCTTTCTTGTGGCCACAGTGTATTCCAAGCTGAAAGAAAAAGAAAATTCAAACGCATATACGAGTAAGAGAAATCCACATAAAGTCTGAAAATGTCAGCCCTCAAATTTTGTAATATACACAAAATCTATATCTATAAAATACTTACACTTTTGTGCCAAACCATATAACTGGGTGAGGAAATAAACATAATAACCATAGTAAAGCAATTTTAGAGAAATTGAGAAACCTCTTTGTCCAAGGCTCAATGATTATGGGAATACTTGATTACCTTGCATAGCTAGATTCTCCTTTCTTCTTTCCTGAGTAATAATGCCCCTTGCATGACCCTCTTTCAAAATAGTAGCAATTACTGTAGCATATTTTGGAGCCTCTGACAAAGATCTCACAACGGAGTAGCCTATCGAATAAATACAAATATTCAAGGGCCATAACTTAAATAAAGCATATCTATTAAATGAAAATGTGACGATGCCATGCCTGTGGCTGGATGCACCATGCTGGCAGCAGCACCAAATGCAAGGTTCTTTTGCTCTGTGTTGGGCAAGGACCCACCAACTGGGATATAAGACCATTCCTACAAAAAAGTTTATAAATGAAAAAGGTAAACATTTTTGGGCACCCAAAATTCAGATTCAGAAGCATGATATCCCTAGATGCACAAGAAGATGTAGTGCATATCATCCCATTATTTCAAATTATAATGTAACATCTTTGAAGGATTGCAGAAATTTGAGGTTGCAGATAAAAAAAAAGTATCAAGGGAAGCATGGGATAAAATTGTTTTCCTTAATGATACAGTATTCAGAGGAAAAAGAACAAAAAAAGAGCATAAACTTGATGACCAACAGATGCCACAAATACCATCAATTAAATTTTGTAAGAGTAACATAAAGAAGAATTGGATTCGAAGGTCATTTAACAATATATATGAGCACGTCAGCATTCTACAATAAGGAATAAAGATGAGCCCTTCTTGGATACACACACACACACACCCACACACATATTATAATTGCTAATCAACAAGCAAATCTAGCATTTCCAACACCTTACCTCTTCATAAGTTTTTGTAATTTTGATCCCCATTGTATTTAATCTTGAAAAGAGCTTTTTCTTTAATAAATCAAAGGGCATGGCATCTTTTGAAGCCAGACAGGTTTCCTGCAATTGGCATTTTCACATAAATGCAATGAAACTGTAACAAGTAATGTAAAACACGGAACTGAAAAACACTGAGCAAACCTCAAAAAACACTCTTGTACGGGACATCGGCATTGCATAGAGAAATGTTGGATACTTTGCTTCTAGACATTTAACATTTTGCTTCATGTAGTCTCTATAATCCATGAAAACCATCAGATTTGGATCATAAGGATTGTTTTCCACCTGAAATTGTAACAAAAAAAAATGTCATTATTACAAGATATCACATCTTATATATTTAAAAAAAGATATTAAAAAAAATGATATATGGCTCAAGAGAAGGAAGAAGATAGACTAATATTCAGAGACTACCCTGAACATGGAACAATTCCTCCAACTTATTCTCGACAAAAGTTAATGTTATTTTTAATATTGCCGTTTTGCACTTTAGAATTAAGCTCCAATAATTCATTAGCTTTAAACAGACATATATCATGATTCACAAACTGTATCGGAGATAAAGAGCATGACAGAACGAAGCACCTATTTTGGTCTGATTTAAACAGACATAGGAACTGTGTTATTAGTAAAACTGTATTGGTACCAAAGAGTCAAAGAAAATGAAAACAGTAGCTTGTCACCTGACTGCTTCCATTATAGAGTACAACTCAGTCATACTAACCAAACAAAGCAAAGGGCTTTCCCAGGTCACACATTAAAAAAGATGCAAGAGAGGAGAAATGTGGAGCTTTTGAAAATAGGGGAAAGGAATCTCAACAATTGTGTTGAAATGAAAGATACTTTTTGTGATACCAGCATCAATCTAACACAAAACACTCAGGAGAAAACCATAGAGCCAGGCAGCCAGCCTCTAACCTCAACTTCCACACCATAAGCTGTTTGGACTGACACCTTTGGACCCCCAACCTCATATTGCAACAGTTTCCCTGAGGCTGCTCCTGATGCAACAGTAACAAGCCTATAATAACATGTCAGAAGTTTCTATATGTAATAGATAATTGCATAAAAATATAAAAAAGCGTGCAATTTATGTCATACCTGCAAGGCACTACAATATCATAGTCACAGACAACATGACTATGACCATTGCTAGCCTCAACAACACTTTCTACTCTTGAGCTAAGATATGAGACACCTGACTCGACACACCTAGAGAAAATTAATATGAATCATAAATCTACAAAAGTAAATAAAATAATTGTTATTAGGAAGCTAAATTATACTTCATAGAAATAACGGTGATACTAAACACATCATCAACAATTTTACCTTCTTAACAATTCCTCGTGAAGCAAATGCCGACTGACACGTCCATAGGAACGTCCAATTAAAATGGGATCCTTATTATCAAGATATACAATGGTATCCTTCCAAACATGCTCAATACAACCTTCAAGTCCAAGACCTGAAATTATAATGAAGCATGTTCATCAGTGTATAATATCAACTAATCAAGTATGCTCCCAAGGAAAATATATCTTTTTTTTAAAGTTACAATGTTCAGTTTGAAAACTATCAAAATATCACAAAACAAATTGTTGATCAAATCATCAATTAGTATCTTTTGATTCTGAGGTACCAAAAGAAATTGTTAACTAGTAATTTTTCCATTTCCTGACAAACTGAAACTTTTTGTTTTGTATATTCATTTCTGTTTATTTACTTATTATGGCTCTATGGGCATTTTGGCCCAAGTTCACATGCGTTAGGGCTAAGTGGAGCGAACTGGGACATATTATTCTAAATGAATGTTGAATAGCATATATGATGTGAGGATAATGTCAGTAGAATGATGCAGCAAGAATGATACCTTTAAATTCGTCCTCCCACACACCATAATTATTTGTAAAAGGAAGATCCGGACCAATAAGCCCAACTTTTAATCCTAACTTGCCAGATTCAGCTGCCAGAGCAAGACCAGCCGGACCACAACCAATCACAACTAGATCCAATATATCGTCTCCTATAGAGATAGGCGGTAACTGCAAGAGTTGTTAAGCAATAGTTCTCAGAAAGGAAACAGAAATTCAAAACACAATTATGTTAAGTATCTCCAAAAACCATACAAAAATGGTGTATAAGTGCATGAAATTTATCAATGCCTTCAAAACTACAAATAATATAACCAAACAAACAGATCACACCAGCCATTAGCCAAACACATTGCACCGCAACTTCATCCACACAATTCAGATATCCAGAAACTGACAGAACAGAGTGCAATTCCACAGAAAAAGAAAATCAATCACTTCATTTATCTACAGCTTCTCAAGATAACTATTTAAACAACCGATAACAGCTACAGTAACCTAGAAGCGAAAGAACCAAACAAAGCCTGAAACATTATCCGTTGAATTTTCCACCAAAAAGAAAAAAAAAACAGAGAGCACGGAAATCCACTCAATCCTCGTTATCATTTCAGAACGGATCACAGTGAATCAAAATACTAAAAACAGAGTGGAGAACCAGAAACCTTATCCGCAAGCTTGGATTGCATTTCCATGGTTTTGTTCTGCTGCATTTGCACGAAAACAAGTTCGGAGCCACCGGCCTTAACGTAATCTTCCTCATCGGCGAAGTCCTCTTTGGTGGCGACGCAACTCCCTACACCGGTTTTGGCCTCCACCTTAAGGCAACGCGAACGCAAACGAACCGCGTGACCACACGACGAGCTTCGTCTTCTCCATAGTTTTTTCCTTCGTAAACGCAACCTGGAAGAAGGGCTTACGCAAAACGCCATTGCCGTTAAGTTTCTGGCTCCAACGCACTCCATTGTTTTCTTTATTTTCTGTTGTTGTCGTTTTGGGTTTACAGCACCGTTTTCTATCACTCCTTGCTCCTAACCATGGCATTCAAATAGCTGCTCCTAACTCAAGACCAAACCTGCAGTTTCATCAACTCGATTCTTAAAACAACGACGTCCCCGGCATTACGAGCTCTCTTTTTCTCCGTGTGTGTGAAGTGAACGGTTTGAGCTTCAGTTTCAGAGGGATATGATATGCTACGTTTCAATTTGCTGACATGTGTAGCAGTCATCCGAAATTACCACGTGGCGTCCTCGGATTGGTAGGTTTTTAAAGATGCTACCCTTATCAGAAACGAGTCGTAGGAGTGGTGACAAATGAAAAATGCAAGCGACGCGAGACGAAAGGAGAATAACTGCGAATACAATCTCAACCGTCGTTCATTTTCGCCCCCGCGATTAAATCCAACGGCGTCAGTTTTATATTCACATTTTCATGGTCCAAACAGTGTGTTTGTGTGTGTCGTGTTGCGTAGCAGTAAGGTCCCTCTCTTCTTCTTGTTTGCCACGTTTTTTCAGACCTATGAATTTTTCAATTGGAGAGTATAGTTGGCTATTCAATCCTAGATTAAGTAGTTTGAATTTAATTGCTAGTATTCAATTTTGATTTCTTTTAAAAAACAATGATTAAGGGAAAAATATATAATTATATTTGTTGACTGAAAACTTAACAAATGAGATTGTATTAAAATATTTATTCATTCATCCCAAATTATAAAGTAGTAAAAACATAATCTATTAAATTTGTAATAAAATATTTTTATTTTACAATTACTTATAATAAAATGCTCCAATTTTCTTTGAACCCTTGACACACTAACTTCATGTGCCAATATCAATATAGAAATTAACAAAAGTTCATTGCAACTTTATTTATGCAAGTAAAATACACCAAACCACGCAACACACACCAAGCGCGCACTTTCAGTATACATATACATGTAAAACTCCATTTCAAGTAGAATTATAATTTGAGATGCTTCATTAAGAATTAACTACTCTGCAATTCTTCCGAATCTCACCCTCAGAATCAGTTAGTGGATTTATATTCCCCATCTTGATCATGGCATATGCAAATTCCACAAAGAAAATTCTCTCATTATCGCTATAAAATTGGACCAAAGGTTTAGTGGTTTCAGTAGCCTCATCACTTGAAAACAGAATCTGGTCAGAGCCAAGAAGACCCTTTTCATTTTGCAAGTTTTTGAAGTAGTGATTATCAAATAGATCCACTGAGTTCTGGTCTAGCACACTAGTTTTGTTCCCATCTCCATTTTGTGGGCACAAATTTTGCAATTCACTTAGCATATTCGTTTCTATTGTACTGTCTGGTCCTCCTGTCTCTGAGAAGTTGAACAATCTATTGCTGAAAAAAGCACACCTTGCCCGTCCAAAAGTGTGGGAACCTAAAGAAATATTTCACATATATGCAAATAGATGGACAAATATTATTATATATATTCAGTTAGAAGAAGCAAGCTAGAAATTTCCATTACTTTTCGATATATGCAAGCAAATTCCTCTTATTCTTTTTACAAGAAATGTTATCAATACTTATAAATTTAAAATATATATTTTATTAACTAAAATTTATTTAAAAAATATATTAAAAAAACATATAGATTTCATTTTTAATTTTATCAACTTCATTTATACTTGTAAAAGGTATATTTCTAGCACTCGTGATATATTGTGAAGTACACAATAACATTCAATTGGCATGTTTAAATGTGAGGTGAAACAGAGAGAAAAATAACTAAAAAGAAAGAAATAAGAGGATGAGAAATAAAGTGAAATGTATTCAATGTTGGGATGAATTGAAATAAGAAAGAAAGAAATTCATTTCACTTGTTTGAATAAGGTAAAAAAGTGTAAAAAAAATTGAATTATGTTAAAAATATTTATAACAAATTAAAATTAATTTAAAAATATTAAATATTTTAATTTCAATTTCTTTATTAATAAAAAAAAATTGTCTTTCCATCTCTATTCCATATTTCACCCCATCTAAACAAGGCCTATCACTTTTTTGACAAATGGGAATTCAAAATAATTTGAATGATGGGTTTGTACTGTCATTGTATCCTATTTCATAGTACCTGATAAAGTAACAACGTCTTTGAGACTGAGGCCAACGTTATTAAACTTGGAAATGATGGTGTTTAATGTGTCAAATGGAGAAGGAATTGCAAGATTTGCAAGAGTCCCATTTGAGACTATTCCATCTCTTCTACCTAGCTGAACAAACCAAAAAGGACCTCCACTCTGCAAAACGTTTAATGCAATTATGGTCAAAAGTAAACACAAACTTAGATAATGGAAGTTATTATACTTAAAATTGTTGTCCACATATCCCTATCATATCCATACCAGATACCATATTCATATCACACAGCTGCATTTTATCAAAATTAGACTATCTTATAATCTTCTCCACATACATGTACAACATTTTTATGTAAGTTTCATTACAAAAATGCCTTTTTTTTTAAATCATTGATCATATTAACGAATCATTGCGTATCATGCATGTACTTACAAGAAGAACAGAATCTCTTGCTGCTATGGCTAATATATCAGCACATGACACAACTCCACTGCATGCACTTTCCACTGAACTTTTGATTGCATCTATAACTTCAAATCCTCTAGCAGAATTCAGGTTAGGGACCGCAAATTTCTCACTATCTTCGCCTCCATCCAGTAGAACTGAACCATCGCAACCCTAAATTATAATAATATTATATTAAAAATAAAATATATAATCAATGTCTTTATTTTTTTAATAAAAAAGTATTATCATTGCTACTTTTTTTAAGTAACCCTACAAGTCTACAGAATGAGAAATGAATACCTGAGTTAACCACCTAAAAAGCATATATTTCAAGAATCATGATATTGAGAAGTCAAAATCACTACCACATGAACTTACATTTACAAAGCAATCATGGAAATGAAGGCGAAGCAAAGAAGCAGCCATACGCATCTCAATTTTCATGGCGTTTTGAACCTCTCTCCTTACTATTCTAAAAAGATCAGGGCATGTTGTCTTATAAAAATCTGGGGTAAGTTGGGACCTTACTGCCACACTCAAAATGAACAAATTCATAAGCCAAAGATATGCATTAAAAGATCTATTCATTGTCTCTTTCTTTTCATCAACTCGCGATTTATGCATCAAACAAACCAAACGTTGGCTTTATTTATAGCCATGAAACGAGACACGTAGCAGTTTTATTTCTCTCTATCGATTATTGACGCAACTCAATCTGCTTCTTAGTGCTGGCGGCAGCAATCTAATCTTATTGTTATTCAAATTAAAACTTTATTGTAAAAGATATATAACAGACAGATGTTTGAATAATCACCAATCACATAGCACATTTGAAAGTGGTGCCACTATACTTCCGAAAAATGTTAACCTTCTATTCGAGTTTGTGAATGAAGGGGGAAAATGTCAATACCACTCACTCAAATGTTTTAAAAGAGAATAATTTTAATTTCTAACTACGGGTCACTATGAAGTTGTGCACGCATTAAGAGTTTAAAATTGTTAATTGCTAACATCTGATGAGTCAAAACACAAGGGTACAATCATGCTCATGCGTGGTGGGGTGAGAAAAATGTCAACTTATAGAAGGGAATAATATGAGTTACCAGTTGTCATGGCATCTTAGGCGTAAGCTTTTTTATTGAAGGGTAAGAAAGTTGATAATGTAAAAATGTTCAGACTGGCAAAAACAACTTAAATAAATTTTTAATCCTTGTAAACTTTGTTGTTTTCGAATTAGTTCCCATAAAAAAAAAACTTGTTAGTGTTTTGTCCTTTAATATTTTAAGAAAATAAAAAATTAATTAAAAATTTTTGTTAAAATTTAATCTTTGATAAGGGCAGAGAGTATATTTGATTTCTGTTTTGAAAACAGTTTTCTTTTTTAAAAAATTAATTTTAATACAAATTTGTATTAAAATTTATTTTTAAAAATAAAAAAAAATATTTTTAAAACAGAAATCAAACATAGTCTAAATTTTTACTTCTTTAAAATGCTAAGAACTAAATACTAACAATTTTTTTTATAAAGATTAATTAAAAAAATAATAATATTTATAAATATTAAAATTCTATTTAAGCCATAATTTGTTCATAGAGCAGCTCAGTTGCTGGACCATCAAATTAAACGCAGTCCTATCTTACTTTCACAATTTAATGAAAGTAGTAGTCCAAACCCTATGAAAAATATAACATTTCATAGCTCTGCCAACAAGAGACCACCTCTGTGGTTAATCCTAGAACTCCACATTTTCTTGATTAATTTCTGTTTGCCCTCTAAAATTAAGGTCCATTTATAATTGTGAAACGTATATCGAGTTTGTATTATAATTTGCACATGTTTTAATCACAATTCAGGTTTAGATATTATTAACTTCGGAAGATTTTTTTTTTCATTTTGATTTAATCACACTTTTGGTCTCTTTATATTAGACTATGTGCAATTTTGATCCTCTAAAAAAAATTTAGCCAATAAGTCTCTTTTTAAAATTAAACAAATTCGGTTCCTCAGTCAAATTTTTTTATCTAAAATTCTTAACTCTTATTTCTTATCCAAATATTTTGAAATTTTTTATAATTTAGGATATAAAATAATTTTAAAATTTTAGAATTCAATATTTATTAGAAATTTAATAAATATTGAAGGATTTTGTAGAATATGAAATTAGGGTTTGAAGAGAAAAATATATTGAGAATTATTTTGAGTAAAATTTGACATTTTGCTTAGGAATTTTGAATTAAATAAAGTTTAAAATTATTTAATGGATTTAATTTGTGAATACTGAGTAAAAATGAAAATTTGAGATTTTTAAGTTTAAAAAAAATGATAGAAGGATAATTTTTCTTAATTTAAAAATAGAAAAAATTATTTAGCCTTGAAAAATTGAGGGATTAAAACATAATACAAACTAGAGTAAACAAAAATGCAACTAAGCCAAACTTTTTTTAAGAATAAAAACTATTTAAAAAAACAAAATGTTTGCCAAAATTATCAAAGTAATAAAAACAAAACATTTTTATCATAAACAAAAAATATTGGAACTCATAATTTAAAGTTACTAGGTGATTCTATAGTTAACTTTTCTTTTTCCTAATTTTTTCTAACAATTGAAAATTTCAAATACAAAAATAATTACTAAAAATAACTTCATATATCTTTTTTCTGTAATTTCAATATAAAAAGTTAATAATTCAAACAAACATTATCATTAAAATAACTTTATACATAACATATTCAAATATAAAACATTTATATAATTAATTATAACAAAAATTGACTACAAATATACTTGATTGCTGAACATTTTCTTTTCACAACTAATGCTAACATATACGTAGTGAGATTTAGGTCTAACCATCATTATACTAAGCTGGACACGATTAACATGTATGACCCAACTTTAGTACATGATCCACACTGACAGTGAGGACTGTGTTCTCTTATTTTCACCAGTTTCATTAGCAAAAAGATTGATGTTGTTCGTTGAGTAAGCTCAAAACGTAACTTTGTGAGCTCCAAATCCAAAAGTAATTAGGTTCATTAGTCTAAAGCACTGTGTTAAACCAAAATTCGAACTTGCATTTTTCTATAAAATATTAGGGATGATTCAAATGTTACTCCTCATCAGTGTGTGCTCCTTATAGAATAAAGTAAATAATGTTCTTTAAATTTTAGGAGACTTGCCAGTTGCTCCTATACCAGAACTTGTTAGTTGTTACTGGCTGGAGAGAGTATCTCGGAACTCATCACCAAACAATTGACAACCTCCTATAATAAAACTCTGTTTTTACTGTTTTCTCTATACAGATCTTCAAAATAAAAAATAAAAAAAAATAAAAAAAAAATAAAAAAACAAAGTGAAAAAACAAGGAGTTCTCAAGGCAAACAGATTTTTAATGTTTAAGTTCTAAGGGAAGGTAATACAACATTACTAACAGATCTTTATATGGCCTATATGACTTCCAACTCCAATTCAACGACACAGTTGAACATATAAACCATTACAAGGAGCACCTCACATCCTTTATGCAGTTTTTTTTTTTTCAAAACCAAGCAGTTAGGACTTAGGAGGGTGATTTTCAGAGAGATTTACTTCCTAACCTTCAAAAGTTCAAATTGATCACAAACCTAACAAAAGACTAAGTCAGCACCTGACTAACACATAAGCAAGTTTGGTCAGAACATGCTTGCCTCTGCTGGCCAGTTGGTACTGTATCTTCATAAAAAAAAACTATCGTGTGTTGAAAGCTAACTTAACCGTATTCTAATAATGAATCTTACTATGGAACAAAAGTATATGGTAATATATCCAATATGAAAACATTCAATTAACCAGTAAAAATTCTATTAACATAGGCATCCACGCTAATTAAACCTCCGATTGGATCAAAAGAGAGATATTGAGCAAATGCAGCCAGCCACACGCATGATCAACAAAACATATGCGGCCAAACAGCAACAAAAGTTAATTTGGTAAGAATTGTGGACAACTTACATATATAACCATGCATAGAGAAACTCAAAAAAAAAAAAAGAGAGAGAGAAAAAAGGAAATCAAAGCAGCAGACCATCAAACCTTCAGAATTTTGCAATGAAAGCATATTAGAAAAAAGTACGCCAAGAGGGGGCTCTAACATTCCCTGCTAACCAAGTATGTTAATTGCCAATATTTTAAAGGAACAAGAAATAATGTTGAAACAGAAAGCTAATAAAAACAAAACAAATGAATGGTTTTGCCAGTTACAAGAGCACAAGCCCAAGTTCTGATGGTTTCAAAGCATTACGAATCCTATAATTGTACAAGTAGTAGTGAAGCTGTCCATCTCCTGGTCCAAACTTGAGATCTTTGAGGAAACTCTCATTGTGCATTACATCCAAGGCATTGAAAACATCAAAATCCTTTTGCTTTGCCACAATTAGCGCATCATTCATCAACTGAGGCAGTGGAATTTTGGTGGAGACATTATAATAGGAATAAGCAGCTTTCAAAATGGAGTAAGTTTGATTTCCAAGGATAGAAGAAGGAAGAGTATAGAAGCTGCAGAAGTCTGTGATCTCATGATTCTCTGGACTCTCCACCAAGAAACTATCCACCACATTCTCATTGGGAAGAAGCCAATGCTCAACATCATTTTCATCAAAATCAGGTGCAACAACAAACTGGCTCAAGTAGTTCCTAAGCAGCCGAGTAACAGCAGGGACATCCCGAAGCTCCATTTTCCTGAATCCAGGAGTAACTGGTGCATCAGGTAACTTGTAAAGTTTTATAGTGCGGCTCATTGTCATCCTAGCACCAAGCCTTGAAAACCCAACATCAATAAGCTTCTTTGGATTCAACGACCTATGCCAATACTGACAAGTTGTTATTGGCGTTGGAAGAACAACTCCAGCTGTATAAGCAGCTTGCCAGATATTCTCCAAATGAACCCTCCTGGTGACTTCCTTGATCATAACAGGGGCAAGCCTCTTTGACCTAAGCTTCTTATGAACACACAAGAAATTGATCTCTGCCATCTTCACAACCTCCTTATTAACCCTGATTCTGGCAGGGACACCACTAATGAAAGCAACCAACTTCTTCGATGCTTTTGCCCGAACACCAATGTGCCAGCTCCGGTAATAACCGGGCACACGTAATGCCCAGCTTAGGAACTCCTTGGAATAGTTGAACCTAAACATGTTCTCATCATCCTCAACATAATTATTCTTCAGCAGAGTGTAAACCTCTTCACAAATTTCTTCAGATTCCATGTCACATGTGGTCCACTCATAAGCACTTGGAAGGTTATAAGGTTCCTGCTTGACCTCAGACAAAGGTGTTGGGGGCTCAATGGGCCCTTCAGGCAAGCTTGTGTCCCCAACATCCTTGTATTGCCCAACAGGCTGAGTTTCCCAGAACTTATGTCTCTTTCCAAGAGACATTGAATCTTGGAAACTTTGCACAATGGTTTCCAACGATGCATCACCCTTGGAAACCACCGAGTCTCCATCCACCACAGAATCTGGTTTTGCTTTTGGAGACCCAGATGGAGAACTGCTATCACCCATATTCAATTATCAAAATTTCCAAACGCTGTTGAAAAATAATGTATCAAACAAAAAATATTTCACAACCCTGGCAGTGAAATAAAAACTATTCGAAAAATAACAATAGTAATAATGATTCAATTTGAATTGAAACAGAGAACCTCGATCCGGTGCAAACTGAAGGAGAAACAATGCAATAAGTGGGAATTAAAATAAAATTACGAGTATGATTAAAAAAAGGAACGATGATGGATTATATTTATATGGAATGAAAATAGTGAGAAGTGAAACGATGATTAACTCACAGTGTGGATTGAGAATATGGGTTGCTTTTGTTGTTGGGAGTGGAATTGCGTGAGTATCTATCTGATGCGTGTGGAAAGCATTGGGGGAAACGAAGGAAGGATGAGTGTGTGTTTATCGTCTCCCTTGACGGGTTAACCAAGGACTCATTCTTCATCTTTATTAACGGTTTTGTTTAGGGTTAAGTTTCAAATTCCAATATAGAAAACTATTTCTTTTTTATTTTAAAAATATTTACTATATAAAAATATAATAAATATTTTTTAAAATTTTTTATTGTTTGTTGTTTAAATTTTGAGAGTTTAGATTTCTGTGCATGGATGTTTTTCAATAAAAATTAAAAAACAATAAATATTTCCATTGTTCATAAATATTATTTTATCATATTAAATTGACTAATTAATTAAATATATAAAATTAAGAAGATCAAGTCATTTAAAAAAAAGGAAATTATGAAAATTTATTAAAATCAAAATAAATAACCTTTGTTGAAACGATATCTCAAAATTTAAATTTTAAAAAAAATTGGAATTCAGATTCGTTAAGATTACAATAATCTCAAATTTAATTTTAAATATATTATTAGTTTTTTAAATTTTATTTTAAGAGTTTTGATTTATTTTTTTTATATCTGTTAAAAAGTTCTGCGCACGGGTGTTTTTAAATAAAATTTAAAAAATAACTGATATTTATATTTTTGTTTTTAAATGAGATTTAAAGTTCAATTGTTATTTTATATTAAATTAATTAATTAATTAAAGATATAAAATTAAGAAAGAGGTAATATAATTTTTTATAATATATGAAAATAAGTTATTAAAATCAAGATAAACTACCTTTATTTAAATTGTCTCAAAATGTAAATTTTATAAATTTATTTATATTAAGATTACTTGACATTATATAATCTCAAATATAATTTAAATATTTTTATTTCGAGTATTTAATATAATTTTATTTATTAAAATTTAAACTTGAAATTGTTGAAATTATTATTTACCAATTGATCTATATATTTTAAAAAATAAAATTAAAAAAGTTTATTTAAACTTTTATTTTTATATTAGTTTTTTAATTATTTTAATTTTAATTACTCACATTTAGATTCTATAATTTTGTAATTATTTAAATTAAATTTTTTATTTTAAAAAATATAATAGAAATGTGATCTATTATCTATTTGTATAAATTAATACAAAATAAAATATTACAAAATTATAATGAAATACTTTTATTTTATTTATGAACATGTATTAACGATAATACTTTCGGAAACTTTCTCACTGTCTAATTGTCAATTGACTTTTTTTTACTTAAATATTTTTAATTTAATATTAATTTAAATTTTTTATTTTTTATAATTTGAATTTTTAAATATATTTCTTTATTAATTTTTAAAAAATAAATTAGAGTATTTATTAATAATAATTAAAGTCTTAAGTTTTAAAAATTAATAAAATCTAAAATAATCATATTATTTTATTTTATTATTTTATCTAAAGTATTTATTTAAATTTAATAATTATCGTACAATGCATAAAAAAATCATTTTATAAAAATACTCAATAGAGAATAAGGTACATGTGGTGTACGGCTTGTGAATATAATTGATCATATTACCTTTATTTTGAGTTGTAATTGAAATATTTATGTATTGTTTATTTACAACTTTTTTTAATCAATCTCATCTTTCATAATTTTTTTTAAATTTTATTAACTCCAATTCTTAAGATTAAAGATAAGCAGATAATAATAATAAAATTTTATTAAAAAATAAAGTATTTATTATATTTTTATAACTTTAATATAATAATTATATATTTTTTTATAAAAAAAATTTATTTGTAAACGCTTAAACTCAAGCTTAAAGGCTAAAGTTAACGAAATCTAATTTTTTTATATAATAATGTTTATCATTTCATGCAAAAACGTGAAAAAAAATCAACAGAAATTAGTTTGAGTAGTAAGTAATTTAATATCGTTTAAGAAAAATCTTAAATTTGAGTCTTTATATATGTAAAAAAAATTTCAATAATAAACTTATCCACCACATTTCAAATTAAATCGGATGAGAAACAAAAAAAATGTGAAAAAAAATATTACCAAGATGAAATAAAAATTCTCAAAGAGAACATTCATCAAATTTGTAATTATTTTTGTAGAATAAATCAAGACAAATATTTATCTTAAATTTTTAATTTTATATGATTCTAATTCAATTATTTTTTAATTAAATTTGAGGGAAATATTAATTATTTATAGTTCCATCTTGGTTTTTTTATATATATTTCAAAAGTTATTAAACAAATAAAAGAATATTTCTGTTTCTTTATTCAGTTGTAATCATAATTCCTTTCGTTGATGAACTTTTATCAATTTTTAAAGGTGCAAAAATTTGTCACTCCTATTAAAAAATATTAAACTAAAATAAATAAATTATTAACGATGACTTGGATAAACATTAATCTTACGCATTGCCTAAAATGGTACTCCACTTAAAGTTGGACATCATGTTACAATTCATACAAATGTAAGCAATATACTTAATTAACAAACGGTGAAAAGTTTATTTAAGTAATGATAATAATAATAGCAGCAACAAAAGTTATGTAGTAGTGAGTTAGGACAACAATAATTAGTAGTAACATGACTATAATGCTAACGGAGTTGTTTAGTTGTAATTGTTGAGAAAATTACGCTGAACTTTCTTGTAGCGTCAGATTTGTGGAAGTGAAAAATAAATGTGGAATATTGCACACACAAATTGATAACGGAGTTCGGCTAATAATGCATACGTCTCCGAACTACTGCAGATATTTTACTAAAGAAAGGGAATACACTCAGTGTTTACAAAACACTCAAAAATGACTCACAACCATTCACAACCCGTAACCCAATTGTACCCAGAAGCTAAACTATTTTTTCTATTTTTGCTCTATGAATATTTTCAGTTGTTCTACATATTTTGCCTTTCATTGTTTCCTTTATATAGGCAAATGAAACGCTCAATTTTCAAAATGCGTTAGGCACCGAATTTTCAAATTGTACGCGTTTTCCTTTCTTCTTCGCATGTGCCTTTTTTTTTTTGACTTTTCAACAATCTCCCACTTGAAGACTGATTTCAATCTGTCTTCACACCTCAATCAATGCAGCAGTCTTTTCTGGTCTGTTATTCTAGCAGGCCAACTGAAGTTGAACACAACTTCAGTTTGTCAATGATCACCACCTTTGTTAGCATGTCTGCTAAATTCTTGCTTCCTACAATCTTTTTCAATGTCAGCACCTCATCCTCAAGCAGAGTTCTGATGAAGTGATAACGTATATCAATGTGCTTTGTTCTAGAGTGAAACGCTGAATTCTTCGCCAGATGTATTGCACTCTGATTGTCACTGTGCAAAACACTCCTTTCTTGGATGAATCTCAGCTCTGTTAACAAACCTTGAAGCCATATCAACTCTTTACTGGCTTCTGTTACTGCTAAATACTCAGCTTCTGTAGTGGATAAAGCAACAATCTTCTGTATCTGCGATATCCAACTGACAGCTGTAGTACCAACAGTAAAATGTAACCGGTGGTACTTCTTCGGTGATCGACTTCACCTCCGAAGTCTGCATCTACATAGCCTTGTACTTTTAATTCTCCTTTTCCAAAGTACAAACACTTCTTTGTTGTGCCTCGTAGATACCTCAAAATCCACTTGACTGCTTCCCAATGAGCTTTTCCTGGATTTGCCATAAACCTTCTTACAACTCCCACTGCATGGCCAATGTCTGGCCTAGTACACACCATTGCGTACATCAAACTTCCAATGGTTGAAGCATATGGAATCTTAGCCATGAAGTTTCTTTCTTCCTCCGTCTGAGGGGACTGATCCTTGGATAGGCGAAAGTGACTGGCCAAAGCTGTGCTAACTGACTTGGCCTTACCCATGTTGAATCTTTGTAAAACACGATTGATATACTCCTCCTGAGATAACTGCAAAATTCCTCTTTGCTTATCTCTCGTGATTTGCATTCCAAGAATCTTCTTTGCTGGACCTAAGTCCTTCATGTCAAATTCTTTTGACAGCTGCATCTTTAGATCTCTAATCTCGTTCATATCTGAACCTGCTACTAACATATCATCAACATAAAGTAGCAAAATGATATAACTGGAGTTATACCTCTTGAAGAAACAACAGTGGTCAGCATTGCATTTCTGGAAGTCTTCCTTGTGCATGAAGCTTTCAAACTTCCTATACCACTGTCTTGGGGCTTGTTTCAGGCCATACAAGCTCTTCTTTAATTTGCATACCATATTCTTTTTCCCTTCTTCTGAGAAACCTTCAGGTTGATGCATGTAGATTTCCTCATCTAAGTCTCCATGAAGAAATGCAGTCTTCACGTCCAATTGCTCAAGATAGAGCTCTTCACTAGCCACAATACTTAAGACAGACCTGATAATATTGAGCTTTACAACTGGAGCAAAGATTTCAGTGTAGTTAACTCTTTCTTTTTGCTGAAATCCTTTGACAACTAGTCGGGCTTTGTATTTCTTGGAGCCATCATGATCCTCCTTCACCCGATACACCCATTTGTTGTGAAGTGCCTTCTTTCCCATAGATAACTCAGCTAGTTCCCATGTCTGATTAGAAATCAAAGACTTCATCTCGTCTTTCATAGCAAGCTCCCACTTGTTGGCATCTATAGTTTGACATGCTTCTTCATAATCTTCAGACTCTCCTCTATCAGTCAACAACATGTAGTCCATGTATCTCCTGTTAGGCACATGAGGTCGAGAAGACCTTCTCAATACAGGAGTTGAAATAGGAGCCTCTGATGTGTCAGACTGCTGCTTACTGTTCTCTTCAATTGATTCCTCTGACTGAGGATTCTCAACTACAGGATTTTCTGGGACATCATTCACTTCTGCATACACTGGCTCAATCTGTTCTGCATTGTTGGCGCTTGTGCTATGCTTGTCCTTGTACATCACTCTTTCATTGAAGATTACATCTCTGCTGCGGATCATCTTTCTGTTTTCATCATCCCATAGGCGGTAGCCAAACTCATCTTCACCATAACCGATGAAAGTGCACTTCTTTGATTTGGGATCAAACTTACTTCTGCCTTGATCATTAATGTGCACATATGCTACACAGCCAAAAACTCTAAGATGTGAGAGTTTTACCTCTTTTCCACTCCATACCTCTTCTGGTATTTTGTGCTCCAATGGTACCGATGGACCTCGGTTGATCAAGTAAGCTGCTGTGTTGACTGCTTCTGCCCAGAACTGCTTTGGTAAGCCTGACTGCACACGCAAGCTTCTGGCTCTTTCAGTCAACGTTCGATTCATACGCTCAGCTATACCATTGTGTTGAGGCGTACCTGGCACGGTCCTCTCCATTCTGATCCCGTGCTCATAGCAAAACTTCTTGAATCTAGTATCTCCATATTCACCACCATTATCGGTTCTAATCTTTTTAATCTTCAATCCTGTTTCATTTTCAACCATGGCTTTCCACATCTTGAAAGCCTCAAATACTTCATACTTATATTTCAAAAAGTATACACATACCTTTCTGGAGTGATCATCGATAAAAGTCACAAAGTATTGCTTCCCACTAATGGATGGAACAGATGTTGAACCCCAAACATCAGAGTGAACAAGCTCGAGTCTTTCCTTCTTTGGGGTTCTTCCACTTGTCTGAAAGCTGACTCGTTTTTGTTTTCCAAGTATATAGTCTTCACACATGTCAATTTCTACTGACTGAAGACCTGATAGCTTATCGTTTGAGTGCATGATTTTCATCCCTTTCTCACTTATATGGCCTAGTCTCTGGTGCCATAGATTGGGATTTTCATTTGCTGCAACTGCAATCAGATGACATGCTCCTGCTGTCTTATAAAGAGTACCACTCTTTTTGCCACGAGCAATTACCATTGCACCCTTTGAAATCTTCCAGTTATCACCGTGGAAGACTGTTGTGTAGCCTTCACTGGCCAACTGACTTACTGAGATTAAGTTCTTTGTCAGGTCGGGAATATGTTTGACATTTTTCAATTCCCATACAGACTCGTTCAACTTAACTTTCACTATACCTTTACCCACAATCTCACATGATTGGTCGTTACCAAGGTAAACTTTACCAAGGTTTCCGGGAACATAATTCTTGAAGAATTCTCTCTGCGAAGTGGCATGAAAAGATGCTCAAGAGTCTAACACCCAAGACTGTTCCTTGCTCTCTAAAGAACATATCAACGCATCATCTCCTCCAGATGTGGAAGCAACATTTGCCTCGTCTTTCACCTCCTAATTCTTTTTGCATTCTTGCACTGATTCTTGTAGTGCCCGGACTTCCCACAATTCCAACACTCGATTGCCTTCGATTTGTGGGAACTATGATGACTTCTGGATTTGGACCTCCTTTCCTTTGATTTACCACGTCCACCTCTGATTGAATTTCTTCCTCTTGACTTTGTATGCAATACTGAAGAGGTTGATGATTCTCCTGACTCTCTTCATCGAATTTCTTCATTGAGAATTAGATCACGAACGTCATTGAATTTCAACATAGTGTCTCCCGTCGAACTACTCACAGCTGTGACAGTAGTCTTATAACTTTTTGGTAGAGAGGACAAAAGTGCCAATGCTCGTACCTGATCATTGAATTCAATCTCAACTGAACTCAATTGGGTTAGGACTGTATTGAGCTCATTTATGTGGTGCGCTACTGATGCGCCTTCTGTCATCCGAAGGTTGAATAACCGCTTCATCAAATAAACTTTATTTGAAGCAGACGACTTTTCATACATGTCAGAAAGAGCCTTCATAAGATCCGTCGTGATCTTTTCTTTTGCAATGTTGAAAGCAACATTACGGGATAACGTCAATCGGATGACTCCAAGGGCTTGTCTATCGAGAAGATTCCATTCGTCCTCTTTCATGCCCTCTGGCTTTGTTCCTGTGAGAGGTTGATACAGATAATCCTCGATCTGCATCTTCTAAAAGCCAAAGTCTGTACCATCGTACTTTTCAATTTTTACCTTTCCTTCATCTGCGGCCATCACTCGCACTCAAATCTGACTTTTTCCTCAGAATCGTTTCTGACAATTTCTGTATACCACTGTGTTTAGAACACGTCTGTGAACAAATTTGTAATGCTGACAAATTTTTTACTATTTACTATTTACTATTTACTATTAATGTGAACAGTACTTGTGAGTTTACTATTCGTGTGAACGGTACAGATTGCAGAATTTTACTATTCATATGAACAGTACCTCACAAAAATTGCAGAATTTCGAACCAGCTCTGATACCAGTTGTTGAGAAAATTACGCTGAACTTTCTTGTAACGTCAAATTTGTGGAAGTGAAAAATAAATGTGGAATATTGCACACACAAATTGATAACGGAGTTCGGCCAATAATGCCTACGTCTCCGGACTACTGCAGATATTTTATTAAAGAAAGGGAATAAACTCGGTGTTTACAAAACACTCAAAAATGACTCACAACCATTCACAACCCGTAACCCAATTGTACCCAGAAGCTAAACTATTTTCTCTGTTTTTGCTCTCTGAATATTTTCAGTTGTTCTACATATTTTGCCTTTCATTGTTTCCTTTATATAGGCAAATGAAACGCTCAATTTTCAAAAACGAGTTAGGCACCGAATTTTCAAAACGCGTTAGGCACCGAATTTTCAAATTGTACGCGTTTTCCTTTCTTCTTCGCATGTGCCTTTTTTTTTTTTTTACTTTTCAACAGTAATATGTAAATCTTAAAAAAATGAAAACAATTAAATAATTTATTTTATAACTAATTATAACTAAAAGTATAAACTATAAACACTCATTATAAAATAATGAGTTACAAATTGATTCAACTTCATTTTATTCAACTATGTATTATTTTAAAATTTGCAATTTAAAAAAAAGAAGCAAATGAAAAACTTACAAACACTTTGAATAAGACACAATGCAACAGTAAAAAATGTAAAAGATATAAGAGGAAAAGGGAACTTGCATATATTATCTTTATACCACTCTGATATTTTGTGTGGATAAATGATAATCCCCATAACTGAACTTGATGAAGACCAAGTTCAATTAGTTTATTTATGATATTTTGCCTTTCTATAACTATTTTAAAAAAATATTTGGAGGGTCAACTATCCAAAAATTGGGAGGGAGGGGTCGATGCTTCCAACTCATTTTTGAAAATGGGTCAACCTATCTATCTTGCATTTGGTAGAGTTAACTCGTTTTGAAATACTGAAAGAAAAGATACGAGAGATTGAATCAATATACATTAATCTAAAGCTCTGAAATGAAATTAAAGAAAATATAAAATTTAATATTTATATGAAAAACATTGAATAAATATAATGTATTATGCATTTAATTTTCCTGTGCACAAGTTTGTAATTTTTTAATGGTGGCATGTGGCAACGATGATTCTAAAGCTGTAAAATATAGTTATATTGGTACATGTAGAGTGTAGATGTTTCCATCACGTCGTTTGCTGGAAAAAGATCCTTTCATGTTCAAAATCGAACATGAGGGTCATGTTGGTGTATTTTTGTACGCTCGCTTAAGCGAGCAAAATTTCGCTTAAGCGAAATTATAAAAATACACCAACATGATCCTCATGTTCGATTTTGAATATGAGGGGATCTTGATCCGTCGTTTGCTAGTAATGATAGGCAGAGAGTGTGTGTGATGTGCCTATTGGCTTGTACTTATCACCCGATAACTAATGGGCCCAATATACCTCCACAATGTACATCATATACAAATATTGCAAATTACAAACATGCACAACAATTCTAACTCCAAATCCTAGCCAAAAATGGACCACTTTTTTAGCCCAAGTTTTTTAATTTGGAATACTTTTTTAAACTAAAGCAACAAGTTTTCTGGTCTCCCTTTTGTGTTGTGTATGAATAATGTCACTCATTGCGTGCAATGGAGCTACCAAATTGACTAAGGGTATTTTGGCTTATTTTACTAACTACATTTAGCGCATAGTTAGTTGTATAATTTAACTACATGAATAATATGTTATATTAAAACATTTGATTAATCCTTTGTCGTTTCATATATTATTGGATCATATTCTAATTTAGATAAATGGATATTATCTAAAATCAATATATTGTTTCAATACATCAAATAAATAACTATTTTTATCTAAAAATAATAACTAATATTGTGTTATGTGATGTGAGATATGGATAAAATAATTAAGTATAATGTGATGTGTATTTTTTTTAAAGGGTTTTCATTTGATGTTAGACAAGATGAATGGTATTAAAAAAAAAACATTTTGGTATCGAATGTTTTATTTTTTAAAAAAACTTTCAAAGTAATATATATGTATATATATTACTTAAATATTATAAAATTACAAAGCTTTTCACAGAAACATTGAGGTGCATTTGACTAAGTGTCTATTGTACATGGCATAAATTTTATCATTAAATAATTAAAATAAATTTAAAACTTGTAAGAATCGTTACTTTTCTAGGCTCTTTCAAGTATTAATATTAAGTTTATTGAAATAGATTAAAAATAACTTATGTAATAAATTCTTCTAGATGTCCTTCATCTTTTTTTCTTCATTCATTTTTTTTTCTTTTATTTACTCTTCCTTCTTTTAATTTATTAAATAAATCTCAAAAAATAAATAAATCAGAATGTGTTTTAAGACTTACTACATTTTTTTTTTCAATATACTATTCATAAACTCTTCCAAATAAGTCACAAATGTTTATTATTTATGACACTAAATTTATCATATAATTAAGTAAAATATATATTTTTAAATTATATGAGCAATATATTATCTTTATTAACTTTTTTAAATGCCTATTATAAAACTTATTAAAATAAACTAAAAAAATTACACGAGTCATATGTTATTTTAATAAACTCTTCTAAATATTCTCTATTTTTGTTCATTCATGTTCCCTGTTATTAATTACTCTCTCTTTTCATTTAGTCACTCCCCAAAAGGCATTCCAGACAAGGAAAAGCAAACGTAAAAATATGTATATCCTGAGACTCAGTATCACATGAAGAAAAAGCAAAATAACTTTTTAACATATGTCCAATAATACAACAATGAGATTAATAAATAACAACCTTCATAGTAAAATACTTAATATTATTAATATATTACATTTTATGATTTTTGATCAAAATCACTATATAATTTTTTATTATGTATTATTGGACACGTATTTAAAAATTCAATGGTAAAAATAGAAAAAAATCATTTTTTAATTATCATGTCATAGGCTTTATCGTGAAATTAAAAAATAAATAGTCTTAGTAATTTATATTTTACGTTTACGAACAGGTGAACTCTCAATCATTCTATGATGTTTACAAAAATAATTAACTTTCATGCTTAATTATTGACTAATCATGGGTCTACTTTTTTTTTTATTATTGATCAACATATTACAATAATTACATTAGAGAAATAAAAATGCAAAATTTATTAAATTTAATAATAAAATTTTATTTGATATAAAATATAAATTTTTCTGTAAAACAATCTTATCATGTTCCTTATTAATACCAACGAATTCAAATTTATAAATTATTATAATAGTAAATATTATGAGTAATTATTTCAATAAGTGATAATAGATTTTTATTCGTTAAAAATATTTTTTATTTCTCTAAAATAATCATATTATATTAGTTAATACTACAAAATAATCCAAATTTTTTAATTATTAAAATAGAAAATCTTGCTGGTAATTAACGGATTGTGTTTTGGACCATAGTAGTAATTAATAGATTAATGATTTACTCCATAATTTTCTGTTTATGGGCCGGAGCCCAACAACCGTGCATCCTCAAATCTCATGGCGGTTTGACCTGTGCCCGTTGACTGGGTGCAAAGAGGGGGTAAGGACAAGGGCAAAATAGGAATCGCGAAAAAGAGCACACTCCCAAAGCCAAAAAGGAGGGCGTGTGTGTTGCCATAATCTTTCACAGTTCCCACTCACTTTCGTAAAATCGCTCTTTGTTCTCTCTTTCCGCGGCGTAGATCTGAGCAGTTTGGGAAACCCTAACTGCTCTAACCAACGGCCTCACCACTCTCTTCGCCTTCGATATTTTCTTCCGATTAACGCCCTAAGGTCGCTCTTTCTCCTTCCATCTTCTTCGGTGCATTTTATCTCTCATTTTTGTAACTCTCTTTTTCGTCTTAATTTAATCGTTGTAGTTTTTATTGCGATTTTATTGATTCGATCTGTTTATGTCGCTATGGTCCTTGGATTTTCGTTTTTTGTTTTTTTAGCTTTTGTTTCTTTTGTCGAACGTTTAGGAAGTTCCTTTTGCCGTTAATTATGTTTCTCTTTGGTTACCGATGATGTTATATGGCGATTGGATTTGTTTCCTTTGCGCTTGCGCCATCAATTTTATTTTGGTAAATTTGATGTTGCGTTTGTTCCGACTGTGTTCTTTTGCACTAATGGTTTGTTTTTGTTCCTTCACTCTTGCTTGTGCTGATCTGCTTCACGTGTGTGATTGGAAACTTGATTTTATGAGAAGTTAGATAGAGTGAAGTGACTTGTGATTGGAAACATCAACATTTATTTGAAAAATGATTTTGTTGGCTTAGGGTACAGTGTCGATATATATTACTTTCAGACGAGAAATTAAGTGAATGGGGCACTGGTTATGTCTTGAGTTAGATTTGAAATAAATTGAAGTTATCAAATTTATGTTAAAAAAAATCTGTAAATTTTTTTGGGCGTTATAAAATAAATAAATGGAGTATAACTACAATATGTTGAAAACATCATCGAGTATTAATATTAAATTATTGGTGTATTTTTGTTGATACACACACAGGCAATTTTTTTTTCTCATGGCCAAGCTACATAATTTGTCCCCTGTTTGGCTGCAGTGAGAGAATAATGTTTGAGCGCAAACATCGTTTTGCTTTTGCACCACTAGTTGGCACTGTTTATGAGGCACATTTGAGCTGCAAATGGGCTTTGGATTTGGCTGAACACCAAACTAAACATGCTTTAATAAATGGCATCATAATACTATTTCTTTTCATCTTGCAGTCATGGCAGGACTTGCACCCGAGGCGTCACAATTTGATGGTCGTCAATATGATTCCAAGATGAATGAGTTGTAAGAACTGCCACTTTTATTTTATATTTGTTCTTGTTCTTCAATATGTTATATATAATTCTGTTTCATTACCAAATTGTTTTGCATGTTTCTGTTTAATTTGATGTACTTACTTGCAAGTTGCAAAGGTTGATGCGATTCTAATGTTAGTTGTTTGATTAATGTGATGGCTGCAGGCTTACATCTGATGGACAGGATTTCTTCACATCATATGATGAGGTTTATGACAGTTTTGATGCTATGGGCTTGCAAGAGAATCTCCTGAGAGGCATTTATGCTTATGGTAAATTCAACTTTCTTTTTTTCCTCTTTTACTTTCTTTTTTATATCTTTATATTTTATACCAAATAATAGTTTTTTCTTATTTACATGATATGACAGTCGGAGCTATTCTTGTTTTTTGGGACTTTGGCATTCTTCTATCTATTTTTATTTCTCAAGTGTATGATAAAATGCAGTGTTACACTTTTAATGGTGTATGGCTTTATTTCACTCTTATTTTTGTGTAAACGACGATGTGTATTGTCTGGCTGCTGTTATTCATATATAAAACTATGTTTTATATTTGTTTGTTAGGTTTTGAGAAGCCATCAGCTATTCAGCAAAGGGGAATAGTTCCATTCTGCAAGGGACTTGATGTTATACAACAGGCACAGTCTGGAACTGGGAAGACGGCCACCTTCTGCTCTGGAATTCTGCAGCAACTTGACTATAGTTTGACAGAATGCCAAGCCTTAGTTTTAGCACCAACTAGGGAGCTTGCTCAGCAGATTGAAAAGGTTATGAGGGCACTTGGAGATTATCTAGGTGTGAAGGTTCATGCTTGTGTTGGAGGTACCAGTGTTCGTGAAGATCAACGTATTCTATCAAGTGGCGTTCATGTTGTTGTTGGTACTCCTGGTCGTGTATTTGATATGCTGCGCAGGCAGTCTCTTCGGCCAGATTACATCAAGATGTTTGTATTGGATGAGGCTGATGAAATGCTTTCACGTGGATTTAAAGATCAGGTGATTTTTTTATTTGTGACTCCTTTTATTAATTACTCATTTTATATCTCATGTGATATGTAATACCCACATGCTTTGTAGTTTTGTATATTGATAATAAACTTGTACTTATTCATGTTCATCAAGTTTCTTCATTAAAATTTTCTTTGATCTCCTTTTTTGTATTTGTGATAGTTTATTTTTTATTTTAAACTTTATCTTTTCAGACTTGAGATTTATACTTTTTATGCATGTGAAATTTCCAAGTCTATCAATAGTATTACTAAAATGTGAAAGTAAGTTTCTTTGAATTATCTTGGAGATTTTATTTTTATTGGCCTACTGATTCGGTGTTCTAAAAGAATTCATGCATAGGTGCTTTAACCTTATTTCATGTTATCAGATCTATGATATATTCCAGCTGCTTCCAACCAAGATTCAAGTGGGAGTTTTCTCTGCCACAATGCCTCCTGAGGCACTTGAGATAACTAGGAAGTTTATGAACAAACCTGTGAGGATCCTTGTGAAGCGTGATGAGCTCACCTTGGAGGGTATAAAGCAGTTTTATGTCAATGTTGAGAAAGAGGAGTGGAAGCTTGACACACTCTGTGATCTTTATGAGACATTGGCAATCACTCAGAGTGTCATTTTTGTAAACACCAGGAGAAAGGTTGATTGGCTGACTGACAAGATGCGAAGCCGAGACCACACAGTCTCAGCAACCCATGGAGACATGGATCAGAATACCAGGGACATTATTATGCGTGAATTCCGTTCTGGGTCGTCCCGGGTTTTAATTACTACTGATCTCTTGGCTCGTGGTATCGATGTCCAGCAAGTGTCTTTAGTTATAAATTATGATCTCCCAACGCAGCCTGAGAACTATCTCCATCGCATTGGACGTAGTGGTAGATTTGGTAGGAAAGGTGTTGCCATAAACTTTGTCACAAGAGATGATGAAAAAATGCTGTATGACATCCAGAAGTTCTACAATGTGGTAATTGAGGAGCTGCCCTCAAATGTTGCTGAACTCCTCTGAGGAGATTTTTTGTTCCAACATATTAGAGGAAAGTTGGTTTCTGAGGTAAGTGCTATGTAATGTTTCTTTTCCTTTTTGCCCCATCTGTTGTATTTCTGCTTTTAAACTTTGTTTGACTTTTTTAATAGGTGTAGTAATTTAATTTACATTGTCAGTCGTCTGAGTGTTCCCAGTGATAAGTACTTGCAATGTGAAATGGCATTATTGTCCGAATTGGTGTATTGGTCGTTGTTGCACCTTTTCTAACAAGCAAGGTTTTTAATATACGTTTTGGTTATTCTAACATACGTTGAGATAATTTGACTTTTTCTATGGATTCAAAGCTGATATATGGCGTCCGTAGAACATTGATTTATTGGCGCCAGTGTGCTGTGGGACTGAGGTTCAAGGGTTACATATTATGCTTCTATTTATAATTTTTTTTTCTTTGGTTGCATAATTTTTGTTCAATTTGAAAATGGTATTAATAAAATGAAATTGGTCATTAGTAGCGTGTTTGTAGTGGTTATTGCTACTTATCCCGATTGAAACAATTATCAACTTGTTCTATTCGATGTTCCAAGGATGGGAGGACCACTGAGGCAAAACATTCGTATATCTACTTTTCACGGATGATGTTGGGTTCCGCTACATGCAATGGTCGGTATTTTAATACGAAATTCTTAGATCTCGCTGTATCGGCTGTCGGAGGCTGTTTTCTGTGGTTGTCACAATTTAAGCATTGATGTAGCGCGTTTAACTTATCCATGGGTGGGTATATTGAATCAGTGATATTGAAATTGTAAGATTTTCAAACTATGATGGTTGACTCTTGGGCAACTTTTCCAGTTAACTTGAAAAATACTGTTTGTTTTTCATAGAAAAATGTCTGACGGTGATTTGTGTTGCCGTTTGCTCATGTTGTTATTACATTTGACGTGCCTCTTTATGTCGATTCCTACTAAGGTATCATAGATGTTTGGAAGTAACTATCAATGCACTCGTTAATACTCGAGTAAATAATACAAAGAGATTAAAAGTGGTTTTAGTTTGGTTTCTCATGGTTCGGCTTCCGATTCTGTTGTTCAGTGCGGGATAAGTTAATAGCCTGAAATGTTTCTCAAGTTTGGGAGTCTGATTCTGCGTGCCGAAGTTCATGGGAGCTTTAAGAAGGCCCTGTTTTTGTTATTGACCTATTTTACCAGAAAATGACTTGGGTCGGAAGTCGTAAGTGGTCATTGAACCATTCCTAAAATAGCGTTCGCAAAATAACTTCGAAAGTTAAACTAAATGATTAAATAAAGATCAAGAGTAACAAGGAAATCGACGGGAATAATGACAGGATCTTATTCATTAATCCATTAAAAAGAGCGTAAAAATTTCCGATTGCGCATCTTTAGAATGCCACAATGGCGTATTCAATTGAAATTTGAGGACCACACAAACAAAATAATATATAAATACGGCTCAAGAAAGAAAGGGACAACAGCTTGAGCATTGACTCTTGAGGGAGGAGTTATGGTCGCGAAGCCTTGCTCGTGTCTGTGCCCATGACGTAATCAACTCAAGGACGTTCATTGCTTTAGAAATAAATAAAAGCCCGCGGTTACATTACGTGTCAAGGGAAAGCGGTGACTCCCGCGTATTTTCTTCGCCAAGTCCAACCTCATACTCTGCTCTGCATCAATGCATTCACCACCTTCCCCTTCACAACGCCTGCTTCTTAAATAAAAGCTCCAATCACATTCCCTAAAACAAGCAACAAAAAACGGAAAAAATAAATTTGGAAGGCAAATCAATATTCCGAAGTGTCTGACCAGTGACTGGGCCATTATTCGTCTCCCATTTGCTACTTCTTCCCCCCAAACTCCCCTGTTTTATTCTCTCTTTTTTTTTTCCCTTTAATTTTTTACCAAACATATAAAAAAAATGGTCTAATCTCCATTTTTGGCCACTTCGCGAAACTTCGCTCTTCTATCGCACGGCCTCGTTTGGAATCTTTTCCTTTATTGATTCTGATTCCCCCCCCCCCCCTCTCTTCCCCCTCTCTCTATAAAACACAGTGGCAGTCATTTTTACATTAAAAAAATCAGTTGTTTTTGCATCGCCACGTGAGTGCTGTGTGGAGGCAGAGTAAACAACCGTTCCCCTTCGCCGATGGCGATTTCCGAATCGCTTGAGGGTGTAGGCACCGCCGCCATCGTTCAAAGGGACTCAGATCTCCAACGGCCTTCTCTGCGGCGCAGGTCCAGCGCCACCTCCTCCGGTGGCCTCTTCGACGCCGACGATGCGGTCAGAGATTCAGGCTCTGACGACTCCATGAATGGCAAGAGCAGCGAGGTGGATAAAGATCGCATGCTGAATCATGAAGCCGCCGATAATGACGTCGCTGATCGAGAACCAGTCCCTGATTTCAAATTCGCTTACCGTCCCTCCGTTCCCGCCCACCGGAGAATCAAGGAGAGCCCTCTCAGCTCCGACAACATTTTCAAACAGGTTTATTCCTTCCTTTATGTCTTGATTTTAATTGTGCATGCCGAGTTTCCTGGTGTGTAACCACTGAGTTCACGGAAAAAAATCATCGTAGATGTAACACGTCGAATTGTAGTAGTAATAATATGAATATATTGTGCAATTGCCTCCATCCGTGACACTTTCAGGTTCTTGTAGTTGAGAAAATTATGCCGTTTTAAAAATATAATAGAAGTTAGAAAGCAATTGTAATTTGCGTTTATATACCTCCAGTGCTTGTATGTCCTACAAATATTAATGAATTTATTTTTATTTTGGATAGGATTTTCCCCCTATAGACTAATGTCATTCGTTGCATGCTACTTGTTTCTTTATATGTACTGCTTGTTTACTTGGATCATTTTTTCCGTTTAATTTAATAAATTGGGAAATGCTTTTCGAACCTCCTGTTGTCTTGTAGGGGCATGCTTAGGTAATTTTTTTTTGGCATCATCTATTATTTTTGTCTTTAACTAATGATTATTGATAAATGAATGACAGAGTCATGCAGGGCTGTTCAATCTCTGTATAGTAGTGCTTGTTGCTGTGAACAGCAGACTTATCATTGAGAATTTAATGAAGGTTTGCCTCTTCCATAAATTTTTTACGTCTACCTTGCAAGATCTGAATATCCAACATGAAAATATTCGTTTATCTGTGTTTGGCTTTCAATTTGTTAGGTCTTTTTGTTTTTCTTCCTAAACTTTTGTTTTTTATATTATATGTTTTGCAGTATGGTTGGTTGATTAAGTATGGCTTTTGGTTTAGTTCAAAATCGTTGAGAGATTGGCCCCTTTTCATGTGTTGGTATGTTTGATGAATCCCCTGAAGAATAGACGGTGCTCTGTGTATCCTTGTTGAGGCTTAGTTCATAAATTGTCATTTAACATTCTATCTATGCTTCTTTTGCAGTCTTAGTCTTAACATATTTCCACTTGCTGCCTTCGCAGTGGAAAGGTTGGCACAACAAAAGTGTATTTCTGAACCTGTAAGTGATCTGGCCAAGTAACAATAGTTTCAGAATATAGGGTGACATTTTTTATCACATAAATTTCAATATTTATGTTCATGGGGATGTTGACTTGAATATTGCAGGTTGTTGTTCTACTTCATGTAATCATCACAACTGTTGAATTCTCCTATCCAGTTTTTGTAATACTTAGGTCAGCATAGTCTTCAAAATTTATTCCGGCTTTTCAGTTTATACTTTCTTTCTTTGACAGTTGTGATTATGACATATGATAAATCAATTTTGGAAGTATTTGCAAATATAATGAGCTTAACTTGGTAAAGGCATTACAGTTACTGATTAATATCATTTATCTAGGAAGGGATTCTAAAACATTTTTTTGGGCATTATTTGACATTATATTTAATTCCCTTTGATGAACCTCATTTTAACGATTGGTTCATACATTGTTGAAGTTAAATCATCTTGCAAATTTTAATCAAAAGGTTATGTCAAGGAAAAATTGAAAACAACTTCATTGCTTCCTCATATATACTATTGTGATAAAAGCAGCAGCCTAGCCCATTGAAACTAAATTATTCATCTGCTGTCAGATGCATTTGACTGACTTCCATGTAACATTTGCAAGCCCTTAACTAACTATAGGATCTAGGTAAACCCCTAGGTTTTCATGAACTGAAAAGGTGAGCATCTATGGCATTATTTTCAGATATGGATTTCCTTGTAAGGGATACAGTGAAAGATGTCTGCTTGTTGGATATAATAGATATAGCTATAGGTACTAATTCATTTCATAGATGTCAATATAGCAAAGATACTTATTGATCTGTTGCATTTCTGTGTAGGTGCGATTCTGCTTTTTTATCAGGTGTCACATTGATGCTATTTACCTGCATTGTGTGGTTAAAATTGGTGTCATATGCACATACGAACTATGATATGAGAGCACTTTCGGTTTCAAATGAAAAGGTAGTGGTTAATTTTATTGAAAACTAAAATATTTAGATAAGAGAATTTGCTATACATTTTATGTGATGGTTAGCTTTTGAACAGGATGCATGACCAAACTTTAGTCTGAGGTCATGCGTTTTAAAACTTAATCATATGGGAAAATGCATTTTTGTTTCATCATTTTTAGAATAACATATATCCTGCTTCCCTGTCCAGTCCTTCCCTGATCCATGCTCATATTCTGCTATAATAATTGTTGAGATTAGTTAAAGTAAGAGTTCTGTTTGGCTCCTTATTCCAAATGATTCCCTGTATTATAGGGAGAAACTTTGCTCAATACTTGGGTTATGGAGAATCCACACACTGTGAGCTTCAAAAGTTTGGCATACTTCATGTTTGCTCCTACGTTATGCTATCAGGTAGCAGAACTTTTAAGCGAATTGTTTACTTACATACATTTTGTTTGCAAGATTATTTTTGATTTGTCATTGTAGCATTCTTGGCTTCACCTCTCTTACTGACATTTGCATGCATTTTTTCTTCCTGATTGAAGTGCATAAAAGACACAGTTTCATGCACTCATTTGCAGCTATATCATTGGTGTGAAATGTCTTAGGTTTTTAGTTAGAGGTCCGGTCAGAATCTGTCACACACAATTGCCCAGCTAGGGATTAAATCTTCATCCTGCGAGAATATTGTTCTGTAATCACTTCATTAGTGGGATTGGTCCAAATGATAATTTCTTTATTTTTTTTAATAGATGCTACATCTTTTGGAAAATCTTTTCATTTTCTATCTTATCTTTTCCCTTTCTTCTCCATATGTTGCCCACTTGGCTTCATGCTTTTTAGATGTTATAATTTCTTTTTTTCTCTCTGTGGACATAAATTCTTAGTATTCCTGAAGTACCTACTCCTTTGCAGTTAGTACTCTTAATTCTTAATTTGATAGTTTTATTTTATTTTTATCTCAAAATTTATTTTTAAAATTGGGAAAATAATCATACATGTCAAGTGTCATGATTTCAATGGAAGGATTAAATATTCCTGGAGCACTGAAACTTTTCCTTAGATAGCTCAACATTTTGTATCATCAAGTACTGTGTAATGAAATCTTTTGCACACTACTAAAATTCACTATCCTGCTATATACCTCCCCATTGCAGTGAGCTTCTATCCCAAATTCTTTTAGTTACATCTCAATCGGCTAATTTTGAAGGTGTAAAATGGCACTTGCTGACCTGGTTGCCTTTTATCTTAGCTGCTGTTTCTCATTTTAGCATGGTGCTAAGGATCATTTTTGGGACATGCTATTAGATCACTTGCTGGCATGAAAAAAAAAAATGTAGTGTACATTTCTGGCACTTCTTGAGAACATTGGGTTGGCTTTGTCAGCTTCTGTATTTTTTTTTTTTTTTTTTTGGTGTTTGTTTTATGAGTAAGAAATGCAATCTTTATCATATTTATCACTTAACCAATAAAGGAAGGTCAGAAGAAAACTGTAATGTGCCCATAATGGTTGGATTAACTGCAAAAATTGTGCCAGACTTTCTTTTAGTAAATATTTTTTGCCATTTACTTGTTTTCCAAAATACAATTGTGCATTGAATTTGTTCTATTAGATAATTCTTAAATTGTTTTTACTCACATATGTATTACACTTAAATGTCCTATGCAATGAATTGCTGCTATAGCCAAGCTATCCTCGCACACCTTCTGTTAGAAAGGGTTGGGTGTTTCGTCAACTTGTCAAGCTGATAATTTTTACAGGAGTTATGGGATTTATAATAGAACAAGTAAGTAGTAGCTTAGTAGCCACTTCTACCCTTTTCCCCCTTATTTTCCTGCCAATATTGAGTTATGACGTCATTTTGTTCATATCATTTTGCAGTATATGAATCCTATTGTACAAAACTCACAACATCCTTTGAAGGGAAACCTTCTATATGGCCTTGAGAGAGTTCTGAAGCTTTCTGTTCCAAATGTATATGTGTGGCTCTGCATGTTCTACTGCTTTTTCCACCTTTGGTGGGTATTTCCGCTTTGTTATGGTTCAATGTATATATACATAGAATGTGTGTATGTGTGTGTGTATGCTTCTCTTTTTAATACTCACCATAAATTGAAGAGAGGTAGTTCTAGTCCATTGTGCTTGTTGCCTTGAAGATTGTGGCGAATCAGCACTAGCAATAACCAAAACTTGGCTTTGACCTTGGCAATGTTCTAATGATGATGCCTTTATGTGTGTGTTTGTTATTGCTTATCTTTGAAACCATCCTCAAGATGATATCCACCTTCTTATAAACTCAAAGAGTAATTGAAAATTTGCAACATTGATGGGTAGATCTACTGATTCAAAGGTGTGTGCATGCGAGACTATTATTGTCAGAACTCACAAGTTTCTTAAGACGTAGAATTAGTTTTATGGCCTCTCTTTACTGCAGCTCTGCCCATTGTTATTTTAAGTAATTCTTGTTGGCAGATATGCAAAGTGTTGAAAGTAAGAGGTTTAGGTAGAAAGAGGAAGGGAGAGAAAAGTTATAACCAATATAAGAAGACTATATTGGTATGGTTTAAAGTGGTGTATTACAAAATACTAACCCAATAGTCCCATTTATACTAAATAATGAATACTAATAATTAGGTGAACTACAAGCATAACACTAGTAGTAGAAGCCCAAGGCCAAACTCTAATACATATGGTAAATAAGAAAGCATAATAAAATTGGCAAACATTGCCATTGCTTCCTAAATTAGATAACATATTGATTCTACAATATAGTATAAAGACCTTCTAAGTTATTTTAAAGATATTCTAAAATATTCTAAGATGCATGGAAGATATTATAAGATAGTTTTTAGATATTCTAATTTCCAATACTCCCACTTTAACCTGTCAAGCTTTAAACTTGTTATGAATAAATGCACAAAATGAAAATAACTGTCAATATTGGCACAATAAGTCACAGCTGAATAGACTACTCAGAGAGGCAATATGCAAAATGAATACTGCTGGAAAATAAACTTAAAGAAGACAAATGGAGCGACAAAATACCAAATTACTACATACTAATTGGATTCTAATATTCCGCCATGCTCCACAGCTCAAGCGCCCACGTGGGTTGGCTGTACACTAGCCTTGTGACAAGTTTAGGGCGAACACTGAAATGCTAGTGTTACCACTCGTACCTGTTCATTTACAGTTGAGAGATATGGAAGGGTCTGATACTAATTCATAGAACCTGGTTCAAATACTAAAGAATGATCATCTTTATTGACAGAACAATGGCTTGGAGGAATGAAATAAGATTGTCCAACAAAAAGAAAAAGGGGCTCCTAAACATGAATAACCCATCAAACAATGGCTAACAGATAGAAATCCGAGTCAGACAGACTCAAATATGGTCATATGGAAACCATAAGAAAGTATGTACTGTGAGAACAGCAATCAAACAGTTGAAAACACGTCATATAGAGACAAACCAAAATGGGGAGGGGGATGTCTCAAAAACCGGGAGATAAAAAGGCCAAACATTTTTTTACTTGCAGATGATGGTCACTAAGAAAGAAACATGGCAGAATATTACCGGTTAGAAAGTAAACATGGTTTTTTGACTGCCATAATTCAATTGGTGCATGGTTGGAGAAAGACATTGTCATAGTGGTCTCTGGATTTTGTGGAAATTGGCAACACAAAAATTGCGGCAAAAGTTCATGGAGGACGGTTTTGGCACCATTTTGACCCCAATTGTATGGTTTAGGTAGAGAAAGAGGAAGAGTGAGGAAAGAAATAATATATTAAGATTATATTGATATGCTGTGAAATGATGTGCTAATGATTAGGTCTGGCCAAGTACTAGTTTAGTACCACTATTATGTGCCCAAGTTCAACAATATCACCAGACCTTATTTAATTAAGGTTGTAAATGAGGAAACAAAATAAAATTAGGAAACGATGACTTAGATTTCGTCCTCTATTAAATAACTAATTGATTCCATAATATGCTTTGAAGATACAAAGATATTCTAAAATATTCTAAGACACCCCAAAGATATTATAAGACATATAAAGAAATTGTAGAGCTTTACTTTATTCATAAGTTTTATATTTTATCATTCTCTGTATTAAGTTAGATCTGTATCCACATGCACCAGTGCTTACCTTTCAAGTTATGATGAATACATCTTATAGTTATTAAGAGTAATATTTAAAAAAGTTTATTTAGAAAAATATTTATTTATTGCTTTTTTTTTTAAAAAAATTAAGTCATATCTGTGGTGGTTTATCCTTAGAGGCACTGTTGCGATGTAGGCTAAATATACTTGCAGAGCTTCTTCGGTTTGGTGATCGTGAGTTCTACAAAGATTGGTGGAATGCCAAAACTGTTGAAGAGGTAGGCTATTTGTCCTGGCGTATTCTTAGGATGTTTTGTCACAGTACTTTCATGAAGAGAACTTATGACTTGTCTTTGTTGAATGCTTTTTTGCTGCTGCGGACATCAGTATTGGAGGATGTGGAATATGGTATGTTTCCTTTTCAGAATTGCCCCTCCAAAATGATATGCTGACCAAATTTTTGGATGAAATTCTTGTCAATGTCAATGTATATATATTTGAAATAAATATGCCACTGGGTAGAAGCATGGTTTGTATCTAAGGCTATGTTAACAAAAGAAGGAATTAGGAAGAAAGATAACTTACAGCAGTTTCATTTTCCAATATTCTGGCTAAAATGTTCCATCATTTACTGAATATAAAATTCTGAAACTATATTTCAGAGCTTATCAGCAATTATTTATAACTTTCAAGTGTAGTTCTAAACCATTACTATTAAACTGAGTGAATTCTTTTCATTGCAGCCTGTGCACAAATGGATGGTTCGCCACATATATTTTCCCTGCCTAAGGAGTGGTATACACAAGGTAAAATCGAGAACCCTTCTATCATGTTGATTGAACCCTGAGCTATACTTTTTAAGCAAAGTTTAGGTGTAATACAAATGAAAGTATGTCTTTAGAAGTATCTGTTCCTAGGATATAGTCAGTGTATCATAATAAATAAATATTTGTGTAAAAATAATTTAAATACTTTTTAATTAATGTAATTTTTTTTCAGGCACTACTTGAGATTTTTGGAATAAGAATGAGCTTCTTATGGAAAATATTTTTTTACATTAACAAAGTAAATATCTTCCATTGTTTAAACTAATCAACAGTGGAGAGTTTTCTACTGATAGACAATATTCAAACCTGGAATATTCTGTTTTGTCACTTCAGATATTGACATTGGCATCTTTATTCACATGTATTTGTATGTGGATTGACATGATTGAGCAAGAACAAGAGAGGAACTCATTTTATTTTTCTCATGTTCTATAACCTTGTTATCCTTTGGATTTTTGGGTCCATGCTGTCATCTTGCGTTTTAAAGTTTTTTTATGTGTTTATGATTGTGATTTTCATCATATACAGCGTGCTGCTGCATTAATTGCCTTCCTGGTTTCTGCTGTGTTTCATGAGGTGTGTGGTTCATCTCTCTTTCTCTCCCCAATTTTCATCTCTCCCTTGGTAGTTTTATACAATGTGTGATTGGTGGACGTTTACAAACTTGATTTTAGACATTCTTAATTTTGCAAAACTAATTTTAATCAGAAGTAGGTTTGAAGTGAAATAATTTATGGTTGAATACCTTTATTGAAGTAATTGTTGATTTGTTGCATAATAAAAAAGGGTAATTAAATCTGTTGACCACATAAGCCTGAATACTTTACTTCTACCCAAACTTAAATTCAAACTTCAACCCCCCTTTTTTGGTATGGAAATCATACTTCATAAAAAAAATGATTAATGTGATATTGACCAAACCTTCTGAGTTGTGGAAAGCACAATCAAGCTTCACGGACCACAACTATATTGGCTATTCTTAATTTTGGATAAGCTTTCATTCCCTTAAAAAAGTTGTAAAGGAAATGCAAGTTATCCAAGTCCAGGACATTTTGAATAACAAGGATGTCTAGTAAGTTTCATGTGTAGACTTAAAAAATTCAGTGTACTGTGATTGTACAGGTCAGGTACCCCATTCTTCACCCTTTTCAGTTTGAAAAATGATAGAAACATATTCTTAATTAGTTGAAATTTATTAGGAGTAATAGAGTCATTTGGGTTCCACTCATTACTAAATGAGTCTCTCTCATGATTCTGTGGATGTTAAATAAATTTTAATCAATAATAGTGTGTTAGAAAAGTTGTATAGTATTCCTAGCATTCATTTTTCCCGATCCAATTAGATTTTAAAATCTTCTGAAATATTTTGCATTTCAAAATATACTTCTGCTTATTAAAGTCTTACATCGATATGGCTAAATAAGAGCTTATAAAGGTTAAAGCAATCCTCACCTTTCAAGCTAGCTTTTAAATTTAAGTTAGCTTAAAGTCCAAATTCAACACTGCTCTTGTGATTCATCCTACAGGGTCATCTTCATTAGAGCCAGGCAGTTTTGTCTTCTTAACTCCCACATACAATATTCATCCATACTATATTGATGATCTGAACTAGACTCATTTCTCACAGAATCTTTCTTACCATGATTGGAACTTGCATGTACTTCCATTTACCAGAGACATGTTCTTTTAGGCTTATTTGGCCTTCAAAACATCTGGCCTCGTTTAAAAGCCTATTGAAAAGGCTACTTTATAATATGACCTTTTAAATAGATTAAAAAACCCCTTTAAATAAGCTAATAGGCCTATACTTATATTTAAGTTAATAAACTTAAGCTTTTAAATAGGCCAATAAATGTATAATTTAAAACAATTGAAGTAATAGTTTTAAAACTGTTGCTCGTAGAGCTTTAATTTGGAGATGTTGGACAGATGACCCCTTGGATGAGATAATTAGATTGCTCTATATATTACCTCAAATTCTGTTTTTCATAAAAAAAAAAAGGCAAACATATTGAAATTAATTGTCATTTATTAAGGAAAATATTCATCTGGGTGACATTATCACAACCTTTGTGAGCTGAAATGGCCAGCTTACTGACATCAGCACAAAATCTCATAGGAGACATCGAATTAGTTATATCTATAACAAGCTTAGATGATATGATATGTATGCTCCATTTGAGGATGTGCATGTATCTGCTTGTGGGCTTGCATATATAGGGATGTTCCCATTAGTCCTTTTGTTTTAGTTGTGTCATTAATTTAATATATCATCTTGGTATTTTGTACAACTGTATAGAAAGTTGTAGAACATGCATTCTTTACACAAAAAAATTCTAAGCACAGTGACTGAACCAGTCATAAACTCCATTCTTTACCTGTGTGTTTATCTCTTTCGGTTAATGTTATTAATCCTGAAATTTTCATTCCCCCTCTCCCCTTAACAGGGCGTGTGAATGTGAGGAACAGGAGTGAAAATTAGATTAAAAAAGTTGACTTCTATGAGAGAAATGACCGAGACAACAGTTGTATTTGAGCTGTCTAAAAAGCCATATGGTCACAGTGACCAACAATAGCTTGGCTAAAGTATATAGTGCTTGTGTCTTAAAGATGGGTTCTTTTATGGCATCCAGTACTGTTATATGTTCTAGTTTCTACCAGTGTAGTCATACTCGTTAATCTTGACATTGTTTTCTATACATGAGTCATTTATTGTACTCAAGTTGTAATAATGTTCGATGAAGCCTTTCATTCTTTTCTCCTCCTTTAGCAATTTTACTTACAGTGTCACGTTCATGTGAGTGCAGTTCTGCATTGCCGTTCCTTGCCACATGTTCAAGTTGTGGGCTTTTATCGGAATTATGTTTCAGGTAAAGGCGTTGTTGCCATATTCTCCTCCTGTTTGTCCATTGAAGTTGGGTATCATTAAGCTTCAATTACTATTTAATTATAAAATTTTCACAATTTTTCGTAGAGACCCAACCTTCTAAGCCTGGTTGCTTATTATCACCGACAGTTGATAATTAGAACATCTGCATTTTTAGTTCACTTGACATGATAATTTATAAATGTCTTTTCCCTCTTTTTAGGTTCCTTTGGTCTTGATCACTAATTACCTGCAAAATAGATACAGAAACTCAATGGTATGTCTCTAAAGTGTCCTGTTTAAAAGATTTGATCTATTAATAATTTATCGTATAAATTATTATCTTTACGTTGATATATTCGTTTTTTATTGTTATTTTCTGCTTGCCAGGTGGGAAATATGATTTTTTGGTTCATATTTTGTATTCTTGGGCAACCTATGTGCGTGTTACTATACTACCATGACTTGATGAATAGGAAAGGAGAACTTGACTAGGGTAATATTACATCATTAACTGTTCATGTGGATTAGCTTTTCCGTTTTCTGAGTAAAATCGATGTAGATATGTTGCCCTTTGTATTCTTTGGGGACTATCATCTACTTTGGCAGTGGTTCATCTGGTTTTAGCTTTTCCATGTAATTTGCTGCGTCTTTAGAGAGGCTAATTCATCTTGATCTGTGTACTTATTTAACTTAATTGCTCTGGCACTTTAATCAATATGCAAGCAATTTTGGAAGCAAACTAACAAAATGCTATGTCCTAAGTGGAATATTTTCAATCCTCCCGTGTATTTTCCTTTCGTTGAAACAGTAACAACCACTGTTGTATGGATATTTTCCCCCTCTGATTTATTTTATTTTGAAGTTATGATATGAAGAAAGTTAACTGTTAAGAGAGTAGGTATTGCATAAATATAAAAATTTACCAAATTCTAAGTAGCACACACTGGTTTCTGATAATTAGTTGAGGGATAATTGTAAATGCTTAAATGGTTTAACGGGAACTGGATTCTCGAAGTTAAACTAATGAACGATGATGGCTATCATTCAGTATGAAACACGTTACTGCACTACTAGCATGTTAATTTTGTAAGGAAAACGTTTTATTGACACCAAAGGTGTCTCTTTTGGCTGAGGAGGGTGTTTATATATATATATATAATTGTTACATATGTGGTAAACTTTTAAATGTTCAAATAATAGCATTCATTTAATAAATGGGATAATTTGACCGCAGTACCTTACGCAATAGTTGTAGCCATAACGTTGGGAGCTGCCAGAGTGCATTTATTTTGGCTGATTATTCAAAAACACATCCATAATATCTCTTACACCTTTCACTTATCAAGAATTTGGATTACATTTATCTGTTTAATAAAAGTGTTTTATAAAACATAATCTAAATTTATGCAAATGTATTATAAAATAATAATTAATTGAATTAGACAATATAATCAAAATATTTTTATTTTTTTTACATAATAATAATAATAATATAGATATTTACCCTAATAGAAGACATTATTTCAATAATAATAATAATAATCATCATAGATATTTACACTAATAGAAGATATTATTTTAAGAAAGTATGCCATTTTAAAATATAACATTTAGTGTTGCTTTTGTATTTTCTATTTTACCTTTAAACAATAAATAGATTGTCACTTATAATATCAAATTTTATATTTATTCTTTAAAATATATATATGGGGAAAGATTTTCCTACATCAGTATAAGTTTAAAAATTCTTACATTCAATTTGAACTTTTTATTTAACTTAAATCTAACGGCCGGTGAAGTAATAAATTAAACTCGTTAAATTTAAATTAAATAAAGAACTTAAATTAGATGTAAGAATTTTTATACTTATATCACTGTAAGATCCTGTCTCCACACACACACACACACACACATATATATATATATATATATATATATAATTTATTATATTTTTTTATCAAATAAAAAAAATCTATAATAAAATGATATATTTTGCGTTGATAGGTTATCTACGTCATCTTTTTAAAACTATTTATTTTTTCATCTCAACTTTTAGTTCTGAAAAAAGTTATTTATTTTACTATAAAAATTTGTAATTATATTTTTGAACGATTTTTTATCAAGTATTATAAACATATTTTGCAATTATTTTAGATGGTATAAAATCAATATATCTTTATCAAAATTTAGAAAAAGAACTTTAACATACAAATTCAGTAAATTCACACCTAAAAAAGGGAATGATGCATCAGTACATGCATGATGTACACTTTTTTTTTTGTAACAGTGGATGATGTGCATTAATCAAAGCTAAAACGTTAATAAAATTACTAAAATGTGAAACATCACAGAAATAAACAAAAAAGGGACAAATATAATATACCTCTAAGCAATGATGCAATATGAAACAATTTTTTCTTATAAAATTATGTCTAGAATGTAAGTATAAGAAATGCAAGAAGTGCCATATATAAAGGAGAAGGAGGAGGAGGGAGAAAAAATGGAAAATTGGAACTTAAAAGAATTAGAAGAAATTTAGGGGGAGGGGAGAGAAATTTAGAAGTTAGATAGATGGTAGAGGAAAGGGACAACAGAGAGAGATGTAATTTTTCTTTTCCTTTTGTCCTTTTTTTATTGTACTCCATCTGGGGTCAATATCTCAATTCTTGAGACATATAAGAATAGATTGCATAAATCATGAGCAATGTAATTTATAACAACAGATAAGTTAAGGAATTATTCTGCTCACTTTTTTTAATATTCAATAAAATGTAAAATATTTACAGTAAAATTAATATTATGTATAATTATTAATTATTTAAAGTTATTCATCAATAAAAATATGAATACAGTTTTTAATTTTACAATTCGTGTAGAAAGTATTTAATAAACTTGTTGTTTATTAAAAATGAATAACCAAACACATTTTCACTATTTTCATTTTCTAAGAACAGGAAATTAGGTACCAAAATAAACATGTATTCTTCTCACGTGCAGTGAAAATGGTTAGGTAGGAGAGAGAAGTTTTTTTTTTTCGACTTCCCTTTATTTTGTAGCAAAAAAACTCAAACTTTCTCATTTTGAATAAAACTCTACACAATGACCAATTATGAGAAATATAATACTATTGCGAGTAAAACAGTCACTTGCATCTCTAAAGAGCTAAGGCAATTGTTATCTTGGTTGCGGCTCCCCAAAATTTTCTTTACCACTTATTTTTACATAAAAAAAAACATTTTCAGACACCCTCAGAATTATTTTGTTCATGTTGATTTGTTAATTTCTTTTTTTTGCTAATGAAGGTACTTCAAATGACATTTATATGTTGGTTTATTGATAAAAGGGGCCAGGAATGATAGTCATATTACAAAATGTAGCAACCTCGGCTTTTACAACTTCAGTTTATACTCCAATTTTCAATATCTGTTTTTAAGTTTTATGCAAATTTTTTCATTTGATTTGGTTGGTAAATTATGGACTTTTTTAAATAATTTTTTATGCGATTAATTTCAAATGTTTTAGGAGCAGTACTGTTAATTTTGAAAAGGCATAATGCTTAAGGACAAAAAATTGATGCATGCAAGATAAAAACTTCTAACAAAGATAAAATAAATAAATTTGATTAATTTTTAGCTTTGTTCTATAAAAAATAAATATGACGCTCACTCATATTTTCAATTAAAAAAAATTAGTAAAAAATCAATTCAATTATAAAATCTCTAACTTGTGCTCTAGTAACTCAAATTTAAAGTTAAAATCATTTCTCCAAACTAATAGTATTTTACATTCAACAACACTCCACACCTACAATCTTAATAGCTACCATTACTATTACTATTGGCCACTTCAACTGACGTGACTTCTACCATTTTTTTTTATCACCATAGTTACTAATGACATTAGATGAGCAACCTTCTAAGGTTCAAAATGACATAATTGATGAATTTGATACTAATTCTTTCAAATGTAAATCTAGAAAAGGTCTAGTTAATCAAAGAGGTGAAGATTATCTAGAATGTCGTCTATATTAGTGTCACGCTAAAATTTATCCCCTTTGTGAAGATAAATATCTAGGATAACTTCAATCTACTTAGTTCAGATGTTTTTCTTTTTGACAAGGTTAATCTCCACCCAATAATGTTGCTAACCGTTTGTCTTGTGCTGTTTATTGAAAATCCAAATGGGTGTCCTAAATTATATATCTTTACTAGAAAAGAATTTACAATATAGAGAAAGATCAAAATTAGGAAGAATTGTGCATTTATTAATCATATGAAAAAGAGTTTTTGCTCATTATTATTACCACCATTGTTAGTAACATTAAACTGATTCAAGAACTTTTGAATCAATCTAAGCACATGAAAAGTATCATTATAAACTATTCAGAGTTTTTACCAAATTAGCAAAAATTGACTATTTCTCAAGAGCTTTATTAATTCAATTAACTGGTTTTCATTTTAAGCTTGCATTTTTAGAGGACATGGTGAATTACAAAAATAAAAAGTAGAGGCAATTTTCTTGAAATGACCAAACTCTTAGCATCATAAACTGCAAAAGTAATGCTAATGCTCTAGATAATTCAAAGTACATTTCTCATGGAATTCAAAAGGAGATCTTGCATGGTATCTAGTAAAGTGTGAAGGTACATTCGGTAAGAGATTGATGATTTTAAATTTTGCGTAATTGTTAATGAATCACAAAGGAAACAAATGAATATTATTTTTAGATTTATGGATAGAAGTGATTATATACAAGAGCAATTTTTTTTTATCTTATACATGTTAAGGATACTATTGTAGTTACTCTTATAAGAGAATTGTGCAATGTTATTTCTTGATATGTTCGTGATGTTTTAAAGATTTGTAGCCAAGGGTATGATGCTGCCATTAATATGAGAGGAGAGTAAAATGTACTGCAAGAATTATTTCTCAAAGATTGTTCGTGTTCTTATTATACACCTTACTTTGTTCATAGATTATAATTTGCTTTAGTTGTTGCTTTTAGGAAAGTTACTCATTACTTTTTTTTTTTCTTTCCAAATTTGACTTCTCTCGTCAATATTATATGTTCTTCTAGTAAGCATCATGGCGGACTAAATGTGGTTATATTGGAGCTCACATTTTTCTTCTATTTTTAGTATGATGAATATTTATGGTGCAACTTGCAAGGTCCTTCAAAAAGTTATAGTTAATGGATCACTTTATTCTCAACATTGACATGCTAATGGTGCTTATAATACTATGACTTCATTTCTGTTTATGTTAATTTTACACTTGATAGAAGGGATTCTGAGAACTGTGAAGTATCTAATTCGTTGTACAAAGTATTGATTTAGAAGTTAAGAGATAATGGTTAAATTGATTTATTAAAAAGTTATTTTGTAAACAACGATATTGTTCTTCCAGATTTTAATGTTTGCTTATACGGTATGTCGAGCACTCTTGTCATAAAAAAGGTCACAACAACGTAATGGAGCATGATTTTAGAGAGAACACTTTTGTTAGTTACAAATAATAAGCAACTGCAAGAATTGAGTCAGAGGTTCATTAAGCAAGCAATGGAACTTTTAACCCTAAATAGGATGCATAACTAGGATCTGACGGTTAAGCGGCTCTCCAAATATCCTTTAGCTTCACCTGAGCCTTATAAGATGGGGTCTGATGTCTTACATAGTTTTTGAGTGTTTAATGACATATGAGGACAAGATGGGTTACTAACGTGTTTATGATAATTACACACCCAAAAGCAATTTTGATCAAAATAATTCAAAAATCACTTTTTACGTAAATAAACCCTTAATAAATCACTTCATAACTAACTCACGTTTACATAAAATCAATTCTATTCGAAATCAATTTGAGAAATGCTCGTTCAAATCCATATAATTATTACTAGTAACACGTTCAATTAGTTTTTAATCAGAACAAAAGAGATTGAATGTTTAACTAGTGCAAATAATGCGCACCAGCAGGCTCGTCCTTGTTCAATCAGCTAGCAACCGAAAGGAGAGTAAGAATTCCACACATGAGCATACGATCAGCCAATTTAAACAAAAACTTTCCAAAATATTGAAATAAAAATGATAATATTGAAATAAAAATGATACAAATATTATTACGAGAGAACAAAAACTAAAGAAATAAATGATTCAAGCTGATAAGATTTAACAAGGTAGAAACATTCCAAGAGCCTTGAAGTCTTGTACATTCCTATTACCACAGTAATCTCCAGACAATCATGGAAACATTGAATCTTATCCATAACATGGGTACAGGTTTTTGCTGGTATTTGATAGTTTTGAACTATCTGGTCCACATGACACTGTAAGCATCTGGTAAATTAGTAATAACTCACAGGAAAAGGTTACAAAATTTAGGGTTCCCGCCACAAGAGTGTCAATTTAGACCTGAGCTTTACAGCGAGAACAACTCCTGATTTAGCTCAAGTTCTTCCAGCTTCTCCGCTTGATCAGTATGAGCACAAGGTATAACAACAGCATGCCCAGATTTCTTTCACAGCTCACCTCAGTAACATACGCAACTGTTGCAGTGCCAGTCAACTCAAATTTATATATACAACATGAAAAGATGAGAAATTAATAATGGGCCCTCTCATCATTTTCTAATTGCAAACCCTCAATGCCCTTGACTGCAGTTTCATAATTCTTGACATGAGAAGCATTTCTTCCAGATGATACTGCTTTCTTGGGATCTGAAGATCCAAGTGCTGAACTTCTATGTCCACTTGAAATTCTGTGTGTTGTTCCAGGGCTAGCCTCAGTGGTACGAGTACGAAGATCCAAATCAGTACCAACAAATACATCACGGCTACTAGAAACAGCAACTTTCCTCGATGATCCACTTGACTGGCCCAGGATATTGGTACTTGATAACTGCATGATTTAACATCACGTTACATTCATAGTTGGTGAGTTAAGAATGATGGATCTGATTTTTAAAAAGGAACCCAAGGAAACCATGCAACCAAACAACTTACCATGGCTTCCTTATTAACAGCAGCATCAGAGGTGACTGGATTTTTCTGCTTTGAAATATTTACAGAATTTAAAATGGGGCCTGACATTCTTCGTCTTGTGGAATCCACCGACACCACACCAGGAGGTTGCCCTTCTTCCTCTCCTGTGAGAAAGGACAAAAATTAGAAACAGAAAGCTCAAGAGCTAAACTTGGAGGGATATGACAAAAGCTCTTAGAGAACCTACATTAATGAGTTGCTGAAAAAAATATACAATTAAGAGGCAGCTAAAACGAATAAAATAAATTATATTTAAATTTTAAAAATATGACAGGAAAGGTTCTGATCACACCAAGAATAGTAAGCTAGACATAAGCATGGATTAGACTAGAGCATAATAACGAAAAATATGTATTACGCTGACCAAACATCGATGTCTTTAAGAAACATCCAGACAAGTAATCACCTGTCTGTCTATCAGCATTAGTCACAGCCGGTGGCATTGCAGAACTAGTTCCAGCACTGGGACCCTAAGATACAACAAGCATTTCAGAGTTCCATCCATGGCTGGTGCGGAAGATCCCAAGGGAAAAAATCAAGAGTAAAGAAAATCACTTACAATGGCTCGTACCGGAGGAGTGGCTAGCTGTGATTGCTGATACTTCAAGATGGTCCAATCAAACACATAATCAAACTGGAATCCTGTCCAAATGCCAAATGTAATGAGCAAATATACCAACATGGTCTTTCATAAATTGAAAACCAAATCATACAAGAAAGTATATACACAATAATCTTGAGGACTGAGACAAATGGTATGCACTCTATATTGAGAACAATTCCACACCTTCACGAATAAACAGGTCACGAAATATTCTTTTGAGATAAGCATAATCCGGCCTATCATCAAACCTTAATGAGCGGCAGTAATGGAAGTATGATGCAAATTCTGTTGGATAACCTCGACATAAGGCCTGAATAATCAATAAGTTATCAGATAATTGAAGAAATAGTGCAAAATATGCATTCAAGGAGGCCAATAATAACAGTACCCACCTCAATTGAGGTAGAAACCTTTTTTTCACTGATTCTCTCGTACTTCTGTTTCTTGGTTCCTGCTTTAAGTCCTTGCCAAGGGAGACTACACATAAAAGATAAATCAGGTCAAAGGCATTCAACATGGCACTTGACAAAAACAATGCAGGGTAGACAGCAGTAATCACCTTCCTCTCAAGAAGTACATCAAGACATAACCAAGAGACTCCAAATCATCTCTTCGACTTTGTTCTGTGCATTGGGTCATAAAAGTAGTACCAAGCAATATATATCAGTTAGATAACACAACTTTGTCACGCATAACACAAATTCCCCATAAGAATCATACAATACATACCAATGCCAAGGTGGGTATTCATACTAGCATATCTAGCAGTCCCAGTTAAATTCTTATTTTCCCTGCAGTTTAAACAAACAAGTAGATTACATTTCACGTCAACAATATAAATTACAATTAAAACAACACCAGCCAAGTCTGGGCTACATAAAATCCGGCGATGTGACATCACTAACAAGAATCACAACCTTATCTTAGAAACCACTAAACAAGGATGATATGGCAACATGAAAACGCATTCTACCCATAATTAAATTAAATACACAGCTCACCACCTACAAATCAGATAATAAAATTACTTCTGAATAGAAAATTAAACAATGGCATCAGTGCAAAATAAAAATTGTCTACAAATTATAAAAGATACAGGAAGAGAGGCATCAATATTACACACACACACAGACATTCCAAGTTTTGGAAACTTGGAAGATTCCACATGAAGAAGAATCATAATTTCAATAAAGGAAAATAACTGAATTTCTATTTTCAGGATTCTAGTAGATTATGAGGATTCTTTAGATTAGTTTAATATCTAAGTCTATCTCTGAGTCCTGATATTAGCCAAATAGTACATAAAGAGAGTATTTGTCATTAACACTACAAAAATATTACTTCAAAATAAAGTTACATTACAGATTCGGAGTTGTCTTTTCAGGTGTTTTAACACGAATCTCATTGTAGAAAACTAGAAAGTCTTCAATCTATTCCCATCCCCTTCTTGACTTTCCTTCTTTCTTATTCCTTAATGTCTGCTTACATGTGTTTCTGTTTACAGCCAGCCATGCTCAAGTCACAACATTTCTAGCTTTCTTAGCACCATCAAACAATAATAACCTTAGTTCTGACCCAAGGAAGACACTAAATTTCATTTATGAGGTAGATTGAAAAATAAAATAACTGATTTTACAATGTCTTGGTACAACACACAAAGCCTCATCCAACTATGTGAAGTCAGTTATATGGGGTCAAATGATGTTATTGTGTTGTGTTTGGTCCATGACCAAGAAAATAAATCTTACAAAAATTGATTTTAAAACTAATCATTTTTATTTGAAATAAAAATTTCCTTATTTCTATGCTCGTTCTCTCTGTATTTTATTTTCAATTTCAACAAGGAATCACCAAAACTTGTCAAAAAATAATATTGACTGTAATACTAATCTAATTTAGAACCAAATTCAAAACTAAGAATTATTGAAAGTTACAAAACAATGCAAATTCACATAGCTTTAAGAAACTAGTAAAAACTTAAACATCCCTGAATTTGTTTCAAATTTCCATCAACACCCAAGAAGGCACAAAATCCAGCAAGTGTATAGTATCTGAATATAAGCATTCAGAGCAACTTCATACATTTAAGGACATCTGATGGGGTGAGCACCCATCAATATATTAGTCAACTAGAACATGAGCAGCTGATCTAGCTTTACTGACAACAAAATGTTTGATAATGCAAACATGTAATTATGCTCTTAAAAAATCATATGTATACATCCTCCCTCAGGTATGTACATTTTCTAAACTTTTTTAACATGAAGCTGAGGATAAATGGTGTTAAGACAACAATCACAACATGAAAAGTTACAATGTCAATATTAAGTCATATCAATTCCACTAGGCAACAAGGTCTAGCAACAGGAATAACCTAGATTAGTAATTGAATCCTTGTTTGTACCTGTAAGGAATGTGTTGATGGGTTGAACTATCTCTATATTTCTTCGCCAAACCAAAATCAATACAATAAACCTGCATGTAGTTCAACATGGATTAAATACCTACTACATTAACATCCAATAAATCCAAAGCCTACATGTGAACAAGATTAGCCACCTGGTTTGCCCGCCTTCCCAAGCCCATGAGGAAATTATCAGGTTTGATATCCCGATGTAGAAAAGATTTTGAATGAACAAACTCCACACGGTTGATCTGGAAAAAAACAAAACACGAGTCACCATTAGTTTATTAATTAACCAGGTAGTTAGTTCCAATCAATTGTATAAATAGGACCTTGAGGACCAAAATAAGTCAGTAGTTAATTGTATCACTTCTCTCCTAACTCATAAGATGGGGAAAGATTACGGTATCACAGGGCCTACCATCTGATCAGCAAGCATGAGAACTGTCTTTAGTGAGAGCTTTCTGCTGCAGAAGTTAAAGAGATCTTCAAGACTAGGTCCAAGCAGATCCATCACGAGAACATTGTAATCTCCCTCTACTCCAAACCATCTAACATTTGGAATTCCAGCTGCCAATACCAAACTCGTGTTAGAACAACTTATAAAGGTGCAAACCAAATAAAGACAAACAAAATAGGAGAAGAGACATTACTTCCTCCCTGGAGAACTCTGTACAACTTGGACTCATACAGCAACTGAGGATGCTTTGTTTTGACATTTTCCTAATATAAAAGACCAGAGAGCAGCAAAGAACAGGAAAAGGAGATGGGGAAACAAAGAAAGAATAAGAAAATCAGCCCTGGAGCATTCAAAGATATCCAGAATCTAGTAATTACCTAAGAAAAACAAAGTCCAAATGATCAGCAAACTCCAGGTAGAGACCATTTCAGGAATAATGTTACGCCATATTAGGATATTGGTCTACTTTAACAGTTAATCTCACAGACTGCAGATAAATTAGTATTAAATTTGCAGATGATTCATTTCGCCAGCCTTTTATACCTTTATAGTTTTAAAGGATTCTCTTTCAGAGACTAATAATAGTGCCTAATCATTAAATGTTCCACACATGTACACTCTTTCTAGATAAAATGGATAGCTACAAAAGTAAAAATTAATTGAGGGACAAAGAAATGTTAAAAAGAATAACCATATATCTAAAAGCCAGGATCTAAAAGTTTTAACTTCTACAAGATTATCATGATGATTTTCAACTTTGGTCAAGTTGACCTCTTTCATTGATTGTGCAAAAGTATGCTAGGAAGATCAACTAAACGCAATTTTCCCTCATAAAGCATATGCATCACGTGCATAGTCATTTTAAGGCGCGATAAAAAGGTAAAAAAGGCACTATGAAATGAATGAAACCTTTTGTCACAAATTAGAGTCATGCATGTCATAGAAGGTAATAAGCAATGCCGGCCATGATAATCTTATTGTATTAAAAAAATAATAATCTAAAATCTGAACCATTCACTAATTAAAAAATAAAAGCCCATTCCTTATTTGAATCCCTAACATTATTAATGAAAACACTTGCTTTTGACAGTCATCACGATGCTAGGAAAAGTGCACCAATTAGAAGCATGTCAACATTCCCATGCATACAAAATTTACACAAGCCCACCTCAATTTTACATCTAAAAGAATTGAACTTAGATTCCAACCAGCTCTGAAGTGTTAACTGTTAAACCAAGCAGGACAGACCAACAATGTTTTAATTCTGCCTTTGAACAGGAGCAGACATAGAGTACTTCAATAATTTTGAATCTACTACATAACAAAATTTTCGCTCACACCATAAAGACAGGTGACGAAACAGTGAAAAATGTCTCTCATGAAAACCCCTCAAGTGTCCACCCCATTACCCTCCCAAAAACTTGGAAAAAATAAGCTCAGTGAAGACACAGTCACAGACACCAACCCGGAATAGAACACACCAATCAATGACATTAAGAACACAAGGACAAAATGCAACCCGAACCCAAAATTTCACAATCCATTGCAGAAACTGACTTCACATGAAACCAGTTTCAGATCACTGGTGGCTGAACAACAGTTAATACAAAGCCTGACAAATTGTCCTCTCCTTCAGACTTCAACCACAAAAAACAAAACTACTCAATTCTATTTCTAATTCAATATAACCAAAACACAATTGGTCAGGTCAACAGCACTTACAAGCTTAATTGCAACCTCTTCATTTGTTTGAATATTAGTACCTGCTCAATTAAAAAAGAGGCTCATCATCATCATCATCATCAACACCACAACAAAAACAACACAGGCAAATTACGAACAACAGTTCAAAATCAAAATAACAATAATTACAATAACAAAATGAAAGCAAAGCAACCTAAATAGATCTCTCCAAACGAGCCGCTGCCGATCTTGCGGCCAAGCCGAAACTTATTCCCAACGCGAGGTTCCATTAAAACAAAAAACAAAAATTCCAAAAACAAAAAAAAACACAGAGAGAGAGAGAGAGATTTTTTGAAACCCTAAGCTAATCCCAACGCCAAATTCCAAAAGAGGAAAACATTTAATGCCAAAAGTTGACGAAACCAAGAAGCTGTGTTCATCGATCGGATAAAAAAACCACGGAAAGCAAAAAAAAAAGTTAGCTACAACGGAAGAGTAAGAAAAGAGAAAAACAGAAAAATAAAAAATAAAAAAATTAATAAAAATAAAAATGAAATTGGGAATGAGAGATATGGATTGAGAAGAAAATAGTGTTGTGTTGTGTGGGTTGGGTTAAAAGAAAATGATGATGGAAAATTGGAAATGAAAATTCTCTCTCATGCATTATGGTTTGGATTTGATACAGTGCAACCACAAACATTCTTTCTAACCGTCGGTTATTTTTGTGTGTTCAAGCTCAATTAGCTTCCGCTGAGCTGTCACTGCTCACTGGACCCCACCATCACATGACTTTTAATCCCACGTGTCACTCAACGTCACTTTTTTTATTTACCCTTTTTTTAGTTCATCGTTAATTTAAATTTATTTTTTATTTTTTATATTTTTATTTTTAATTGATAATTATAAGATTTGATGAACTTATTAAATTCAAAAATGAATATATCATATTTTTTAATTCTTTATGTAAAAGTCTATTTTAATTTAATAAAACACATATAAATTTTACTGAGATGAAATGCAAATGATAATTAGGAATTATCCCATAATCTTACTTATTTATTTAAAAATATATAAATAAGATTATTAAATAATTTTATTAGAATCATTTGACCAAAAAAATTATGTATTCTACTATGTTATATTGCTTTTATCTTTCCATTATTAAAATAATATAAATACTTTAATTATTATAATAAAATAACTTTAATATTAATTCAACTTTTATAACTAAATAAATAAATAAAAATAAAACTAGTAATATTTATGATAGTATAAGTTTTAGTTGATAAATAACCTTCTTTAAATGAAATGCGTTTTGTAAAAATCTACAAAAGTATTCTCCTGTAATCTTTAAATTGGGAAACTCAATTGTGAGAACATAACTCTTGACGGAAAACCATATAGAGTAAACAGGCTAAGCCTGAACTTTTAATTTAACTAATTTCGTTTCCACTCCTTATCGTTGAAGGTAAAGACACAAAACTAAAAAAAAATAGTAAGGAGGAAAATGTTTATTATATAAAAATTAAGAAGAGGTGAATTGAGTTTAATTCTGTTTTCTATAAATCTTAAAATTTTCATAAATATTTTATATAATACTTGACAGATAATGCTTAGCATGCATTGAGTCTATTAGTTTTATAAGTGTATGGAGCAATAGGAATAGAAAAACCTAATGCAATGAACATATACAATATAATCGAAACCTGATTAAGAGTCAGCATATCATCCAAGAGATTAAAAAAAACTGGAAGTTTTAAGATTGTTTAAAATGGTTCTCTTTTTTCTTTTTTTTTTCTAAATCATACATATTTTCTTTATCCGAGATAATTATGTATTTTTTTAATCAAAGACAATCATGTTTTAGTTGAGTAATGATTCTCTTAGAAAACTTAGTTGAAAATTTCAATGACAATAATAATATAATAAATAAATAAATATAAAAACAAGGAGTAAATAAAAGAAAAAGAAGAATTTAAGTTTATTTCTTTAAGTCAACATATGAGCATAAAAAATAAGATAAAATACTCAATTTTATTATACTTTAATTGTATAAGGATATTTAATGAGTTAAATGTTATTCCTTTTCTTTTAGTTTTGATTATCAAACAAAATGTTAAATTAATCTTATTAAATCTAAATATGATCAAATACAAATTACATGTTACTATTGTAATATTCTTTATATTTATTTAATAATTTAATTTTTATGATTCTTTTCTTGTAATAAATAGATGGTAAGAATAAATTTTAAAAGGGTGTTTCGCAGTCTACAATACATTTCATTTAATGCCTCACAGCTAAAGTACATATTGATTAATGTTGAATAAATTAAAGTAAATATAAATAATATACGACATTCTCTTTAGAAAAAAATTAAAATAATAATGTTAGAATTATGTTACAATTTTAATTTTATTTCTTTTAAGAAAACTTATCTTTAAAATCGTTATATCATCAATCCAAAACTTAAAAAAAAAACAAGGAGAATGACAAAGGAAAAATAAAATGAAATTTCATTAAATTTGAAGAAGGGTGAGTGTAATTTACGCAATTGTATAATATTATTTTGTTATGTATAAATTTTAGTTGGATATATAATACAAAGCTTCATCACGCCTAATCATCTGAAATCCATGCAGTGAAAAAAGTGTTCGTTTTAACACAAAATTCGTTAGTTGTAACCAAACATGGAAGGATATGAACACCGTCACTTCATATATGAATAATAAACAAGAACTTTATACAGAAACATAACTAGAAACTCTTCTTGTTAAAGGGGTTATATTATGGGTTGAAGTAAGAATTGCCACACTTGCATTTCCATCCTTCAGGCTCGTAATTGGCATACTTAACCCCCAGAATATCATTGTTGGTAGGAATTTGAATGGGATCACAGGGAATGCAGCCTCCACATTTGTGCTCACACCTTGGTGGTGTTGAGCCTAGCCTCGTCAGTCCCCTTAATGCTTCTTCATACCCATTGCCCTTTGCTTTCAATATTCTTTCATTTCCCTTGCAAAACATAATCATGTAAAACACACATCACAAATAAAGGCTGTGTTTAAAACACGTTAAAATACCTGTAACTATAAATTTCATAAAAAGTTATAACTAATACATTAAAATAAACATGAATATATGACAATTCAAACGTAAATTTTTAGTATCGTATAAAATTACATCTGCCTCTGATTACAAGCTTAAAAGACAAAGTGGTACCTGTGTAGGGTCAAAAGCATGTCTTGAGGCATGTTGAATTGTGGTTGTGGGATCAACTACTGTGGCGGACTGTTTAAATAGTGCTGTTTGTAAGTGGTAACCAACAAAAGGTGAAAAAGACAATATTTCATTAGAAGAGAGAGAGAAAATGGGAAGTGGGATTTATGCTACTTGAAGTGAAGTGAAGTGAAGCAAGTGTCGGTAATATTAAGATGTGAAAGAAGAAGTGATTCTATGGTAACGTGTATGCTAATGAAGCTACTAACCTTGTTGAGTTGAAGCACCAAAGAGGGACAAAGGCTTGCTTGCTGCACAAACCAAACTCGCGATGAGTAGAATTGAGACCATTAGAATGTGGCACATTCTTCTTGTCTTCATAGTTGCGGAAATTCTAAAAGGATATTGGTATCAATAATGATCAACTTTATGCCGAAGGGCGTGTGAGAGAAGAAAGATAGATGGATATAACCACAATAAGTAAAGCACTAGCAAAGTTTGGAGTTGACGAATCTTACTCACTTGAAGAGACCAAAAATCACTGTTGTTGAATGAGATTGGTGCAACATGTCACAAAAAGAACAAAAAGCAGACAGAGAAAGATATGCCAGAGACCCCGCCAAAGATTTGCTGCAAATTCCTAAAATAAAATAAAGAAGTTACAATTTGTTAAGAAGGTTTTGCACCCTTGTGTGTTTTATTTTCATCATTTCTTTTGAATTTACTCGCTCTTTTATTTATTTACCTTGGTTGAGCAAGGTTGATAATCACTTCTCAGATAAATGGCAAACAGGTTGGCATTTCTTAACATTTGTTTTGACAAATGACTTGTCCTACAGAGGGAGATGTTGATCGAGAAGGCTGTACAAATTGGTGGGAGGGGAACTTGCCATGCTATTTGTTTATGATAGATAATAACCATGATGGTCTACTACACCTGAAAAAAACAGATACTAAAATAGAGAGAATCTCGATTAGGAATGATCATTAACTCTTTTAAACTGATAATGGAAATAGCAAGCTAATCTTGCTGTTAATTGGGAATTTTTAAAACTATTTTTTTATGCAATTTGTTTTGATTTTTTACTTTCAAATGAAATAAAATTAAAATCAACTACACATCTCTTATTATACTTTATGTAACTTTGTTTGTCTACATCTTATTATCTTGACTATATTTGTTATTAAGGATATGTTTATATAAGAAATGAAATGAAGAAAAAATAAATAAGAGAGTGAAAATTATAAAGTAAAAAAATATTATTTAAATGAATGAATGAGTAATGATGATAATAATTTTATCCATCTATTTAAATGAAAAAAATTTAAAAAATGCATTAAAAAAATATTTATAATAATCATAAAAAATAAGTTTAGATAAAATTATGAAAATATTTTTATTTTATATTCTATAATTTTTTATTTAAAATAAACGCCATTAAGAAAAAAGGCTTTAAAACCCTGTGTGCCCCCTCCCTCCTTCCAATTACTCCTTACTTAGAGAAAAAAGAAGAAGATATTTTGTAGTTAAATGCTGTTTTTTTTTTTTAAGTTTTTATATTTTTTAAAGTTTATAATGTCTATTTTACAAATTGTTATAAAATTACTGATATTTAAATATAAATTATTCTTTGTTATTTGATACAAATGTTGTTAAATTGTCTCTTTTAAGTTATAATTCAACCATTTAAAAAAAATTTAAGATAAAAAATTATTATTTTTGGATATATTGATAATTAAAATTAAAATCTTATATTTATTAAATATTTGTATTTGAAATTATTATAAATTTTTAAAATAAAACTAATTTTAATTAATAAATAGTATCTAAACATCTATTCGTAAGTTTCATTTTTAAAACAAACTCCCCTTTTCTTAATTCCTTTTCTCTTATTTTTATACATATACAAAATATCTTAATCCTTATTGAATTATAGTATTTTTACACTAATTTTTTTTATCACACAATCCATTTTATTATTTATTTTTTTATCTTTCAATATCTCTAAAATATAATAAAAATCATGCAAATATTTTATTCAAATAATATTTACAAACTTTTTTTATCCATCAAATAATAAGTGTGGCAGGTGCACCTGAATCGAACCCCTTGTTAATTGATTACCGAGCTGCTGTCTCTATGGACTGTTGAACTTCAAAAAAGGGTAGAAAGTCTTAGACTGCCTACACTGCAGACCTACTTCTTCACTCTTTTTTCTTTATTTTAACAGTTCTGAATTGACTTCATCAGACCAAGTCAAGTTCTTGAAAATTTTGTATACATAATTTAATAAAAGCATTTAATATCAGCCTTTAAATTAATTTTAAACAGATTATTTTTAATAATTTTGATAATTGAATCTTAAATTCTGCCCATTTCATAATTGTGTCAACTGATTGATAATTTGATATTATTATTATTATTAGGCTACTTTGAAGTCTTCTTTTGATATTAGAGGCAGAATGGAATGCACACTTTATGGTGAAGTCAATTTCATACAGGTTGGATGAGGGGAAACAGGAATCATGCACCGAATCTACCCTCATTGAATCACTAATGACGGTCAAAGAAGAGTGAGGTTGATTCATTGTAGCAGTGTTCATTCAAGTGAACATCAAATTCTCTTTCTCACTTGCCCAATATGTACACTTTCCTCACTCGCTCTAAGTGTTTGCGCAGTCACCATTTTCAGTTTAATTTGGCATTAATGAATGTTGAAATATCGTGGGAAACTTTAACTCGTGTAGGTACATTGACAGGAACCAAAGAAAAAGCCCATGCTTTGATTGGACTCATTGCATTTTAGAGCAATTGTATTTTAATTCCTGTTCAAAAATTTCTACATAAAAAAGACAAAAAATATATATAAAAAGGGTGCAAATTATTACGAAACTAACTTTACCTTTAATAAATTACTCACTCTACAGTTATAAACAAATTTATACTTTGGTAACTTAACTAGGAACTCACATGTTTGTTCTTCAGGTGTAGGGGCCACACTCTACTCGTTCTGCTTCTTTCCCTTATGTGTATGAGAATTTCTTCACTTACATCCCAATTCATTCTAAAGATCAAGATCTGTCAGCTGAATCAAATAATTCAGTTGAATTGGAATTAGTCATTCCAAAACCGACTAGTAGTACCATGATTTGGTTGATCTTTTAACTTGTGCTTTATGAAATTTCTCTTTTCCTTTGATTTATAAAAAAAAAGACAATATGATATAAATTCCAATATGATTTTATATTATAAATATGAAAAATAATTATTTTTCATTATTACCATAAAATAAAATAATTTAACTGAAATAATTTATAAAAAGTGTTAAGTTATTGCCTTAATTAGTTAAAAAGAAACAAGACAAATGCTAAACAGTATTTTAAGAAGTTAAGAATAATTTTTTTTGTTAAAACTTATAATAAATATATCTCTCACATAATTTTAATAATTTTTTTATTCTTTAATTAATGCAAAACTTAAAAAATAATAGAATTATTATACTAATTACTTTATAAAAATAATCTTTAATAATATAAATATTATTGTAAATAAGTTATTATTTTTTTCTACTTTGAAATAACAAATTATATGTAACATAAGACAAAGTGAGTATAATTACAATTGCATAGTTTTGGAAACGTACATGATGGTGTCGTCATTATTCATTAGGCAAAATAGTAATAACAAGGGAAAGAAAGGTGCACTTTGTCTCCAATATCCACAAGCAAAGCACGCAACGCAAGAATCAAAAACCCAACACATGGAAATCACTGAGGAGAGACTGTTCAGTGCATAAATGAACTTTGACAGTGATGGTTGCAGAGTGTTGTAGGAAGAAAGATTGACACAGTTTGTGCAATACCCAAGTCACCTTTGTGTGCCCTGAAATAAGATTTTGGGTTGTGGCCCCTCTTCTGCACCTACAATGTTGCTGCACCCCCTCACTGCAATCTGCACCCTGCACACTGCAATCTGCAGGCAAAGATTACCATATCAGTGCCCCTTTAGAGAAAACCTCAAGGGGCATATGGCCCCTACAAAATTGGTGTTACCACCTCTAAATTAGTTATGACAACTATATTTATGGTGTACCAAATTAAATGATTACTGAAGAATGTTAACTCAAAGCTAATGTAATCATACATTTGTTTTGGCCATTTCTCTTTTCCTGGTACAATTGGTGATTGAGTGATTTGATTCTTCACTCCTGAATTGTCTTTCACCAATTTACATCCAATCAAACATTAACTCAAGATACTGCTCAAAATTGTGTTTAAAAGGCAAAGATTAGGAGAATAACATGTTTCTATTTTTCAATAAACCCGATCTATTGACAAATTAGAATGATATTGCGGTTGGAAACAAGCTTACTATTGTGCCAAACAATAAGGCTAATACAAGGTATTCGAATTTGATTGGGATGCAAATTTTCATGTCTAAACTATGTGAAACTTCATTTCAGTCAAAACCACTTAAAATTTCATTGATTTCATATCAAAATATTTTCCAAGGACAATGTACGTAATATTATAGGGAGTAATAGCTTTTAAGCCTCTAAATTTACGTTATCCTTAGAATAATAAAGTTTAATTTAATCTATTGTTTGAAGTCAATGATATGTTTCTTTCTGAGATTTTGGTATTGAAAAGTCATTAAAACTCAAATTAGTTTGAGTCTAACGAGTAATACTCACTTTAAGTCCCAATTAATGATACATTGACATTTTATTTAATATTCAAATGCGTCAATAGATATAAGTGTACAACTTTTTACACTAATCATATATTAAAATTATTATTCCAGTATATATGTCATTAAATAATATAAGGTTTTATGACGAGGGAAATTGGACGAAAAATATAATATTTCATTCTCTTTAGCATTTGATTATGAAGACAAACAAGAAATAGAGGGAAAATTTATAAATTTTTTTCCTTTATTAAGTAAAAAGGAATACGAGAAAAGTTTAGTATAACGACAACAAAATTTATATTTTCTTGTTCACCTAATATTAAAAGATATAAAAGTCATTTAACTTAATTATATTTTCTTTCCTCTTATTTTTCTTTCAAATTAGATCAGATGAAAGAAAGTTTATCATCTTATTGTCCCTTTTTTTTCTTCAGTCAAATGATAAACAGAAAAATTAACTGTTTTTTTTAATATCCTTTCTTTCTTTTTAGTTTTTTGCCCATTTTCTCTCTGCAACAAAATGAAAACTATATCGTAAACATACAACGACAATCCTGCGTTGGAATCTCATTCTTTCCCTGATTTAAAACATGTTTAATTAGAAAATTTGTACTTACTTACAGTAAAGAATTAGCCAAACGGCCTTTCAAAAGAAAAAACTACAGACAAATAGGGTAAATTATACAATGTGCCTCAGCTAAGTCCAAGAATTCAAATTCAAAGAATAAAGGAATAAACAAATTCTAAAAAAAAAAATGAGAGAGAAATTGTTGGTCTCTCTTTTCATTGTCCTCAACTCAACTATCACCATAGCTGACACTTGTATTTGTGTATATGTATATCCTTCAACGCTTCACTTGTCTCAACTTGGAGCAGGAATTGAGGCTCTTGGGCTGGGTAGCCCCATGTAAGCAAGCCTAGGAGACATCCTAACTTTTGGGCTGGGCCTGGGAGAAGGGATTGGGCCATAGTTATATGAGCGTGCAGAAGCAGGTCTTGGGGACAGATTAACTTGCTCCAACGCTCTTGATTGAAGGTGTCCAGGGTAGTCACGCACACACCCAATACGGGGTCCAGTCCCAGTGGACCACTTGCATGACAACCTCTTCGACATGTCAAACACTGGCCCCTCAATCTTCTTGTCACCCTCTTCATCGACTGTTACATTAATGGTGTCGCTGCTATTGTTGTTCATGTTTGTGGAAGTTGTAATGGGACCCTTAATTTGTTGTGATTCATTAGTGTCGGTAAATGAATTGGTCCCAATAATTGAAGGAGCATCTTCATCTATAGCACATCTCTGCCACAGTATAACAACCATCATCAGCTATTAATTTCATAACCAATTTTTAATTTTGCTAACGTCCATAAGAGTGACAATTTTATAAGTGTATATACCTTTACATTAGAGAGATCCACATTATGCTCTTCAAGAAAGCTTATAAATTCTTTGAAGTTCTCTTCTGTTGGGTGATAGTGGCCGCTATATGGCCAAATAGCCTGCAATGTTTATGTAACACTTTTGTGTAAGTGAATTGCTTACGTAGTGGCAAATGAATATTTCTTTTCTGAATGATAAAATTTATAATGTGACAAAGTAAGAATACATGATTCGTTGATTTATTAATTTAATTAAAATTAAGATTAAACATTATCCGTGTGATATGTTAAAAAGGTGTTTATACCTCAAGAACACCCTGTTGAGCCACTAATCGGCCAGCAGCAGTGGTAGCAGCCCCAGATAGAAAGCTAGAGTGTTGAAATGCACCCTTTTGCTTCCTCCCCACATACAAGGATCTTGTAGTGCTAAGAACAAATATCCATTTGGATTTTCCATCAGTGTCCACAAGCCTCCCATCCTGTCTGTACACTAACTTCCCATTTTCAACAACTACTTCATACTCTTCCCTTTCGTTCTGCAAAGGAAACATCAAACATAAACATTAGATTACGTATGAGACAGGTTTATGCACAAACATTTGAACAGTGATAACTTACTGGACCCAGATATTTAATGCACTGCCGTTGTAGAGTTGCCCTTGGGCATTTCTCAAGGTTTATTTCTTTACCATCTCCAACATCCAACCTGTAAAGAACAAAATTTAGTAAAATTAATTTTAAGCTATTGAATATAATTCACATACACATATAGAATAAGAGTTTACCAGTAGAAAAATGGTTGGGTGCTTTGGCTTTCAAACCAAATGTCATAATATATGTGTAAATTGTGTCCATACCGATGACGTGGGTCAATCTGTGCTCAAAACAAGAAGGAATGGGCATTGTTAATATTAGATTAGAGCATAAATTAAAGGGTAATTAATATGATTTCAAGGCATATAATGGATAACTTACAGCTTCGAGCCAATGTTGCAGGGATAATTTTTGAGCCTTATCATCCTTGGACAAACCTTTTCCAACCTGTATAAGAAACAATTAGCAACAACAATACCCCAATTAAAAATATATCATGAATAAAAAAAATGAATAATTTACTTTAATTTAGAGAATATCAAATTTATGTGAAATATACCTTAGCTGCTCTTGTCCTTGCCCTTGCCCACCGTGACACGGCGGTTTCTTGCTTTTGCACATCAAAGAATGAAACAGAGCTCCGTTTAAGAGCAGCAAAGTCTAATGCCTTCCACCTACATCATTTTAAACTCATCATTTAGTAACATATTAAGCAAATCTCCAAACTGAAAATATAGATCTAAATCCTCTCATATTAACTAGTCTAATACCCCAATATTATTTGGGTTAATTAGTCTAATGCCTTGTTATTATTTGTGTAAGGTTCATTAATTTTATTTTGCATTTTTTTCCTCTTGTAACATAACATTGTTACATTATTTGCTGATAAGATCATAGTTTCTATTTCATAATAGCAATTTCTTTTAAAAAAATAAACTAAACCAAACTCAGAATCAATCTCAATAATGTATATTGTTTCGGATTGATGAGACTTACCAGAGCTCTTCCACTACAACAGCACAATCTGCAAGGTTTCTTCTTGTACGGTAACTCTTGTACACTTTCTGAAGTTTAGTTGCCGCAGCATCAAGCTCACTCACCGGTCTTGGGGAAGAGAAAACTACTGCTTCAGGAAGAGAAAGAACAGGCACTGGCTTATGCTGCACCTGTTCACTTCCATTTGCAAGAGACTCTGAACCCATCATCTCCATATCTGAGAAGTTTCTTTCAGGGATCACATTATGGGGTCTATAATCCTTCAACTTACTTGAACGGTTGGTTATAGTTGAACCCTTTGACAACACCTTAGTACTTTCTGATTCACTTTTGTTGAAACTTGCTGCTCTCAAAATCACAGCCCCATCTTTGGAACCAAAACTCAAGTTGAGAAATTCACCAAAGAGTGAGCGTCTAACAATTTCTTCCCAGGCTGATGAGAGTAAGGAAAGTGATAATCCCATAGAGATGTAGAACCCCCAACACTTCAATTTAATGCAATAAAACTATCACTTTACGAGTCCTGCCCAATTAATACACGTTATTAGTGTTAAAAAGGGTGCTTATAAAAAATATTTTATAATTCTCGTAAGATTTTTAAACTTATTTTAATAAATTTTAACCCAATAAATACTTTTTAGTTTATTTTATGAAATTTTACTGTCAAATATGATAAGCACTCGTATATAAAGAGTTTATTGAACAACAAATCCACCATAGACAAATTTCAGAACCCCTCAATTTATCAGACTTCACGTTAATCTATCATTATTCTTGTTAAACCATAGACATATATATATTCTAGTGATCCATTTTCCTCTAAACTTCTTTCCTAAACTATTAAACAGCAGGATATATATTGATATGACAAACATCATCAAAAGCAACAGATAGGAAAATCCAACATGAATGATTTACCTTTCTTGAATTACGTATGAAGATATGTCTGAGGTATATACCGATTGAAGTATGACACGAAGAACAAGTAGTGAATATAGATGAACACAGATGGGGTATGTCAGTGGGTTGGCTTGGTTATATATATGGTCCGAGGAAGACATAATTCAAAGGAAGCAGCAGTCATTCAAATACGTGTCAAAAATAGGACAGAGAGAAAAGGGTGTTCTTTGAATTCCACAACGAATCTGCCAATGCACCTTCGAATGGGAAAACAAAAGGGTGGGTCGTTATAAAGTTCCAAGTTTACTTCTGCGTTGTCTTGTTTTTTTTTTTTTCCAAAGTCCAACCCACAAGTTGGTTTTGAGTGGTTCAAAGCTTTCACGGTTTGGACTTTGGAAGTTGGAACTCGACCCCGTTTCGGTTTGTTGATCATAGCCCCTTTATAAAATATATAATTCTTCTATTCTTAATTTATTTTATTTTATTCTTCTCTCTCTTATCTGCTTTCGTCTCTTAATTATACAATAATGAATACTACTTCCTCTCTTACATTTATACTCACAAATTTAATAAATAAATTTATTTACTTATATAAATATATAATGTTCCTGTTTTTGTCTTGGTGTTTTTTGCGTTTGTTTTTTCTTGCATGGGAACCATAAATGGGAAGAACAAACATTAAAAAGCAGAAAAAGGAGATGGGGCTGCGGGTCAAAGAAAGTAAGCTTATGTGAGGTTCCATGAAGAAACGAACACAAATGTTTTTCCTAATTAAGAAAATCCAGGGTTAACTTGACAAAACGTTTTCTCTTGTTTCTTCTTTGTTAGAAATGGTTATAAAAATATTATTTTAATTCTAAATTATTATAAGAAAATATTATTAATTTAATTTTAATAAACTAATCATATAAAAAATTATATTGTTAATTAATTAAAAAATCTATAAATATAAATTTAAAATAATATTTCCAAAAATAAACAATTTTTAACTATACAACATAAAAATAAGTGCATTTGTAGCGATAATAATGTAAAAAAAAAGTACATTCGATTAAATTCAAACGTAAAAAATAACAACAAATTATTATTTTTATTATTTTTTTAAGTAGACAAAAAAAATTGTGATAATTTTGTTGTCATTTATGAAGAATAAACTTTTGAAAACCAAGTACAAGATATGCATATGAATGTCACGACTCATTTTTTATAAGGAACCGAGAACATTATTTTTACGCCACTTACTTATTTAAGATAGATAAATAATGGAGAATATAAATATAAAATTCACTTCTCATTCAAAGTAAAACAAAGTTTCTTACAACAAATATCTAATAGAACAACGTAATATTACATTTAATTTATAATATTCAAAATATACAAAATTATACTACATAGCTCCCTCTATATGAGGTCTAAAAATATAAGGAAAAAAAGACATTAATACAAAATTACTTGACTCCGGCTTCTTGCATTTCTATCTATACTATTATGTGCATGTGTACTACGATAATCGTACGGTGATACATGAACAGATGTAATAGGTGTTGCATTTACTTCACAGGCTGAACCACTAAAATGTCATAATCCCCTTTTTATAAGGAACCGAGAACATTATTTCTACACCACTTACTTATTTAAGATAGATAAATAATAGAGAATACAAGTATAAAATTCACTTCTCATTCAAAATAAAACAAAGTTTCTTTCAACAAATATCCAATAGAACAACATAATATTACATTTAGTTCATAATATTCAAAATACACAAAATTATATTACATAGCTCCCTCTATATGAGGTCTTAAAATATAAGAAAATAAGACTTTAATGCAAAATTACTCAACTCTATCTTCTAAAATTTCTTCACTAGCCTCTCGCCTGTGAAGTAGATGCAACACCTGCTACATCTGCTCATGTACTACCGTACGATCATCGCAGTATACACACACACAACATAGACAGAAATACAAGGGTGAGCTTACAAAATTAAAATAAAATCATATATATAGAGTAAAATATTTACTCATAGCAACAACCCTATACATTTCCAGCCCATCTAATGCACAACATGAAAATGATTTCCAAATAGTTTCACAGCTTAAGTAATTCAAAAGGAATCGAGCCGGTCCGGGAGTGACCCATCCCGGCATCTGGATCCAGACAGCACAACACATCATAACACAGCTCAGCATGCTCTATCGTTATACATTTACCCACTTAAACGTGTAACTCAGCTCTATAATGATGTAAGACATATATCTCAGCATGATGCAGCACGGCTAAAATTATTTCAACAGCTTAGTTAAGACAAGTTTATAATAAATCAGTTAAATCTCAGTGTTATTAAATTAGTTATTAGTAGTTACAACATAGAAAAATAACTTTTAAATATTAAATCCTTTATATCTCAGCTTTTATTCAAAAGATCTAACAAAACTAACTCAAACATTTTTTTTTAATAGCATATCAAACTATTCAAAACATAGTTCATAGGTTAAAGTAAGTTATCCTTACTTTAGAACGGTGATTCACATCAGATCTACCGAATATTACTTGTTTTAAATCAAAGATTTACCGAAAATTTGGCTTTAGAATGAAGTCCCTCCTAAGAACACCATGAACTTCTATAAAAAAGAGAAAGAGAAAGAGAAGAGAAAACTTCGTGCAAGGACTCCTATTTATAGAAAAAAAATTTTGGGACTTTTCATACTGTTTTACTGTTCATGCTAGAGTTACTGTTTACACTGCCACTTCACACGTTTGCACTGTTCATTGACACTGTTTACTTTATAAAAAAAATAATAATTCAATCTCCATCTAAATCTATTTTAATACCAAACAATCTTTCAATTAACATTTAATAAGTACAAAATATTATAAATTACTCAATAATAAATTACAAGCCTGACAATGAACACTTCGTGAGAACTTGTAGGCTGTGTCTATGTGACATTATTTATTATTCAATAAGTTTGCTATTAAAACCATATACGAATGATTTTTATAGATTATACTAACATAAGTTATAATGATATTAATACTGGTAAACAAAACTTTTATAACATATTTTATTCTAAATTAGTTGTTGGTTTAAAAATTTTTATCACATAAATTATTTGGAGAAAAAGGCTCGGTGTAAAAAATATTAAACTTACATTAGGTTAAAAAATCCTGCTCCAAATCATATTTATAAATTTTATATTAATCTAAAATTATTTAATACTTTATTAGTATACATCAAAATCAATATTATATATTTTTAAAATATATAAAATAATAATATTTAAATTATATTCTTATAGTTATTTAATATTGATAAAATTTAACTTGAGTAATTAAGGTAGTATATAATTACAATTTAATAGTTAAATAATTAAAATTCACATTTTGAATAAATTTTTAAACCATTTTTATATATGGTAAAAATATATTATAATTTTTTATATTATTAAATTATTATATTAAAAATATTTAAATTTTATAATAAATAATATAATATTATATATATATATATATATATTGTTAAACATCAATATTTATTAAAAATAAAATATAAATATAAGAGGTACTCTAACCCATTATATCTCTAAAGGGAATAACAATACATATCAAGAAAATATTTGCGTATATTTTAATTTATTAATAATATTTTTTTATTTTTATATTTTATTAAAGTAATAAATATTTAGATATATTATACTTTTTATCATCTATCCATCACACAAATTGATTATATGAATTAAATTTTAAACTATGTTCAATTTAGTTTTTGTTGAAACTAGTTATAAATTTAGTTTTATGTTGAATTAGTTTTAAATTTAATTTTAAATTAAATTTTTAATACAAAACTGATTTTTAATATATTTATGAATTTTTTTTAAAAGTAAACTAATTTATTGGACAAAACATTGCATTAAATTAGTGCATTTCAAAAAAATTTTAACAATATTTATTAATATATTATATTTTATATAAGTGTATAAAATATTTATTATATTTTTTTATTTTTAAAAAACAAAGTTTATAATAATAGTTTAAATTTAAACCTATAAAAATAAAAATTAATAATATAAATAATAATAAAATTATTATGTTATAATATTTTAAAAATTAAAAAATAAACATAAATATAAAAATAATAATAGTAATTAATTTAAAAATATTTATTATATTTTAATATTTTTAATTATTTTAAATATTTTAATTTTAATTATAAGAATTAAAATTATTAAAAAATATAATGATAAAATGTAGTTACAATAAAATTTTGTAAAGTAGTATAACGAAAAGATTTAATAAGTAAAGATTTAAAATAATTTAATACTTACTAAATCATCACTTTAATTCATGAGATTTGTTACATTCAGTAAATTAGTACTTGATTTTTATAATTTTAAACATTAATCCTTCAAATCAAGAGGCATTAATTGTTTTAGTTGTTATTATTAAAAAACATTAAAATGTGATAATATGATGATAAGTTTACTTTAAGTGACATGTTAAAGTTTATTCTAAACATAAAATAATATCATTTTAAAATTTTTTAAAAATAATTTATATTTGTTTTTAATTTTAAGATTGTCTGCTGATCATTTTCTCTTTTTTTCATTCTTGTTCTTTGTCTTTTCTTAAGAACATTTTGACATTCTTTGCTTTCTATGTTTTTATTCTTCCTTTGCTTCTCGAGTTTCTCTCCCCCATTTGTGTTAAGATTTGATAGTTCCATGTGTTGATTTTGAATTTACAAAATCAAAAGAGAGATCATGAGCATGCAGATCTATGGTGACTAGCAACAGGAGAAGCGTGTAAAAATCATGGAAAGGTGTGGTTTTTAAATTTATGGTGACTAAAACATTAAATAAAGTTAAAAATAAATTAACATTTAAAAAATATTAAAAATATTTATTATTTTAATAAGTAATACAGTCGATGAAAAAAATTAGTTAGAATTATTATTATTATTATTATTATTATTATTATTATTATTATTTTATATGCAATGCTTAGTGGGAAAAAAAAAGTTATTTATTTGGTGGTTTTTATTTGGAGGAGCTACGAGTCTTTGACGTAGAGGATGTGGCAAAGTAAAAAGTCAAGGCCGCGTTTGGTAAATTGTGAGCTGACTCACTACAAACACTGACATTCTGTGACTTCCTTTCCTCTTAGTTGCTTTTTATGACTTTTCCAACTACGCACCTCGCTTTTACCATTCTATCCCTAGATGCTCATTTATAATGTATTTAAAAATATAAATCTATTTTAACACCGTAAATTACAATTTGACGTGTTTTATAAGCTTTTCAAACATCTAAGTTAACATATATTCGTAAGATTTCACGTACTCTTTTCAAATATTTTTTTGTTCTTTCCATTAAAGTTTCTCACACTGATTATTTTTTCCCTTACTTCTAGATCTCTTATATAAGCGAATATGTTAATAGGTATTTTAAAGTTTTACACAATAAAAGAATTATATCATTTAATGTTGTTTATAATTTACAATAATAAAAATTTAACACATATATATATATATATATTATGTACCCCTAAGAGGAAGGCAAGTGTTATCGAGTGGGGGTTGGATCCCCAAATCGGGAGCATATGTTTTGTTTTGATGGTACCATCTTTAAAATGGAATAGACTTTATTGATTGTACCTAAAAGATAACTTTGATGAACTTGTCTCACCAACTACATCAATGCCAATAGCTCATACGTGTGGAAAAAAATAAAATAAAAACAATGTATGTTTAATAGGGTGAAGATGGTCAGAAACGAAGACCATTCAATTCAACAATGCATGTTTTGTTTCTTGGATTGGCACCTTGCAATTGCATCTCTTCTTTCTACCCACGTTTTGAATGGTTTATTATTGTTTACTTCAGCCATCATTCTCCATATACGTGTAGAAATGTTTGGAAATGAACACCAAATGGATTAGAATATGACCATCATCATAGATCATACACACTAGTCCACGGTCATAAAGTTTACTTTTTTTCCTTTTCTTTCAAGTTTACGCTTTTAATTTCAGGTCAAACCACCAGTTTAGAACTACAATACTATCATTAAATATCATTATCAATGCATGAACTTGTATCTAATACCATAAATGTACTTGCCTATTTGCCCATCATGTACCATCAAGTGGAAATTGTACACGTACAGATACAAAGACGTGGGGACTCACTTAAACACAATAAAATTATATTTTATTATTAAAAAAGTATATTTATTATATTAATTTAAAACTTTTAACACATAAAAGTATTAACAACTCTCTCTCTCTCTCTCTCTCTCTCTCTATATATATATATATATATATATATATATTAATAACTCTTCTAGAGTTTGACTTTTCAGTTTTTCATCTATTCATTCTTATTTTATTTCAGTATCATTAGCCAAATGTATTATATAAAAATATTTTAATTTTATCATTTATATTATGTTATAAAGCAGCCACATACGCCCACGTGTTTTTATATCCGTTAAACCTGTTTGATTTAATAAATTAAATAAAAAACACTGTCACAAATGTTAAGATAAATATTATTCTATGCTCTGTTAAAGAATTTGATTTTTTTTAAAATAATATAAATGTAATTTTTCTAAGAATATTTTATAAATTTTAATGTGTTTCTTTATAAAAATTTACTTAATTTTAGGAAGCAATCAATAAAAATTTAATATTAAAATAAAAATATTAAATTTAATTTTAATACATAAATTAAACAAAGTAAAGAAACTTTTATTTAGAAAAAAATATTATATTGAAAATATAAAAACATAATTAATATTCTGTTTTAAAAAATACTATTATTAATTATTTAAATCAAGAGCTGAAAACAATAAAATCATTAAAAAATATATTATAATACTACTTTACGACACTGGCCGTGGGTTTGGTATTCACACGGATTAGAAGTGCTGACCATCTAATGTCTCAACATTTCTCTTTCCCTCTTTAATTAGTAAAGTGTAAACTTTAGATGTCTTTAATTTTGTATTATATTTTATTTTTAAAAAGAGAAAATTGTTTTTGAGAAGAAAACCAAATAAGTCCTTAAATATTTATTTTAATTTTAAAAACTATAATTAATTAATTAATTTAGCTTCAATTTAGATAAATTTTTCACTGAATATTTGTAAAAATAAAGAAATAAGTAATAAAATAAAATAATTTTGTATAAATTAATATTAATTTTTTTTTATTTTTAAAATTTCTTTTTGTTCAATTCTTTAAAAATGATAACACTATAAATTAATTTTAACTCATAATTTTTTTAATTTATTTTTTATAAGTATTTATTACTCAAACCTTATTTTCAATTATTATTAAATTCATACATTATTTTATAACGTTGAAGGACATCAATTATTTGTATCTTAAAAAAATAGTAATAAAATTATAACATGACATATTAAATTACAGGTAAAGACAATTTAGTTTATGTGAACGTGTAAATTGATCATGCACTCTATTAGTATAGCATTTTATTATTTTAATGTTTAAATTTTTTATAATGTTATATTTATTTTTATTTTTATTAATCTATGAATGTGATGAAGGGTCATGTTTACTAAGGAGGCAATTTGCAGCGATAATAGACGATATCTTTTATTTTTTAAGGGATTCTTTGAAAAGGAAAAAAGATAAAGATAATTTTTTTCATTAACTAAATATATTTTATTATAATATTTTAAAATTAAAAATATAAATTAATATGTTACAGAATTAAAAATGATAAATTTTAATTGAAATTAATGTTAAACTGCATTAAAAAATTATGAAGGATGTTTATATATTTATTATCTTTTTTTAACAAAATATTTGTACTTTGATTTTTTTTAACTATTACTTTAAAAATATGTAATTTTATTAACTAGAAAAGAGGCTTAAAAGTTAAGAAGAAAGGTCAACAAAATGAATTTATCCATAAAGTCAACACATGCACTGGTTAATGTACAAGCTACATAGAAACAATGAAATTAGAGACATGGAACATGGGCTTGTTATACATGGTAATAAATATAAACATTCTTATTTTTATATTAATTAAAATTACATGATTATGATAAACATGCATGTGATGATATGTTAGGAAGAGTTTTAAAGTGTTAGAACTATAAGGTTTTTGTTGTAGCGAGAATAAGATAGTAAAAATGGAATATTTTAGAGCGCTCTCGCTATAGCGAGAATATCTCGTTGTAGCGAGAATTCCTCATTGTAGCAAAAAATGTAGAAAACATAGAGTAATTTTGTTTGATACTTTCGTCGTGATAAGAGAAAGCATCATTGTAGCAACAATTTCTCGCTATAGTGAGAAATGACTCATTGTACGAGAAGTATTACGAGTAATCTCTTGTTGTAGTGAGAAAGACTCGTTATAGTGAGAATATTGCGATTCTAAGGGTATTTAACAGTTTTCGTGCATGAAATTTCATTTCTTCACATTATCTCACGTCTCACTCTCGTTTTCTCTAAACTTTCTTTACACTTTCTCAAATAACACCTCTCCAAACACCAATTATTTTCTAAATATATTTGTTCTAAGTGATTCTAAGTAAGTTTTCCTAAGTTTAATCGTATATTTACCGTTCGTTTTCTTTGAATCTTGTTCTTAAGAAACAAATTTGTGTTATCTAGGTAGAAGTACTATTTTAAGACGTTCTTCATCATCAATCTTCATTTAGATCTTCATTATAAGGTAAAAAGAGCTCTATTATATCATTATATGATGTAAATTATATGTTGAGTTCATGAGAGCATGTTTATGTAACAATTTTGATAAGGTATGGATGAGTAATGAGTATTAATAAAGAAAGATTGCTAATATGCATATGTTTGATGGTTGGTTAACTAATTATACTGTGTAAATATGAAATATATGATGAAAAAGTATAATATTATAGTTGAACAAGTTTGATGAAGGTATTGGATGTGATATGAGCTTATTGCTGAGATATGCCTGAAAATGATGAATGAGTCATCGATGATTTATTGAATGATGTGATTATTGAGATAATGAGTAAGTGATGAGTAATATAGAATTAGTTGGAAGTGTTATTAAGCCCGATCTTATGAATGGATTGGTGTAAATAGTTACAGAGATGTATTGAGATATAGAGTCCAGAGATGATAAGAAAATCTTAAAAAAATGTAGGATAGTGAATGACATTCGCGTTTGTGCACATATTATTGTTGAGTGCGAATGTACCACATGACTTCACATTCATTTTCTGACTAGACTCTTATCTGTACCTTTCGTAAGGGGCTCGTAATTACATGCGTTGTATTCATATTGCATAAGTTAACCAACGATTATTTACATAATTGAGTAAGACCTTGAGAACTGCTGGAGGCATCAAATGATTGTGATCACAGTGCACTGAAAGTGTGTATTTGGAAATGGAACAATAAGAATATATTGAAATTACACTAATGATTATTGCATATTTACGATTATGGTAATAAGTGATATGATGCAATTGCGTTATGTTTGAAAGGTGGAATAGTTACTTACCATTACACCACTCAGTAGGTAGCAAAATGACAACACATCCCATGCAGATTGATATAGTAAATGTTTATGTTAGTAGTAGATTAAATTATGTATTTAAGAAATATAGACTTGTTGTACATTTACATTTTAGAGTATTTTTTAGAAGTAATGGGGAGTACATATTAGAAGTAGTCTATAATTTTGTAGTTCCTTTTGATTTCTCGATTAGTGGTCAAATTTATTAGTCTCTCAGTTTTTATCTATACTAGGAAATAGAAAGGTCTTTTCGGATTATAAATAATGTATTTACTTATCATGATCATAATTTGTTAAGAAGACCTAATAGTTATACATTTGAGAGATTCCTTAATATAGAGATAGTGTCAAATTCTTGTGATGCCTATCTTAGAGAGGATGATGAATTAGTGAAAATTGAGGGTTGACATGATATAGATGAATAGTTTTAGGACCTCAGTATGTAAGAATGAACAGGAAATGCTATAAATATTGATATGTTATGGATAATTATATGTATATATTAATTTGTAATATATTTTATGCAATTATTTTCTTAAAATTATTTGTATATAAATTAACTGTTATGAAATGTTTTATCTTTGAAAAATTTGATTAATTGTTATAAGGAAAAATTAATTATTCTTTTTAAAATTTTATGAAATTAATATATTTAAGATAGATAAATGTAAGGTATTACAGTAAATAACATAGTGTAGATCAGAAATACACTTGATTATATATTTACATACAGAACGATTTTTTTACATTAATATTTATAAAGATTCTTACATTTAATTTGAATATTTTATTTAATAATTTATTAAATAAAAATTAAATAAAAAACTTAAATTAAATATAAATTTTTTTAGATTTACACTAGTATAAGAATATTTTTCCTCTACTTAACTTATATCAGAGTGTACGTATTACATTCAGCAGTACATATGGAAAATGATGCAATAATTGGTGTTAGTTGATTTGGAATTTATTTCACTCACAACTTTCCTAGACAATTGATTTGGTATAGCCCATCAAGAATCGATAAAAGAGAGGGATACCAACTCTATTAAATATTAATAACAACTTATCTGTTAGAATCAGCCAATTTTTTTTTTCCAATTTTTCAACTATTTTGTAGGCAATCCTTAAACTATTAAATTAAAACGTGTTTATAGTATTTAATATTATATTTTTTAATATAACTTGGACTTAATTATATTTTTATCATCAATCTAATTTAAATACATATATTTTTAGTTTTTATTTTTTTCAAATTAATTAATTCACTTAGATTTTAAAATCAAACAAATTGAGTCCCCAATCGACCAAAAATTTACAAATTGTCATATTTTACTGAAAATATTTATTGAGTTAATCAATTAAATTTTATTTTTTAAAAAATCACAAAGTAAAACATCAAATTAAATCTAGAATGGAAAAAGGAGACAGAATCTCTCCTCTTTAAAACCCTAACCTCCTATCTTATTTTTTTAATTTTATTAATTTTTCTAAATTTCTTTAATATAAACTTTTAAAATCACTTCATATATCTAAAATTCATATTGCATCATTTAAAATTTGACTGTTCTAAAATAGAAAACGTGTAAAGTAAGAAAGTAAAATAAGTCATGAATGACATTGACCCCTATATTAAAAAAAAAAAAAAAAAACTAAACCTAAACTCATTATTCACATTTTATTAGTTTACATGAATATAGCTTCATTGTGTGTTTGTTCAGCAAACTATCAAAACATGAATGTCATTAAAATGTTAACATTAACGATGAAAATTTAATATTAAAATATAATTTAAATAGATTTTTGGTTTAGTCCTTTCAATTTGTTTAATTTCTTAAGTTAAAAACTTTATTAATTTTGGTCTTTAATAACCATTAAATAATAACATGACTAATTAAAAAAAATCATCATTTATCAATTTTTTATGAAGTCATGTTAACAAGAAAAATTAAAATAAAGAATTCACAAAAATATAAAGCATAGAAATATCATATTCAAACCTTAAACAATTGATTAAACAGCCAAGATTTAATAGACAAAAAACAATATAAAAAATTAATATAATCTCATTTAAAATTTCTTTTAAAAAGAAAACAAATCACATTAATCAGTAAGAGAATGAAGAAGCAAACGAATCCTTTTTATGGGTTGAGAGGAAGTCATAATTCTTCTCAACACAAGGTTTTAGATTCTAACCTTAAGAATGAAAAAAAAATATATCCAGTAAAAAACCAGTCCTACAATACCAGGAAAGGAATTGCCTAATGTAAGTGTAAACTGGACTGGGCTACGTGTGAAACAATAAGAATATGAAGATAGAGAGGATGAGTTTAATGGCCTGAATTTATTATATCTGTGGGTCAGGTAAGAAAATGAGACCCATGATTAATAGCAATGGTTCATATCTATTCTCAATTCAGGTCCATTCAATATTACTAACATTTGGCCGTCGTTACTTGTGAATGTCACGTCGTTTCTGGGCACACCAACTGAATAGAAACTCGTTTCACTTTGGATCTTGTTCCTCCTTAGACTCATCATGACACAATTTAATTCCAACCGCAAAACATCAAACTCCGTGTCAGGTACCAATATGATCTATCATGCTCAATCACTTTTCTATTACTCTCGTCAAATTATCTTTCCTACCATTCATTTCAATCTAATGGGTATTGCTTTCATGTATTATTTTGTTTATTTTTTCAATATGATCCTTATTGTGTCTTCTTACAGATTGATCTTATTGTCTGATCTATAGAGATTGAATTTTGCATTATTGGACTTCTAATTATCTGTTTTTGTAATTTTTACTTTTGGATCTGGTATTAAAATTTATTAGTAAGAAGTTCGGAATATATGTTATTCATGTCGTAGAACTTAAGTATGCATTAAAATAAAAGGAACTGATTTTCATTGGAGGCTTTCTAAGATTAATGTTATTTATACATCAAAATTTTACACAAAAGAAACAGATAGGAAGAGAAGAGATAGAATTAAATGATAAAATAAGTTATGTGGCGGAGAAAATAGAGAAAAAGAGTAAATAAGTAAAAAAATGTTGTACAGATTTACTGTATGATTAGATTATTTTGAGTCCCCAAATTTACTGTAAGAGCCCCAAATTTGCCTGAAAGAGCAAAGGAAGAATCTGGGGCTATATTGCATCCTCAGAAGTGTTGGTGCAATCATAGCAGGGAAACTCATAGTGGCATCGACGAGAACAACACAATGGATGATGTTAAGGCTCCTAATGTGTTTGAGAGAGCAAAGGAGGAGTTTCACGCCCTTGCTCATATGTTCCATCACAGGAAAAATGATCCAACTTGTGATATAAGGTTCAAATCATACCCTCTTTGAAAAAGTCAAAATAAAATTGGACTGCTGAAAGTAGACATTGCTGTTGAACAGACACTGATTTGTAATTGTTTTTGTGATATAGTGATGAAAATCAAATGGCCGATTCATCAAAACACAAAGAAGAAACCCCAAGCTCTTTATCAGGTATGCGTGGATGCGTTTACTTTTTTCTTGGTCAGTTTGACATTGTGTACATAATGTGTTGATAGATAGATTCTTTAGAATAATGCTTAATTGACATTAGAAAGGTGACCACTAATAGAATGGCCTCATAAACTTTACGTATTTGGTCCTGGCCTTACTGGTTTTATTATGTAAAATTCATTTCTATGTTTTGATAATGGTTTGAGGATCTTTTGGTTGGTGGTTTCCCTTGTGAATGACTAAGTGCCTATTTGTATGCAAATTTACGCAGAAATGAGACTACCCAAAAATGAGACTGTCTAATTTTATTCTCACTTAAACAAAAAGTAATTGGACAGTCTTGTCCCAGCATAAATTTGGAAGAATTGGGTTCGATTTCCAAGGCACATTATGTGAGAGCCTGAAAATTATTTATTCTCTCAATTCCTGTTGCACAATGGGACCCTAACATACATATTATTGTAGAAGCACGTTAGGCCTGATGCTAATATTGCTCTTTTGATAATTTGGATGCCTTGCTTGTGGTATTTCCAAAGAATTATATGAACTTCTCCATTATATGTCATATGAATGCAGAAAATGACTGTCATGCCTTATAAGTAATTTAAGCCGTTCTTCAATAATGGGTGTTGGTTTGATCTATATGCTAATTCAGGATGAACTATTTTTTGACTTGGTATGAGGCATTTTCTATTGGCAGAAACAAAAGCAAAGGCAGCAAGGATATTTGAGAGAGCTAAGGGAGAGATTAAAGCCATCATACATCATGACAAATCAAAACACCATTATAAAGAAACTCATGGAAGGAATGATAATATTAATGAGGATGCCCCTAACAATCCCTAACTATGAAGTTAAGGGTCCGAGTGTTTATGAAAGAGTAAAAGAAGAATTCGAAGCTGTTTTCCAAGCTATACATCCTAAGAAGGAAAGCTTACAATACATAGAAGGATGGTGAATCCAATTTGATTGGGGAGAATTATGTTTATGAGATAAACAGTATACATATGCTTACGTATTTTGGAATTTTACTTCCCTAAAGTGGGTTCTTCTTTTTCAAAGAAAAGTAAAACACTCCTAGTATTGATGATAAAAATTTATTGCTGATATTACATATGCACATACATAATAAATTTATCATTTGTTAAGATTAGTACCGTTAATTTTTTTATTAATGATTGAGAGGCATCATTTTTCTTCCTAGAGTAATAATGCATTTGCTTCAATTTAGAAGGGTTTTTTTTTTCCTTTCTCTGTATTGTTATACCACATGAAAATCTCTCTAGCAGCGTGATTTTGATTCATTGAGAAAGAATAGAATTATACAAATAACGTGTGCTCTTTGTTGCTTCATGAAAGATATTTTCCTTTTCATTTCACTCTCCATTGCTTGCTTAAACCACTCAGAATTTTATCGAATGAAAACTTACTCTTTGTGGTTGAAGACAATCTGGTCAATGGCCATGTAACTGCTACAGGCATTGCATTAAAAGTAAAAGACATGATCTATTTTTGTTGATGTTCAGTATACCTGATTAACAATAAGATAAAAAGTAAAAGATTGGAAATATGAAAAGTAAAATAAATAAAGTAAATGAAAAGTTAATTAAAAAAGTCAAATAAATTTAAAAAGTTTTAGTAATATATTACCATGTGACACTTTTAGTGAAACAATTTTAGTAAGGTAATAAATTATTAAAAACCGCTTTATTGGCAACGAGATGAATACTACACACATGTTGTATTGTTATTGCTCACATCATTTTAAATAATTTATATTATATATATTTTAAATAAAATGTTGCATAAACTACTAACCAGTTATTAAAAAAGTATACAAAATATAGAAATCCTTAAAAAAAAAACAAAATAATATGTTATATTTATAATTAAAAATATCTCTTGAAAATTAAACAAATTCCTTGCATTGCGTCAACTAGAATCCGAAAAAAAGAGTCTTGAACGATGTGTAAAATGCCTTACAAGTGAAGGCAACTAAAGTATGCATACAAAAAGGCAAAGGAATGGGTGGTGGAATGAAGTCATGTTAAGGACTTTTGAGGGGCATCTTTATCCCAACCCCCAATTTAATGCACACATAACTCAGTCTGGACCACCGCCAAGAGGAATAATTCAGCTACTACTGAATTCAATTAATATAATGCATCACCCATCACTGTTAGCGATGTTACTAGTCCATATCTACAATTTGTTAATATATATTACTCTTTAAATTCACTTTAAATATGGTAAAAATTATATTTGTTTGGTACATTGGTGTCTGCATGACTGCATGTTGTGCTTGTTGCTGCACCTTCGTCTTATGTTTGTGCTTTTGTGCCTCCATACAAGGTTGTTGCTCCTTCTTTGTTGGAGTGAGCTTGTTCCCACTGTCGTTGACAAGTAGATTGTCTATCGTGTTGTTATTGCTCGTTGTTCTGTTTTCATTGTTTCTTGTTCATTTTTTAGGGTTAGTTCTATTCTGTCAAAATCATTTTTTTTATGAATTCTTACAACTTTTTGTTTATTGCTTGATCGGTCTAAATTTCATAAGATTGGCGATGTTATTGCTAGATAGTGAGAATTTGGTGGAAAACAAAAGGGACAAATTAAGAGGGTACGAAAAGAAAACAAGTTAAACATTGTTGCTAGCTAAAATGCTAAAACAAAAATGATAAAAGAAAGACAATGTATTTAAAATTAGTCCTTGGTAAGGGACCATTTCAAATACATTGTATTGTCCACTCTCTTCTATGATGAATTTAAGGTTTTGATTTTCAGCAGGGGCTAACATTTGTACACATTCTCTTTATATAACCACATGTCTTCTAACTTTTCATATCAAATTAAATGAGAAAATTGTTATATTAATATTCCAAATATAACAGTGACAATAAGTAGGTTTTAAAAACATTTTAATTATCAAATTGGTTTCTTAAACTATTTAAATTGTTATTACATTGTTTTTTTTAAAGATTTATTATAATTCAAAGATTTAATTTGCTATTAGATTAATCTTTCACATATTTAATATCTTGCCATACCGATCCATAAATAAGATTAGAATGATCAAAACAAGAGTTTAATTTAGTAATAAATTATATATATATATATATATATATATATATATATAAGGATAAAGATGTATAATTTCATTAAATTAATCTTAATGAATGAATAAAATGGTTACAGAAAATCAATTGAGTGACAAAAAATTGGGAGGACTAATATTGTAATGATTCAAAAAAATTTAAAAATTATTTTAGTGCTTCAAATCAATTAAATGTGTGTGTCCAACGTGATAAAGTCATTGGTTTCAATATTAGAAATAATTATGATATTTTTACAATTTTTTTGTCATACATTGTATTCCTTTTTATCTCTCTTCATTCCGAATTCTTACGCTCATAAAGTTACTCTGTAAGAAAGTCACTACTCAAACCAGTGTGTTTTGGATTTTTGATCCTATTGATAAGGGAATATATATCTTATCTTGAGATGAAAAAAATAGAAATTATATTGGATACATTTTATTTAATAATTAAGAGAATTTATAAAATAAAAATTAGAATGCTGGAAAACATATCCTGATGCACTGGGCACAGCAACTTAATGATAGCGCACGTGGTTTCCGGTGGTCCCTTCCGGAAAAATCCTGTCCGTTAAAAATCATGGGAGACAGCGAAGAATAATAGTAGGCGTGTGATGTGAAAGGGACAGTGCAGCTGATAACATACGACACACATCCAACACAACCCCATTCCAAATCCATTGCTGTACGGACAAACAACTTGCTGTTGTAGTTGTTTTTATTATAATACTTTTATTTTTTCACTGTTCCTCCTATTTTCTCTGTTTCTTCTATTATTTAAGTCAACTTTCATAATTGAGTTTAAGTATATCGATTATTATAATTCAACTCTGTATCTGACACAAGTAAAAAACAATGAAACCTTATCCACCGAATAAAATCGGCTATATCAATAACGTAATTAATTCTATTCATTTTCAGAAATTCAATTAATTAAAATGTCTCTCTTAGCGATATTTTTCAGATTTTTCTCAATTTTATTTTATCCATTTACAAAGAGAAAAAAAAAACTAAAAAACAAGAGATAAATAAAATAAATAAGTATATAATAAATTATTCTCTTTCTTACGCATTCAAGTTTGAAACTGTTTTTAGGCTGAAGGATGAAGCACAAATGCCAATCTCACTCTAACTATACACAATGAACCAATGCAATTGCCCCCTCTCTCATTTGACCCCATAATAACAACCTCTCTTCCTTCTTCTTCTTCATCCTCTCTCTCTCTCTCTCTCTCTCTACACACACACACATATCTTCTTTGCTTTTGAACCTGCACCGTCCTAAAATTGCAAAATTTCTCTCGTTTGTCTCTTTCACCTAATCTCATGTACTTCAGAAGCGGATTCTCGGACTCAAACAACGCCACAAACAGCGGTGTGTGCTGCACAGCCGCCACCAACAGTGGCGAAGCCCATTCAACTTCAAGCGCGTCAGACGTCACCGCGCTGAGGCGCCTCTCGGAGAATCTGGCCTCAATATTCGAGGCCAACAAAGGGGGCTTTGATTTTTTCTCTGACGCCAAGATCGTGGCCGGCGATGGGCGCGAATTCGGCGTGCACCGGTGCATTCTGGCAGCGAGGAGCGTGTTCTTCAAGAACGCGTTTGCGGGTGGCGGCATGCTCCGGTTGAAGGAGGTGGCGAAGGACTACGATGTTGGGTTTGAAGCGCTTGGGAGTGTTCTATCTTATTTGTACAGCGGCAGAGTGAAGGCTTTAGGCGAAGGTGAAAGTGGTGTTTGTGTTTGTGTTGATGATCAGTGTTCCCATTTTGGGTGTAGACCTGCTGTCGATTTCTTCGTTCAGTTGCTTTATGCTTCCTCTACTTTTCATATATATGAGTTGGTATCTCTTTATCAGGTATCTATGCAATTTCCTTCATTTCCGTTTCTATTATTTCTTTATTTACATGAGTTTATTAATCATTTATCAAAATTATTTTTTATTATTTTCATGTTTTTTAATTTATTTTATAATTAAATGTTTTAATTGTAATACACAAGTTAATTTAAATATTAGTTCACAATGTAATAAAGAAATTAATTATAATCAACTTTAGTTAAAAAAAAAATAACTCGTACATTTTTTTAAGTTTGTATTATGATAAATACAACTTATGCATTTTTTGATCTTTTATCCAAATTAAATAAAAAAAATATAATTTTAATTAAATTTATTAATATTTTTGTATGATAATTTTATAAATTATTAGATAATATCAATATAAAAATAATATTTTGAAGGATATAAAATTTAAATTTTAAAGTAGATAAAATTAAAATTCTTACACCACCATGTAACATATAATTAAAAGTCTTACATATAACAAATATATATGAATTCTATCTTTTAATTATATGGTGCATGGTGTTGTAAGAATTTTAAATTTATGTACTTTAAAATTTTAATTTGATATATTTTAGCATTGCATGATTAAATGTATTGAAAGATGGTGCACAAAATGCTGATAAACATCAAAATTTAATAGAGATAGATGATAAATGTTAGATACACTAGAACAAATTAAACTTAACAATATTGTTCTTAGTACATAACACACTGAATTAATTATGTTAACTAGAGGATGGAGTATGCGGATATGTTTGTTTGGTGTGACTAGTACCTCTATACAATTCACACCATTTTTCTTGTTTTAGACAATCTTGTCCATTTTATTGTGCATGCTCGTGGTAACTAAATGAGCTCAAGAGTTCGCTTAAGTGTAGAATTTGACTGTATAGTTGGTTTAATGTATTGCGGCTACATGTTTTCATTTGAAATTGAAGAGAATTGTGCTTTATACACATTGAATACAGACTCCATAGTGTAAACCTCATAAACAAAAGAAAACATGAATGTAAGTCTTTGTCATCTCACTACAAATTTCACACTCAGTTTGAAATTTTTTCAAAAATAATCATGTAAAGTTAAGAGTTATATATATTCATTTATGTTGAAAGAGAAAAATTGTTACAATTTTAATCAACATAAATATGTTAAAGTCAACTTTTGTGTAAGACAAAAATCTATATTAAAATCAATTTCTGTTTTAAAGAGAAATTTATTAAAATCAACTTAAGTTCAAGAAACCACTTATATGAAAGTCGATTAAAGTCAACTTCTTTGTAAAAGCATGAAAAATATAAACAAAAATCGATTACAATTATCGTAAATTAAAGTGTGAAGGAAAGTTGATGTAAATAGACTTATTTGTAGGCACAAATTTTAAAATGCTAGAAAGTCAATTCAAATAAACTTTTATTAAAGCTTATGCAAAAATTACAAGAAAATTGGTTAAAATCAATTTTTGTTAAAATATAATAACGACATATATATAAACAAATTCATAAAATGGCATTTAAGTAATATTAACCTTCAATTTATTTATTTATGTCAAAAACCCAAAAACAAAATCCTATTAGTATTGAATATATTTTAAGATAGAATACTACGTCAACCTATGGTACCTTTATATGAATATTTAAAAATTAATTAATATAGTATGTGCTTTTAAAATATAATTTTTTATCCTTATTTTTTTTGTATTTCTCGCGTACACCTGTTTCCAAAATATATTTTAAAAATTAAAACTAAAAATGCAATTTTTTTTTTTTACCACTTTTCATGTTGAAAAACACAGTTATTATATTATCCCTCCCTGCCAGAAGTGAGGTGCTGAAATCTATATCCAAAGCATAGCATATTTTGAAATATGTACATTTGCCATCTTATATTAGATGCTGAAATATGAAATATATAATTCTATACATCATATTTTGCTTGATTTTGGCAGCATTATTATACACACTCATTTCCTAAACCCTTCAAGCATAGTTTTGTTTACATGCAGGGACATCTACTAGACATTCTTGACAAGGTGGCAATAGATGACATTTTGGTGGTTCTTTCCATCGCAAACATATGTGGCAAAGCATGCGATACACTGCAAGCAAGGTGCACTGAGATAATTGTTAAATCCAATTTTGACATCACCACTCTAGAAAAAGCACTGCCACAACATGTGGTGAAACAAATCATGCAAAAACGCAAACAACTTGGCATGGAAATGCCCGAAATTTTCAACATTCCAGACAAACACGTAAACAGAATACACAGAGCACTGGATTCAGACGATGTGGAACTAGTGAGGTTGCTTTTGAAAGAGGGACACACTACTCTAGATGATGCTCATGCACTTCACTATGCTGTCGCATACTGTGATGTAAAAACCACTGCTGAGCTTCTTGATCTTGGTCTTGCTGATGTGAATCAAAAAAACCAAAGGGGTTATAGTGTGTTGCATGTTGCTGCGATGAGGAAAGAGCCTAAGATTATAGTGTCTCTTTTAACAAAAGGGGCTCAACCTTCTGATCTCACTTTGGACGGTAGAAAAGCCCTTCAGATTTCAAAGCGTTTAACCAAAGCTGTGGATTATTATAAGGCTACTGAGGAAGGCAAGGTGTCATGTAATGACAGATTGTGTATAGAGATATTGGAACAAGCTGAGAGAAGGGAACCTTTACATGGGGAGGCTTCTCTTTCTCTTGCTATGGCAGGGGATGATTTACGCATGAAATTGTTGTACCTAGAAAACAGAGGTATTTTTTTGCATTTTTAGTGAAATTATTGTGTCAGCATTTAGCATGTGTGCTTGACATACGTTACTCCCAAGTTTAAGATTACTAGTGTCTTAGGTATAACTGAAGAGAATTTCAGGTAGCACTGCTTAATTTTACTAATCCTTTTCCAGTTGAGCTGTTATCGAAGTTCAAGAAATCATTTTGACGAATTCATAGTCATAGGTTCAAACCACATAGCTACTATTGTCCAAGAAAAATAATTATGGAGTTCCGTGGGTGGGTTTGGAGCATACCTGGTCATATTTCTGTGATAAAAAATTTAGTAGACCTTTTCTTTTTCGGGTGCGATTAGTAGAAAATTATCTTAGAGTATTTGGATGTAATTAAATGAGATTATAAAAGTAACTTATGACCTTTTTTAAGTCTTTTTTATTATTTGTTTCAGCAAGTTTCATAGTCAAGTTTATAAAAAAGCTCATTCATGCATGATGAAAAAGTTAGAATGAACTAAAACTGATGATGATTCATTTTTTTTTTCAGTTGGATTGGCGAAAGTTCTGTTTCCTATGGAGGCAAAGGTTATTATGGATATTGCTCAAGTTGATGGCACATCTGAATTTCCATCAACAGACATTTACTGTCCATATATGCTTGATCACCAGAGGACAACTGTGGACTTAAATGATGCACCTTTCAGAATGAAGGAGGAGCATTTAGTTAGGTTAAGAGCACTGTCGAGAACTGGTAATTGATGTTTCTTATCAAATTCCCTTATTGATTACTTTCCTAGAGCTTTAAGGCTTAAAGTAATTCTTATATCAATAATAAAAGGGAGTTTAGTATATGTTTCACTTTCTTACAATGTTTCCACTTACTTTTTCTTGTCCTTACTGGAGATATAACTGACGGGTCAGTATGACTGCATGATTAGCTATCACTTATATTTGATAATCACATCCTCTGAGGACATGATCCTTTGAGCAATATATAATTGATGCACAGACACATTAAATGTTGAAACGTGTTCTTTGGTAGCACTTTTTTTATTACATTTAAAGGGTTTTGTTATTGAGTGTGTTTAGGGTAATAGTTAAAAAATAATAATAAAAAATTCTTATTGAGAATAATGTTGAGATTGCATTTGAAATGAAGCGTATTTGAAAATTTACTAAAATCACGTTTCTAACATATAAAAGTTATAACTTGTTGTAGCGATGTAACAGATTTACGTTCGAGTGAATTAATAACAGTTTTTTAATGTTGTAGCGGTGTATTAATAACAGTTTTTTAATAAAAACTTTTCAAATGTATTTCCTTAACTAAGTGGTTATCATTTATTGTATTCAAAACAATGTTTGAGAGAAGCATAATCAGTTAGGAAGCATGGTTGTGGGATGTGATGTCTGGTTTTTGTTGAGCAGTGGAGTTGGGAAAACGCTTCTTCCCACGTTGCTCAGAAGTGTTGAATAAGATAATGGATGCTGATGACCTATCTCAGCTTACATGTATGGGTGATGACAGTCCTGAAGATCGACTATGGAAGCGAAGAAGGTATGAGGAGCTCCAAGAGGTTCTCAATAAGGTCTTCAATGAGGACAAAGAGGAGTTTGATAGGTCTGCCATGTCATCATCATCCTCTTCCTCTTCAATAGGAGTGGTTAGACCCAATGGGCATGGCAAGCTAGCCATGAAGAATTAGATGAAAATAATGTATTCATAATTGTAATTTTTGTTTAACCATTTTCTTTTTCCTTCTTGCATTGTTGTATATATTTTTGGTATTTCATTTCATTTATCTGATAGCAACATTGTCTTCACTTCTTTCACTTGTTAAAAAAAAACAAATAAGTGTCTTCACATAATTTGTTAAAATAATTATTGTTGGCTCTATTAATAATCTTATCTACTCTCTTATGAACGGATAATTTAGGTTGTGAATATGACCAGAAGATCTTGGTCGTAGTCATAATAAGATTCTCAGATTAAGACTTTTTTAAGCTTTTGTTTGCCTTTTGAATGTCACAACCTTATCAAAAAAGGCTTGTAAAGGTGTCTTATTATCTCAACACACGGCAATAAAACCCCACCACACACACTTGAAAGTCCATATTGCTCATCTCAGAGAAAGTTAAAATACACGCACAAGTCTTAGAGCACAGCATGCAATATGTCAACTTTGTAGTGATAATTGAACTGCATGTCATCTTAATATATCATCATCCACCATTCTCTGGATGTAGTATCTTAGGCAAGAAAGCAAATTAAAAGCACTAGAATGAGTTCACATGTTCTAAAGTTAAGTTAAGTAAAATTAATTTATTAATTTTAAATTATTGAATGTAATTTAGATGAATTAATTAGCATAAAATTGTTTCACTGTAAAGTGTAAAAGAATATAACTATATTAAATACTTAAAAAAATTTAAGAAAATTAATCTTAACTATTCATTATAATATTTATTATTTTTTAAATGAAAAAAACTGTTTTAGAGATGAAAATCCTCTTTTTTTGATAATCTTATCAGATATAAAATATTATTACAATGCTGGGCTTCTGTTAACTATTTTATATTAAGCTTAAACAAATTGAAAACACAGAGTGGCCCACTTCATCTTTGTCGTTAGGTAGATAATTGATCTCTTAAATTTTACTTTTTCCTGTTTGGATTGTTGTGGTATCATGATGATGTTGCTGTCTGGTCTAACACAGTGTTTCATTTGCAAACAAGAAAAAGGTGGGAAAATTGTTTCATGTGTGAAACATCGAACAATGATTTTCCAAATAGACATTGCTAACAGAAATTGAATAAACACATTTCAATGACATGATTGGATAATTTCTCAATGTCTTTTCCATTATATATATAAAGAAACTCCTCTTCACATAAAGTGCCTCGGAATACGTGTAATTTCTATTTTTAGAGTGCCACAAACAGGGATCGTCCATGTTGTTCCTTTCAAATAATTCAGCCAATCCTCCACCGCTACACAACTGAGACAGGTGCCTTAGGCTTCACCATCAACATTTTAATCAAAGTAAATAAATTGAACTAATTAAAACTGGAAAAATTTTATCTTAAAATTTTATTAATAAATCTTTCTTATAATTTTTAATGCAGTTCTAAGTGTTTATTTAAGATTTTTTTATTAAATAATGCTCTTAATACATTAGTTAGTATGTGGTTGGGATTAAAATCATGACAATTACACCAATTATTTCATAAAATAAAAACATATTATTCGTACAAGGACTGAGTTCAAATACCGATTTTCTATATTTCTGTTATTTAGATCGACTAAGAGATTAAATTGATAACGAGATATTAAATTAAATGAATTTTAAAGTGTATATATTTTTTATAACAAATTAATGTTTGTATTTTTCTATTTTCAAATCAACAAATAAAAAAAAAACAAAGAGTGAAGTATGAAATATGAATTAAAGAACAGAATAACTTTTAATTGAAACAAAATAATAATGATAAATGATAGGATTAGCATTCTTTTAGCTCTCCTTTCAGGTGAATTAAAAGTCAAACTTCATTAATTCCTTACAAACAAAGAATTAAAAATATAATTTTGTTAACTTTAATTTTTAAAGTTAAAAATAAATAATTAATAATAGTAACATTTTATTAAAAAAATATTTATTATATTTTTATAACTTTAATACAATAATTATATTATTTTTTTATAAAAAATTTTATTTGTAAATACTTAAATTCAGACTGAGGTTAATAAACTCTTAAAAAAAATTAAAATTAAAAGTCACTTTTAGCTAGAATTCACTGTAAAGCTTAAAATACTTAAAAACTAACCACGAACATAAAACTAATTAAAACAAATAAATAAACACTTGTAAACTTTTTAAAACACGGTAAACTAACATAAAATACTCTTTTTAATATTTGTCAAAGGTAAATAATATTTGTCATAGATAAAATTGCATAATGCTAACATAATTGTGATAAATCAGTTAATTGTAAAGAATTAATTTTTAAGTTTAATTTAACACTGTTAGTGATAATTTTTTACTACTTAAATAAAAAAAATTTAACATATTTTCTAAAAGTTAAATCAGATCTCTCCTTTTTTTCTCTTCATCTTCATATTATTTTTAAAGTGAAACATTAATATTAAATATTTAGAGATTTAATATAAAAAATGATCAAATTAAACATATCTTTTCAAAAGATGAAAATAATAAAGATATTATATTATTTCTACTCTATTGTTCATTATCTTATCTCTTCTTCTTTTATTTATTTTCTCTCCATTTCACTCCTTATCTACACATAGCCTAAAGAAAGAAAGAAAATCACGAAATTATTCTTCAATCACAAGTATAAGACATTTTGGTCGTTAAATCGTGTTCATTTTCTTTTTAGTATATGATTAATCTCTAAGAAAATATGTACCAATTTATCCTTAAAGATATCATGTGTGAATTTGTGATTTAAATTGATCCCTTAAAATTATAAACGGAAACATGTGAAGGACAAAACTAACCCACATAACTGTTTTTAGTTTTTAAAAAGAGAGAAATTTAAAACCTTGTTTGAATGACTGTTTTTGTACTACTTATTTTGAAGTTTTAAAAACTAAAAAATAAAAAATCTAGAGATATTTTCAGATTTTGTTTTTCAATCCCTCTACACCCCCCTCCCAAAAAAAAAAAAAAAAGAAAAGAAAAAAGGCAGTGAAAAAATTGTTATTAGTGTCATTTTTGTAATAAATGAAACACAACAAAAGAACAACTTTTGAAACAAGTTTTTTTAAAAAAAAAAAAAAAAGTATTTCAAACAGACGAAAGTATTTATTCATTTCTGTATAAACAACGTAAGGAGTATTGTGACTATTACTACTGTTATTATTATTCTTGGGTAATACTAATAGCAACATACAAATTATTCACTGCATCATAAGAGATGCTAATTTGAATAGCCTTGGAATACACTGGCTCATTATCATTGTGTTGCAGCAGATCATCAATATAAACACTTACAACCTACAAATACACACACTGCACACTCTCACATAAAACAAAACTATCCAAGACAGATTTTTCAAAAACCAAAAAACAGACAAAGTTAAGAGAAATTTTACACTGTAAAGGTGTCAAAAGGATTCAGCTAGATTGCCTCACCTAATCGGCTGGTTTACTTATCAAATCCTCTAATTCAAAGTAGATATTTGAGCCCTTCACATCCACTTCTTCACCAACACCAGAACTCTCCCCCATTAGTTTGTCAGACATGACATCATAAGCATAGGACACATCATACCCAATAGGCCTTAACTCATGCACAGAGCTGCATGAAACATTTTCCAAGGGTCCATTTTGTTCAGATTGCAATGTATTCAATTGTTCACAACCTTGGTGTCCATAATCCACATCGGTGGTGTCCAATTTGGGTCTCTTAACCATGCCTGCCCCATCAAGCTCCCCTTTTTGCTTCACCTTGTGCATTAATTGCTCAACAAAAGCAGGCCTTTTGGTCATTCTGGTGAGGAAAACTAGCATCTGAAACTGCTTCAACTCTGCACATCGAACTCGCTCCTCAACACTGGCCAGTTGAACCTGTGAATCCTTATGCTTCTGCGTGAGCTTCAGAATCTCCACTTTTAACATTTTCTGATCCTTCTTGAGTTGTTCAACTTCATCCTCCAGTCCAAGCTTCATGGAGTCGAATGCTTTGTTACACTTGCTTCTCCTTCTGATATGCTTCAACAAATACTTCTTCCCTCCCTGAAACCCTTCATTTGCAAACTCCCAACGTTTTGAATCAACCTTCCTAAATCCCTGTGCCCATATAGCCGAATCAAATTCCAATAATAACCAAGATAAGCAGTAATATATTACCTCTAAAGTCCAAATCAATAACTTGGTCACAACTTGTGTCGTTTTGATCTCTAAAAATGAATACGTATATAAATTAAAAATTTGTTTTCAAAAGTATTAGTTTATTAACAAATTTATCCTGTTAAATTATCAATTTATAAATAATTCTCTATCTCTCATAGGATCAATTTATGCAAATAGATAGATACATAAATTTAACTAATTCAAAGTAAGAATGTACATATATAAAGTAAAGAATAAAATTATGTCTATTGTTAATTTTGAATTAAATTTTATAAAATCATTTAATTTCGTTTATTTCAAATTTATAAATGTATTTTCACTTTATCATTCTATATAATTTTTCATTTTAAATGAATCAAATCCTAAAATTATTTTGGAGAATAAACTGACACAAGTTATCACTATGAGACATCAAATTGGATACTCAAAATTTCCCGCACAATGCGACAAAGTGCAGGATAGGTATTATTGTTTTCTCTCTCAAAAAACTTGATAAGAGTATTTTAAATAATTTTTATTTTGTGTAATATTATACAAATTAAGAAACTGTATTAAAAATATAGAAGAAGCATATTATCACATTTTTAAATAAAGAAGTTTATTTTTAACTTTTTAACGAGTAAATTAATTTACTAACAATAACAAAAAGATAGATTGAAAGGCACACTAAGGTCTGGAGCATTTTGCTAAGAACAGTGAATATTCAATAACGAATGAACTCAACTATTGAATTTAACATTTAAAAATAATACATATGTATTATAACTAAACATATGTATCATATAAAAACAATAATTTGTCTTTCTGTATAGTAAATGTTATTATTAATAATGATTAAAATTCAATCCTAATATCTAAGTCTAACGTTTTTCAGAAATGAATAGAAGAAAGTTGTGTGGCGAAGAAAATTGGGGAATGGAAGAACTGACGTAGGTGTTAAGCTGGCGAATGAAGCTTGAGAAATTGGTGTGCTTGAAATACTTTGGAAGAAGGGTTTTGGAGAATTTCTGAGAATCCCAAACCACGAAACTGTAACGTCCTTCCCCCCATGACACAATCGGGTCGGTATTCGGATCCTCCACCATGTCAAACGTCTTTTTCAGGAACGCTGCTGGCCCCACCACAATCCCTTTCGGGGACTCAACCAAAACGTCGTCGTTCTCACAACCAGCGTTGTCTACTTCCTCTGCTTTCGCTTTACCTTCTTCTTCCATTATTGGTGGAGCCTTACCGTGAGGAACCACCATTTTCTGAATCGATTCGCTCTGTTTTTCCTTCTTTATTCGTTCACTCTCTATAGATAATGAAACTGTGAGCCGGTTAGAATGTAATGATGAGCTTCTTGATATTTATAGATTTTTATTTTTGGACATCGTGATATTTATGATTTATTATAATATCTTATAATATTAATAAAAAAATATTCATATTATATAAACCCTTAAAAATGAAAAACAAAGGTCCAATAATATAATGCCCAAGTAGCACCAATCAAGCCTTATCAAATTTTTTTTACTTCATTTAATGGGATAAAGTTTTATTTTTATCATTATAATATTATTTTAAATTTTATTTTTATTATTGTAACCGAGTGAAAATTATATTGCAAACAGTGAAACTTGAATATCACTTGGATATCACATTTAAGTAATCCGGAGGTGGAAACACATATTTGAAGCTACTTAAACTCACACAATTGCTATATTAAAAATCAGGTCTGCTGTGGACAAGGAATATATGTGCTATAGATTAATGGCATAGTAGGTATCCAATGTTACATACTACTCTCAAGATAGCACAATATATAACTAGTGAAACATTGGCTCTCAATTTCAAATTGCCACCATTACAATGCAAATTACTCAACAATTAATGCCACACCGGGTTATCAGCTTGTTTCATTGATCACCACTGAGTGCAATAGCTAACCAGTTGGATACTGATGATTGAATTTCAATCTGTCCATTTGCATACAATGACAAAGGGGTAACTGTAACCTGTCATGCCCAAAGGAAACATATAGCACCAAATTAGCCTATTAATATAGGATGATTAGGTCCCTCAAATGTACCCAAAAAAAGTATAGGATAGGTAGAAAGAGAAAACACAAAATTGTCACTCACAAATCCTTCTTCAAGTGCTGTGGAGTCTAAATCCTCTTCTATGTTCTGCTGCATTTTCTCTGTTAACTGCAAATGTGAATTTAGGCAATGCTCATTTAGGGTGTCTCCAAAATGAATGCAATTTGTTGCCACACAAGAGAAAATGAAAAGAAGTATCAGTATGAGATTTTCAAACATGTAATTTTATTTATTAGAAGAGAACCATGTTTGCTTGCTTTGCAAGTCATATCAATGGTACCTCCATACGGAAGTATTTCTTCACGGTTTGTTGAGAATTGAGCTTTCCAGAAACACCAACAGATTCAATCTCCACATTCTTACGATTCGAGTTTATTCGACGCGCTGCTGCCTAAGAGATTTTACACAAGCAAGATCCATTAGAAAGTGAGAGGCTGAAAGAATGTTCCTATAAAGAAGGCAACTAGCTGTTGAAACCTGAATGCATTAATTTATGGTGATTGGATAAGAATGTCTTACAGCAGCAGAGGCATCTCTTCCTAGTTGTGCTAACATGATTCCAAGACTTTGCTGGTTAGACATGTAATGGCCTGCTGAAGGATTCCTATTTGCTGACACAGCTTGCCAACTTAAAGAAGACCTTTGTGGACTTTGCCTAGTCACTTTGACACCCTATTCACAAAATATAGACCATAAGAACAACCACCTTAATTGTTAATTTGTTTCTGGAAAATTAATTTATGATGTATTATATCATGGGATTATACACAAATTAATGGACAGAAAAAATATCCCATATAGACACGGAGCTAATTTTTCTAACAGGAACTTCTAACTCAGCAATCTATTTCTTGGCAAACTAAAATGAGTTGATGGAAATATGAAATATAAAATAGGAAAGTAAACCTTGTTTCTCAGTGGACTACTTGGGATCCCTATATTTAGGAAGCAATTCTTGGGAAAAATCCCTTTCTGTATATCTCTTATAGCTGCATGAATTAATGGTAAACATGCTGTTACTGCATCCTTCAAATCAATTTCACAGCTCACATTCATTTCCCTGCAAGACATTTACATTAACATAGTTCATGTGATCATTGGAAGGACAAAAGCAGAACAGAAAATTAAATATGCATAACATTTAAGTACCAATTCAATGATATACAAAGAGATGGCACACCACAAATCAGTGCCTCTCTAGCCCCAGCAACTGCCCCAGAGTACAACCTACATCATTAAAAACATCAAAATAAGAGCCCGAGTTTCTAAGCTAAAAGATATAGTTTATCTGTAAAACCGAGTTGGTTCATTTTCCAAATTTGATCGTATGATACAAATATAATGACGAGCACATCACAAACTTACGTGTTATAACCACAAGTTGCTCCTTTGTTTAGTCCACTAATTACCTGGTTAGAGTCATGCAATTAAAATGAGAGTTGAAGGAGGCAATAGATTTCATGCATAACATCAGTACCTACCAAAATAGGTTTTGACCAAGAAAACAATGCCCCAGATAAAGCCAAAGACACACAATCTGCTGGGGTTCCTGTAAAAAATAAAATAAAATAAAACTCCTGCTTCCTAAATTACGTTTTCACCCAAAGTCCATTAAAAATTCTCAAAATCATAAAAATCCTATAATAATTATAATAATACGTCCGTTCCTATTCATCCATTTAGAGAAAAAAATAATTACACAAGACTAAACAATTTAATCATTTTGTCGAAATTATTAGACGAAGTTTCTAATTTATACTTTATTAGTAAATATCTTTTTGACCTTTAGATTAATCAAGTAGTATAAATACTTTATTTATTATACTTAAAATTTTAATATAAACAAATAAATAACTACAAATTTTTTTCTTCTTGAACGGATAAACAGAAACAAAGTATAATTACATAATAATGCACGATTCTCATAAGTGAGAATCATAATTCTCACACCGATAAACCAAAGTGTGTGAAACTACCTGACACTTGATAAGCATTGGCACCACCAACTTCTGCTGAACACACAGCTAGCGTCTCCTTAGTGGTAACTGAGTGACCACACACCGATCTATCCCTGAATCAGCCAAAAAACCATTGTCCGACACCATGTCATGTCACGACCATTAAAAAAACCCCATTTAAAGTTTTACATGATCTACAAATTGGAAAATTCACGAAAAATCACGTTTTGAGAAAGTGGGGTGGGGAAAACATACGATTCTGGGGCGCAGACATAGACATCAAGAAGGGCATTACGAAGGAGTGCTTCAACGAGGAAAGTGAGGCCAAGAGAGTCTATGCCTTCTCCATTGGTGACTAGTACCACGGGCTTTGAAGAAGCTCTGAGAGGTTCGTGGGTTCTGTTCTGGTGCTGCTCCTGCACACTGTCCTTCCTGCGGACGAGTGCTTGTTGAAGATTTGAGACCAATGCTGGGTTGATGAAGTTGTTCTTCACCGATGTTGCCATTTTGAGACAGAAATCTTAGTACAATCGTAAAGTGAGAAAGAGACAGTGGTTGTAATTGTACTCTTGCCAGTGGCAGATTCAAATTATGTGCTGTTGGAAACTTGCATTTATAAAGGGTGCTGTCCTCTTTTACTATAGCGCTTGATTTTAGGACTTTTTTTTAATTAATATTTTGTTGAGAAATAATGCTTTTTATTTTATAAAATTAAAATAAATTGAAGTAAACATCTATTTATTAATATACGTCGATTAATTAATAGGAATTCTTCTATCTTAACTTATAATTTTGAATTTAAATTTCAGTAAAAATAATTATTTTAAATATTCAGAAGAAAATATTTTTCATCTAATTATAATAGTTGTGATTAAAAAAAATATTTATTAACAGGTTTTGTTAAAGAAAATATTCAAAGAGATTTTATTTTAAAAAAATATGATAAAATTATATTAATGATATTTTAATAAAGTTAATTTTCTTTTATCAATACCTTAATTAACATTTATTATTATTATCAAAATTTGTATCCCTTCAATTATTTATTCAACTCGACTTGGAGCGGTTTAATCAAACAAATGCACTCATGTAATAATACCCCTCTTTTACATACTATGTTTATAAATTATGTAACCATGAGTGTATAATCTGAATTATAAATAAAATATTATAATGAGATTAAAGTACTATTTGATCATTATGTGAGGAGTGGTTGAACGTTTACTCAGGCAACTATCGTTACTCTATTTGTAATTACAAGTACCCCACATTCATCTACTTCACATGTCTTGCTTTCACCATTGTCACAGTCACAACGCTGCTTCTTTCTCTCTGTTATTTAAGCAGTGTCAGATTTTTAATTTGCATCTCTTTTGCATTACTTGTCAACTGTAGTCATAGATTCATAAGTTGCGCCAAGGAAAAAGATAGTGCGCCAAAAGGGACTATCGTTATTATTACTTTTAATTAAAGGGTCTTGCTAACTAAAAGCATTGCTTAATTTTTTTTAATATATTAAAAAATTACAGTAAATATGTATTTGTTGCATTTTTCTTTATTTAATTCATAGTTGTTGATAAATTAGTGATCAGTCATACGTGACACCAAAACAAAATTATATCTTTCTTTAAATGTTAGGTATATATTGCCTTGCAATTTTAACTAATCATGACATTATCAGTTAGATAAACTGTGTCGGCACATATGCATCTTAACTAAAACATATAATTAGTCTTGATTTTATTGACTGTTGCATTTGAAATTAAGAGTCTCTCCAACTCTATCGAGCAATGTTATTAAATTCAACCAGTGCTATTGAATTATACATAGTTAGATAGATGTAAAATAAAAAAAAACCAAAAATTGTAAATTTATCCTATAATGATTGATGTCAACCAAGAGAAGAAAATGAGGGAATAAATCCATTCTATGCTGTGGTAATGGCCTAGTTCTATTGTGGATTACAGTGAAATGCTGAATGTGGACTTGTAAAATCACATTTGTGGAAGAAATTTGAATCTATTATTCTCTTGGGAAAAATAATAATGACATGGGCTCAGAACAGACTGTGTAACATGATCAGAACGCTGCATGATTATGCTTTTGGTGGAGGCAACAGGGAACCGGGGAAATCTCAGAAGAAGAAATAATCTGTGTTTAAAAATAAAATTTACACGTGAAAAATTTGTATCAGATTTTCATTTTAGTTATTTGAAAAATTAGAATATAGAGTGCGTGTTATAGTATATACTTTTGATCTTATTATTAAAAAAGTGACAGAAGAATTTATTTGATTTTCTTTTATCGATTGTGTGGGTTATAAATTATATATACACAGACAGAGATAGATAAAAAAAAATAGATAGGAAATTAATTTCGACCCACCATGGCATAGTATCCAATAATGAACCTTCTCTGACATGACTGCTGATTGGGTCCTTTATCCATCGAAGCATATTCTACGTGTTCTTTTTATACGAGTTGGAGTAGCATAGATTGCTGCGAAATCTCAGGATCAATTATTTTTGTGGTGTAAAAGCATATGTATAATGGTGAAAAGTAACGTCACGTGCAGTAATAATATGTATCTCCATAGCTGTAATGAGAAATTCAATGTCTTTGGGCAAGGTTAGAAAACGCCCAACCACCAATACCCATTTAATATTTCTTGCAATTTATGTTCATGTCAAATTATTCTCCCACGCAAATATATACTACGTCAAAATAGTTTATTCTGTGTAAAAAGAAATTCTAATAATAACTTTTTTAAATATTTGTTTTTATTTGAAAATAGTCATTCCCTTGGATGCCCTTAAACTTTCTCCATCAAGACATCGATTTGATTCACAAGAGAACAATTATTCAAAATGTTGAACCGTGCAAGCAAATCATTTCAAATGCTTTATTTGAATCTTGAAAGCAAAAGGTTTTCAGCTAACAATGGAAAAGGCTCATGAGAAACAATAACAACATATTCTTTACTACATTGTAATATTTTTTTTTTATTATTAAAAAATTACAAAAATTATAAAAGTCTTACTCTTTCTTACTTTTAAATTAATATTTCTTTCTCATATTTTTTAATTTTTAATAAATTTTAACTAATAATTAAATAGTACATTAAAGAATGAATGTGTTACTAATGTTTCTTTTTCCACTAAAGCATGACTTTATACTTAAATTCAAATAAACAAGTGTCTATGCCCATTCCCACGCTCTTTTCTCTTTCGATTTAAACGATTTCCACAATGAAATACTTTTAATAGAAATGAAACACAAAGTTTAACAAGATATATTTTTTAAAATATATATCCAAAAGCTCTTTTAGTTTTTCTTGTTTACTTTAATAATTTTCGGCAACAAGTATTCCGTAGAATATACGCTACATTCATGCACTGGATCAGCAAACAAAATGTCTTGCATGCTCAGATGCAAAGCAATGCAGAGGCACAACCTCAACTATAGATACGTAATCATATATTAATTTGTTATCTGGGTAAAAGACAACCTAAGCTTAGGTTCTTGTCAGATCTTCATCTGATCCATATGTCTATGTATCCAGTATGATATAAATTTAAAAAGATTAGCAGACCGAAGTGATATTGCATTACGCATGCAAGTAATGTAAAAATCATTAATGTAAAAGTGTACAAAGTAATGTGGAAAACCTCTGCCCATGACAATGCAAGAGAAATATTATGCAAGTGATGACCGACAATTAGAGTCGACAAATTCAATTACTCAACTAATGGCAACAAGCTTTAATAAATTATGTTAAAGTGTTTAAATTTAATTTAAGTTAATAAAATAATGGTAAAACTTCACAAAAAATTATTTTTAAACATTTTTCAGGTTAAGTTCACATCAAGTTCAATTGAATTGAATTAAAAAGATTCAAATTTAATATGAACTCAAAATTTAATGATCCAATACATTTTAGAGATCGTTAAGCTATCTTCTCTTTATCTCCAACTTTTTTTTCAAGATTAATTTCTTTCTTCCAAAGAGTAAACCAACTAATTTTCCTACGAAATTCTTTGGGTAGGAGCATAAAAAGATCGGGTAAATCTAAATAAGCTATATATATATATATATATACACACACACTGCTGCCTATTCAAAGATGAATGAAAGGAAAAATCAGTGCTCTTACTAACAAGATACATTGCAGCCTGCCATAACCCCCAGTCACTTTGGAAAGGACAATTCAAAAAAGAAACCACTTTGAACACAAACGTAGCATTCACAGCACTTGAAATTCTAACGAAACATTTTAAAAGCTTACTTACCATTATAGTTTTAGTTTACAACTTGAAATTTTTGTTCAAAACCGTTCCGAGGGCTATTATTTGACTCACAATTACAATTATGCATTTAAAATGCTCAGTTTTTTTTTTAACGTGTACTTAATATAAAAAGAAGAAATCAATAAATAATAATTTTTTAAAACATTTATATTATTGAATATTATTAATGCATTACATCCTGTAATTTTTAATAAAAACTAATTATATTAAGATATTTCTAATGTGTAGCACGTTAGAAAAAACGCAAAAAGTTCCCTGTTGGAAGTTTCCTTGACTTTATAACCAAGCAAGCCAGGTGATCAATTATCATGGAGATTGAAGTGAGTGCAGTACCCTGGACCAGTAAGTGGGTGTGAGTGGGTACGCCTAATAGTGTAGTATGTGGGAGACATGTTACCAACATGGTTCATTATGAAATGTTTTAAAAGTTTAATCAGGACTTGCTGGCTTATAACAAATCATAGTTTACAACTCGAAATCACTCCCTTTTGGAACATCTTCCGAAACTACTTTTGGAAATGTGAACTGTTATTTCTGATAACCTTATTCCAATCTGATCATACAGTGAAAGCACCATCGGAGCATTCTATCTTAACACGCTCTGCTGCAAATACTGAAGTAACAATGCGTTTTGGGGTGAAATAGATGCAATATTTAACCTGATGGCAAGAACCACTAATGTTGGAGGTTATAATTTAACGATTTTTTTAATATGTGCTCAAAAAATGATAATAAGAAATCAATAAATAATAATTTTTTATTAAAAATTACAACATTTAATAACATCAATATACATTAGATCTTGTGACATCCATAATAAGTTTTTATTGTTCACTCAATCCATTCCATTGATATTTCATAAGTTTTGTAACCACCTTTGCCTACAGGTAAAAATACACAACAAAATGGGAAAACGAGAAGAACAGATGAAGTCTGAAAAATATCAGACGCCTTTATTACTACTTGAACTGATTTACCATAAGCGTTTGTTCCCAAAGGAGAGGAAGCTACATCATAAAATCAATAGTAGAATAATCTGTTGAAGCTCTGCGGCTGGACAATTCAAAATCCCTACTACTGCGATGAATTGGATTTTCTCTAAACCTTAGTTGAGTATAGAGCAACCTTAAGGATACTTCACATACTCTCCTGTCATCATCCATATTCAGAGATGAACTTGCCTGCTCAGGCAAACCAAATCGCATGGGTGAGGCAACTTAGGAACATTTCCAATTTGATGTATATACCCCGTAATTTAGTACTGAACCTATAACCCCAAGATGCGTATACACTCCTCCTAGTTCATAAACCAAAATAATCCCACCCTATACTAAGGCAGTTCGAGTATCAACATGCTTGAAAATGTAATTTCTTATGAATCCAACGCATTAAATTAATTTGAATCAAGATTGCATCAACAAGAATTTGTAAGAATGACCAATTCACACAAGGTTACATGAGAATTCCAAATCAATACCACTGCCCAATGAATTACTTGTACTGGTAAAACCAAAAGTGCATTAACATAAAAACCAAAAGAATGCATAACATATGCCGATTCTTAAGATTGACATGGAACCATAATCAACAGATCAAGTCATAGTAGCCGTAAAAGTACTGTTACTGCTAATGGCATTCATTCATCAACAAAGGTTACAACCTTTGTCACATGAGGTAATATATATTTAATAGGGGTTCACAATGGGGTCGTGTATTACCTTAGAGGATTAAAGCAAAATCATGACCCACTCTTCTACAAAAAACAAAAAAATAATGGAATTTAACGGCCTAAAAACTTGATGAGAGCCGAGCCCTTGGTTTAGATGATACACCTATAATGCCGCAAAAGAACCCATCTTCTCCAAACATACCATGGTTATTCTATTCACTTGATCAGTAAAGTCAACTGGGAACATCATAGATTTTAAAGATATATCTAGAATAAAAAGTTCAACAAAACAAGGAGAAAAAAAAAAAACATCCAAAAATTAAAAAACATTACTTTAAGGGTTTCCAGGAGTGTCATGCTCATGATCCTTGCTACTGGCACTGGCTGGCTTCTCTTGATTCAGAACACATCCAGTTAAAGCATCTACCGGACGCATATCACGCGGTCCACCTTTTAGCCCCATTGCCACCATTGGTGGTGGAGGCAACAAACCAGCCCGGAATAGAAGACGCTCCACTGGCTCTGAAGGCTGAGCTCCAACAGAAAGCCAATACCTAAAGAATAAAAATGCATATCAATAATACTATAAGCTTTAAGAAAACACCACAAGAGATTTCTGTCTCATTAATTTCACAAAGGATTGATACATATAACATAATCAACCAACCAGCAACAAACACTTCTAATTTCTTCATAGAAACAACTAACTCATATAAGTTAATTCTAATCTCAAAATTACACAATAAATAAATAAATAAATTGTATAATAAAAATAAATGCTTGGAATATACAATGGTGAGGGAATTCCCGAAATTGGGACTTACTTGACTCTATCGAAGTTGAGACCCATTCTTTTGCCACCATCTTGACCTGAGAAGAATGAAAGGAGTGAGTGAGGAATAGCATGAATATGAAGAAAAAGGGAAAGAAGAAAAAGGTGAAAACCTGGTAAGGGATTGTAGTAACCGAGAACTTCGAGGTGCTTGCCATCTCTGGGGGATCTGCTATCAGCAGCCATGACACGATAGAATGGCTTGTTCTTGCATCCGAACCGCGATAGACGAATCCTTACCACCATTTTCCGATTCTACTTCTTCCAAACGCAGTTGCAGACGGAACCCCGCTCTTCGCTTCCAATCGCGGTGCCAACAAGGGTTCTGGGGGGGCTTATAGCCAAACGACGCTTTGTTTATGCGTCTGTGTCGTTTCTTTACGAGCCTTTGCGCTGTACGACGGGTTGGGCTCAGAGTGTTGGTCAGTTTGCAAAAACCCGGCTCAAAACGACTGGAGAAATAAAAAGGTTTTTTTTTTTTCTCCTTCGTCTAATTATCGTCATCATATCATATAAATAAATAAATAACAAGAACCAAGATATATCTGAGAATAAATATTTTCCCTTTTTTTTACCAATTTTTTGTGTGTAATTGGAACTAAAATAAACTAATTATTGTGAATACTATGTTTGTATGTGTGTGTGACATCTTATTTATAATAGTAAAGACACAATATGTTAAGTGACTTAAACCAGAAGTATAAGTTTAGGTACAGCAATTTATGCTAAAAATAAGTTGGCAAGTTTGAACTCTTGTATGTATGTGGTTGTGTCTCACACATACAAATAATTAAGGACTTAGAAAGACAGTATTAGGGATTTTTTTTTTTAAAGGGAACACAAAACAAGAATATTCAATGGATCGATAATACTGTTAACCTTTAAGACTTTAATTATAATCATGAAATAATAATAAGTGAGGATAAGAGTTACAAAAAGAATTAAACTTGAAGGGAAGTCTATTACTAGTGAAAGAGTGAAATTTCATGGGCCAGGCCCAACAAGAAAATTGTCCATGGTTTATGGGAATTAATTGTCCAGAGACATGATGGTGGTGGCAATGGAAATTGAAAATGGAGGGAAATTAAACCCTAAAACCCCAGCAAATGGGTTCATGCAATGCACCCAACATGAAATAAATAAATAAAGATTGGAAAAAAAGACATTCCAGTTCAGGTCATTCACTGACACTGCACACTTCATTTTTGTGAACATAAGTAAACACTATTATTCCTCTTTTGTTTGGTGTTTCCATTCAATGGCGAGGCTGCTTCGCAACGCTCACACTTCCCTCCTCAAGCGTTCCCTCTTCAACTCCGACCTATTTACGGTGATGCATTACTTACTTTTCAAAGAACCTTCTTTTATTTATTTTAGCTTTTTAAATTTTTGCTTGAACAGTGACTGATTCTTTTACCCTTTTGCTTGCAGCGGTTGTGCTTTGAACCAGGAGTACTGGGCGCGTCTAAAGTTTTGAGCTTTTCAACTCATAAAGGTTTCTGGAAACTATCTGAACCTCGCCATTTTATTGTGCACTAATCAGCGTTAAAAACAAGTACTCTGTGTTGCTGAACGCGCTGTGGTTTAAATGCATAAAAATTGTATTTATCGTGAATATAATTTCTATGTGTGTAAACATTGTGACATAGGGACTCTGTTGGAATCACTAATGCGTATTTATTAAGCTGTGTTCACTCTAGAATTAGATAGATAGTTGTTGCTGTGAACCAAACAGGAATTTGAATTTCTGCCCTTTTTTCCTGCTAGGTATATATATATATATATTTGAATTTGGGTTTTTCTTAGAATTTGTGCTGATTTTAAGTTTGTGACATTTTTCATTTTTGTACATATGAAGGTAAAAGGCGTTCTAAATCAGATGGAAGTGACTCTGGTGAAGAAAACATGTCTAAGAAAGATTTGGCCCTACAACAAGCTATTGATCAGATCACTTCTGCATATGGAAAGGGATCTATCATGTGGCTTGGTCGTTCTGTATCCCCTAAAAATGTACCTGTTGTGTCGACTGGTTCTTTTGCTCTTGATATAGCACTGGGAGTTGGCGGTCTTCCAAAGGTATCCTTGTATCTTTTTCTTATGTTGTACCTGAACCAATGTTGAACTCTCTTTTTAATATATTGAATGTGTGCCCTTGCTTATGCAGTGGCCTTTTCCACTTTTTGTTGGGCTCAATTTTTTAATTTTCCCTCCACATTTCTTTTATGTATTTCCTTTTAAAAAGTATTTGCCAATATGCCAATTATGATCACACAATTATATATGATCTTTTGGAAAAATCAGTGTCAATTTCAGTTTATATGGCCAATGTCACTTGCTAAGACTCTTTGTTGATTGCTTGGGCTTTGATAAATTACTCTGCAACAGCTATATGGTGATTATTATATGTAAATTGTAATTGTGATGTCTGTCTGTAGGGTCGTGTTGTGGAAATATTTGGTCCAGAGGCTTCTGGGAAAACAACTCTTGCTTTGCATGTGATTTCGGAGGCACAGAAGCTAGGAGGTTATCTTTATTTGAAATGTCTATTGCTTTTAGTTTTATTAGGTATACAGTCATAATTTTAACTTCAGTCTTTTGCTAATATGAATAGTATTGTAGTGATCATTTGTCATGCAGTCACAGTTGTTCTAATTCTTTTCCCAGTCTCTTTTGTGTGGCTGAGGTATTACTTTGGATGAATACTTTTTTATTTTTAATTTATGACTTTTTAGTGAATGTCTAAATCAGATTCTGAAACACTCTTGTGACTAATATTGTTTGGAAGTGGAAATTTGGTGTTTTAATTCATGCAAGGGTTCTCTTTTTGTCAATCAGCGCTTCAATACTGAGTCAATTTTGATAAACCTTTCAACAAGCACTCGTAGGAGAAAAAAAAATGAATTGAGCTTTTTGCATAAGTTAAAATAAAAATGTGCATCTAAACTGTTTCAGAAGCTCCCTTGTTTAACTTATTCATAAGAACCAATAAACTCAAGAGGGCTTGTCCTTCTTTCCTTTGAAAAAGTCTACAGTAGGATTTTGCAATTGAAAAACTCTCATAAGTTGGAAGCTAATCCATATTGGGCTTGTACCTACAATTTGTAGGTGCATGCAGATTCTTAATTGTATGAACATTGTTGTATTCTAACCTTCCCACTTGTCATTTTTTTTTAAATAGAAAGAAGATGATTTTGTAGAATTTGAATTTTACAGAAAAGTTATTTTTGGTGTCTCATGTTAAATTTGGGCTTATGTTCCCATAAGTTTAATGATGATGACAAGAAAGCCTGTATGCATTTGGTACTGCTTAACTTGGTAAGAGTTTGTCTGCTAATTAATTTGCTTGTATCATGCAGGTTATTGTGCCTTTGTTGATGCTGAGCATGCACTTGATAAGACACTTGCAGAGTCAATTGGTGTAAATACTCAGAACTTACTTCTCTCACAACCCGATTGTGGTGAACAAGCACTTAGCCTTGTGGATACCTTAATCCGGAGTGGTTCAGTTGATATAATTGTTGTTGACAGTGTATGTATGGAACTCTGCATCTTTTGTTTTTTTTAATACTTCCTATCTGTCAGTCTATGCATGTGTGTGAGATTGTTTGTTTATTGCGTCTCCATGGGGCAATGGTGTGAAAGCATTAAGATGCCCTATAAAATGCCTTAAATTACTTTAAAAAGTATTATATGGTTTTTGTGTTTTGATATAATAAATACTATTTTTTCCAATAAAAAAATATCTTTTAACTTCTTGTTGTCCATGGGCACACAAGAAAAAGAGTGTGCGAGGGGGATTAATTTTGGCTATACCAACAGAACCTTTAGTGGGTGATCAATTATATCTAATCTTAACTATCAATTATAATTGTATGGTCAAAGTTTACTTCTTGTAATACTCACTTGACATGCTTCCTGAATATATGTATAGTATAGGATTTTGAAAGTTGACTCAATCCAATGTAGGCTTTAAGCTTGAATGACCTATTTGTCTAAAATACATTAACCAATTTAGAGTCAAGCTCCTTTTGCTTATATATTCTTTGATTTGTTACTAACTCACCGATGTGGGACTTTATTATCTTAATAATATGTTCACGAGTATGTATGTATATAATGAAATAATCCTAATCTAAGTTTTGCACTTGGAGATCTTTGCTCCTGCCTGTATTGTACAGCAAATAATGTGTTTCATTGCAAGTACTTGGGAGCCTGAAATATGTGATGTGGATACTGTACTGTTCTGGAAATGACACTTCTTTAGCATAGTCACAGCCTAATTTTAGAAGCTCCTAAAATTGTTTCCCATTTTTTTTTTTACCTTTTTAACTTTGAAAATAGTTTAGATCATGTCATTGATAACTTGTTCAATGGGTTAATGTTCTTGTAAGTTTTGAGCTAATATCTTCAACTCTTTGCTGTGTATATATTTATAGGTGGCTGCTCTTGTTCCTAAAGGAGAGCTTGATGGTGAGATGGGTGATGCTCACATGGCAATGCAGGCTAGGTTGATGAGCCAGGCGCTACGGAAATTATGCCACTCCTTATCACTTTCACAGTGTATATTGATTTTTATAAACCAGGTATAGGTTACAGCTGCATACTGTCATCAATTTTCCCATGGCCAAATTGTGAATATGATTTTATTTATACTGAGCAATTTAGCCACACAAATATCTTGGTCTTTGTCCATTTTTTCTGGACTTTCTGAACCAAAGTGGCTCACTTTCTATTTAGTGGTTGAGGTTGGGCTTGGTTAGTGTCTGACAGCCAATGTGCTTTGAGGCTCATTATTATGAGTTTGCTGTTGCAATTCGTATGTTTTTATAACTTTTACTAGATTGTAATGTTGAAATTAAACTTGTGTTCCCTTTCTAAGGTCGCTCTGCAACTGTTCTGTCTTATTTAATGTCATAACTTACCTACATTTTTACCCTCTTTCTCTTTTACCCAACTTAAATTGCATGCATGCAAAATGTAGGGCATGCTTTTATATGTAAAAAGTGTTGACATTAGAGGTTAGAAGCTTAACACGTAAATTAGTGGACTGAAACGCTGGACAATGACGACATACAACATGCATATAGCATCCTAGAAGATCCACTTATTCAGATACAACTGATTGAATCCTCTTAGCAAATTTATTTTATGGATATTATGGAATTAGTTTCATAGCAGGTGTTACTATCAAGCCCCGCAAATTCAAATAAGATGGAATGTAATGATGATGCAGTTTTACTTTCCTGATTTTTGAAATTAATTGAATCTGATGCTGATCTATTTGCGCTGATGATTCTTGTGCCATTTGCCATTTGATAGTCAATCAAATTTGTGAATTTGTAGAGTTGAGATTGCTCTGCCAGGCCAACATGATTGTGCTTGATTAAGATAGTTGTTTAATTCCACGAAACGTTCTTGACATGCATTAATTATATTTTACTGTGGTTTATATATCATGTAAGATATGTATCTTTTCTTTTTGGTATAAGTAATTTTGTTGAAATTACCTGAGGGAAATGCTTATCTTTTAATTATGGGAACTCTTGTGTATGCTTATCCAGGTGAGGTCAAAGATTTCTACTTTTGGGGGATTTGGTGGGCCCACTGAAGTTACTTGTGGTGGTAATGCGCTGAAGTTCTATGCTTCTGTGCGGCTAAATATCAAAAGAGTAGGGTTTGTCAAGAAGGGTGAAGAGGTACAGATCATCTATTAAGTCTTCTCTAATTTGTTGTGTCCTGCAGTAGTATTGCCATGCCTGTTCAAATAGATGGTTCAAATAAGCTTGAAGAGTAAATATGTGAACTCTTCTCTTCTCTTCCCAATGTATTGTACCTTTATATGTACTTTGACCGTCTGTTTGGTCCCAGCTTCCAATTGACGGATCTTTGTTAGGATCCTAGCAAAACAGTTTACTAATTTGTTTGTTGGATGCAAGATTGTTCTAATGCTGACCCCTCAAACTAGTGCCCTTCACTAACTATCTTGGATAGGCTCTTTTCTCTTATGCTGATTTTTTGTATATGATCTCTGCTTGTGCAATATTTCGTAGTGGTGGGTCTTAATATTGCGTTGAATGCATTAAGGTCTAATTTATAGTACAAATAATTATTCCTTATCGCATTTTATTGTGCAGACTTTAGGAAGCCAGGTTCTTGTCAAGGTTGTGAAGAACAAGCATGCTCCTCCATTTAAAACTGTACAGTTTGAGCTTCTGTTTGGCAAGGGCATTAGTAGAGAAGGAGAGATCATTGAGTTGAGCATAAAATACAAACTCATAAAAAAGAATGGTTCATTTTATGAATATAATGGCCAGAATTTCCATGGTAAGGATGCTCTAAAGAAGTTCTTGGCCGAGGGTGATGGTGCACAGGTATTAACAACAAAGCTAAGGGAAAAGATTCTTAATGCCGAGCCAGAACTGGCACCAGAGGCACAGTTGATGGTTGGAGATGTTACAGAAGAAACGGTATCGCTTGATTCTACTGATGAAGAAGCAGCTGCTGCTGTATAAGCATGAATTTGCAAATGGCTTTAAAAATGTGGTGTGCTCTAATTTCCCCACTTCAAAAATGGACCCTACGCAAACGGGCCTACACGAATGAAAATGGTTCTAAATGCAATGGATGCCTCATGCTTCTAGTTTGGAATGAAACCCTTGGGTTCACATGGCACATTGCATTTGTAAATTGGAAATTTTGGTCATTTTATGCGGGCAACGAGTCATGTGACATGTCTAAGTTTTGTGACTGCAGGCAAAGACTATCTGATTAGGAATCAAGAGCCAAGGCTAGTCAATTATTAAGTCATCGCTGATTGTTTGTAAGGATATAATTTTCAATTTATGTAATGATCTTAGTGCATATGCATCTCTCTCAGATCTCTGGTGCCCTTGCTTCTCTTATTACCCCTCTCCTCCCTTGTTTATCGGAACTTTAATTTAAAACATGAGTCAAATGAAAAATTAAAATATTTCAAAACTAATAAATTTCAAATAACTTAAGTCAAATATTATCTTATCAAATAAATAATCATTTATTCAAGTAGCTTGTTAATATAAGTACAACTTTTATTGGGTGTTGGCATGATGAATTGGCGTGTTTAGTTTTTTGTTAGAAATTATCAAATCATGATTGAGTAAAAGTGGTAAGACATAAGTTTTTGCGTAGTCAAACCAAGCAATTGGTTCATCAGCAGTTCTATTTCTCAAAGGTCGTTTATTTAATGTAACAGCTCACTATGTTTACTTTGAAAAGTCAAATGTGTAATTGGTTATTAGATACTTTTGTATATAATGGTAAACTTATTTAATAGTTTCCATGCATTAAACTCAGTAACATAAAGAGATTTTTATGAAAATTTATACATAAATTTTTTTTTATCTATCATTAAACACATTAAAAAAATCATAAATATATTATCGGAGCTTATTATAAAAAAGTTAATAAAAATTAGTGACAGCATCGTAGAAGCTAACAATTCGTCGTGCATTTTGAAAAGTCAAGAGTGCATTACTTTTGTTTGTGTGGATTAGGTAAGCATAAAATATTTAGTCCAACCTAATTCACACGTGAACGTATAACAAATAAACAATTTGTGTATGAAACTTAGATTAATAAACATTTCTCCTTCCGTAATTATTAATGGTTTCAAATTGATTACACTGAATGTATGAAATGGATTTTCAATTATTTCAGGTCAGCATTATTGTATAGATTCCAAGAAACGCCACGTAAGAGTTAAAATAGGGTATTGATCCGTTATTATGGTTGATATAAATTTTTAAAGTTTTTTAAATGTATGTATAAATGAACACAATAAAAAATTAATAAATGATAAATTTTTTATTAAAAATTGTAACATTTAGTATTATTAAAGTATTGGATTATGTTATTTTTTATAATTTTCAATTAATAAATTTTCTAATTTAAACATATAAGAAATTATGCATGTGATACCTTAATTTTCTATTTGAATTTATGTTTAATAAAGAATTTGTTATAAAAAGATAGAATATATTTTTTAATTATATTTGTTTTAGTAAACATTACTTGAATTAAAACTTACTGTAATAAAAAATTTCAATATATAGAAACAGCAGGTTATAATTGTTGCTCTTAACATATATCACACTCTAAAATTTTTATTTTACATTGTAAAGTATTAAAGACTCTTAGTCAATATTCATACATTGTTACAAAATTTAAATATAAATTAAGATGTACTAGGCTCCTATAGATATTCTAATTTATAAACATTGAAATACAAAAAACTAATAACAAGTAAAGAGTGAGATTCTAATTCGTATTTATATGAGATAATAAATAACAATTAGGTTAACTATAATAAGTTTGGCATACAAATCATATCATTCAATTATCAATAAAGCATATCAATTATGACAATAAAATAAGTAATTGTGATATGGATACAACATATGCTTGTAAAGCTCAAGTTTTAAAACATTGATTCATAGATCATTTGATAATAAATGAGCAAGAAGACATGACTGTACCTCATAGAAATACTCAGTCAATTTAAATTAATACATTTGGTTCTAACCATGACAATGGTTCAAATTAAATAGACTAAATACAAAAATATATAGGACTATAACTTGTGCTCCAATTTACTCCATTTAATATACTCGGAAAGGATGTCAGCTATCAAGTTATCCTCACTTCATCAACTTAATTCTAACCTCTCATTCTTTCCTATCTTTGGGGACCAATTTTCTTGTTGTCACGCCCTTTTTCAGACATTAGGTAAGTCACACTTGAAATTTCTTCTTTGATTCTTTGAATGCTCAATCTAAATATCAAAATATATAAAGTTTTTATCAAGATGGCCCGGCAAATTCTATCAATATCCAACAAGAAGACTTGGAAAAGTGAATTTTGGCTTTTCTATTTATGTAATTAGGAGACCTGAAAATTCATCTAAGCTAAAACCCTAAAGTCTTCACAAATTAGTACCAGTCTCTTTCCCAAAAGGACTCGATCGTCTTACTAGCTAGAAGAAAACCTTATTTACTAAATTGAGAAACCTATATGTCTAATGTTCTGACTCTATTTATTACTATATGAACATTACCACGCATTTGTATAACGGATTCAATTGCTTGATTTTATTGATGCTACAAGGGTCCCAGCCAGTGCCAAATACGTGTGATTGTTTTAATTTTCTTCGTAATGAAAACGATGCTTGCACACTAATTTTAATACACAATTAATAAAATATTATATATATTATTTAATGTAGTTAAATTAATTAAATTATATTTTTGGTACTTAATGAAGGTTAGTCTAGTTGATAAGAACTGAATTCGTATCTCTGGATTCAAATCTCATTGCTAATGTAAAGATGTTATTAGTAGATTATATGTAAGTACTTTTGCAAGCACTTTATTTGATTTTGGTGAGCCTTCAGAACTCAGTTAACCTAAACTTTGATTCACCGTAAAAAAAATAATCAGATCAATAGAAAGAAACAAGGATATGAAAAAGAAAGATTAATGGCATTGGAAGTCATTAACAAGTGACATCAAAACGTCATCAATGTGGCGAGAGGGAAGGAAGCTCAATGCCATATTTTTCTTTTTAATTTTTTTTAAAGGGATACAATTCTAACTTTTTGCTATTAAAATATGAATAAAGTTTTAAATCAGTATAAAAATTTATATGTAAGAGACATATTTATTAGATTAAAAGTCAAATATATAATAAACCAAAAAACCTCGTTAAAAGTAGTAATTCTCGCCATAAATCATAAGTCATTCTAAAGTACAAATCACAAATAAAAATAATCCTTTAAAAAAATATACACATATTCAATTTAATATATATTTTGTGTTAGTGTTTATCTAAGAATAAAATAAGAAGATTACTATAATTTAGTATGTTCTTGGTTCAATTTAGTTCATATGATATTGAATATGAGAACAAAACTTACAATGAAATCAAACCGCACAAGAAAACGTTTTTTTTTTTTTTGGTAATTTTTTCAATTAACAGTTTATTTAACTTTTAGATCAATTTAGTGTTTTAGATTGATTCCTAAACACTCTTACCCAAGTCTCAACTAACCAAGCAACTTCTTTACGAACCAATGAGCTAATAACGAGGAGGAGGGCACTTTAGCTCTTCTTTGGTCAATGAAGCTATTGATACAAACATTAATTTCTCCAAAAGCATCACTCATTCAGTCATCCATTCCAAGCTGTCACTGGGGAGAGGGGATAAAGTTATTAGCATTGCACATATTGTGCTGTATAGTTGTATTTATCATTAACTAAACCATCACCATTTTGTTCTCAATTAGTTAATTAAACTTAATTACCATTCATTTTATTAGTTAGCATTGATATCAATTATTTAGGCTGCATGCTGTTCACTACAGATACATGCATCACATTTGTATCATTCCTTTATTCAATCTAATGCAATGAGTTTCCTTTACAGAATTCCTTTCTCATTATTTAAAATTTGTGATCTTAACAACTAATGAAATGAAAAATTCAATAAAGAACACAATGAAATTATAGAGAAGGCTACGGGAAAAGTTGAGAATGTTGTATAATTAGTGAATTTTCATATGCAAAGGAAAAATTAAAATTGTTAAAAGAGACTTTTAGGTATGAAATGTATAAAATTTGATTTTATTAGCAACAAGATTAAAGAGTTATCTAAAGTTATCAAAGAAATTGGCGGTTAGGATAAGGTGGAGGATTTAGTAATATAGAAGAAGTGGAAAGAGAAAGGTAGATGTGGTGACCTGTGAAATGATTTGAAGGTAAAGGATAGCTTGTTAAGTCAAAAGGCCAAATTTAAATGGCTCAAGGGAGATAAAAATATGAAAGAAATTAAACCTAGAAGGAGGTATAATCATATGAACGATTTACACTCTTGAATGGCATATGGGTGAAAAATCTTAATGAAAGAAAGGGATGGAAAATTTAATACAATCCTCTCAAAGTTCTTTGTCTAATGCATTCATATGCCATTCATTAGGATGAAGTATAATGAAAAAGTTTCTCAACAAGATTAACGAGGATTTGTTCTTCCTCAAAACATGAAAATGGAGGTATTATGGGTGCAAAGGAAACAAATTCGTACAAAATTTGGTAAAGTTTCTCTTTAGGGATTAAAAATTAAAGAAAGAGAAAAAAACTTGTAACGGATGAAACATGAACAACAACAATGATTTTTAAAAATATTTTTTTTTTATTAATTTTACAGTAGTTCTTTTAAGGGTTGTAATGCTACATTAATATAATTTTAACATCTTTTACTTATGTTTACGAATTGCTAAAATAATTTTATTACTCTGTAATTTTTTATCAAATAAAATTATAAATATTCTCATCTATAATTTTTTTAATGGATAAAATTGTAAATCATTAATTGACACATAATTTTCCAAATTAATCTCTAATATATCCAAAAGGATATTTACTATTGTGTTGAATAGATATAAAATAAATTTTCATATTTATATAATTAAAACATTAATCCTGAGTCTTTTTACTTTCATTTAATTTTACTACAATTTTCTTAGTGTTTTTGCAATTCATTTAGCCACAAGTCCAACATCGCATGATTGATCCAACCATGTTGACATATATTTTCAATTTTCATCCAAAAAAAAAAAATTAACATGTTGCCTTTGGTTACTTCGATTTGATCCATATATGTAAATGACAAAGCCAGTTAGCATACTTGCTAACACACCTTCCAAAGACATAACTTCAAAGTCTAATATCCAAGTTAAGAGTAGTGCTTGGTATATATGTCTACCTATTGCTTTGAGGAGTGTTAGGATAACATATAATTTTGGTGAATATTAATGATATATAGCCGTTAATGTTACTTATAAAAGTTTGAATTAGTTATTTCCATTAATTTTTAATGTAACAATTATCTTAAATTATGTATGTGTAGAGCTGATTAAGTAATAAAATGACTTTAATTTTCTCTTAATTACTGAATCTTGTAGCTATTAGCAGCACTAAACTTAAAATGAAGTTGGAAGTGTAGTTGGATTAAGATAAAAACAAACAGTGTATAAGGTAAGCCAATTTCATGATGGGCCACTATTTATTAATCATAAGCAGGTCCGACCTGAGGGTAGTTTAGAAGTATGACCGTCCATAGCCTACACTTGAAAGAAGCCTAAAGTAAAAATCATGTTTTGTTTTCAGGTGAAATTTTTTTTTTAACTTTTAATCGTAGTTTGTAGTTGAAAAAAAAATAGAAAAATAAAAAAGACCCTTCAATTTTTTGTATTTCACTTGCCATAAATGTAGTCAACTCTTTAACTTCTCTAAACTCAAAACTTTATTTAATTCTTAAATTTTACTCTTCTTAGCATTAAAGTTCATGAAGAATTTTTAGTTTTTTCTAAAAAATTAAACAATTTTTGAGTTTGTCAAATATGTAAATTGTTATCTAAATATTTTAATCACTTATAGTTTTTTTTTTACACTTCCAAAAACTATAGCTAAAGAATTTTTTCAAAGCTAAAGTTGATCAAAACATACCTAAGATCATCAATGTCACAAAAACGATTGAATGATCTCGTAATTTTATTGATTGAGAAGGAAATTTTAGAAAATATTGATGTTAATGTTATCATTAATGATTTTACATATCAAAATGTTCATATAACCTTTTTTTTTTATAATTTTTATGTTTTTGTAGTTAATTATCACATAGGAGTTATTTAAATAATTGGATATTTTTTTTGTAATTTTATTAAAAAGAATTATATTCACTTAAAAAAAATTATATTATTTTAATAGAATTATTAACATATATTTTTATTTTATTTTATTACATTTTATAATTTTTTTGAAATGAGTCTAATTTTCTATTTTGGCTATAGCCTTGAAAAGGTCAAGAATGGGCTTGATCATAAAGTATACAATAAAAATATATTATGGCTGAAATTTGAATATGTATGTCACTTAATGAATAGGTAACCAAAAAATTTATATATATTGCAATATGATCCATAAAAGAAGATTATTTGTCTATTGTTAGTTTTACGAAATATTTATTTAACTAGGAAATGTTGTAACAACTATTTATTTTTTAAAAATATTTTATTATCTTTTTTATTTTTTTAAATTTTTTAAAAATAGTGAAAATTTTATCCATTTTAAAAAATTAATATACTACTTCTAATTCTATTTTTAAAAATTAATAATTTTTATTTTTTCTAATCATAAAAATTAAATTCTATTTTTCTATATATTAATTGTAAAATTCTTTTTATATCTTATTTATTATGAAAGTGTATTAACATAATGCTCATTCATTATTTATACAAGTATATATATTCATTCATTCAATATATAAATTTTTTATTTTTTATTTAATAATACACAAGTTAAAAAAATTGTATTATAAATTGTTAAATATATTTGAATTAAAATTTATTTCTCTTAAAAAAAGCATATACAGAGAAAACTGCTCTTACTAAACGTGTTGGAAAGGATGATCAATAAATGGTTGTCGTGACGATGATTTTAATAGAAATAGATAAGTTAAATGGAGAATCAACGTCTTGAGTCTATACTGTTTCATCTTCCATGGTAGTTGGTCACTTGGTCCTTCTTTTTTTGCATAATTCCATAAATAAAATCTGTAAATGAATTGTGGCCTCAGCTTTTACTGTGCTATAGATTCCGTATAGATATTGTAGAAGAAAACAAAACTTTTTATGAATGCTTTGAACGAGTTGGCCTGAGATAGATAGTCAAAACCGCCGTCTCAAAAGCTTCGAAGTGATTTTCCACAAAGAAAAATGATTGACTAACTATGGAATCTATCAATTTGACCATCTTTTGAAATCCAATATCTCCATCAATCTCTTTCATTCTCTTAAATTGCAGTCAATATAGGCGACATTTAAATCTTCATCACTGCATGCAAATGCAATACATTAACCCTTATAAATAAAAATCCCCTTTACCAACTCATTACTTGGCCCATATACACTCAAAGGATATAAGCAAATTTCTTTTTTTTATTTTATTTTTGCAACCTGTGATTATTTTAAAGATTTGTGTATAATTATTAGATCAACATTATATTATGAGTTTTTGTTAACTTTAATTATGTTAACAAATTATGTTGATAAATGGGGAGATAGCACGTGTGAATTTTTATTTACGTACTCTTTTGACATGGATGTCATCAATTAAAAAATAAAATATTAAGATGAACAAATAAAATATATATCATTGAATTTCATTAGCAAACTAAGAGGCAGAAATAATAAAATTGGAAAATATGATAAAGTGAAAACGAATAGAGGCATATTATTAATATATATATATATACTTTGATAAAACCAATTTAATTATGAAAACATCAAAACTGGTGGGCATTGGAATGAATGGATTTGATTGGCTAAAGCATAACATCAACGATGCGCCACCGCCGCAGAATAAAATAAAAGAGTGGTGATTTTGGTCAAAGTTAATGGTCCACTTGGTTCTGTAGGAAGTCAGCAACCACTCTTCTCACTGCTTCCTGGAAACCAGCCTCGTCCCATTCACTTCCCTGCATAAACATCCAAACTTCATTATTCTTCACCAAAAACTTACCTCCTTTTCCCTTTTTTTCTCTCCCTTAATTATCATCTTTTCGTAGATAAAGAATTTATTTATTTAAACTATATTTTAAATTATTTTTTAGTTATTACAAATAATTATAACTTATATTTCGATTATTAAATTTACATTAAAACATATATTTTCTCGATAAAAAAAATATAAGAATTAACTTTGAAACTGCAATACAAATTAGGGCATAGTCTTTGGGTGAGACTTTTTGTTTTATTTGTTTGAGGGCTTTAGTTTGATTTTTAAAAATGAAACTGTGGCGTAGATATTAAGCATGACAAAAGAAGAGTGGCGTATTAGAAAATGTTTCTTGACCGTTTAACTGAAATAATAAAAAAATAATTCCTTCAGATTTTAGAATGCAATTTTAAGATGTGTATATATGATTAAAAAATAAAAAATATATATGCAAGAGATAAAAATAATTACATATTATATTTTATTTAATGTTAGTTCTTTTGGTAAAGAGGAAATGATTTAATGTTATAGTTTTTAAATGGTCTAAATACTATTCTTTTTGTAAATAATACATGCAATATAACGAAAAATTCTACCCCGAGGTTTTGAGGTATATTTTTAGGATGCATATATACTATAAAAATAATTATATAATATTCTGCAAATAATATTGATGTTTTCCTAATGATAAACTCTGGAAAATAATACATGCAATAAATATAATAACATTTTATAGTAGACTAGGTTCTATCTGGTAAAATTAGTTAAATATTCAAAATAAATATACTAACTCATAGTATAAATTTTATAATTAGCTAATTGAATTAAAGTTCTTAATAAAACTAACTATACAAATAATTAATATGCGTTAAAGCATAAAAAAAGCGTTAATTTTTTTTATGTGTAAGTATAAATGATTTAAAATAAAAAAAACTTCTTTATTTTTTATTATTTAATAATTATACTAATTTACTAAGATAATTATAAATTTTTAAATAAAATATAAATTTGTGTTATAAGGACAGTCTAGATCAAAACCTTGAAAGGGAGTTGGATAGCTACTCAAATGTGACGTTGTTTAGTCTTTTGTCTAGTTATTAAAATAACACTGAGCACCCTCGGCCACAAGTTGAGATTTCTTCTTTTATGAGGGAACTTTAAATGTATACAAATTATCAACATATGTATGCTGATTCATGTTTGATGGCTGCCAAACATAGAACCCACTTTTGAACTGAATATGTAGTTTGTATTATCCGCCGAAGATGACAAAGCACACCAAACCACCTTCCCAATCACAACGACACTTTCTAAGCTGCTTCCTTAACTTTAAGACATTGTACTACGTAAAAAAAATTATTTTTCATCTTTATACTCATCAACGGGGTTTCTAGGATCCTGCACTAATCTTTTTCTTCATCTATTTGTCTGATTTGATTATGGATTCTACTCTCATAATGCATTACTAGACTTTTCATGCAGCCACCCCTTTTGAAAAGTTTGATACATATATCATGCGCAAATAGTTATGTTAATAAAATTTTCTTTAATTTGAATATTTATATCCTCCATGCCCTTACATGGGTTATCAATTATCATACATGTTCCTTATTTACTGAAGCTAATTATATTTTGTGAACGTTGGCATGCTAAGTCTTTCTATATTTTAATATTATTTATGACATGAATACTGAAATTACTTCATAATATCCATACCTGAATGATACTTAGTCTGAAGGTTAGACGATGAAGGGCATTTCCTTCTCCAATATTATGGGTGTTTGCATCCATGGAAGCCAAGTTCACGTGATGAACCCGTTTTAAGAATTCCAATAAGCTAATCAATATGTCAATTTGAGAAATTTGTCCTCTCACATTCACTTGCAAGTCCACCATTCGCTCTTCAGATGAGCTTGATTCTGGTACATGTGAAACTCGGACATTTAATCTTTCATTTGATGATAAACTAGCCATGGTTTCAGCAGTCGTTGTAGATTCTTTGGCTGGTAAAATTGATGTCAACTCTTGATTTCTTTTACTTAGTTTATCAACTTCAGCCATCAAAGAGCTCAATGTCTCCTTTGCTGTTGTTAGTATTGACGCTTTGTCTTTCTAACAAATTACCATTTTCAAAATCAAGCTAGGATTTAATTTGGAATGTATAACACATTTAAAAAAAGACAAAACCTGGTACAATATCTATATCGTGTTGTTCTCTACCTAAAATAAGTATTTCATCACGATAACTGTTGCTGTTATTAGGATAAAATGTCAATTTTGATTAAAGAAAAAAAGCAAATGTACTTACTGTATTTATGTTTTGTTAAAATAAAGGTACATGCACCATCATTGTATGCAATCTGCAAAATGCATTGCCTATAAAAGAACGTTGAATTGATCAATTTGTGTACCTTTGTTCCTGGAGGAAGTAGTGCTCTAAGTGCTTGGAAATTTTCATTTAATTTCTCACGCCTTCTTCTTTCTGATATCATATGATGAAGCTGGGTATTAGTGGGACGGGAAGTTGCTTGAATGCGTTCTCTCATTCTCATAAAATTTAAGCTTCTAAAAAATGCAAATGATCTATTCATAAGGCTTTGCCTTCTGAAATTGGACCCCATTTGGGGTGTCATATTGGGGCCTAAGTCTGGTCTATATCTTTGGAAAGCACTAGCTTCTGGATGCACAACAGAAGCATAAGGCAAATTTTGATGCTGATGAGAAGAAGGTGGAGATAGAACATGGAGGATTGCTCTCATGATTGCATCATTTTCTGATGTGGGGAACTGGGTTGGAGGGACTACTTGTGCCAATGCTTGGATGGCTTGGTGGTGTTGGCTAGTGGCTGTGTTTGGCACAGGTTGCATTGGGGGCACTACTCCTCCAAGGGTCTCTGGAAAGTGTGATTGAGAAGTGGCAGGAATACTGAATAGCAGAGATGAGTATTCAGGGCTTCCTGTGGATATTGATCTCAAAGAAGATGAAGATGATGAAGGTGGGTTTTGATCAATTTGTTGAGACTGTCTAGAAAAATCTTCAGGAAACAAACTCCTAAGTGCTGCTTGAATGTCAACCTTCATAGATAAGGAAAAAAGAAATTGTGGGAAATTAGAATTCAATTACAATACTGATTCATCTTTTGGCTAATGAAATGGCATTACATATCTTAATATGATGATATGTAAAGTTGCTTACTTGGGACATATTTAAGAAACCAAGCTCAATTTCCCCTTTGTTACACCCCATGAAAACAGCAGTCTGAGAAGCATAATTAAGGGCAAGCAATGACTTGACAAGATTAATCCTGGTTCATCATAACTAAAGCTTAGGAAACAAATATAAAGTATTTTCAGTGACAATAAACGAACCTTAATCCTTGCTTCCTGTGTAAAAACCAAAAACAATTTACCTTAGTAACATAGCCTTCATAAATAATTGCAAATAACATTGATTTAAACTTCGAAGTGAATTCTCTTTCAATTACCTGAAAGAATTGTGCTTGTATTTCTGTGGAGGCCAGTCTCAGAAGTTCTAATTGTTGCAACTCTACGTAAGGACGTTGATTCCTAAAAGCTAGTCCAGGAACACGGCTGAATGAAACAAACAAATCATATTTAAACATTTATTTTGTAGAAAAGAAGAAGAATTTGTTTATTATAACAGTCAAATGCAAAGAAGCATGTGAATTTACATTAAAAATTAGGGAGCATGATATCTAGCCTTACTCATCATTAACATCAAATGTTAAACTCCGGAACTGATTGAAAAGCCTTTGTGGTACAGTGCCCAAACTAGAGCTTGGTTGGTTGTTTCTTACATTGTAGAAGCCATCCAAGAAGGACAAGCGACTATGCCAAGAAAACAATAGAAGACCAAGTTGTAAGTCCAATAAACAAGCCTCAGAACTATGTTACTATATATATATGGAATAATGTGTACTATATCATGCATAAGTATACTTGGGTGAAATGGAATCATATTCCCATAGACAAATGTAACTGCAGCCAAAAGATTGCACTAGAGAGTGGATAAAATCAGTTCTGGCGGCTACAGGGAGGGAGAAGACACCTTCCATGGGGTGCAAGGAGCCTGATGCTAATACTTTTGCATTATATATGATCATGAGATCAAGAGTGTTATTGTTTTGTGTTTCTAATAATACCTTTTTTTCCCTCTCTATATGCCATTTGAATTGAATGGTATGAAATGCAATGTTTTGTGTGTGTGTGTGTATGTGTGTGAGGGAGGGAGTGGCTTGGCTTCATGGACAAAATAAACAAAGAAAAACCATATTATAGCGGTAGAAAGACGCTAGGTGCTGTAACTTGGGAGACAAATAATCCTCAATAGCTCATAAATAATTAACTATTGAAAATTTCAAGATGTTTATTCATGTGTGAAAGGAAAGAATGGATCAAAGGGAGAAAGGGTTTTGAAAAGTACTGAAGTAGGTGATACTATGTGGAAATGTATAGAATGAGACATGATATGAAGTGTGAAATTAAACCCAACGAAAGGAGTAGAAAATAAATAAAAGAAACGGTACCAAAAAGAGAATAATATATAAAAATAAAAGAAGCCCCACCTTCATATGGGTGTAGAGAAAATTGTCTTCCAGTTCCTGGGAAGTTGGTGTTTGAAAAGTAGTAGTAACAATCACTGAATGCATACATGAACATGTGAAGATCTAGAGAGATAGAGAGAGAGAGGGAACAAGAAATTGGGATGGTTTTAAGAATGGAAATGATGGAAAGAGAAAGCACGAAAGAAAAGTAGAGTAAGAATAGGAAGCAAATGCGGGGGAAGAAATTGAAGGTTGGAAAAGTAGTAAAGTCAAAGTCCATGCTTGAATGGTTTGAAAATTAGTCAAGGGTGGAAGGCACGGTGTTTCTTTCCACTTGACACCTGTTCAATTCTTTTTTAAAATTCTACTTCTCACTCTGCAATTTTATTATTTCCTTGCTTCCCCCAAACACCTTATTATTTTAAGCAGAGACATATAAGAGGAAAAATTAACCTTAGTCTATTGTTAATACTTCTTATAATAATACCAACTTGTCCTTATTAATTATTATGAGCTGTAGACTAAAGCTTCTGTGTGCCAAGAGATTATATAAACATGCTTAATAGAGGCAAATAAATCAACTATTTGTTTAACCATGATATTATATCGTAACTTTGACTATGACTTTTGTAGTTAATTTGGACTGCTAAACCAGGTGGAACTTTATTATTCAATGACTCTACTCGAGTTACATAGCTTACTTAGAATTTCGACTGTTAATTAATATAATACGATCGTATTTTAAAAATTATTTTTAATAAAAATAGTTTTATTTTATTTGTTAGTATGTAAATCAAGTGGTAACGTTGTCATTTAGGTTACCATTCTACCATACACTAATCTTAAGTTATGTTGAATGTTCACAAATGTAAGTTTTAGAATACAGCAGCCACGTTTGATTCTTGAATGTCCGTGAGCTTCTAAGTACCATTAGCTTCTTGTGTGGTGGGGTACAAAATATTACTTTTATATCAATTCTAGTATTTGTTTCAAATAAAAGAATTTAATAGTTTTTATTAATTATAAATTAAAGTGTTACTCTACTACTACTAGCATGGAAAATGTTGATAAATTAATACGAATGTTATAACGAATAAAATATTAAATTATATATAAAGAAAATGAAAAATTGGTAAATTCTTTGCAATATATTTACTGACATTATGTTTACCTTAATTTTACTTTACATCATGAAATTATACTAAAATATTTATTTTCTATTATACAAACAATTTAAATGATTCTTTTAATACGAACTTGCTAGAATGCAATAAACGATATAATATAACTATATAAACGATTGAAATTTTAAATATTTTTTTACAGATCTGATTTCTCTGGACATGTGCCAAGAATTGGAGTCTTATTTTTATTTAAGTAAGAATGAATTTGTCTAAGTAAATTCTAAGAAAATAACAAAAAATTAAGTAAATTTGATTGATTATATTTAAAATTTACTTAAGTTTTGTTTAGGTGTTTGGAGAGGGAGAGAAAGAGAGATTTTGAAGGGAAAAGGAGGAGAGAGAAAGAGACTTTTTTTATATTTAATATTAAAAAAAGAAGATGATAGGAGTTAATTATAAAATGAATATTATTATTTTTTATAACTTTTATTTTAAAAAAAATATTTTTTTCTCTAAATTAATAATTTTATTTTTTATATATATATATTTAAATTTAGAATCATAATTATAAAATAGAATAGGAGAAAAAAATATTCAAAAGAACTCAAAATATTAACATTAAAAAAAATTTCTAATTCAGTTGTAACTTAAAAATAAAGGTTAAACTCTAACATTTCTTTTTTCCTTTCTTCTCTCTTAAACGTAACATTACATCTAAACATAATTTTAAGTAAAAGCTTTTCACACAACCTCGACTTCTTTTTTCTCTTCTTTTTTCCTCAAGCCTTCCTCTCCACCCCACTCAACAACCACTAACTCCACTCCTTCTTATTATTCCCAACTTCTTTTTTCTTCTTCTATTGGTCAGCTCCATCTTTGAGCCTCTTTTCTCCTTCCTTTTGCTATTCCTATTCAACCTCTTCCTTTATTGTTGTGACAAATTTGTATAACAAATTTTAAATTTGTTTAAGTAAATTTTGTATACATTTTTTGTATTATTTTAAAATTTTGTTCAAGTAAATCTATTTTGTTTAAAGTAAAAATAAAACTAAATTTTTAATTTTTGTCATAAGAAGATTCAAATCCATTTTGTATGTAGGTTTATTTTATGCACCTACTTATGTGTCCCATTGTAAAATTTTATACATACATACATATTTAACATTTTACAAGGAAAGTACGTGTAAGAGTGTTAAAACAACGATGTGGATGAAACATTTTTCAATACTTACTTTCTTGAATTATGTTTTAGGTTGAGATGTGACATGAAACAAATGTCAAACCGCATTTGTAGTTTCTTTGTAATTTAGTGTGTATGTTAGGAAAAATAAATTTAAATAATTGTTTATTCTTAAAAAAATTTAAAACTTAATAAACAACAAAATTTCTTTAAAATATGTTAAACTAATATGTATCAAGTTAATATTTTTTAATTGTGTGATTATAATTATAGATAATAACCTATATATAACAAGCTTTATTTAAAAATTATAGAATTTAATTTTCAACAATATTAAAGGAAAAAAATTATGTATTTTTTTCTTTACGTTTTGTTAGTACTATTTATTAATAAAAATTAAAGTTTTATTTTATTAAAATATTTATATTTATTATTATTATTATAAATTATTGAGATAAAACTTTGATTTTGATTAATAAATAAGTACAGACTATACTTAAGTTTTGTCTAATATTATATTTTATATTTTTTAATAAAATCTTATTATTTTTTATTATATGTCATTTACGTTTAACAAAATCAAAAATTAATTAATCTTTACCTTTAAGTTGTACCAGCAAGCTAGTATTAATGACACAAATTATCACTGAGCTTCTGAGCATGAAATGATTTGAGTTTATCAATGACACTATCTTGAAATATAACAACAATGAAAAGATGTGGGAAATTTAAGAATAATAGATAGGTTTTGCTGCGACGATTTTGAGGTATAATGTGGATATTTTTATCTCTAATCACGTAACGGGTTTTGTGGGTATTTTATTCGAAAACGGAATTTCAGGATAATAATTACTTAATCGATACCTAATTCAAAAGAGTAATATTCATGTGACTTTGATTGGCACTGTTCCCAATATTGTCACAATGAAAAAGTGATGTTTTGAAACAATTTAAGGAATTTGAAAAAGGGAGAAAAGCAAAAGAGATGGATCAGGAGAAAGCAAATTAAGGTCAGTTAAAAAAAATTGAATGTTTCTTCTATGCTAAAAAGGAGATATGATGAAACATATGAAACATCGATCAAATATTGTCATTGTTTAAAGAGGGAGACAAAATAACAAAAGTAAACAATGCAAAGAAAGATAGCGAGAATAATGATGGTGTTGCCATTGCCACTGCAGAAAATTTTGCATCTATGATACGTATTTTGACTAAGGAAAATGTTTTTATGGACAATTTTTAGCAATGATTTTATGTTGTCTTTTTACTTGTTTTTAGTGTATTTTTGTGATACACATAAATAGAGGGGAAAAAAAGTAAGTGAATGATAAAAAAAATTATATACAATATCAAGTAACTTTTCATTGATTAAATAACAGAACTATTTGACTATTATTTGTTGTGGTGAGGCAAGCTAAATTAACTTGTTTACAGCGGTATATAATTATTTTCATGTGATTTTAAAGAAGGATTTTTATTTTTTTTGTTCTCATATTACTCTCGGAGGTGGGGTTTTAAATAAGGTTAATGGTGGGGTATGTGAAAAGTGATTAGCATAGTCACTAATTGCTTAGAATTAACGATTAGAAAAAGTAAAACTTGAAGAGTCAAACACACACCGGAAATGCATGCATCTGCATTTGATACTTTTGCTAGTGTTCATGATGATGGTTAAATTAGTACCATTGGTGTTCATTAGCCACGTTAATTAGTAATAAGGAGTTTGGTTGTTTAACAAAGAATCTAGTTTTGGGCAAATGTGTGTGGCAACTGTTGAACACTTGGCTGGGAAATAGAATAATCTTTTACAGGAACCATCGTCGACCTTGGAGAAAATTAAAGTTGCTTAGTTGTGCATTTAGATTAGTGACGACAAAAATTACTTGTAATTTATTATATCTTTATGATTAATAGTTCTCTACTTTAAAAAGAGAAAAAAAAAAAGTTCTCAGTTCAAGTTTAAGTAATTACTCATAAAAAATTATGAATATGGGTTGAGGTTTGAGTATTACTCTTATAATATTCACTCCGTTATATACTTTCTTTATATTAACATTGATATCATTTTATTAATTTGTAAAAAAAAAGACTTGTTTCAAAGAAGATGTTTCATTTAATTGAAATGTAAATAATGAGTTAAATCTAAATATATACTTAAGAATTAATTCATTAAGTATATATGAGTTCTGTTAAAGTTATCAGTGTGTGTCTAAATTGGGATATTGTAACTTTGAGTATCAAATTAATATGTGATGGAATTTAGGGATCAGAGACACTTGTTAAAGTTAAAATTTATATTTATTATTTTATAACATTTGAGATTAAATTAATGGATATATAGTACTATTTTAAAGATTCAATTGGTAAATTTAAAATATGTATTAGATGGCACTGCATCAGATGGCACTGCATCAGATAATGGTCCGATTGAGCCGATTTTATTGGCTAATTTTATTCAGCTTTTGGAACAATGACAGAAATTATTAGTTGAAATTTCTACTTAAAATAACGAATAAGTCAAATCTATGTCCGTCTACTTACTACAAATCATTCAATCAATCCAAACCATTTCTTATTCTTCTTCTTCTTCTTTTCTCTCATTCTTTTTATTTTTTTCGTTTTTCTTGAGATCAATCTTCATCACAGTAAAACACCAAAATTATATCATTATTGTCATGTCATGATAAGATTATGATAATATGGTAAATTATCTTAGTCAATTATCGGCGTAATCGTTTTGTAATAGCATAGTTAATAATTATATTTCTATTTACATATATAAGATAATTTTATAGATGTTTATATAAAGAGGATATAGTTATATTGATACTGCAATAAACTTCCTTCTTTCCCAATATTAGCTACTCACAATTTCTTGTCTTTGTTGACTGAGATCCATTGGAACCACCATTCTGACCATTTATTCTAGATATATTAATATCCCTCTAAGTTATTTGGCACTACTTGATAAGAAATCGACAGATAGTTGATTTATGTGAGACATTTAATTTTTAAAATAAAGTTTTAAATTTTAGTTTTATATATGAAAAAATATTATTAAAAATAATTTTATGATGTTATGAATATTTATAATTTTATAATGCTATAAAAAAATAATTGAAAGATATAGAGATGTGCAAACAAAATGAAAAGATTTACTATATTCATACTTGTTCTTAATAGTGAAACTTATAAAACCAATATACACGGAACACAACTTTTGCGTCAGTCCTACGCCAACTCTAATCGGGTTACAAAATTACATGAGTTATTGCTTAACTATGTTAATTTTCACGGTTTCAAAATATTATTTTTTATTTAGTTCCTTATTTAATTGTTTAAAATATTGTGAAATTATTTTAATTAGTTTTTATTAAACATTATAAAATTTTTAGTTCTTTAAAATGATAAACTAAAATAAAATTCACAATTCTCTTAACGACCTAAGTCTTAATAAAACAAAAGTTGTATGAATAAGAAACATTCAATGTCCACATTACTAATAATACTTAACTATTATTATATATAACATTATTTTAGATGTATATAGATTATTTTATACTCATCTAAAATGACTATTTTTAAATTAGTTCTTAATATTTTTTTTAAAAATAATTAAAATCAGTTTTCTAGTAAAGACAACAAAATTATTTCTAAATTAAATTTCTTCTAAAATGCTAAATCCGATAACATACAATCAACCATAATTAAGAATTGATCTTGGAGGAATGAATCTTTTGTGAGACAATTTTTGTGCTTTAAATTTTGTTAATAATGATCTTCGACAAACATAAACAACGAAAGTTGTCTTCTCTCAATCCTGAAAGAAAATCCTACATTAGAAGCAATAAATTTATCATTAGAAGATAAGTTTTATCATTAATGTTTTTTTTTAATTCTATAATGATAATGGCTCTACTTACATTTATGATTAATTCCTAATTAGTCTCCTTAGAGCACTGATAAAGAAATTAAAAAAATAGTATATTTTTATTAAAATTTACACTGAATAAATTATGAGAGAGTGGTTAGCATATGCCTACTTTTATTCATGTACAAAAACTAATTGTTAATTTCAACTCGTTTGAAGCATTATTGATACTCTAATTAAAGCTCTAGAATTTTTTATATTATTAAAAAATATTTACTATTCTTGATTTAGAACGCTAGAATATTATTTCATCCAAAGACTTATAAACTATTTGCTTTAATAGTTTGTTTAGATGACAAAATAAAATTAGGAGAAGAGAAATAAAGGACACATAAATAAAAGCATAAGAAATATAATATATGTAAAGTTAAAAATATATATTATTTGGATGAGTAGAAATAAGAGTAAAAATTAAAAAAATTAGATAAGTAATATATAAATAAATTATATAAAATAATAAAAAATAGTTTAATTAAATTAAAACTTTCAATATCATATTAAAAAAACTATTTAACAATAATAATAATATGCCATACCAAACACAAAACTGTGGCATTGATAGAGAGTACATAATACTCACAATCCACAGTTCTAAGAAACATTACATAAAACTAATAAAATTCTATTGTATTAATATATATAAATAAATAAGTATTGTAAAATTTAAATATTTTTATCTTATTCTATTTAAACATGTTAAATTTATCTTTTTGCATTGGTATTTTAGTATTAATGTAGTATAATGTTAAACCTCTAAGTAAAATAAGAAAATATTATGTGAGTTAATATTTTTAATCATTAGATATGCAAAGAATATGGATATTTGCTGATTTATGACTTTAAATTGAATAATTATTTATATCACTGTACAATGGATTCAAATAATATATTCGGTGTATCCATAAAAATCAAATATTTTTTTAAAAAAAATATTTATATGTTAGAAAAAATGATATTAATTAAACTCATTTTATTATAAATTGAGTTATATTTAACATTTACTCAACATTTGTAAAAGCTAAAAGTTTTATTTATTTATTTATTTATCATCAAAGCAACTATCATGGTTGTTTTTGTTTTCACAATATGTTTAGTCAATGCAAATATAATATAAATATAGGTGTGAGTTTTATAAACAAAAATATTTTCATTCATTATCTTAAGACAAGAAAAATGTGGTATAAATTATTAAAATTGAAATTCATGTTTAATCATTGAATGTACCATAATTTATTGATTTGCTTTTCACCAATGTATTAAACAACCCTAATTTTCTAAAAAATGTCCTCATTGGTATGTACATTTTGGATCCTCTTATAAGATAGGGATGTCTCTTAATTACCTTAAGGGATGGGCAACAAATAGAAGAATGGATTTTTTTTAACGAGTATAGTAATAGATTTTATTTTGGTTTTTGAATCAACTCAATACAATAAAGCTTAGTTATTGTTACAATAATAGATCCCTTTATGTGCTTTAACTGTCTAATATTGTCATTGCCCTTTGTTCTAATTTACAGAGGTGGAAGTGAACGTTTCTGTGCACGAAACTATTCCCTTTGAATTTGATGGCATTGGATTAATGATTACTGGTATTAACAGCATTGGATACCTCCTCTTTTTACACCATCACTTTCAATGGTAATAATATTCTCAAAGAAGAAGGTATCCCTATGAGAAGTTCTATATGTTTTGGCTTATGGTTGAATTTGAATAAATCTTGCCATAAATACTTATAAGAAAAAAAATACTAAAACATTAAAATAAATAATTTTTTCATACATAAGATGAAATTAATTTGTTTATCTTAACTTATTTTTGGATTAAATTGCATAAAATAACTTTTTTGTTAGCACAAAATATAACTTTAATATTAGGTAGAAAAATCATTTTAATTTTTATTTTATTTTATCTCATAAATTGTTATTAAAATTCTATTCAAATTGACTCTATTTACACAAATACGTAACATATTAATTATTTAATTTCTTAACAAGTATGTAAAAAAATATAATAAAAAAGTATACATTAAATATTTATCAAAAATACAAAAAATTAGGCTTTTATGTTTTTTATTTAGAAATTACAGAAATGTGAGTTATTTTGGCAAAATTACATAAATATATATTTTTTAGAAATTGTAATTGATAACTTTTGAGCACTTTTTTGTATTTTTTAATATTTAATTATTATTTTAAAAATTATTATTAGCGACTTTTATTTTTTAACACTTTATTATTTTTTATTTTTGAATTTTTATATTTATATTAAATATTGTCATAGAAAATTTTTAAACTTCATATTTTTATAATTTAAAAAAATATTATATTTTATGATATATAATTTCTAAATATCATATATAAAAAAATAATATGCATTTTAATAATAAAAATGAACTATCATTTATTAATTATTTATTATAGATTTTTAAACAAATGTTAAAAAAATTAATCACTTAGTGACATGGTGTGTGATTTGTCATAATTGATCTTACCCTTCAAAACAGGGAAGCTGGCAAAGGGGCATGAGTGGCGCCCAAGATGTAAGATCTTAAGTTCGGTGGGTTGTAGTGTTGTACGTTGTAGCCGTAATGTATGAATGTTCCTACGTACTTTCATGTGGCTGTGTCACTGTCATTAGCTCCTACAACTCCTAATAAAAGGTTCCTCATGTCATGTCCACCCATTCTATGACAAATCTACCGTTCATACGCACATCTCTTAGCATCAGTCTTCTTCCTGGGACCAGAGTCTTTTGTTGCCCAAAGAATTGACCCAATTTTCCGTAGTATGACTATTCTTTCCCCCATTTGTGTGTGCTGATCAAAAGTAGCAGCACAGCCACCATTTTAGAAGATGAATATGAAGACACCGTGAAGTTTGATAATAGCTTCACTATATTAGGGATCATTTTACTGTTGTATGGTTTTCACTGTTTAACTATTTTGAGTATTTTTTATTTTCGTTTCAAACTCTCTCAGATTATAGGTTATAAAAATGCATCTACTGTAACTTTTACCCTAATTATAATTTGGTTATTTTTAAAAGGAAACCTAATAACTTTATGTTCACATGTGCATGTGTTGTATATTATCATTTGAGCAAAGATACATTTGTATCACACATATTTTCAAAGGCTATTTAGCAGCATAAGAGTTATGCGTTTTTTAGGCATATCGTCTAAAAAGATTTATCTTTGATATTGCTAGATAAGGGAAAGTATTGCTAGAGATATAAATGAATCGAATTAAGTTAAATATTTAAAACTTTTAAGTTTGATTTATGAAAAAGAAATACAATATTTAAGTTTAATTAATTTGTTTAAACAGATTAAATTTAAAGATTAGAATTAAGTTCATAAAAGAATTTGACCTTGCAGTCTACTAATTAATTCATTTATAACCTGATTATATTTTATCAATTAAATAAATTTTTAAAATAATTTTAGGTTTATTAATTTATTATTTAATAGTCATTTTTATGTTAGAAAATTGAATAAGAGTTGGAAGGAAAAAATAAAGAAAGTTTTGGCCGCTACAAACGAAGGTTAGGACAAACTGAATTAGGTATCTCAAATTGTCAACTCTATAAGCAAGAAGAATGTAAATTTAAATCATCTAAGGTATTTTAAGCAAACTAATTAAGTAAATTTAAAGTTCATTCTCTCTCAAATTTGGATTAAGCTTACATTTAAATCCTAATATAATATCAAAGTTTAATAGAAAATTTTAAAATTAAGAAAAAGTTGAGTAAAAAACAAATCCTATGACATTAATTTTTTTTTTTTTAAAAAGAGTACAAATATAAGGCAATAAAAAGAAAAAAAAAATTTAAGGCAGCGGCATAAAGGCCAAAACATGAAGTATAAGCCTCAACTAAAAAAAAAGTGAAAATATATGTTTAGTTTATATAATTGACACTTATAAATTAGTCTTTACATTTTAAAAAATATTTTTTAATTTTTATATAAATGTTTTATTATATTTTAATCTTTTCTATTATTAACAATGTGATAATAATAATAATAATAAAAATATAATAAAATATACCAATAAAAATTGATTTAAATGAAAAGTAATTTAATATCGCTTAAGTAAAGTTTTAGATTTGAGTTAAAAAAATAAATATATAATAAAACATTCATATAAAAATTAAAATATAATTTTTTTAAATATAAAAATAAATTTATAAAATAATATTAATTATAAAAATTAAATATATTAAACTATTAAAAAATAGTTACAACTAGACTAAGTCTAGTTTAGTTGACTTTAAAAGAAGTGTTAGACAGTGAAAGTTTCACGTTAATGAATTTATAACCAATTAAAAGGTATAGAAGTAAGAAAAATATAAATCTAAGTAGTTTAAGTTATTTTAGACAAATAAATTAGTCAAATTTAAAGTTTACTCTTCCTCGATCTTAGATCAAATCCATGTCTAAATTCTAATAACTATTACTATTTGGATCATAACTTTAGCTACAAAATGAATGTGTACATTATGACAAACTATTCCTGACCTAAAACTTAAAGCTAAAACTTCTACGTTGGAGATGTATCCAAACTACTTTTGATCTTTTTGGTAAGTTGAAATCAGGTCAAAATGCCATGCAAGGTACATGCTTTTAATAATTTAGATATATCTTTGATCCTATTCGTATAAAAAATATTTAAAGGGTTCTATTAAACTTATTTGATCATCGCTCCTTGTTTTTTCTACAAAGTCTCTCACGGAGATAGCCATAAAAAAAATTAAGGGTTCAATTAATTTAAGAGATTCCGGAATTGTGGTTTAAATTTTGATATCTTGGTTTTAATTGTTGATTTCAAATGCATCTTTTTCTCACTTCTCAATTTTGGATCCAAATCTTGTAGGTATGATTATGATTGCTCTAAATCTGATTGGATTTAGGTTTGAGACTTTCAGAATTACAACAGAAATTAGGAATGATTGATTGATCTCAATTATGTTGAATCAATTGAGGCTAATTAGAAGGTTTTGGAACTTTGCATAAACCAACAAGGATCTAAAATATCTTTATGATTATAAATTAGTCTATGAAAAATGATAAAATTTCTTAGGTTGAAATATTAAAAAATTACAATTATGAAGTAATTCTAAATGTGATTTAGTGCATGTTTGAAATCCTTATAAAATTACGTTAACTTATATTTTAACGTAAGTAAAAGTTATAAGTTATAAAGTATAAATGAATTTACATTTAAAATGAATTTAAAGCAAACTAGCTTTAATAATCCCTTTGCTGTTGAAAATTCTATTTTCTTACTCAGTAGATTTGATAGCAGAACTGAGAGTAATCTTTAAAAGAATGAGCTAGATGTACCTTGTATACTGACACTGACACCTCATAAAATTATATACATCCTTCACACTATCACTGCTACTATGATTTTTACGTTCATTCAATCCATTCTATTAGCATAGGTAAAAGGCATTCACTGCTACTATCCTTCAATTAGTTCTTCATTTTCTGGGCCCAACCCTTTACCCGTTTGTGCTTGTCATAGCCCAATCCATATCCATCTACCACTTCCAGATTCTCCTACTCCAACCCTTCAACTGCTTGTGGATTCTAGTACCCCACCCCACCATTAACTACAGAAGATAATTATTGTATATCATTTAATACTGTAACTACATATTATACCTAAACATTCACCTCACATCTATTTTAAATTGTCTAATTCATGTCTCTTCCTTTATAGTTCGATTTCAGTTCAATGACAAATGAACCCACATGATGTATAATGAGTAACATGTTATTTCAATCTTTGAAATTATAAACTTTTGTTCTTAATTTTTTTAAATATTATTGGTCAAAATAAAACTGGGTGAAGAATTCAATGCTCTTACTAAAATTTTAAAAATAAAAGATTAAAAAGAGGATTTTATATAAAAAATTAAAATAAAAAAATTAGTAAATTTAGTAGCTTTAATATAAATTCATGCTTAACAGTAGAACTTTTGTATGTATTTCAAAATTTGGATTTAGAAAAATAATAGTTAATAGCAATAAATCAAAACATTAAAGTACATGCATAATAATATTTTTTTTAAAGTGTTGGTAAAAGATTTAATGCTTTTGATTTTGAGATGAAATTTAGTAACAAAAAATCTTAAGCTTGAGAAATATAAAAATAAGAAAGAACAAAGTCAGCAAGCAATTGAAAGATATTATTAAACGAAGATGTGATGTTTCTATTATATGACGATTTTATTTATAATTGATAATTTAAATATAAATAAAATTTACATTTGTTATATAAATATAAAATAAGAACACTTTTAGTTAAATAAAAGTGATATTTTTCAAACTTCAACTGAAACATCGGAATAGCAAAGTAGACATTCTTTCTTGTATAACTAACACATCTATGTTATTAGAACTGTTACATTTACTTTGGAAGAAAGCAAACTGAAGCCTCCCTCCCAAGTTAAAGATTCTGAGATGATTAACGGTCTTGATTACATCCTGCTCTTTGGGAATATATGTGAGAGAATCTTTGTATTTTTGTCTTTTCGTATGGCTCTTTGCTTCAACTTTTCTTGCATATTGCTTTGTCTTGAGATTTCAAATAGTTACTTTGCACTTGAGTCGGGTAAAATTGAAAAGATAAAAACATTAAAAAGGATATTTTATATGTAAACAAATTAAAAGAAATGCACCTCATAAACATAATACCACCTGCTACATTTCATTTTAAATCAACTCTCTTTTTATTTATATATTTTAGTTAATCTAAATAATATATATCCTTTATCCTCAACTTTATATTCTGTTTTTCTCCATTTCTTGTGCCCTATGTTTCATACCGAAAAGGAAATGGTGGGAATTCAAACACAGTGATCTGGAATCGGAGGTTAGGCATTTGCATTGAAACGCAGATTTCAACAACTGGAAGAGTGAATATGGCCCTGTCTCCACGTGAGTGAGTGAGTTTTTGTGAGATTCACCGTATTCACGGCATCAATGTTCGTTAACTTTTCAAATCATTTTGTTTTGCAGCTGTTGAGAGGCACAGAATGATAATACCCAACACGCAGGGTCAAAAACTCGTGGGCATATTGCATGAATCTGGAACTAGGGACATTGTCATCTTGTGTCATGGTTTTCGATGCTCTAAAGTTTGTTCCTTTCTTATACATTGAGTAATTACTTCACTACCCATTTATTCTCATTGCTTATTATTTTTTTCTCTTAGGACACCACCCTCATATTGAACCTTGCTGTTGCGCTGGAAAATGCCAAAATTAGTTCTTTCCGCTTTGACTTTTCTGGAAATGGGTAAGTTTATACTGTACCGATACATTGCTGAACTCAAGAGCCATTACTTCTCTAAGTTGTTATTTGAAAGGGAGTTTTTGAGAGGAAGGTCGGTGAGGACAATTTTTTCATTTTTAAATTAATTGAATTATGTCATTTATGATATAAAAAATAAATAAGTCATACATTATATTTCTGCTTACTTATTAATTTGTTTCTTTAATTTTAAAAATTATAAAATTAAAATATGTTTATATTTTTACCCTTCCTTCCAAAATCCTGATTCCCAAACAATCCCTAAAGATATTAAGCATGCATTCGTTTTCTAAGTGGCTTTACTTGTTACTGTATATGTTTGTGAAATTTTATTAGAATTATACTACTAAATCATAAGCTAAAAGCTGACAAATAGAGAAAGGTAGACCACACTCTCTTTATCTTGGTTGTTCTTTTGGAGCTATATATAGTGTTGAGATTATTCTCATTTCAAAGAACTTATCCTACTAGTGTGTTTTGTTGGATTTCTAGAGTTCTATAATAGGTGCAAGGTGAGTATTAAAAGCATGTGTTTTGAATACGTAAAATTTTGTTAATTTTTATTAATTTGGTCGTATGCATTTACTAAGGTGTTACTAATTGTGAATGCCAATGGCATTTATCATTTGATGGATGAATATGATCTATTATGATACCTGAAACAGCATAAAAATTATATTTCTCTCCCTCAAGTTGTGATTGCTTTGGTATTGGTTATATTGCTATCATCCTCAATGACTCAATTTCCCTATAATTTCAACATGGTATTACACTGTACCTTCCTAAGAGTGACCTAATACTGTCACTGTGTTAGATGCTTGGTTTCCAAAATATGAAACTCGTATGCCTGGTGTGAACTGGGTAGTAGTTTCTCCATTTACACTGCATATTCACATTACAAGTTACACATGCTAAAATTTCTGTCGTCTGATCTCCACCATTATCCTTGGTCCATTCTTTGTTTTGTCTGTAACATTAGCTGTTGCGTTTTCCTTCAAGGGAAAGTGAAGGTTCATTTCAGTATGGTAACTATTGGACAGAGGTTGATGATTTACATGCTGTAGCTCAACATTTCCACAAGTCAAATCGTGTAATCAGTGCAATTGTTGGTCATAGTAAAGGTAGGTTGACTTTTTATCCTTATCTGTAAGTGTTTTAACAAGGATAGGAAAGATAGATCTAGATATCATTTTAGTTATATGATTATCTGTTTTGATTTATATAATCATTCATTGATCATGTTCCATTATATACCTGAAAATTGATGAGAACTGTCCTTGTCAAATTGAGTTCTTGTCAACATGCTTTGGATGTTAAGACTGCAACCTTGAGTGATGCAATATGCAGAGAGTTGTGTAACTTTTGATATAAAGCAAGGTTCAGCCTTTATTTAATCGATACATAATGCCTAGCTGAAACTTCTAACATCAAAATAGTCAATACTTCAATTTGTGTATCTGAATTACTTGGCAAAACCATATAAAAATGAACTTGGTCAATATCTTTCACTTTATCATTGTTGTTATCTAGAATTAAATAAGCAAATATATCCTATAGATCTTTGCTATATTTCCTAAACCAGATGATTTATAGGAATAGGAATTAGGAAAGGGCTAAGGTTGATGAAAAATCCTATTCCATTGGGTGGTCATTGACTCATTACATTTCATTTGTAGTTGATGAAATCCAATGCATTAGTGTAGCTTCGGACCAATACATGATACATCTCAAATTCCCCACCCCTCCCCCTCCAAGTTTGCTTCCGTGATTGATCTATTATTAGTGGTTTCTGTATCTTGGCACAGGAGGTGATGTAGTGCTTCTGTATGCTTCAAAATATCATGACATTGAAACAGTTGTCAACCTCTCTGGGCGTTATGATCTGAAGGCAGGCATTGAAGAGCGCCTTGGAAAAGATTATTTAGAAAGAATTAGGAAAAATGGCTTCATTGATGTGAAGAAGAGGAGGTCAGGTAATCTTTCATTTACTCAGGCTTATATTTGAATGCCTGGCGTGAAGTACATGTTTTGAGAGATATATCAATACATTCAGTGTCTATTGCAGCTTGTTTTGTACTTGTTAAGAACCAAACCGTGGCTTCTTTTGCTTTACCTATTAACTTATACTAAAATTTGGAATTGGGGATTACTGTATCACGAACAAGAAGTTCTAGCTGAAATGCCCCTTAATTTACCCCAATTCGTTCTTTTAAATTATTGTAAGTTATAATAAAACGAACCCCTAAAGATGAAAAAAGGAAAGAAAATGTGAAGGGACAAAATGAAAAAACTAAGCAGTAATCATTGATGATTCTGTTCAATACTTGCATGGATAAAATGGCACATGACATGCCTTCCTGTACAATACTCTGTCACACACTGTTGTAGCAATCGGTTGTTGACTTATTCTATAATCATCTGAGGACATCTAGTGTTGCAGGAAGTTTCGATTTCCGTGTAACTGAGGAAAGTTTGATGGATCGCTTGGGAACAAATATGCATGAAGCATGCGTTCAGATTGACAGGGGATGCAGGTGAATGGAAAAGCATGTAGTGTGTTTCAAATTAATAATAGAAAATAAAAACGAAATAATTCTTCTTTGATTTTCAAGTTTCTTCGACAGAGAATTGGAAATTAATAAATTATTTTTTAAGTATCTTTTATCTTTGCTTTCCTGTTTGGCTTCTATTAGTAGCTGTAATTTATGTTGTAAATTGTGGACTTGGTGCTTCATAAGAACTCCTACCTATTTATTTTGTGACTTCGGGAAACTAAGGCAAAATGAGAGGATTTGCAAAGATTAGAAATATACTCTTGATATTACATAAAATGGGTTGCTTTGATTTTGATTTTTTGGGAAACCATTTAGTATGCAAATTTGTGAGGTATTGAATTCTAGGAGAAACTTTGTTTTGCAATGTCATAGTGGTACCACAAGCAACAATTCTTGATGAAGCTATGAATTTACCCCTATGCACGGATGTGCTAATATTGCAAAACACATCATACATGACAGGGTCTTTATAATTCATGGTTCTTCCGATACAATTATTCAAGTTGAAGATGCATTTGAGTTTTCCAAGATCATACAAAATCACAAGTTACACATCATTGAAGGAGCTGATCACGCATTCAGTAATCATCAAGAAGAGTTATCCTCAGTTGTTGTAAACTTCATAAAGGAAAACTTGCACCAGGACAAGAGTACCACTAGCTAGGCATCTATTCTTGCCAGCATATGTATGAACTCTTTGTTTATGAACGTTTTCCCAATGATATACTTGTGGTGCATCTTGCAGTTTCGTCCCAATTGATATATTATGTTAACAAATTGAGTTAACTTTGTTAAAAGATATTTTGATGCTCTTCTTAGTAGTTGAAATAAAAATATGATAAAATTAAAAAAATATATATCATAGAGGTCATTTTTTTAAAACGAATTTAGTTTTTTTACAGCGAGAATGTGAACTGAGATAAAGTATAACTATAATCATCGATTAAAAAATAACCGTCAAAGTTTGAATACTCAATACAAGTGCATGTAATTTATTTATGGCAATCTTAATTATTTTTAATTAATGATTATGTTTATATTTTACTTCTTTAAATTGTACCTTCTCAATATAGTGGAGTTAAATACCCAAAAACATGGATTTATGAGGATGGCACTGTTAATGGGCCATTAAATGCGTTAAGCTGGGCCAACATTTTTTTTATTCTAACTGTGACAAGATGGAAATCCACTCCAGAAGATAATTAACTTTAGCCCATTAACTATGTGTAAGCAAATTAAAGAAAGTTCAAATATTTGAAAAAAAAAAAAAAAGCCCTGCCCAAGGTCAAATTGAGTTTAGTAGAAGTGATTAGTGTTTTTATAAAGTGACCAATCATCTTTCATATTTTTGCAAATATACTCTCAAATTTAGTTCAGACCATGTGTTCAGAGGGTAAAAGTAACCATTAAGAAGTCATAAAAAGTTCTAAAATAAGTTTCTGAAATATTATTCTACAAGAATTAATTTTTAATTATTAAAATTTTTTTAATTTAATTATTTGAGCTTAGAAAAAATAAAATTAAGTAAGAACCAAAATTTAATTATAAAAATAATTTTAAATAAAAGCAAATAACACAACACACGTTTTGATTGAACTTATAGAAGAGAAACTTAGAGCGTATGAGTTTTTTCATTCAATCCTTTATGTTAATTTTCTATTTAACTCTAAATTTAATTTCCTTATAATTATCAATTATTCATACAAATATTATTAATAGTTAATACTCATGCAATAATAATATTCTTTTCTCTAAATTAACATCTACAATTGTCATGCAAGATATTAATTCAAGAAAGTATAAAACACGTATGAATTTGTTAATTTAATAATGATTGAAAGAGAAAAATTGGTTTGATCCACCTAATCATTTATCTCGTTTTATCCTATAGATCTATTAATTAATCGAAGTATGGTAGCTTGACAAAATAATTAATTATGATTATAATTATGCGCAATAGGATAAAAGCTAACCACGAACAAAAACCAAATATAGATTCAAACTTCAAAATTTCATAAATTCATAAACAATAATTTTTATAACCCTAACTATGGATTTAGTTACTCATGCTAAAGGAAAGAACTAGAACAATCATAAACAAAGTTATAAAGAAAAGCAAACTAGAATAAGATGAATTCTCTAAACTTTAAGTATAGTCGCTCGAAGCTCTAAATTTCGCCAAGAATATGCCAACAATATCATGCAACAGGATGAGATGAGAAGTGTATTAGAAAGCAAAACACAAGATGTAAAATGGTCTCCAGCAGATGCTTGAGGTCTCTCTTTTATAAGGTTTAAAAACTCTTAAAGGTTTTCATAATTGAGCTTCTTGCAGATGAGTACGACAGTGCAAGGCTTTAAACACGACTGCGCATGAGCTCAAAGCACCCCGTACTTGTTGAAAGGGTCTGGGCGTGCTGACTGCTGCGAAACTCTGACCTTCTATTAATTTAGCCTAAAATGCATCCAAAATTCACTTGTGACCTCTTCTTATTAAATTATACAATTAACATATAAATCAGTGTAAAACTTAAATAAAATAAAGATCAAATATAAATATGAGTTATAAAATAAGGCCCAAATATAGACTTATCACCATGTCTTATATATATATATTATCAATATCATATTTTTGCAAATATACACACATTTACAGGAGATATTTAGTATCTATTGAAGATTTACATGAATTTGAATTTGAATTTTTTTCTTCGTTGAAAGTGAAAAATATAAAAATAATGACTCTATCTCCATATGATTCTAAAATTCTCTCTTAAATTTAGAAAAGTAAGATAAAATTATCTTTTTTAAAAAACTTGCAAGTATTATAAACTGTTGATTAAGATTGAATGATTAAAAATACAAAATAGAAAATTAGTGATACAAATTAACTTTATTCTTTATTCCACTCTTAGTATAAATTATGATTCACAATATTGATGATTTCCAAATGACATAATTATTTATAAATAATATTTTTAAAAGAAATACAAAAAAATTAAAAAAAATTAAAATTTTAGACATATAATTTACATAAATTTGAGTTATATACTAAAAGTTATATTTTTTTAAAATTTACGAAGTTAAAAATAACAAAATTTAAAAATTTTCAGTATCTTTTATATTGATTCTCTTAATATAAAAAGTAACATTTTGTTTAAAAAAATTATTTTCTATATTAGTTCTGAGAGAACTAATATAAAAATTAAATGTCATGCTTTTTAAATATCAACAAATTTGAGTTTTACTTAACCAAAACAAAGTTCTAAATAAGACAATAATAAATACTTTTGCTAAATTAAAATAATATAGGTTATTTGTTGCATTATTCTTAGCTTTTCAATTTAGTTTTATTAAAAGAATGTGTCAATTTAAATTAATGAATTTTTTTAATTATCTCTTGTTGTACTTTACCTTCTCAATCAAATGGCTTTATTTTTTCCTACTCCAAGGATATTTTTTTTTTAAAAGTCCAATAATATGGATGTTAAAATCTCTTGTAATTCAAAATTTAGAAGATATAGTTGTTTGCGATTGTTGGTTCTATAATTTTGAATGAACCAAAAGTAAAAAATTGTCTTCTACCGTATTTGGAAAAAAGAACAACAAAGAAGAAAGACCTTTGGTGAGTTTTCAATGCCGAGAAATTGAAAGAAGGAGAGAAATAAAGAAAAAGGAGTGATGATTTACTCATTTGTTCTTCATTATTCACTCTATAACTTGTTATTACCTATAAAATTTACTTGAAAATTATTAAATTCTAACTATTTATTTATTACAAAATTAAATCAATGGTCTATAATTATTTACACTTTATTTATTAAAAAATATTGTTTTTGTGATTCTTTTATTTATTTAATTTAAGAAAGGATGTTAAAATCACCCTATTTTCTTGTACTAAATTGCTTTTTCAAATGGAACGTGTGAGCTCTTGGTATTACATGTTGTGACTAAATTCTTCATAAAATGACGAAATTCAACACGCATATTATGGGAGTATGTTACAACTAAGTTTAAGTTACAGAAAATGCATCTCTTACTTTAAAGCAACTCATGTTAGCATTGTCAACTGTACGCAATTTGCTTAAGAACCTTTTCTCTCAGAAAATAATTTGAAAAAGGATTCTAATCTAAAATGTTGAAATATATGTTAAAGATGCCTAGGTTTTGGCTACCCGTCAATTCTGTTTTCGTTTTCGGCATTCGGATTAGTTTGTGAAATTGGTTTATCATATGGTTTTCGTCATGCAAAGCGCAGATATGACTCAAGTAATATTAAATATCAAACAGAACCACCCTTATTTTCAACTATTTTTTCCCTAAAATGTTTATTGTAATAGAACATATGAGTAATGAAGATAATTAAAGAACACACACCTATATATATATATATATATATATATATATCAATATTTTATAACTAATTTAAGTGACATAATTAATGGTTTTTAAATTAGGAGTGTCTTCTAAGTTATACAAGTCATGACCTGGCAGAGAATTGAGAGTATAATATTTATATGTGCACGACAAAAAAAGGGTATTTATATGTACAAGCAATTAAAAGCTGATGTATTAAAACGACAATAAAGTTTAGATTGGAATATATGCTGGAATTATTTTAATGTTTTCTTAAGTTTTTAATTAATCGTACCTATAAACAATATGTTCATACAATAATTGCTCAAAACTTTAACCTTTAATGTCATAGCCAACCCCAAGTCTTTAACTAATGCTAATAAAAATGCTTTGTTAGATTAATTATGTCTCTAAGATACTTTTTTTGTAATAATTTTTAGCTCAACATTTCTGTGAGACTTTTTTCTTTGTGATCTTTTCGATTGTACAAAACGAAGTTTTGAAAAATGAATCAATTGATTTAATCAGTTCGACCTTAATCCGTTCAAATAACTAATCTAGAACCATTACCACATAAAACACTTTTTATGTCAATTAAAATTAACTTTTTATATTGATTTTTTTATCAATATAAAAATAATAATCGTAAATTTTGTACTTTTATATTGTAGTTTTAACCCATGTAAAAAGTGTAGAAATTGATCCGTTTTCTTTGCTTTGAAAGTTTCCAATACTTAAAGCAAAATGGGGAATGAGGGTGTGTGATGCTCACAATTATGGCTAGCATTAGCGCGTAGAGTGCGATAGTTCAAGCGAGTGGCTTATGGCTTAATGGTGAGGACGAGTTGATGATGTGGCGGCTGCTTAGGTTTGGTACGGTGGTGGCAAGTCTGTCTAGTTCGATAATGCGAGTTTGATGTTGGTCGATGGTGGTTTGCGATGAAAGCATGGTTGGTTTGTGTTCTATCCAGCTTGAAACTTACAGTGTTACGTGGTAGTGAGTTTTGAAATTGAAACACACAAATGTCCTTCCATTGCTTAGGGCATCTTTGGCAGTCAGGAAATAAGACTTTGATCCATCTTTAACTTGTATACACTAAATGAAGTGATAAGTTTTAACCTATTAGATGTAAATTAAATAAAAAATTTAAATTAAATATAATTTTTTTTAAAATTTACAAAACTGTAAAAAATCTTACTCAAATATATATATATATATATATATATATATATATATATATATATAATCCTTTATTCATGTGCGGTTATTATTGAGTGTGTTGAAAGAGAGCATTAGATGTTAAAATCTTTTGATAGTTAATTTTGATTTTTTATTAAATATTTGTAGATTAAAAAAATGACAAGTAACACATTAAATATTGTTAAATAAAATAATATTAAAACAACGCAAAAATAAATAAATAGAAGAATAGTAAGTACTCTTCTAACAAAGTTAGCAATCTTAAAGTTACCAAATACAACGAAATTAAATAAAAATAAATAAATCTTAAGATCAGATACTCTTCTAACCAAAAGAGTTTTTCTTTTTCTCTTCTTCTGATTAATATAAAGCCTAATAGTGAGTTAAACCATAAAGAACCAAAATCACAGCTTGAAACATGCCTCCTAACAAAAACATGTAATTGTAGCAACTGTTTATGACAACAATAGTTTGATAGTGGCATGGCAAAACTCCCCCAATGAAGGAGCAGCTCCAACAAATTCAGTTGCTGAGAAAGAATGTGACAAAAAAACAAAACAAAACAAAACAAGGATGATAACTAGTAAGATGCTAAATGAAGGTGTGATAACAATAATAAATGAATAACTTTTACATTGAAGAGAAAATAACATACGGGAAGGGGGCTCCCATAAGGGAGAGAACCCCTAAAAAAGTGCTCAACGAGAGGGGCAAATATATATATATATTCCTGAGTATAATTGACCATCATAAAACTCAAACTTTTCCATAAGATTCTACTTTAAAATTTTCTTTAACTTTTTACTACTTTCGCCTTTTGAGTGTGGTTGTAGAAGACATTCACTTATAATGGCCCCAAGCATCTAATTATTAGGTTAGGCTGTACCTATTTGGCTGTTGATTGAAGATTGGTTGTGATCCCAAAAGCAAAAGGAATCCCTCAGGTCAGCCAAATCCTCCAAAGTAAATTGATCTAAGCCCAAGCATCAAGCTAATTATATATAGCCACAAAATTCAAACTGTAACAAATCGGTAATTGTTTATACTTTTGAATTGAAGATGTTAGGTACGTAGCCAAGGGTGTGAAAGAGAATCGGCGGCAAACTTTAGGATTTGCGGAAAAGCGACGAGAAGTTACGATTTGGTTATGATTATATGGTATCATAATTTGATCAATAGTTATTCTTGTAAATTCTCTTCTCAACAAAGATATAATTCACAGCGTGTGAATGTTGGGATTTCGTGTCCTGGATTTTCCACAACAATAAGACATCGATCATAAAGCATGATCTACTCTGTAGGCGGCATGACAAGTCAACAAAATGATGAGGCTACTAACTTTTTTTGTCTCCTGGTTGCCTGTAAGCTGGAATTAAGTGTTACATGGCCTTTTTTGTATACAATTATGCACTTGTTTAATTAAATAAACTAACTTAGGTCCCTATTGAGGCCGCAAAGCACGTATGTTAACATAAAAGTGTAAAAGAAAAGTTTCACTTTATGGGGCAAAGATCAAAGTGACTTTATTATGGAATCTTGCCTAGCTTAATTAACAATTAATATAAGAAATGCAACCCTCTTATTGATAGTTAACTTATTGATAGTTAACAAGAACGACAACTAGATGAGGCTTACTTTAATTTAAAGGAACATTTTGATTAGTTTCAAGAACTCGTTGCTTAATACTTTGTCACAACAAAAGCACTCGTGGGTCTGTCTGATACCCCAAAAGCAAAAAGTTATTCCTATTCGATCCTACACTACTTTTATCTTCATTTTTTATTATTTGCTTAACATTCCAACGCATTTAAGATATTCGAATTTTTTCATACGAAATGTTAATATTTTAATGATGGTAATTACGTTGTACTAGTTATACCTTTTAGTGGAATACATAACACAAAGTAGAATAAAGCTATCAGATCGCACTACAAAGAGGAATATAAATCCTGAAATCTACAGTTTTTTGGCCTTGAATCCGGGGCACTTCATAATAACCTTCCCAAACTTTCAGAATAGGTACAAGTGACTAAGATATACAAAGCCATTTGCAGATGAAATGGCCAAATTAAGATTAGAGTATCTAAACATTGAGACATCAATACTGGTTCTATGTGCATTCGTTTACCATAGTGTATGTTGCTATATATAGACATTTTTCTTCTTATTTTCACTTTTAATGCTTTTTAGGCACTGCTATGATCTCTCTTGGCTGTTCCAATATCGTTTTATTAGTCTGATTAGGATCTGGTCACTCTGTAATTTGTTTGGATTTTAGTTTTTTAATTGAGAGATTGAATTAGAATTTTAGTTAAATGAGTATGTTTTATAAGATGTTCTAGCTTTAGGACGCAACTTCTTTTTTAACTTCTTGGCCTCCTTCTGTATTTTCCAAACTAAAAATGTGAGAAATTCTCAACAGAAGAAACTAAAATTGAGTGGTGGAAAAACTATTTTTTATATGGTATATAAATATTTACAACAGGCATTTAGATATTCTGTAAATTTAGTTTTATAATTTTTGTGGTCGTTGTTGCATTCCTTGTTTTGCAACGTAGCAATATTTTTTTTTTTCTGTATTCTTCTTGTGTAGTTGTTATTGACTTGATTCGATGATTATTTTATTTTTGCAGGAGAAAGAAGGAAAAAATTGAGAATCTAAAATTTCAATTTAAAATACACATTACTGCCACTTGGGTGTCGCTTTAGATACACTATAGTATTCCCAAATTCCACCCAAAAAATTAAGAGACGTAGCTATAGGTTCCGTTCCTTGGTTATCCTAATTATTCATGTCTAGACTCTCATAAAACATTTATTACACTTTATGGACTGCGATACCATTTGTTTAATGCTCTTGATTCTTTTTATAAGGAGCAATCAGTTACTTTCTTGTGTTCTCTAGTAAAGCAGCGTAATCTTTTGTACATAATTACGAAGAAGGATCTTGCAATGAAGATTATAGTATTTGAAGGCATTTGGCGTTATCATATCTATCTAGCAACCTACGATGATTGATTGTTGTGGCATACAGCTAGGACTCTCAATTTAGAACAATAATATTGTTCCTTGTTAACCTAGGATCTCAATTATTGCTAGAATGCCCCTGTACAAAATTAGGAAGGAAAATTGATTATTAAATAACAATTAACAAAGATAAAGAATCATTAATGCACCAAACACACTCATTGCCCATTAAGAACTAATATAGGATTAGAACGTGATAAAAATCGTCAACTCTTCGGTAGCTTCTAAACTACTAGTCTTTTTAATTAGTGATAGACAAAGTGAGGGACAGAGAGAGAGAGAGAAAGAAAGAAAGGTACAGCTAGCTGTGTGCATCTTTCACACATGATTTTGTCAACCTAACGTATCTAAGGTATGTGTAACCTGATCTATATATATGCCAAAGTCATGCAGCTTTTAACCCCACCCTCTTAACAAAAAAAAGTACAAAAGCTATCATCTGAAGTTTGGGTCCTATGTGTACACTTGTTCCAAGCCAGCTAGCTAACTGAGGTAGTACCACCATATATTACATCTTTTTATTAGTGAAAATATTTAAAAAAGCTAGTTTAATTGTTGTTGAAGATTCTTTGTCCAGGTGATAGAATCATTCTTGGATCAAACTGGTGTTTTCTTTCTAAGAAAGTTCTCCATTTAGGGCCAAAATGGTTCGCCCAATCTTCTTGTGTGCGATAGTGGGGAAGATATTGCTTAACCTTGATCCCAGCATCATTACAAAATTGCAAAATTTCTCTGTTTTGAGCATCATAGGCCTTCCAATTATCAAACCCACTAGAATGCAAAAATCCAACTGTGTAGAAGATATCCTCATCTGGTATTGATGCTGACATCCTGTTGTCCCACCTGAAAATTAGTCTCTAATTAGCTTTTTATTCTTTTTACAATATTAATCGAAAAGAAGTGAATGAGAAGTAGCATGTTAAAGAGAAAAAATGTACTTACAATAACAATACTATTTGGTACGAATAACTTTTTTTTATGAAAAATGTTATGAATAACTTTTTAATCAATCAACAGAGGAATAAGTATATATCCGTGGAAATAGAGAAAAAACTTTAAGAGAAGGAAGTTGTTTTAGGAGAGAGAAAATTCACTTTGGTATATTTAATGAAAAAAAAAAGTCGTACCAGTTAGCATTTTACTTCTAATAATAGCATAAATTGCGATTAGTTCAGTGCTTAATTACTTGTTTCTATTCATGGGGTAAACCAAGACAGGTCCTGTGGTGATGTTTCGTTTAAGGATGATATTCTTGAACACGCCCGAGTCAAAATCCAATATTTGAGATTTCGGTATAAACATATTAAGCCACGGATGAGGAACATCCCACAGTCCTTGTGACTGAAGCTTCAACTCTCCACTTCGGACTCTATTTAAGAACTCAACATAGGAGACATCTTTTTCATAGTAAAATCCAGGGATATAGTTTAGTCCTTGGAGCAAAACTTGGAGTTCCTACACAAACATAAAAATTAGAATATTATTACTATCTTCAATCTTTTACTACTTGTAAAAACTAAATAGTGAAAAGTTTAGCATTGAGTGTGCTAAGGGTTATTAAGGTGAGACAGAAAAATAAAAGTAGAAAAAAAAAAGGACACATCATCAAGGCAATTGCACATGAATAGAGATAGTACCTTGTCCACATTGTTTTCATTTTGGCCATCATAATATTTGGCAACTTCTAGGCAATAGAGGACGCTATGTTTAGTTACTAGCGAAATTATTCGGGGATGGTCGGCTAAAGGGAAGAAAGAAGATCTCCAATTATTTATGGGTCCCTGGTGCATTAGTAGCATCCCTTCCAAATAATCCAATGCAAAATTTTGTTTCCTTCCATCGATTGAGATTAATTGTTCCTGGTCTTTGGCAAAAGCAGAAAAGTCATTGTACAATAGTCTCACCCATTTAACCTGCCAATAAAAATTCACCATTAGTCGATACAATGTACTGATTAGGTCATTATCGTACTAATGAAAGACAATAATGAACGCATGATGACGGTTTATGCAATGAGTCCCATCAAATAGAAGGATAAAGTTGAATATGGTACTAGAGTACATTGTGTTCTTGCCTATTCTTCAAATGAATGATCTCACCAACTTCATCATAATGGAAACATATTTATAATGTATAGACCTAGACTTGCAAGTGTTTTCAAATAGCGTTGTTAGTTGAGTTTGATAAACGAAATAGAATTTGGATCGTTGACTAGAAAGGATAATATGAGCCTTTTTATTGGTACAAATGCTTATAAATATTTAATTTCAAATTTCAATAAATTCAAGCATATATATATATATATATATATATATATATATATATATATGTATATATCCAAACACGGATTTTCATGCCTTTTCAATTTCAAAAATCCACGTTATTCACCTTTAACTCATCTCGTTTTCTTTTGTATGCGACTTTCATGGATGACTAACATGCTCTAGCATAATGTCAAACTTAAATATGTGGGTGCCAAGTGCTAAGAAAATGATAACATAGTGCTTTCTGGACAAGGACATTTGATGCTTCCGTAAAGTGAGATGGTTGAACAATGTAAAACGTAGAATTGGCTTTACTATAGGAAGTGTTGGAGGAAGAAGCTACAAGACAAAAATCCTAGTCATTTCTCTAGATATAAACGTACCCTCTTCGGTGCTGGCGCAAGAGCAATTCTTGCCCTTGTTATAATTCCAAATTGTCCTAAGCCTCCAAGAACCGCGTGAAATAACTCCGAATTCGTCTCCGAAGAACAGGTCACAAAATCTCCTTTTCCTGAAACCAAACCAAAACTTGATTAAACATAGATTATAAAATATATTCTTGCATGCATGCACATATTTTTTAACTAATACTTTAAAATCTAACATTCTTTTTATTTATTATAATATAATTGATCAAATTAGACTTGGGCCAACAATATAATCCACTTATTCTAAAAAAGGAAAAAATTAATCAAGAATATCGGAGGCTATGACGGTGTGAACTGGCTCCATAATTAAGAAAAAATTCAAACATAGGCCGGTAAGCGCTGGCTAACATTCACCAAAATTGTAGACAAAAACTCCCTTAACAACGACTAATTCGGTATTACGTAAACAATAAAATAAAATCAAGTTAGGGAAATTTAGTTCCAATTTTTTAATAAAAAAGAAATTTTGCTAAAAAAATATAAAACCAAGCTTGAATACATGAATATTAATTCAAGACTACATCCAAAAGGAAACGTTTATAAAAGTACCAGAGGAAAAGACCCACTGAGCAACTCACCATTATACCCAATATTGGACAAAACAAAGTCATCCCGTTCCCATTATATATGGTTATAATTAAAAGAAAAAAAAATCAAGATTTAAAATAATTTCTAATGTATTACGTTTGTTAAATTTATAAAAATAAAAATGTTAGAGCATTCTAAAGCGTGACATTATACGACCTTGATTTTTTAAGCACTAATTTTCATCCTTATTTAAGAAACACTTATCTCTCTTTTTTTATTTCATTTCATCGAATGTATAATATATTATACTCGCTCCTCCAAAGTGTTTGATTATATATTGTAATTAAGGGGTTAAAAGTAAGCTTAATTAATTAAATTCATACCAGTGACAACATCCAATTGACGAACAGTGGTGATTTGAGGTCCATAGCGGAATGTTTGGCCACTGATGCCAGCATTGGAGAGAGTTCCTCCCACAGTTAAGTACAAGTAATCAGTCCAAGAAAGAGGTGCAAGTCCATGCTCAAGAGCTGTATTAAGCACATCAATCCACAATTGCTCCCCTCCAACATCAGCATAGTAACCAACCAAAGGGTCCACAGAGACCCTTATTCCAACCCCATTCTCTCCCTTTCTCAACCCCGCCATGTCCACCACCACACCCTCACGTGCCATCGCTTGTCCGCGAGTGGAGTGCCCTTCCCCTCTCGCCGCTATGCGCAAAGGGACAGAGCTATTGTACGACACCTTTATCAGCCTCACTATGTCGTACACCGATGATGGACGAAACACCGCTAATGGGACATCGCGTACGAGGTTGCCGTAGTCCTTTGAAGCTCCTTCCAGGGCTTCAGGGTCGTAACGGAGCGCGTTTGATAGCTTTTCCTCCACAGTGGTTAACTCTTGGGGGAGCAGAGCTTTGTTCCATTGCTCCGTTTTTCCCACTGTGGAGATCAAACGTGTTATGGTTATTAGTAGGAGAATGAAGTATGTGGGAAACGGGTAGTTCTCAACCATTTTGGTTTGTTTGGACTTAATTTGGAGAGAATAAGAAGAGAGAAGTGATTATGGGTCTTTGTTAACGGTGGTGGTGGCCTTTTTCTCTTTGTTGTTGATGTGTTGTAAAGGAGGTGGAGGAGGTAGGGCTATATATAGACTAGAAGCGGGCTTTGCATGATAAAGAAGGAGAAAAATATTTGAGAAACACAGAGGGGAGGGAGAGAATCTTTTGTCTTTTTGAGTTAAAGATTTAGAAAGAGGTGATTTAGTTATAAGGAAAATGTCTCACATGCCCTTTTAAAATGGGAAAATATTTCTTTTAGATATAAGGAGGTGTATATATTAAGTGAAATACGAAGACAAGAGAGAAAAGGAATATGTATAATAAGTGATGTGCTGTAAAAAGAAAAGGGGTAGAATGAAATAAAAGGTTTTAAATGAGAGTATTTATAAATTAAAATTATTTAAGACATTGGCCTTGTTAAGGAGTGTTCAAATATATTATTTAAGAAATTAAAAATATTACAAAAAAAATATGCTAAATATGAATTAAAATTGAGATTGAAATATATTAAAAATATTTTTAATAAAAAATTTCACTTAAAATACTAATTAGCATTTATCTTAAAGTAAAAAGAAATAAAAAAGAAAAAACAATAAATGTAACACAAAATAATAGAAAATGGAGAAAAATAGAATAAGTGAATATAAAAAAATACTGGTATGAGAAATTAGAATCAATATTTTTAAAGTTGAATTGAAGTGGAAGAGTACTTTTACTTATTATGTAATTTTATATGAAAAGTATAAAAATAAATCATATGTACGTCTGATAAGAAATAAAAATAAATAAAAACTAAACAATAATGGTATTTTACATTTTTATTCTTTTACGTTAATCTTACACTTTTTTTATGATAAGAAAAGAGGAGACAAAAACTTTAATATGTTTTGCTCTATTTTTCACGAGGATAAGTATAGTAGCAGTGTGAATAAATGAAGGTGTGAGAGAAAAATTATTCAAAACCAAGTTGTACGTCGTGCAAATTTTGGAAGGGATGACTAAATGTCAAATTCAAAGATACGATCGAAGGTCCAGAGATTATATTTGCCCTTCCTTCTGAAACGTCATGAAGTATTTGTAAAATAAATACATTAAATAAAGCAATTAATGAAGTGTTTGGCCTTCCTATTGGTTTAGCTATGATTGTGTTTATATGTGCATCGTCATCGTGATCACGAAGATTCCCAGCAATCGAACCCACAACCTTCTTCCATCGTTGGCCTTTAATTTACCTAGTAAAGAAAAACATATATCTTGAACCGTTGGATTGTAATCTCATGGTCAAAGATTGGTCAAGTTTGGTCAATTCATACACATTACACTGTTCCTATTATATATAACAATTGGAATTTCCAATTTTAGGGGATTAATGAGAGGGAGTCAAAATTAGGTAATTATCAAAAGGATCTCCCTAGATTTTCTTTCCGGGACCATATGACTTCTCATGGATCAAACTATATTGCTTTCAACTTTAATTTCTAATTCATGGAAGGGCAATGTCAATGGAAACTGAGGGAGACATCGCACCGGATTTTCTTTGGGCCAAGATTTTGTTAGAGAGCTTGATCTAATCCCAACATGTAATAAACAATGAAAAGTATAGCTAACCGTAACACAAAAATGTGCCTGTCTTGCAACAGATAAGTCATTTGAATGTCTACAACATGACACGATTTTCTCTCCTCTTTTTTCTTTTAGATTTAACATGTTCTAAGCCAAACAAAACAATGATAGATACAATGGAATTATTAAATTGCTAAGGGGGAATCCAATAATTAATTTGTATTGGCTACTGATTGAACTACACCTAATTTCCCAATTGCTCTCGCCAAACCTTACGTGGTGAGTGAAGCATGCACTCTATCAGAATATAGGAAGAAAACAATGACATGCTAAGCACACGCAAGAGAATCCATCGAACTGGTTAGTATAATAATTTAATATGGCTACCTTTCAGGGGGTGTTCTAGTGGGTGATACATATATTTAAGTATAAATGTAAGAATAATTCGAACTATATAAAATATATGTACCGAATTATTCTTTTAAATAGGCAATGCAAGTGTATGATCCAAGGTCCTAAACAAAGACTTTGATTGGGAGTGGAAACAACAAAGGGCGTTCAAAAACAATCTTTGACCTATAGATCTCGCAGGTAGGAGGAGCTATCATACACCAAGACCCTCCACCAGGTTCTGTAGAACCATATTCTACTAATGCTTCAAATTAAAGATTGCAATCTTTGACGATACATATGTTTCATGCATGACTAATAAATGCTAAAAAGAAAAAAGAAGACGACTTCAAATGTTACGGGTTCATTATTAACCGAAACGGATAGAACCAATGGAAATTGAAAGGTGTTCCATGTAACTCATGTTAGAGATACTCAAATCAAGGACTTGATGGGAACAACTCTATATACCTTGACCCATGTTCAAACAGCGATAGTTAGGTCTTCTACCTAACAAAACGAATATCTCCTTATCTCTTCAAAAGAAGGGGGAAAAAATAATGGCACCAAAAGGAAAAGAGTCACTCTTTGTAAAGTAAATTTTGTTGTTCGCAACATATGTACCATAACAAAATTTCATATCCTTTGTTGTGTAGGTCCACCATCTGTGTCTCGGAAATGTTTGGTAAAATTCAAATTCAACTGGAATAGAATAGAGATGTAATATGTTGCCACCATCAGCGACTGAGATTGAATATTCTACACTTTTTCTAGTGTTTTATCATAAGCAATACATTACACGTGCTCGCCAATATTCCGATCAATCCCTATAATGGCACTAGTAAAGCCATAATCATAATTATATTTTAGAAGAAAACTCCAAATTCGTGCTTCGAAAATTTAGGGCGAAAAGTTTTAATTTCTGATCAATAATACAAAATCACATACCCATTTTTGAAAATCATAATATTATTCATGCATATTAATCTTTAAGCTCCAGACACAATCATTTCTGACAAAGACTAATATATATGATGCATATTTGTAATTTTTAAAAATAAGTCAAAATTTCAATACTTTTAAATATTGATGTATTCACCATAAAATTCTAGTTTCATTATTTGAATAATAAAAAATTGACACTCTGTATAATCTTTTTTATTTCTTAAAATTTTATTTCAAAATTAAAAAATATTATTTATAACACTTATTTGTTTTAAAATTATGAACCTCAATTCTTGTAATTTTTCAATAAACAAATGTATCATTCAAATGCACATCTCAATTTGATACTCAACTTGAATTAAACAGAGACATATAATATTAAAATTTTGGATGAACAAGTTTAAAAACTTGGATTAAAATAGACACAAAGCGTGCATGAATGTGAGAAAATGGAAAAAAGAAGGGTAAGGAGTAGTACCCTAAACCGTGCAGAGGAGTGGGAGGGGGAGAGAGAGGGGGGGGTTGTGGGGGGACTGTTTGTAAGATATTGAAGATCTTTATGGGGATCCAAGCCAGGCAGAACAGAGAAGCAATCAGATCACGTGGTCCAAGAAACAACAAAAGCAAACAGCTTTTACATTCCACAGTGCTGAAAACACCATCGTATCCATGTCACTTTGATTGGAAGATAGTGCTATAAGCAATATACGGCCGTACGTGCATGGAATTTGAGGAAGTACTATGTGACAGAGAGCATAGATGTCTCTTATCTCTGTATTTTCATCCCATCACGTTGCTTCATCTCAACATTCATTAATCGCTTGCTGTCATTTTTTTTATTTCACTCTACATTATGTTTAGTGGTTAGTGGAGCTCACACAGTGGCTGTTCAGGTGTTCAGTGACATTGTAACAACTAATCATCCAAGTCCTTTGAACCAGACACCCCACCCCATTTCCTGTGACTATATCAACAACTATCTTTCAATTCAATGTTTATTTTTAAGTGTCATTTATGTGGCAATATTAAGAGTATATTTTGTCACCATCTACCACCATGTCTCGTTTCTCACACTCTTATCCCATTCAATTGATTGACGTCTGTGTTGTCTCAATTATGATATGATTGACATTTCATCGGTCAATTAACAATCCTTTGTAAAACTTATTAGTGTTTTATTAAATCATCAGTCCCGTTAAAGACAACCCCTCCCTTTTGATACCATGTACATAATCTAGTTTTTAGTAGCACTACTTTATTAATACTCAAGTCATGTTCAATGTTCTCAAATGAACCTGGATCATGTAAACTCTGTAAATTAAAAAAAAAAATAGAATGAAACAAAAAACAATTATTTTTTTTAATGGAATTAGACAGATATTTTATTTTTATTTTGAAAGACACTCCAATTGAAGCCAACTAATTTTAAATATATTTTTATTTACTTCGATAAAATAATATGTATTACACTATCGTAGGTAAAAATTTACAAATTTGAACAATAAGTTATGATTTAAATATATTGTTCGTATATTCTTACGAATGTTATTGATAATATATTAACTAAATATGAATTATGTGATGAGACTCCTAATAGTTTGAATTAGTTTTCAGTGGCTGGATGTTATTGGGTATACTCCTGTACTTGGATTGTGTACAGAAACTCAAGTCCTGTATCATTTCTTTTTTTTTTCTTTAATAAAACTTCATATGGTTTATTAGAAAATTTCTTAAGACTTGTGATATGATGTGTATTTGATATAATTAATATTTCTTTTTAAAAAATCAAAATTTCGATCTAATTCAAACCTTTATATGATTGAATTGGATTGCACTTCAATCCAAAATAATTAAATGGTAAACCAATAAAATATCAAATTATTTTTTTAAGCCAAAATAATTTTGTACTGTTGTGAGAATTTATAAGATAGATAATATATAAAATAATAATCAAATTTATTGCTTTCAATATTAATTTATTCATTCATAAAAATATTATTTTGATTTTAATGTTTGGTTTTTTAACTAAAACAAATTAGTGACTGTATTTGGAAAAACTTATTTCAAGTCCTGAAAGTATATATCTTAAAATGGATGAGGTTAATGAGGTTATTTTGTAATGAGTGATTAAGGTGAGTATTTGTTCTAAGAAAAATATGAAGTGTCTGGCGTGCGCATTTGATTTAACTGCCACCTATTAACGAAGAGGAATTTAGTGTGCGGTCGGTTCCCACCTGCCTAACGAGGAGGAACAAGGAACACACACAACTATTCATTTTCATATTCATATTAATCACCACTATTTCAGCCCCACCAATCAATTATTGTTATACCCTAATTCTTGCTTCACCCTATTGCAAAAAATACACGTGTCATTTACTTAACAAACAATAAATATTAAATACTATGCCAATTTTTATTTAATAAAAATAATTTATTAATATTTATATTGATAAGTAATGCATTATATTAATATTCCACATATTAATATTTTTACTAATTATTTTTAAAAATAATGTTTTGGAAACACTCTTCGTATGCCTGTTATAGTTAAAAACTAAGTATAAAAGAAAAGGAGAGAGAGAAGTTTACAAACAACAAATTAGTGATTGCACATAGGTTATTTGTCAAGAATTTATCTAGCTGCCGAAGTGTTGCTAGTTGAAATATAGGTCTTAGTAAGAAATTTAAAAGAACAATTTTATTAAAAAATTTGAATAAAACTTTTTTTTCTAATTTTTAAACTAATAACTAAAAGACATTGTTTAGTATTTGTGTTAAATTGTAGGCCAAATATTTCCCATTGTAGCGAATAAATGGTTTGTATAGTGATATTATGTCCAGCATTAGCTTCATATTTTATTGTTTTGTCGCTTGGCACACAATAAAGGAAGGAGAATTGATGATTCATGTGCAGTAACCGAAACCGAAGGAGGTAAAAGAGTTGTGTAATGTTGGCTAATAATACGCAATGTAATGATTAGCTCAGAATATAGTGTCTACTCTTTTTGAACACTATGATTGTAACGGACAAGCTGGGTAGTCTTTGCAGCAAGCACGAGTGATTGACAATATGCTTCCAACTTAAATACCCTTTGCATTTTTGAATCCGATTAGCTATGATACTTGCATCAAATTAATCAAACCATTATGTTCTCTGTTTATTTATGCCCATCAATTTGTGTTTCAGGGAATTTCTGCCCTCCAAATCATTAATGCTGCAGAGGTATCATTCCAATGGAGCCTCCTTGCACTGTGGAGTTAATAACCATCCAAACTATGCTTTTTCTACACAAATATCATTTCGCTTTTCTTCTTTAAGTGTTATATTCTCTATCCAGACTATTTTATAACCCCTTTGCTACACATGAATAAACACTCTATTTAATATCTTAATTAAACGTTTAGTTTATAAATTCTTATTTATTATATCATAAGTTTAATAATAAATTAATAGTGTTAAGTTAAAAACAATGAATTATGGGTTATTTTTATAAATTATGTACATATTCTTCCATACATACTAAAAGATGATAATTACTAAAGGAGGTTAGTTATAAGAAAAGGGTTACTTTTCATAAAGTGCCAAATTATTATTTAATTCTTAATAAAAAGAAGCATTCACGTTTAGTATTTTACTATACTTTGACTAAAATTATCCCTTATAACAATGCTTGTAAGAAACTCAACGATTGGTAAATTACCTTTAAAACCAAATTTAAACAAATTCATTTCAACTTTAATACAATACTATGAGTCAAGAAAAAAAGGACAGATGGGTTGGTGAAATAAATAGGAAAGAATAACTGAAATAGTCTGAGATCATACAACATTTTTCTCACTTTAAACTGAAAGAAAAGATAATTTACTTTCTAAACTTTACTCACATCTATTTATCTCTCCCATTTACATGACCTTACTTTCTAAACTTTACATTAATTCTTTTTTCTTCTATTTAGACAGATAAAAACACTATTTTTTTCTCTTATACATTTTTTTTTCTTCATTCAATCTAAACAACTTAAAAATCTTCATATTTTCTGCTTAATGTTTCTTTTGTCTTACTTCTATGCATCATATTTCTTTTTTTTTTCTACTTCATTTCATATAATTTAAGAGTTTAATTTTAACCTCTAAAACAATCATTTGATCACATAAGTACATATTAAAAAGTTTATCAAAATAAAATTTATTTCTTTAAAAAAATACCTATATTTTATTGTTATACACTCTTATTTTATAAATTACGCCCTTCCCTCTCCAAAAAATTAATACACTCTAATTTATTTCTGTGTGGATGAGTCTGTTTGTTAGGGCAAGCAATTATAAATGAATATTAAATTGTGAATTTTTACAATTTTAATAAATGAAATGATATTTTAAACACATGCAATCGACTACGGAATCTCATTCAAAGTTTTCATTTTATTTTCTAAAATCTATAAAGTTAAAAATAAAAATTCAAAATTAGATTTTGAAAGTTTAAAAAGAGAGAAAAAAAATTGATCTTAAGAGATCCCGTCACATTAAAAACGAAGTACATTGTAGCACATATTAATTATTAGTCTTACTAAAAGAGGAGAGCATAAATGTTAGAATAAAAGGAGAGGGCAACATAACTTAAGTATTTCTTAATGAATGAGATAATAATTTACTCTAAAATGTTTAATTATAATAAAAAATTATTTAAAAATTTAAATTCTGTTTGTAATAATAATAATAATAATAATAGTATCGGCTGACATGTATGAATTATTTTAGTTAGGATTATTTTTGAGAAATAATTTTTTAAATAGTAAAAAGAAATATATATATATATATATATATATATATATATATATTTGTAATGACAATTAATGAACCAAACGCATGCAATAATATGTATCATTCACTCTTTTGAGTCATTTGAGTAAAAGTTTCATATAATTTTAATCTCTATTCATCTCAGTTATAACGGAGAAACCTATGCTCCAAAACAATCATATTAATCATTAACTGTAAATAATTGGATTAGAATACTTCATTTTACCTTTTTTCAAAGTCCAATCCACAGGCGACACATCCCACGACAGGATTAGAATACCAAAAGGTCCCATTCCCCAGGACACAAGTCGATCCATTGCTAGCAATAGGAAGTACATACATGGGTACTATGATTTCTGTCTTGAAAATGGATGTTATTCACACCTGTGGAGGGTTTACACTTAGTAAGAGATAAACATAAAAATAAATGAAATAAAAATAGTGATGGGCAATTTAATAAAATAAAAAAAATAGGACAAAAAAAAAAGAAATCATATTTCTTTATATTTGTTACTCATGATTTTTTATAAGAATGCACATTCTTTTGTTAAACAAGTATAAAAATTGATTTTTGAAGGATAAACCAAACTGCTTATAGAGTCCTTGCTCACTTGCATTCGTGGTGTGTTTTAAAGAGTTTGCAGAGTTTATGAAAATCATTTATGATTTTTATATATTTTTTAAATTTATTTTAATCATTTTTTATGTAATTTATTAAAATATTTTTAATTTATATTTATAAATTTTATAATCAAATTAGTAATATAAATCTCTTATACAATAAAAAATTATTAATTAAATACTCAATTAAATCGTTGGGCAAACACATCATTTGAATGACCAGCTAGCAGAAACGCGCAGTTTGCACTAGAAAACATTTCGATTTCACTTTGCTTGAAGTCCAAATTTCCAATATATATATATATATATATATATATATATATATACATCACAATGTCATATATAAAAGAAAATAATACCCACAAATCCACAATGAATATTCTTCTTGGGTTAAAGAGATTGGTAAACTGTCCACATTGTAGAAAATCTGAACTGTATCCTTGGGTTTAATGACCATATCTTTCCAAAGATTCTGCGTTGTTGTGTAGTCAATTCCCAAGGTAATGCCCATCAGTTAGGAGCCATAGTGTTCCCACCATTTCCAAGCTCCTTGCCTATTCTTCTAATGGCAAGAGGGTGACAACTGAAATCTTCTTAATTGTATGGAGCAACAAACAACAAATCTCATACGAAATGACATTAGAGATTTAAGTTTGGTCGAGTTGTGATTGTGGCGTTGTTTTTTCTGGGGATCTCATTTTCAAACTGAAGCATGCAAGATCGAGAAGCAAAAGCCTTGTTTTTTAGATCGAATGTTTTTTCTGGCCTTGTCTTCTTGCAATTAATAATGTTTACGAAGGTTCCTATTTTTATTAGACATATAAAAATGTTTATGAATCCTGGTCGGATCTACATGGTGTAATATGGGCGCACATGCTTCTACACAACTTTAGTTTTCATAAAATTTAATATTACATGGTTAGATTAATATTCTTTAAGTCACGTTTAACTATTTCTACAATTTAATATTCTTTTTATATGCCGTAAGAAATGCTATTTTATTTTTATTATTTAAAATTTATGAGTTTATCAACTTCATATTTTTTGGAATCATGATTTCTGCTATTGTACATGTTTAGAAATATGCAAAAAAAAAAAAAAACTGTAAATATGAATTTAATACAGTTGAAATAATTAAGCTTGCATTTAATTGTAATAAGCATTAAACTCACTTGAATTGAGTTACTTTAATTGGAAGATTCAAATTATGCACCCTAAAATAAAATACAAAGATGTGTTCATAAAGAATTCGTAATCTTAATTATAGTAAATTACAAGCTTTACAATTATTAGTTGTAAAACCAGAAAAAAAATGTCAAAAGAATTTTTAGGATAAAAATATTATACTTATATAGATTTAAGCTTTATTTTAATAATGTGCATATTAACCTTTATTAAAAATTCTTGTTACATAAGTTATAAAGTAAAGTTTTAATTTTAACTAAAAAAACCTTAAAAGCACATTTATCATTAAATTTAGTAGAAACCTGAGATGTGGGGGTAGGGAAGGAATTAACAAGTATAATGACGAGCTTATAAATAATATTGATCTGACCGGTGTTTATTTTTATTATTAATGCTTTGTTTAGTTTAGATATGAGGGGAAGATGTGAGAAAGGAAAATAAAAATAAAAAGGGAGGATAAAAGGAAAAAAAAGAAAGTTAAGGTTTTTACTATTTTTTTAAAAAAATATTTCATAAATGATAAATTTAATGAAGTTTTAAAAACAAGTTTCAAAATGTACATTTAGAAACAAGTTAAAAATGATTCGGAAAACATTCTTTTGTTCTCAAGGTGGTAATTGTGTAAATGAGTCAATGCATGAATGGCAATTTTGTAACAAAAAAATGAATTTGGAACACCATGAATCCAATTGTAACCTCTCATCCTGTTCTTTCATCTACCAATCCCTCATGCAGAATCAAAACATGTATCAAGAAGAGGCCCATGGCCACAACATTGAACACAACATGTGCTGGTACAATGTCATAACATCTCGAACAAAACCAAGAAATCTCATCCAAAATTCAAATCGACAACAACACTTACGACAACATCTCTAGCAACAACCAAACGAGCCCAGAAAACAAGCCCCCTCTGTCTTCCATGCCGACGACTTGCTTTCAACCTTATCAGCATTTGTCGACACAACATAAGAAAACTATTGTGCCACCCATGCATTTTACTGCCACCACAACCAAGACCCATCAAGCCCCCACAACTATATGTGACTCCTAACCTCTGTTCATGAATCGCCATGTGGTCCACAACCTGATTCCCAACAAATATCCATGACAATATACGATGATGACCATTTTCTAGGAAAGATATGTCACTGACACCCCTAGCTTGAAACTGTTTAAAAAACATGCAAATCTTCGGACAACCTTGAAACAGGTTTTAAAGTTTATTTGAAAAATAATTTTGAAACACGAAACAAGAAAAAAAAAACTAAAATCAAATCTAACAGATCCGGCTTTTTCCTTTCTTTTTGTTTAGTTAAAAAAGTTAATTTTGTTAAATATATTTTCATATTCTTTTAATATATAATTTTCTCTCTACTTTAAGAATTTTTTTAAAGTCCCACTTGTATTTTAATAGGTCTTCTTACAATTTTACTTAAAGTTTAATCAAGTAGTTATTTTATTTAAAGTTTAAAAAATACTTTAAATTATGACATTTACCTAAAAAGTAGTGGACATATTTTATCACCTTTGCCTTATATAATTGATAATATCTCCCAAACTAGCAATAACATTAAATTTTTTGGTCGAGATAAAACTTTTGTTGAATAGTTATTTTGATACGAAAGACTTTAGTAATGTTAGGGGGAAACGCCACCGTGGTGTTCTTGAATTATTTTAGGAGAACATCTTAGGTCTAGAGTGAAAAAATCTCTAAATATTAATACAAATGATAAAATGGAAGTCAAGAGAAAGGTTTCATATGCTTTCATTATTTTTGTCGATAACTCAATTTTATACTAAGTATACTTTTTATTATTATTATTATTATTATTATGTTGTTATACTTAAGTTTTGAGTGAGTTGTTATTAAAAACTTCAATCATCCTATATTGTTTAAATAGCGTAATGGGCTTTAGATAACTAAAAGTTATCCAAAGTTTTACCAGATGAAGTGATGGATCATATGTATGCATGGTGAATGACTTTAAAAGGTTAATGAGTGTGAAAATGGTTAATGTGGTATGATGTATTTTCATGATTGAAACAAATTAAGACATATGGAAATGAATATGTTGATATAAGTATACATTAGTTGCATGACGTAAGACCGTCTAAAAGATTAGGTAATCTTTTTGAGATCTTGACTGGTTGCACTCTTTTAACAAGCACTCTTTTATTGTTCATCATATAATAATAAATTGTCAAAATATATTTTGAAGACCATTTGACAATGTTGTTATAAATTTTAAAATGATTTTGTAAACCAATCGTGATATTTTTAAGATTTAAACTCTTGAAATCATTTTATACAAGAAGAACAACTTGGAGTCTTGACGATTATGTTTTCGAGAAAACAAATTCTACTTGAGTAATAAAATACAAGCTTCAAAATTCGGGAGACATATTCATTTTAGTCAATCATAAATCCCAAGTTTAGACACCATGATACAAAAGCTGAAATACACATTTTAAAAAAATAACCAAAACACAAAAAAAATATTTACAGCTACTAAAAAGTTGTTTAAGACTATACACATCTATCCAATTTACTTAGAAGTTCAAAAGGTAGCTGAGAGACCATGATTCCGCTTCTTCTCCCACATATAAACCTCCTTTAACTTGGAAAGAACAAATTAACACGTGAAAAATGTAGCATCACAGAGAGCAATTGGATTAAATTGATGAGAAAATGTTCATCTTTCTAGCAAACAATGACTGGCTATGAAATGGCCTCTATCCCTTGTGAATCGATCTGATTTGTCAAATGCAAGCTGTCCTAATTGATGTGAAAATCAAAAGGCGAACATATGTGAAAAATGATGTGCTTTTACATTACACGCATATTTATCAACACGTTACCAAATATGAAGAAAATGTAGGAGGAAAATGGTGAGTTTAGCTGCTCTAGGTCCCGGACCACGTTACATACGTGTTATTTGCTATTGTCGTTATACGTGGATGACAGCAACGTCAGTTCCAAACAAATCAATTCTCGAAGGAAATGTAGTGGTTCCTTCTAAATTTAGGCCTCATATGTTTGTCAAAGTGGTCCATTAATTTTTCACGTGATTATTATGCAACACAACTGCATGTGTACGTGTAAGCCAGACTTACTTAGAACGGACACCACTAGAAAATTTTAGGTATCAAAATTCATAAGTTTCATCTAGATAGCGTATCTCTTTTAATACATTCAAACCACTAAAAATTAATATTATATATATATCATTTTGTTTAATTGTTTTTATCTCTTAATTTTTTTTCATTTTTTGTATTTAACATTTTCAGTACCGGCAATGAAGAGTTGGCTGAATGATCAGTTTAGCAGTCGGCTTGTTTAAGCTCGTAAATTTATAATAGGAATTGAGTTTTAAATTCTATGTTTGAATTAATTTTAAATATTTTAATTTGATTTATCAGGGTTCTTTTTCATTAAATTTGAGCTGGCTTGATACATCACAAGTATAAATGTATGTTTAAACTAACTTATACTTTAAAACACAAACATAAATTTGACCAAGCAAAATTCTTGAAATGGGTCGACTCAATGCGAGTCAGGCCATTCATTGATAGTACATAAAGAGTTTTAAGTTACCCCGAAACTGTTGCAGTTGTAATTCAAACGGTTTCATGAAGCTATAGCTCTAGGCTACAATTTTATAATTAAACTACTTATTCAAACGGTGACGCTTGATGCCAAGCAACAAGGTAGAAAGGGTGGCTATGTATACCAAACTACTACTGTACAGACCAAACTATGATGGTCATATAGCATGTGCAATTGGAAATCTAATCACATCATGAGAGCCACCGAAATTGAGCATATTATTTTTTATATTTTTTCATTTGATATATTTATTAACTAAAAAACATTAATTTACTTTTTATTTTATAAATTTCCATCTTACAGATTGCACTAACAAATGAAATCAGTGCGTAGTTCTAAACACACTCGGCAAATTAAAATACAATAAGCACCCATACAGATAAATGAACCTAGTGCATGTCTATTGGTTCATTTGAAAATCCCTTGTCCAGGTGACAATATTTTTTTGGGATCAAATTGAGCTTTTCTATCTTCAATAAGTTTCCATTTTGGGCCAAAGTGCTCCACCCATTCTTGATGTGTTTTGTTACCGGTAAGATATTCAGTGATCTTGATACCAGCATCCTTGCAAAACTGTAATATCTGTTGGTTTTGAGCCTGAAATGTTTTCACCTGTTCAAACCCACTTGCAGCATGCAAAAGACTTACAACGTAGAAAACATCTTCGTCTGGTGTAACTGCTGACATCCTATCATCCCACCTACGAATTTAAAAATGAAAAATAAGGTAAGATTTTAATAATTAGAAAAAAAAAGTATTTCACTCCTCTCTCTTCCTAAAGGGTCATTGTTATATTGAAGAGGGAGACGTAAAGAGACATGCAATTAATTTAGACTACCAATAACAACATTTTAAAATTTCAAGATTTTTTCTAATATATATCCGGCATATAATCAAAATTTAACAAATAATAATTTTTTTATTAATAATTATAACATTTGATGTTATATATATATATATATTATTTTCAACAACAACTTAATCCTCCTAAACCTTTCTAGAAGACACATTTATTAAGTTGATAAGAAATCTAAATTAAAGTCAACAAAGTAAATTTTGAGAGTAGAATTAGGTTTAATGATATTAAATAAAAGCACATTTATCATGTCATAATATTTTTAATAAAAATAACTAATTTTAACTTCATTTGCTAATCTATATAATTTAATTAATTGAATGCACTTTATAAAAAATTGAAAGAGTTATATAATTTTTATTATTATTATTATTATGTATTCTTAGACACACAATAAAAAAAATTAAATTTTAAATGTTATGATATACTTACTTGTTTCGATTCATGGGGTACACTAGAGCAGTTCCAGCAGTAATATTTTGCTTAAGAATAATGCCCTTGAACACGCCTTCATTAAAATCCGAGATTCGAGATCTTGGAACGAAAACATTCAGCCAAGGATGAGGAAATTCCCAGAGTCCTTTTGACCTCAGAACTAGCTCCTCACCATGAACTCTGTTCAGAAACTCCTCGTACGACACATCTTTTTCGAACATGAATGTAGGAACATATTCTAACCCTTTGACCAAAGTTTCAACTTCCTATTCAAGAAAGATAATTAATTTACCTAAAAATTGTTTTACAGTGAAACTAATAAACAAGAAAAGAAAGAAAAATCTTAATTTAAATGTGACAGTTGTTGTCACGTCTGGTCTCTTTGGATTCATCGAAACAAATTTCTTATCAAATGCGAGGATTAGCTAGAGATATTTAAAAGAGTCTATAGAGAGTAAAATATATATATATTTTTTAAATAAATTTATCGTTATAGTTCATTAAAAGAGCTTTTTATTTACTTTAACAAATTTTATATTTAAATTTATGGTAAGCTCTTAATGATAAAAAAAATATATACTAAATTTAAATTATTTATCTTAATGTATTCTAGTCTGTGGTTTTGTTTTCAGTTACACTTAAAATAGTTGAACATGAACCCTTTGCGCTTTCACATTTTGACACAGTGATTTTTTTTTAATAAATTCCTATATACTATAAAAAAAAGTTAAAAAAAAAAAATGGTTCCGAATTAACAAGATAACAAAAACGACATGTTTTTCAAGTTACCTCAATGACGTGTGCTTGAGGGTTGTTGTCATAGTATTTGACTAGCTCTATGATGTAGATAATGCCGTATTGAGTTACGAGGGAATTTATCCTTAGCTTATCAGAAACTGGATAAAAGGAAAGATCCAGTGGCGGCTGATTCAATAGAAGCATGCCTTCTACATAATCTGCTGCATTAGTGTCATTATTTTCATTGAACGAGATTAAATGTTCTTCGTCTCTGGAAAATGCAGTGAAGTCATTGTAAAGTAGTCGGATCCACTTCACCTGCAACCACCTTAAACAAAGCTTTTGATTAAAAGGATTATTAACTTTGATCGATGTTAGTTACATTGGTACATTTACGTAAATATATGGGTGAAAGTTCATCCATGAATTTGGTACAAGTTTTTTAAAAAATTAGTGGGATTACATAATGTTATGAGTTTATGGAAAAAATAATAATTTGTTATATTTATGTTCCAATTAAATGACATGTATATGTAAATATTAATTTTTCTAATATATACTTAAAAAAATATAAAAAATGTAAATTTTTATTAGAAATTATAAAATTTAATATTATTAAATATTAAAATTTTATCATATAAATATTAGTCATTACATGTTCTGTTCTTGTAGAATTAGAAGTTACAGAAGAATTTCCGATAAATTTAATAAAAAGTCATCTTACAGAATTAACTTTTACAGCTGAATTAGCTAGGCGGTGTAACTGGCTAGCAGCTAATTATTTTAATATAATTTAGTGACCGCATTCAAACAAAACGAACAAATCAGCTTTCAAATTTGTGATTGTGAATTGAGAATAAGAATGGAGTGGGCGTGAATGTTAATTTAATTTTTTAAGATTTGTTTGAGAATAATTTAAACAAAGAAAAGAGAGAAGAAAAATATTTATTTAGCTATTATCTGTGAGTTAATTTTAGAACGAGATGAAAGAGAAAATAAAAAAAAATTAATAGTAACATTTGTTTACAAAATTTTAAATGGAAAGGTAAGATTCTATAAAATCTTCAAACCTCTTCCAAACTCATGTAAGAATTTTTCATATCTTCATCCTCACTTTTTACTCTTCAAGTAATAGTAACTTTATTTGAATTTTTTTAAATAATATAAATTTTTTTATAAATCTTCTTACAAATTTATGTTTTTAAATTTTTTAAAAATTTAAAGAGTTTTTTTTTTCATTCTCTTTTTATTATCTTATAATTTTTTTCTCCTTTTTCCCCCCCAAAATAAACAGAATATTGGTGGTTTTATGCAGAAAAGAAAATCTATACGAAATACTTGCCTTGGTGGGTGCAGGTCGTAGAGCTATTCTTGCTCTTACTATCACCCCAAATTGACCTAATCCGCCAAGAACGGCATAAAATGCCTCTGAGTTCGTCTCCGCAGAACAAGTCACAAGGTCTCCTTTCCCTATAAAAGCCAAATAATGCATCTGCAAATGTGTTAGTTTTTATATGTGGGTTGAGTACACCTTGTACTTTATTAATCCAAATGAGCAAGATTTTCAAGCTTAAGTAATTCATAAATGCAAAAGTTTAATCTCTCTTTAATTTATAATGTCAATCATTATCCATAATTGCCCTTTCTATTTTTGTAAAACGATGTATTTCGGTGAGTTGTTTCCTACATATATTATCTTTCTTATAGCTACAGAAAAATTATACAAAGAAGATATATTCAACAAGTAATTGAATTTCAAAATCTTCACACCATATAATATTCTAAAATTAATGTATAAATGTCTGTCTAACGTGGTTTTTCTTAAGGAGATCATCTTTAGATTAGTTAAAGAATAATAATACACTTAAATTGTTAGACTTTGAAGAAAGAACTTTATTTTCATTACAGAAAGTAGGGAAGATAGAGAGATAGTAGGGCAAGCAAGACACGAAGACGTGCTAATTAACTAAATTTGACTGACTTGAAGAGATTGAATAAAAGGGTATATGCAATTAATCGAAGCAAGTTGCATTGTGTTTCATGTCGCAGTCTTTCTTTGATTATTGACTGTCGTAGAATCTTGATAAATATGCTGTGAAATCACGCGACAATTACATTTAACTGATTCTTTAATATTTTAGTTATTATATAGATTCGGGTTTTATAAATTTCTTCAAGAAATAACCTTAAACGAAGTACCACTCCTAATATAGTGGAGATTCACAAACAATATAAGCCGGCCTGTTCCCCTTCCCTTACTAATTCTTTAAAATCTGATCAGTAATTGAATTAGTGAAGAAATTGGTTCCAAATTTAATTATTTAATTGTGTTAAGTTAAGATTAAATCGATTATGAAAAATCAGTATAAAAATATATAATATTATAATATATTTTATAAGATAAAAATTTAAAATAAATAATTAAATAATTCACAAACAAAATAAATCTTAGATGCATGCTCCCTTCCTATTTTGAAACTTTTTTTTAATAAGACTAGTAATTTAATTAACAGATATATTATTTCAAGGTTTAGTAAATTAATTATAGTTAAGTTGAAGTCAGATTGATGATAATTCAATAATATTTTTAATATTAAATAATAAATAATTTTAAAATTTGAAGTAAAAATTTTAAATCAATATAAAACATTATATTGAATATTTTATATAATAAAAAATTTATAAAATAGTTAAATAATATCAATTCATGTATACATTTATGTACGACTTTATATTTATTTTAAAAATATCTTAACATTAATAATTTTAAAAAAATAATTTATTTTAAAAATATCAATTCATTAATAAGGTTCATAATTAATTTTAACTGATTCTTAGCCAGTTTAAGTGAATTTTGACCAAATTTTTTCTTTAGCAATTTTTGGTGCATAACCATGATGTGACTGGTTTCCAGTTGAACAGACCAACCGTGTCTGATTTTCAAAGCTATACTTTAACAATGTAACTAAAATGGAAAAACAAATAAAATTAGATAACTCTTAGTAACTTTTTAAATATTTATGAAGTTTAACCCACTCTTTTCGAATTTGAGTCGAAAGGGCTATTAAAAGTGATTAAAAAAAGGTCTTTTATTGAGTTTAAATATAATTGGTATATCAAGACTCAAAATCTAAAAACCAGTCAATAATAGTTTATATCATAGATTTTTTTTTTATTTGAAAAAAATTATATTCCACTCCAAACAGCAAGTAATACTTTAAGTTCGTTCATAAAATTATAAATACCTATACATAATAGTAGTCATTAATTAATTTTAATTCTTAAAAATATACAATAAAGATTAAAATGACCTATATATAATAACTTTTATGAAACTATAATACTATTTTTATAAATTCAGAAACTTCTATTAATCATTATAATTTATAAGAATTCTTAAATTACTATTTTGTCACGTAATCAATAATATATGTTACTTAATATGACATGTTAGCATCGTTTTACCACGTAAGTAATGATACGTGTCAATTAATATGATATGTCAACATTCTGTTATTATCTATTAATGATGTTTAAATTTAGAAACTTAAATATATGACAAAGATAAAAATAAAGACTAACGTGATATTTTAAATTTTTTAGAAACTAAAATATAAGGTCCAAGCTCTTTCGGAGATCATAATAATAGTTTAATCTAAATTTATTGTTCAAGATGTTAATTCTATTGTATATGAAGATTTAAACCTGTTACTTAAGTGTGTTGAGCTAGTTGAGTCCTAAGAACATTCAAATCGTAAAATCAGGTACCTAATTAACTTGTAAAGCTTTTTCTGGAATTATATATATGTTCTCTTCAACTTTCAAATCTTATAAGCAGATACCTAACTTGTTAAGACTTTCCATGCATTGAATTTAATAACACGTACGGTCAGATTTCCTTCTGAACGAGACAACGAAAAATATGACGATGGGGCTATATTTCGAGTTAGCTATATCTTCTTAGATTTGAGTTGATTCAATAAAGTCATATATATGGGAACTTCTTATAATGTATCCAGCATTTCCAAAATGTTTTGTTTATATATATATATATAAACAATATTTAATGTTGTGTGTGTAAATGCATGCATTATATTTATATAAATACAATTAATTTATACAGATGTGAATCACACATAATTTTGTATCATTTAATAATATTGAATAATTTTATTTTCAAATAATCATTAATTATATGTAAATTAACTACATTTTACACACATATATATAAAAGAAACTTTTAATTTATATACATTAATGCATATAATTGTAATAATATGTATAATTATAATTTTATTGCTGAATTGAAAAATAATATATTATGTATAAAGTTATTATTGATATTCAAATTGATGTAACTTATGTCTGTATATAGATGTGCACACACTTAATTGATATTATTAATAAATTTAATCCTAATTCAATATTTAGAATTGCATTAAAGAAGTTATAACATAAGCATAAAATTTTCAATTAAGCCTAATTGCGCCTTTAATAATATTAAATGAGAGGGGGTTTCGATTTTAATATCTTAGCATATCTTAACTTATCTAGTGATAAAATATTTAGGGAAACGAAAAGAATTATAAATTTTATGCATATAGCAACTTATCCTGATTAGTTTACTTTGTCAAGTATTATCTATAGTTCTAAATATAAGAACTTTCAAATTATCGAAGTTTGTCATGGCTAAGAGTTTCATTATAAGTTTCTTGTTTTTGCATATTTTCTAAAAAATAAATTTTATAGAGATAAAGTAATTAGTTAAGTAGCTAGATAGTAAAACACCGAGTCTCAATTAAATTTAAGAATAAATTTTTAAAAATTATTTAAATTTATTGATAAATTAAATGACATTAAGAAATTAAATATTTTTTAATTTTATTTTTGTGAAATAGTTAAAATTATTTAAAATCGGTTGTAATAGTCCAGAAAATAATTTATCTTGCATTTAGCATAAAATTTTAAGGTAATTGCATGGGGGACAAGTAAATTAGTTAAGGAGAATAATTTTAATATTTGAAATTACAAAAAATTAATATTAAATATGATATTATATATCATTATTTTTCACAAACGTATATCCTTTATATTTCCTTTAAAATTAAAGAGATTTTTTTTTCAAATTTAATAGAATTACATATCATATTAATGATAGTAAATAAGGAATGAATATATTATGTTATTATTTTATATCTTTGATTTTAAAATTTTATTAAAGTAGATACTTATTTATTTAGATATTTATTTAAGAATCTCTTTTTAAAATTTTAATTTATACTATAAATTTGACTATTAAACTGTTATAATAAAATAAAAATAACTTAATTTAACAAGTTATAAAAAATTGTTAAATAAAATAAACTAAAAATAACTTATAAGTTGTCTATAAAGTTGTACAAACTCACTCTAAATAATGTTAATTTTTAACAATAAAAAAAAGTACTGGTATCTATAATCTTGAGCTCTTTCTATTAATGGTTGTAATTTTTCTTAGCACAACTCTTTAGTTAATTAATTGACAGAGAGAATTGGGTAAGTCATACCTGTAACAACATCCAACTCAAGAACATTGGAAATCTGTGGTCCAAATCGAAAGGCTTGGCCACTAATCCCAGCATTAGAAAGTGTGCCACCAACCGTCAAATACAAGTAATCAGTCCAAGACAGAGGTGTGAGTCCACGTTCAAGGCTTGCATGCAACATATCAATCCACTTTTGTTCACCACCCACATCACCATAACAACCCAATGGACTCTTCTTCCCATCAAAATCACACACTATAACAATTCCAGACCCATTTCTAATACCATTAAGCTTAGTCATATTCAGCACCACCCCATCTTGTGTCATGCCTTGTCCAAGAATCGAGTGGGCTTGCCCTCTTGCGGCTATAGTAAAAGGTGTGGGAAGAGAGTTTGAGAATTTTATCAAGGACATGATATCATTAACGTGTGATGGCTCAAAAACTGCCCAAGGGGTTTCATGAACTATGTGGCCATAATCGGTTGAGGCTAGTGAAAGGGTTTGAGGATTACGACTAAGCTTTGAGGCTACCTCTTTTGGTGCTTGGAATGCTGACCATGGTCGTGGTTGTGCTGCTGTGAGCATTAAGATGGAGAACCATAGTAGAGTCATCGCTTTTGAAAACATAAAATTCCTCACCATTTCTTTTGGGAGGGAAGAATAGTTAATTTGGCAATGTGGTATTGCTTCCGATTGGCGTGTATATATAGAGATAGTTTGCAAATGTGTGGAGAAACAGGAAGGAGAAAACGCACTCCTTGATGTGTTTGATGCGTATTAAAATTATTATTCTTGATATAGATAAAAATAGAATGATCACAAAACAGATTCTCTGAAGACCAGCATGTGTTATCTCATTAGACTTCTACCATTCTATGTATCTAATTTGGTCAATAAAATGAATTTGATTGAAATTAAAATTATAATATTAAAGGATAAATTTGAACATGAATTTATAATTTCAAATCTAATTTAATATAGACGTCCTGGTCAAGGCAACTAAGATGATTATATATGGATTTTTAAAATTTTATATAGTTATGATATTTAAGACAGTGAAAATAATTTTTCAAGTGACATAATAAAAAATATCAATTTATTAATATCTGTATATGCGTACATAAATAAATAAATAAATAACGCAGAACAACTGCACATTGTCATGCTAACATTATTATGGAGATTCATGATTCATGAGATTATGCATGATGAAAGTATAAAATTGTGGAATTCTTGTTCACCACATGTTACAAACCAGATGCTTATGATACTAATAGTGTGTTTTTATTATCAGCATGCATTTTTTTTTAACTAGAAAGTATAAATAAATAAATATTAAAATAATTCTCATACTAATTATATACATGTTTAAACCTGTTTAAATTTGAATGGATATTTAAAGCTAGATTTATTCATTTTTATACTTGCGAAAGATCAAGGGGTAATCTTTGGGTTCCCCATTAAGCCCGTTATATTAATTAATTTGTTTTATGAGAAATTAAGTTCGTTGAAGTAAAGTTGAAGAGATCCTCCTCTCGTTTTCTATGGCATGCAACATGACGTGAAGCAGATTCTGTAAAGACTTTTATTAATTTACAAAATCCATGGTTTCTAGTATTCAAATAGATATCCCGCAGCCACCAATAAAAGTCTACCTAGTTAATTGGATTTGTGAAACATATTAACAAGGGGCTAAAATTATAATTAGTAAACTTCTTTTAGTAATATATCTTTATATATTAAAGAGATTAACCTTTAGATAAATGTAAAATAATTTATTTGCTTTTGAAAGTTTTTATTAGTGATATTAAAAAAACTTCAAATCATTATTTTACTAATTATATACATAAAAGATTAACTTAACTAATTCAAAGGGTTTGGTTTAAATAGTGAACAAACATTCACAACTCCCATGTTTGAATGAATATTCACTATGTCAATCCCTAACGATTTCGAAAGATTTTGAAGACACAGGCTCAGTTTACTCATCACGTGATGGGAAAAGGGAAGTTGATTTATCAGCTAACTTAGTTAATAATGAATTAAATAATCAAGTAAAAGAATAATTATTGTTTTCTAAATTTAATTTTAATTTCAATTTAATATTTTAATTTTTTAGTCTAATTTGAGTTTTGATTGAATTCTCTAAATTTTTAAAATTAAACTTAAATCCATAAAGTTATCATTTAGTGTCAAATTTTGTATTTAATACATGAGTTTATAATGAAAATTATTAATAGTGGCAATGACACGTGCATGAGATTTTGTCAATGATAATGGTTTTATTGTGATTAATAGATATTTTTTTAAAATAAAAAAATAAGCAGTTAGGAAATATTTAAGAGAAATTAAGGAATCATTAGTGACATTGAGTATTTTGGACAATGGTTTGATAATAAAATGTACAGGAGGTATAGAGTACAGAAGATTTAATCCAAAATGTTATTATTAAATAATTTTTGTTAAGTTAAGAGATGAAATAAAGTAAAAAAATTGACAAAAAAATAGAAAATTAAATTGAATAAAAAATTAAAAAATATACTGAAACCTAAATTTAATTCAAAGAACCAAAATTAAATAAACCTATATTTAATTTAATACTGAAACCTATTTTAACACACAAACACACACAGGAGGCTTATTATTAATTTTATGTCAAAAAAAGGTTTTGTAAAAGATATATAAGATAATAAATGGAGGAATATATTTTTAATAAAAAATATTATGATTAAATATATTTCTAATTTAATACAAATAATAAAATATTTTATAATATTTATTTCAACATTTATAAATAATTATTTATCATTTTTTTATAAATATAGGAAAATAGTTACTTTTTTATAAAATATTTGAATTTAAATAGTTTGAGTATTTTATTTTATAAATAATTAGAAAAATAATATTTCATAATCATTTATAAAAAAAACATAAAAATATATTCTCAACCTAATTAAATTCAAATTTTATAAAAAAAAATCCTATTTGACAGAATCTGAAACTCCTTTAGTTTAAAAAGAAATGAGAAAGGTCCTTTGACATTGTCTCCTTAAGTTCCCCTTATAATAAGCCTTTGTTTTTATCATAAACATTTGGATTTTTTAGAAATATAAAATATTCGGATCAAATTCTGCAAACTCCATTAATAAATAGTAACATAGATTAAAATAAAGAAGATTAATTTTTATATAATATTAATTTAAAAAATTATATGGTTTAAAATTAATATCACAGTAAATATAATTTTAAATTAATTGTTAAAAAATTAATAAATTTTGTTAATATAACAATTTATGACAGGATATTTACATTATCAATATACTTTAATTGAATTCTAACAAAAACCCTTAACTTTTGAACCTTATTGAAAAGAAAGCATTTTAGTTTTTTTCAAAAAATGTATTAATTAATTTTAAAAAATCTTTTACTTTAAGTGGAGAGGTTCTGAAAACGACAACGTATCAAACAATCATCATTGATCAAAGCCTCCCTCCACCACCGTGCTTCTGGACGCTTCCTCTTTTTCTAGAGCTGCGTGGCGAAAACGCACCGTTTTATTCAGTCTCTAACAAGGGAGAAGTGGGTGCGCAACAATGGCAGAGAAACCCCAACCGGTTCGGGCCATGTACTGCGGTGTATGCAGCTTACCCCCTGAATACTGCGAATTCGGATCCGATTTCGATAAATGCAAACCCTGGTTGATCCAAAATGTCCCCGACCTATACCCCGATCTTCTTAAAGGTACTCCTTCTTTTCTGTTGAATCAATTTTTTAATTTTTTCGTGACAACAATAATTCAAAATTCCCTCAATTTACTTGTGTTTTTAATTTTAAATGCGATTTTATTGTTATTATTATTATTATTATTTGATTTTTCAGAGGCTAATGAAAAGGAAGCTGATAAAGTTGCTGACAAGCTACAAAGTACTGTTATATCTTCGGGAGGTAGTGATGGAGCCGCTTCCTCAGGTCAGTTTTTATTACTGTTATTATTTAATGGGAATGCGATTGAAGAAGGTGAAAGTTTCCTAAATTTCTGAATTAACATGTCAGTGTGTCACCTTTAATTTAGATATTTTGTTTGGCATTCTATAATATGTATTTGATAAATGCTAGCAACACATTTTATATTATTGGTTGAAATTTATTCATAATCACCAAAAACTATGCGAGTCCTACTCCTAATTTATTTATTCTCACTCTTGCTTTTATAGTTTCTGATAAATTTTAACTAATAAATGAGAGTGTGTTATATACAGTGTATTTTAACCACTCCTCTATGTAATTTTAGTGATTGTTGTTTTTGTTTCCTATTGCTTGTTAATTGGTTATAAACAAAATCATTTTTGAAGTCCTTCTCATGGTGTGTTTTGATTTGATGTTTTAGCACCTAAGCAAGAAGAGGTGAAACGTCTTCCTGGTGGGAAGATTAAGAAAAAGGTATGTCTTGGAATTCTTTAACACACTGTTGATTGTACTCATTGGTTGATCCTGAATGTCATGATTCCCAGTTATTCGATATGATCAGAAGTGGCTTTTTTTTTTCAGGAGAAGCAAGAGGTTGTTATTGAGAAGGTCATACGAAACAAGCGAAAGTGTATTACCACTGTGAAGGGCCTGGAACTTTTCGGTGAGCTATTTCTGTTCTTCTCTTGAGCATTATTTGGATATCTAATGACAAATGGAATGTAAATTGAACAGAATGGAATGGAATAAACTTATTGTACCATATATAGATATTTTATGATGAAATGGAGGGAACTTTTCATTCTGTAAAAGGAATTGTAAGGTGGTTAGTAAACAAGTTAGTTCGATTCATATTCTCCAAATTTAGGTTCATAGAGGGAAGGAAGAAACAAAAGGTATTGTATGGAATAGGATAGAAACATGGGTATCGAACTTGGATAATGGTTCATAGTGGTTGACCACAAAAATGCTATCTAGTGGTATAGTGCATAGGGGGATGGCGGCCAGTGCAAAAAATCTAGCAAATACGTGGCAAAATCAAGAACGGAGGTTGTTGAGCGTTTAGGGTTCAGAACAGATGCAGAGCAGAGAGGAGTGAAGTGTGGGTGTTGCCAGAAAAAATCACTGGAGATGGGTGGCTGTGGTTGCACAGAGGCTGAACTGAGAGAAGAGAGGTCTCAAACAGAAGAGATGAGAAGTGTGGGAAAATAGTTGGGTTAAGAATTTTTAATGTTCTGAAATAGAATGGAAAAGTCAGCTTTAACTCTCTAAAAAAGGCCCAGAACACATTGTTCCAAGGGCATTAGTGGATTTTCTCCCTGCCTCACTTTTTTTGGTTGAGGTTTTCTCTTTGCCCCACTGTAGCAGCACTATCTCACAGAGTCCCACAGCAAAAGTGCACTATTGATATCTCTGGATAGAATAGATTCCTCATGGTTCCATTCCATCCTACACAATCCAAAAATGGCTACTCACATGATTTCATTCATTGTCATTGCATCCGTTTCTATTAACTATCAATTCAAATGTAACCTTAAGTTCATTTGTATTTAACCCAGTCTATCTTATTGCATTTCAGGTGTCAAGCTCAGTGATGCTTCAAAGAAACTTGGGAAAAAATTTGCTACAGGAGCTTCTGTTGTCAAGGTTTACTGATTTTTAGATGGTGAACATGTAGTGTGTTTGGGGTTGGGGACCCTTTTTTCTGGGAAATAATTGTTTTCCTTTTTCTTTCAAAAGCTATTTCAGGAAGCAACTAAAAATATTTGGACCCTAAAAAATAAACTAATTCAAACACCCATGTATAGTTGTTTCTTGTTTTGCATATAGATATGATGTCTTATAATATGGTGGATTGATTGGTGTCAGGGCCCAACTGAGAAAGAACAAATTGATGTTCAAGGGGATATAGCTTATGACATTGTGGAGTTCATTACAGAAACATGGCCTGATGTAAGTGATTCTGATTTAGCTGATGACAATGTTGGTTTTTGGCATTATAATCTGATTTAATATGTATGTATTTCCAGCAGCCAGTGAAAGAAGCATTTTTAAAAAATAGTTATGTTTCAGTAATTTCTGTTCTATATATATATATATAATACTAATGATGAATTTTGTATGAAAATGGATTTTGTTGATATTAGCAGTTAAAATGCATCTGTTTTTTTTCTAAAAAATGCCATTGACTAAGCTAAGCCTGATTATTGTTATTGAAAGTGTCGATATTGAAATTTGTTTTCGATTTTTGTTGACTTCTATTCCTAAACCCACTCTTTTGGACAAATTTAAATGATATAATTCAATAAACCAAAGTAGAACTCATCTTGTGTCGTAGTTAGATACAATGAGTCTTTTCAGATGTACTTCACATGCTTTCTATGTTATGCATAATTTTAAAACAGGAGTTGCCATCATTTTATAACTGCCTTCGTTCCCTGGCAAAAAAAGGAAGCTTGTAATTTCCATGAAATTGAATAGGAATAAAGTAAAAATACTCGAAGATTTACTAACCATTTTGGTTTGGATGAGAGAAAAGGAAATTAAAGAGAAATTTCTTTGAAATTTTAAAGGAAGAAAAAGCTGGTGACAAAATTTTGTTTCTTTAGGTTTCTTCCTTTCTCTTTTTCTTGTTATTCTCTCTTCAACCAATCAAGAGAAATTTCTTATTCTTAAAATATTTCTTCCTATTCTTTTTAGCTCCATAAAAAAAGAGAGTAAAATCCACATAAAACATGCCCTGTGCTCATATATAGACAAGATACCAGGGTGAAGGTATGCTTGTATGTATGGGAGAATATGGATCTCTAACTAAAAGAGGCATTGAGCACGTGTTCCATGGTCCTCTGTTTAATTGATCCAAATCTGTATAATACATGTCAATGGTTCTTTGTTAATGCAATTAGTTCCATAGAAGTTTTATATGATTGAAAATCTATATTCCTCTTGCAGGTTCCAGAAACAGCAATTTTCTTTATAGAAGATGGGAGAAAGGTTCCAGCTGCTTGATTTTGATATCTTGGCTCTAAAACTTAGGACTGATGGCTAGACTCTGCTATATTACTGTACTTTTGAAGTCAGAGGCTGATAAACTTATTAGTAAATGTTTTAAAGTAATTTTAGCCATTCAAGTCCCCCACCCCCCAAAAAGAAAAAGAAAAGAGTAACGTGGCCCTGGTGGACATGAGCATATGTAGTTTAAATTAAGCTATTGTTCAATTAATGGTGTGCGTGCTGAGGCAAAAGCAAGAAATGGTTTGTTTAATTTTTGTATTTTCATTAAGGTTTTTAATTATCAAAGGATGCTACGTTGCGGGGAAAAACGCTCTACTTGCCTAAATTGCTAAGTTTAATTTTATTTAGTTTTTATGTAACCTGCCCTCGCCGAATCTTCTGCCGTAGGTGTAGAATAATTTGGGGTTTAGGGTCCTGAACGTAAAACCATAATATAAATCAATTAAGCTCTTCCTTCTATGTCAGTTTTTATTTTTTTTACTTTGTTTTTTTTTATATATAGTTATTGCTATTTTACATTATAAAAGTGTTACTGGAAATGTTATTTTACAAAATCAGAGTAAAAGTGATTCTTAAAATTTTAAGCATTAAAATATATTATTCATATATTGAGCTTGTGATCCTGCACGTTTTTTATTGTATAATTCGTTACGTTAATCCATTGGTGAATATTGTAAACTCAGTCTTTTCTGAAGGGGAAAAGTACATATTACTAAGCGCGTGAACCGGGGTGGCTATGTAGTATTTAATAATCTGAATTACTTACCGAGCAAACACTTTTTGACTACCTTGAGACTAAGCCAAGAAATATGACAAAGGTAAAAAGAAAAAAAATGATAAAATTTATTGTAAAGGAAGTGCAAGTTGCAACTTACAACAGAGCTCAACAATGTCGAAAATTCCAAGATGTATGTAGAGGGTTATTTTTTTAACATTCCGGGAAAACATGTTCCTTCTCTTAAAATAATAATACTGTCATCTTTGTATGGTTATTTTTTTTTATTTTTAAAATTAAAAATAAAACATTATTCAATATTTTACTATTCTTAATGCAAGAAAGAGGAAGAATTGTTTATGTATAAAAATTGTATTATCGCCAGTCGTTTGCGATACATATAAATTATTCATATATTTTCACAACATTGCATCTCATTCATTTTTCGATCATTAACATTCAATCCATATTCATTCTACAAGTAAAAGTTTCTCCTAATTTAACGCTATTGCAACAAAGAAGTAACGCAGACTTGTGAATAATACAATTAAATGCAGTTTATGAACTATAATCAGTTCAAACTAATCAGAATCTCAACCCCGAGGGAAAAAAAAAAAAAAAACTGGAACGTTTTGCCAACTGGAGCAAAACACCATTCCTTCACAAAAGAACAACGAGCTAGGCCAATTCTCGTGTCCATGCAGAAAGATCGACGAATGAAGTATCTGAAAAAAGGATCGCAATTCACACACTGTGGCGAACATGTTTCTCCGTCTTTCAGTTAATCATGAATGGTGAATCCAAAGGCTTCTTCTTTTCTTTTCAGTTTCGTTTGAGCATATCCCTGTAACGTAGAATAGAGTCGAGTCTCTGCAACCTTAGTTGCTGCCTAAACCTATTGATAAAATCATCAGCCTTAGCATCCACCCCTTCTTCCTCTTCTTCCTCCGTAACCTTAGCTTTGGGTTCGGGTTCAGGTTCCTTCACAGACTCCGATCTGTATAGCTTCACCGACATAAGCCGCTCCAATAGCGAGGGAGCGCGGGTCAGTTGCTGTTTGGTCGGCTCATTCGGGTCGGGTTTCGGATCCTCTTCGTGTAGGGCGAGATTGAACGACCTCACCCGGTCCAGCAACGACGACGAAACCCGGTCGAACCGGGGTGCGTCATGGGTCTGAACTGGGTTTGACGTTTCGTGTTTGTAGCAACGGAAGGACATGAGTCGATCTAGTAAGGAGGGAGAACGTTGGAGTTGTTTTTTTGTGGGGTTGGCGAAACGAGAAGTGATGGCTATGGTTGCTATGACGAGGTTGATTATGATGAATAGGCACGAGGGTGTTAACCAACTTGACATCACTTCGTAAGCTGAAAATGCTTCTCCCTGTGTTTCACTCATCGCCTCTCTCTCTCTCTGTGATAAGAGATTCTATCTCTCTCTCGGTGGTTTTGATTGCTTTGGGTCTCGTGGAGGTTTATATATACAAGTGTGAGGGTGTGGAGAAGGGTTTGACGTTTGTTTTGCTTGGGCTGTTTCTTTTTAGTTTATCTGGTTTTTCCAACGTACTCAGGAGCTTCACAAGTGCGTTTTATTGTTCTTAATTTATTTCTATTATGTTGTTTACTGCAATTAGAATTCTTCTGCTGCCTATAATTATATTTGAGCATCGTGACGCGTTTATTGAATGTGATTGATTTCTATTATTTTATAGCAAATGGATAAAGATGATTCACGTCTTTATAGGAGTATATTATTCTAATACTTGTTATGAAAAAGAAAGAGGGATAAAAAAATAAACTAAAAAAGTGATGAACGTAATGAATAATATAATAAATAATTATAAAGTAGGCATATGAAATAATATGGATTAGTATAGTAAATAATGTATGTTCGTTTAAGCTCTTTTAAGTTTATATTTGGGAGAAGTCAAGTGTCTGTTTTTCAAGGATTAATTAGGGGAAGCTTATGAATTTTTATCTTTTTCTAAGCTTGTATGTTGGACTAATCCCTTTTATATATAGTAATTGGGCAGTTATCATATGTTACGATACATCGTGTACTGAGTGGGAAGATATTCATAATTAAGGTGATTGATAAGTTCATTAAATATTGTAATGTGTGATCATAACATTCAGGTTAAATGACAAAATGAAAGAACATTACGAATGATTCATCTAGTATCTCTTTTCTGCATGAAATTAGGATTCAAAATTGAAATTATACCAAATTTTAATTATGACATCACAATTTTTTTAGAATTAAAATCATAATCTCAATATCTAATTTCATGAATTTATAATATAAATAAAACTTTTTTTTCCAAATTTTGATAGAATGAATTAAAAAGAACATCGTGTTATATATATATATATATATATATATATATATATAATATATATATATATATATTAACAACTATTTGTCAATTGTTTATTAGCAATATTATTATTTTATTCCATCCATCAACTAATTAAAATTATAGCTTTTTGTCTGTTTCCTACGTAGCATTATAATTGAGCGTTATTTAAAATTAAACAACAAAGTTCTTCAGCTTTTTAGGTGCTTTTTCACGAATGTTTGGTTAACTTTTAGAGAGGAAATAACCCAAATTAAAATGGGAAGATACTAATTGCTGGTGCACAAAAACATAATCTACACAATGCGTCGTGAAATTGCCAATGTTCCACCTTTTTATTTTTTTTCAGAATTTGTTTCAGTTTAGGGACAAGATGAATACTCCAGAAGGTGACGCAAAGGTCGGCGAATGCATGCTCACAGCTCACGCGCACACACCTAAATAGCCTTTGATCATTCGTCTGGATTTGTTTTTAATATAGAAAGATATCAGATATTAATTAATTAGTACATATTATTTATTGTTGACCATATTTGAACTACCCTTTCAAGTCTACTGTTTCGAACTAGATTAACTTATTTACATTTAGAATATACTCGTCTGAATACTAACTTATAGTCTTTTTTAAATTAATTTTTTGGATGACTTCGTAGTTATCAACTAGTAATTATTTAAGGAGTACTAAGCGTTGTTAATTGTGTCAATTTTAGTCTTTGCAGACAAATCTGACTGCAACGTGTTTATGAATACAATGTTTGAATACTGTTTGCGGTCATGAGTGATTTGAACTTTTGGGTACCTGGGAATTTAATGATACCATGAAGAAATCAAGTGGCTAGAGTTCAATTTCTTGAGCCTTGACTCATGATACTTATCCTAATTAACTCCATTAGAGGACGAATTTTGTTAAGATACGGAGTTTTTAGCAAAAGTTGTATTTGGAATCATAAGCCAAGAGTTTGTCATATCCATGATGATAAGGTGTTGGTTACTTTTAATATCTCATATCCATGATGACAATTCTGCTTGCAATTTCAAATCTAAATATAATTATACGTTGAATAAAGACGACCTCCAATGCAAAGGGACATCATGAATAGAATAATTGATTGTTTGGTTTATCATTTGTACTATTAAGTAGCTTTTCTCCAAACGAAATTTGGAAGGCAGCGGAATTGAAGTGCTATTCAAAAAGGGGAGAAAGAGCAAGGAACGTGTAAGTTCATGACTTGGAGTTGAAGACTAAGTGATCGAGGTCAATGGTATCGACTTATATAGACAAATTACATGACTTGGTTTTGAAACTTAAAAAACTTGTTGACCAAGAAAAAAAAAACTTAAAAACCTTATATTTGAAATTTTTTAAACACTTCAACTATGGGATTATTTCAAAATCACTTCCTAGTTGGAATGATTACAGAGAGAAATTGCAGCACCCTACTGAGAATATCATTGTAGAAAGTGTTCTGAAACATTTGAGAATTGGAAAGAATTGAAGCAAAAGAAACTAATTTTAAAGTTAAAATTCATAGATGCAGATAAAATTGTCAAAGAAATACTATTAACATACTCTTTTTAACACACTTTTAAATATTAGGTAAAATTTATTAAAATCTATAAAAGTATAAAAGAGAAACATTAAATTAAAACTAAGAAAAAGTAAAATTCAAATAATTTTTATAATTTTAAAATTTTAGTCAATAATTAAAATGTACTAAAACAGTATATTAGAAAGTATATTACTAATATTTTTTAAATTGTTAAAACATTCTTAAGAGAATGAATTTATTGTAAAATTTGAAAGACAAAAAAATATTTATAATGTCATTAAAAATTGACAATATAAATATACGAGAAATATTAGTAATATTTTTTTAATATATTATTTATTATTAATTAAAATTTATTTAAAACCTTAATAATAAAATAAAATGAAAATTATATAATTTGATTTTTTTAATAAATTTTATCTAATAATAAAAAATATACTAAAAAGTAAGTTGCTTGACATTTTTTTAAAATGGCAGCACATCAAAGGTATGCTTAAAGGCAGCATACAATTTACTTTAAGACAGTAGTACGCGTATTTTTTGGAATTGAATTTACGGGAATTTCAAGATGTTGAAAGGGAGCTTTTTTTATGAAGTTAAAAAATTTTATCTTGTGTATAAAAAAGTTTAAAACGAAGAAATAAACAGTGTAGTACTTAATGTTTCTGAAAATTTTACAAATAGTTTTTGCATATAGGAAAAAAGTTTGAGGCTATATTAGAATAAGATTGTAATATCAAAATGGAGTGTTTGTAGTTAAATAATTAATAGTCCTGAATTAAGTATGATTGCAATAATTATGTTCATTTGTTTATTGTTGAGCAATCTTGGTCTTTAGGGCATAATAGATTAGTAAATATATTATAATTAAATGGGTAGAATACTCATAAAAACATGGTTTGATTTGTTGCGAACATGATATCAATAATGCTTATTTCCTCTACTGAAAGAACTTGTAAAATATTAAAAAGTGCTCACACTAATGTTTGTGAGTCACAATCATTAGTAGAAGCAAACTAGCTAGGATCAAGAAATGGAAAAAGAATCCATTAGATAGAATTTAATGTTATAATAGAATAAGGAATCGATGTTGAATTTGTAGGAACAAATTTGTATGTGCTTCCACATATCATCAAAGCCAATAAAAAGGTAATTTGCAAAACACCAAGTGCTTCGACCTCATTTGTTTATTAAGAAATGTGAGAATATTGGTCAAGTCAAAATATTTATTTCATACAGAGCCAACAATATCCAGTCAGCAGCAGATGTCTTCACAAATAATTAATTATTAATTAATTGGTGCAGATAGATCCATGTTCCCTGTGCCCATAAGATTTATTTTTCTCCTTTTACGTTTAAAATTAACGATTTATGATATACTGAAATGGGGAGAAACTTACCATTAAAACTTCCCCTTGTATTTTATTTAACTTTAAAGTATAGAGATTATCTAAGAAATTACGTGTTTTATTAAAAAAATTAAGACACTAATTAAAAACTAAAAGTTTAAAATATTAATTTTTTAAAACACGATTAAGATAACCCATATTTTATTGGTACATAGGAATTGATGCAATACTTTGCCATTATCTGGCTTGTCTCGACCTGCTAAAGTCTTCAAAACTTTCTTTGGTAGATAAAAAAAATAACCAAAACGAAAGCTTTTTAGTGTTCAACCTGCATCATTATTTTTAAAATAAACATTAGTTAATCAAGCAATATTGCATAACTACCGTTCACTAACAGTAGACGTGCTATATATACTGTTTATTAAAATCTTATAAGTTTAAATAAAATTTTAGACTTTCCAAAATTTATAATTTTTTTAGTTTTAGTTTCTTAAAATAAAATTTCTATTTTTTTTAGTAATTTATATCTTTTATAATATTTATTTATATAATATCTAACTTAATTTATATAATGTAAAAAAAATTAATGTGAATGATTATATGATATTTATATTTTCATTCCTTTCATATTTTTAAATATTAATTTTTAAAATTTTAATTTTATAACTTAAAATTTTATTTAAAAATGCAAAACTGTTGAGACGAGGGGACTGCACCTGATCTGCATTCCCACGAGGTAGGATTAAGGTCAAGGTCTGCCCAGTGTGACTAATTAATTGTGAATTCTAAAACTTAAGTATGAAAGTTCACACTTCAAACATCAAAAACCAAATCATTAGGTCACTCCAACCTACCAACTTCTTTTTTGCTTTTTAGCCATTGTTATATTTTTGTTTGTATTAATATTTGAGTTTGATTTTAATCAATTAATTTTTTAATTATTTAATTAGTTTAAAAAAATATAATATTTTTTAAATAATATTTTGTTTCAAATTTATTAATCTTCTCGAAGATTAAGGAAGTATTATTCTTTTTTTATTATTTCATCTTGATAATTTTACTAAGTGAAATAAAAAAAAACATTAATACAGCGATACTAGTTTAGATATAGTTAGTATATATATATATATATATATATATATATATATATATATATTTACCAAAGATAATTTCATATAATTGATGATAATTCATAATTTTTTTCTTAATTTTATGCAATTCTTTAAAATGATAAATATTTTGAAATAAAAAAATCCAATTTTATATTTTAAAAAATTATATAAGCTAATATAACTTATGAATAATGTAGATTAGTCCGAGTGACAAGCAACTATTTAAATAAGATTTTAAATTTAAATTTTTATAGATATAAAAAATCTTTATTAATAAACTCACTCATTATATTCAAATGATTGAGTCTTTGAATAAAAAAAAATATTAAAAATTTGATATTATCTCAAAAAGTCCAATTAATATAATATCAAATTAAAAATGAAATCCACTACTTACCCTCCTTATTCTTGTGGGCTGGTCTCTTTTCATTCACGAGTTTTGAAGATGGTCAATTTTTAGGGCTGCCATTTTAGGATACCTTTGGGCCTTAATGTATATTTGTGGAACTATTGACAAAGAAGAAGTACCACATGCATACGATTGAGATGTATTGATAATAAAAGATTTTACTTCATAGTCCACCTATCACCTTTCATTTCTAAATCATCACCATTCTAATGCACAAAATCAATACAGGAATAAAAACAAAATGCACTTCCTTAACATATAATTTGTTTTTTACTTTTCTTTTATCATCATATCACTTTTCCGAAATTATACTTCAGATTAAAAAAGTATAATATAGGTTACATCAAGTAATATAATTATTGGTTGGTGAAAATAGTGCAAGTTGTGCACTTGATTAAGACCAATTTGTACACCTATTAGGGTTTGTTTGGTTCTTTGTTCAAAATTTCTGTAAATTTGTTTTAACATTTTCTTAATGATCTTGAAAACCCATACTTTTTATCTTATCTTTGAAGGAACTTTCATGTTAAAATCTTCAAGTTTGTTCTTGTATGGAAGGGGTGGTTGCCCGCAAATTTTCACAAGTGGGAGGATTTGTTTATGATGCTATCTCCTTTCACCCCCACACTTTTTGCTGAATCAGCTTTGTTGGACCAACCAACGAAGAAAAAACAACTGTCGTTAACACATTTAGTGTTACACTTTTTATACCTTTATTAAATCAAATTTATAAATTTATGAGAAGATTCATTAAATAAAAACAAACTTTTTATAATAAATTTTAGCTAATAATAACAAAATATATTGAGTAATACATTAATACAATTACTTCCATCTAAAGAATTAGTAAACAGTATGATGTACTAAAAATAATAATCTTTGCATAACATAATCAAACATACTTATACAAACAGCTTGGGTGGATTTAAAATACGTATGATAAAAAAATACTGAATACATTGAAAAAAAAACATTAATGTACCGTTTTTTTGTAATAGTTTTGTTAACTTGGGTTGAAGAATCGAAAAATAGTCATTTTTATTACAAAAATGTAACATCGATTATTACACTTTTTATTTTTACAATGATAAATATTTATTTTCTTAATAAAAAATTATCACTTTTAGTTACTCATCGTTAGACACTGAAGTTAAGATTTTTCTTCATTTTTCTTTTTAAAAATATGATTAAAAAATATTATACACATGGTTACATCTAGGTATAACCTTTCAAGATGCAAGACACTGATGGGCCAAATTATAGTAAAATATTTTATAGAGGTTTCTTCGAAATTCAGCTTTGTAGGAAGGTGCCAACTCAACTACTGTGAGGAATGTTCTTCAAAAGCACGTGTCTTTCAGCCTTAGAAAAAAGAAAGATCCTAAAGCTATGTGTGTAATATATAAGAATTCTACATTAAAATTGAGTTAACTCGTTTTCGTTCTTGCACATGGTTTGAATCATTGGATGAAGCACTTTTATGCTGGTCCCCTTCTTCCCTTGGTAACGTGATTGTTATCTCGTAGGAAAAATTGCACACTAGGTTGAGCTTCCTTGAGGCAACGCCATATCAAAGAAGTATATGCTAAAACAGTAATAATGGATAGTGTCAACTGATAAAGAATAGAATTGATCAAATTAAAAGGAGTAAGAGGGTGGAGTAAGTAGCAAGAAAACCAAGGGATGCCAAGGAAACCTTTTGAGACATGCAGTGTGTTGTGTCACCACATTCTACTCGCAACTTTGTTCCTCTTGAACTGCCAATCCAAGTTTGCAAGTACATATATATTTTCAGTGGGGTTATGGACTTGAAAATTAAGGTAAAAATATTGAGTATTTTCAAAGATTAGGTGGACCATATTGTGTAGTTATATTCCTCTTTGTTTGTTTCCTTCCACATAACTTATGGTTTTAAAAAATAATAATATACTCTTATTAACATATTCATAATTATTAATTAAAATTTATTAAAAATAAAAAATATGTGGGTTTCACTTTTTTTTATTTAATACGATTGATCAGACAAATTTGCCTAAAATAAAATAATACAAGTAGACTAGATTCAAATAACACTGTATATATATATATATATATGTTTCATATATGGATTAGTTTTTTACCCATGTTAATTAAGGATGTATAATAAAAATGTATATTTAATAATATTGTTAAGAATTATAAAATATTACAATATATTTAATATATTAATAATATTAATTTACTATTTATTAATATGTCCTTAAATAAACGTGAAAAAAAAACATATGAATGTGTTTCACTTTGTGCTTTGTGAGTCACGACATATTTTGTGGAGATTAATGAGCAGGCAAATGATGTTTGTTGACATGAATACCATTTCGATACTTGAGGGAGGCTGTTGGTGGTTGTCAAGAATGTTTGGTAGTTTTCACTATCCTGGTCGTAGTGTAAATTTAGCTAGTTCAAGGTATAATTTGCACATGGATCCAAACAAAAGGGTATAGTTTTCGTAATTGTGACACGAAATTATAATATTGTAACAAATCAGAATTGAAAAGCATTTGAAATTATAATTGTGATTATACAGAGTGAAAGATTAATCTTCTAATAAATTTATATGAGCACCAGTTAAACTATAAGTTATATAAACTCAGTCCAAACAATTGAAATTCATTATGTGATCTTGTTTGACCAATTTGTATCTATTTAATTTAAACTTAAAAAATTATTTCCTATATTTGGAATAAAAACATATATTTTAACGCACATTTATAATTAAATTTAATTTTGATCTATATATATATATATTTTAATTACATTAATGATTTAAAATTGAATTTATCAAATTTTATCATGTTGAACTTCAAAATAAACAGACTCTTTTAATTTAAAAAATAATAATTTTTGAAGTTTTTGATGATAGAGACAAATCTTCATGAAAAATGATGAAATATTTATTTACATAAAAAATTGTTATCAAAGAGAAGGAAGTTTTATATTATAATAAAATTCAGGTTAGGTGTTGTATTATGCTGTCTTTAAGAAAGAAAATGCTGCTATGACATTTTAAATTGTCATGATGCAACTTCAAATGAGTTGTCATTGTGTCCCTAAATAAGGGGTGTTGTGTTGCCTTTGGAAGCTTGAAACCACATGTGGGCACTGAGTCCCATTTATAAAATAAATTAGTGTTTGGAGAGACAAGTTTCTATAAGAAAATGGGTAAAAACAAGAGTTTGCATATGGACCCTACACCATTTAATGTTGTTATGTTACAATGGTGCATGTGGACAGCAAAAGATTAAGCACCACTGTTCCATCACCACTACCACCATTTTGAGGCCATTGCCCTTACACTACAATCCAAGAAAGCCATCACTCACTGCTAGCCATCTAATCTACACTACCCTTCCTGAGAGGCCTTTATTTCACCCCCTATTTGGGTCCCCTCTATGTAATTAATGAGTGTCTCACTCACTCTCATTCATGTACCACTTTCTTTCATATCCCATCAATGACTATGCTTTTGTCTTCTACACTTCATTCAATTTTTATTTTTCTATTTGGGTGATTGTCATATGCACCTCAAGAATACATGATTTTGGGACAGGAATTTATTGCATTGATTCCGTTCTCAGAAGCTTTCTTTTTCTAAAAATCAAAACATTAGAAAAGGAAACATCACCTTGATCAAAGTTTACTGTAATGTTTGTAAATCGTCCATCAGATGAAAATTGGTTGAAAAAAATTTTAATTTCTTTGTGCCCCCCATAAAATGTTTCTGTCAAATTAGGATATGTAGATGTTTTTACAAATTCTGTAATACATAATTAATAAAATTATTAAATATTTATGTAGCATGGTCTGATTTATTATTATGATTATTATTATGGGTTGTACAGATTACAAATGCGGTGATCGATAAAAAGTACATTGGGTAACAGTTAGGCAATAATCAACCTGAAAAGATAATTGGATAGTGCAATATGAGCTGCCAAATGCCATAAAATAAAACTCTTAATGGGATCATTGCTGCTGTCTGATTTCGTATCGTCTCAGAAATTGATAAAATTGCTCCTAAAGTTCTGCTTTTTGTCTATTACATACTAATGTCATGGGTGCCATATTTTCCGCTTATTTTCCAATGAACTCTTCACCACTCTATGCAACTTGTTAATAAAACTAAAATTTCAAGGTGAATTAACGAGTTTGATCGTTCCATGATTATTTGTTTTTCAAAAATGTTCTTTTAATAAATTATAATTTCTATAATAAGTTAGGCAAATACTAATTATAAGATACTAGTTAAAAGTTTAAAAGAAATTTTAATACTCTTTTAGCATAATTTTCATATATTTTTAACATGATTTTTAATTAAATTTATTATTTATTAATTTTTTAACAACTGTCTTTAACAAATTTTAATAAATTAAGTTAAACACTTAATTAATTATTTTCTATTGCGATCCATTTTATTGAAATCATGAAATCATGATCTTTCTACTCTGTTAACACAAATATGATTGAATTAGATCCTTTGTTTTTTTTTTCCAAAAAAAAAAACTGTAATTTAAAATGAAAAGTGTTAACATTAGAAAAAGTAATAAATATATATAAATTAAAAAAAAAGTTTATAACCAATAACTTAATTGATGACCATTTATTATGTGTTGCAAAAGTCAATTTAACCATTAACTAATCTGAGATCATGTGGGGATGAGAAATGGGGTATCAGAATAAGATTTTGCCACATGGCACACCTTACTATCAATAAATCACTTTCTCAAGATGGGCAACAAGAGCTGCCCAAAGGGAAGAAGAAAAGCAACTAGGCAACCTCCATTGAACTCAAATCAAAGAAAAGTTTGGTAATTATCCTCTATTCACAACAACACAATCTCAAATCTGACCTTCCCATTGAAAATTAGTAAAGCAAAAAAATTAAAATATACAAAGTATACAATTTTATATTTTTTTTTAGTACAAATATTAAAACTGTTCTGTTCCTAAGCCTCTCTGCCCCACCCCAACTGCCTCTCTCTCTGAGAAAGGTTCTGTTACTTCACTTTTTCCTTTCTTGAGTTTCCTTCAAGTGTTAGTGGATTGTGCAATACACAAAGTTCATATTTTTCTATTGTTTTGCATCAATTTCAAACTTGATCTAGTTACCAACTCCAGTGGAAGAAATAGTTCCACTTTCTAGTTTATTGTCTCAAGTTTTTTTCTAACTTTGACATGGAATTCTCTAAACTCTGTCTATGCCAATTCATGAGCTCAACAAGTTCTCAAGATACACTTGTTTTGGCTCTTGCCCTTTTCACCAAAGACTCTTCTGCCTTGCTCCATAACCTTTCTTCTCGTTGCTTTGGTGTTACTATGTGTGGGTCGTCTTCAATTTAACCTCTGCTTGTTCTTGCTTCAAGCTATCAACTTGTAAATCTGTTATTTTTTTTCCCTCTTATTGGTTATCCTGTGATCGTTTTGAATCACTTTTTGGGAGGTTATTGTCTTCGGGGATTGGTTTGGAGATGAGGGTGATTTTAGCACTGCTTCCGCAGCTAGTGAATCTTTGCATCATTGGCTTTGTTGTGACACTCCAAGGATCCGAAGGTAGGTATATAATTTTTAGAACTCTGTGTTGAAGTTAATCTCTTTATAAATTTTAGCCAGAGTTTGTCGCAGATTATGATGAAACTTGTTCCTAGGCTAGAACATGATCTGGATCAGCATCCATGGTTCTTAAGTTGTCATAATAATAATAATAGTAGTAATAATACCATAGAAAACTTGACACTATTGCTGAGTTTGCAATAAAATTATTTGTTCAAAACTTCATACTTGCTTTGCTTACAAAATATAAATTTGGTTTTAATATATTAAACATAAGGCAAGCTGGTGGTGGATTTTGAATCCGCTGTTACAACTTAAAGTCTTGTGAGCCTATGTGCCATTAGCACCAAAGTACATTGGCTGCTCACAATAGATTGAATCGATAATTACTGAATTTTCTATCTGTAATCATTGCTTTATATGGGAAATTCTCCTCTGCTAAACATAGTATACAAATAGATGCATGTACATTTTACTGGTTTAACCAGGTCGTAACTTGCAACTCCCGTAGACATTTAAAACTAGAGAGTTTCTTCTGGTGAAGGTACGTTTGCCTGTGGATTGATTTTTTATAGTCCCCATAATCATTTTAAAACCAAAGAGGTTCTTCTAGTGAAGGTGCTTTTTGCATGTGGATTGATTTCTTATCCCTCTTTAAAGTCTTGTTTGTTCCTTTAGAATCTAGTGGCTTCAATATTTAAATTTGTATATGTAGAAAGATAATTTCTAAATTCTTTAAAAAATTTCCCCTAAATTGGAAAGAGATCCTTTATTTTTATTTCAAATTTAGTTATCCAGATACACTACAAAGCATAAACCCAACCAGAAGAGAAAGAATTACCGAGATTTCAAAATGTTAACAGAAGATATTGCTGATGTGAGCCCATATGCTTGCCCAATTAATTAGTCTATGTCATCTGATTTGATATTTGATAATTTTGAGCTTGCTGATAAAAAAATTGTTAAAACTTTTCTTTTTCTCCCATGAAAATTTTGGCTTCCCAACTGATAAATGTCTTATTCAAGGGTCTATTATATCCCCATCTCCATCATTTCTTCCTGTCATTCATCCTAGAGAAAAAGCACCTGGTCCTGTCCATCATGGACAGTCATTGGGAAGCAGTGCACCAAGCTCACCTTCAGATCCAGATGGTACATCTAATCTAAATCTAAATATGTCATACAAAATGGGTTTGAGTTTTTATTATTTTAAAGTTGATTATTATTTATTCCTAGTGGCTTCTTCTGGTGTTTGATACTTCTGTCCTTCTTTCAGGGTTTGTTATATCCCCATCTCCAGCAAACTTACCTGTGAATTCTTCCCCAAGTAAAGCACCTAGTCTTTTACACTCAAGAGAACCATGGAGAACCATTGCACCAAGCTTTCCAGAAGTACCAAATGGTAATCTAGTCTTTTACACTCAAGAGAACCATTGCACCAAGCTTTACAACATAAATGTGTGTTTGGAAACACGTTGAAAAACCTGTAAACTTATATCTAACATAAATTAGTAGCGTTGAAGTAAATGTATATATGTGACCATGTAAACGTGTAACCAAATATACTCTCTTATGGGGATCATCTGACCATAAAATTGGGTTTTGATCTTCCAGGGTCATTCTTGCACCCTCCAGTTACATTACAACCTGCTGCATCAGCTCCAACTCCTAAGAAGGTGAAAGGATTTGATCCATCTGTATCTCCCAGTCCTAGTACAAGCACCATAACATCATCACCACCGTATAAGGCTGCTCCTGCACCGTCAACTGATAAAGGGAATGTGACACCATCCATACAATCAAGTCCACCTCAAAGGATAACACCTGATGTTAGGCCTCCTATACCCACACCATCTGCTCCAGGTACATGACTGAGCAGTTTCTTCTACAAGGGGAACCTTCTCATTGATATTGACCCAAATTCTACTCTTGTATTGTTTCTTGAACAGCTCCTGTTGTAATACCCTCTAGCAATCTGCCAAGAACTTCACCAATCAGCCAACCAATTGAAAATGGAAGTTTGCCTCCTAAGGTTGATAAGAGGAATGAAAGTAATAGTCATGAGAAAGAGCCAATATCACGAGGTTTGTGATAAAAACTTAAAAGTGTTGTCATGTAGTTGGAACTCTTAAGGATGGGTTTCCATTTCATCATCCAGCTTCCGGTTGGTATTGACCTTAAATATGCTCTCCTGTTGAATATTTGAACAGCCCCAGTTGAACTACCTTCTACCAAATTGCCCAAAATTTCACCAGCAATTCAACCAACTGAAAATGGAAGTTTGCCTCACAGAGAGGGTGCAAATAAAGGTCACACCCCAGAGCTGCTTTCACCAGGCATGTGATCAAAATAACATTACTTCTGAAATTTCCTTTTTCTCATCTCCATCTTCCGGTTGATTTTGAGCCTAAAATATGATCTTCTAATGCATTTTGAACAGCCCCTGTCATATTCAATTTGCCCAAACATTCACCAGTGAGTCAGCCAACTGATCATGGAAGTTTGCCTCTAACTGTTCATAGAAGGAGGAATAACAACACAGGTCACTCATTGGAGCCAGTTTCACAAGGTAGTTTCACTTGATGGTTTTGTAACCTTTTTTTCATTTCTAATTTCCAGATGATATTGACATCAAATCTCCAATTCTATGGCATTTTGAACAGCATCAGTTGCAATACCTCCTGTAAATTTGCCAAAAAATTCACCATTCAGCCATCCAACTCATCATAAAAAAATTCCACCTAATGTTGGATAGAACTGCAAATAATGGCCATACTGACACCCAAGCACCAGAAATGCCACGAAGTTATATAGTCTTATGACTCTTATCTAATCATTTCTAGCATTCATCTGTTATGATTCTAAACTTATTTTTCATTAAAGCTCAAAATCTATTGCATCCCCACCATAGAAAATGGAAAATAACTAATGAGTAGGACACCCTATTTTACCAAAAATAACTCTATCCATGTAACCTGGAATATCTTATGACTTTATTTAATGAAAGAAGGGAGAAAGATAAAATATCAAATCTTAAATTTATCAGATTATCACTTTTGTCTCATTTTTTTTCCTTTAAGAAAAAAATTATGCAGCACCAGTCACATCACCGAGTAGTTCACTTCCCATAGAACCACCATTGGTCCATCCAGTCATATCAGCAGCGTCTCCTTCCAAATTACCAGGTGAAAATTTTGAGAAAGGGTTATGTTATATTGTCCCCCTCCTCCCTCAATTGATATTGTTGTTTATTTTAAAATATGTTAAAGTTGCATTTTTCTGTTAAATCATTTACTCTTTTTATTGCCACATCAACAGTCCTCTACTCTTCAAATGATGAAGGTTTAAAGCCCAATCTTATGTATAATTGTATATTTTGTTCCTTTGTTGCTGTTGAAGTACTATTGTTGTTGATGATCCAGAGAGAGATCTGATTATATATATCTCATTTCAATGTCACATAATAATATGACAATGAGTTGAGAAATACGGGTTATACATCTGATAAAAGACATACTCTTGCTTGGATCTTTTAAATCAAGGGATGAAGTATCCCTTATTTTCTAACTATACACTCTTTTTCACTTTATATGTGCTAAATCCACAAAGTTACTACTAAACATGCAAAAGAATTTGTAGCCTCAAATAAATTTATTTTAGTTACTGCTATCCACATGCATCTTAACTTGAAATATATTTTTCCAAGAATCTCTTTTAAATTTTTTATTATTTTTTCAACATATAAATGTCTGTAACTATCATTCTAGAGTGTTCACCTTTCAACATTTGCAGATTATTATAATATCTTTTATGTTAATGCTATTGTGCATTAATTGATTTAATTGACATTAAACATGGTGCAGCACCTGTTCTCTCTCCCGCATTAACACCTTCCGGAAGCTTGAGTTGGAAAAATGGTGGAGAACCAGTTTCTGCACCTCTTTACAAAGCACCAAAGCCACTACCGGTTATAGTACATTCCCCTGCTCAAGGTATGTGGTAACATTAAACTAATTTTGATGACTTGCAAATTCTTAACTAGAGGATTGCTCATTGTACTAACAGAATCAATCATTCTTCAATTGACGGAAACTTAATTGGCACAAAACATGTGGTGCAGCACCTGTTGTCTCTCCTGCATTGACACCTTCCAGAAGCTTCAGCTGGAAGAAAGGTGGAGAACCAGTTTCTGCACCTCTGTACAAAACACCAAAGCCACTACCTGCTGTAGTACATTCCCCTGCTCAAGGTATATGGGAACATTAAACTACTTTTGATGAATTGCAAATGCTTAACTTGAAAATTGCTCATTGTACTAACAGCATGACTTCAAAATTGATAGAGTATTCTGTCAGAGACTTACACTCCCAAAAACCTAAGCTGGTGGAGGACCAAGGATGATTTTATATCTCTAATACTTTCCTCCACACTAGAGTTTTTTTAGCTTGAAAAGTGGACAATACACCAAAACATTTCACCGTGTATTTTGATTCTACTTAGTTATGTTGAATGGACATGGCAAAGAACTCATGATCACTTGGTCATAAAAGCTCTAATATCATGTGAAAATCAACTCTGATAAAAGCGCAAATTTTTTTTAGGTGAAGGCACAGGAATGATTTTTTTGTCTAACAAATACAAAGTTGCCATCATGCTAGAATTCTTTTGAAAATGTAATTTTACCATATTTAAAATGATCTTATGCACAACCATTCTTTTTTACCATGTTCAAGAATTGACTGTCCACAACCTTAAGTTTTAGCTGATGGAAAACAATGTGAATAAGAAATTTAAATATTAAAACTAATAAAACAAGCACTAAACGAATATATTTCTATATAGACGCATGATGAGTTAATTTATTTATCTTTTTTTTTTCTGATGTAGCTCCTGCTGCACATAAAGCGAGGCAATTTCAGCCTGTTCCTGAGCCACTGATTTCATCTCCTAAATCTCCTTTTAACAAAGAAGATCATTCTCCCACGTCTTCACATTCAACTACAGTTTATAAGCACCACCATGCAAGGAAAACAATCCCCAGCCTTGCTCCTGCATCAACATATTTGGTTTCTCCTCCCACTTCGAAACTCGGAGGTTTGGTTTGTTAACTGATCGACTGAGTTGTTCCACAAATTAAGCTTACTCACCACAATGAAATATATATTTTTTGTTCGGTTATTTTATGTAGATCAACCATTTCCTCCCACATTGCAACCAAGTAGACAAAGACCTCATACTCCACCACCAATGAACACAGGTACCTATATAGTATTAGTCTGGTGAACTTTCAGTAAATAAAGGAAGTTTTAAGTACTGAAGCTTTTCTGCATGGTAGGTCCCGCAGTCTCACCATTCAGTTTCCCAATTCAGTCACCAGTGAGCCAGGTTTATCCTGCTCCTTCTCCAACCAAAAGTAAGACAAGCTAAAACTCCATACTCATTACAAATATTTTAGAAAATATTATCTTTTCATTATCGTACTTATCCTTTTTGCATCCGTTCACTGTGTTTGTTATTGCAAGTTCCGTTTCATCCTCCTAAAGTATCTCCTCCTAGAGTATCTCCTTCTCGGCCTTCATTTAAGAGACCTAAGAAGCCAGTCTTGCCTCATGTTCCAGCACTGCCACCCCCACCTCCCAATGAAGGTTAGTACTTTATTTGTTTTATCTCTAGCAAGGAGATACATATGCTAATATGAGTTCTTTTTGGATTTTTCTGACTGTATATATCAAACTGATCTACATGTCCATTCTTTGTTTTTTAGATTGTTTGTCAACGGTTTGCTCAGAGCCCTATACAAATTCTCCACCTGGAGCACCTTGCAGATGTGTCTGGCCCATGAAAGTTGGTCTTCGCCTTAGTGTTTCTCTGTATACCTTCTTCCCTTCGGTTTCAGAGCTTGCTTCTGAAATTGCCACTGGGGTTTTCATGAGGCAAAGTCAAGTTCGCATTATGGGAGCCAATGCGGCAGGCCAGGAACAAGATAAAACTGATGTCCTCATTGATTTGGTACCTCTTGGGGAAGAATTTGATAACACTACAGCCTTTTTAACTTCTGAAAGATTTTGGCACAAACAGGTTGTTATAAAGACTTCAGACTTTGGTGAATATGATGTGTTATATGTGAGCTATCCAGGTATATATAAATTCTGAATGTCTTGTATTATCTTCATGACTCTTCTGGTTAGAAATTTTATGGGATCCTCTTAATACAGGTTTACCTCCATCTCCTCCATTACCACCTTCAAGCATTAGCATTATAGATGGTGGTCCATATTCAAGTGGTGGCAGTAATGGTAGGACAATAAAGCCACTTGGGGTTGACATACCAAAGAGGCAGCATAAAGGTGGACTTAGCAAGGGAATAATAGCTATTATTGCTCTTTCAGTTTTTCTAGCATTTGTTTTATGTGTTGCTGCTGTTTGGGCCTTGCTCAAGTGCAGAGATCATACGAGTCAACCAACATCAACCCCACGGGTTTTGCCACCCTCCCTTGCTAAAACACCAGGTAATACACGTAGTAGTGTGTTATCATCTGGTAAACTATTGCATTTTTTCCTGTAACAAAATTTGTTTAGGTGGATTGTATAAAACAACACTATATTTTACACCATAGAAAAAGAGAGAGAAGCGCTGCATTTACAGGTTACAGACCTTATTTTTAGTATCTGTCTCATCTAATAGAATTAGGAAAACAATGGTTGGCAGAATTCTATGCAAAAGAAGAAAATTTAATTGCAATAATTTAAATAAGTAAGCTCTTTTTCACACTGTATTACTAAATAAATTGAACTCCTATATTAAGTGTTTCCTTTTCATGCAATTTTCGTGTCAACTTGATTGTTTTATCATTTATCAGCCCTTCTTATTACAAAACCAACGTATGAATTTCCCAGGTGCTACTGGGTCATTAGGTGGAGGTGTGCTTGCTTCAACTTCATCATCATTTCGATCTAGCATTGCTGCTTATGCAGGATCTGCCAAGACTTTTAGCATGAATGACATTGAGAAAGCCACCGATAAGTTCCATGCTTCTCGAGTACTTGGAGAAGGTGGTTTTGGACGTGTTTATAGTGGTATCCTTGAAGATGGGACAAAAGTGGCAGTCAAGGTTCTAAAAAGAGAGGATCATCACGGTGATCGTGAATTCTTGTCTGAAGTTGAGATGCTTAGCCGCCTTCACCACAGAAATTTGGTTAAGTTGATTGGTATATGCACAGAGGTCAGCTTCCGCTGTCTGGTTTATGAACTCATTCCAAATGGCAGCGTGGAATCCCATTTACATGGTACTTACATCTGCTTGCTGCTTCAGTCTTGAGTACCATTCCAATTGTTTAGTTCATCAAGTTAATGGTTTTCTTATATCTGGTCTTCTGGTAGGAGTTGACAAGGAAAAGAGCCCACTTGATTGGAGTGCTCGGATAAAGATAGCTCTTGGTGCTGCTCGTGGACTGGCTTATTTGCATGAAGATTCAAGTCCCCATGTCATACATAGGGACTTCAAGTCTAGCAATATCTTGCTGGAAGATGATTTTACACCAAAAGTATCTGATTTTGGATTGGCCCGAACAGCAGCTGATGAGAGAAGCAGACACATATCAACACGTGTTATGGGAACTTTCGGGTATACAATTCCCTCACTTTCTCCTTCTATATTGGAAGGTCTTATCTTCTAGTTATCTAACAACCTCAATACCCTTGAGTTTTGCCTATCACTTCAACATAATAAATATTAGAGGTCTAAAAGCTTGGACACAACATGGGACACAATTACGATACCATATAGACATAGGGATGCGACAGTTTTAAAAATTATAAGATAGGACACAATTGTAATCATGTAAAATAAATATAAAAGTAATATAAAACACAAATCTTAAATCAGAAGAGAGAATAGACGTTTTAAAAATAAGCATGAGCCATTCTAAACACAACAAATTGCTACAATCCATTACGTATTGTGTTATTCACATCTGTATTAGTATAAAAGTTTCAAAAGTAAAAGTTTAAAAAATTGTAAAATGCCTTTAGAAGCGTTTGAAGTGGATACATATCTAATGGGAACTGAGATCCAAGTGCGTTAGGAAAGGATCCATTGATGAATTGGAGCTAGATTAGCAGTATATGTGATAGAAAATATCTTATCCTGTATAGTAGAAAGCAGTTCTGTATTACAAACTGCATGATGGCAATTATTCATAGAAAATAACTAATGGCATTTATTTATTAGGAGTATTTTTAATAATAGGGTGTGTGACTGGGCAAATGTGTTGTCATTTGTAGCTTGTGGATGGAGAATACTCTCTGTACGAGGCTTTTGTCTCTGGGACAGCAAGTGTATTGTTGTATTGTGTGTGATTTCAGTGTTCAATATTATATTTTTTAAGTTTATCAATTGGTGTCTCACCGCACAAGGGTAACATTTTGAAGTGTCCTCTTGGTGGAGGTGGTGGAGGTTGTTTAGTCAAGTTGAAACTAGACATCTAGAAGACTAGAATTTTATCAGATTGGTAAATTGAACTTATTTCTTCACCACATCTAAATACATTATCTTCCGTGGACATTTATATTAATATATAATTTTTTGAACTCGTATAAGAGCATCTTTACTGGTAGTTCTTGAGAATGGTTCTTGAATCCAAAATTGGTTCTCCGCAAAAACTACCATTAATCACCAGCAAAAGTGCTCCACGCTGGAGGAATAGTGACACTATTTCCCAAAAAAATAAATATTTTAAAGCATTCCTCCCTAAAATTTGTTAAATTTAATTCTAAACAAGTAATATAATAATTTTGATGAAAACTATAAATAGTAATTCAAGAACTTAAGCTTTAGTTTTACCACTAAAGTAAAAAAATAAGAAAGTTCTTCAAACACGTTACACTGTGAGACCTACATAAAATAAATTTAAAAATCCATTTGGGTTCTACTGCTAAAGGTGCTCTAATGTCTGAAATAATTTTCAAATGAGATTTATTTTTGAAGAAGCAAAGGTAAAGCAATAGATAGAGTTGAGTGCTATTTCTGGTAATTAATTGTGATATTTGACTATATCTTGCATGTGGGTTCTCCACTTAGCAGTGTGACTAATATTGAAGTATCAGGGACAAAAATCTATCATCTCTAAATTGCATGATAGACTGACCATTGTGATACTTGTGATATTTAATCCTTATTAGTTTTAGTCCTGTTTTTCTAATATATCAACTGCTTTTATTATAACCAACTCTTAGTTTCAACCCAATATCTACACTCCTTTTGATTGTAGAACTGTTGTAATTCCTTGTTGAGTTCTTATTATCACACATTCCCTGATATATATTTTCTTTCATATCTGGAAAACTAATTTCAGTTATGTGGCTCCGGAGTATGCAATGACTGGGCATCTTCTTGTGAAAAGTGATGTTTACAGCTATGGAGTTGTTATTCTTGAGCTTTTGACAGGAAGAAAACCTGTAGATATGACACAACCTCCTGGTCAAGAGAACCTTGTTGCATGGGCTCGTCCACTCCTCTCAAGCAAAGAAGGATTGGAAGCAATAATAGATCCATCTCTAGCAACTGATGTGCCTGTTGATAGTGTGGCTAAAGTTGCAGCCATTGCTTCAATGTGTGTACAACCGGAGGTGTCAGACCGTCCTTTCATGGGAGAAGTTGTTCAGGCCTTAAAACTTGTATGCAATGAATGTGATGAAGCAAGAGAAGCGGGTTCAAGTTCTAGCCAGGATGATTTATCTGTTGATTTGAACAATTCTAGACAACTATCAGATAATTTCCAAGGCCAATTCTCAGCGACTAACTATGATTCGGGAGTTGATATTGAAAATGGGTTGTCAGCATCAGAGTTATTCAGCTCATCAGCAAGATTTGGAAGGCAAGTATCAGGATCATTCAGAAGAAGACATTCTTATTCAGGTCCACTGAAAACTGGAAGAAGCAAGCGGTTGTGGCAGATAATTAGAAGGCTTTCTGGTGGTAGTGTCAGTGAACATAGAATTATGTTCAAGTCATGACCAGGTTCCAATTGAGCCAGTGCAATTTTTGTACTATCTTTGTGCATATTTTTGTTAATCTGCAAATTCACAATATGCTAGAGGAATTGCTCCTCTGCCCTTGTCCTTTGAAGTTTGACAAGCGAATACAAGTTGTAAATAGGATTTGACACATTTTCTCTACTAACCGGTGTCATATGTAGTCCGTTTTAATTATGTGAAGAGGGAGAGCAATGCAAATCTATCTAGAACAAATTTTAGTGAGATAATAATTTTACAAAACTAAAAAATCCTAAAAATAAGAAAATATTCTAAAAAATTTATAAAATATCAGAAATATCACACTAATAATTAAATAATATAATTATTATAAATAAATATTCTTAAGTTTCTTTTTTAATTTTAGAAAAATAAAAAAACTATTTTACTTAAAATATCTAAATAACTTTAAAAGTTGATTAGGTTATTTTTTGAAAATAATATTAAAATACATAATTTATATCCTTTAATCATAATTATTTATAATAAAATTTAATATTCATTTTTATCACTCTTAATAAACAAATATCTCATTTGATACTTAAAACGTGGCGTAAATAAATATATATATTTTAAGCATGCATTTACTTCAATTATATAATAAATTTTTATAAATTATAAAAAAAAATAAATGTATTTTCAAGTCTTTTAATTATTTCTTATCTTAAATTTGTTATTCTTACTCTTATTAAATAAACATTTCATTTAATATTATTTTAATAATAAAGTAGCACGTGTATGTGTATGTATATATATATATAGCATGCATTTTATTGAAACAAATTTTTATAATTTATAAAATAAAATATATATATATATATTTATTTATTTTTTTAAATTTCTTAATTGTTTCTTATCCCAATTTCTAAGAAAGGAAAAAATAAAATATTATTTATTACTTGTTCTTTAGTTATAAGGATGCTTCTTTTACATAATTTTAATATGCACCACTAACTAATTTTTCATATATTGCACATATTTAACTAATAATAACAGATTATTAATATTTTATTATTATTTATAATAATATGTTTAGTTATAAAAATGATTTTTAAGTCTTTTTTTTTATTACAAATTAAGCCTTTATATAAAAAACAAACAAACTAATCTACTCTTTACAAATTATTTGTTTTATTTTTAATTAAAAAATTTATTTCTTTTATTTGTAGTATTCTTTATTAAGATATTACTTTATTATTTTTTTCAATTAATGTATCATTTTTTGGTATCGACCCAAAAAAAATATTTTATTCATATATTAAATTATGAATTTATTTATATACTTTTTATTATAAATATCAATTTTCCTCATAAATTTTTTAAATATGACATTTAGGATCTTTTCATTTATTATGCATGATAATTTAAGATTTATGATACAAATAATAAATATATACTATATTTTTTTTATATAAATTAGATCATCATTATTTTTTAAAAATGATAATAATTGACATTTGTATTATAAATATGAGATTTTATTTTTAATCAGAATTCTTTTATTGCCTATTTTTATTTTAAAGATATCAGTAATATGATTTTTAAAATATTTTTTGTTAATAACAAAAATGTTTTAAAATAAAAAACTTGTTTAAGTTTTATTTTTATCAATTATACCTTTATATTTTTAATAATTTTTAATTAATAATTAAGAACGTAATAAAAATGTACTATAAAATATAGTTTTTCTATTTCTCTCCTCTTTTTTATTAAGTCAAATATAGAAAAGTTAATTATTTTTATCAAATATTTAAAGTTTAGCAAATAATGTATAATAATAACTTATTTATAATAATTTTGTATTAAAAATTACATAATATTGATAAATTTAATTTATCAATAACATAAATAATAATTTTTAATACTAAACATTACTTATTAAATTTTATTTATAATAAGTTATAACTTATTTATCCTTCTTATTTATAATATAAATTGCATAACTTACCGTAATTTATTTATTAATGTACAATGAATTAAAGTAATTTAACCCTAAATTCAGACATTTTTTTAATTATTTTTTTCTTCGGTTAAGAGAAAGTAAAAGCATGATATAAAAGAAAGGCCAAATTTTGGCATTATTTATATTATATGCACAAACAATACATAGGTTCTAATTAATTAATAATAATAAATTCACTTATAAAAAAGACATGCGATGTTTTCATTAATTTATTTGACATCAAACTGGTTTTTGACTTGAGGGTGTGGAAGATGAAACGAGAGTAGAAAGAGAGGGAGCAGTGAGTAAGAGCAGAGAGTAGAAGTGTAGAGTGATTCAAGCACTGAAGAAAAGATGGAGACTCCTCCTTCGCAACAAGGCATCGTGAAGAAGAAGGAAACGAGGGGTCGAAAACCTAAGCCAAAGGAAGATAAAAAGGAAGAACAACATGGGAAAGCAATGAAGGAAGGGAGAAAGACGCAGCAACAACAACAACCTTCCATTGACGAGAAATACACTCAATGGAAGTCCCTTGTTCCCGTTCTCTATGACTGGCTCGCCAACCACAACCTCGTTTGGCCCTCTCTCTCTTGCCGGTCTCTCTCTCTCTCTCTCTCTCTCTCTTTCTTTCTAGGGTTTTCTCTTTTTCCTTTCCATTCTTAAAATTCCTGTTCTTTGACGCCCGATTTTGTTTCATGTTAATAGGTGGGGCCCTCAGCTTGAACAAGCTACCTACAAGAATCGCCAGCGTCTCTACCTTTCGGAGCAGGCAAGTACTCAACACTTATTTTTTCTTCTGATTTTATCAAAGATTAAACCTTTTTTTTATTTGATGAAAATTAATTTTGTTGCATCCTTGCTTGGAGTTTTTGTAATGGGTCTATGCTGCTGTGGTTAATTGAAATAAAGGGGGAAAAAGGATTTTTTTTTTTTGAAAAATGAAATTGATTTGCTTTTTGTTCGTAGACTGATGGTAGTGTTCCGAATACTCTGGTGATTGCGAACTGTGAGGTTGTGAAGCCTAGGGTTGCAGCTGCTGAGCACATTTCACAGGTGAATTGTGATGTCTCTTATATATGAATGTTTTTTGCATTTTGGTCTGAGATTCAATTAAGCATTTGGATTTTATTTTATTTTATTTTGGTTTGTGTTATTTGTTTCAGTTTAATGAAGAGGCTCGCTCACCATTTGTGAAGAAGTACAAGACCATCATACATCCAGGCGAGGTATATATATTAGCTGTTTACTCTGATGGATAGGCTAGAAACTGGGTGCATTTGAAGCATAGCTGTTGAAGATGAATGGATGATAACTTTGTTCCTTAATCTGCTGTGATTTTGATTTTATGTTTATTTATGGCTATTCATTGCTGATTTATATTTTGCCTTGATTTCATTATGTTGATGATTGGGATGTGATCTGATCAGGCTTTGTTTTGTAGGTGAATAGAATTAGAGAATTGCCCCAAAATTCCAAGATAGTGGCCACACACACGGACAGCCCAGATGTAAGAGCTTTACCGTTTACTTTCGGTTTTTATTTGTTTGGAACTAGTCTATACCTGGTTTTGTCGTTTCTTATTTTTAACTCTTAAAATGTCAGGTCCTTATTTGGGATGTTGAAAATCAACCTAACCGTCATGCTGTCCTTGGAGCTACAAACTCTCGTCCAGATTTGGTATGAGTGTGCATTAATGTTCCAATTTCCGCAGCATAATTCCATCTCAAAAAGTTCAATCTAATTTGGAACATGAGAAAGAATGAAGTGGATGACTGCTCCTATTTATTTATTTGTGATAAAGATATTTTATTTTCCTTATAAGTAGGATCCTCGGATGCATGTGTCAGATTATGCTGCAATTCATTTGATTGCTTTATTTATTAAAATTTTTAGCAGTGGATCTGTTGAACAGAAGAGTGAGATAGCATTGTTGGGATTAGAACATACTTGGGGAGCAAATCCCTATTACCATGGTAGTCAAATTCGCGAGTTAACACGTAAAATCATACGATTTTACGATCTGCTGCAGGTCCAAGGATCCTGATCCTGGGCTGGAACTCGTTTTGGTGGGATCTTTGGGATCGCACACAATCTTCCTCATGAAATTGTGGAATCTGCAATCTTGGGCGAGTTGTTTCTGCCCTATTTTTAGGGTTTTTTTTACTCTTCTCTGTGATTTCTTGCCTCTTTGCAACCTGCGAAGCTCACTTCTCTTCTTCCTCAGCACAGCGAATCTGTTCATTCCATTCTCTACCCCTTCTCCTTCAACTTGCCCCTTTTTCCATTTTTGGACGTGACCAGGACTTTGCAACTTCATTCCTCTGTTCTGCGATCCCTATAGCTTTCGCTCTGATGACTATGTCTGCTCCGACCTTGTCTGTGTCAGCGACTCTGCTTTGCGCCGGCAACCTTGTCATAGCGGAGCTTTTTGCTGTGGTGGCCATCGCAGCTGTATTTGCAGCCAACGTAGCCTAATTGTAAAAGTTATTTAGGGTTTAGGGTTTTTTAAGGGTAAAACAAGACTTCTCATCATTTAAAAATAATTTGGCTTTCCTTTTTTACCCTTAAAGTGGCTCTGTTTTAAGTTTCTTTAAGGATCAAATAGTCTTTAGGGTTTAGGATTTATGAAGCAGATTTTAGGGTTTTTTTAAGGGTGAAAACAAGACTTCTCATCATTTAAAAATAATTTGGCTTTCCCTTTTTACCCTTAACGTGGCTCTGTTTTAAGTTTCTTTAAGGATAAAATAATCTTTTATCAGAATAAAATACTTAATCTATCTTTTCCCTCTCCATTTCTGTTCTTAGTATCTCTATTTTGAGGTGGGGTGGCTCACTTCTCTCATTTGTCCTCTGGTCTTTATATTTATACTATTTTACATGTATTTATACAATTTTGTAGGATCTTCTAATTCGTGTTACAATCCTATGAGTTACTATTTTTCATCTCATCTCCGATTCCACTTAGAATCTTGATTTTGACTATCTTGCCTATTACGCGCAAATATAATCTGATCTGTATCAGATCATAGTTGTTAATAATGCATTATAGTGGCGTGGCCATCGGCCGCCACGGCCTCCATGTTGTGGGGTGTTTGTCTTGTCACGGAAGTTGCAGGTGGTTCACGTGTGATTTTGGGGAAAGCAAGAAACCCTTTTCTATTTTTTCTAAAATGCACCGATTTGATAATTTTTAAGGGTAGAAAGGTCATTTACCCTTTATAAAACATATATATCATAAAATCGATTTCATCTTCCTCAACAGTCTTCCTCTCTGGATGAAAAGTCAGGACCTACACAAAGCCATTTCTCCCCTCCTCACAGGCTCACCCATTCCATTTTGTCAGAGAAATCAGCTTGTCTAGAAGCTCACTCACTCCATTTTGCTGGAGTAATCAGCTTTTCCAGTGTCTCCTCTGCTTTTCTGTTCACCGGAGAAATCAGCTTTTCTGGAGGCTCACACTTCATTTTGTAGGAGAAATCAGTTTTTCCAGCGTTTGCTCTGCTTTTCAGTTTGAGCTCCATCTTACTGTTCACGGATCACTCTTGCTTCAACCACTGTTTTGCTGTTCATGTTCTGTTTTTCTGTTTACATAACATATTATATATCCATATTATAAATTTCTAAAAAGTGCTCATCTCACCGCCATAACTTTTTCGGGGTCAGCTACTATTCGCCACCATCCGAGATTAACAATTATGTATCAGATGCTGCAATTGAAAAATGAGGGGCTCTATTGAACAGAAGAAAAAACAAAAATAAACAGAAATCAATCCAGCAAGTCATGCTTTGTGTGTCATGAAAGAAGAGTGGTACTTGTGCTTGTCTGCCAGAGTGGTGTAAACATTTTCTGGTTTGCTGCATTGTGAAAGGCTGGGAAGAGTCTTACCTCTGTCTTATGGAGGAAACTAAAAAATCATCCAAGAACAAGCTGTATTTGAACCTCACAAACCATAGTCCATATCCCAGTGTGTCCCAGCTGCATTGGATTAATGCAGTTTTCTTCTTTAGTAAAGATGTGTTGGATACTTCTTAGTTCTTTGATATATGTATCCAATACCAATATGTGAAAAAACAAGAGAATGCATCATATTTCCATGCTTCTTAGGGTAAAACTTGGAACTTCAAGTGAATTAGGTGACCTCCAACTTTAGTTCCCTTGAGCTATCCATTATAAAAGAAACTCCTTTTGCAACATTATTGTTCCTTCCATTTTTTTTTTTATTTGGTATGGTTGCTGCTTCTTGATATATTCATATTGATATAACTTTTTGCAGATATTGACTGGACACCAAGATAATGCAGAATTTGCTCTTGCAATGTGCCCAACTGAACCCTATGTTCTTTCAGGAGGTTGGCATACTTGCTAACTATTTTTTAAACAATCTTGATATTAAATTCCTACTCTATTGATGATGTGGTTATCCTATCTCTGAAAGAAGTAATTTACATTGCAGGAAAGGACAGAACAGTGGTGTTGTGGAGTATTGAAGACCATATAACATCTGCTGCCACTGACTCCAAAGCTGGTGGGTCAATTATCAAACCAAACTCCAAATCTGGAGAAGGCAATGATAAAACTGCTGATGGTCCTTCTGTTGGACCACGAGGTATCTACTGTGGCCATGAGGATACTGTTGAAGATGTGACTTTCTGCCCATCTAGGTAATTTGCATACTGTATGCTGAGTAGTTACATTCATATGTGCTTTTCCTTAATAAGTGTCTATTCTCCTTTTACTATTCGCCTTAATATGAAATTTTAGGCATTGTGTGGTTTTGACGGTAAATAGGAGGGAAGTTCAGTGGTAGAAAGTGAGAGGATTATACTGTTTTCTCTTGTTTGCTTGCTGACCCAAATAAATGGTGGGACTCGCATAAATATTTTCTCTCCATTCATGAGAAGAAATTAGGAAATCAGATTAATGTTTTAAATGACAAATAACTCCTCTACATTGCTACCCCCCATTTTGTTAAAAGGATCTAAAAGTTATTTGACATGATTACATTTTTTTTTCCTTGTACATTTCTTTCCAGCCTAACAAAACAATAGAAGAGAAAAATGTTTTTTCTCTCTATTTCTCTTTTTTGCTTTCTTTTTTCCCTTCCTTTTTTTTCACATTTTAGGTGAAATCTTCGGTGCCCTCTGCTCTTCCTGCTTCTTCAACTCCATATTATTTATTAATGTGCTATCTACACCATTTTCAAATATATCTTGAAATAGGAGGGGTGGGGGTGGGGGATTGTTCTATATTTTTCATTTTTTGATTTCTGTTTGAGGGATCTAGTTCATTTGATAGTAGCAGCATGAACTAAATACCATACTTGATAACCATATCTTACTGACATCATTATGATTGTGCTGAAGTGCACAAGAGTTCTGTAGCGTTGGAGATGATTCTTGTCTCATCTTATGGGATGCACGTGTTGGCTCTAGTCCTGTGGTTAAGGTATATACTACATACTTCTGTTTAAATTTGTTTTCCTTGATTGATATGTTGATAAAAATATGGATTTTATAGCATATTGTTTTTGGTGAACAGAGCACTTTTTGTTTTTAGTTTACTCACAAACTTGTTGGATTAAGAGTATGCAATGACATTGAGGGTTTATCAACTGGGAAAACATGCATCTGTATTTGAAAATATTTATATACACAACCCTCTTTGTTGTAGACTCTAACTTTTTAACATATCATTATGTCTTTTCTGAAATTGTTTTTTCTCACTGCTATTAATTTGGTAACAGGTTGAAAAAGCTCATAATGCTGATCTTCACTGTGTTGACTGGAACCCCCATGATGATAATCTGATTCTTACTGGGTATGTTCTGCTGCTGTATATTTCTCTCATTGATTTATCATTTAATTTAGTTTGGACTTATGCACTACGCTTAGATTTAATCATATCATTATGCAGTATGTGCAAGTTGAAGCATCACTTCCCTGTTTGACTTGTCACCATATCTCTGCAGGTCAGCAGATAATTCTGTTCGCATGTTTGATCGTCGAAATCTCACCGCTAATGGAGTTGGGTCACCTATTCATAAATTTGAGGGTCACAAAGCTGCTGTTCTTTGTGTTCAGGTAATTCTGGACATGTTTTTGTTTTCTAATAATTTTTCATGCCTTTTGGCATTATATTATTATTACACTGTAATATATGCTAATTACTGTTTGTTTATTTCAGTGGTCTCCAGATAAATCATCTATATTTGGAAGTTCAGCAGAAGATGGTCTCTTGAACATTTGGGACTATGAGAAGGTGCAATTTCAGTCAGTAATGTCTTGCTATTTCTTGCCCCAAAAGTAATGTTGGGTGTCAAAGCCTTTTTATTTTGTTCTGTAATGCAGGTTGGTAAAAAGATAGAGCGATCTGGAAAATCGATAAGTTCTCCTCCAGGGTTGTTTTTCCAGCATGCAGGCCATAGGTATTAGACTACACTTTCTCTGGTACCCTTAAATATACTTCAGTTAGTTATTCCAACTATCTAGATCTGTAGCTGAGGGAATATTGTTTACTTTGAGTATTTAAATTTCTTTTTAGCCAGATAAGCATTATCTTTTGAATCTGAACCTTGTTATTTATGTTTGTGGTCTGATGTAGCTCATCAAGTTTCTTAAACATTTTGGGTTTTGCTTTGTTGCTTATGTTGCCTGAATCTCTTTTTTCAATGTTTACATCTGTTATTCTCCAATCTTGTGATATCAAATTCATGAAATTATCAATATCAAATATATATGCTGTAACACATTGTATTGCCTCATTAAATTTGTTCTAGTGTTTTTGGTTTGATCAGTCTTGTCAGATACTGTCCAATCAAGGTGTAATGGTTGCAAGCTTGGAATATCAATTTTTGTAGAATTGATCTCTTTAAGATTGCACAAACTAGTTGTCTTGTAGTGCATTTTGCATCACCCTCAGACAGTTTTATTGTTTCTCCCTAATGAATTGTTCATCTCATATTTTGGAAGACTGTCAAAGAATACTGGACTTGTTCTTTAAAATGCAAGTCTTTTGTTTCCCGCAAAATATTTAGTGGACAACCCCCCCTCCCCCAGATTTGGTTTTTTGTTGTTTTTACTCATGAACTTTGTATTTGAATGCAGAGACAAAGTGGTTGACTTTCACTGGAATGCATATGATCCGTGGACAATTGTCAGTGTGTCTGATGACTGTGAAAGTACTGGTGGAGGGGGAACATTGCAGGTATGGAAACCTTTTTTCTAATTTTAGAATATAATTATAGAAAAAAATCATTTGTCATCTTCATATAATTGAAGATGCTACTTCTGTATATAAGTCTGGCCAAATCTGTTGATATAGTTGAGGTAATTCTAATGAGGCACTGTATTGGTATATTTGTTACTTGCTACATGACAAATTTACCTATAGAAATTGTAGTCATTAAACTCAGCTGCAGCATGTGGTCAATGGATCAATGAATTAATCATTGGATGAATTCCATAAAATTAGATATAAATTAAGAAATTACACACCAGTGTTGTTAAATGACAGCCATGGCCGAATTTGGTGTCGGTTTTTAACCTTGACATTATTTGGCGGTTTCTGGGGGCGGCAGCATGGCGGTCATTATGCACATGGCGGTAACACAGGCCATGACGGAAATTGTTGAAAAATGGTGTTTTGATGGGTTGGGCCGCAAACCCAACCCGGTTTAGAGGTTGACCCATGCCCAAAAACCCTAAGGCTACATCTCTTCTGCCCTCTTTGTGAGTCAAACATTTCCCTCTCATCTCCGATCTCTCATATCTGATCTCTCTCTCTTCTCTGATCACGTTCTGCAGATCTCTCTCTCATATCTGATCTATCTCTCTCCTCCGATCTCGTTCTGCATTTTGCTGGGTGTCTCTCTTCGTTGCTATTGTGCCGCTGTGGAGCGGCAGTCGGCTACATGATGCTTGCTGTGGTGAAGTATTTCTTTATTCGCAGAGGTTAAGCCCTAATTACAGTGTCTTGGTGTGGGTGTGCACTTTTGAAGTGTAATGGAGAGATGGAGCGAAAGTCCGATCTTGCCCTTGCTAGTGTCGTTTATGGTTTTTTTAAGGGTAAAATAGACTTTTTCCACTTAAAATTTTTTCCTTGTCTTCTCAGGCGGTAAAATTTTTAAAGGGTAAAATTTTTAGGGTTCTCTGCTCTGTTTTTCTTCCTTCTCTAAAGCCAACTTCTTCATCTTGTTCACCATTTTTGCTGGAGAAGACATCCTTTCCAGCTGTTTTCCGGCAACTGGAAGACCCTGTTTTTTGACATCAATTTTCCAGTTTGCTTCTATGGGCTCTGGTCCCTCTTTTTTAGTTTTCCCCTCTCCTATTATATTTTTTTTTCAATTCTGTTTTTACCTCTCCCATTCTGTTTTACTCCCCCATTTTTTTCGTTTTTCCTTATTATTTTGTTTTCTTGATTCTATTTTTCTGTTTTCACTTCCAATTTTCCTTTTCCATTTTTATTTTTAATTCTCTACTTCAGCTTTTTTTTTCACTGTTTTACAACCATTTTATTCTTTTTTTTCTCAAAACCTTCTTTTATATGTAGTTAGTTTTTTAGTTTTATATATTATTTTGCAATATATATATATATGACCACCATACTTCCGCCATAACCCACCATGGCATCCTCCATAATTTTATTGCTGTTTTTTAGCTTTTCACCATGACCCGCCTTCTGCCATTAATAACATTGGTTAGTACAGATATTTGAACTTGCCCCAAGATTAGATGCTACAAGTAAAAGGAAAACAAATTCAAGACAGCTATTTACCCTGCCTTCTACCCTATAGGCTTGTCAAAATCTGTGTGTGTGGCCGAAATGTGACCCAATCATTAATATTCACCAAAAACAAAACGCTAGAAAATGCTCTCGTTTCCCCTTCAAAGAACTGCAATCATGCACACATTTTCCAGGCTCGTCCTGGTATTTCCAGTGTTGTTGTGGTGTTCCTGGTTGTTTTCTCGTTGGATGTGAAGATGTACTCACAGTGGAGCAGCTACAGGGCCAGCATAGGGGAATGGGTGGGACAGTGGCAAGTCTGTGTTTCCTTCTCCTTTCTTGGGCACGGTGGGGCTTTAGTGTTAGAGTATGCAATGCACTTGCAAGTCAAGTTTTCGTTGTCATTGTTCTTTTTTTAAAATCGGAATGACTAAGTTGTGAAAATAGAGAGTCAAACCTGTTTATGCCTGGTTATATGCATGACTAATCTGAATAGTATACTGGGACCATGATTATTGAGTTTAATAGCTTGTAACCACCATAATTGAAACATGCTTATTGGCTTCTCTTTAGCATAAATGATTGTCTTATGCATTCAAACTCATTTGGGCAGATATGGCGCATGAGTGATTTGATCTACAGACCAGAAGAGGAGGTTTTGGCTGAGCTGGAGAAATTCAAGTCTCATGTGGTGGCCTGTGCTTCAAAGCCTGAAAAATGATATACTTAGTAGGGAATGAGCTTTACATATCTTGCTGATGTATTTACTTTAATCACCCATGTATGGGAATGGAGTAGGGAACTTTAAATTAACATAGAACAATGGGGGTTTGTGGTTAGTATTCCTTAAATTGATACAATTCTGTTTTCTGTTTGAAGATCATCGTGGTCCTTGGTTCATGAGGCTGCCACACGGCTCAATCAATCCGACAAACAACTGAACTGAACATATGTGGTTGGTTGGAGGGGTTGGATAATGCTTGGACACCCTTTTTTAATTCATGATCCTTGGCTCTTGTAGCTCTAGACAAGCTTTTTACAGTTGGCAAATGAGATGCATCTATTCTCCTTTGTTGTGCCCCTTATTCAATTTGATTTAACTTGATTATTTTTTGCATCCATTGCTAGTAGTATGCAATTAATAGATACTGTGCATTGATGGTGCTATTATTTGCTGCTGTGACTGAAGCTACTAGCAATGTATGAAAAAACAGGTAAACCGTTTGAAATAAGGTTTACTAGAAATGACTAGTTTTTCACAGAAGTAATGAATTATGGTTCGTGTTTCTGCTAGGTGTTTGCATTTCATGTTAGTCTGTTTTATGTCCTTAGTACGATTTGTTTCTTACAAAAGATCCTTTTTGTTAAACGAACTGTACACTTGACCCATTCACTGGTTTAACAATTGAATTTTACCCAGTCTGGTAAGATTTTTGAACTCTTCCTGAAAGCATCATTCCAAATGAATTGAATTAGAATGTGCATTCTGACAAACAAATAAAATCAGATTGAATTATTCATTAATTATTTGAATTTAATTCATCAAATGTTCAATCAAGTTTTTTTTTTTTTTTTTAATTAAGCAAATTATCATCAGTTTGACTTTAAGCTCGATTGTGTAAACAAGTCAAATTTAATCTTCACAGGCAATAATGATAAAAATGCTAATTTTAGATAGAAAATAATGTATTTATTAAATCTTATTTTTATCTTAAAACTTATCGTTACATAATTTATAGGATATCAAAAATACGCTTTAGACTACATTTGATTAAAACAAAAATAATCAAAATACTAAAGAGGTAAATAAGTCAACATAAATTTATTTATTTTTTAATAAATTAATAAATAAAAGTCAGCAAGAGCAAGGTAGTCAGAAAACGATTGACCGGAGAGAGAATTACAAAAAAAGAACAAATGCTACTTTCATATGCATATTGCCACTTTCAATACTAATTGATGATCATATTTTGCATAAGTCATGCTTGAGTTTCAAGTATACAACTTTAATCATTTCACTTATAGATTCATTAAATTATCAATTTTATGGCTCAAGCAATTGAAATTAAAATATACAAAAATAATTTAGAAAAAAGTAACACCAAGTATATCACATAGTAAGTACCTACCGAGAGAGCAAGCAATGGTCAAAGGTTATCAATTTACCAAAGCTGTGTTTAGATAATGGTTTATATAAGTATTTAAACTCTTTTTAAAATGATAACTTGTGTCTTGAATTAAATCACAAAATTTATTAACCTAAAAGTAACTTATTAGAGTCAATTTATTTTTTCATAAGTTGATCATTAGCTCTTTCAACAGACCCCCAATACACTTGTAATAACAAAGCTTAACAATATTGATTTTATTAGGTGAGGCACTCGAATGGTTATTAACTTATTTCTTAGTCTTATAAACATGTTTCCATTTTTTAACAGCAATAATGAGGTTTAAACCTATATGACTCCATGCAATCTATCTAAACCTTTCGAAGCTAGCTTAATTTTATGCTTTATTATCATGTATCCTCTGATCAAACTATACGTGTCTATGTCAAATAAGTAAATTTCATACATTGAAGCAATGTTTCAACTTTCAAACATTGTCGGTAAATGATTAAAAAATATAATTCTATCGTATTGGCAAATCATTTCATCCACACAATTAGATGAAAATGAACACACATTTCTACATCTATGGTTAAGAACCCAATTCTATATGTCTAGTTCCTTTAGCTTTTCATAATAAATACGTGGTGACCAATCACATGCAACCTTAAGAGTATGATGAAAAAGATAGGCATTCTATCCTCTCTTTTTTCTTGTCATTAGGCATTCATATCCCTAAGTTGAGGCATCCATACACTTTTTTTTTTGTGGTGGGGGGGGGGGGGGGTTGGTTGGTTCAGAGATGGAATCTATACCTTGAGTTGGGCATCTATGCCCTTATGTTGGGTATCTTTTCCTTTTGTCTACCTTGTTTCTTTCTCTAGTTTGGGCCTTTTTGCTTCAAGCATCGATATGTCATTTCAAATTGGGAGATTATATTTCCTACATGAACCGTTCAGTTCAAGGACATGGGTTGGGTCATTGATGTTGTCAAAACTCGACCGAGTTGTCCATGTTCTTATCAGTTTTGTTACCTATTCGATTCATTAAGTTAAATGTATTGCTTATCTAACTAGAACTAATCAATCTCATGCACATGATTTTGACTTTCTTTTCCTTTTGTTGAGCTCTTGCTAGAACTACATCACCATATGTATGAATTTGACGCCTCTGTTATTATTATTATTCATGAAAAAAAATATGTCGCAACAGGAGGGTCTAATTTTATCGTACACCATTCCAATTTTGTGTACTTTTGCCAGTGTGTGTTTAGAAATATGTTTTAAAAAAATGCAAACGTGTCTCAATGCAGAAATTATAATCATTTAAATTAAATGTTGATTTATAAATATTTAAATTCAAATTTAAATATGTTACTGATTCTTATCATAAATCTAGTATTCACTTGACTTTCACCATGGAAGAGATTTTCATTTTCATGAAGTGATACCAAATACAAGCTGAAGGTCTTTCTTGTACAAGATTCAATAACATTGCAGTACTTTCTCTACTTCACTGTTTTGATTTTTGAGTTCTTAAACAACATACTTAACAATTTTCTTTGGAACCAACGAAGACACTTTTCTGTAAAAAAAAAAAGGGATTTCATGCAATTAATATTAATACAAAAAAAATTAACAATTTTATTTTGATCTAAAGTAGAAAGAGATTATGTGAATCAAAAAGTAACTAATAGTATATGAAAAACTTAATATAGTTTCAATTTGGTATAAAGTAAACGAGCTAGATTGAGTGATAAAAAAACCGAAAAGATGAGAAAATTGTGAAATTAGAGACGTGTGATAGTTTACCCTTAAAATCATGATTAAAAAAAAATAAAATCTTCAAACAGTATTATTTTAAAAATATAGACTGGCAAAATAAGGGCGTGTTTGCTTTGAAAAATTAAACACTGTTTTATTTTTGTCTCAAATCATTACAAAAAATGTTATATTATTCTTCATTTTATTTCATATTTTGAATAATTTATTTAGTAAACATTAAAAGTAACAATATATTTTTTTGCAATTATTTATAAAACTAAAAATTAAAAAAATACAATTCTATTAATACACTAGACTCTAGAAGAGTTATATTTTTGGGTAATATGATACACAATGGAGAGTAAAATAACTCACATAATTAATGGTGAGACAGTGGTACTAATTAAGAAGAAGGAATATAGAAAAAGAAAAAAAATATTAATGAAAGTTATGCGAAAAATTTACATGTCGTTATTAGCCCCTCTTTATTTCTTTTGGATATTAATCCATTAGCCTCTCCTTTTTGCTAAGTAAAACATGAACACACAATAACATAATCTTGTCGAGATCACTTTACGGATTAATTTTCATGCAGGAATCCTAAGAAAGTAGCTAATAATTGTATGAACGCGACACTAAGAATTATTCCTCAAAGCTACTTGTATCAAGTGCTTAGCAGAAGGATAGCAAGTAGACATGGAAATAATATGAATTAGTGGCATTGTCAAGACATTCTTTAGACAAAATCTTAGGTGATATACATCCCATATTCCCCATTAACTTTATAAAGTAGCAGATACGGCACATTGCTTAATTACCACTCAACGAATAATACAAAAAGCAATAAAATAGGGGAAAAAAAAGTTTCATCGGCAATATTATTCAATACTATTTTTTCTTTTCTTTTCTATTTAAATCAAGAATGTCTTTCATGGGAGTCAATTTTGGTCAAACATGAAATATCCACTCTATATATGATGATGATAACGACTCTTCAAGTAATTTTTTTATATATGTAAAAGTTTAAATTTAATTTTTTTAAAAAAAAACTAAATATGTACCACCTTAACCAACCATTTCTTAAAAATATTATTTTTATTTTAAAATACATGGCTTAGACAGAAAGAATATTAAATTAAGATACTAATCAAACTCGAGAATCCACTCTCCTCCACCTCAATCAAATAAAATCTTTAAACTTGTTAGGTCTTTGTCATGTACTATTTTTTTCACATGCTTTTATTGCATCCTAGACATCTAAGTTGACCAGCTAGGCTGTCCAAAATTAAAAACTTCAAGATGCTGGGATCAGAAAGGAAAGTAAAAGAAGGTACTGATTAAAAGAACAAAATAATAAGAACACAGTTCTTCTGTGTAGAAGCTATTTCCAAGTTAAAGAGACAGGTAATAATTATAATGAATTGTAGGCAGTGTTAAGACACGCATTTCAGACACAACATCTGAACCTCTTCTCAGGTGAAAAATATCCCACTGGTCATTTTCTTTTTCTTAATTATTTTCCCTGAAAATCACATTAGACCAATTAATCGATCAGGGATTAACGAATCCTTTACCCTCAAAGTTTACTTCCTTTTTATATTTAATAAAAACCCTCCATGTATTTAAAGCTTAGTAATTATTGGAAGAGCCCCACCATTCAATAGGATTCAATTCAGACATTGGATATAGCTCATCCCACCCCTCTCCTCTTCAACAAAACAAGAAAAGAAGAGAAAAATAAAAGGAACGAACTTTAGTTCATAATCCTTTTTTATTTATTTCAAATTAAAAACTTTAATAAGTAGTTGTTTAGCATTGTTTGGTTTAATACTTGTCAAAATAACATATTTAAGGAGGACTGTCCTTCTCATATCATGGACATGTCCAGCTAAAATATTATGCTTTGCTAGTTTTGCTTCAATCGTCATGAAAGAGAATGTGGGCAAAAGATAGTAAATAGTTGGATCTACCACTTCAAAGTGTGATGCCCATCTCAAAAAAGAATTTGGGAAACCTCAAAACAATCCTATTAGCTACCCTATGCCTAGGACTACACCTCAAAGATTCCATTCTCAAGATTTAAGTGGCCTACTTCTTGATCTTTCTTTATATACTATTAACAAAAGGGTCTACCCCTATCACTACCTAGGTCTTCCTAAAGAAAAATCCAGATCCCCAATGTGATAACTTATTTAAATGTGTCATCTTCCTCTTTGTCATCATTGGCTCTCTAGGAATGAAAAAACGTTATTCTTATTTACAAAGAATAAAGAGATAGGGACCTCTTAATCATCTATCATTAAACTTTTAATCTAAGATTTGCAAAAAAGGAAAAGCAGGATCATTATGATAAAGAAGTTGGACACGTAAAGTTAAAGAAATGTTTGTCCAAAGGTGAATATGATAGTAGGAATCATAATTTTTGTGAAAGAGAATGATTAAAGTACATCCAACTGAATAAACAGAAAAGCAAGAAGCAATGGAGTTGAGTGGTACGTATATTATATATATCAACACTTCTACAATATCCACTGCTTAAAAGAGAAAGTAGGACTCACGATGTGATTTACATTCTTAGTCCATTAATTTTATATTGTTTGATCCCAATTGGTGAATAATCAGTTCCCATGCTATAATGAGAAACAATTGTCTAACCTTATGTTAAATTTAGGCTCAATGAGGGGGAATTTTTGTGGGCTAGAGCTCATTGTCATTACACTCAATTTTGATTGAAGTATACAAACGATCGGCTTATAGCATCAAAAAGTAAGGTGTAGCATCTTACAATAAAATATTTCCAATGTGCACGTGTAGTCAATTCAATGGTCCTACTCAAGTTCAACCAAATCAAGGAGCAACCCAACACCTTGGGTAGGATTGTGTGGCATTGGCTATTCTTCAATAGAAAGATTATCTTATTAATTTCAATATAAAAATTCATAATTTAATTGGACAATTGACACATCAACTTGATTATAGCAAAATAGACCTATGATATTGTGGGCATGGAATATTGTTAATGAAGGTGCGTGACCACAATGATAATTGGAGGCAAAGAGGGTCATGTTTTGGTAATTAACATGTTGGATTAGCAGGTGAGAGGGTAGAGGAATGTAGATTCTCATTTGTTCGTTTATGTATCAGACAAGGACTAGATGACAGATTGGTCTGTGATATGCAATCATCAAAGGGTGATTGAAGCCCACAAGAGGCAAAAAGAGAGAGCAAGTGGGCCATTTCAGTGTTTTTCTTTTTTTCTTTTTCCTTTTCTTTTCCTTATTTATTCTTTTAAAAGGAGAAGGAGGTTGGAGTTAAAAACTTGAAATGGGGAATGGGGAGGGCCTTGGGAAATCTTACAATAATAGAGTCACTTTACATTGCACTTGATTTGACCACTCGGTCACCAAACAGATATTCTTAGATAATCCGTTAGCATTTATCAAGCAAATGCACGAAGCCATTGGCAGAATTTGTGACCCCAAAACAGGTTGTTATTCCATGTGACGTTTGTTCAGTGTTTTTATCACATAAAGGGTCTTACTAATCATTATCCTAAGGATACCAATTGAGAATACTATTAATAATCTTAAAAAAAGTATAGGTTATTTTTCATATTTATGATATAATAATTTTGTTCAATAAAGAAGGATGTGGAGGATGAGAAATAGGTGAGTTAAGCCAATGATTAACAAATGTGAGAACCACCATAAGGCCTATTTATGTCAATGAAATTGGTTTATTCTTTGCATGAAAGATAATCAAACGGATGAGATTAATTAAGCATAGAACATAGATAAAACATGGCATTGAGACATTATGACAGAAGAATCATTGTAACATGGGGTTGTGGAATCTGTGAAAGGAGGCAAAAATCAAGCAAGCCCCAGGGAGTCACAAGTATGGTGGATTTGGCTTGAATAACAAATGGTAGGTAGGGGATTTTGTTACATGGAGCAAAGTGGTCTACATATATGTATGTCTGTCCTATTGCCTATATACGTACTACTAGGCAGGGGAATGGGACCAGTCGTTTTCATGAATCCTGACCAAGCGAGCTTCTGCACAAAAGATCACTGCAATCAGATGGCTATAAGCATCTACAATTCTGTCTCATTGTTAAAGGACATTTTGGTTATTGGTCTGATCGACCGCAACTGCTCATGGGGGCAGGAGGGGTGCATAATGGGACCCTACCTTTCCTGCCTCTATCCATTTTCATGTGAATCATATACAGTTTTAGCCAGCTCATTTATTGTCCCAAGTTCTCACACCTCTAATATCACTCAAACATGTTGAAAAAATGTAAACATAGATGCAATGCAAAAACTATATAACTAGTTGTACGCGGTTAGCCTTTGCATGGAATCAAGGTTTATTGTGTGTTAGTGATATTGGTTTTAGACTTCAGTATTTAGTATGGTTTTATATAAGCAATGTACAAGTCCATTTTACATTACACTAAACTTGAAAGCTTGGTTATGTAAAATGGAACAAGCAAGGGTGAAAATACACTTCTTACCACTTAATTACAGAAGCTCTATATATCACATCAAGGCCAATTCTCATAAAGGTAGTAGGATCATAGTTTTGAGTAGAGTTGATACATGACAAGAACAAATAGGCCTGAGCAGTTGACAAGCCATATTTCATTTCATAAAACTAATGAGGGAGATTCCGAGCTGGAAAGAGCCGGGTTTGGCGGATCCTGTCCTTCGAGGGAAGCCAGAGAACACACATGGAGGTAGCATATATGATGATGATATCTGAAGCTTTCTAGTTCTAAATTCATATTCTGAATGTCAATAAAAAATCTCGTCTAGTTTTGGTTTGATGATTAACAAGAGATTAAATGAAAAGAAACTACACTCATGAAGCGAAAGAAATATTGGGGAAAAATTACTTCAAGTAGTACATCTAAATGTCCCCATCTCACTATTCATCTTGCCCCCTTCTAATATTGATTTTTTCCCAATCACTCACTCACTACTTTCCTTAAAGAGAAACGAAGACGTTTAAAATGAAAATGGGAATAATAATATCATAGAGATTGATGTTCAAAATTTTAAAAGGGAGGGGAAAAAAGGAAGTAAAAAAAAAGTACTAGTTGTTATAAATCCCAACACAATGATAATGTTGAAGAAGCCTATTAGCTTCTCTAAGACCACTGAAGTAAGCACCATGAGTTGTAGAATAATGAGTTCTGTGAGTTGCTTCTCCTGCAAACAAAATTTGAAGTGGAGAAGGATGACAACAGCTATCTTTTGGCAATGGCTCTGCCATTGTATCTAAGTCATCACCACTTGATCCTACTGCAACATAACTGTATGAGCCTAAAAATAATGGATCAGTCCCCCATTTGCTCTTCAAGACTTCACTGAACTGAACTTCATTTTGTTGAGATCTCTCCTCAGAACTCACATTCCCATTGCACAATTTATGTGGACTTGAACCTTTTTGCCACTGTGGTAGAAAGCACGAGACAGTGGATGAAACCCCATTGATGATCTCTTCATCTTTGAGTGACTCAAGCGCCAGTGCTTCTTCTCCAGCAAACCAAGACAAGAGGACACTAGAATTGGTGTAGATGGGAAAAAGGGTAGCTGTTCTTCTCATCCACCAGGGTATTTTCTTGTTCCTCATTTCAGATTGAGGTGAATGAAAAACCATTTGAAGAAAAGGAAACCCTTTGGATTGTTCATGTTCATGTCCATGTTTCCCACCTCCATGTGTTGGACTCAGTTGCATAAACAACTTGTTAACAACACCAAAACCAAGCCTTGAAATTGCCTCAGCCTTGGAAGGTGGAAGAGGAGGACAGAACATACCTGAATCATCACCAATAGCAGCTTTTAACACTCCAAGTGAAACAGTGACAATGACATGATCAGCAGACATAAAGGAGCCATCACAGAAATGCAGCTTCACAGGCCTTGAACAACAACCATTATTTTCCACACCCTTCTGCTCGTCATCTATCACAGGTTGCCACTCAATCCTTGTGACCTTTCTACCTAACTGAACTAAACCAGGTGGTAACACAGAAGCTAAGTACTGAATTATGCTTACATACCCTTTAGCAATTGTGATTTCTTCACCCGGGAACATTATGTACTCACTTTCAGCCCCATAATCTAGACTCAAAAGGTCACCAGCTGAAGTGTAAGTCCTCTGGGTGTTCTCATGCATTGCAAAGATTGCTTCTTGAAGCAACTTCCTGCTCCAGTTCCCACACCCTTTCACCTCCTCATGCTCCTTCACAGAACCCAAGTAAGCATCAAGGCCTTGTCTGAGGAAATAACCAATACTAAGGTTGTCGTTGTTCCCAGACATGTTGGAAGCAGCTTTAGCAGCCAGCTTATGATAAGTGTCAAGTTCACCCTTTGCAGTGGCTTCAGTGAGTTTCCCTTGAGAGTAATCCATGAGGTTGTTGAAGAGCTTTGTGATGGGGTGAACAACGGAAGGGTGAAGGTGGAAACCACCTTCAGCAATGGTGATGGCATCATCAGGGTTACCATCCATGCACTCCCAAGGTTGGTCAGAGTGAAGTGAGTTGGTTTCTTGGGCAATTTTGTGAATTGGGCTTCCTCCAATTCCATGGATCCATGTAGCACCCATCTCAATACGGTCACCACCAAACTCGGAGGTGTTGATTCTGCCACCAATCCTTGTTCCACCCTCTACAACACACAGCTCAAACAAGTCCTTTGAAGCAGTGGCAGTGTAGAGCTTGTTGGCAGCTGTGAGACCTGCCATTCCTGCTCCAATTATCACAATCCGTGGCTTCTTCACCACCATTGTTCAGACTATGGATTAACTTTGCTTTGCTTGTAGTTGTTACTCTTTCACTAACAGGCAAAGGAAAAACAACAGGACAAATCACACACACTGGTACAACAACACAACAACAACACAAGTGGTGGTGTGAACTGTGAAGGTGAGATTTGAGTTACTGACAATGATGAATTTATAACTGGCCTCTGCTTCCTCACTGAATGCCCTTTTTCTTGCACTTTTATTTTTTCTTTTGTCACTCTGTTAATGTAAATAATTACTGCAATGATATTGCTCCAAAAGAAAATGCAATTCAAAGTCGCATACAACACGATACTAATAAATCAAAATAGAATATGTTAAAGGTGAAAGAATTAAAAATATAATATTTAATGCTGTTATTATTATTATTATTATAACTCAGTAAGATTGGTTATTTTTTCAGCTTTAGTTAAAGTACACTCGGAGTTATGGAAGAAAAATATTATTACTAACTAGTGTCTTTAACTAATATTAGACAATTATCAATATTTATCAATTTATAGAAACATACTATAAGATGTAAAATCAATCATTTAAAAAAAATTAATGACCGTAAAATAATAGAAAAACCATGCAGCAATTACTAATTTTAATATGAAGAAAAAGTACTAGTAACATAAACACTTCCACCAATGAGTCCTTTTTTTTTTTTGACATTGTGGTAGTTTACTAATCTCTAATAAAGACAGGACTCTACTTTTCCTTTTATCTATTCTCTCAACAACTACAATTGAATTACAAGGAAAATGGTTCAAACCCTTCCAATCCCAAGTCTCAATTGAAAATTGCTCTTGCTGACTCTTAAACCATATACCCCACAGCCATGAATGCCCACGAGTGAGTAATAATTCACAGACAGTCACTGAGCACTGAGCTATATGACTAATGTCTATGACTATAACCTATGGCCAGGTTTACCACTGGGGGAAAAAAACAAAAGAAATTACATGATGACAAAGAAAAATAAATAAATAATGTGAAAATTCAAAGAAAAAAAAAGGAAAAAAAAAAAAAGGTTGATAGTGCCTTTCACCAACCTCACATGTAAATTGAGTTAGGGACGGCCCACCAACTGAACAAGTCAATGGTCCTGATCAGGCGATGGGCTGTCCTTAGATGAGTCATAAGGAGGACACCGTACAAATCCAACAATTATAATCAAATTGCTGCATTCTACACTCCCATTCCCATCTCTTACTATATATATAATAACATTGTTTAGAGTAACCCTGTTGTCTTTATAGTCCTAACCTTAGAGCTTTCTTCACCAATGTTTTAGCTCAATATTATTTTAACTTATTTATAAAAAATATTTTTTATTATTTTTATTTTTTTAAAGAGAATTTAAAAGGGTGGTTTTCTCAATGAAATTTCCACATGCACTTAGTTTAGTATTGTGTAATAAAATATTATTAGCAAGAGTTTTTAAACACCCATTTATATATTATTTGGTGTTAACTAAAATTTATTGACTCAAAATACGGTAAATCAAACTTCTTATTTGATCTATTTTACTCATAATATTGTGGATTTTATTAAATTTTAATCCAGAAAAACAGTTTTAAAAAGTGTTTTTATATTATTTTAAGTTTTTTTATTAGAGTAATTAGAGTTTAGGTCATTAATTAAGAAATTAATAAGTAAATTTTTCACTAAAAACATGTTATTTAAAGTACATAGAAAGTTATGAAAAAAAGGTATATTATTATGCCTTTTAATTCTTTTACCAGTATATTAACGTACTAATTAGTATTTTTTTAATATTAATTTTATGTGATTTTACTACCTAGTATTCTATAAACACAATTTAAAATTATTAAACATGTTATATTAAATATTTTTATTATTTAAAGTAATGGTGGCAAATTGTTTATAACAAATACTCTTAACAAAAAAAAATTATGAACCATTATTCTTGAAGGCAATTTGAAAAAATTTGGATGGACATTTGGAAGTGTTATAATATAATATAATTTTGGATACATATGAAGATGGGTCTATTTCAGTGATTGTTAGCAGTTAGCAGAGGGTGAAAGAGAAAACAATCTGAATAATTAATAGAAAGGGCCCAGTGAAAAACTAAATATTGAACCAAATATCTATGCAAGCATCTTTGATATTTGTGGTCAACGGTTTACAGACTTGAGAATTGGAAAGAACAGAAAAAGCACAGTGCATGAATCTGCTAAGTAAGCGGTGATCAGTGAGCAACGTCAACACTCAGCATTACGCCCCCTCTTTACTAATTCCACCATCTATCTTTTTTATTACCACATTTTTATCAACCTTTGTCCCTTTCTCATTGTACTTGTACCCAAAAATAAATAGAAAATGTTCACTTACCATTATCAGAATCCATTTTAACTATTTTAAAATACAAAATTTTGTTAGTATATATTTAAAAATAACGCTTTTAGACTCTATAAATTAATTTTAAGGTTCGATATTCATAAATAAATAATTTATTATGGTTGTATATTTTAATCGCTAAACTAAATTTCAGTGATGAATTTTAAAATTTTATATATGAATCATTTTCTTTAGCAAAAAATACTCGTAGTAATTTAAGATAAAAAATGTTTATCTATCAATTATTGTATATTTATTTTTAATTTAAATATATAAAAAAAATTCAACATTCACACGTTCATGGTTTCATGCTAGTACCGTAAGATGCATGCAATTAAGCCAATTATTAACCTAAATTTTCTTCTCAATCTTCATAAAAGATTGTGCAGATATGTAAGTATCACAGGAGAGTACCCCACATTTTTCTTTTTTTTCTTCCCCTGTACTAGCTAATTAACGCAGTGTCCTACTTAGGGGCAAGTGAACCATATAAAAATCATAATCAATCATATATGTATACAGTAACTCTTAATTATTGACTCATATTTTTACCCAAAACTTTTTATTAATTAGAGGTAATGTACCATTATCAAAGCTTAATTACTCACAAGTCAAAACCCCAAGTACTCTCACATATTATTACCCCATCGTATGACGTGAAATTTCTTTTTTAGCGTTGAACCCTTTACAGAGCGTCTATAGGGTATCATGTGTCTGGGTGAAGAATTACTTGCAAAATAGCTATACAACACAAACTATTTTCTTTGTGAAAAAAATTAATTAGGTTTAGTTATAAATCTATCTTTATAATTAATTTTAAATTTTATATAAATTTCTATACTATTTTATCTTACATAAAAATTTATGACTCAATATTATCCCTTATTTAATAATTTTTACATTATAATTTTAATAAATAATAAAAATTAATTCATAAAAAATTTCTCATACAGGAATTGAACTATAAGATTGTTTAATCAAAATTATTTATAATAGGACTAGTTTTTTTAATAATTTTTATACCTAAAATTCAAACCTAAGATCTTACTGAAAAATAATCAAACATGTACTATTTAAATTGACTTCTATTAATCTTTTATAAACAAATTACTTGTAAGACTTATAATTTACATTGAAGGCTACTATATTTAATTATGAATTATTATATAAAAACTATTAATTTATGTAATAATTAATAAAAAATTATATTCACAGTGTATTCTAATTGATAATATATATTTTACTGTAAAGTGTATTAAAATTAAATTCATAAGATTTTGTGAAAAAATAATTCAAACATACTTATTGTTTTAAAAACAATAGGAATTAAATGTAGATTAATGTTTCAAAAATTAAGAAAAATTAGGGGGAGGGGGGAGTACTGGAAGAATTTCTTCTCAGAAATTTAATTTCAAAGATTTTCATTTTTAAATAAACATTTCTGGTAAATTTCATTTTTCCTAAAATGAAAATGGAAATAATTTCTAAATATAATTTTGAAAAAAATAAAAAAAGATAAAAGAAGAACAAAATAGAATATATATAATTGAACAATGAATACAAAATAAGTTTCCTTGTTAGATAAAATAAATTGAAGTTGAGAAAACTAGAGTATTCATCTTTCAATATTTTTTTGAAAGAAGTTTAGTATATATATATATATATATATTTTTATTTTATCTTTGAGAATAAGTTTTTACTTTCTAGGAAGTCACATGACTAACGGTTAGAAAAAAGTGAAAAATTAGTTCACCTTGGACTCATGTAAATCCTGTCGCCATTGCTGGTCAATTCTGAATGTGATGATAATCAGTGTCCATAGAAATATCAAAAAGGTCGGAAAGAAAGAATTAATGATATAAAGTATGTTACAACTATTTTTGACCTATATATTTACAATTCTTGCCTGGTTTTTACTTTTGTTGAGTAAGAGACAGATGATTGAGACCCATATCTCACCTCAATTTGACAGGGAGGGATTCATCTGAGAATGATTGTGTTGGAATGGGTACAAAAGTGGTAAAGGATTGGAATCATAGCTCAATTGTTGTTGGGTTTCACTGTCCTGTGCCTTACATCACCAAAGCAACTTTACATATATCATGGCCGTGAAATCCAAAAGAGATGCCATAAGCATTTTAACAATTGTTCTTATCTTTTTTGGGTGACTTCAAAGTCTTTTCCTCAGTAAGCAAATTAACTTGTGAAGTGAGAATATGTAGATGCACAAAGGTGTGCCTTTTTATAAAATTTTGTACATAAACTTATTTATTATTATTATTATTGATTATCAATATATACTACATAATTTAGATACAAAGCCAATGATGTGAGTTAAAATTAAAATGAAAAGTAAAGTACTTGGATGAGAACACTCATGGAGGAGTGATGTGAGGTTTTGGCGTATAGAGAAGAAAACCATATGCATAGGATTCTTGAGCCACAAACTTTCCCTCATGAAGCTGCTTTTGTAGTTTAGTGGGCATATCTAAGTTTTCTGGCTTACCCTTTTATGCCATATCTATTGACCCAAATTCAAGCTAAGGTTGCTCCTAAAATGTTACATATCTGTTGGCATAGAGTGGTCAAAGAATTCTTGTTCTATTCTATATTGCTAATGCTTCTAGACTTACTAGCCTTGATTATTACCATCTATTTATTTATGTGAGTGTTTCCTTGCAAAGAGGACCACACTAACAAGGCCACCATGATACTTATCATTTTGATTCTTTCCAACAGTACTGCCAAGTATACATCAACAAATTGGTAAGAATCAATGAAATGCACTAGTTTTATCAATGATTTCTTTTTAAGGTATTGACTAAGTGATAAAGGATAAACTATTTGCTATATATATGCATTTTAATTTACTTGAAAGTAATCTTAATTTATACATGTAATTTTATTACATTTTAATCATTGTCAATATATCATTCAAGAAAAGCTTAACCTTTTACTTTGTTTTTATTGATAATTTTCATCCATCTTCATCATAGTCTTTGGATTTTTGTCGAAGTTGTCATTTTACTTTTTCTTCATTCCTATCTTTGAGGGGGCGGCAGATAGATTACAAAGCATTCAAAAGCTATAAATGGGAGTCTAAAACTTGAGTATAGACGAAAATAATAAATTGAATACTACATCTTCATCTAAACTTCAAAACAATAAATTTATACGTTTAGTCACATGTATCAATTACCCTTAATTCATTCCTAATTTTTTTAATTTTGGATTTTATTATCCTCAAATTTTCAATAAGAGTTCAGGTTTAATTGTATTTTTATCTCTTTAACTTTGGATTATGAGTAATTTTAGTATATCAATTTTTTTCAAAACAATTATTATTAGTATTATTATTATTATTATTTAAATTTAGTTCTCATTGATTTTATTTTACCTATTTTTTTAAAAAAGTTTATATTTAAAAATTTTACAAATTAAACTGATTAAAATTATTTTATACTCAAAACTTACCAACCAAAATATGCAGTTTCATTCATAAAAAAAATCTCAAATATTGTCTTCAAACCCTAATCCCACGCATTATTTTCACTAAATTTTTTACTCTGAACTTTTAAAATTAAAAGAATGTTAATAATTTATTCTTTAATGCACTCTTTCGAGTGTACTTTTTATTATTTATTAAAATATTAAAAATTATCAAATTATATGAGTCTCACTCTTAATTTAATAATTTATATTCTAAAATTATATTTTTTTAATATATTTTAATGAATATGAGAGTATGTTAAGAGAATTGTGTTTGAAAATACATTATTAATGCTCTTCTGTAAAATATTTCAAATTCTAATTTCATTACAAGCTTTCAAAAATTTGGATACAAAATAAGAATGTGATAATTAAGAAGGAACCAAATTTACATAATTTTATAAATATATAAATTTTATTAGTTAAAAAAAGAGAAACTAAATACATAATTAAAATAGAAGAACTAAAAGTACAATTAAATTAAAAGATTGTTACACAAATAAATAAGAAAGACTTCCAACTCTAAATTTGAATTTCTTTTTGTTTGTCTTGAATTATAGGATAGATAGTACAATTTAAATGTGTTTTAAAATTTTATAAATATTATCTTCTATGATAAAATTTTAAAAAATATAATAATATGTCACATATATAAATATAAATATTGGTATAAAAAGTATAAAATAAAATGAAAGTTGAAGTATTTTCAAAAAACGAAAACTGTTAATAAGATGCACCTTAGAGAAAAAAATCAAAGAAAAATATATATTAGCAAACCTTATATATACACACACACGGCACGTGTCGTCACCTTTTATGAAATGACTTTTGACACTGAATGTGGTGTCCTTATGAAAGACTTCAGACGCCCAATTTTAACACTTGTTTCTCATGCTTCACAGTCATGTATGTATCATATTCATATGTGTAATACCTTTTTCCTTTATTTTACATAGTAAAGATATTGTTGAATTAATACATACTGATAATTAATTTTTAAAGTAAATACTTTTAAATATTATAATATTGCTGTCGAAAAGCTCATAAATACATATTAACATAAAAAGTGATTCATTAATTTTAATCATATATTTTTACGTATAAATAACTAAAATTAAAAGTTATTTGAAAGCTACACACAGTAGAACAAGTTTCAGTTTACACGCAATGCAAGTTGATAAAGATGAATGAAGGCATATATATGAAGAAACTTTTTATTCTTTATCTTTACTGCATTATCATATCTTAACTTTAAGTTATCTTTTTTCGAAAAAATAAAAATTGCAGTTCGTATCGTACTCGTTCTAGACCTGAGAAAAGGAAACAGAATCAGATGCATGTGACTGAATCGAAAATTGGAGTCTAACGTTAAACCACGTGACTAATTAGCACAATTGAAGTTTCATGTTTCCACGTTTCAATCCCATATTTGTTCTCATTCGCCTTCCCAATCAGAGTTGTGTCCAACTAAAAACATCATTCGGTGTTGGATTCTATCTCTGTCAGTGTTGCTCCGTTATTTGTTAATAGCAACAGTTCATCTGATCAAATGTTTTTTCCTTCTAATGATAAAGATTTTTGCTAAATAGTACGAATACGAATTCGTACTTAACTACTTAAATTGGATTGGTTAATTGTCATCACTGTTACATGTGTTAATCCTTTTCCCTCTATGATTTCAGTCACGTCAATTCGTACCTAATTTGTGTAAATCTTTTTGTAACGAAATGGGATTCCTCTATGATGAAACTTTGAATGACTTGTGTGCTTAATTATTTATTGCTATACGTGAGTAAACAGGTTTAATGTACAGTGACACAACCCGCAAGGGATTGAGCATTATTGGATGATAAACGCTAACCAGTGTTCTTAGAGTATTAATTAAGAAATTAAGAGTGATGCTTTTTCAAAACTATAATAAATATACATCCTCCTGTAATTTCTAACGCAATTTAACGTAAATTTTAATAAAAATTTACTATTTTTAATTTCTTATTCAGTGCTTTTAGAGCACTCGTTAACAAGACCATTGTTGAATTGAACAAAATTACTTTGCAATTTGAATGGACCAAATAAAACCTTAATTAGACCCTGCATGCTTGCATTACTTTTAGTTTCATTATTATTTATAGTTTTAGGGTAGTTTCTTTTCATACCACATTTCTAAAAATTAAATTTTAAGAGAAACTTATCAAATTTAATTTTGAAAATGACTTCTTTTTGGGGTGAGTTTTATTTATCTTTGTTTGGTGAGTAATTTTGAAAGTGACTATTATATTTCAAAATTTTATTTCTAAAAAAGAAATAATAATGTGGTAAAAAAAAGATGGTGCAAAAATAATTTCCCCAAAATTTGTTATCAGATATTATTATCAATTTTCGAAAGTCACATTGGTATCAATTAATCCTAGTCCAGTCTGGTGGACTCATTTGTGACACTAGGCTTTGTCCAATACAATTTTTTATTTTTGGATGCTCCCCTGGAAGTTGGTTTAGCGAAAGATTGAACTTAAATTTCTTTAATATGTTATAGTCCTTCGTAATCAAGAAGCACAATAGCATCAAATCATGATGTTATAAGATAAATATTTTAGACGACACTCGGAAGCAACTTTTATTACTTTCAATCTGTTCTTACATAATAACTTCAATGGAAAATCAAATAATTATTTTTGGCAAAATGTAGTATTTCGACACATTATGTAGCAGTGTATAAGGGCCCAATCTTCATTGATGCAAGCCCTGTAATACAAGGATCAATGTATTTCTCTCCTATATACATATTTTATTTTGGCCAGGCAGTGCATGATTAGACCCTGCCAATCTTTTAGGGTGTAAACTTGGAGCTACTATAAGACTTGGAGCATCAATGTTGAGCTTCAAATACTTTATATACTGAACTTTATAATATTATAACATCTGAACCACATTTATTTGGTAAATTGCAGCACACAGGATCCTAACTGCATAGGGACTCAATTGAGACCTTTGCATTTCCACGCCATAGTTATAAGACATATATTGTTTGCCAATGCTGTTCTGCACAAAACACCACAAGGGTAATAAGCAGCAGCAGAACAAAAGGATAATGAAAACATGGAAATTATAAAATTCAAATGATCTTATATCTAGTGATTTCTATATGCTGTTGTCATAATAGTTGAGGAGACAGAGAAAAGATATATAACATCAAGAACGTTAGTTGTTAACATAGTTTGGACTTTGGAAAACATTGAGAAAATCCAGGGACTACTAAGTTACGGGGCCTTAAAGTAAAATTAGGTTAAAATTGTGTTCTTAAAACAGCACCATAAATTCAGCCGACATCCAAAGGATTCTAGCTGAGGACTTTATTAGGAAAATCTTGAAAAAGAGCTATTAAACAAGAGAAGCACTAACGGGAATGGAATAGTTGGAATACCCTTATAGGAGAGCATCATATGGGCAAATTTAAGTTCTTTTCACCAAAGTAATTCCACTAGGGTCACCTCCCCATTCCTCAAACACAACCAAGAAGTTACCACTTGGGTTCAGCCATGAGCTAGGAACATGGTACCTGTCCAAAGGCAAAAGAAAAGGCTCTCAGATATTCAAGTTTTTACATCAAATACTGTTGGAAAACAAGAAGTATAAATTCTCACCATCTTTGGGAGGGTTGTCCACAATTTATACGGCATTTGTTATCAGTGTAAAATCCAGCATAATTACAATTATTACAATTGCCATGCGCTATATATGCTGGCCAATGGCGACCAATGCTCTGACCATTTATCCATACTTCACCCTTTCCCATGCTACTCATATCAAGAGCCAATGGATCATTGCTAGCTGGTGCGCTAAAAGTTGCCTAATAACATTGAAGCATGAAATTAATTACTCAATTTATGCTGAATCAGGTAATCATCAATAGAAGTGGCTGAAATGCAACATTTATTCATATTTTATTCTTACCTTGTACCATGTCAAAGGTTGGTTTTTAGCCACTGATGATCCTCCTGCCCATTCTACAGAATCACTCCCACTTAGAGTGTGAAGGCTCAAGGCTTCACCTTTCAGCCCAACCTGCCCAATAGTATATGCATGTGTTAATCTTTACTACTATGCCTTTCTAAAGCAGAACATAAATCTTTTGTATATTGCACTAAAATCTGCTCAACAAAATACAACATATTATGCATTCTTATCTATCCTAGAATGGTGCAATTGTTTAATTTTTCATGAAATTTTGCTTCATTAGTGATCGAGTTTCAACACATATTAACAATTAGTATCTAACTGTTTTAATCTTCACCTCAGTATTCATGAATTTGTTTGTTCATTTTGGTTTCGGGCAATATACACCCACCATTATAACAAAACCTTTCCAATTTGCTAGTGAGCAATGGAAGGTACAAGATAACAAACCTTGTAAGACCATTTCTGCTGAGACAAGTCCCGTGTTCCCTCATTTAGACCCTTCAGTGTGACTGGGCCCAACACCCCAGCATTCCATGTTTCAAAGTGCAAACCAACATTCTGGAATTTAATGAAAATAAAACATTATTAAAATTTAAAAATCTTACATAATAACAGATTAAAATGTTACAAAAAACATATTAGAAAAGAGAGAACTAACCGGGAGACCAACGGTAACACTAAGTAAAGAAAGCTTGTTATTGCCAGCTGTCAGCTTCACACCGTCACTAAATGTTAATTTAGGATTCCCCAATCCCCCATACACAGTTCCTGCATTCATAAATGTTATGGATATGTGAATCTGAAGTTTGTTAAAGAAAAATGCTAAGAAAAAAATGCATAGTAATGTTATTCACCTGAAAGTTGACCATTAATGAAAACATGAAGAACATGGCCTGCTGACATTACAGTAAGAACGGGAGATTCCCCATTCTTTAAAAATCCTTCATCAGGATTAATGTTGACACTGAACAAAGGATATCAATATTGATTAGATGGAGAGAGGTTATATAATAAGTAAGCAATAAGTGATTAAATTCCAATAATTTAATAAGTTTGATGAGTTGAAAGATGCTTACTCTGTCATATACCACAAATAATCTGTAGAATCGCGGGTCACATTGACCTGCTCCCAAAGTGCATCGGCTGTGATTGAATCACCTTCACTGGATGAGGCAGGTTCTTCATTGTATGACTGCCAAGTAAATGCGCTGTGTACTTGAGTCATCTTTTTCAGCCAGCTATGGGAACCAACCTGCATAAAATTGGTAAACAGTAGTGCCTAATGAATATCCATACTTCAAAATATATTAAAATAATCTTTGTCTGTCCTTCAAGAACTTATTAAACAAAAAACAGACTGATTTCAGCATAAATAATTTCACCACACTTACATTTATTAAACAAAATCATGTTTAACATAATCAACAGGCTTGTGTTACCTTTGCAGTGTTGAAAACTTCAGTTTCGCAGTCAGGAAGAATACTGATAGACCAAGGTGGTAGGTCATATTGCCCATTTCCAAATGTAGCTTTTGCGGAAGATTTTGTGTCATAATTTGCAAGGAATGCAGAACAAGCATCGGAGGTATTGAACACATGTGCCTAAGATTACATTGACAAAAGGAATCAAATGAATTTTCAACACACATGCAACTGTGTTGGTTTTCATCATAAACAAGATAGGAACTTCACCTCAAGGTTATATCCAAGTGATATCAATGTGGGATCTGTAGCCACTAAAGCCGGCTCACATTGTTTAATTGCTTTATGCAAATCTCTCAGATGCCCCCATTTTGGTTCATTTGGAAGTCCTGGTACAATGTTATAGTTGAACAAGCTTCAGGCTAATGTGACATAGCATATTTCAACTGGCAAAAGGTTCTATTATCTTTATGTTTCAAGAGCTTTAAATGTGTGCTATTATCGTCATCCAAAGCTTGTAAACAATTTTAACATTACTGCATACCGTATTCATCAAGGGGAGAATCATAGTCATAGCTTGTTGTAATGAAGAGGCCACTAGACGTCCGACCAAAATTAGTTCCTCCATGGTACTGGACTCAAAAATTATAAATTACACATAAATCAAGGTTTCTAATTGACGAAGATAAATTTACATAGCACACAAGGTGGGAAATATTCACAATGGATAAATCTTTCATGCTGAGGGCCAACATACCATATAGTAGTTAACAAATGCACCACCATTCTGTATGAATCTTGCAACTGAGAATGCCAAGTCTTCTGCTGGTCTACGAGGGTTTGCACTACCAAAATCAGTGTACCTACAAAACAGGAAACATTAATCTAAACGTAGGAGGAAAATTAAAAAACATTTTCATCCTACAAAGGTAGCATTTGTAAGACTTACCAGCCAGTCCAATTCTCAGTCCAAATTTTGGGTTTGTACTTCTTGTTGGGCTTATAGTTTTCACAGTAGAATCCATTGCAGGTGTCAATCTGTGGCATAATTAGTAAATTAATACAGATCAGATGCAAGGGAGTCGAATCAATTTGCCCATGAAAACACAAAGCTTTCTCTCATAAAATTAAAATCAGAAAAAGGAAAAACAAACACAAAGAAAAGGGTCCATTGGGCTTATGAGAGAACAGCAAAAATATCATCATATAGTAAAAGCAATAATCCTATCCCAACCAAAGTAACCAAAAGCATGCTATAAATAAACTCCATCACCACGTAAAGATGGATCACATAAATTTAACAGAACAGAATAAGAATTATAATTTTATTTGGTAAAAGAGAACTCCAAATACACACACACAAATTAAAACGTTTTATGCAAGTGTGGGAAAGAGAAAGAGTAACATACAACAGGATCAGGAGCATCTTCTTGCTTGCACATAACCCAGGGAGCATCAGTATCTAGACCTACGGCCATTTGAGCAGCCCAATTCGTATAAGCTTTTCCAGGAGCACCAATTTGCCGTTCCACTGGTCCAAACTCATTCTCTATCTGCCAATTCAATTGAGTTTTAGCTCTAAATTAAGCACAAACATTATAGTAAATTGTCTCAGTAAACTTTATATTAAAAAGATTATATTTAAATACCATGTATTTATTTACCTGTGACATAATTATTGGACCACCCTGGCTTTGAAACAACTCCTCTGATTTCATCAAGCTGACAATCTTTGCAGTGAATTTTTGCATTGCCGCCTACACAATCATGACAAAAAATTGGACAATTTTTGTTAGAAAATTCACTAAATATTATTAATTAACCAATAATGATAAGTAAATAATTAGAATTAGTGAGGCTACATAATCAAAATTGCATACCTTGAATGGCTCATTGTCTGTTCTGAAAGCAATACCCGGAACATACTTAAGCCAAACAGGAAATCCTCTGAATAGAAAACAGAGCATGTGACCTTTGAGTGATTCCTTAGAATTATTTTTCCCCTTTTTACCTAAGAATTTTCCTTTTCCCAATAATAAAAATAGAAGAAGCTAAACATTCATATCATTAAAATCATTACCCAAAGTTCCATTCAGCACATATGTAGGGACCAATACGGAGATGAACATAAAGGCCAGCTTGCTGTACCAGCTTAACGAACTTTACCAGATCAAACCTATCCTCGAAATAATACTGAAAATTTTCAACATTTTATAAATTAGTTTCTTTTCTTATTTTTGGGAACTTTCTGACCAGTGAAAACAAAATAAAAACAACAACGGATTGAAATTGGAAACACAAACATCCGGAAAATGTTATCTAAAATCCTTAAAGCTTAATTAAGCAACTAATAATAACAAGATTTTATTAAAGAAATATTTTTTATATTTTTGTATTTTCAATGTAATATATATATGTAATAAAAGCTTATTAATTTGCAAGCTTAAATTCAGTCCTAAGATTGAGGATAGTAAAATCGATAAATTTGTTGCATTTGCATTACTTGTCCAGGAGAAGGTTCATGACCATTCCAAAACACATAGGTCTGAATAACGTCAAGGCCTCCATCTTTGGCCTTCTGAATGAGGTCAGGCCACATCTGCAATCAGAAACATAAATTTTAGTCCATGCATTAATGAAAAAAATAAAATGGAAGAAATTATTGAGAAAACAAATTTTGATGCAGTGAGAGTGAGTACTTGAGGTGTGCTTCTTGGATAATGGATGGAGCCAGAGATCAAAATTCTTCTATTTCCATCAACAACAATTGCTCTGTGGTCATAAGTCACAGAGGCTGTGACACTACAAACGCACAAACACAACAGCATTAACACCACCCCATGAAACCTCTTTCTAACTAGATTCTCCATAATCATTATGAAACTCTTGGTGTGTTTCTGAAACCAACAGCGTTGTCTTTCTCTTCTTCACTCTTGTTTACACATGTGAAGTTTGTGAAGAGAGAAAGAGAATGGAGGGAGGGACGAAGAGAAAAGGGGTGGCTTGTTGTTAATTTATATGTTAGTGGACAGTGTGTTTGATATCTTTTGTTTGTATGTTACATTTTATTACAAGGTGAGGTGTGTAGGTTTGATGGGTTAGTTGAAGTATAAGTTGAAGCCAATGTTGCTGCTTTTTGTAGATTTGGAGAACCAAAGAAAAAGGTGGCAAATATGAGTCGCTTTTAACTTCATTTTCCTTCACTTCATCTTTGCCTTTTGCTTTGGGAATTGTAACTTCAATTCAGGTGGCAAGTTTACATTCGATTATCATTTTCCTTTCATGATTTTACTTTTTTATTTTATTGAAAAAGATACGTAAATTTAATTAAGTTAACACTTTTCCTAACTTTGGTTTTCATGATTATTTTTAATCATTTAAAATGATACATTTTATAAACATGTTTTTTTTTGTATTGTTATGTGATAATGTTTTTTAAAGTATTTTTTATTATTTTTAATTGTTTAATGTCAATTATTTAAAGTAATATTACCATTTTTCTTAAATTAATAAAGAAAAATAACCAACAAAGTTTGGTATATAATTGGATCTCTCGATGATATCAAATAAAAACTTTATAATCAAGCTGTTTTTAGTGTAAAAGAAAGTTAAAATGATCTACTCAGTTTATGTCTAATTATTATCACTCAAATACAATTACATTTTACTGAATTTTAGTGTGCAAATAAAGTTATAAGAAAAACGTCAATCAAACAAAAGAAATAATTTACTGAATAAAAAAAATAGAAAAGTGATGTTTAACACACGACCGAAAGAAATTATTATTCAACTAAAATAAATTTGCAGTGTTTGTTAAACTGAGTGAGCAAATTTGTTCACTCTAATAACATATGATACTTATGACTCTATGTTTAATTTAATAATTACCATGACTTTGTTTAATTCTATAATCACCCCGATTTAAAAAAAATTATTTACTTGAAGTCAATGAAAAAATTTGAAATTTTTATTTTGGTAAATTTTCATTCTAGATTAAAGAGGGAAATTATTAATTAAAAATTTCTTTTAATTTGGAATAAAAATCGAAAGGATTCATAAAAAAAGTATTTTAGAATAAAAAATAAAAAGATTTCAAGATATTATTTTAGAGTAGAAAGGGAAAGAATTTTAAGACATTATTTTAGAATAAATAAGGAAAGAATTAAAAGTAATTGTTTTGAAATAAAAAAAAAAGAATTTAGAAATTATATTAGATTAAAAATAAAAAATTGAAAAATAATTCTATAGTAAAAATGAAAAATAAAAATAAAAAGATTTATTTGACAAATGTAACTCTTACTTTTACGTATTTTAGGTACAACATATAAATTAATGTAACGTAGTTCTTGAATACGATTAAATGGATGATTTTGGTTTTTTTTTTTTCTTGTTAATTGATATATAATTAACATATAATTGGTCTCTAAAACATAAATAAAAATTTAAAAAATAAAATAATCGTTAGTGTAAAGAGGAAAGGAAAAATAATCTACTCAATTAATGTCAAATTATTATCACTCAAATATAAGTCTTCCAAGTGGTAAATGATTGCAGATTGTTAAAGATTTATTTAGTATTAAAGATTTATTTACGTGTAATGAAATTCATTGTAAAGTATGTGTAATAAAATTTACATCATAGAATAAGCATCATAAAATTTTGAATAAATAATAATATAAAACCAGAGGCATTAATAAAAAAATTCTCAAGGCTTCAATTGCTCGTTGTGTTAGTAAAGTTAGGTATTTTTGGTTTTGAGAAAATTAAAATTCTAATAGAGGTTAAAAAAATAATTTTTTTACAAATATTCAGAAATTGATTTTTAAACAATAAAATATTTAAAAAATTAAATGACATTGAAGTGATACAGGAGTTAATCAATTCAACACTTAATAGAAAAAAGTTAATAATAAATACTAAATTTTAAGATTTTAAAAATTAAATCTTAATAAATTTTTTTATAAAAACTCCTTACAAAATGTATTACGTTTGTGGAGACAAAAATTGTATCTAAACCTAAAACTTATATCATAAAATTTTAAATAAATATATAAGATAATTTTCTATATAAAAAAATATTTATTTTTCAAAATATAAAGTTTACTTTAGAGGTGAAGCTAGAAGCTTGGACAATCAGCAGCATCAGCAAAATACAAACTTTCATCGGAATTTGAAAGGGGAAGAGAGTATAAGAGTGAAACTAAGGATTGGATGCGTTTGGATACATCTGGGTTGGGTTTGTTTTGAATGGAAATTTTTATTTTAAAAGAACTTATTTTTGTAAAAATGTTTTATTGCATTCATGAGAAAGATTAAAAAGATATGAAATAAAATAAATAATAAGAAAGAGAGTAATTAAAAGTTATAAAAGTTACTATAAACATTTATTAAAAAAATAACTCTCTTGAATACTGCACTCTTCACTCGTGTACCAGATATTTAAAAGCGTAAAAATTGACTGAAAATTATACATAACCATGTTTCGGTAATATCAACAGAATAATTCCTTTAACTTTTGTTGAACCATTGAAAAACTAAAAAAAAGTGACCATTGGAAGCAAGTGCAGTCATGGGGCTTCTTATATATTCCTACACATTTTGTGTGTCCAATAATTTCCTTTTATAGCAATGTGTAAGGGCTCAATCTTGATTTGATACAAGCCCTGTAATACATGGATGAATCAATGTATTCCTCTCCTATATACATATATTATTTTGGCCAGGCAGTGCATGATTAGGCCCTGCCAATCTTTTGGGGTGTAAACTTGTAACTACTAGAAGACATGGGTATCAATGTTGAACTTCAAATACTTAATATACTGATCTTCATAATTTATAAGATCTGAACCACATTTATTTGGTAAATTGCAGCACACAGTATTCTCTGCATAGGACTCAAAACGAGAGCTTCTTTGCATTTCCTATATATTAGCTATGAGACAGATATTGCTTGCCAATGCTGTCTGCACAAAAGACCGTAAGGATAATAAGCATCAATAAAAAACGGTAATGAACGGCAATTTTCAAATTCAAATGACCTATATCAAGTGATTTATATATATTGCTGTCATAATAGTTAAGCAATCAGAGAAAACGAGATTTGATAAAAAGAAAGGGAGCAGATAATTTGAACACCAAAAGTATTAACAATTAACACAAAATGGGAAAATAGAAAATAATCATGGCTATTAAGTTTCACGAAGCCTTTTAAAAAAAAAGAACAAGTTAAATTGTCTTCCTCAATCAGCAACTTAAATCTAGCTGAGGGTTTTTGGTGAGGAATATGTAGGAACAGAACTATTAAACAAGGAGAACACTGAAGGAAATGGAATAATTGGAATACCCTTATAGGAGAGCATCATATGAGCACACTTCATGTTCTTTTCACCAAAGAGATTCCATGAGGATCACCTCCCCATTCCTCAAACACAACCAAGAGGTTACCACTTGGGTTCAACCATGAGCGAGGAACATGGTACCTGTCCAAAGGGAAAAATAGGCTCTCATGATGTTCAAGTATTTACATCACTCAATGTTGAAAATTAAGGTGTGTGAATTCTCACCATCTTTGAGAGGGTTGTCCACAATTTGTGCGGCATTTTTTATCAGTATAAAATCCAGCATAATTACAACCATTACAATTGTCATGTGCTATATATCCAGGCCAATGGCGACCAATGCTCCGACCATTTATCCATACTTCACCCTTTCCCATGCTATTCATATCAAGAGCCAATGGATCATTGCCAGCTGGTGCACTAAAAGTTGCCTAATACCATTGAAGTATGAAATGACTCAATTTATGTAAACACTGGCAATCAACCATCATTAACAGCGACTAAAATGCAACATTTATAGAAAACTTATTCTTACCTTGTACCATGACAAAGGTTGTTTTTTAGCCACTAATGATCCTCGTGCCCATTCCACAGAGTTACTCCCACTTACAGTGTGAAGGCTCAAGGCTTCACCTTTCAGTCCAACCTGACCAATAATATACAAGTATGTTAATCTTTACTACTGCATATTTCCTAAAGGAAAACATAATATAGTGTAAATTGCACTGAGATCTTCTAAAAAATATGTACAATGTATTATGCATTCTTATCTATCCTAGAATGGTGAAGTTGCTTATTTTTCCTTGAATTTTTGCTTCAATAGCGATCAAATTTAAACACAATAACAATCAGCATTTCAGTCTTACCCTCATATTTGTTATTTTATGTGTTGATTTTTTCTTATTGGCAAACACACCAACCAAAATAACAAAACCTTTCCAAGTTGCTAATGAGCAATGAAATGTACAAGATAACAAACCTTGTAAGACCATTTCTGCCGAGATAAGTCTCGTGTCCCCTCATTTAGACCCTTCAGAGTGACTGGGCCTAACACCCCAGCATTCCATGTTTCAAAATGCGTACCAACATTCTGGTATTAAATGAAAACAAAACATTATTAAAATCTAAAAAATATTACTTATCAACAAATTTAAAATGTTACAGAAAACACATATCAGAAAAGAGATAACTAACCGGGAGACCCACGGCAACACTAAGTAAAGAAAGCTTGTTATTACCAGCCCTCAGCTTCACATTGTTACTAAATGTTAACTTGGGATTCCCCAATCCCCCATACACAGTTCCTGCATTCATACAGGAGCATGTTAAACTGGAGTTTGTTAAAGAAAAGTGCTAAGCAAAAGAGGCATACTAATGTTATTCACCTGAAAGTTGACCATTAATGAAAACATGGAGAACATGGCCTGCTGACATTACAGTAAGAACAGGAGATTGCCCATTCCTTAAAAATCCTTCATTACGATTAATGTTGACACTGACCAAATGATATCAATATAAATTAGATGAAGAGATCACAGAATTAGAAAGCATCAAATGATTAACATTCCAATAATTTGTCTTTAAGATGTTTGACAAGTTGAAAGATGCTTACTCTGTCATATACCACAAATAATCTGTAGAATCCCGGGTCACATTGACCTGCTCCCAAAGTGCCTCTGCTGCGATGGAATCGCGTCCACTGGATGAGACAGGTTCTTCATTGTATGACTGCCAAGTAAACGCACTGTTTACTGGAGTCATCTTTTTTAGCCAGCTATGAGCACCAACCTGCATAAAATTGGTCAACCGTACTGCCTAATGAATATCGTACTTGAAAAAATGTTAGCATAGTAAATACGAAATCCAAATGATTTCTTCTCACAACACTGTATAATCTTTGTCTGCCCTTCAAGAAGTTATTAAACAAAAGCAGATCAATTTTTTTTCAACGACAAATTGATTTCTGCATAAATAATTTGACCGCACATACATTTATTAAACAAAAACAAAAAAATGTGAAACTTATTTATCATAGACAGCAGTGTTCGGTTACCTTTGCAGTGTTGAAAACTTCAGTTTTGCAGTCAGGAAGAATACTGATAGACCAAGGTGGCAGGTCATATTGTCCACTTCCAAATTTAGCCTTTGCAGAAGATTTTGTGTCATAATTGGCAAGGAATGCAGCACTGGCACCGGAGGTCTTAAACACATGTGCCTAAGATTACATTAACAGAGGGAATCAAATGAATTTCAAAACATAGGCAACTATGTAGGTTTTCATCGTAAACAAGCATAGGGACTTCACCTCAAGGTTATATCCAAGCGATGTCACTGTGGGATCTGTAGACACTAAAGCCGGCTCACATTGTTTAATTGCTTTATGCAAATCTCTCAAATGCCCCCATTTTGGTTCATTTTGAAGTCCTGGTACAATGGTGTAGTTGAACAAGCTTCAGGCTAATGATAAAATGTTTTTCAGCTTTACCCATGTGGTGCCTACAAGTGAATTTGTGCACTTTGCTTCGACAATAAAATTATCACTTTCTTTTTTCTCTGATATCACTTTAGGCAAAAGGTTCCTTAAATTTTCCAGAGCTTTAAATGTGTGTTTTTATCATCATCCAAAGCATGTAAACAATTTTAACTATACTGCATACCGTATTCATCAAGGGGAGCATCGTAGTCATAGCTTGTGGTAATGAAGAGACCACCAGATGTCCGACCAAAATTAGTTCCTCCATGGTACTGGACACAGAAGTTACATATTAGACACAAATTGAAGTTTCTAGAACATGAATTTACACGACACCTTATGGATAAATCTTATATGTAGAGGGCCAACATACCATATAATAGTTAACAAATGAACCACCATTCTGTATGAATCTTGCAACTGAGAATGCCAAGTCTTCTGCTGGTCTACGAGGGTTTGCACTACCAAAATCAGTGTACCTACAGAACAGGAAACATTAAACTAAACGAAGGACCAAAATAAAAACATTTTCAGTCTACAAAGGTAGCATTTGTGAGACTTACCAGCCAGTCCAATTCTCAGTCCACATTTTGGGTTTGTACTGTTTGTTGGGCTTAAAGTTTTCACAGTAGAACCCATTGCAGGCGTCAATCTGTAGCACAGTCAGTAAATTAACACAGACCAGATGCAACGAGCCGAATCAATTTGCCTATGAAATCACAAAGCTTTCCCTAAAAAAATTGAAACCAAATCTTGACACTTTCTCAATGTTTCTTTTTACATATTTATTTTACAAAGGCTAAAGGACATATAACAGGAGAAAGGTGTGGTAGATAAAAGAATAAAACTGCTGCGGTAAGCCAAAGCACCATCCTCCAAATAAAAGAAAAAGAGAAATGGGTCAAATGGGCTTATGCGACATGGTATAGTAAAAGCAACAACCTTATCCCAACCAAAGTAACCAAAACATACTATTATAAACCCCACCACCCCATAAAGATGGGTCACATAAATTTAACGGAATAGAATAAGAATTATAATTTTATTTGGTAAAAGAGAACTCCAAATACACACACAAATGAAAACGTTTTAAGCAAGTGAGGGAAAGAGAAAGAGTAACATACAACAGGATCAGGAGCATCTTCTTGCTTGCACATAACCCAGGGAACACCAGTATCTAGACCTACGGCCATTTTAGCAGCCCAATTCGTATAAGCTTTTCCAGGAGCACCAATTTCCCATTCCACTGGTCCATACTCGTTCTCTATCTGTCAATTCAATTGGAATTTCTTTTCAACACTAAATTAAGCATCATCAATATCATTATTCTAATTGGCTCAATTAAAACTTTATGGTTAAAAAGATAACAAAACTGAAAAAATCAATGATAAAAATAAATTATATAGCTTATTTAAATACCGTGTAACTGTATTTACCTGGGACATAATTATTGGTCCACCCTGATTTTGAAACAACCTTTCTGATTTCATCAAGCTCACAATCTTGGTAGTGAATTTTTGCATTGCCGCCTACACAAACATCATGACAAAAAATTGGTCTATTAGGAAATTCATTAAAATATTATTAATCAACCAATAATTACAAGTAAATAATTAGAATAAGTGAGGCTCCAAAATGAAAACTAAATACCTTGAACGGCTCATTGTCAGTTCTGAAAGCTATACCCCGAACATACTTGAGCCAAACAGGAAATCCCCTGAATAGAAAACAGAGGATGTGACCTTTTGAGTCATTTCTAAGAATTATTTTTTCATTTAAGAATTTTCCTCTTCTTATATTAAAATTAGAATAAGGTGAACATTGACATCATGAAAATCATTACCCAAAGTTCCATTCAGCACATATGTAGGGACCAATACGGAGATGAACATAAAGGCCAGCTTGCTGTACCAGCTTAACGAACTTTACCAGGTCATATCTATCCTCGAAATAGTACTGAAAATTTTCAACATTACATAAAACTTCAATAAGTTTCTTCTTTTATTTTTGAGAACTTTCTGAACAGTGAAAACAACAAGGAATTGGAATTGGAAACACAAACACCCCATAATAAAAAAATGAAATTTCGGCAAATTTGTTGCATTTGCATTACTTGTCCAGGAGAAGGTTCGTGTCCATTCCAAAACACGTAGGTCTGAATAACATCAATGCCTCCATCTTTGGCCTTTTGAATAAGGTCCGGCCACATCTGCAATCAGAAACATAAATTTAGTTGCTTGCATTAATGAAAAAAATGGAAGAAATGATTGAAATTTTATTTTTTTTGATGCAGTGAGAGTGAGTACTTGAGGTGTGCTTCTTGGATAATGGATGGAGCCAGATATCAAAATTCTTCTCTTTCCATCAACAACAATTGCTCTGTGGTCATAAGTCACAGAGGCTGTGACACTACAAACCCACAAGCACAACAACATTAACACCACCCCATGAAACTTTCTCTTACCTATTAAATTCTCCATCATCATCATCATCATCATCATCATCAAAACTCTTGCTATGTTTGTTTACTTTCCCTCAGTTTTGTTCATTCATTTGAAGTTTGAGAAGAGATAAAGGGGACAAAGAGTTTTATATGTTTGTGGAGTGTCTGGTTTTGAGAGAGAGGTTCTTTTGTTACAAGGTGAGGTGTGTGGATTTGATGGGTGGGTTGAAGTAAACGTTGAAAGCAATGCACCAATGCTTATGCTTTATATAGATTTGGAGAACGAAAGAAAAACGAGGGAAGTATCAAGTATGGCTCCTCTTTCTCTTCTTTTTTCCTTCACACGCAAAACATTACCCGTTAAGTTAATACATCTTCTTTGCTCACTTGTTTAGGAATTTTAAATTCATTTTGGTGCCAATATTTTAAGATTTTTGACGTATAAAATAAAGAATAAATAGATAAATAAAATATATTAAAACGGTAAGAAAGTAAGTTAAAAAGATATGTTTTTGTATTAATAGAAATAAAATTAAAAAAATATTTTTATTTAAATGAATAATAAATAAGATAAATAAATAAATTTTATAAAAAATATTTTAATAATTATTACTATAATTTATTTAATAAAAAGTTAAAAAACTTAACGTAAGATTTTTTTCTTAATATTTATGTTTTATGTTTTTTAATTATTTAACATTAAAATGATAATAATAATAATAATAAATGTAAGTTACATTTACTAAGAGAAAAAATTTGTTGGATAATTTTTTTTTTATATAAAATCACTGCTCTTAATTTTTTTTCCTCACACAATCGCCTTGTCCCAACAAAATTTTGGATGATTTTACTTTGTCCTATTTTGAAAGATAGTTAACTATAATTAAATTAACATATTTTGTTATCATTAGTACTTTGTCTTGACTCTAATCATTCAAAAATAATAAAAAATTATAAAACAATATATTAAAAATTTAATAAGGATAAAATAAAATAAAAAATAAATATACTTTTACTGTAAAATAAAAAAAAACAGGTAAATGATCTATTCAGTTAATGTCAAATTACTATCAATCAAAGCAAATAAAATTTCTAAGAAAAACGTTAATTAAACAAAAAAAGAATTGCCTTTCTAAATAAAAAGGTTTATTTCAAGAAGACAAGAGTGGTGTTTCGATACACGACCAAAAGAAGGTGTTTGTAGACCAAATTAAGTTGTAGCGTTTATTAAAATGGGTCAGCATGATTGTTCTATATTAATGAATATGTGATATTTATGGCTTTGTTTAATTCAATAATCACCTTGATTGCATATTTTGTAGGTGTTGTAAGTGTTATTGATTAATTAAAATTAGAGTTTTATTTTAATAAAATAGTTATACTTAATGATATGACATATTATTAAAATAATCTTAAAATTTGGCTAAAGCAAAGACTCTTCTTACCATGATTGTGCATTTAAGAATAAATACGGCGTTTGGGTTTGCGTGGCTTTCACAACGACCTATATTTCATGCAACCACCTTCCTTCCGTATTAGACAAGACTCCACCAATGCCAACCCTTTTAACCAACTTTGAGTCCAATCCCGTTATGAAGCTTTCAACATCAAATTTTACTCAAATACAATAAAAGCTACAGAAAGAAAGTAAAGTATAATTAGAAAAATAATATGAGATTGTAACAAAATACTTTTAATGTATATTATATTATGAAATTGTTAAATTTTATTCATCGATCTTTAGTGATAATTATATCATACATTTTATAAACTACACACCCACTTTGAAAAGAGTAAAATCCCTAGTTGAAGACCCGTGTAGAAATTTTCTCAAGTAATTTAACCACAATTTTAACTTGACAATTCTTTTTGTCAATATCTTTTACAATAAAAGAAGCTTTATCTGTAGTATGATAATGAATTTTAATTTCTTAAAAAAAAAAACAAAGAGGACAATGAATATAGATTATTATAAATAATATAAATGATACATGCCCACACATGCGGGTGTTTGTGTGAATTTTATGGTCATGTTTTTAAAAGGATAATTGGATTGGATGCTCAGAAAAGTGAAGTTGAAGCATCTTAACACGTGTACCATGACGTAGATCCTTTGACTCCATCCATTATCCATCTTTAATTCATTCCAAGAACCAACCATAACATGCCACGTTTTCATTGATAAAGCAGTGTCATAGACTCGTTAAGTATCGAGTATGTAGCCCATAGTCCTGAGTTTTGTTTTTCTTTTTTCTTCTTTGATAACCATATATATAACTCATGTTTGATTTTAATTGAAATAAGTTTTGTACCAGTTTTCTACATTCATGAGAATTATAAATTAAGTTAAATGATATAAAATAAAATGATTAACTATTATATATATTTATGTTATCAAAATAATATCACTCTTACATAATACTGCATTCTTCACCCGTGTAACATATGATGACAGCAAATATTTACAATTATAGGTAGAAATCAAAGGATTCATATATTCATTATATTGATTAAAGAATGATATGATGGAGGGATTAAGATCTGATTGAGTGGTGGCAAGGGATTAATTTAATAAATGCATTACAAATTAATAACTTTTATCTTATAAAGATAAATATATGAATATTAAAATCGTGCAAAATTTTAATAAAATTTAACAATAATTTTGAAATTATTCAATTATGATAATCTCATGGTCTTCAAATGAAGCGGTGTACTTGCCCATTCTCAAAATGGAGTTCAAAATCATACAGATAGAATAAATAAAATATAAATATTTACATTACTTATTTATAAGTTTCTCTGGCTGAGGATCTATATTTATTTAACTTCAGTTGTTGGTCTGCGTATAATAATAGTGTTTGATTTGTGTTTAACATATATGCTAATTATAATAACTTAATTGAAGAACTTTAAATTTATTGGTGATTATATTTGAATTTAATTCAATGCATAAATTATAGGTATATATGATTATTTGACTCTAAGGGTGCTTTCTTTTTTTTGTTACACAATACATGAATTCAAGAAGATGGAATTTTTACGAAGAACTTAAAAGAAAAAGGAAATTGATAAGAGAAATAGAAAGAAAGAAAAGATTAAGTTATGTTAATTTAAAGCGATTTGAGAACAAATCATGAGGTTAAGAATTTGATACCATAAGCAAAAAGCAGTTAGTGGCAAATTGCAACTTGCCATGGCACGCAGCTATAGATTTGTGGAGGGGCGGTGAGGATGAGACTGCCACGTTGTCACTTTGGTGATAGCTCCTCCTCAATCAATAATTCCATATTCTCATACTTTAAGGTTAACGTTATCAATATTAATGATAAAGTAGATGTTTACTAGAATTTTAGGAATATTATTTTTAAAATATTAAAATAAAGCATTTTATTTAATTTTTTTTTATAACTTTCGTATATCTTATTATATATTAAAAGATACATAATAAGAAATGATAAGTGCTAGTCAATACTTTAAAAATATGAGTAAATAAACTTAAAAATAATAAATTTTAATTAAAATACATTATTAAAGTTTTTTCATGTAACTATTAATGCAATTAAATATGTTTTTAATAAAAAAATTAATTAGTGTGGTAAGGGATACTAATTAATAGATAACACTTGTTGGAAGTTAAAAACACGATTTGGTTAAGTAGTTATTAATTTTTTTTTTATGTAAATTGAGTGAGTAGTTAGTAGTATCTACTTGGGTATATTGTTATTATGAACCATTTGAATAATAAGAGATATGAAGTGATAGTCCTCCAAGTTAATATATGATATATTTCTCTATTTTTTATATAAATAAGATCGTATATAAATATGGACTTACATAATGAAATTTGGTAGAATAATCTGATAAAAAAAAACTAAGATATATTTTAATATATTAAAAATATCATCGTATAAAAAATGTTTGAATAATTTTAATCATGATACAATTATTACTATAACTTAATTTATCATATTTATACTACGATAGTCCAACTACCAGTTATGCATTTATTTTTAAATTTAATTTTAATTCACTAGTAATAAGAATTTTCTTATATTAACATCTAATATATTGATTCATCAAAACATAATTGATATCTGTTTCTGTAATACAATACTAACAAATATCATATCGATCAAAGATTTTAATATTTCAGCCCCACAAGATATAGTCAGACGAAATTTGAAGGCCTTTTACTAGTCTTATCCTTTGGTTTTGAAATTGAAATGTGAGGTTGTGAACATAAGTTTTGCTAACATTGAACTTACAAACTTTCAGATAAGCCTTATTCCTCAATGTATAGCGCCAAAAACATTGATGTGCGTCCATTTTATTTTATTTATTTTTAATTGAGACCATCAAGTATTCTTTGTATGTTCATCCATTTTAAAATGCTCATCATTTTTAAAATTATTAAATCTAGTTCATGACAATGGAAATTATGTGTTCAAAAATTACTTTCCTAAAGTTATGTTTTAGTCCTAGAAGATATGGAGGATGCTTCTGCCCTTTGTGTGTGGATAAATATAAATGTTAGATCATATAAATACAACGAGGACCACATGCGTCATATGTCAACCAAATGAAAACAACTAAGATGCCATTTGCAGGTCGTATGTAGATATCATGAAATAATATTATATGAAACGTATCACTTTTAAAGATTGGGAAGTTCTAATATATTGCCATTTTTATAATTCACGAAATATGAAGATATATTTATTAATTTATCCTAATCATGATGTGAAAATGATATCTAATGTTCTCTTTCCCTAATAGCCATATTAAACAATGCATATCATTCTTTATATGAATTCTAATTACTCAACGTATGTCAATACCCATCAATTGAAAACGACATTTGACTGTAGTTACGTGTTGTTATCCATTGAATACTTAGATAATGAAGTCTTCGTCTTATATATAAAATATATTTTTCACTATCAAAATATGAGTTCTACAAAGTTTAGAATTAAAATTCATCATGATTCAATGCATCGTAAATATTTCCTGTTTGATATATCTGTTCTGTTTCGTGATTATGATACTTCTATTTTCCCTTTAGAAACTAGTGATTAGTAAAGTGGAAAAACAGAGACAAATTGAGACTTATAAAACTTGAAAACTTAGAAGCCCATATGTGTATTATGGTGTCCTTTAGCCAAAGGAACACATACAAGGCTTCAACAAACATACTTTAAGCTTTTAATCCAATAACCCATCAAACACATTAAATTGGGTTACTTGTAAATAGCATGATGTGGGAAAACAAAATCACTAGCATATTATTGGAGATAATGGAGTGGGAGGTTATGTTTTCATACCGATCAATAATTTGCTATGCTGAATTAGGTACCATTACCAAAACAAATTTGATAGTGACAACATGCATTGGGAAAACTTCATGCACATTGGTTAGTGACATAACCATTGACATACTAGCAATGCTTTATTAGGTATTAGTTAAAGAATTGAACTTTGAACCAACATTAAAATTGTCCTTTGTTCTAGTAGCATACCTCTTAAGTCTTAATAATTATTGATCAATGTTCACACATTAGTTAAGAACCATCCTTTGTTTTATTTTTGTTATTTCTATTCAGCACAGCTTTACTTGACTCTCAAACTACAAATGGCATTTGTTTTCCTCCCTCCAACCATCAGCACCACCGACCTTATTCACACACAACAAAAATTAGAGTCCTCAACTAATCTTGACTGAAAATTTTCCGGCAAATATTTTAGTAAAAGCATATTTTTTTTAATGTCACACACCTACCATAATATAACTCTCACCAAAATATCAATAATTTTCCTTGTGAGAGAAGTTGCATAGTCCAAAGCTGAAAATTGCATAGAAATTGGCCCAATTGGGACCCTACCCCTCCCTTGAGATTTCATCAATAACCTGAAGGAAACGCCAAGAAAAAATTTAGGGGGTTTCCATATGTGCCTCTGAAGTACCACTGATGAAAACCAGTTCCTAATCAGGTGGAGACAGTTTAATGCATCACTTGTGCTTCTACGTGTTGTTGCGTAAGCAACTCATCCTAGTTGGTAATTGTGCCTGAAGTGCTGAATCCATGTTATGATGATATCTATAACAACCAAGTTATTTGAATAACAAGTTACCCTTCTCGTTTGGTTAATTGATTCAAAGCAATATTAAGACTAGGAGTAATTTAACTTTTACAAATTCAAAATTGAAATTATGATTAGATTGTATTATGGTATATCAAGACAAATGAGTGAACGACATCCATGTTACAAGTTTCAATTAATATTCTAAGCGTGCCGGCCCTTTTAGACGGCCTGTAATGCACAATCAATAGAGCTGAAGTCAGACATTACAGGTTGGATCTAATAAAAATAGTTAAAAACTTTTAATTTGTAGTTTATAGTTTGTAAGTTAGATTATTAAAGTTTTTATCTTACAATTAATTGATTGAATTATAGTTATTTGATGAAACCAGTTGTTTAAGATTATTTTGTATAAGTATAAATTGTTTAAAAGATTAAGGATAAAAATAAAAGAATTATTAGAAGGTAGTTTCTAAAAAACTAAATGCCACATTGAATAGCTCTTTACAAGATAATTTTCAAAACTTGTAATCTTTAAGAAAAAATTGGAACTGAGAACTTGATTTAAGAAAAATTAGATATATACGACCTAAATTAACCATGTATTATTGACACAGTTCTTAGTCCAAATAATTAAATTAAATTTATTATCCTTTTAGAAAACGCAGAAACTAGAAGCAGACAAAGGTGGCTTCCTTTTGTGTAATTGTCGGAGGATGATGTGTTATGTTTAGTTATGAGTTATCTGGAATGACTCAGACCCAATTCATTAATCATAATCCGAACCACAAAACATTATTAGGGAGAAAGCATTTCGTTGTCACTATAAAACACATCTAAACTAACTTTGCTGGCTTTACTGGGGTCACCTGCTTGAACGGCTCCACCCCTTTTTGTCATAAAGAGGTTCCATATTTTGTATTCCTAAGTAACCTTCATCGTAATCCCTAGGAACATACATGTTCAGATTTCTAGTTGGAACTTCAGTTGGGTTTGTGCTTCCAATCTGTTTCTTTTATTTATTTTCCATATAATTTTTTCCAAAGCTTTGTAATAATTTATCTACATCCATGATTGCATTTTTCATATATAGGGATATATAATAATGATTTCCTTTCAATCCCTCTACTAAGAAACATAATTTCTCATTGTTATCCTATTAATACTTTGTTAGAAAAAAACAATTAAAAGCTCTGTTTTCATCTACTATAATTTGCATCTTGAAAAATACTATTGAGATTTAATAATGAAAGCTGTATCGCAAATTTCGATCTTTGACCAAGTACACATATTTATCGTTTTGGGTTGGAAACCGTAATGGGTATTGGGTGGGACACAATGAATAAATTTTTGTGTTAGGTTATCAAATGAGTCAAGAATAGTGCTATGTAGCAATAGATAGCATCACCTCTTCAACCATATCAAGCCAAAGTTTAGACTTTGAGTAGATTTCCCCCCAATTGTCAACACTCAACAATAATGAACCTTATCAGGTGGTTATATTTTTCTAATGTGAAATTCAGGGTATATAACAATTTTTTTTATTTCAAACTATAAATTTTATATGTTAATAATGTTATATATTATATTTTTAACAAAAAAATAATATTTATAATTTTTTTTATATATCTTCTGATACATATTAAAAAAATTATATGGCATACTCTAAATTTTACAATACCTTTTTAATTAAATTACACAGAATAAAAAAGTTGTTGAGAATAGTTAAAGCATTAATTTTTAAAAAATTAATTACATTTTAAATTTGTTTCTATTTGAAGTCAAACTCTATTATTATACTATCTCGAATCTTATTTATCTATCCTAGAAAAAGAAAAATATTATCATTTATATGTCCAAATAAAATTTAAAAAAAAATATTATTTATTAGATTTTCACTAATATTCTTATATCCGTATAGAAATTGTAAATGCAATAAACAAAACAAAAAAACAGACTCACTATTAAAGAGTAAAATATAAATTTTATTAAATAATCGTTTATTATTATAAAATAATTAAATTTCATAGTCTATATAACCTTTTTTCGTCTGAACATATATATAAGAACGAATGTAGTATTAATTGTTGAGAAATTTAAAAAAACTCAATTTTATATAAAAAAATCTAATATGTGTTTAAGAATATAATAAAAGTTTACCTATAATAATTTTTATAACAAAATTACATATTTTTCAATAATTTTTATTTATTAATATTTTATTATTGTCCTTAAGATATATATTGAAAAAGCTAATATATAAAAAATATTATAATAATAATAATAATATTGAAAATTTAAAAATTATATCAAGGACCATAATTTGAAAATTTTTAAAATGGATAAAAAGAATATCTTAACAAGCAAAGATTATGTCAGTTAAAGACACGAATTTTTTTCTATAAAAAATATTGAAAAGTCAAACAATACTTACAATAATAATAATAATAATAATAATAATAATAATAATAATAATAAATGATGCTGTAATATTACAAATTATGATAAAAAAAAATCAATTATTCACTTTAATTTCAGGATACAAATTGGGATACATTAAAACTAAATGCGTACATGTTAGAAACCCAAATGCTCTTAGGGAATGCTCTTCTAATATCTTACGACGCCTCAAGAGATTGGGCCGAAGATTTAATTTTCGGTTTGCAAGTCCAAATTAAGACTTTTGCCAAACGGGGCCCAGGGCCATTTATAAGATACATAAATTTAATTGTTTATTTATTATACTTGAGAGAATATTTTGTTTTTTTTAATTAATAATTAAAGGTTGTAATTTTTTTTTACTATTTTAAAAATTAAAATATATTAATATATTTTTTAATTAAATTATTAATGTCATTATTTATTAATATAAAATTAATCGTAATAGTTGTTTTACATATAAAAAAAATATTAAATCTTCTTAAAGTATACTAGATTTTATCTAAATTTAATTATAATATTTATTCACTCACTGATGATGATTAGGGTTAATGTTAATTTTTTACTTCAATTAATTAAAATTGACGTCAATTTTCATTAAATAATATGCAAATATTTATTAGAATAAATTATAATATTTATCGTTGGCAAGTTTCTGGGCAAATATACATTCAGAATCAGTCACATTGCTAGAAATAATATGTAAGATTGATTAGCACAGTCGTTGTGTATGTATGCTATACCACAAAACAACAACCTTCATATTGAGTTACAAACAAATAGTACCACAACCAATACTAGGACTATGCCATATCATTCTATGGTTAGTAAATATTTATTTGAGTTATTTCAATTATAAGTATCAATTATTTTAATTTTTTATTTTAATAAAAATTTATGTTAATGTCTGATTTTACTACATCACATTCATTTAGTCAACTTTTATACAAAATGATTTAAAAAAACTGATTTTTTAAAAGATTAAGAACTAAAATGAGATTTTAATAAATTTAAGAACTAAATTGATGATAGACTGAAATATATTTTTATTCATTCTTCAATATTAGTAAATTTTTCATACATTTTATGGGTATTATTAAAGATATATTATATAATTATTTTTAAATTTTAAAAAAATAAAAAAAATATTTATTAATAATGAATATTATATTATATTAAATACAATAAAATTAAAGAGGTAAAATTTTTAAAATTCAGAAACGAATTATGAAAATTATAAAATTAAAACTAAATATTCAATATAAAAAAGCTTAACTTTTAAAACATTCATTCTCATTTAAAGTAATCTGTAAAAATATTATCCTTGAAGAACAAAGTGTCAAAGTAGATAATGCAATCTTTATTTTCAGCATCACACCTTGCCTTGCCCATGAAAATTCTGCAGGATGCACCCACCACCATAACTTACTCTGATGCAGAGATCCAAAAGAGATATGAATCAAAATATGGACCTCTTACCAATTTTGAAAAGTACCAAGATTTTGGACTTACTTCATATAACACACACCAAATACCTGATTTCTAATGATGTCCCTATCAACCACAGCATCTATCAAATGGGTAAATGATGCAAAAATTAATACTACGATTGTATGTTGAAAAAATATTAATAACCTTTTCAATAAAAAGAAATCTTAATCAGTACCTAGGACTATAATTAAAGAATTAAAATAGAAATGTTTATTAAATTATTATTAATATATTCTATCATATTTTTTTATGTAATTTTAATAAAATAATAATTTTGTATTTATATGTGATACTTTTGAGGACTTGATTGTTAGACTTCTATTTATTATCAACTGGGGCAGAATGGATCGTCTCTATTTCTTATAGAACATGGATAAAATTTTGGCCACTAAAATTTATGAAAAAATTAATAATTTTAAAATAAAATTTGTATTGTAATGATTTTAATACTTAAATGAGACAATAGACAAAGAAAATGGAATGAATTTGGACTCGAATAGAGGACACAGATAGGATAAACATGCTTCAATATTAAACACTTACGTAATTGTATGCTTATTTAGATCATAAATATCTTTTACAAAAGATAATCCACCTATTGATTTAAGTAAATATAAAATTGATTAAATTTATGGTTGATCATGCACACTAAAATCATACATAAAAGACAAACAATAAAATCTTATGTTTCTTTCTTGTAGCCAAACTTGTTATTAAAAATGCATTAATCATACAATTTTTTTATACAGTAATATTTATAAGTAAGTATATCTGTTGAAAAATAATAAAAGATTCTAAAATAAGTTTTAAAAATTTTGTCTCATAATGATTCTTTTTAATTATTAAGAATTTATCAATTTAATTATTTAAGTTTAAAAATGCGAAATTAAACAAAAACAAAGATTCAATTGTAGAATTAAAATAGTACAACCTCTGACACTAAATTAATTAAAAAAAACTTAAGAGTATAGTTTCATCTTTACAATTCTCTATATTCTCTTTTAGATTAATTCTAATTTTAGTTTTTTTATGATTGTTAATCACTCATACTAAATTTACTAACATCCAATTGTTATGCAATGTTAACAGTTTTTTTTTTCCTAAGTTATTACTCCCAATGATCATGCAAAATAAAGATAAGAGAAAACATAAAGAGCTTATGAATTGTTAATTTAATAATAATTGAAAGAGAAAAATTAAGATTAGTATACCTAATTTTTTATCCTATAAATTCATTAACTATATATGGTACAATTGTCTATAATATAATTAACTATGACATGTTTAAGAGTTGTCAATTATAAACATACAAATATAGCTAATAGGGTAAACATCAATCAAGAAAAGAAACATGAAATTGTTATTAATAAAAATATTTCATAAAGTTATACAAAGAATTTACCATAGCTCTAACTATGAATTTAATTAGAATTAAAAAAGTAAATACAAATTAAAGAAGTCTCCAATAAAGAAGAGCTTTTGATTTAATATGCGTTCTCAAAGTTTCAATAAACGTTAGCAACTAGCCAAAACCAAGATTTGAGATGTGAAAGAGATGTATAAAAAACAAGAAAGGGATGAAATAAAAGCTGAAAGTGAAATATGAAAAATTGGATGATTCGTCATTGCCCTTGAAGTCTCTTATAAAATTTCTTTAGAGTTGAACTTCCCGCAAGTAAGCACAACTGTGTAATGCCATAAGCACAATCATGCATGTCTTCAAAGTACCCTCATGCTACCTACTATGGTATAGGTGCTTTGGAGGCTGCAAAGCCCCATTTTTTAATTAATTTGGACCCAAAATACACCTAAAACTCAACTATGACTTTTTTATATTAAAATTCATAATTAATATATAAATTAGTGTAAAATAATAGTCACATATAAATATATAAACTATTAAAATATACTAAAATACATACTTATATATAAAGTAATAATGTGTTAGTTGAATGTGTAGCACCTAATAATTTCTTATAATCACATGTCATTACCTTCATTCTTTCATATTTTGTAAAATTCAAGCCAACCTCAATAGGTTGCTTTTTTCCCACAATAGCATTCAATGAAAGACAACTTCCCTTGTGTGCATTTCTCTTCAAGCCACAGCTATGACCTAAACTTTATCATGTAAATTACTTCTTCTACATTAAACTTAGAGTTACTAAAACTTTCTTATTTCTGCCAACCCAAATTGACCATACAACAGTCATCTATTTGCATTCCATACAAATTCACATTCCTTCCTTCTCACCGCCGCGCCATTATGCATTAATAGACTTTTCAATCCCTTGACATAACAATATCAAAGCCTAGCCATGAATAACACATTTTCCAAGTTTCTTATGCTGCTTTGCAATGAAAAAAAATTACTATAAAGTTCTTAAGAGTAATTTTCACCATAATCAAAGATGAGTCAGATTTATCTTTTTTATTGTTATATTTAATAAGATTCAAATTTAAAATCACATGTTAATTTAATTTAAAGTCAAACAAAATTCATTTAGAAACTAATTATAAAGATTGAATTTGAAATATTTTCAACTTTCTTGTGTTAAAACTAGTTTAGTTTTAATAAAACCAGTTTTGTAAAACTGATTTTAAAATATATTTTCATCCAAACAAGTTTTTAGTCAACTTAAATTATTTTTTTCATTACATATTATTTAAAACTGATGTTACCCCTATTGCTTGCTTTGTTTTTTTCCACAAATCCATTTTGGCCCATGAATGCACCAAAAATGGCTGGAATAGTAAGAATGATGACATTAATTTTGTCGCTAAAAGCTGAGGCACTTGGCGAGCATCAAATGGTACATTCCACATAGTTAGAAAGCGAGTAATGTGTGGCTTAATGTCATTGATTGTAAGGTGACCCAAAATAAAAAATATGGTTGATTGTTAGTTTAAGCCTTCTATATGATCAAACTTAGAACACTAACAATGATCACAGTGAAATTTAAAACTATAGTAATATACAAACTATTTAAATTTTTTATCACTGTTTGATTCAAATGAATGATCCTACAAAGCCATTCATCCTAACATTGCCTGTAGCCCATATTTCAAAATTTGAAAGTTGTCAATCTTAGAGTGTTTGTTTACCATCTAGAATTTAACATAGAATAGAAATTTAAAATTAAAATTGAGCCTGTTAATTCTAACTTTTTTGTTACAGTCATAAATTTAATGACAATTCTATGGAATGTCAAAATATTTATATTAAACCATTGTCAATTCTTAACTAACAACTTAAAGAATTATAAATTCCTTACTCTTATATGTGACACACATTTTTTTTCTATTATTATCATTATTACTGTTATTATCATAAACATTATTATTACTTACTGTTATAACAATTTTGACATATTTTATATAGTAATTGATCAATAAATTTTTAAATTGAACTAACTAATTAAATTATTTAAGTTAATCAATTACTTGACTAATCGGTTTTTTTTGTTAACTTGTCAAGGAAAATAATTAACAGAATAATTCCTAAATTAATGTTATTCAAAGAAATCAAATTGTGAAAAGTAAATATTTTTTTTACTATTATGAAAAGTAAATATTGATTTATCTTAAAAAAATAATTTTTGACATGATTAGTCCAATGCGCTAATGGATTGAGCACACAATTCGAGACTAACTTAAACTTTAGTACTTGCAACCTCCAACAACATTTCATAATATACCTGCATCAAGGGATTGCAACCTGCCAATTATTACACTTTTGGCACCATGGGATCCACAACCTTCAATGGTTACATATAGCTCTATATAATGCTAGATGGGTGTATTTATTAGAGTTTTGACTGTGATTACCTACATTCTTAGATCCCTACAAAAATAGGCCAACCTCATTACACTATATATGTGTATCTATAGTTTCATTATTGTTACTCATTATAGTGCAAGGTCTGACTTGTGTCCTGAGATATGAGATACACCCACAGTTTGTCACCTAGAGTAATATGTTCACCAATGCGCTACAGTAGTCTCACCCTTGATATTGATTAGGTTTATAAACTTTCATGAACTAAATGAGTAAAGCTTGAATTAAAAATTTGAGGTGTTAAATAGATGAAGTAAAGTTGAGCTATATAGAATTTAATTTGAATATTTCATAAATTTTCTGCATATAAATAGATAGATAAATATAATAATTTTATATTTATGTGAAATAAATAAAGGATAGATTATCATGAATCTTAAATTTCAACTTTAGGACACCTTGTAACGTGCAATTTAGGTTAATAACACTAGTATAAAAAATATTTTTTACAATAAGATTTTACCTTGGTTCTTTGTGAAACAAGGTAAAAAAAGATACGGTGATATTTTTAAAATTTTTATAAACTTTTTTACATCGGTTGTCAAGAACTAATGTAAAAAGTATTTTCTACATCAGTTGTAAAAATAATCGATGTAAAAAAAATGTGGTAATATTTTTAAAATTTATGTAAACTTTTCTACATCGGTTGTTAAAACAACCAATGAAAAATGTACATTTTACATCGGTTATTTTTTAGAACTGATATAGAATCAATTCAAATTTCAAATATTTAGATACGTGCCAGAGAAATAACATAATTGGAGACTTAAACACAGATTTTTCTTAAGTTTCTAAAACTTTTTTCTCTTAGCTAGGTAGACAATGAACATGTAAAAGTTTTACAGGTACATCAATTATTTTAATTTCTTTCATTTTTTTGTTATTTCACTTTTTGTTGTTTCTCCTTCCTTATTAAAGGATTAAATGAACGTTACATATTCTTTATGTTTCAGATTTAAACAAAAATAAATAATAATAAAACATAATGAATACAACAAACACGATGAATACAATTAATACGACGAACATGAAGAACACGACGAACACCATAAATATTGACGTTTATGAATTTTAATTTAACTTAAGAAAATATATTAATAATATTGATATGAACGTTAAAACTCTCAAAAGAAAAGAAATATTAACGCCATTAATGAAGATGAACTCTAAGAACATTTTTTTACATCGGTTATTATAAATATTATAAACAACTGATGTAGAAAGTGACACTTTTACATCAATTTTTAACAACCGATATAAAAAGTCCTGAACTTTCTACATCATTTATATCTCCATTGGATACGAAATCGATGTAAAAGGCCTCTTTTAACTGATGTAAAAAGCCTTTTTTTCACTAATGGTAATTACAATAGTAGGGACTTCCACTTAGCTGAAAAAAAAAAAAGTATGATTATCAAATTTAAATTGAGTAAAATAAAATTTCACTCAACTTTAAACCTACAGTACATAACATTATTAATATTTTTTAAACATATTAATCATTTTAATTGTAAAATTTTAATGCGTTGATCAAATATTTTTTATGAATATTTTAGTTATAAGTGCTTCATAAAATCATGAATTAAAACTAATTTAATATTTTATCTATTCAAATTTTTTAACATACATACGTAACATTGTGCAACATAAAAAATGCATATAGCAAAATTTTATTAAAAATTATAACATTTAGTAGTATCAATACATTCATTTACATTGAATTTTATAATTTATTAAAAAATGTTACTATATATAATATCTTATAATGTACTATATTGCACAAGTTAAAAAAATTATTTTCTATTTAATATCAATTATTATGAATGAATATAACACAAACTCCTACATTGCTAAATTAACTTGACAAGAATAATAACAGTAACCAGACTTCCAATTGAACTTGCACAGGTTACATATAACTGGACCCATTCTTTCTTTTCTAAAATAGCAGATTCTATGCTCCAATATTCCTCTCCATAATATTAAGATGTGACTAAACTAATATATGTTGGCCAGAAAAGAACTTCACCCACAAGATTAATTATTTATTCCTGTGACCAAATTATTGGTTTGGGATGTGTGACTACGTTATCTCTATCATATGTGGCTACCATCAAATTCTATCTCTTCCACAGATCGTTTATAGTATCAACTTGCTAGGGTTAGTAGTGCTGTCTGTGCAGACTAAGCAGTGGTAAAAAAAAATCTGCATAGAGGACTTTTGTCATACATATGGGGTCAGCGTAGTAGCATTCCACACACTGCTGAATCAGTTTGTCTTTTCAATTTGTCTGTTTTAGATGTCTCAAAGTCACGTGAATGTCTTATAGTGATAGCTCTTGAGGTAGTGTTAGCTCTTTTCGAGTTTTACCATGGCTTGTGTGTGAGTAATGCTCAGAATCAGAACCTTTTTGCCTTTTATTTCTTCTCTCCCAACCCGATCTTTATTATAAACTGGACAAAAGTTAGGCCCTGCAGCTGCTTCTACACTGATCCATTCCACACACACACCCTTCTCTCTTGGCTTGGTTTATGTTTTATGTGTACGAATCCATGACACCAACTGATTGTTATTCAGTGTCTTCTCCTATGCCTTTAGATCTTAATGAAGATCGCACCCATCAGCTCTTTAGTGCAAATCATCAAGCCTCTTCTTCATCTTCTTCTTTATCTTATTCTATATTCTTTAACCCAGATATTGATCAAGGAGGATCTTGCTATTGGGAATCCAAGCATTTACAAAGTGATGAAGAGGTGATTATGATCCATGTATATAGTACATACATATATGTAGTATAATAAATATTGCATGATCATTAACTTAATTATTATATACTAATTAAGATATTTATTTTGGCAATTTTGATCTGGTGATCTTTAGGCCAAGAAGATTATTCCTTCTAGCAGATCATGGGATCATCCATCAGCGGAAAAGGATGAAAGAATAAGTGATCTGAAGGTGATGGTATGGAAGAAAGAAGATGGGTATGAAAATCTTCAACGAGAAGATAGTTCAGTGAAGTGGATGCCTTCAAAGATGAGAATGATGCGAAGAATGATGGTATCAGGTTTTGATATTGTAGGCACATCTAAGAAGTATGAAGAGAAAAAATCACTATTATCACCTCAAGAAGTTTATTATAGCAGCAACAATTCTTCTTCAAACAACAGCAACATCCCTGTTAGGGTTTGTTCTGATTGCCAGACCACTAAGACCCCTCTCTGGAGGAGTGGACCAAAAGGTCCAAAGGTATACAAATCTTTTCTTTTCTTTTCTTTCCTTTCCTCCTCTATGGATTATTATTTTTCATGAAAAATAATGATTTAAAAAAATACTTAATTAGCTCTATGTTTTCATTTATTGTTTTCATGACTAAGCTCTACATATAATAACAACACTGATCCACAACAAAGCAATTAAACAAACTCTTTAATTTTAATTTATAACATAAAAGCTTACCAGTGAAATATTTAGAATCAACAATTGAATTCTTTCAATTATATATCCTAACTAAACTATGTTGAAAATGTGTTTCGGTGTGTAACAGTCACTTTGTAACGCATGCGGGATTCGACAAAGGAAGGCAAGACATGCCATTGCCGCGGCTGCAAATGCAAATGGAACGATTCTTATGGATGCTAAGAATGAGAAATCTCATGTGAAGAAGGGAAGCAAGTTTCGAAACAAAGGGACGAAGAAGTCCAAAACTGAGTGCACACCACAGTTGAAAAAGAAGCGGAAACTTGGAGCCAAAGCGTGTGTAGATAGAAAGAGGTTCAATACATTTGAGGATTTGACAATAAGCTTGAGTAAGAACTTGGCATTCCAACAAGTTTTCCCTAAGGAAGAGAAAGAGGCTGCAATCTTGCTCATGGCTTTATCTTATGGCCTGCTTCATGGCTTTCCCTCAGATCGTTACTTATGAGATTGGTTTTCAAATCATAATTTTATGAAAGAAGATTCAATTTAGTTAGGAAAATTAGTAATAGGACAATAAAGTTTGAAAGTTGTTAGTTGGGTTGGTTTTGTCAAGTTAAATTATGTTGGATTTGAGCAAAGGAGACACAAAGTACGAGTCTCTTATTGCTCATGATCTCGTGTATCTGATAATTTCGGTAAATTCAATAATTTTACAAGGGATTTTTATGTTGTCATGGCATTGCTTTATGTTGTCTTTATGATCATAGGTTTAGTACATTTTTTTCTGAATGATTTAATTTTATTCGTTATGAGCATTTTGTTTGTGTATGCTAGTTCCTTTAAAGAAATTACAATCCTAGTTCCTTGAAGCACTATACAAGGAAAGGGTTTGTCTAAATTAATTAGTACTTCCTAAAATAAATAATTTCATCAGGATTAAACTGATGAAATTTTATCTATAAAAAATTAATGCAAGTTTTTCACGTAATATCTTTAAATCAAAATTCACTGCCGAAGTTATTTACTCAACTGAGAGACTTATAAAAAAACCTGCCAAGTAAGAGTGGTCCAAAGGGGAATGTTATGGTTGGCTGGTTAGATCTTCACAGGACAAAGCAACAGAACTATTTTTATTTATTGATTTATCTATCTGCTATTGTATTTCTTCCGTTGTCTTTGAAGTTTTCAATTTCATGTTAATCTAACGAGCTTCTCAATCTTGACATTGAAGATTATTGTTTGGGATTCAACTTTTTGTGTCCCAAGAGACCTCTTAGAGCGGTGTACGTACTCCTGACTTTGTGTGCATTCTAATTAAAGAAATATTAATCTTGACTCCAAGATAAAGAAACACTAGCTATAGCTAGTACAAGTACACCATCTTACATTTACAACTGAAAACCTTATGTTGACAAACGAAAAAAAAAAGTTATTATGGTTCAGTAAACATATTACTATATATATAAAAAAATACAGAAAGAATTTTCTTACGTTAATGTAAGTTTAAAAAAATTTATATTTAATTTAATTTTTTTATTTAACTTACATACAACGAATTAAATTTATTACTTCATTGACCAGTAGATGTAAGTTAAACTAAAGGCTCAGATTAATTATAAAAGTTTTTAAACTTACTAGTGTAAAAATTTTTCATATAATAATAATAATAACAATAATAATAATAATTTTTATGAAAACAATTTTTATTATAAGCTTATAAAAATATCAAATATAAACTATAAAATCATATATAAATGGTCAAATTAAAAGTACCACAATGATAACATAATTACTTAAAAATATCATATGTATTTTTTTAGCTTTATTTATTTATTTTTATTATTCTCATTTTTACATTGAATTTTTATATGAATAAATTTCAACTTATTAAATATTTAAAATACCTAAGCCTTACTTGAATTAGCACATAATATTAAATCTTTGGCACGCAATTTCTTACACTTAAGAATTCTGTGCAAACGAATAAATCCTTACCAACGCCAAATTCTTCAATGAAATAAAACGGCTAATCTGAGGGAGAAAAAAATTTAACAAAAAGAGGTACACATTATTTGCCAATGTATTAAGCAAATACAGGAGTATGATTATGAATTAGATTGGGTTGCATCTGGCTATGGCCATTTGTACGGAGTCCTTCACAAGTTGTTCCGTGATTTTGTCTACCTAACGGGGCCCAAAGACTTAATCACGTTATGGCCTGCAACCTTGTTTGATTCATGAAACTTTAGTCCTTTGCTAGTTTAAATATATATATATATATAATCATTTTCAATTTAATTTTTAACAGATAAAAGATTTCAACTTAGGCTCCATATATATTTTCAAAATTGTCTTATCCTTTCTCGCGGTTATCAGACTGTGAGATTGATATGGAATTCTTGTGAGCTTGAGAAAAAGTGTTAAGGATAAAAATATGATATTTTTGGTCCATATATGTGAAACAAATTTATTTAATCCCTATACTTCACTGTAATAATTCTAACTATGCAAAAAACAAATAGTCACTACCAAATTGAATTCACGCTTGAAATCTGCAACTATGATTTTATGCTCACGAGTTACTTTACAGATTCATCACAAGAAAAATTTTAGTAAAAGAAGTTTGGCTTGCCATTTTGATATTTACAATGAATCTGCAGAATTTCTATCATTCTATGCATTGCCTTCATATTTACAGTGAACGCGTATAGCTTTAGCTTCATTTTGAAATGCTATGCATGATTAAGCTCCATAGGATATGTATATGGATAACAAATAGTTAAACATTCCGTGTCTTTCTGTTCTCCCTAACTTATCTTCTGCGAGTGTGTGTAAGTGTGTTTATTTTATTTTATTGGGAAATAGAGAAATAGAAAAAACAAACAGTTGCTGCTTATTCCAAAAGAACAGTTTAGCCAAGGAATAAACTATTCAACAATCATTCAAAATTTCAAACAAATAAATTTGATTAGTATTTAACTGATGGATTAAGTTCTAGCTACCCCAGATTTCTTCTTTTCCTTTACTATTCATTTGTCATGATTGATCATGATTTCTTTGCAAGGTTTAAGATAAAAAGCAATTTGAGTGCATTATTCATATAGAGATGCTCTCACATTCAAGATATATTACATCATTCTGCACAGAAAGAAATATATTACATTAATCATTGGATTTTTTGGGAACATGGAAGGGATGGCTCAAGGAGAAAATTTGGTGTCTGGAAGATTATAATTGCTAGTGGGTAGTAGACTTTTGGTCTCGGTAAATGAAGACAGTACTAACTAGCTTGGTATTGTTGCAATTTGTGCTGAGAATTGATATTTTTTGGTGCTAAAATGAGTTTTATGCTATTTGCATAATTGCATGCAACTATGTCATGTTTGAAAATAAATTTGAAACATAATAACTCAGTAGTTCAGCAGCTTTAAAGAAGATGTATGTATTTGACTGTATGAGCATGAAAATGACTGTTCAAGAATTGATATATGCCTCTTTGCAAATAATAATAGTTTAATCACTACATTGCAGTATGATATATCAGCATTTATCTATGCTCAAGAATTACAATTTACAACTTGAAAATTCATTGGACACTTGAATTGTTGCCATTGCAATGCAAGGGCTGAACTGTCATCATCAATTTACTCAAGATTTAATCCCATAAATTAAAACTTAATCTTTTCAGACAATTACTTTTATAATTCTGTGATCAGTCATCGGTTTTAGAGATTGGATTCATGATTAGCGTAGTTCATATCGCATGATGTTGCATCATATGTAAATGCTATTTATGTGTTCGACTTTCAACTTGTCAAGTCCTTTCTAGGATTTTCATGTTACGAATAAATTTGACTAGATATATTTTGCTTTAATTTTGAGGGAACACCAGGAATATACTTGTCAGTATTAATTCTTTTTGCCACATGATTTTAATTTGATTACTTGCAGCTTATCACTTTGAAGGGGAAAAATAAGAGATTCAATGGATAAAACCCCTTACCATAAATCGTGTCCTACAGTTATCTATTTAACCGCTTAAGCAATAATATGTACTTGCACTAGAACTACTTAACACCAATCACAGTGACACGTCTAATTTTGAATTGCCAGAAAAAATTAACTATGACCAGGGCTTATAAGTTACAAATGAGACAAAACGGAAATTTCTCTATCAAGCTTTTATGGCTAATAAATGGCTTGAAGGTTACAAGGACCACAAAAGCTGGTTTCATTGGATTCTAACCATATCCATTCTTCCCAATTCCATCCTGTTTCCATCTTTCTGTCACTTAACCAATAGAGTCAGAGAACACAAGCTATGCTACTTTGCTTAAGCACTCATCCTAGATCAGAATCTAGAGTTGAGGATAGTAAATAGTGTCTATCTAATCTCTCTCTCTCTCTCTCTCTCTTGTTTGGATAACTTGTTTTGTCTTCATTGAATTCTTCTCCCTGCAATGCCAGGAACCATCCTGGTTTCAGGTAATAACTGTCATGTAGCAGTAGCAGTGATTCAAGCACCTTAGCTCCCAGTTGGTTTTTCTTACTTCTCTTATTCTATTCATTTTACAGTACTGGAATTCATGGATATACCATTATCTCCATCAACATCCATAAGGGGTATGATGTTGCTTTTAAATTTGTACCTACCTTTCCCCTCCAGCACCTTCAAATGCTAAATATAACTAAGTTTAGCGGTAAATGAATGCAGTTTGCTTGGGAAAAATAGAGTACCAAATCAGTGACAAGGGAAACTTTTCCTTGTAAGAATAACTTAGAATCTACCTTGTTTTTGTGATGTGGTTACTACAATTTTTAAGTCATAATGTGTTAGTTCTATTGTATTTATTCAGCCCCATAACGAGCCTCCGCGATGATTTAATTTTTAAAATTCAGGATGCCGAGGGCAAGGAAATATCACATACAGGTTGGTTTTTAGTACACATCCCATTTGAATTGGCCTTTTTTGAAGCTAGTCACACAGAAAGTTTTGTCTAACAAGAAGTAATAAACAATTGGCAGGTGTTGAAGTTAGGTTGATATTAGAAAAAGGTGTCTGGGAAGACATTTTTCCCCTTGGGGTGGGGCATCTGCATTTGAAGTTGCAATTCATCCTAAATGATGAAGAGCGTGATAGAATTCGTTCATTGGTATCAATTTATTTTCCTTATACAATTTGTATTGTACTATGTTTATGAAATTTCTTAAACATTTGGTACAAGAAAAAATATAGACACTTTGAATAACCACGACATACATATAGATAGTAATCTCTGAATGTTATTAACTTGTAAAGAAGGCATTTGAAGTAGTTGTTATTAGTGCCTCCACATTAACTTCTCATTCTTAATTTTGCAGAGACAATCTGCATTGAAGAAAAAACACGATGAGCTTCTTAGTAGCAGTACAAGAGGTGCAGAAAAAAGTGACATTAGTACTACTGTTGGCAATGCTGCATTACTCTTCCCCCCAAATGATGAGGTCTCAGGTTTGATCTTACTTAGCTAATTAAAGAAACAATGAAAATATAAAGCAGAAATACAATACTAAGAGGAGTAAATGAATTAAATATACAGAAACTTAGTAATTATGAATGTGGTCCTACATTCCCTCAATTTCTTTTTCCTGATGTTTTAAGTGCTCCATCTTCTCAAGAATCACCAAAGAAACACCTTCAAAGCGAAGCAGTTTCTCAATTGCAAGATCCTGTTGATCTCGGTAATGATAAAGAATCTGATACTAGAAATGTAGTAGGGACTCAGCTTGACCAGAAACAGCTAAATACAGTTAAGGATTAATTAATTTGCACAACATAGTCTCTTTTTGTCCCAACCAGAAGAAGACATTGGAAAATGTACTGTTGTTTGTTTAATGGTCATTTTATATGTTTTAGAACATTGAAGATCAACATAAAGAGACCTCATCCACAAAAGTATCACAAGAAGTTAAACTCACTCAATTACAACACAAGGATAAAAAGCCAGCCAATCAGTCACAATCTAAGAAACATCCTCAAGGAGCTATTGGTTCAGAAGAAATGGCAACATTGTTAGGCTCAGACAAAAAGGATGTCAGAAAAAGTAATCTGATACAACCTAATCTAGAGGAAGAAGGTCTTCAATATTCTGAGAAGAAGACTCCACCAGATAGAACTCCCAGTAATGTGAGGAAAATGATAAGTGCTTTTGAAAGTGGGTTGGCTCAGGTATAGTAACTAGTAAGTGTTGTGCTTTTACAGCATCATCAATGTATAATTGCAAGCTACTCAAGAAATGGATCACATGGAATTTGTCTTAAAACAGGATAAGAGATCTCATATTAAACCACCTCCAACAAAATATCAAGCAAGTATAATTGAAAGGAAAGATTCTTCCAAGACTCAGCACTTGGAGCAAGATAAGTCAAGGACCACTGAGCAGGCAGATTTCTTGCAAGAAAGGGTGAGAAATATATTTAAAGTAACACATAAAACATATTTAGAGGAAGAGAAAATAACAAATACTTGATGAGAACATCTACATTTGAAACAGCTACAGTTTTAGTGATGATAGATTAGAAGCATCAGATAACCATCCTTACACACTATTCAGTTCTAAGAAAGATTCTAGAAGTAACAAATAAGAAGAGAAAAGAAGGGGAAATGCCTTAAGTGTTGCACTTTGGCAATAAGTATTATTCTTTACGAAGTTCAGGAGTCTGGATATTCCCAAATGGCCAAAAAAGATTTGTCTAAAAGCTAGTACTTAAAGTATTAGAGGCTACAGTGGGATGTTAGGAAGTTTGGAATTCTTAAAAGTAGAAAATGTTGAACAGGTATAAAGTCTATTTAGAGATAAAATCTCTCACACAATGAGAAAACCTGAGAAAAAAAAAACAATGAAACAAGGAAGACTATCAAGATACCAGTTCTATGCTGTATATCGCATAGGACTGAGGACTCATTATTCTTCCTTTTGTGAACAAACCAAACAAGATTTCTTTTTGGCATTATCTTACATGTTCATTGAAGCTTCCATATCGACTTAGCATAGAAGTATAAGGGTTTGTATCAGTTATCAAAGTTAAACTTTTTATTATGATAACATATTCATTGCCCTTATATTTTGTATATGCCATATTTAGTACCACATATTGAGCTGTTCCTTTCTGACAGGAACATTTAAGATGAGAAGTGAATTTAAATATATAAATTGACAATTTGATTAATAGAATCAAATTATGTAATTTCTTCTACTGTATTTTATTTTTGTGAAACAGAATGCACCATATCTTGCAACTGGAACTGAAGGGAGCAAGGATGAAAAGATAAAGGAAATTAAAGAATCAAAGACCAAGACTTCTAATGATAATGGAGATGAAAGTTCTGGAGGACCGATTAATCAGGTTACAATAAAAATTCAAGTAGAAATTCTTGCTTGTTCAACTTTAAATATTATTAGTGTTAATCTGGGAAAAATAATCACTGTTTTCATATTTGCAGCACTGGCCCCAAGTTAGGCAATGAGTTTGTGCATGCAATGTCGCATATATCTATCCTGTATTTGGATATAGTAGTTCAAGCTTAAATAGAAGTAGAATAGATTGCTATTTCTCATTTTTAGTAATATCCTGTTCTCAACTATTGTTGAAGAATGCTTATATCTGCCCCTTTTTCACATATTCATCTCCCAGGTAATAAAAGTTGCAATCATTATAGGGTTTGGAATACTTGTTCTCCTAACCAGACAAAGAAAAAGAAGGTATGGAAATTAGACAATTTTGTAGTTATATTTCTTCAATTTGATCCTGTTAATTATATATCATATCATGCATTGACCTTCTTGTGAAATTGAAGTGATGTAATTGTTTGATCATATGTTGCCTACTATATCCTTGTAGTTTCATTTTATTTGCAATGTTACACTGGTAATGATTTGACATTAAAACACTGAGTTTATTCCGGAAGAGTTAAACATTAATGCAAGGAAATATTTTAATTGATTTATTTCAAAATGCATAATTCATCTACCTGTACTATTGGCTATAATTTCATTACAGCAAGTCTTCACTGGCTCTAATGTGCAAAATACTCATTTGATGAAATTTAAACTGTTATAATCTGTGTGCAAAGCCGTTGCAATGAATTTGACTTAAAACCAAGAATACATGAAAAATTTATATAGTACATCGTTCCTATGAATGTGAAACAAGCAATATGGAAATATGCCCTGTATCCTATAGGCAATCTTATAGACTAGATTCTTAAAACAGTTGTAATTTATTACATTGCAGATAGGAAGTTGTGGGAAATCAACAACTGACATCACTTGTCACACGTTTACAAAATACAAACAAGCTTTCCTTAGATGTTCATGTGGTTTTTGGTTCTAATCTTCTACCCCAATTTGAATTCTCTCAATGTAATAATCTTTTCCATCACCTTTACTGAATTTGCTGGCACAATTTCAGGATTTTGTTAAAGAATGCAAGCTTGATAGCATAATACTATAGTCTAGGAGAAACTTTTATGTGGCAATTATTTCTATTTATATATATATAGCATCATGATCCAAATTGTTCTGCTGCTTCTTTTGGCAACTAGGGAAATTATAATAGAAATTAAGCAAGAATTATATAGACTTTAGCTTCACAGTAACCCTAGAGAGTTAGATTTAGACAATCTTAGCAAGAATTATAGATGTTTGAATCATTCCTTTCTAATATCCATTTTGGCAAGAGGATCTGTGAAGTTGTCTTAAGAGGAAAATGAATGTATTTAACTTTTTGAATTTACCAGAATGAAGAAGAAGACTGCCTGAGAATTAATTCAACAAATTTCAAATTCTTCATTTGTTGAAGCACATACATGTGAAGGCTGCAGTCAACAACTTTCTAGTATCAGATAGTAGAAAATCTGTAAAGTTTTCCATGTTAGAGATTGAAGCAACTAATTAACCTATGTGTTTTCTTAATTACAACCAGCACATTTAGTCAATTTATTAAATTCATGACAAAGTTAGCATATGAGACCTTTTTTGTAAAAAAAAAAAAATAGTGACAGGTTTAATCAATTTTATTCGTACAAATTTGTTATAAATTGAACTGCAGGGATTATTTAGTAATATTGTGAAAGTTAATTAATTGAAAAATAATCTTAATAATTTATAAGTTGTGGATTTTATTTATTAAACATTTATAAATATTTCATTTTACATTATTTGAAGAATGACTTGTTGATTAAACTGCAAACTAATAAAGAAAGGCAAATGAAGAGTAAAAGAGAATTTCATTATCCACCCAAATGTATAAAAGAAAATAAGTTTGAGGGTGGTGCTGATTGATAAGCGAATGAAAAGTAAGGAGTGTTGATTAGGCAGTGTTATTGATCATTCTTGATTAGGCATTGTTGATTAAGAAAGGGTAATCCAAACTAAAGCTGATGATTTCATATACAAAATGAAATTATAACTTTCTAGGTATTTCATACATATGCAAGTCGGTAATATGAAGCTTATAAAACCTAAACTTAATGCATTTAAATAGCCAACTCTAACTTAAATTTGTTAAATCTTATTTATTTGGCTAAATAAATTTTAATGTGTTAAATTCAAATAATTTAAAAATAATGCTTATTTGTTAATCTTTATCGTGATTATCATTAAATTCCGTGGCATTAACATCTAATATTTTTTTCTTTTGGTTCAATTTTTTTATTTTTCTAATGCTTGTTACATAAGGCCCCTGCGTGTGTGACCCATTAGCTATAGCTGAGGAACCGAAAGATGATAAACGTCACAACTCTTAATAATTGAGCGAATTAATTTATTATATAGAAGCCAAATCCTTTGAAAACTAATAAATAATAAAAAACTTCAATGAATTTGAGTTAATGTAATTTAATAAAATTATCTGTTATTATAATTGTAATACATTTTTGAGAACTTTGAAAAAATAAATTGAATTACTACAGAATAATTCACCTTTATTGTTTAGTTTTCCTTTAGTTCCTGCTGGATCCTTAGCCCTTATTCAATTTCAAACTATGATACACTCAACTAAATTAAAAAAAAAATAATTGGGGTTTTCGCTGAAGAAAATATAATCTTGAGGACTTAATTTGTTAATGCTTTCAACAAGAAACCTCTTTCCAAATTTTCTGCTTTTGTTTTGTGTGGTTCATCTCATCTTAAGCTATTATTATCAATCCATATTGAGACAGCACTTGGCCATATTTGAGAGAAGAACTTTATTGGCATATTTATCTTCACAATAATGTAAAGGAAATATCTTGAATTAATAATTATTGAGGATGCAGGTTTTCTACGTGGAAATCAAGACTTTGGTTGCCCCATTAAAAGAAAGAAGAGGATTTGCTTTTATTTGACACGAATCCAAGTAACTTATATTAATTGTATTTTTGAGTCAGCAATGGCTCTATGTTGGAGCTGACACTTGTTGGGAGGTGGATGAGGATGATGATTCATAGCTTTGCATTATTTTCGTTATTCGATTGTTGCCCTGTTTCAGAGGATATTTGATAATGATTATGCGTTCTTCTAGATGCTTCTCAAACTCTGTGTACATAAAAACTGGCCACGTAAGAAAATTAATTTTTTGTAAATATATTAAAATATAATTTAGTTCGATTTCAATTTTTAAAGAAGTAAATAATTTTAACCCCTCTCATTTAGTATTTTTTATAATACTAAGCTATCTATCTCCATTCCAATTCACAGTTTGTATAATTTTCTTTTACGAATGACAATTTTGATTGAAAAGGAGGAAATTACGAATATCCAAATCGAATTACAAAAGTACATAAACTTGTATTAATGAAAATTCTTTACAATTTCAGCACAAGCATAGATACTGACACGAATATCAAACAATGGAATAATGCACACGAAGCATAAATCGACAATGATAGTTATAATTATCAATTTATACAACAAAAGAACAGGAATTAACGTATGACATATGGCTGCTGTGTGGTTTGACAAGTAGACGTAATGTTTTTGCATTCATGGAGAGGAACATTCAGGAGGAAGGCCTTGTGGGAAGCGTTTGGTATCAGTGCAATAGTTGTAAATCATGTAGTTCTTTTGCACCCAACGAATCTTGGCTTGCCCCGTGGCGTCCAGTGATTGGCCTGAAGGAGCATTGTTGGAAGGACATGAAGAGCCTGAAGAAGTCCAAACACATGCTTGAGCATTGAAGTTTCTATATGAGGCCGTGAATGGGGCTTTGCTCCAATCTGTTTTCACAAGCCCACCCCTTGTGGCCCACTCATCAGCATTCCAAAGACTAGAGTATATCCTCATGGCTTGGTTCTTTGGAAATGGAACCCCTTTTGACTCCAAATTCTTGAACTCTCTTATTGGTGTACCATCCACAGAGAATCTGTTGTGTGAAATAATATTAGTAATAAGAAGGTAAATTGTGAATAAAGTTATTAATTAGTATCCCTTTTAGCTATAGTTGATTTTGGGAAAGAAATATGATTACGAGTAATCTTATATTATTTTACTAATTTTCTTAATATCTTAAAAAACTTATTAAATAAAAAATATAAATCAATATTTTTTTTTATAAGCAAGAATATATACATGATGCTTTGAGGATTCCATTGTACGGAATATGTGTGGAAGTTCCTAGTGGGGTCGAACCACAAATAGAACTGTTGCTCTCTGTTCCCCTTTCCTTGTGTGAATACGTTCGTATGAAGAATGTATGGATCACCACTCAAGTTACCCAGAAATTCAAAGTCTATTTCATCATGAGTAGAACCCAGGGAAGATAACTGCAGCAATCCCAAGTAAAAGTATTTATTAATTATTTGATTTCATTTCATGCAAACATTCTATTCAACACATATCTCATGCACTGTCACGTCAATATAAAATGTTTGATTATAACAACTGTTTTCAAAGTTACGTTTTCTTTAATCATGTAATTTGAATGAATTATAAATAATTTATTTAAATTTATAAAATTAATTTGTGATTTTCTTTTGTAAAATTTTAACTTATTTCAATAATAATCTTGATAAAAACCTTGCAAAAATACCTCTTTTGAATTTATTTTAGCAAATCATGTTTATAAAAAAATTATTATCATGTAATAAGTTTTTATAAGATAATTATTTAAAAAATATTAATTTTAACTTTAAAATTAAATTTAAATAGCTAATAATAATAAAATTTTATTAAAAAATAGTTATTACCCTTTTATAATTTTAATATAATATAAGAATTTACTACTTTAAATACATAAATTCAACTTTAAAAGTTGAATACTTATTTAAAATATGTGTACAACTATAGTGTAAAAATTCAATGACATAAAAGTAAAAGTGTACTAATTAAGAGCTAGAACTTAACAAGGACACTTACATAATAGGCTGTGACAGTGCCAGCAGAGTTACCAGGCACGAGCTTGAGCTGCATGTCAATTTTTCCAAACAAGTATTCGTTTTTGGAACGAAACCCAGAGCCAGAAGCCTTATCTAAGGACAGAGTAAGAAGCTGTCCATTTTCAAGGATTTTGGCACGGTCACCACCCCATGTTAACTCAAAGTCTTTGTAAAAGTCACCAGCGGTGGCAGCCACCACAAAGGTGGCTACAAGAAGAAGAATAAACCCAATAGGGAACTTAATTTTCATTTCAAAACAACCCTTTTAATTTGGTTGGTTTGTGAATAAAGCAACCAATTATATTAGAGAGAGAAATAGGAACACAAGATGCCAATAGAGGTATTTGGCTAATGCTGAAGTGCATGCAAAGTTGTGAAGCTATATATAGAGTGTATTAAGAAGAGGCAATTATTAGTGCAATGGAAAGGAGGATTGGATTTGAATGTGGTGGAAGTGGTTGTGAAAAATATTACAAGCGTGTGACTGTGGGGGAGAGATCATATTGGTTGACTTGGCCTGTGAGTGTGGGGACCGTGACAGCTAATGAGGGATGATATCCAAGTGTTGTCGAATCATTAATTTGGGTTCTCACTTTTTAACAAATTGTGTTTTCGATTATGGCTCTATGAGGTTGTGAATATTAATTGCCTTTCACTTTTCAAACATCAAATCAAATGGCTCCTGTCTAATCTTATTTTGTTCTTAATTAATAATCTTCTCCGCAGCTAATTGTTTCATGAATCAACTCATTATTTCTAGCATCATGGTTCTTTTCTAGATAAACATCAAACTTAAACTAGTCTCACACTATTAAATAATCATATCCCCCATGTTTTTCATTGGCAGCAACCTTTTTTATGCCAAAGTTTAAACCGGGAGAACGTTTGTCTTCGCATGAGGTTAGATAAAATTACTAATTTCAAGGAAAATTTAGGTAAATTTATATATTAATTATTTATCGATAAAAATTGTCTTAAAATTTAACTTAATTCCTCACTAGCAAATCAGATGAGTTATAGTATGTTTGGATTCATATTTAAATAGATATCGAGTTGCATTTATTTCAAGATTTTAGTTATACCTTTTATATGTATAAATTTTTTAAGTATGTTTCAAACACACACACAATCTTTTATTAATTACAACTTTTAAAATTACACAAAGCGTAACGTATGCTCGTAGTTCTAAGACTGTGACTGCGAACTTTCCAAGTCTCTTGCTGAAAGAAAACTGCATGATGAATATTCTGATTTAAATTAAATTGACTCTCGTAAGCAATATCTATGGCTTAAAAAAGCTATAGTTCTTACTTAGTTTGGGAAAAATGATCAAAAGGAAAGAATGGCAATCTTAAAAATAAGTAAAAAATATTAGTTAAAATTGTATGTTTTTAAAGCTTTACTTTTAAATAGAATATAATGATATTAATTTTAAAAAAATGGTGTCCCATTCAATGATATCGATTGATTGAATTTGTGTACATATTTGTTTAAAGGTGCTGTCGAATTAAAACGAAAACGGAAGTTCACAATTGGCATCATGGGTTCTCAGCTTATAGGGAAAATAAAAATGGCTGAATTTGGTGTTCGTATTATGTCATAAAGTTGTAAGTTAGGGAAAAGAACTCTTCTTTGTTTACGTAAATAGAGATTATTCTAACTCGTGAGATAAGTGGTTCATGCGATTCAAACATGACCCATGATAATGTTAAATTTTGGATAAAATATATTATATACGAACCTTTAAATTTGTGGATATGTATTATGCAATAAAAGGGAATGATGAGTGGCTTGTTTATTTTGTAATTTGTGGTTATAGACATTTTATCCTAAGGGGAAAGCTAGAGAGCTTGGTCGTTAAATCGTATGTATCTACTTTCTGCCAAACTTTGGGTCTTAAGCTGGTCAAATGTTGCTTTCATATAAAGCTGGTCGTGATTCGTCCCTAGCTACTCGTGAGAAATAGAATATCCAAAAGGAGAAAGATTAGCAGTATTCTTAACATATTTTTCTACGTTCTGTGGCTGATCAATTTTTCAAGGTATTAAAACACTTTATTTTATAAATTAATTATTTTAAAAGTAATTACTCATAAAAAGTTAATTATGATAAAAATTATATTTAAAAAATATATATCATTAACATTCTCCTGTCTTTTTCATTTTATTTGTCGTGACAATTAAGGAGCAGCATTTTAAGTATGAAAAGAACAAAAATAAAGACAAATCTATTGATTTAATGATATTCAGTAAATTCTTGATGAATTTATATTTTTAATAATTTTTTACAAGCGTTTAGCATTATTATGACAATTATTAGAAACATATAAGAATGGATTGGATTGATTTTTAGGCAAAGTGTAGTCTAATTTGATCATAAGAACGTATTGCAGTTTAATTTGGGTTTGATTTGATTAAAAAAAACTATATCCAAACTAATTTAATTATAAACAATTTGAATTGATTGAATAATTTAATTTTTATAATTGTATATTATTTTTAATTAAAAATGTTTTTATACAAAACAAAAAAAATTATATAAAATATATGATGAGTAAAAATAAGCTTATAAATATAATGAAATAATAAAATATATAATTTTAAAAGTAAAATAAGTTTGTAAATAATTTTTTACCTGTTAAGAAAATATAAAAATATAATCTCTTTTTAATTAAGTTGAAGCATATATGCTTAAAATCCCTTGTTCATTAGCATATATATGTGTGATTTTCTTTAATACTGATGGAGATGTTGAAGCGAGTAATTACGAATTACGATGTGAAATGTGGGTAGCACGCAAGGAAGAAGTAGTTGCCATAAGTTGCACCCCATTCTTACCAATGACCAAGTTAATCTGTGTTAGGGTGCTACAAGGATTAACCTGTTTCACCCATCTCATTCGGTTTAATGCTTATTTTGATAAGGTTGAATTTCTTAAAATTAGATTTAAATAATTTGAGGAAATATATTCGAGTTATAGTTTCTGTTATTTTAATTGACTTCTTGTCTTTTCAATTTTATATTTTTTAAGAAATTATATATTTATATATGAGTTTAATTTAAGTATATTGTTAGAATAGAGATTTTTATATTATTGAATAATTGTTATTTTTTTATTTTGTATAAATTTTAATTATGATTTAGACATTTAAGAATTTGATTTAAATGAAAATTTTATTTTTTACTTTTTTATCTTTAAAAATTTAAAAGGATATGTTGTTGGCTTTAGACATTTAGATACTGTATTTTGTTGAAAGTTGTTGGCTTTTAGAATTAATTTTTTTTATTTTGACCTTGCAAAACTTAAAAAGTTTTTAAAAGATTTAAAGTCTCTCAACCGTTCAATCTTTAGAGAAGTACTAAACAGATTGAAGTCAAAAAGCAAGGTTTGAAAATATATCTCAACCGCTCAATTGTTGTATAGGCGCTAAGCAAATTGGTTTCAAAGATGATAAAGGTCTCAGCTTTTGAAGGGTCCAATGATTTTTTAAGAGCCTAGCATTTTAGGTTTATTAATTAAGAAGAATTCTTTCAATTGCTTAACTATTTTCCAAGCACTGAGCGATCTTTCTCTCCATATGGTATAAATAGAAAACAAAAGAAGAACAAAAACAGCGAATAGAGAAATTAAAAAAAACACTGAAAATTACGGAGCTAGGCGTTCAACCTAGGAATAAGGAGATTCATCAGCATTTCATATTCTTCTACTTCATTTTCTCTTATATTTTAGGATTGACACTTATTACAATAAGTAGCTAAATCACTTTTCTATTAAGATTGAATGTAACCAATCAAACTCTCTTGTATTTCTTTTTTATTATATTTATAATATCTATTATTCAGTGTTAATAATTGTAATTTTACTCTTAATACTTTAAATGAACTGATTACTCATCTTTAGATTTTTGACTTTGATTTTAATTAGAAAATATTTTCTAAACCATATCACCTAATAGCTCAAAATGTTAGTAATAAGTTTAGAGTTATTAATTGATTAGGTTATTGAACTTAATATAAAATCATAATTTGATAAACTAAAGAATCGTTATTAGATTATAATTCTTAGTAACTTTAAATGTAAAAAATTTATTTAAAATAGCTTAAGAGAACTCAATAATATTAATTAATAGAGTCATATTTATATGATATTAAGGATCAATTGAGCTATATAGATAAAATTCAATATCAACAATTTCTCACTTGTTATTTTCTAATTTTATTTACATTGTTTAACTTTAATCAATTTAAGTTTAAAATAAATGAATATCACAGTATGTATATATAATATATATAATTTTTTTTCTCAAGTTTTAAATAGAATATTAGAACTACTATTTCATGTATTTCGACAACCCTTATTTCATTCTTGTTACAATAGATTTAGTCTACCTGTTATATATAAAAATTACTTAATACTAATTAAATAGGAAAGATTAAATTACATTAGTCTAAGTTATAAAATTTTTTATATTATTTAATAATTTCTTGTTGAATAATTTCATAATCATACTGAAAATAATATTTTTATTATTATTATTTTATCAATAAATATATAAATATATATATATATATAATATAATTTTTTATTAAAATGAAAAAAAATTGATACATTGAAATTATAATTTTGAATGATAAAATATTATTTATTATATGTTACAAAATATAAATTTAAAAAAACCGTTATTATTATTACACCACTTCTGGCTTATTGTTAAGATGACCAACAGATGATGCCCCTTTTACCCTTTCAAGGAGTGGAAACATTCATTTTTATTATTTTATCATACCCTCCTTCTCTCCGCTGCAATACACCTCACAGCATCTACTTTTTATTCTATTTCGTTTTATTAACATCAGTCTTAGGCTGATTTTAAATAATTAAAATTATATTTTTATTTTTTTTACCAAAATATTTATTTAACCTTTATTAGCATTTAATCCAATTCATCTTTTACTGTGTGGATTTAATTAAAATTAAGTGTCCACTTTCACCAACCTGGGGTCAGCTATTCTATCAATACCTTATTAAAATTGAGTCTGAAATCTTAGTTAAAAAGAAAACAAAGTGCTCTAATCAACTGCGTCTTCAGTGATATCGCTGTCTTTCATTTAAACTACTCTTTGGTTTTATGAAATTGGATGCCAACCACAGTACACCTTGCACATTAGTTTCTTTCACTTCTCATTATGTTGCTTTCAATTGCATAAAAATTATTATAAGTTTTTCCAAATGAACGAAACTAACATAGTTATTTAGATTATATCTCCTATAAAGAGAAAGTAAGAGATACAGGTAAAGATTGACTTTTAATTATAAAATAATATTTATTGTTCAGAACTGAAACCTGACTTCAACATCGGAGTGTCTTTTGCAAGTATTCTTCCTACGCCAGCAACGTACAGAAGGACGTTATTCTACTTAGATAGAGGTCAGAATATTATTATTTCTCAAACAGGAATAATAAGAATTTTTGCTAATATAAGAGTGTGCACGTTACTTATTGTTGTATGAATTTAGTCAATAAAACTAAAATTACTATATCATCAAATATTATTTATTTAGATAAATAAAAATAAAATTTGCATATTAGGATTAAATTAACAATAATATAACTTGATTATTTAAAAAAAGAAAGAAAAAAAAAAGACGAAATGTTAGTTCCAAAGGGTGTTTGGTGAGGGGTCACTTTAAAACTGTAGTTAAAGTTAATCTTGGCTGGACAGTGTGGTGATTAGAGTGGTTCATATAAGTTTAAATATGAGGCATTATTGCTGTAACCATCAAAGAATGCATGCATTTATATTGGGATTAGGGATTAGGCATGCAGTACTAAAATGCTGTCTTCAATGATTGTGTGTGCATGTAACAAATTCAAAGCAATCCACTTCAATATCCAAAACCAATCACTTTCCACCACCAAAATCATCTTCTTTTTCTTTAATTGTTTGGGTCTAGTTAATTAACCAATGGCCCCTCGTCCCTAATTAACATATATAATCACCAAATGCTCCTTTTCTAAAGGTTTTAAGGTGGCTGTTTTCCTATTCTAATAAGATTCATTTCATGTTATCGTTATAACATAGATTTTAACAAACTTATTGAATTAAGGTGAGTCATATATATGAAAGGTGACTTCCTTGTAATATTTTTAAAAATAATTTTGTTCATTTAAATATTTAAAATTAAATTTAAACATTTAAAAGCAATTTTTTTATTAAAATTATATAATATAATAAATATGTTTTAATAAAAATTTACTATTAATAATTATTTATCTTCAAGAGTTGACGTTAATATTTTTTTTTCAAAAGAAGTCGCAACTATGACTCGTGTCATCTTTATAAAATAAATGAATAGAATTCGTATCGAAGTCATAATTCCTAACTACGACTTTATTTAGTTGCTATTTAAGATCGACTCTTAACTCTAACAAAAGTATTGTTAAAATTAAAATTAATTGTTATTTTATACTTTTTAGGTCATTTTAATGTAATTTACACTATTACAATAATTTAAAAACTAAATATACTACAAGAATAATAAAAATCTTTTATGGCAGTATATATAAAATTGAAGCAACATCCTGTCTTTTCATGATTAAAGGGATGTTATGTTTTACATATTATAAAAAAGATGATATATTTAATCAAGAAGGTGCGTGCACTCTATTATGATCTAGATTGCTTAATTAGCTTTTAAAATAAATTTAGTAACATTCTTTAAATATATTTTTAAAATATTTTTTAGATTTATAAAGAAGATTTATTAAATAAAAAATAAATCAATATTATTTTATAATTTTTAATAATTTTTATTAATAATAATATGTTAGAAAAAATTATATTGCTTAGCATTTTTTTTGTAAATACTTCGTAGAAAAAAAAAAACATCCAGACCTCAATTTATGTAAAATCATGTAAAGTAAAACTTTTTCTACTGCTAATTATTATTTCGTATCATTTTTAAAATTTTGTTTTTAATCCTTATTAATTATTTTATTATTATTATTATTATTATTATTATTATTTTCTTCGTTGTCTGAGTACTATAAGGCCCTTCAATATGACAAATTTTAGATGGTTGTGAAGGGCTGCCCAAAATATCCAATAAGTTAAAACTAAAGTATAACCCAAACCAAACCATCAGTAATAATCTACTCCATTTTTTTTCAAATTCTTAACCCAAAAACTGCTTTTAAGTTATTGGATTCAGTTTGCCCAAATGGATAATGGGTTGGCCAATTTAATCCAATAAAGGATTGTAGAAGAGCCCAAATGGATTATGGGTTCCCCCAATTCACATATTAGATTTATTCATGTTTAAATGTATCTAAACTTATGTTGACCGAAAATAAAATTATCTAAACTTATGCTTAAACATTATTAACCCTAATAATGTTTATTAGTCTTTTATTATACTACTACCCAAATTTCAATAACCACCCTCCCTTTACTAACAACAAGTGGTCATATGATTTGTTTTTTAAGAAACAAATATGATTAACATTAATGATCGCTAAGGTATAGTTGAATTGCTTCTTGGGATTGCATGCACTCTTGGAATTTGGAATTTGGAATTCTCTTCTTTCTTATTCTCTCATTATTTTCAATCTCATTTCAAATATCAATTTTTACATATTATTTACATAATTAATGAACTTAGTAGGCTCAATTATCTATGTGGAACAATATTTTAAAGTTTTAATTACTTTATTAATGAAAATAACAAAATTTTCTATTAATAGAGATTATATATGATAAATTAAGAGATTTAATTTTAGTTTATAGAATTTTATTTTTTTCATTTTACTTAATTTAAAAATAAATAATAAAAATAAAAGGTATTTGTTTCCTAATAATTATCTCTTTTAAGGTTAAAATAATGAGTTTTCTAACATGTACAACCTGTCAATAAATGTGCTATTTAATTAATCTGTATTAATTGTTTTATTATAATTTTTAAAAAAAAATTATTTTTTACTCTCTCTTCATTAATTAAGTAATGTATTTATTAGAATTTATCTGTGCAACCTTGCACAAGCTAGAAAATTTGTTAAAATAATTATATGCTTACTTCTTCTGATTCTCTTAATTTATAATTTTATTTTTAAATATAAAAAGAATGTTAGAGGATTGAGAGAGATAGAGTAGCATGCTCCCTGTATCACAAAATATTCTCTCCATAATTTTTAAACATAATAACGTATAATTTTTTGAATGCTTAGTGGCGATGCGACTAAACATGCAACTTATGAATGTAATAGAAGAATTTAACTTTTCTAAAGTAAAAAAGTAAAACTTTATTCATCTTTCATTTAATTTTAAATATTTTATAAATAAAATTTTATTTTAAACAAAAAACTAGAAACACGTTAGTATCTTTAAAATTGTATTGAATGGATGTAAGAATACTTTGATTATTTCACTAAGATATTTAGTTAATTTGCATAAAATTAATTTTTCCTTTAAATTTATGTTTAATTGAATGTCATAAATTACAATTTTTATATTAAATTAAAGAAAAATATTTTAAAAAATTTAACATGAATCACTTTACTTTATATTCACTTTAAACTAAAATTAAACCTACAAAATTAAGTATTAGATTTTATTTTCGTTGATGAAAAAATTTACTTTTAGTTTTGAATTTTTTTTTTATATAAGTATATATTTAATAATTTTTGGTGTGTGTTTAATGATACATAATAAAATTACTAAAATAAAATATTCTTAAAAAAAGTTAATATTTGTTCAAGGTTGAGACTATAGGGTGTTAAATACATTAGTTACACATGAAAAAATAAATTATATTTAATGTTACAATGCATTAAATTTTATAATATTGTATAACTTTTAATAAAATTTTATCATTTATAAATTCTCATTATATGCTCTTAATCCTATATTATAAACAGTAAATTAAAGTTTCTATTATGTGTTTAAGGTAACACACTTTTTATGAAATAAAAATATATTTTACTATCCTTAATATTTAAATTTAGTTTATTTTGTCTCTCTATATTGTCATATTATATATATATATATATATATATATATATATATATATGTGTGTGTGTGTGTGTGAATTAATTTTTATGTAATATTTTACACATATTCTCATATTATAATTGTCTTATATTATTTTTTTAATTTAATTATATTTAAATGAACAATTAATAATATAATTTTTTTATCAAAAAATATAATTTTTAAAAAATATAATTAATAAAAAATATAAAAAATGCTAAACCTCTCATAATAAATACTATTTATTAAAAGAATTTTTTTAATCTATGCAATATTACACAGAATAATAAGTTATATATATTAATTTTTAAAAAAAATTATAAAATTTACAGTAATTAAATGTATTAATAATATTAAATGCTATAATTTTTTATAAAATAGTTTCATATATTTTTGTTATTCTATACAATATTGCACAATTTTAAAAAAAATCTTATTAAAAAGTTTTGTCAACAATCGGCGTGCATATCCTCGAGATGTAAAAACGTTAGAAAGAGATTGAAAACAAGAAAGGAAAAGCAGCATGGTTTCGTCAAAAAGTTGCTTTTGTTGAGCAACAAATAGGGAGAGACATACACAAAACGACTGTATATGTTTAAACTTTGCCCTTCGAATTTAATACTGAGTGGCAGATATCCCTCAGGCATCACATTCAATTCTTCCCCGACACATATTCAATGCTGTTTATTCATTATTCATTACTAATACTGGTCAATGGATCAAATCACAACCACCTAATTTCTCTTTTTAACCCATGAATCACACCCAAAAAATATAAGAAACGCCTCCCCTCTTATTTATTGTTATGTCCTTTTCTCATAGCAATTCTGTTTCACTTTCTACCCATTCCCTTCTGAAAAAGAGTGTGCTATATTTGCTCCTTTGAGCAAAAAATTTGAATCAATCAACAAACCTTTTAGATTATGGCACATATTCAATAAATGATGACTGGTAAAAGGGTATGCTATGCTCCATTGAGTTAAGGAAAATGAATCAATTTATTAATCTTTTGGATCATAATGAATCAATCAATCAATATACTCATAATGGAGCTTAATCACAGCAGCATAAAAATGGAAAAAGTTACAACTAATTTTATGGCCACACTAAAACATTCAAAAGAAAAACTTATAACATATTTCATAATTCACACATTCTTATTATAGTTCTTCAATTAAATAAAGACACATAATATTTATTTAATAACAAGATTACTAAAAAACTTAATAACTTTTGTCCAAATTTTAACAGCTTTCATTATGCCAGGGCAGCAGTGTCAATGTTTTAAATAAACAATTTCCATGTAATTGTCATGTACACGATAATATATAATAAAAAGAGAGGAAGAGAATTAAAAGGGGGCAAAATTTTTGAACTGAGACGAGAAATAATTGGAGAAGAGTAGTGTTGACATTTCTTTCAAAATACACAATAATAGAGATTAGAGAGACAAAAACTACAATTCTAAGGAACAAAGATCCTGTTATGAATTGTGTCTTGCTGCATGGCGAATGATTCTACCTGTTGTGTAATGGATTTGGACCAGTAGGAACAACTCTTTTATCATCAAAGTTGGTGTTCTTCTTGGAGCAAGACAAGTAGTAATGGCCAAGTAGGTGTCTCTTGTTGTTGCACTTCTGGACATGATGGAGTGTCTCCTTTGTGGTCTTTTTCCTAGCTCCATCAAACAAATTGCTAACAAGAGAGGTCTTTCTTGCCAGAGTGTTGGAACCAATGCATGCCAAGAACAAGAAGCACAATAGAACTATCAACTTGGGCAATCTCATTGCACCAATTATCTCAATTCAAAAATGGCAAGGAAGAGAGAATTAGAAGAGTTTGTAAGGACAAAACGCCTCGGAAAAAGGGCAATTGTAAATAAAATGATGAAGAAGACCCACAAGAGATTGAAAAAGGGTCAAAGAGAGAAGCAGAGCAAAAGGAATTGGTGTTGATGTTAGTGAAAAAGATAGGGGTATTGTAAGTGGGTTATGGGAATGGGACATTCATTAACTGTGGTACCTCGGATATGCAGTTAAAGACTTTTGATACATCACATCTATCCGCTCAGAAATTTCACCAAACGTCATTAATTGACTTCAATTCAACTTGACAAATTATATATTATGCATAACCAAACGGAATTTGAGCACAATTATTGGGCAGTGTAAAATATATATGGAGCAACATTCTGTTCCTTAGGCTCTTCAGTCCTCAGCATATAGCTAAAGGAAGTCTAAGGGACTAGGACCGACCCCTCTCTAACGGGGCATTACCACGTGCTGTTCAATTTGAGGACCATACATGAAAAGCTGACACGGGTTGAAGGGAAGGAGATGCAGGCAAATTTAATGGGTGTTTTTGACTGTACCATGCCATGCCATGCATGCATTGAATTCGAATTTATGCAGAGTATCAATGTTTTGCTTTTGAAGCACGTATTGTATTGTTGGGTGAGAGAGTTTTGATTGATTGAGTGAATCATGTAACAGTCATAAGAAGAATGCATTTTTAAAAAAAATAATCAATAACAAAAATTATATTTAAAAGTGTGTTTTTAATTTTTATCGTGGAAGTGAAATATTTAATTAAAAGATCTTACTAACATACTTCTGATGTAATATAAAAATTAAGTGTATCTCCATAGTTTTATAATTTTTAATAAATTTTTAAAAAATTATATAATTTTTAATAAATTTTAAAACAATTTATATATCGTGCTCGCGGGATTTTGTGATTAACATTGGAACATGAAGGATTTGTATGGAGCAGAGGCAACCTGGGAATGGGTGATGCCTACGCCGGAATTATGAAACGACAGTTGGGTATTCATTAAAAAAAAGCAGGTTATTTCTGTTACCTGAGCAAGGCTAGTTACTTGCCTATGTTCCTGTTTTGTCTCACCTTCACTCTTCTTTCTCTCTATAAGAGAACATGTGGTGCAGTGGTATGCAATTACTTTGACCCAAATAGAACAAGTAATGGGGAAACCCGAAGAGGGAGAGGGTGATAGAATAGTCACCATTTCTCAACTTCTACTGGGTTTTGTTTGGGAAAATACAGCAATGATAATAAAAAAATGCCAAAGATATAAATAGGAAATGGATCCTCTACATTTCGAAATTAACCTGCACAACATGCAGTTATAATCCAATGGTGACTATTCTTAACCAATAGTTATAAGAATATAATTTAAAAGTAATGAAGGGTAAGATCGAATGCACCATACACTTAACTTCTGAAGAATCTTGATCCCTAATAGTTAATATTTTTGAGGAGGAAAAAAGGACAAATATAAATCAACATGCAGAACTTCTTACTCAAAATAGTAAAGGGCTTGGTTTACCTTAGAATTTAGAAGTAATGCAGAACTTCTAAAGTCTAATAATTCCGTTTTTGTTTCTAGTTCAACTCAATTTAATTATATTTACAAACCTCTAATAGACAAGATTCCTCCTGTAACAAATAATACACTTGGTACATTCTGTTACTATGAGAAGTTAGTATAACAATTCCTCCTACCATATTTCTAAACATACTTTAAAGATTTGTTCCTTCAAATGGTCCAATAATTGGCCCAAACACCATCCTTAAGAGTTAGAAGGTTAAACACTTGGAGGGTATAACCTTAGAGATATGAGGAATCGAAGGAGCAGAGAGATCAAGTGATAAATTTATAAACCAGTGTAAAAATTAGAAAAAACTATGAATCAACACTTTGAGGCTTGTGTTATGCATAATTTAGTTTTTGGAATTTTACAAAGTTGTACTTTGACTCTTTAATCATTTGAACATTTTTAAAGATTATGGATTAAATTACACATAACTCAAAATATCAGTGTTATTTGTTAGAAGTAATTTGTAAGATAAATTAACGAAAAATTAATTTGACATATATTAAAATTTGAAAGTTTGAAATATATCTTTTAAAATTTAGAGAATTAATATGATATTTTGTGTTTTTTCTCTAAAAATTAGAATTAAAAAAATGTCAAAAGATGAATTCATTGTAAGGTTTGTATTTTTTTTTATTTCATATCTAATTTAATCTGATTTAAATTGTGCATCTAGATATAGTAGGTAAGTGTATTACTAGAGATTTTTTATATATATAAAAATTTAAATTCAAAATCTTGTTTAAGTAATACTGAATCACTTGTCAATCAAAATAAACTCTTTGTTTATATCAATTTCAATTTTATAAAAGTTACGTCTGTTTATAAGGGCAACAATAATTAAAAAAGTTAAACTATTAGAATGTTATTATTTATATAAAAAAAATTAGTCTACTCGCCAATGTTATTATAAAAAAAGGAGATTAAAACTAAGCAATTCATTTCTATTCTTATCATTAACTTAACAAAGTGTCAATTTTGCTTTGTTAAAATCGGGATTTTTAAAACTTTTTTCTTTGGATTAGATCAATTAAAATTTGGTTAGGTAGAAATTTATCATATCCCACGCATGTTTTCTCATTTTCAAGAATGCTTTTCTTTAAGAATTTTCATTAAAAATAAAATAACTAAACACTTAGGTCCAAATTATCACTTTATATAGAATCTACAATCTTTTTGAAATAATATTGAGTCTACACTGAGTATAATGTATCATATTAATGGATACTTGATATACTATAATAACATATATCAACTTATGACAACAGACCTGTATAATACATTATTTACTGGTATAGACATTCAATTTTCTTTATTAATCATTTAACTTTTGTTAGACAAAATCTATACAAATAAAAACTATTTTAATATTTGAAAATTTGTTTATTTATTTGTGTGTGTATATTCAAAAATCACTGTCCTCTTGGTTCCTTTTCATAGTGCCTTTGGTCAGATAAATTTATCGAGGGTAAATTAAATATGAACAGGATTCTTCTTTGATTGTGGACTTATCATGAAATTAAGATTTTGCAACACTATCGCATGAGGTTGCATGCATTTATGTTCAAACTTTTCCACGAAGCAATAGCACCGTTCACGCCATTATGTGTAAGGAAAATGATTGTTTTTATTTTTCTTGAATATATATTTATAATATAAAAAGTTAAATTGGTGGTACGATATATCTGTTTATATAGATATTAGATGAATGTTTTATTAACATCAATTTCATAATAAAAATTAATAATTAATTGATTTGCATCAATTATAATAAAAAAAGAAAATAAAATATCTTAAAAGTATGTAGTGCATATTTAAAAATTTATAAAATTACATTAAAATATATTTTAATATAAAAATTATAATTTATAAATATTAAAAATACATTCACCTTTCAATAAATTTGACGTAAATCTAAAGAAGTTTACAATACGAAAAAGAAAACGGCTTTTTGTATTCCAAATGATTGGTGACCAAAGTCACCGTTTTTGGCGTTCCATGCTCCAAAGACTCCTGATCATGATATCTCGTTGGGTGAGGGATTATTAAACAATTAAAATATATAATATATATGACTTTTTAATCATTTATCATAAAATATTGTTAATACAGTAATTTATAATTAAATAATAAAGCATCAATATATTACAATTAAATTCATATATTATTTATTAAAGTAAATATTTTGAATAGCATATTTAAAAAAATGGTTTTATAAAATGAAGATATATTGAATAATAAGTATTTATAATATAAAGGTAGGTGTTTATGTAGAGCACGCAAGGAAATTTGCTTAGCTCGGAAGCTACCAAGTCAAAATCTTGAAGAATGGGAAACTGAGTGGGTGTGGTAGGAATTATTGTTAAGGCTTTGAATGGTGATGACAAGGATGAGTGCATGGATGTAGACGAACACAGGTTAGGTATTATGACATTCAGAATGAATCGGAGGGGATGCTCATATAAGCTAACATACTCGTCAATGGAGATCCATCAACACACCAGGTCCTATCTTCTTCCTAACCCATGCCACTATAGCTAAAACGACGCCGTCATACTTCAATTCAGTGGCGACAACAGCTCCACCATCACCAATTCCTTGTTTTCAGTTACGGCGGGGAAGTTGCGTTCCGGTGTCTTTGTTGTCTCCCGCCGCCTCTTTGTACGCCTCCTCAACCCGTGAAGTTGTCCTAGTCTCTCGTCATATTTATATTACAATTAAAGAAAAATTAAATCTAATTTTTACCGCATATCAATTATATCAAAGTGTTTGTGAATATTTTAACATGTTAAAAAATATTAATCTCAATTTTTTAACATTGAATTTAAGGATTGAATAATAGTAAATTTTTATTAAAAAAACTTATTATAATTTTATATTTTTATATAATAGTCTTTTTCAGTAAAACAATTATGACCTTTAAATGTTTAAATTTAATTTTAAAAATGAAGTTAATAAAGTTTTTTTTTTAAATATTATCATTTAATGTGTACCATGTTAGTTATAATTATAATATAAAAATATATAATTTTAATATATAAAACTATAACAACTTCCTAACTAAAGTATATTTTTTTTGTTTTTAATTTTAATATATTTTTGTTTTTGAAAATTTGTGTAAGAAATGTTAAACAATATATTTTTTATTTATAATATTCCATTACAAATATTTAAAATATAATAAAAATAAAATAATAGGTCTATAAATATTAATAAAAGTAGAAAATATCTTCTATTTACAATATTTCCGATATAAAGTGCATTATATAATAAATAATTTTTTTAGCATGCGTGAAAACGAACATAATAAAAAATCAGTTTGTTAATTCTAGCCTTTAGTATTGAATTTACACAATCAAAAGTATTATTGTTTTTTTATTATTTATAGTATTAGAGGTATAAAAATATAATAATTATTTTTTTAAGTAAAAAATCACTATTTATTAACTGTTCCTGAGTTCTAAAATTAAAATTAACCAAATCCGTAAATAATATTTTAAATTGTAACATTTAATAATTTCAATGCACTTAATTGCATTGAATTATGTAATTTTTTAAATAATTTTTATAATATATGTATATTTATTTTTATTATGCTTTTTTATTTGGGGTAAGTCACTCAAATATTCAAAAGAAATATCTAAGAAAAAGGATATGACATAGTAGTCCCTAAAAACACTCTTTAACGATGAAAACTTATATTTGGTACTCCCTTTATTTCATATGTTTGATATTTAATATTCTACACACAGATTAAGTGAGTTTAATTAGTGATTAATGTTATCAAATGTTTAATAAAATACTCTCACTTATACCTCCAATCACGTAATTTATTCTTCTCTAATTTCTCACAGATAGATAAAGGTACAAGTGAAAAACTAATTTAAAAAGTCTTGAAATTTTATATAACAAAACTTTTGAAATAAAATTAAAAAAATAAAAATAGTAAAACATAATAAATGTAGGGTGAAACATAAATGTAGATATATAATTTTTTTTGTCTTTTTTATAAGATACTTTTAATTAAATGAAACAAATCAATAAAAATAGTTAAATTAGTTGATTTTATTAAATTATTTTAATATAATAATTTTATTCTCATAAAATATTATTAAACTTAACTCTATTATTAACATTATTTATGTTAATTTTAATTTAAGTTTTTACTAACTCTTTTTTATAAGTTTTTATTCTCATAGATCACTAAAATATTCTAGAGAGCGACTTATAAAAAGAACCAAAAAAAAAAAAAGTATACTGGTTAGTAACTACAACTCATACTGTGATAAGTTATAAAATTATATATTACTTTGTTCCGATTTATTTAGAAAGAGAAGAATCTGTACATACAACAGAATTGAACCATTTTATTCTAATTTATTACTTTTTTTTAATTTCTTTTATTGATGGGTTTGTTATTTACTATTGAATTACAAAATTAGTATAAATATTTATATGGAGAAAAGAGTATTAGGTAAAGAATAACAAATATTATCTTAATTTTTTATAAAAAAAATATATAGATATTATTTCTTTCTAAACAAAAAAATAAAAATAATATAACTTTAATTTTTACATGAAGAAAGTGTTGGAATAATGAGACAATCGTGAATAGTAGCTTATATTGTTATAAAATTAAAACGTTACACTAGCAAGAGAGCTGATAATTTTATCTCATAAATACGTTAATTTACCAAATTTTGTACCGTATTTACATATATTGAATTTTAAGTTTAATCCTATTATCTTATAATGCATATTGGAATATTATGAAAAGAGTTGAATCTCTCCAATTCATAGTTATACAGAATATTAGAGATAATTTTTTATACATTTTAAATGTAAAATTTTTTATATTATCTCGTATGAGAATAGATTGCAGATCAATCTAACCTTTCAAAGTAATTATTGTATAAGCCAGTGATCTTCATTGTAATCTATAATTGAATAATATTATGAAAAAAATTATACTGTCAGTGTATTTTAATTAAGTTCATTATATTATATAATTACATTGTAATTATTTAAAGTTTATCATATTAATTATAAAACAAAATCACATCCTATGTATATTAACATATTTGGGTTATTCTTTTTTTTCTAACAGAATAAAAGTTTAGAGTAATTTAACCCACTATTGCCAGAGCAGTGTTGAATAATTTCACACACAAGTGTTCACTAATATTACATGAGACTGCATCTTACTAATAAGGAAATGGAGAGCAAAAACTTGCATCATTGTTGTGTCCCTTTCATCGTGATTTAAGCAGAAAATTAGTGTTTGGGTGGGGGTACATTAATATTTCTAAATATTCATCTTGTGTAGCCCCGAGAAACACGTTATCAAGCTTTTCCATCTGTATTCTGCATCATGTATTTGGGCATAATGGCATTATGAACGAACGCACTCTCGCTGCTGTTGCTGGTGTTTTCTATATTAGATGTATTAGCACTTCACTTGCTCGGAAGATGCTACGAGATTGTACCTCACATATATTCTGATTTGTGACCCCTTCAGGATTGGTCCGTTGACTAAATTAAAGCACACCAAGAAAGAGATAGAGATCAAAACTATTGCTTCTTGGTAAGTATCTTATGAGTCTCCTTCAGTTGATATAATAGTTGCTAGGATTATTGAGAGATATAGTCATGCTTGTAAAAAATTCATTATTAGTATTTTTTTTTTATCTAAGTTATAATAACTAAAACTTGTTTTATGATGCATCGATTATTAATTTTTTTTATATATATTTTTAGTTATTTTAAAGTTTGTGTTCAAAAAAACACTCATTTATTTAATATATAAGACTCAAATTTGACCATTCAACAGTGTGAGTATTTTTAAAATAAAGTATAAATTTATAGTATTTACTTTTTATTAAGTATTTGTTTTTTATAAATAAAATCACGGTAGTAATTATTACTAGATTTTCTTACATATGTCCAAAGGCATATATTAAAAGAGAAACGTTCGGAATATCTTTCTAACACATTTTTTATCATCAACTAAAATTGATCAAAAATTATATGGGTCTCATAATTAATTAATAAGTCTAACTTATATTTTTAAAAATTGAATAAATTTTAGTCAATTAATGTGTTAAAAAGCATTAAAATGTAATTAAAAATATACTGCTAACAAAATTATGTAAATTTTCTCTTAATTTAATAAAACGATCCCTCATTTTATAATTTTTAATAAATTTTAACTGACCAGCTAATCCTTCAAAACATTTGATTTTTTTAGTGTTTAAGGTTAAAAAATAACTGTAAGTTACAATCACGACGGAGAAAAGTGTTTAATAAATTACACATATGGCATTATAAATTAATCAACAAGATATTAGAGAATATTTCCGTACGAAAAAAATTGAAAAAATGAGATCAGAAACGTGTTTTTGTATAGATTGGACCCATTCCTGTTTCTAGTCATCAACGTGATTTACCCCTTCATGGATAGACTTCTGAAGGGAATACTTAATTAGCTAGTGGCCATTATAAGATTTTGAACGTCAATACCCATCTTTCACTTCATGGATAACAACTACAAAAACAACGCTTATATTTTAGAAAATGGTTATTTTTATAAGTTTTCTTATAAAACTAATAAAAAATATTATTTCTTTCTAATAAAATAAATAAAGCACACATACAATGTCTAATTAATGCATATTTAAATTCATGTTACTTCAACATTATTAATTATATCTTTTACATTAAATTTTAATTTATCATTTTGTTTATATTGAATCTAAACACACCCGAGTGACACTAGGAGGAAATCATCTGATTTGTCTCGTCTTAATTTCAACCATTTCATCACATATTCCCGTCCGTACAGATTCGTTTAAAGGGAAGAGAGAGAGAGAGCAAAATCAAACTAAAGCAAATGGTGGGTTAATTTTGATTAATTTGTACTTGAATGAATAAAAAGAGTCACCCATTTAACTATCTAGCTAGCCTTCCGCAGTCCTATATACACCCATTATTTGATGTGGGGACTGAACATTTATGTAATTTTCCTGATTAATTAACTATTGATATGTTTGATATTGACGTTCAAATATAATTCATAAAATTTGAGTTCTTCATAACTATACCATCTAAATGCCCTCTAATTCTATGCTGCTTTGCAATTTGTGATGGTTGTTTCGGACCACATCGGAAACGGTTGCTTTGTTTCCTTCATTGGGCTTCAATAGCCCCTCGCACGATGAACATAAGGTTAAGGTTGTAGCCTTGGACAGTTGAATGTGCAGGGGGGACGGTCCAACTTTTAGTGCTCGTAGCTCTTGCAATTCCTTCTTCAACCTTTGGTTCTCTTCGCTTAGTTTTTTACAGCATTTCTTCAAAAACTCGCAATCTACCTCTGTTTGTTTCAGCTTGGTCCTGAAAAGTCAACATAATATTGCTCATATTAAGTATAGTCAAGTCAATACAAAAAGATATAGAAGAAAAATAAAGCGAAAAAAAGGCTCCTTTTTCTGATGAGATGGGAATCAAAGAGAAACTTGACGAAGAAGAAAAAAAAGTTACAATAAGATATATCCAAAATTGAACACCCCAGAAATTGAAGCCCATGAAACGATAAAGCCAACCATATATTCCACATCCATGCCATACCTTGCTCTTCGGTTCTGAAACCAAACTTCAACTTGCCTATGCTTTAAATTCAATTGCTCTGCAAGTGCCTGTTTCTGTACCTGCATGTGGAACCAAAATCAACCTATCGTTTTTTTTCGACCCAGGAAGATTTTTTAATAAAAATTACAAATTTTAATTTAATTAAATGTATTGATACTATTAAATATATTTTTTAATAAAAATTTGCTATACATATGTATGTTCTTATGCTGTGAAATATTGTACGTGATTTACAAAATCATTAAATTTTAATAAAAGAAACAAATAATGGATATGTATATGTATAATATAATAGTAATCACACACACATATATATCATAATTTGATATGTATATACAACTTCAGTGCCATATTCAACATGCAATTTAATTAGCTTCCATAAAATTTAAAAAACAATCAAGGATCGGTATCAAGATGCTCAAGGCAATTGTGAAAATGAAAAGGAGAGAAAATTTCAGAATATGGAAGAATGGATCAATACAAGGTTAAGAGTGGTGTGCAGCTTGAAGTTATTCTCCAACGTGGCTGATTGCTCCTTTGTAAGCTTCAGCTTCTTTCTGCTACCGTTATAGCGATTGTTGTTTTCAGGACTCCTTTCATTTGGGTCCTTCAAAATCGATCCTTCGGCCTTATGATGCTGTTGATCCACCTCTATGGCTTCCCCTTTTGGACAAAGCTCAATCGTTAGGTCCAAACAAGGCAGTGGCTTGTTTATATTCTGCTTTTCCTTCTTTGGTACATACCCTTCTAATCCAAGTCCAAGACTTAGGCTTGTGATGCATGCCTCATCATCTTCCATGGCAGAGAATGAAAAGAGAAATTAACAGGGAGAAAGGGTCGAAGTTGGGTGTAAAATAGTCAAATATTGGGAAAGTTGGGGTTTATGAAAGAGGCGAATGATATAGATTTTATTATTGGGGTTTGGTCTTAGTCTTGTAGATTCAATTTCAATCAGTTATAATTGGGTTTGTTGTTTTTATTGGTAGAATAAAAATAATAAAAAATATGCATGTAGAGTAATTGTAGTACTAATGACGACTTAAACATTAAATGCAATAATAAAATTGTGCTAAAGGAGTAAAAGCATGCGTTAGAATTCTGACTCCTTTTAGGAAACCAAAACTTTCTTAATGGCATAAAATGTTTGACTTTTCAATTTTTTAATTCCAAGCCAGTTTGAGTCAGTCACCAGATCGTATCTTTCCCAACACTTTCTATGATAGTGCTCTGTCTAGTCAGGTGGGTTCCAAAACCCAACTTTTTAATTAATAAATTTCCAAATATTTAATATTTTAAAATATTAACATAATTTTTAACGTATATTTAATTATACAGAACAAAATTTTTAAAATAATAAATTTTAAATATTAAAAATTTAATATATTAATTACATTAAATATTATAAATTTTAATAAAATATTATTTATTATACTTCATTCAACACATTGAACGTATTTTTTTAATAAAAATATTTATTAATTATTTAATGTTCTTATAATATTTATTAACAAGACTTAAATAATATTATTTTTCTATTTTATTTAAATGGTTTATTTATTTTAATTTTTTCATTTAAGACTATAAAAATATTTATAATTCTTTCTAATAATTATTGATTTATTAAAGATTTTTTTAACCAACAACTAAAATTAGCTGTTATCTAAATAATGCAATTAAATAAAAAAAATCTTAATTTCAAATCCTAATCTCATACTTTATAAAGTTATTCAATTTTTTTTTTTCAAATGTTACATTGCTGACTCTAAAGTTGTGAAAAAATTTAAAATTAATATCAATTAGTAAGGTTAATTTTAAAATTTTAAAAGTAGTGATATTTTATAAAATAAATAAATATTTATCATGTAAAAATATAAAAGTATAATATTTTTATAAAGTTATTTTAAATAATTAAAAATAACTTTTAAAATGATATTAATACAGTTATTTAAAAAATAAAAAACTATAATCCCCAAAGTATTGATAAATCCTTCCCCTATGATGGATAAAATGTACACTTTGATTTAAAGGAGAGTGGGAGTATTTTGAAATCGACATGAATTTTGGGAGTCACTGGAGTGGCAACGGACTAGTCAATACAAAGATATTTTTGGTATTGTTTTTATTTTATTAATTTCAATTTTTAGCATTAATTTTAAAATTAAAAAATTATATAAGTATATTTTTAGTATTATGTTTTTTGTTCATTTCAGTTTTAGTGTTAATTTTAAGTTTTGAAATTAAAATATTTTATTAAAAAATGCTCATTTTTTTATATTTTTAATATGATAAATTTTTAATAAAAATTTACTAATTTTAGTCATTCAAAATTAACTCTAAATATTAATATTAATATTTTTTATATTTCATTAAATTTTTATTTATTTTATTTTTAAAATTAAACATAAAACATTTTAAATAATAATCTTTATCAAAAAAATTATGTTAAAAATACAAAAGTGAAAACTAAAGCAGTTCAGATGACTCTTATTGCTGTCATTAACCCATGCAATTAACATGATTGTAGATAAACGGGGCACTGTTTCAGAATTAGTGTGACGATTGAGACTTGAGTAAGCAATTAATTATATGTTAATTTAAGATTTTTTTTTTCATGGTCACATTAGTTCAACGTCAGTCTTTCATATTAAATTTAAATATTTACACGTATTAACTTTTAATTACAAACATTTATTAATATAATATATTTTTCAAGTTTTTTTTAAATATTTAAATTTAATCTTTAAAATGGATTGAAGTTAACAAAATAAAAATTAGATTTGTCGTGAGTGTAACTGAGGTTGGACCAGCTAAGATTTAGCATTTTCATAGTCCATTGATGAATATTCAACAAGAAAAATGTATATTTTTGAAGAGACGGCTAAACAGTGATGTGACATTACCAAGGCAAAGGTAAAATGTCTAACAAAGGAAGACATGCACTCCTTCCACCTTTATATGTAACTTTGCTTTCTATATTTTAATTAATTTAGTTAAAACTTAAAAAACTTGGCCTTTTCCTAAATTTTCTTTTACTTGAAATTTACAAAAGAAGAAAACTAAATTTATTTGCTTCTCCATTTTTTATAGTATATTTCTTATTTTTTTAAAATTTATCTCTAAATATTTATCATTTAAAGATTTTTAAAATTTTAATTATTTTTTAATAATACTCATTTTTACCATCTTATATAAATGCTTAAGTAGATTAACAATTACATGCTAACCCTCATATTAAGAGTAGTTCTTAAAAAATATGTTTATTTATTATAACAATTTAATTATTAGCTTCTTTTCTTTTGAAGTATACATTATCTTAAAAGATAAATAATTAAAAATTTTATTAACTCAAAAATTAAAACTAGATTAAATAATACATCTATTCTTAATTATTTATTAAAAAATTCAATTACTTTATTAGAATTACTTAAAAACCCTCTTAACTTATCTGTTATTAGCGAGTTTCAATTTTGTCTTTAGACAACTCAACTGATGTAAGTGATTTAAGTGTATATAAGACTTTTATATGATAAAAACACATTGAAAAAAAATAATAGTTAATATTATTTCAAGATTTTATATGGACAAATTAAAAATTTTATATGAGCAAATTATTTGTCCCTGAACAAAATATATTTTTAATTTTTGTCTTCATAAAATTTTTATTTATTTTTAGTCTCTATATTTGATAAAAAAAAAATTTTAATCTCATCAAATTATAAATGTATGATTTTTATATTAATAAAAAGTAAAAAAAATAAATTTTCATAAAAATATAATTAAAAAATGTTTTAATAGTGAAAAGAAATGGATGAAGTACGTTGTATTTGATACATTATTTGTTCTCTCACAGTGCCAAGGGGATGAGTATGCATAGGATGTAACAGTTTGACCTATGGCTGAATTATTGACGCTGCTTTTGGCTCTTCCAACTTGCAAGAATATTCAAACTAAGACAATTATGTTCCTAATACGTTTGTGATTACGTCAAAATTACACACAGAGACACGTCTTTGTGATCATAGTATTTTTTTTCCTCACTTTAATTATCTTATTAAAATTAATAAATAGTTTTTTAAATTTTTACACAAAACTCCAAACATTAAAAGAAAACTTGAAAGAAAGTTGGAGAAGAATAAGAACAACTACTAGCAGAATTCAGAAATTCTATTAACAATGACACATTTTGCAATTGACATTTAAGACATATACCTCTTGAATATAACATGCTCAGAATTAATATATATAATTTCAAGTTTAATTAAAACAATTGTTGTTTATATATTGTTATAGTCTTTTGAAGTCGAATTATTCAAGGGGAAGGATGGAGGCAGATTATATTTTGGTTCAAAGCTGCTTACCCATTCACAACCAGAAGACTTTTCATTAACAGTTTATCCTATTGACATAAAAGAGAAGCTCTGAATTGGGATGAAAATAATAATCATATTAACATATGCACATACGTTAGCCTCACGGACCGTTTCACTCTTTCATAGGAATCATTCATTTGTTTTTTATGTAGGTTTAAGGATAAAATGAAAATTTTAATATTATAATTTTTATTAATGTTCATTAGGATTAATTTTTAATATAATAAATATTTTTAATAAAAATACTTATAATTATTTTAAAAATATGATGTTATTGTCCTGTACTTACTAATGAACATTGACACAAATGATTAAGGATTTATTAAAAAATAAACATTTACCTTTTTCAGCAATGATAAATTACAAGATGCCTTAATCTTTAGAAAGATGAAAAGTGATGATAAAACTTCTCTGCATGCACGAGGAAGAGTTTAATTGATGATGTTGAGTTTGAGTTTTTAAATATGTATTGAATACTTAAAGAAATAAATTTATCGTATATAATATAGTCTTTCCTACCTCAAATAAAATTATCTTTTATATAAAGAATACATGATTGTAAATAAAAAATAAAAACTTTTCAACGTAAGGAAAAAAGGTCAATAAATTAATCTCTCACCAAAACTTGATGACAATTCTCACATCAAATAATTTTTTGCACATGCTTTTAGTCTTATAGTTTTTAAAAGTTAATTAAATTTATCAACTTTTAAATTATTCAAAATTGATATTTTATTGACTTTTTTCTACTTAAAATTCTTAAATTGTTTTCTATGGAATTCTTTAAGAGGTTTGAAATGAAATAAGAATATGAAATAATTTTAAAAGTATAAAAGTAAAAAAAAAAAAAAGAGAGAGTAAAAACTTGATAAAAAAAAAACTGAAATTTTATAAAATGTGAGATTAAGATTTGAAAAGAAAAAAGTCAAGTTTTTTCTTTAATGAAATTTGATATTTTAATCAGTAAATTAAGTAAAAAAAATTTAATTAATTCAATATTGTAAATATTTTGGATAGAAAACAAGAATTTGCAGGTATAGGTAGAAAAAATTTGATAGGAGACCGAATTTACTAAATTTTTATAATTGAAGGACTTAATTGGCTCAAAAGATTTAGGGAACCAAAAATACAACTAAATTCCTTTTTTGTGTATTTATGAAAGAAATTTTTTATTTATATTATTTGTCCATTTGAAAAATTCAAGACATTATTGAGTATCATCTTTTGCCCTTATTTTTACCTTATTCTTAAATATTTTATACATTTAGCATAAATAAAAATATTAAATATTACATTTAAAGGTTAAAAATAGTTTTACTATAAATATCAATAATGCTTTTTTTAATGTGTTATCTTTTTAAGTTGATAAATAAAAAAAAGAAGACTAACATGTAACCATTTCACTCAAATTTTGAAGAGTATAGGTTGCAGTTTCTCCTAAAAAATTACATCCAATGCTCAGTTCAGCATCAAACAGCTAGTGACATGGCATACATATATTCCTAAATAGAAATTTTCCAAGCCTAAGATCCTTTACTCACATAATCATTGTGAGAAAAAAACTCCAGCTAGAACCCGATGTGAATATAGAAGCAGGCTAGATGTGTTATACTCCTTAAGTGGTTAAAAGAACCTCTTGAATGAATCAAGGGTTATCCCATATATTATTGACTTATATAGGTCATTCCTATTCACTATGGCGCAGAGTTTTGAAAAATATACAACTTCCGATCAGTTTCAACACAATGATTGAGAATTATAATGTTGGGAGTGTATTACACTGAAATCACCAGGAAGGAATAGAGGAAGCAAGAAGCAGTGACATACCAAAGTTCAAAACAAAAACAAACTAACCAGCAGTGGTAATACAAATCTCCTTTAGTGAATACTTATTTTAGTCCCTTCAATTATAAGCTTCCATAATTTTAGTCTCCAATTTTTTTTTTAAAAAAATCACTTTAATCATTGATTTGACAAAACGTTATTTATTTTAATCCTTTTTTATATATACATAAACTGAAGTAAGAAAAGACTAAAATGAGTGAATTTTTCGTTTCCAAGGTTCCAATGCACAACCATCTACTTGGTTCAATTTATTATGTCACATGAAAAAGTAGAGGAAAGCAATAGAATGAGAAGTAAAATAGCTATTGCTCTGAAAATGGGATACCTATCCAAACAGGTTCAGTACAAAAGAAGCTGGAAATTGGGAGTAAGGGTGTGATAATTGAAAAACTATCCATCACATTATACATTAAATAAACCCTTAGTTGTGTCAAAATGTAGTGTCGTCACTTATCATGCTTTTATAAGTAAAGATTCCATATTGTCACAGAGTACAATCAGGGATTTGCAATAGAGTTTTCCCTAATTAACAACCTGATTCAGAGATCTTCATGATCCGTTGTCTCAATTCCTAGAAGTTTAGCCAGACGTCCCCTCTCATAAGCTTCAACGGTTTCTGGATATAAGATAAAATAAACAAAGAGTCATTGAGAACATTTCTAGGAGAATCATATTTTGATTGAACATGGTATGATCATTTTTTTCATTGCTAAGAAAACACTTACCATCTGAGCCTCCAAGGTGTTTTCCATTAATGAAAACTTGTGGCACAGTACGCCTCCCAACAATATTAACCAAGATATCCTGAATCTTTGAACCATCATCTGCAAGAAAGTAGTCTTACTATCTCAGTAACAGCAATGAGCTTCAAAATAAATTACACAGCATTTTTAACATTCTACCAAAAGACACTTCCAATTTAAACCCTTTCTTCCGTTTACTTTCCCTCTCTACACCAAGCGGCTCCTGAAGAAGAAAACTATCTTATTTACTTCTAATATTGCATTAAGTTTTAGTTTTAACCTTACAAAGCTTTCAGTCCAAGAACTGGGATGTTAATCTAGCCGTGCTTTTTATAAATGCAATTATGAATCTTTCATTTGATTTTCATCAGAACTAGAACCAACTCAAGGCTTTAGCAAAACCATTAATAGAAATCAAAAAGACAAAAGCCAAGCTGAAGTTTTCAGTATACCTCTCTCATCAAGCTCAACGACATGCGCAACTTGGTTCAACTCTTTGAAAACAGCCTTTGCTCTTTTACAGTACCTAAACACCACAATGAAATCAGAAAAAAAACAGGTTGATGAATACCCCAGACTTCATTTAATAGGCATTTTCTTTTTCTGTGGTGCAGTAAACAATTTTTGAGTATAGTTAAGAACCAACTCAATAGTCAAGGTGTGAGAGTGAGTGTGGGACACATTTCCAACACCGATACCTCCCCAATATTCACACAACTCGTGTTGAGCATTTCTCACTAAGTGTTCAATTATAGAATTACCTTTTGCTGGCTCAGACATTTGAGAAAAGAACTCCATAGATGTGGATAGACAATTCAAGAACACTAGTATTATAGAAAACATAAAAATATTGATTATCGTTTAGATCCTGGGTTATGTTGCTTATATTTAACTTCATTTGAGTTTCTCTTTCTCTCTCTGGAATGCGTGAGTGTATTTGTAGTGTTCGGGTGTCATTACAAGGCAGAAGGCACTGATCAGTGATCACATAATTATCAGGTAATGAGCAAGTACAAACATAAAATCAGATTATATGCGATCCAAATATCAGATCAATAAAGTCCTATTCAAAACATAAGCACCCATCAGAGGATAATCAATTACATAAAAAAAAGAGAACAAAACAATACCACGAACCAATGAAATGCAGAAAAAGAACATGACCAATCAGAATTCAGATAATGTGCCGGACAGCACCTTATGTTTCACGGCACACAATCAGATCTTGAAATGCTAATAGTAGACAAATCCATAACTATACTATAGAAAACGGAATAAAAGCAATTAGATCAATGGAATTAGAGAATGAAAGGAACAGAGAGAGAGAGAGAGAGAGAGTTTACGAACGGGCAATAAGTCTTGGAAAAGATGACGACGCTGTGAGAAGAGATGGTTTCGTCAACGAATTGACCAACGGATGAAGCTTGAAGAGAATGAAGAGAGGTCGTTGCTAAAGCTATAAGAAGCAGTGCAGTTATGGTGACTCTTGCAGATGCAGCAGCCATGGTTGAAGCCGCAGAGTAAGAGAGAGAAAGACAAGACCTCCTTTCTGTTGTTTTGTTTTGAGAATACGAGGAAGCCTCACCGTTGATTACAAACTTAGCACCCGCTGTGTCTGTGCATCGGACGATGCACGCCGAAGCAACTTGTAAACGGGCTCCTCTGTCTGGTTGGATTCGGTTCCTACTGACTTGCTTTTTTTTTTTTTTTAGCTGGTAAAATATATATATATATAAAATCAATAATAGCAGTAGGATAAAATTTCTGTTAATTTAATAATACTACTAGGATAAAATCAATGCAATTTTAGCTTTTGCGGAAAAAAAAATGCAATTTTTGTGAAAAAATAGAACATTGAAAATAATAAAAAATCCCATATGCTTTTTCTAGTAGAATAAATTTAGTAATATTCATAGATGTTATTTTTTTTAATAATACCTATTTAGCATAAGCAATATTTAAATAAAAATATTATAAAAATAAAAAAAAATTATAAGAAAATGATTGTCAAATAATAAAATAGAATTCTTAGTAAAATATTTGTAATTTTTCAATAAAATTATCATGCGTCATTCTCTCTTATTTCTTCATTTTAAAAATTTATATCAAGTAAACTTTTATGTACTAAATAAATAATTAAATACTTTTTGTAACAAAAATTCTTATTTTTATTAAATAAAATTTAAATAATTAATATAATATAAAATGTTAGATAATTTATAGAATTTAAATAAATAACTAAATTCAGTATAAATATTTAATATTATTAAAATAATATTCAGAATTATAAAACACTATCATGTGTCAACCAATAAGAGTGTTACCCACTGTAGATAACACTCTTTGCACTGCTGATATGTCATAGCCATTTTGATGTGTTAACTATTCATTAAGTATTGCTCATTCAATTAGTTATATTTAATTGACAAGTGTGAGTAATACATTGAATATCACTCCTATCATAAACAAGACTTAATTTAAAAAAAGATAATATTATCATTTATTTTAAATATATATATATATATATATATAAGCAATATATTTTCTCACATTAATATAAATCTAAAAAATTTTATACTTGATTTTAGTCTTTCATATTTAATTTACATTTACAATTAATAAAACTATAAATTATAACTCGTTAAATATATAATTTATAATGTGAAAATATCCTTTTCATATATATATATATATATATATAAAACCTTTTCTTGATAAATATATTTTACCTTCACAATGCTATCACCTTTTCTTATATCACTTCTTGCCTTGCATGAGGAATAACATCTAAGCATAGGTATGCATTTAGTGAGATCAGTCATATGGTGGAAAATATAAGAACGAACAGATGTGGGTAAAGGTTAAGTAAAAGGTGAAAACTTAAGTGCCGTTGCTGCTGTCTATCACTAAAATTTAAGTTTTGCCTTAATAATCAATCCACAATAACATTAAATGTAAATATTTTATTAAGATAAAAATTTAATTTTAATTAATAAACAATACTACTAATTTCTATATGACAACACCTAAGCTTTGTCCTAAGTGAAACTAACTTTATTAAGTAGACGAGAGGATATTATTAAGTACAATGTTGATCTTCCCCGTTTGTGTTGTTCTGAGACACTTCCCAACAAAACAACGAAACATATCACAGGAGTAGGTGTTTAGGAGTCAATAGTTCAATACCACATTCGATTGCTTTCTACAAACTTCATTAATTGTCTGCCAAGCTTTTCTAAATTACTTGTCCAGCACACAAAATCAAAACATAATCGCATAAATATGATACATCCACTAAGGCAAGTATGAATTCAATTGCAGTGTTGTCATCATCACCCATTCTAGAGATCAAATAAGCCGCAATTGTAATGCTAAAATCCCGAGATTTTGTTCCAAGGGGAACGGCTATGATAAAATTGTCACATATTTCCTGAAGTTCCTTAAGAATTTCACTACTAGATATTTCAAATCACAAATTTAACCCTCAAAGACTTATGATTTCCTTAATAGTACACCCTAGCTCAGAAAATTTAATATGGCTACTACTGTATATACTTTCTATAGGGAATTACTAGTCTTAACCATCTGTTTCATTGTTAGTTCTTTTGATAGCAATCTTCCCCTTGCACATATAACAACCATGATGGTTTTAAAACCTCAAACAAGTACCCCACAGTTCAAACATCACCTGAATGACAATGACCTTCTAAATCATATACAAAGGAATTGTCCAATATGGAGAATTCATAAAAGCAAAAGATTGTGTCTGTTCCATTCTGAACACGTAAACCACTATGCAATCGCACAAAATTCAGGTTTAGTATAGCTGTCACAGATCTTATTAACTAATCTTCACATGGAATATGAAGACAACAAATGATGTTCAACTCATTTGACAAATTGAAACGCATTCGAATGCCTAAAATCGATCCTCGCTACTTGCAAGCATACCTCCCACAAAAGTAATTAAATCAAATCTTCTCCCACCTTCTCAACTAGTTCCAAACACACACAACCTTGCTTAAATTGGATTAAAAAACAATCAGAAATCAAGAGTCAAGAATCATAGATTGGTAAGTGATAATGAAACATATGCATTGGCACGCACAGGACCAATGATCGGACTTTCTTCTTTCGAAATGGAAAAGATGTCATGCCACCCCATGTAAAAAACCAAAAATAGAGGAAAAAGAGCAGGCAATGGTATGAAAATTCTGTAGCTCACTCTTCCAGACCCGTTGTTGTGGTAACTAAACAGCAATGAAATGCAACAAATATCAAGTTAGTAAAAATCAAAAAAGAAAAAAGCCCTCAAATTGTGGTTCAATTATTCATTCCTGTCTTATAATCATACAGAAACTCAATCTCAACAGATAATTGACACTATAGAACAAAATCTCAACAGTATATATCATACATACAGAGTAATTACAAATTACAATCTAAATACTCATAATCTCTCAGACAAAAAACAAAGTAGAGTACAACAAGGGAAGATCTGTACACGAGGATGCTATGTAAACTTAAATTATAAGAAATAGGTGGCTAGTAGCTACACGGGAGGTATGTTAGAGAAAGAGAAGCCTTTGTATCCCTTGTAAGCATAATAAGCAATCCGCGTGTAGTAGAAACCCGGTATGAACAAGATTACTCCCAGTATTGCAAAGAAGATCCCTATCAACCATTCAAACATAATAATAATAATAAATCAACAAAAGGGGTGAAAAAAAAAACCAATAATTTAAGTTTTTAGAATCCCTCATGCGGCCAAAAATTCTCAAACTTTATCAGTAATCTTCAATTTTTTTCAGCTACCCATTTACAATAACCAGTCTCCAATCAGAAAATTAAAAATTTTATATAAAAAAAAATGGTTGTTGTTACCGTGTGCAGTGTCGCCGCCGACATGATTGTAGGCCATGAGGGAACCGATGATGATGCCGAGGAAGCCGCAAACGAGGAGGGAAACGGCGAGGGCGATCTCTTTGATGGGGGGTTTGTTGTTGACGGTGTACGAGGTTTCTACCATGAAATCCTCGTCGGAAATGGAGAACGCGTGATCCACGTATGCCATTGTTAAAATCTGTGTGTTTGGGTGATCGAAAGAAAGGGTTGAATTAGGTGGGGGAAGGTTGAATTCAGCTTTCGCTTGGTGTTTAAGACTCGATTGAGTTGGGTTTTGAAATGGGGATTGGTCAGTTTGACTATTTGATTTGATCAACCACTTATAAAGGTCATTTGCTACGGCATTCAATCTAACTTCGCTCAAAACAAGCAAACCAGACCAAAAGATTCTAGGACATCTGATGTTTTTATTTTATTTTATTATTCTTTTCAACCCACCTGTCTGCTATAAATCTTATCCTTATATGAAGTAAATACTCAATTTATATTTTTTTATTTAACCCAATCTAATTCTTAAAAAAAGGGAATTATCATATATTTTTAAATTATTAATTTTAAGCATTTTACTCTTTTTATTTATTAAATTTAAATATTAAAATACATCATCTTTATACCTTTTTAACAATCAAAAAAATTATTTATTCTTTTCATATATCAAAATGTCACAAAAAATTTTTTAAGAGCTAAATTTAGATATTCACTTGTTAATACTTAATTCTGGGACACAAAAGGAAAAATATATTTATATAATAAATGTTTATATTTTTTTATAAATTAGTGAGAGATATAAAAAAGAGAGAGAAAGAGATAATATAATGGATAAAATAAAATAAAATAAAAAGAAGTTTTTGGGTGCAAGACGTAAGATTTCTGATGAGTGATAATTAAGATTCAATCTTAAAATTTTTAGTTAAGCTAAAATAACTTAAAATCAGTTGATTGGTGCACTCAAAAATAATTAAATTTATTATTTTACTTTATTTCTGAAGATATTAATTGAAAAATTAAAAATATAATAACAATATTTTTATTTTTAATTTCTCTATTAGCATTTTCAGAGTATAAATTAGTATTTGCCTATCTTCTAGTAAGAAAGTTCAATTTAAGGGTGGAAATTCTTTATAATTGCTTTGAACTGATCGGAATCCTACACATCTAAATTTTAAGATTTTATATTGTATTTTTAATAAGTTGTGTGATTTTTTTCTTAGCATCAAGTACATTATATTTTATTTTTTAAAATTATTGTTTCTTAAAATTAATTATAAATTTTCATTTTTATTTTTAAAATAATTTTTTATTAAATTTTTTATCTGTCCTAAAATATGTAATTTTATCCTTATTTAACATCAATAATATTTTTACCTTTTTAATATATTTTTTAAGTTTTATTTAAAAGTATTAATAAGGCATATAAAATATTATTCGGCCATATTAAAATATATTTTGCAAGTGGGCTTGGATTCCTTTTTGGTGACTAATGAATTTCACTCGATCAACTTTCATACTTGTAGCACCCAATAAGACTTGATCAGAAGAAATATAGTTGAATTATTTTAAAACAATTTGTATTCAACATCTTCCCAACATTTTCTTTTTAAATAAACTTATAAAATCAATCAAAGAAAGCATATACCAATAATTTATTTTAAAAAAATCTACGCATATTTAGTCATACCCTAAAACAAATTTTAGTTTTATGAATCTTGTAGCATAGAGATATCTTAGTTTTTACTGAGTCATAGATTACATTTCAACTAATTTTAACCAAAGTCATCATTCTCTTGGCTATTAATAGTAGAGTTAGACTTTGGACCTCTGAAGGAGTAACAACCCAAACATTTCATACAGAGGGAGAAATAAAAGGCTTACTTGGCTAGAAAATTATCAAGCCCGTTAGCCTCACAAAACAGATGGATCATCTGCATTTCATGGATAACCAAAACCCAAGTTATTAGGCCCTCTGTACATGAGTGTTTGCATCAATTCAATTTTCTTATTTCTAGAGATGCGCTGTTTCTTATAATGGTTGTGCACGTTAAATTTGCTGCTGAACAGAAGATAACTTTCAAAAGTTACATTGCTATTTACAGGAGTAGTTTTTATCTAGTTCGAGAAGGTGTTACATCTAGTGGCTTCTTTTATGTATATATGGGAGTAGTAGCAGGATTGGAATATGATGCAAGAAAAATAATTATTTTGATTCTCCTACTTAATTATTATTCTCTTGAACATTTTGAAAAGTTGTTCTTGTACTTTGTTATTTTTAGTGTAGTAAAATTATCAAGAAGTGACTATTGTACCCCCAAAAGTGCTATCTTTGAGACATTTTGTATTAAGTTATTTGTAGTGGCTAAGTATTTTTAAACTCACGTATGAGCTAAAATTGATATGTTCATTTTGTATTTATTTTATTTTTTATGCAATTGTAGTTAATTAATAATTTCTTTTTATGTTGCTATTATTACATTTTTGTGTGTTTCTGCTGATCTTTCTAACAATTATGTGCATATAACATGGCGTCATGCAGGATTCCAAAGGTTATATCATGCTGAAGGATTATTGAAACCGTTGCTTCGAAATTGGTTAACACTGTGGTCTGTATTTGTTATCTGTTCTATATCTGAATGCAAAAGGCCATTTGAGTTCTTAACTTTTACGATTCTTTCGTTCTTACCAATATCTAATTTAAAGGACAGTTTTATAATGAAAGAATTTAATTTGTGCATCTGAAAAGTCCATGACAGCCGGTAAAAGGCAAGTAGTTATTTGTTTCTTAAATGGCTGTTAAAATAAAGATAGCAAATACTATAAACCATAAAACAGAACCATAAAGAAGAGTAGAAAGACAAGAACAGAGTTATTTTCGTTTTGCTGTATAACAATTCTGTTATGCTATCATGCATTTATATTTAAGTATAAAATATATCAGAAAAATATCCTATTATAATACTCAACATGCCGCAGCAAAAAGGTCATGCACCCACTAACATTAGGAGTGCAAATATACCCAAAATATAAGCAAATTAAAACCACCAATCATGACATTATTTACTGACACAAGCAAACATACTGTAATAAGTGAACATAATTAAAACAGTAAATAAGAAAAAAAAAATTTTACAACCCATTAAATTTAACAAGGGCAAACACCTGAAAGCATGCAGTTACCATATGGGATGGAACTAGGATTGTTCAGCAGGCACGGAGTGATGAGCGAGCTATAATGGAGATAAGTTTTATTTTTATGCGAATCCAAATAAACAACTCACCCCTCTCTTATCTTTTTTCTATGTAGACAAAAGAAATCATCTAGAGACAATTCTGTTCCAATTCGGTAACAACTCACTCGAATATGACGAAAAAGTTAGAAATTTAAATAGGTCATGCAACAAACATAAAAAATAATCAGACTTATTTCACAATATAACTGTTGTATCCCCTAGTAGAGCATGCTCCAAGCCAGTCTCTTCACAAAAATTACAAAGAAAATTCTACACCCAGATATTTACTTTTAACTTTTAATCTGCTCAAGTTTCTCTAAGTCATGCTGTCAGATATTTGTTTCAAGTCTATGATATATGAAATTGAATTACATTGTAAAATTTAACAAGTTGGACTAAAAAATTGTTTTAATTGCAAAGGTAAGCTGGCAGTATGAACCTATGATTATATGAATAAGGATATTGTTACATAGTTGCGAAAACTATAATATACTAGAAACTGTAGTATGTGAAAATTGTGGATTTAATTGTTGGCGATAAAGTTGGAATGTGTCACTCTTGTTACTGAAGCTTATGTAATGGAATGTTGGCAATGCAGTGAACAGTCCACATTGATAGTTAAGATCAATCATTGGGATTACATTTTTGGGCATCTTACACCTCTTATGAGATTTTTTGTTTTTTGTTGAATCAAACTGTATTTGTCATTATGTTACTATTAATTAAAAATGAAAACTCGGATCTAGATTGTCTCCAATTTTGGTGAGAACTGGCCATTCATTTCTATTTTTGTTTAAGCGAAAATATATTTGTTTAAGCAAAAATACAAAAAATAACAAAATTGTTCTAAGCAAAAATAGTTTACGCAAATTTTTTTGACTTATGTGAATTTTTGCAGATTCGTTTAAACAAATTATTTTGACTTAAGCGAATTTTGTATATTCTCTCTCAATCTTCTCTTTTCCTTTTCTTCTTGCCTAACACTCCGTATTTAACCCCTATGTTCAACCTTCTTTCGTCTCTATATTCAACCTCTTTTATTCTTTTATATCCAACTCTTCTCTTTCTCTCTCAACTTAATCTTTCTTCCACTTAATGTCTAACTCCTTTCTTTCTCTTCTCACTCTTACTCTACCACGTACTTATCTCTTTTTTTTTTTTTTTTATACCTAACTCTCTACCCTCCTCTCCCTCTGCCATCATTTTTATACTATTGGCTCTTCATATCTCCATCCTTCTTTAGTCTTCTATTTTTCTTACACCTAGTTTCTATCTCTTTGAATGTACAAAATTCGTTTAAGCTAATCTGCAAAAATTTGCTTAAACCAACAAAATTTGTTTAAGCTATTTTTGCATATAATTTTGTATCGTTTTCTACATTTTCACTTAAACGAAAATAGAAGTAAATGTCTAATTTCTGACGGACCTGAAGATAATCTAAATCCATGAAAAGCCATAGGAGCTTTAGTAATTTGACGATTAAGGGTCTAGTAGCCTACGTCTAAATTAAGAAAAATGAACGTCAAGTTTTATAAAAAAGGGAAACATATTATTTTCATCAGGGCATGGTTTATGATTATCGTGGTTGTACTTCAAGTTCGTGTCACATAAGAATTAATGTCATGAGTGACGGTCCAAAGTTCTCTACTTTTCAAATTAGCTTACAAGATGTGAATCCACCTCCAGTATAGATGACTCACCACTGATTTGAACTCATGGGCATTATCTATCTATCTATATATATATATATATATATATATATATATTAGCGGCTTGTAATCTCTTATCTTAATTAAAAGGAAATAAATATATAAATGTTAAAATGTAAAAACATGCCAATCACTTGGGACTAAACTGGAAAGAATATGTAAATTTTCTCATTTCAAGTTTTCAACATGGCTGATTCAACTTTATATATTGTTTGTGAGTTTCAGTTCTTAAGTAAAAGTATTTTCAAGAATCATCTTAAATGGGAGTATTTTTAAATGTTAGTTCTCTTCTTATTTTTTAATATAATCTTAATTTAGATTTATATTTAAAATTTTATGATTTAAAAAAAAAATATCTCTTTAATTTAATCTTTATTTAATATAATAAGCTTTTTATTACTGATATCTTATTCCAGCTTTCTATTTAATAATTGTTGATTTCAAGAAAAGAAAAAGGATCCAATGATAGCTTTTCTATATCAATGTGTCAGCTCCACTGCATAATCTATGAAAAAAAAATCCCATTGTTAATCATACGATAAATTTGCCAATTTATTTTGTTGGAACATAATTTACATATTTATTTCAACTTCATGATTTCAAATGAAATTTGAAGATCTATATAAATTAAATACACACGCCAGATAAAGTTTATTATCTTCTTTTTATATTTCAATTACGTATGGATGATTGATGAACAACAGCCACGTTCACATGAAACTGCCTTCCTCAATTTTTCTTTCTATCATAATTTTATAATGTATCAAAGTGTCTCACGGCTCCATATATTTTCAATGAATCATTCCCTACCCCTTGCTATCTCACTCTTTTGCTTTTCTTTATTAGTTGTTGACGTAATAAATGACAAATTGCTACACTGAAGTCCTGCAAATTGTCGGTCTTACTTTTCAATAACATCTAAAAATCAAATAAAGGGTCGTTTTGATTTTTGACTTAGAACACCAATACACTGTTTTTCCAACTCTCTCATACTGACTTGAGTTAATTGCATTTCAACTTATTTCGAGGAAGTTGCAAGGAAATCGTATATCATCTTTGGGACCTTGCTTTTTGAAAAACAAACTAACTTTTTATTCTAAATTACACAGCCTAGTGGCTCAAAAATGATTGCAAGTGTTGGATCCTAATTGGCATGACCATTGCAACTCTCTAAGCAAATGGATAGGTTGCTATTGCTGTAAGTTAATGCCAAAGTCAACCCATGCTTCTTCTTTCTTATTCTCTTCCAATTGTTAATCCGATGGCAGTGTTTATGTTTTTGAATAGAATCTCGGTTTAAGAGCAAATGGGTTGTGATTAATTAGCAAAACCATTTGTTCGGTGGAAAGAAAGATCAACCTTGTAAGATGGCTCAGCCTGTGGTGACCTTCATAGTGCAAAGTATTGGTGATTTGCTCATTCAAGAAGGACTGTTCTTATATGGGGTGGAAGACAAAGTGTTGCAGCTGAGAACTGAATTGAGGAGGATGCAGTCTTACTTGCAAGATGCAGATAGAAGGCAAGAAGAAAATGAAAGCCTCAGGAATTGGATTTCAGAAATCAGAGAGGCTGCTTATGATTCTGATGATGTTATTGAGGCACATGCCCTCAGAGGAGCCTCAAGAAGAAATATGATGGATGGTGTATTGAACCTCATCAAAAGGTATGCTTTGATCATCCACAGGCTCATAGAAATCCACCAAGTGGGATCTCAGGTTGATGATATCATAGCTAGGATTTCTAGCCTCACAGTTTGTCTGCAAACTTATGGTATAAAACCTGAGATAGGAGAAGCCCCAAATTCTGTGCATGGGCGGCAAAGAGCATTGAGGAGGTCTTACTCTCATATTATTGAAGAGGACATAATTGGTGTGGAAGATGATGTCAAGATTTTGCAGTCATGTTTGCTCAACCCCAACAAAGGCTATAGAGTAGTAGCCATTTGTGGAATGGGGGGTTTAGGGAAAACAACATTGGCTAAAAAGGTATATCATAGTACTAATGTGAGGCACCATTTTGAGGGCTTGGCTTGGGCTTACATATCACAACATTGCCAAGCAAGGGATGTGTGGGAAGGGATTTTGTTTAAGCTGATCTCTCCTTCCAAAGAGCTAAGAGAGGAACTAGTCAACATGAGAGATGAGGAGATTGCAAGCATGCTTTACCAAGTTCAAGTGGAGAAGAGTTGCTTAGTAGTCCTTGATGATATTTGGAGTGCAGATACTTGGAACAAACTGAGTCCTGCATTCCCACATGGGAGATCCCTATCAGTAATGGGTAGCAAAATATTGCTCACTACTAGAAATATTGATGTTGCATTACAAATGGATCCCAGTTGTTATCTTCATACACCAAGATGTTTGAATGAAGATGACAGCTGGGAATTGTTCCAAAAGAAAGCATTTACAAAAGTTGATGATCCAGGTATTTAGATTTACATTATCCTCTTCCTAGAATGAACTCTTATTATTATTATTATTATTCACAATGCAGTAGTTTAGCACGTTGATTAACTTGCTAATTTCAATCTTCTAATTACTTTAAAAGACAGAAATAGTTGTCAAACCTTGTTTAATTCTTCTGTTCATAGAAGTTTCCAAACAAGAGAGACAAAAAATGAGTTAGATGTTTCTATTCTTGTGCTCATTACTCTTAAGAAAGAAATAGTTGTCAAGCCCTGCTTATGACCTCTAGAAATTTTCTGGGTGTTAAACAAAGAGGGAAATCATAACTTAGAAGTTCATATATGACAAAATTTTATCATAACTGAACTTTAGATTTTAGAATCTGGCTTACTTTCCCTAATATAACTGCAGAATTTCAATTATTTACTACTTGTGCCTTGGCTTTTATGTGGTGTTCATTTTCCACACACAGGATGGATTGTTTCCTTCTTTTAAGTCTATTCATTTTGCTGAAACCTCAATCATATCATATACTTATGTGGATTTAACTTATAAACAAACATACATGACTACAGTACTTCTTCATTGAAATTCTTCGTCATCTTTTACTGAATTTGTACCAAAGAATTAAATATAGGATTTACACATGGGAATGAACAACACCCTCTTACGAATTATGTTGAAGAGATTTTACAATTCTTCCAAGTTGGCATTTCTGGTAACCACATGCTGTTTGCTTTGCACAGACTTCAGAACAAGCACAGAGATGGAGAAGCTAGGGAGGGAAATGGTTGGAAGATGTGGAGGTTTACCATTGGCCATCATTGTGCTTGGAGGACTGTTAGCTTCAAAGCCTACATTCTATGAATGGGACACAGTGCGTCAGAACATCAATGCATATTTGAGGAGAGCAAAAGGCCAAGAACAACGCTTAGGAGTGTCTGAGGTGCTAGCTTTGAGCTATTATGAATTGCCATACCAATTGAAGCCATGCTTCTTGCACTTAGCCCATTTCCCAGAAAATCTAGAGATACCAACAAAGAAATTAATAAGAATATGGGTGGCTGAGGGTATTATATCATTGGTTCAGGATGAAGGGGAAGGCGAGGAAGCTCTTGAGGATGTGGCACAACGGTACTTGACTGAGCTAGTGGAGAGGTGTATGATTCAAGTGGTAGAAAAGAGCTCAACCGGAAGAATAAGAACTTGCCAAATGCACAACCTCATGAGGGACCTGTGTGTTTCTAAGGCATATCAGGAGAACTTTCTTGAGGTGTTTAATTCATGGAATGTAGTTGAAACTAGAGGGGCATCAAGAGCAATGCCAACAGGGAAAGTTCGTAGGCTTGCCTTATATCTTGATCAAGATGTTGATAGGTTCTTCCCTTCACACTTGAAAAGCCACCGCCATCTAAGGTCTCTACTTTGCTACCATGAAAAAACAGCTAGGCTAAGTGAATGGGGGTTGATGAAGCCAGTTTTCAACAAATGTAGGTTACTTAGAGTCTTGAACTTGGAGGGAATACAGGGTCAGAGAGGGAAGTTACCAAAAGAAATTGGCTACTTGATTCACCTAAGGTTTCTCAGTCTTCGAAATACAAAAGTTGATGAGTTGCCCCCATCAATAGGCAATTTGAAGTGCTTGCAGACCCTGGATCTTCTCACTGGGAATTCAACTGTTCAAATACCAAATGTGATAGGGAACATGCACAAATTAAGACATTTGTATCTACCAGAGTCTTGTGGTGATAGCACTGAAAGATGGAAACTTGACAGCCTGAAAAACTTGCAGACCTTGGTTAACTTCCCTTCTGAGAAGTGTGGGGTAAGAGACCTCATGAAATTAACCAATTTAAGAAAATTGGTGATAGATGATCCTAAATTTGGAGATATCTTCAGGTCTCCTAATGTGACATTCAGCCACCTAGCATCATTGTTTTTTGTTTGCTCTGAGGATATATCAACTGTCCATGTTGTAGTAGGATGTCCCAATCTTTACAAACTGCACATAGAGGGGCCTATAAAGAATTTTCCTGAACACCACCAAATTTCTTCCAAGCTAGCCAAGCTAAAGTTGCAAGGTTCTGAACTTCTTGTAGATCCAATGCCAACATTAGAGAAGCTACCCAATTTAAGGTTGCTTGAGTTAGAACTTGATTCATTCATGGGAAAGCAACTAGTTTGTTCTAGCAAAGGTTTCCCTCAGCTTAAGTCTCTTCTTATCTATGACTTGCCCAATCTTGAAGAATGGAAGTTGGATAAAGGAGCCATGCCTAGTCTTAGCAAACTTGAGATTTCAAATTGCACTAAGCTTGACAAGGTTCCAGATGGACTCAGGTTTATCACCACTCTTCAGGATTTTGAGATCAGATCAATGTTTGCAGCATTCAGAACAAGACTTGAAAAAGGAGGAGAGGATCATTACAAAGTCCAACATGTGCCATCCATGGTGTTTTCTTATTGTGACTATTAGATTACATGCTCCTTGCTAAATGAAATTTCACATTACAATTATATATATATATTTTTTTCATGTTTCTGTTTATGTAAGGTGCTATGAGTCCGAGATAGTGTCTGAATTAATTAGTTCGTCCATATACAATAATTTTCTTCTAAACTAAGAGGAATTCAATAACGTAGAATTGTAAGAACAAATAAAAGGTACATAATGTGCTGATATTTCAAGAGAATATGATGTCTTTTTTGAATAGATCTAAAAGTTTTCTGAGCCAGGGTATCAGATTAGTTTGAAAAAACCATAGTTATAAAATTATGATCCTATATTATGTGAGTTATATCTAAGAGACTCAAACTTAAATTCTTCGTATCCACTCCAATTATAACAAATTTAAAATTAAAAACTACAACAAAAGAAAGAAGCAAAAGAAGTTAAACAACAGGTCTACCACCCAAGGATGGGAGCCTACACCTCATTAAAAAACACCGTACAGTACCAAAACTTTTGCTCGTCTATTTACATAGTTGTAAGAGTTTGGCTGGAATTTTATCCAAGTCCAAAAAGACTTATATCAGTAAAGTTAATTTAATATTAAATTATTAATTAGTAGTAATTTTTTAAATAAATATAATTTTATCATATTGACTCAAGTGCAGGTTATGATTTTGATAAATCTTTCAGTATATATTGTTTACTTGATTTTAATATACTAATGCTGGAATCTACTTGATTTTATAAATTGAATTCATTTAAAGGGTGTTTGAATCGAAGTAATTTATGTTTGATTTTTTAAAAGTAACTTTATAGTAAAATTTAACAATTTTTTTAATTCTATGCAAAAATTACAATTATTATGTTAAATAGGACTTGAATTTAAAAATAAAATCAATTATGATATAAAATTATTAAAAATATTAGCATGATTTTCAAATCACATTTCCATCTTCATACATTATTTTAGAATCTTTTCTTGCTTGTCAAAACATACTCTTAATCTTTTAATAACATTTTTCCCACATCATTAATTTGCTTAGGTGCCACATTTACTTTTATTCACTATCTATGTTTGGTCAAATAATTTAATAGATAATAATATTAATTATAAACTCATCTTTTAAAAGTGGTAGAAAAGATAATTTTAGAATATTTTTGTCTCTCCTCTACACAACCCATGGGCGATTAGATCCAAGTACAAAGGGGTAACCTAGACTCACCCAACAATAACTTACTTGCATCCAAATTCATTAAATAATTGAACCACACGCTGACCAAGCGTGCCCTGTTCACCACCCTATTAGAGTAGCCATTGACTTAAGCATCAAGGATTTTGTAAGTATTAGAGGGGAAAATTATCCATGCTTATGGGTATTGGGAGCATGGACAGATATACATTAAGATAAATATATCTAAGACTATCCTCTAAATAAAATTAAGTAATTATCCTTATTTATTTAACAAAAAGTGTGATGTGTTTGAAATAAATATCATATTATGAATATTATTGTGGTAGGTAAAATTACTCTTTTTATCTTTTAATTTTAAAGTAAAATTTACTTTTATTTTTTAATTTATTTTTTTATTTTAATTTTTTAACTTTTAAAAAAATTTTAAATAGGTCTTTTTTTTTTGTTAAAGACTAATTTTATTTAAAAAATTTGTCATTTTTTATTACGTATACTATATATTATTGTTTTCTTTTTTCTTCCTTTCATCATTATTTTATTATATTCAAAACTTCATATTCTTGCTATTAATATAACTACCCAACTCCAAATCTCAAATCATAAACTTTATAAATATTAATTTTTCATCTTCGACAATTTATGCTTATTTTTATATTGTGTTTTAAGCTTCTGAAATATAGTATTTTTGTTAATGAAGGCTTGGAAAGTTATAGTAGCATGAAAATTGGAAATATGTGTTTATATTTAACGGAGATGAAAAATAGGTATTAAAAAATTAGGTTATTTATAATTTGGAAGATATGAGTGTTTGGTGTTAATGATAAGAAGATAAAAATGAAAGGAAGAAGGAAGAAAAAAAGGTGTCATAGACAAAATCAGATATCTAAAGAAAAAAATGATGAACAATAATACACGGTATACATGATGCAAAATAATTAAAAAAATTAACAAAATTAAAATTTTTAATAAAAAAAAAGGGACTTATTTAGAACATTTTTAAAAGTTAGAAGATGAAAGCATATTTTATCTTAAAATTAAAATTAAGAGATAAAAATAATAATTTTGCTATTGTTGTAAGTTTAAGTGTTAGTTTTTATTTTTCATTTATGTTACTTTACAATATTAATTAAAACTGATTTTAATATTAATTTTTGAAATATTTTTAATGCATCATAATCTAACAAAAATTTAATTTGAAATAAAAATCATTCTCATTATATATGTAATAAATAGATATAGGTGTATTCAATTTTCACACATGTCTTGATGATGTTGCCAAGTGAAGAAGTATGAAATATCTAGTACGTGAAGATCCCAATATACGAAAATTGGGACATTTGTAAGTCTGCAAAGAGGAAGGAATGTAAGACGATTAAACTGCAAAAGTGCAATCTGACACAACAGTCGACGCGTATGCAGCATGTCGCTGATCGAATCACAGGAGGAATCAATATTTCTTTTTATTAAAATATAATTAAAAAACTCATAATCAAATGTAATTTTATTAAAAACTTACCATTTTTAATTATATATCTTTTTTATTATCGGATAAATGTTTTTATTATATATTTTATCCCGTGTCCTTTAATAAGCCTCTATCCTACTTTAGTTTTCATCAAATTTTTTTTAAATAATATAATTTTTAAACTTATTATTTACTTATAATTATAAATATATATATATATATAAAAAAATAATTTTTTTATACTAGTACAAGTTTAAAAACTTTTCAATTTAAATTTTTTATTTAATTTAAATCTAATGACTGTAAATCTTACAAGTGAATTTTGATGTCCGATAATCTAAAACTTTAAGTCATTGGTTATGATACAACACTTAATATATATTACTTATTTTTCCTATTATTCTTCAATATAAAATCTCTTTATTTATATTTGACTTTCAATACTTAATTAATTATCATTAACTGTTTTGTGTGTATATAGTTTCAATTACTATGATCAATAACTAAAAGGTATTGTTCATGAAAACAACTTGAATGAAATGTTTCCAAGTGTTATTATTTTTTTTTCACACCCTAATTTTAAAAGCTTTACAAAAAAAGGAATATGATTTTATAAATTGTCGTATTTTGATGGAAGAACAAACCACAAGTGTCTAAAGAGAACTTTATGCAAGTCTTTTTCATTTTGTAAACTCATCATATCATTCTTGGTTTTCTTCACCAGCAAACAATAAAAACAGTAACTTCCTTTTTTGCTTATACGATGTTCTTTCCAAGAAATGAAAGGCAAAGTTAGATTCATTAAGGAGTAAATTCATTCTAATCGTTTAAATCGCATGGACTACTGTCACTTAATTTCTAAGCTTATAAAATTTTAATTTTATTTACTCTCACTGCAAAATTGCATTTATTTTATTTCTTTATTACAAAATAACAGAAAAAATAAAATAAAAAATATTAAAATGAATTTTGTTAAAACTAAAAATCATGTGATTATTTTGGAGAGGGATATAAGATACAACCAATTAAAGCACCGCCTTCTGGAGTCACTGTTGTGGGGGCAATTTACTCCACCATGAAAGTCTCTTAAATGCACTAAAGGACCATTAACTACACCAAAAATAGTAATACCTGTAACTTGCCAATTCAACATTCATAACTTGGAAACCTAGTATAATCCCAGATCCACCATTCACCCCTCTCTCCAAGAAACCAAATTCAGCTCTTCACAGCGAGAGATTTGTCACAAACAATAATGTGATTCATTATCACCAATACAAGATGCAGAAATGACGAATCATCATGCACCATTTACAACTTCGTAGTTAATTAATTTCCTACATTAGAAAATATTCAAAATAACATAACGAATCAAGTATCTACGAACAACTAGAAAAGAAAAAGAAACAATATACACCTGATGATGATAATTAAAATACTTTATATTAATTGACATTTAACGAAAATAAAATTCATATATATACCATAGAATAGTGAAATGTGACTAGCTAAGAGCTTGCTTTGATCTTCGTGGAAGATTGGGCGTGCGCAGCACAAAGACTGAAGCTAGATCGTGTGGCACTTGGAAGAACCCTTGATGGGATTGTGGGTCTAAATTGTTTCTTCGGGGAATTCGTGGTTTCTTGGGAGGTGGAGGACAAACCAATGGGGTTCTCAATGTTTGAGAGGGTGATGTGGGTGTGTGGCACTCTTCAACATCCTCGTTTAGCATCTCCTTTGTTGTTTCTAGATCGGTTAGTTCAGTAACGTGTTTGAAGGTCCTAATCGTTGGAACAACGGTTCGTATGGGCGTAATTGGCCTAAATTCTTCTAAGATTTCGAGACCCATTTGCTACTGTTACACAATTCACAGAATTGAATTCACTTTGGCTTGAAATACTAGCACAATTAGGTAAATGGCTAGCTTTTTTTGTTGTCGAGAGAGAGAAGGCGTGGAGAGAGAAATTGAGAAGGTGATGATGAGAGGTGCTGAAAGAGAGACAGATATATGAGAGAGACATGGTGGACGGTGGGTATGTTGTGTGGGGCACACATGGAATGATAAATGACCAAAAATCGTAGCAACAGGAGAGGGAGAGTGAAGAATTGAAAGAGTTAAATTTGCCAAAGGGAATAAAAGTGACAAAACTGAGATAAAGGAAAAAGGTGAAAGGTATACAATTAGCAACAACAAGGCGTGTTGGGTTTGTAACTTTGTATATGCGTGCCCATGTTAAATTACGGTTTTGTCAAATTAAGATTTTATCTTCAATTTAATTTATTACAAACAATTAATAATACAATAAAAATTTATTAAAAATTAAAGTATTATAGTTATAATTTCATATTTTAAATTCAATGAATTGTGTTCATTATTTGTAAATTTGAATTAAAAAATGTTAGCCAAAAAAAGTATGGTCTTAGCTCCGATCTTAATATTATAGAAAAGGTAAAAAGGGGATGGAGATGAAGCACAACCTTGATCTGACAGAAAGTCACATGATGGCTTAGCTGCTGTTCATGTGGTCGTACCCGCAACACTCCCGGGTTTGTCTTGTATTGAGTGTTGATGTTTTCTTTTCTTTTCTTCGGTCTCGTGCCATTTTGCCTTTGCCTCGCTGTCCCTCCTTCAATCAACCACGTTCTTGTTCTTTTTTCCCCTAACTTCAAGTCAACTTACTATTGCTTTTCACGTTCTTGTCTCTCTTTCTCCTTGTAACCACCTTTTTTATTTATTCTTTAAGTAATTTTGTTTTCAGTTCTCATCATATCTGTTTGGCGTATTACAATTATCACACACCATCTAACATGGATCACCTCCATTGTTTATTTTCTTAAACATTAAGGTTCTGGTTGATCAGAAATATTTTCAATTATTAAGTTATATATTTGAACAGTAAAAAATATTCTAAAATTTAGTTAAATTTTTTAAGTAAAATATAAAAAATTCTAAATGATATATACTTTTAAAAAGAATTTTAAATGTTATTATTATATTTAAACTTTTATAATTATCATTCTTATTTAATTAATATTTTAATCATGTCTTATTATTCATGTTAAATTTTTCATCTAAATATTAAGAAAGATTTTGCATTTAAATGTCCTTTATTTAATATACCATATAATTAAATTTGACACTAAGTATTAATAATTACGTTAATTGATAATATTTTTTTTATAAAATATAAGATTTATTAATTCAATGATTAATTTAAATATTTTTTATAAAATTTTATATAAAGATAAAATTAATAAATAACTTATCATATTATTTTATTTTAATATTTAATATTTTTAAAATATAAATAAATATCAAATTTACTAAAGTAACAATTTTAGGATTGAAAATTGATTTTTTGTTTCGAGATTGGTGAAAATACATTGTTTAATTAAAGGGTGAAACTAAACCATTGATCGGATAAGCTTGGAATATTCACTTATATGAATTGATTTTAATTAACTTTGTGCAAGACAACCAAGTTGTTTAGCAAATCCCAAAGATAATCTCGTACATAATTTTTTAAGCAAGTTTATGGATTATGATACTACAATCTTCTTTTCTTTCTAGAAACAAGACTATGAATGCATATATGGATAGGTAATGTCGTGCATATTTGTATGATTACAGCAATGGTAATATTGCTGCAGCGGATCATCCTTGGTAACAGCGTTTCTCATTGTTTCTCCAAAAAAAAAAATTTATTTTTCAGATCAAACTTATTTGTAGCTGTTCACTATTTAGTATTACCATTTTTTAACGTATTTTTGAGAGTAAATAATAATTTAGTCAATAAATAAAAAATTTATCACATTTAATATTATCAATAAATTAAATTTTATTATTTTTAATAAAAAAAATTCTTACAAGCTAATCTGCGTTGCCTCTGAGTAAAACTTTTTGGTGGCTCGAAAACTTTGAGGTTAATTAATTATATTTGTAGTAAAAAACTAAAGTAATTGTTTCTAAATTTTCTCTAGCCCAGTGACATTTCACTTGTTATATAAAAAAGATGAAAAAATTACCTTTTTTTTTTAATTTTATATTGTAAAATAAATTATAGTGTAAATAATTTATAAATTGAACTGTTGTGTGGGTATGTAGCCCACGTCATTGTGGGCGCAGTCTCCCTGAAACGTGGAGTCCACTGCATACTTGAGCTGTAATCCCTGAAAGCAATATTCCCTCTCCAATTCCACACTTAGCGTTGGAAACTTCGTACTTCCATGCATTCATGTAATATAATATGTGTGTGAATCAAAGTAAAAGCTACCTATGTACATGCACATCACGTTCCTTGCAACTAAAGAGTAGTGTTGACTCATTTTAATTAATTCAAAATACATGAGCTTTGCTTTAGATCCAAACCAAATAATCATAGCCTGTACTAATAAACAAAAGCTGCTTAATTCACATGAATTTGTTTCTTAAGGAAAATAGTTTATTCTGAGGTGGGAGTAATTATATAATATATCTGCATGTGTGTGTCGTTAAATACAAAGACATATGCAAGACCATGCTACCTTGGTGAAGGCTAGTGCTGCCAGCTTAATTAGAAGGAAGATATGAATACAAATGAGAACAGAGGTTTATCATAAAAAAAGGTTGAAGGTGAAGTCAACATTGTATATATAATATAAGCATTTTGCACTTGAGAAGATAAATCTTTTTATGGTTTGCTATAAAAAATTTCTGCCTAAATATAAAAAATGATAGATTTTTAATTTTTTAATTCTCTTAATTTTTTCATGGATAAATAGATAGTAGAGAAGAAAAGAAAAATAATAGTAAGACCTTCTTCAGGTGTTTCAATTAAGTTTGTTTTTCCCTTGTTCTTAAGTGAATTTTACGCAAGTTTTACCTAAAAATGGAGTGAGATCTGATTTTTTAGTAGGACTCGAGTCAAATTTACTCAATAGCAGCAAGGGACATGTGAATTGATCTATCCTCAGTTAACATAATTAACTGTGATTGTTGACTTCCGTCTATCTTACTTAACATAATTAAGATTTGCAATTCTTAATCGTAACTGTGATTGCGATATTGCAGTTCGAGAAGTTTCTGTTTAAGTGTCGCGATTGCAATTGAAGTAAAAAATCGACTACATCTACCTATAATTTCAAACAATTTTCCTTTTGCCGCACAATAAACGTAATTCAAAGCCATGAAACATGTCGATCGTACGGAGCGTGCAGATTTTGGAACAAAGGGGTGATTGTGTGTAATCCTTTTGAGTCACTTCTTAGGACGATTCCATGTCTATGTTGCTTAGTTAAAGGCCGTGAAGCAGAGGGCAGAACAGAGTGTTGTCTCTTCAATCAATGGATAAGTCTCCTGATACATACACACAATGCATGTGAATCTTTTGTCCTGTATATAGCTCAAGTGCAGAACAACAGCAAGAAGAAGAGAAAGAGATAAATTGCCCAATTCAAACCACCCAATTGAACTTTAATCAAATTAAACTGGCAAGGATTTTTCATGCACCTAAACTGAAACGCGCTTAATGGAATCCACAATTTTCTCTTGTCACAGCAATTCATTCTCCGTTGGTATAAGTTATCAAGTTGATATATATTTATATATTTACTTTTAAACGTTTTTAAAATTATTTAATAAAATATAAACATGGAATAAAGGTATTTTGAATTAGATTGAGTTCATTGATAATATGTTTAATTTTATATTAAAATTTAATTAAATTTATGTTTACTTTAATTATAGTTTCTGTGTTAAATTTATATTTATTTACTTTCTACTGTATTTCTAACATGCACTAGGTTTAAAATTATTTGATTCGACACTTGATCCGATAATAGTTTATTTTCTCTCTTTGTGATTGAATCTAACCAGTATTTCTTTTACATGGATTGAGTTAGATTTACGGGTTGGATTAGATTGGTAATCAATTTAATATTAGTTTATATGTATTAATAAATTTTTTTAAAATTACAAATATTTTTTATTGGATAGAATCTTATTCAAATGAGTGCCAAAATTCTCTTTTCTAATATTTAACAAAGTTGTATTTACTGATATTTAAACTCATCAAATTAATTATAAAAATTAAAAAACATAAACAAAAATTAAAAAAAAACTTAATGAAAAAACATTATATTGATAAAAAATTATTTAGGTTAATTTATATCTCTTATTTATTTTTCCTTTATTCCAAAATTTATATAAAAATATGATATACAAGAACTTTAAATAAATATAAAATAATATACTTATAAATACAATAATAAATTAAATATATCCTTATAAAACAATAATAATATGATGTAATTTTAAAAGTAAAATCAGGACAAAATAATTAGGTATTAGTTTCTTAAAGAGCTTAATGTAGATACACTATTAGTGTAAAACTTAACTAAATACAAATTATTCTAGATATCATTTTTAAAATAATTATTATAAAAATAAATTATCATGAAGAATGTGATAATTTATTATTAAATGATAGTATAAAATTGATATATTAATTAAAATTTATTTTATACATCAAATTATATATATACGTAAATTTAATTGAGTTGTTTCTTAAAATTATATCTAAATTTTGATAGATACAACAAAAAAAGGTTCTTTATTTTTGCCACTTTCAATCATTGTACTTTTTAGTTTATATATATAGTCAATTGTGAATTTTTTTTCTTTAGTTTGAAAACGTTTTCATTCTTAAGAAACATTTTTTCCAAGCTCGGTGGAAAGATTTGAAATTAGACACACGAAGCCAAATTATGCATGAAAATATTTAATGATTTATAATTTTTTAACTTAAATATATTTTTAATTTATGTAAACACGATTCAATTTAATATTATTTATATTTTTATTGTTTAATCATAAAATTTATTAAAATAAATTAAAAATTAACTCATTTAATAAGTTATAAAAATTGTTAAAATAATATAAAAAAAGGTTTATGGTATATTTTAATTTAGTCTTTTAATTTTTTTTAAAATTTTATTTTTTTATCATGTTGGTCATCATTTATGTTAATTTTGTTACATAACTTAAGATAGACATTTTATGTGACGCTAAAATAGCTTAAATATCATTAATTAGTTTTAATTGAACTTTTTAAATAGGAGGTCATCCTCACAAATATTTTATATCTATCATTTTCTTCTACCTTCTGGTCAAAACCATTGAAATTCATAGAACTAAAAAAATAATTAAAATCTAATAAATTAAAGGCTATAAAAGAGTCCTTAAATAAAAAAAATAAAATCTTATTTTCCATGAATCCAAGTCTTATAAACTAAAGTTACAAAGAAGTTTATAATCAAAAGATCCTTATTACTTTCGAGACTCTCGAAGATAACACACTCCTGGGCAAATAAATTTTTCCATATTGCAATTGGAGAAATCATGAAATATTGTTATGACTCACACTTGATCATGTTGGTATTTTACATAAGTAATAATGTGACATCATAAAATTAATGAATGAAATATAATTTAACTATATAAAAAAGATAACCGACATACATAGATAAATATTATAAGTGATAATAAAAATTGTTATTAAAAGTTAAAATGAAATTTGAACAGTTTTTATTATGATGTAGTGATGACAGGGATTGATTTCTACTTAGGGAGATGCATAATGGGAAGCTGATGGGAGCGTAGTCAAAGAGATTTGAAGTAACATGCATTGGGACCCATTCCCCATAATGACCATTGACCCGTTCCTTCCTCCAACTCCACATGCTTACATGGGACCCTCACATTCCTCCCCTTGACTTTTTCTTCTAAAAACGAATCTAATCTTTCAACTTAGATCGCCCAATATTATTATTCAACACAACACACACATATATATTCTACCAACAAAATAATATCCAACCCACCAAACAATTCAATTTCAACATCAACATCAACATCTAATCAAATCAATAAATTTTTAAAATAATAAACTATTTCATTTTTTCAGACTGTACTTTGTTATCGTCAAATTTACACAAAAGTCCTCGTCAACTTTAGACGACTCCGTCAAAGTCTACAACGCAAAAGTTGACTTCTATTCCATCTTTTTCGCCCCTTCCAACACTTCCGATTTGACGCTTCCTCCCACGTCCTTTTCGCCGTTACCGTCACGGTCTCTCGACTATTTCACGATCGCCGTCAATGCGTATGCCAGTTTTTCCCACACCGTCGTTTAACTGGAGTTGAGGATTAAGCCAACGCCGGCTGTGGCTATTGACGGCAGCGAGTGACTGTGCTCACCCTCGTACGTTACAATCAACATCTTGGGATCATCTTGAGCTCGCTCCACATGCTTCCTCGCCGGACACCCTCTCACGGTGCTGCACTTGTAATACCCACTACCAAATCCAATAATTAAACATATCATCAAAATTTCAGTTTTTTAATTACTACTAAACAACTAATTCTTATTAAAAAGTTAATTTATTCAATATTTCAACCTATTACACCTCGGAGCCACATTAAAAAATTATTAAATACTATTGAATGATTAATCACCTCTTGATGCAAACTTTGGTTTATTTTTTATATTTTAAAAGAAAAACTTGGAGATCGACATTGACTTTGACTGATTCAAAGGTAAGGAATAGAATAATACCGAGGGTAAGGTGAACCCTTGATCGGTTTTTGACCATACTTTCTCCAAGAGTACTCGTCCGGTGGGATATCGGCGATCTTCGAGCTAATCGCCGGCACGCGAATCGTTCGTTTCACACGTGATTTCCTGAAACACCCAAAAAAATTAGATTTTCATTTATTGATGATTTTTAATTATTTTTACTATCTTTTGTGAATTTTCGGAAAACGGTGTCGGAAAACGGCGGAAAAAACCTTTTCTTGGAGCAATGGCAGGAGGTTTTGGCGGAGAGTGCGGCGTCGTGGCACTTTTTGCGGTGAGAGGAGGAGAGAGGGGGCTTGGAGGCGGAGGGAGGGATGAAGGGGCCAATCTTGCCGTCGGAGACGCTGGCGTCGGCGGTGACGGAGGACATGAAGGAGGAAGTAGTGGTGGACATGGTGAGAGTATCATCCTTGTTGTTGGACTTGGTATTGAGAATCGTAGATTTAGCAAAATCTAGCCCCTGAATCCGAGGTTGATCTTGTTGTGGTTGTAGCTGAGGTTGTGCCTGGGGTTGGGGTGGGGCGCGGCGGAACCGGGCGTGTCCGGTGCGATTCAACAGGTTAATAACCTGTTTAAACTTAGAAACGGTGAAGTCGGTGATTTCGGAGCAGTCGAGATTGTTAAGATTAAGGTTGTTGTGTGGAGTAGAAAAATTGCAAGATGAAGAAGAAAGGACTCGAATGAGATGCTCCATGCTCTTCAACCCAGCTGAAGCAGCTTCTTGTATGGATATGTTTTCTTCCATTCTCATCTTGTGAACATCTATCATATCTATTGCCATAGAGAAGATGAAGAATTAATTATGGGAACTAGAAGCTAAGAGCTTTTGGATTTGGGAGAGAGTAAGATGAAGGAAGAGGGACAGAGGGAGGTTATAAAAGAGAGAGAGAGAAGGAGAAGAGGGTTGGAAAGTCAAACAAGTAATCGTGGATCCAATGGTGGAGATTGGTTAGAAGAGACATGCAACAGAGGAAAGCACGCCACGACAAAACAAGAGTTACTGTAAAGGTCCAAAAGAGGTGTTGGTGGTGGGTCCTCTCTCTCTTGCATTCCATAGTGGGCAACAGAGAAGAAGAGAAGAGAAAAAAATCACACTATTCTACTCATCAACCCCAATGCCACGTCACATACCATCATTTTGGTTAATCATCTCTATTCCCTACGGTGCCTTTTCAGTGTACTTACTTGACAACTAAGAAGTTCACAGCATGCAAGCTAATTTATTTTCACTCTTTTTTCTTACATATTTATATCTATTTTCTTTTAGCTTATTTAAATAAGAATAAAGATCACTAATTGCACCATTCTCATTATTATCTGAAAATATATATTTAAATGAGTAATGCTGATTTTTTTTTACTATTTATTCCTATTAATTTTTCTAATGCCTGATTAAATAAGTGTTAAATAAATCATGAATGTGTTAAATGTCTTAAAAACATTAAATGCTAAGATAATTTATAAAAAAAAATTGTAATTTTTTTTAACTTTTTGTTTAAAATACTATTTTAACTTTTGAAATCTCGCTTCATAACTCTGCATCTTTACATACACGCCGTCCACGCTTTTAAAGGGGTAGGCACTTCTTTCCTTAACAACGCCCAAGCCACGGTCAAACCCAAAACTTAAAACGTTTGTTTTTCGTAATGATAAATCTTGAAATTTTTTTTACGTTTAATTAAGTTTTTTATTTCTCCGAAGGTCATTTTCATTTAATTTTATTCTTTATTTAATTGAATATTTCGTAAAATGTTTTTTATTATTCAGTAGTCTCTTCCATTCATTTTGTTCATTTTTCTTTATTTTTTTCGCACTGGTTCATTTATAAAAACCATTTTCAACATGTTTAATATAATTTTCATGATTGTTATACCGTGTATTAAATGAATAAAATAAATTTTATTTAGACATACATTAAAAATTTTTAAAATGTAGCTAGTTGCTGAAAAGAAAATTTAATTTTTTATATGTATTTAAGACAAATAGTTCTACCTAAAGAAAAAGACAAACATTTCTGATTCTTATATTGTCATTTTTTTATTGTTCAATATACATCGTCCTAAGTATTGAAGTTAAATAAATAAAATCAAAAGACGCAAATGCGTTAGAAAATTATTGCGCTGCGATTTCATCGAAAGCTTCGCCCTTCTAACTTTTTCCTTTTTGTCCTTTAGTTAATGGTTGACCGATATGTACATGGTATTAAAGCAAACAGCAACTATGAGACGACTTCAATTTTTGAAATTAAGCCTTCGTCTATGGGTATTAACAGGGGCTTATTTTGTTTTAAATTTATAAAAAATAACTTTTTTATAAAAATATATTTTATACTAATTTGTACACATATCTCAATAACATTCAATAACTCACAATTAATTCATCAAAATTAATATTAAATGGACGCTAAATAATAATATAAAACTACGTAAAAATGGATTACTCTTTTTATATATATATTTCTTTTGCAAGGTCAAAGCCTCATTTGGCAAGCCACAGCACCATGGGAAAGAGAAACATTATGATTATGCTTACTATAAAAAAAATTGTTCAAATCTTCTTTTTGTCACTTCAATGCTTCGTGGCACTTATCTAGTTTCACAAAACTAATAATAAAATAACCATTTTATTAATACTTTTAATGTAATAATAATATTTTGGAAAAAAAATTAATTACTTAAAACGACACTTAAGTACTGGTGTTAGTAAAATTCCTAGAATAAAACGGGAGTAACCAATATACATTAGACTTGATTTGAAAACTGAAAAAGAATTTATTCTATATGCTATTGGACATGCTTCAATCTTCGTGACACATATATATTTAGTACATAAAGTTAAAGAAATGATGTTTGTATGCTTTGGGGAATCATTCTAATGTTTATTAAAAATATGTAAAAAATAAGAAAAAATAGATGTAAAAGATAATATATATATATATATATATATATATATATATATATACAATTACATATAATAAAGTTAGAAACTTGGTTGTGGCAGAGATCAGGGGACCCAATTCAATTAATTTAAACAAAACAAGGTTGGGTATTGACATTTATGATGCTTTTTAAAGTTTGACATTAAAAATAAAATAATTGTGTTCAACGTTTGAGTGCAACTACGTAAGCTCACCACATCCATACAAAAATAGCACCTGCTTTTTCAAAACGAGCATGGTTACATGCACAATCAATCACCGTTGGATGAGTCCACGTTCATCCAATGGCCACATGGTGTGGTGGCTATGGTGGTTGACCTAAGATTATATTTGAATAATGGCAAAGCACATGACCCCCAATTGGGTTTTGGGTCAAAGCCACCAGCATGCCACAGTAAAAGCCAACAAGGTCCTTCCAATTAGTTTCTCTAATAGTTCGCATCTTAGCTAATTCAAACCAATTCATATCTAATCCAGCTATTTGTGTCTTGGCCAGCAACACAAGGTAAATGATCAAGTTCAAACACTTTTTCTTTCCTCTCATGTTCATGTTTTTCTTATTTCTTTTAGTTTGTTGACTTGTGGGCTTGGTGGACTTGCTATCATAAACCATTTCCATATTAATTAATGGGGAGAAAAGTCAATGACAATCAAATACGTGTCATATCTTTCAACACATTAATAAATGCACACTTTCAACCCCTTTTACAAGCATTTTGTTATGTCTATAATGATATCTATCTTCATCTAGGTAAATTTTAATGCACACAAAAGTATACAAGCCCAATTAAAATTGAAGGACGATTAGGAATATATTATTTTAATAATATATCTTTAATTATTGGTCAAGATTTATTTGAAATTATAAAAATATAGGAGAATAATTTAGTTAAGAGTGAGAATTATTAAATTAAGAGTGTGATTTAATTTTTTTTTGTAAAATTTAACAAATAATTATTAAATTACTAATATTTTTCTTAAATTTAAGGAAGAATGATAATATTGATAAGTGTAGGAAGATGGAGCACTACAAATTTACGGTGTTTTATTTAATTGGGTCTTGAATTGAATAATTGACCTATTAGTTTATTGGCCGTTGAAGGTCTAGAGAGTTAACTTTCAATTGTTTGCTTTCTTAGACTAATTTAAAACATATCTATTGTGTAAAATGATAGTATTTTTTAATAGTTATTCTAACAAACTATGTATTTCTTTAAAAATATATATTAAATGTTTTATATTATTTCCTTACATAACACTTTTAGGATATGAATTAACATTTACCTCTTGATAAATCATTGGTCAATATCTTGTTTAAGAATTTCAAATTTTCATTTATACATTAAAAATTAGTGGGCTAATTTTAGTAGACAAATTAAAATGAAATAAAATATAAGATATGAGTTCTTCTCGATATACGGTGTATTTCATAACAAAATAGGTCGGGTTATCAATGAGCAAGTGAAACTATTTGGGCTAACCCAATATAGGTCAAGGCAAAATTTTGGTCAATAGACTGAAGAATTGGGTTAGGTTAATCTAGTTTAACTACAGAAAATAAATATTCTACTCTAATTCAATCTTTCGTGGATTACAAACTTATGGGCCCAATGAGCCAGCTCGGGAGTCCTTTTTGTTTCAAAGTAAACATTTTTTTTATTGAAAATATTTTTACTCATATTTTGTTAGTTTTGTTCCAAACTAATTTATACCAAATAAATCATTTAAATAAATAAAAATTAAATAGCATACCAAATAAATTTTGGATTGGACTGGATTAGATCAAGATTAAGTTGGACTGAAATATTTTAAACCCAATTCATACTTAATTATAGCGGAAAAATTGGATTATTAGTATATTCGCCTTGACCCTTAGAACACCCCCCCCCCCCCACAAAAAAAAAGGACTTGACCCATTTTAATTGTTCCCGTAACATAACATTCGTGCAATTGTATGAGTGAAACAAAGGAAAATGAAATTCAATTATTATTTTTTATTTGCTAGATAAATGCTACCATAATATATTATTTTAAAGGTTTTCTTTTTCATGCATGATGCTGATGAAATTCATTTAGTAATATTACAATATTTAAGTGATAGTATGAAATTTATTTAATTGAATTTAGCTCAACAGTAATAAAATGAAAATCAATTCTCAAAAATTAGTTAAATGAATATAGTGACAACAACTTTCAATATTTAAAGCTAAATAATCAAGGTAGAGTGTGAAAACTAATTTTTGCCGGGATTGCCTCTATTTTTTTAAAAAAAATATATAAAAATAAAATAAAATTATTTTACAGAAAAATAAAAAATTTATTTGAAAAAAGAGAGATTTGTTCGTGGAAATGGTAGTCTTGCACTATGCAAATTTATACTCTAACATTAAAAATTGATTTTAAGCATGAAAAGAAAAAAACTCAAAACTTTTGGCATTTTATAAAAATTCTAAAGGTACCAATATAAAAATACAAAAGATTAGGTGAAAGGAGTTATATTTTTTCTGGAAAAAAAAAAGTAAAAAAAAATAAAAAAGAAAACAACAAGCTTTAGAGAGAGAAGAAAAATTCTAAGAAGAAAGAAAAATCATCATAAAAAAAGATACGAGAAAACAAGGATAAAAAGCAAAGAATAAGGGTTTATTTGAGTTAGTTTTGATTTTTAATTTTAAAAATTAGATTTTAAAACAATTTTATAAAACTGTTTTTAGAAAAATAAAACAAAATAAATTTTGTTTAATAATTTAGTTTGTAAAACTATTTTTAGTTAGACTTTTGTTAGTTTTAGAAAAAAAATAGAAAAATAAAAACAAAAACACCTAAATAGCAATTCTGTTTTTCAGTTTTAAAAACTAAAGACAAAAATTAATTTTTAAAAATAGTTTTTAAAACTTACATTAACAAGCAAGTTTTTCTATTTTTTAATTTTAAAAATTAAAAACTCTATTTAAAAAGAGAAAACAAACAAGCTCTAAATACTTCGAAAAGGAAGAATACTAAAAAAGAAAAAATGAGATTGAGCATAATCAGAAAAAAGATCAAAGAAAAGAACAAATAAAAGAGAAGCCCAACGAAGAAAAAAGAAACTGCACCATTTCATCTACTTCATTATCTTCGTTTGTCATTCAAATCATAAACTTGTATATTACGGTATTCTTATTTCCTTCCTCATGAATTCACTTTTTATGTCAATGAATAAAATAAAATAGGAACCAAATGATAGAAAGAAAAAAATTTACGATTACTTTGCTACTTTGTTAAGTTTTTTATTTCTTTATAATACATTATTATTATTTTATTAATAAAATGATGAGTGATTTAATTAAAGATGCATTGCACGTCGAGAATGGTAAATTATAGCATGCAATATATAATCACTTTTTGAAATATTATGGCATTGATTTAGATCAATTTCTTTTTTCTTTTTTTTTTTTTAAATTCTCAGGCTCACGTAACCTACTTTGAATAGTGAGTTTGATTGATTGATTTTTTTTAATAAAAAATAAAAAAAATTAAATTTTTCTTTAATTTTTATTTATTTATAACTATCTTTAACCTATTTTACTAAAAACATATTATTATTTTTTTATCTTTTATTTATATCTTCAAATTTATTTTATTTCACCTTATTTTATTTTATATTACATTTGACCTCTATTTTTATCTATAAAATTTATTCTTTCTTCATTAAAAGCAATAAAAAACATGTAGAATAATATAAATGTAATATAAAAATAATTATTGAATTTTTTGCTTGTTTCTATCTCATTTGTTTATTTTTTTAGTTGTTTGTTCTTTAGTATTTTCTTTATTATTTTGTGCAAGTTTAGAATAATGATGTAATTTGATTTTATTTTAATATTTTGTCTCTATTTATTTAATAAATATAATTTTTTTTAAGTGATTATTTTTATTTCATATTAAATAAATAAATAATACAATATATGTATCGATTTCTAATATTAACGTGTAACTACTCTACCGCTATGTATTATAAATTGATAGAACTTTTGTATATCAACGTTATCTTATATTCTATGTAATATAAATCTATCAAATAAAATTTAATCTGTTTATTAAATAATAAATTTTTTTATTAAAATATATTTAACCTTTCATTAAATAAAATTAATTTCATATTTTAAATTTTCTTCTAGTCATATTTCTAATTTTGATAAATTAAATAACTAATCATTTCTTCATTTTAATATACAAATTTTTGTAATATCAACGTGTGATTTATATTGACTTCGATTATTTAATAAATTATGATATTTATGTATAGCTTACGCTATTTTAAATATTCTTTCAACATTAATCATAATCAAAATATAACTTATCGTAAAGTACATGTATAACCGCTTTATTTTAAATCCTAAACATTATAATTTTATGAAAATAATTTTAATTTTAAAATAATTTTTTTACTAAACTTAATTTTAATTAACTAATTTCATAATTTTTAAATAGAAGTACGTTACTTTGAGTTTCCTATTACACTTAGTATACGTAAGAGTGAAAACTGTATGAAAAGTGTACCGTTACGACATAGAAAACTTAACAACCAATAGAAAAAAAAAAGAATGTCCAGTCTTTCATCTAAGATCACTCTAGTATCTATAGAAGCCTTGATTCATGAGGCTTTTAAGAAAATTCCTATGGTGAATTATTTTTCAAACCTTTGATGGAGTGTCAACATTGATTGGGTTGACACTTCAAACCCTTCCTCCCTCTATCCATATTTTTATGATAGAATACAAAGATATGAAAGTTTATCTTGGAACATTAGAGGTGCAAAAAATATGAAGGGAATGAGGTACCTCAAGGAAATGATTATTAAGTTTAATTAGGTGGGATAAACTAAGTTATGAGCTAATTGCTATATTCCACGTTTGGTCTTCTACTCCTGTCAATTTGTTCACTCTAAATGTTGATGGTAGTGTTCTTAATAATTCTGATGTCAATTTGTTCACTCTAAATGTTGATGGTAGTGCTCTTAATAATTCTGATGTTGGTGGTCTCTTTCGAGATTCAACAGGTTCTTGCTTATGTGGTTTGTAGGTTTTATTAACATTGCTGACAATATCAAAGCAAAGTTGTTAGATATGGACTTATCTGAACACTAGTGTTTGGTCATATGATATTGACATGAAGACATATATGCTCTATCATTAGATATGTTATCAAGAGACTAGAGAATTTCTATTATTCAATGCCTCCGTCAAGGTAAATATTTTTGTATAAATTATGTTATTTTAAATTCTTCAATTAAAGTATATAGGGTTAATATTTTTATATTTAAATTATATTTTGCTATTAATTTAAATTTTCTTTTCTTGTTGCAATGATTCGCAATATAATACATGATCATACTCTACCGCAAAAGTCAGATTTTTTCATAATAAGTTTTTAATTTTTTTTTATTTTCTATTTTAAATTAATTCTTTTAACTATGTTTCCTTTTTTTAATCCAAAATAATGTATTTAAATATTTTTCATTTTATTTTAAAATAATTTCTTCAAATATTTTTTCCCTTTTATTTCAAAAACCTATTTCTTTAAATAATTTTTATTTTACTTCAAAATAATTACTTTGAATTCTTTCTCCTTTTTGTTTTAAGTTAATTCTTTTTAATTGTTTTCCTTTTTTATTATAAAATAATTACCTCTAAATCTGTCCATTTTTCCAAAATAATTTCTTCAAATTCTTCTATTTTTATTTCAAAATAATTACTTTGAAATTTTTTAATTGTTTCCAAAATAATTTATTCAGTTTCTTTCCTTTTTCATTCCAAAATAATTAGCACACATACTTTCCCTTTTTTCCCTAAAAAATATTGACCTTGAATCTTTTTTCTTTTTCTTTTTCTTTTTCCAAATCAAAATGAAATTAGTTTTTTAATAATTTCTCTGTTCAATAAAATAAAAAATAGTAACAAAAATAAAAATACTAAATTTCCTTGAGTTCACAAAGATAAAAAAAAATGATAAACATTATATTTTATGGTTCCTCTATGTATAAATTTTCAATATTAATTCTTAATAAGAGTGTTTTTATGAATATTTTTAAACAATATCTTTTTTAAGAAAATTATTAAATGAGAAAATTTTTAGGAACGTATTTTTTTATTATATCTAATAATTTTTCTACATTATGCATTTATTTTTAAATCAATATTTATTTAAATTTTAATTATTTTATAATTTATTTCTGATTTTATTTAATATAATATAATATATATCTGTAACTATAATTATATTTATTATTGTAATTTACTAAATGTTAAAATAGTCATATAATACATTTTAAAAAAATAATTTAATTTAATAATATACGTGTAGTGAATAGGAAAGTTACTGGTTATAATAAATTTGTGTAATTAACGAGGTAAATATTCTTAATAGGACGTTAATGATGGTAATAACTTCGCTAGGTAAATGATCTGTGAACTTAAATTTGATTTTAGAGATCATAATTTTCATAAAAGGTGTTTTCAAAGCTTTTGTTAATCATTTATTATGTTCATTATTAATACGTTACTAAGGATTAAGGAGAGGACCAACAAGAAGTTATCAACCTTGTTTTCAACCTCTTTGGCATTCTTCTCGTGAGAGTTTCTTTCTCATTCATGTTACATACTTTCCCTTTCATATTAAACACCACCACCACCATTTCACCACATCTTGCTTCAACCATGATCAAAGGTAAAGACATTTACGAAGTGTTGGCATCACTTGCGCCCCTCTACGTGGCTTTCATCCTAGCCTATGGCTCAGTACGTTGGTGGAAGATCTTCACTCCAGAACAGTGCTCTGGCATAAACCGCTTTGTGGCAGTGTTTGCAGTTCCTTTCCTTTCTTTCCATTTCATATCATCCAATAACCCTTACACTATGAACTTAAAGTTCATAGCCGCGGATTCTCTTCAAAAAGTTGTGATTTTGGTGGGTCTTTTTCTATGGAACACTTTCACAAAGTGGGGTAGCATTGATTGGACGATCACATTTTTCTCACTTTCCACTTTGCCAAACACACTCATCATGGGGATCCCTCTTTTGAAGGCCATGTATGGAGACTTCACAGCAAGCCTCATGGTCCAAATTGTGGTTTTGCAAAGTCTCATATGGTACACTCTTATGTTGTTCATGTTTGAATATAGAGGGGCTAAGCAACTTCTTTTTGAACAATTCCCTGAGAGTGCAGGGGCCATAACCTCCCTAAGGGTTGATTCAAATGTTAGTTCACTCAATGATAAGGAATCTTTGCAAGCTGATGCAGAGATTGTTGAAAATGGGAATCTTCATGTGGTGGTGAGGAGTTTGTCACGTTCTACATCTATGCTTCCTTCATTCAATAAGTCCCATTCAATTTCAACACCTAGATCATCAAACCTTTCTGGGGTTGAGATTTATCCGGTTCAGTCATATAAAGAACCAAGGCAAAGAGCTTCAAGTTATAGTGACACAAATTTCCACACATCTAGTCTCAAAAGGGTTAGTTTTGAAGAGGAGATGCTGAAAATGAATAAGAACAAATTTTGGAGGAGCAAGAGTTGTAGTGATGAGGTTTTTAATGGGGGTTTGGTTTCTAACCCGTTCTTAAAGCCAATGTTTCCTGGGTCAAACAGTTTTGGTCAAAGAAATAAAGATATGAGTGGTGGCAGTGGCGGTGCAAGTAACAAGGAGTTGCGCATGTTTGTGTGGAGCTCAAGTGCATCACCAAATTCTGATGTTAGACATGCAGTGAATAGAGTTGCTTCTGCTAACTTTGGGTCCATTGAACTTTCTAAGGCTCTTGGTATTCCACAAGAAACTAATGCCTCCAAAGGTAATTACCCTCACAATTGATTACATGTGACGCACTCACCGAATGGATATTTTTCTGCCTGTGAATCATAGTTATTGTATGTAGCCATTTCTATTAACACATCTTTTAGTATATTTTTAATTAGTAGTTAAAATTTATTAAGAATTACAAAATTATAAGTGATAATCAATAAATTTAAAGTGAAATTTATATTTTTTTAATAAATTTTAGTCAACAACTAATAATATTTTTTTCATGCATTTCACACATTTGTATACTAGCAGTCTCCCCTGGAATGAGGTTTGTTTGTTTATATATATATATATATATATAAGAAACAATTATCACTCTTTTTATTGAAAATATAAAAAATAAGTTCATTTTTAGATGTATTAATTGATAATTTTTTATACTCTTAATTGTGAAAATTAAATTAATAAGACACTCATTTATTACCCATATATGTGGATACATGCATTTATTTAATACATAAATTATAAATTTGACTATTTATTATTATGAGTATACACTATAAATTTATAATATATAATTATTTTTTAATTAATCTTAATGAATTAGTTATTTATATTTTATTAATAGGATTGGAAGGAATAGTAATTTTTCTCAATAGTTTTCATTTGAAAACAGTGTCGAAATAAATTTTAATAAAAAAAAAATTATGATTGCAATTTCGTTACAACTAATGCAATTCATCACAACTGTGATAAGCGCCATTCGTAATTGTAAATTGTAACCTGATAGAATTTGTAATTTAGGCGTAGGATTGGTTTAACTGTTACCTAGAAAAATAATTGTGTATTTTTTTCAAAAATTTTTCAGAAGAATTTAAATCTTTTTAAATTATTAAGTATTGTATCATATAGTCATGTCAGAAAACAAGAAAAAATATATAATTTTTATTAAAGAGTGACTCGTTATAATTAGTTGAAGCACCTACTACTTAGATTTAAGAAAAACTGTCTTTTTCATTTTTCCATGACCACGTTATATTATTTTATAAGATGAAAAAAAATTCAAATTTCAGAGAAAAAAAAACTAACAAAATAAGCAAATATTTATTATTTTACTATAGTTTGTTGAATGAAACACTCGATAAAAGCATGAATTGATTTAAACTCTCTCATTTGCATGCAGCTGTGCATGAATTGATTGGCGTGAGTCGTAGTCCTGATGAAAACAGAGAGAGGAAGCTTGACGTAGAGGAAAGAATAACGGGTAGCCGGAAGGAGTTGAACACTGAAGAAGGCAATGCAAACAGAAAACAGCAAATGCCAAGTGCTATTGTGATGACAAAGCTCATTATCATCATGGTTTGGAGAAATCTCATAAGAAATCCCAATACATACGCAAATGTTTTGGGTCTCGTTTGGTCTCTCGTGTCATTTAAGTATATTACCAATCTCTTTGCCTCCATGTCTTTCAATGTTGATGCCCATCAATAGAAAAACACCCCCCGAAACTTTAATGTTATGATCTTCTTTTCTTTTTTATTTTTGGGGTTTCTCTTACAATTACCATTAACCAATCATTGCTTGGGTGCATGCAGGTGGAACATCCAATTGCCGTCTATTGTCAAAGGTTCCATTTCCATAATGTCTAATACTGGGCTGGGAATGGCCATGTTTAGTCTAGGTATTGGCCTCTCAACTTTTGTTTTTGTTTTACTAAAATGTATTTTTAGTGTTTGTTATATTTAAAACAGATATTTAAAATTTAATCATGAGTGTTTGTTGCATTTTAATTTCTCCTATTAAAATACTAATAATAAAAATTATTTTTAAAGTTTTTTTAATTTTTTAATCTTATTATAAATATAAACTAAAGTATATATACAAAATATTTATAGAAAAATTAAAACATAGCTTTTTGTAAATACAAAAGTTAATTTATAATATACGTGCTTACTCTACAAAGTACAAACACATTATATTTTGATGTGTTGGAACGGTCATACTTAAACAAATATCTAGAAGCCTATGTGCATATTATATCCCACTTTAAAAAAATGTTATTTATAGAGGATTTAACATAATGAATATTTTATTATATTAAATAACAAAAAAAATAAATTATCAAAATTTTAAATTTTAAATTAATATTGAATTAAAAATAAATACACAATGACAAAAAAATCATAAAAAAAGAATTAATATTTATAATTTGTATATAAAGACCGATAATTTAATCAAAATTATATTAGTATATGCTATTTTAGTATTTGTTAAAAAAATTTAATCCATTTTATGTAATTACTATAGGATTTTGTTAACTCTAGTCATTAGGGTTGAGTTTTAAGTATTCATAAATAATTTTTTTTAAAAAAATACACATATTAATTACAATAAATACTTTTTTAATAAAATTTTATTATTATTGATTGTTGTTTAAGTTGGAGGTTAACAAAATTCATTATTATTCCTGCGTATATATTTGAATCGTGTTATGTGTCCCTACTTAACAGCGTTTACTTAAACAGGACTGTTCATGGCATTACAACCTAAGTTCATTACTTGCGGAAAAACTCGCGCTGCGATTTCGATGGGAATTAGATTCTTGATTGGTCCCGCAGTGATAGCTGCAACTTCCAAAGTGATGAGTATCCATGGAGTTCTTTTACAGGTTGCAATTGTTCAGGTGAGATGAAACCCAATTCTGAATTCTTCAAATTAATCAAATTGTAAGGTATTAAAATTATGGGTCTTGCTGCATGTGCAACGTGGGACCAACAATTAAAGAATCGAAAGTGAAAAATTGATTTAGAAAAACATATTTTACGTAATTTTTTTAATTTTAATTCCTTAATCAATGTCTTTAAAACATACTACAGCTGTTCGTGACACCATGTTTCAATTTTGTAGGCTGCTCTTCCCGAGGGTATCGTTCCATTTGTATTCGCCAAGGAGTACAATCTACACGCAGACATACTCAGCACTGCGTAAGTGTGTGCATGTTATAAATATCTATTATCTGTTCGAAAAATATATTAAAATGCATTTTGTGACTTGTGAACTTAACCCATGAACATAAATTCTAAAAGGAATTCACAAATTTTGCAGGGTTATCTTTGGAATGATAATGGCATTGCCCGTAACAATAACCTACTACGCGCTTCTTGGACTCTGATATGTAAACTGGTTAAGAAAATACAGTAAGTATATAGTGCACTAGATGGATCATGGATGGTGTAGCATATGAAGTTGGGTCATTGTCATATTATCAAAATGAGACAGACAGATCTTATATGTTGCTTCAGCTGTGTATAATCAAAATTTAAATATAAAATCGTTTAATTTTGGTAATTCATCGTGTAAGCTTTATTATATAACTCACCCACATGTATAAAGTAGGTTTGACAATTGCATTATATCCTGTGCAGGGGTGGGGGTGTTAGCCATTTTTTCAAATAGGCTAAGCACAAAAATAAAATCGTAAAAGCAATTTTTTATTGTATCAAAATGTTAAGGAAAAGTGAAATAGAAAACGGAAAAAAATTAAACTTTCTTTTAAATTTTTTTATAAATAATAGTTATTTTGAGTAAACTTCTTAACAAGTATTTATAGAAACATAATAAAATACCTGTTTTTATATCTTTCCTATATTTAGTCTTACGTATTGGACCGGACATTGCTTTCTTTTTTTGTTGCCTTTTCTTCACTCAAATTATAGAAAATAAAAAAAAGAAACTAAATTATTATAAAATAAAAGTGATCATATACTAACTGGAAAATGTTGGTCATAAGGTTTTTTGTGTGGTTCTCATTTTATTCTTTTTTTGGTTGAACGTCATAAGGTGAGTTTGTTACCTAGTCTTCTGTGGGCTGCACGCTGAACAGGCCAACCCAAACATCACTTTTCTTTTTCAAAGGTACCAATATCGTGGTTTTCTTGAATCTTATTATAGATATGAAATAAATATTTTTTTTTACAAAAAAATTACCGGTTTTTAAATATAAATTGCTAGTTTTGTAACAAAGAAAAGGCTTATCCCGAATAAATAAAAAATAAATCATTATTAAAAGAAATAAAAATTTAGTCAACAGGCTGGTCCAATCCACTGTAGACTGATTTGCACCAAGCAAATTCAAGCCACGACCCAAGAAATTTAGGCTAAGGTAGGTTGGGTCGAATTTAAAGTGGTTTAAACTTTTCAAACCCTATTGACACTTTGTACTAAGTTAAACCAATAGCACCATTAAGCACAACCCATTTTGACAACTTTCTATTACACGCATCTCCATTAAAGATTTCCCGACTCACGACAATATATATACACACACACAAATTCTCTATTAAAGATTTTATTTAGTAAATATTAAAGTATTAATATAGATATTTGTGAAGTTATGTTAATTATATGATACTATGACATGTTAAACAAATGAAGGAAACATATTAAAAGTTATTTGACGTTAAACGTGTTAAAAACCAAAAAAATAAAAAATAAAATTGGACAAGTTAAACATATTTTAAACTTATTTCAAGTGTATATAGATTTCATTTTGATTAAATTTGATTAGCATATTTTAAACCTATTTTAACCCAAAAATCAGTTGAAGTGCATTCATCACAATTAAGTATTTACTGTAAGCAGATGTGAATATCTAATTTTAATCGGGTTTACTTTTAATTATTTATAAGTTTTATTTTATTTATTCATTCATTTATTTTATACGCTTCATGTACAGAATGAGAAGAATACCAATGTGATAGACCTAAGTAACTATTCACTTTTATGTAGATTATACAAGTTCATTGCTCTTTTTTTTTTTTTTTTGCCTTAGGGTCTTTGATTTTATCTTTCTTGGTTGTGTATCATCGTTGTTTTGATTACTAGTGATTTTATGCATTGACGTACATATACATTACTCACACACAAAACATGAGAGCACATTTCAATCAAACAAAGGCTGAGAAATGATTTACATCTTGAAATATATTAATGAATTAATCAACTCATTTGATTTTAAACCGCTTCTAGGTGTGAAAACTTTCTAACTGTAAGCACACAGGTCTACAATCCACTCTTATTTATCTGACTTCAAAAGCAGCATACAAAGTCATTACTCCAACTTCAACTCTTTACTTGGGGGGTGGCCCTCGTGGAACAATGAAATCTGCCAAAACAATCACAAATTTATTAGTCATCATTATATGTTATGCAATATTGCAAATAGCAGTAGTAAAGGGGAAAGTTGTGAATGTAATTAAGACTTTCTTTCTTACTTCCACATTTGGAGGCAGGAGTGAGAGGTCTGCCACAATAGTTCATGCAGTGCAACACTTTCTTCCAATTAAGCAGATCTGCTATGGTATATCCAGGCGGGTAAACTGTTTATAAGGCAAGAAATTTCAACTAATAATTAGTAAGGCCCGGTTATTAATAGATTTTTTTGGTAAAGCAAATTTTTGAGCTTTATAAATTCAGTATTAAATGAAAGTGCTCATTTATCATTGTATTAAAAGTATAAAAATGTATTAAATACTTTCTTTATAAAGTAAGCGAATTTATAATTATTCTAAAATTTATCTTCCTTTAGCAGCATACAGTGACGTTGATCAAAATAGAAAAATGCTTTTCAAAATAAATCAAAAGTTGGCTTTTTAGGTAAATGAAATAAAGTATATGTGCACACAAAATAAATTAATTATGCATTACACTTAAGATAAAGAAAGGGTTCTTAATTAGTTGCAAATAATGACAAACTAAATCCAATGAAATATGTATTTTTATATTATTTTTAGTTAAAATTAAATTTTTTCTAGCTTTCATCAATAACACATACAATATGAAGAATACGTTTTATTTTTATTAAGAAAAATACTTATCAAATCCAAATATACGCTTAAGTTTTATGCTAATGAATAATCAATCATTAGGGTTATAAATTATTTTCGTATGGAGTTAAATTATAAAACCATATCAATATATTCTCAAGTAGTTAAATTGCAAACCTGTTTGGGAATGTCTATTATTATCCTTATGTGTCTATTTTTCTTCTTATTTAAGAAAAAAATATTTAAAGTACCCTTACTTGATTAACAAAAACAAAAATTACCTAAGTAAAAGTAATAATTGACATTCTGAAGTGACAATAAATACCCTTCAAATCTATTTTTACTTAGTCTCTCCGTTTTAGAAAATTAGTATAAGAAATAATTTTTTACCTTTTTATATAATTGTTTTAAGAAATAAAAAATAAAATTTTATTAAAAGTAATAATAGAAAATATTTTCTTCAACCAAACTCTTAAATTATTATATATTAAAACAAATATTTTCCTTTTCGTAATATCACTGTCGTTGGCCAACACTGATATAAATTTATGATAAAACGAAAATACATTTTAATCTGGCCTTTTCGATTTTATATTTGCTAACACGATGTTACAACTTAAATCCTAGATTGCTTTTCAGATATATTTTGAGATGTTATGTCGGCAACTTTAAAATTTTTTTCTCTGTGCTTCTAAAGACTGGCAAATTAAAAGGGTACAAAAAGAAACCACAAATTGATATAATTGCATGTCCACATCAGAAACATAATCACTTGAACCACAACAAAAATTACTTACTAACAATTGCACACATATGCTTGCTATCTTCTTTCTATATAGTTGAAGTGCTCATAGTTCATGAAAAGATATAGCAACCACATACATTGTAATGGTACACCAAAAACGAGGAACAGATTAAGAATCAAAGAAAGAGTATTGAGGAAGTAGCAACATACCCAATTTCCGACCAAGATTACGGCAGCAACATGGTATGTTGGCATTTTTTATGACTTTACAGCACCGATCGTTGGGGTTTATCAAAGTTGAAGGTTCACCCTTGTTCATGTAATACATGCACTCTATTTCAAAGCCACGCAGGTCCACATCACAATCCTCTCCGGCCACCGTTGGTAACAATTTTTGGTCATGGCAAAGAGATAACAAACAGATTGAGAGGAATAGCAACCCAATGGTTTTGATATCAAAACCCATCCTTTCTGTGTCTTGATTTGTTTTGTTTCCCTTTTTCACTCTTTTGCTCTGATTGGGTTCATATGTGGTTTTGGGATTCTTAACCCTTTATAGAGAGGTTATGGAGGAGGCTCTTAATGTGTGATAAACGCGTAATTAATGTGTAACGCCACAGGATTTAATCATAATCATAATGACACGGGATGTTATACGATCAATGAAAGAACAAATTTAATTTAATTTTAAATTTGAATAAATATTAAAAAAGAAAATTCAAATTTGAATTTTAAATTTTTGCAAAAACAAAAATTACTTTTTGAAATCAAATCTTAACTCTAAGAAGGAGTACATAATAAAGTTGTGTAAATTTTTAACATGTAAAACAAAAAAAAGTAATATACATGTCGCATTCTTGCGAATTAAAAAGTCATGTGTTATATTCATGTTGAGACTCCTTTCCATGCGATCTTTTGTTCAACACTTTTCAAATACCATTATATTCATTTATTTTAGCATTTTATTTTCAAATCATGTTATTTTGATAAATAATTTTTAAAATATTATTTAAAAATATATTATATAAATATTTTTAAATTTCATAAATTTAATAATTTTAAAAATAATAAATATTATAATTATTAATCATACGTATTATTTTTTCAAAAAAGTTATAAATTATATTTTTAAGTTATATAAATATTTTCAAAATTATAATAAATTAATTAGTAGCTCTTGCAATGTAAATATGTTTTATTTTTAAATAAATATATACCGTAAATAATAAAAATAAAATTATATATTTTAAAATAATTATATATATAATAATATTATTTTAAATAATTATTTTTAAAATTTTTTTAACTTAACTTTGTAATCATAAATAGGATATATCAAATAAAAAATTTAATAAAATTATAATAAATTTAAAATAACATTTTTGTCATATAAAGCTATTTTTTAATTAAATGTTAATAGTCAATATATATTAATAATTATAAATTTAAGAGACAACTTTTAATTGTAAAATATAAATAAAAAATAATGATCATTTACTTAAATACAATAAAAGAGTAAACTCCAAAATTAATCTTGAGATTTTAAAATGAACTCATTAATCTTTGCACTAATCTGACTCATGTTTGTCACCGCACAAGTAATACAGCATGTTAATATGAATACACAGTTAAAAAAATAAAAAGCTCTTTGTAAGTTTTGAAACAAAATATATGTTATTAATTGAATAACACTATTAATTGAATATATTATTACTATATTATAATGAATATTTTAATACATTATAATAACATAGAAATAATGAAAATTTAATTATCATTTAAACACAATATTTTATATAATTATATGAATCTATTTATTTATTTATTTGTTTATATGTCTATATAAAATTGATTGTAACCTATTGTTGAATGTCTTATTTATTTATATTAAAATAATATTATAGCTATTAAATGGCATATGTAATTATTATATTTTAATGTGTGAGTTAAAAAAAATATAATAATCAATGAATTTAAAGATTTTTTTTTATGTTTAATATTTCACGACTTTTCGACAAATGATATGGCCCGTTAATTTTTTGAAACCCAATAAAATGATAATTTTTGTGTAAAATATAATGAATATTTTAAGTAACCCAAAAAATTAAAAATATTTTTCACAAACTTAATGATATAATCAAATATATATCTATTTTAAAAATAAATATTGACACCAAAACGGTTTATTACATAAATTATTAGACAGTATTTCTAAAATAATTTTTAAAAAATATTACTTCATAAACTTTAATTTAAATATATTGAAAATGTAAAAACAAATTACATTGTCATTTAATATATATATATATATATATATATATATATATATATATATTAGATTTATTGGAAAATCAACACTAAACCTAATAAATTGTTTGTTGAGTTCGTTTCCTTGACCAAGTCCACTGATTCCATCTTACAGATGACACACTCATTTATGATGTTTGTTTTTGTATATTTTTATAAGAACATCAAGTGACACGTTACAGAAGGGAGGGACCAACGACTAAGATTTCAACATTAATTTCAACCTTTTTGGCATCCTTCTTATGAGAGTACTTTCCTTTTTCATTCATCTTGCATATCTTCTTTTCCAGATTAAACACCACCACCATCATTTCACAACCTCTTGCTTCAACCATGATAAAAGGTAAAGATATTTACGAAGTGTTAGCAACACTTGTGCCCCTCTATGTGGCTTTCACCTTGGCCTATGGCTCAGTACGTTGGTGGAAGATCTTTACTCCAGAACAGTGCTCTGGCATAAACCGCTTTGTAGCAGTGTTTGCAGTTCCCTTTCTTTCCTTTCATTACATATCATCCAATAACCTTTACACTATGAACTTCAGGTTCGTAGCCGCGGATACTCTTCAAAAAGTTGGGATTTTGGTGGGTCTTTTTCTATGGAACACTTTCACAAAGTGGGGTAGCATTGATTGGACCATCACATTCTTCTCACTTTCCACTTTGCCAAACACACTCATCATGGGGATCCCTCTTTTGAAGGCCATGTATGGAGACTTCACAGCAAGCCTCATGGTCCAAATTGTGGTTTTGCAAAGTGGTGTCTGGTCCACTTTTTTGTTGTTCATGTTTGAATATAGAGCTGCTAAGAAACTCATTTTAGAACAATTCCCTGAGAGTGCAGGGGCCATAACTTCCCTAAGGGTTGATTCAAATGTTAGTTCTCTCAATGGTAAGGAACCATTGCAAGCTGATGCAGAGATTGTTGAAAATGGGAATCTTCATGTGGTGGTGAGGAATTTGTCACGTTCTATGTCCATGTTTTCTTCATTTAACAAGTCCCATTCAATTTCAACACCAAGAGCATCAAATCTAACTGGGGTTGAGATTTATTCGGCTCAGTCATGTAGAGAACCAACGCTAAGAGCATCAAGTTTTAGTGGCACAAATTTCAATACAACTAGTCTCAAAAGTGTTGGTTTTGAAGAAGAGAAGTTGAAGATGGATAGGAACAAATTTTGGAGGAGCAAGAGTTGTAGTAACGAGGTTTATAAGGGGGGTTTGGTTTCTCACCCATCTTTAAAGCCAATGTTTCCTGGGTCATACAGTGTTGGGCAAAGTAGTGAAGATATGAGGGGTGGTGCAACTAACAAGGAATTGCACATGTTTGCGTGGAGCTTAATTAATGCATCACCAAATTCCGATGTTCAACATGCAGCGAATGGAGTTTCTTCTGCTAACTTTGGTACCATTGAACCTTCCAAGGCTGTTGATGCTCCCCAAGAACCTGATTCCTCCAAAGGTAAATTAATCTCACCATTTGTTTGGCCCGCGAATAAAGATCCTGACACATTTTATATTATTTTTACGAGCACGTATATCAAATCTTAAATAAGTAGATATATTATTTAAAATTTATATTTTTTATATTTTTAAATAAAAATATTTATTAATTTTATTTTTTATTAAATTTTATATATTTGATTCACTTAATAAATTTTTTTAAATCAACGGTTATATATATATATAACACTAGTAACAATACATGAGTCACAGAAAATTTTAGTTATATTTGCTGTTTTTAGAATAAAAGTATTATTACTAGAAAAATAACTTATTCTTATTAAATTATAAATTATTGTTTGACAAACATTTTTTAAAAAACTAAATTAATCATTTAGTTGAATAAGATATATAAGTTAAAAGAATATTTCCTTCGTTTTTTTTAATCGGTCACTGTTTTTTTACAAAAATTATCTATCACTTTAAAAATTCAAGAAAACATTTATTATTTTTCTTTTCTTATTATACCCTTTTCCTTTATAATTAATTAGAGAAAAAATTTTAATTGATTAATAAAAAAGATTAAAATTTAAAATTAAATAATATTTTTATAAACTAGGACATAAATTGATTTTCTTAAACTATGTGAAACAACTTAATTGACAAATCACAAGGACAAGAAAGAGTAAAACTTATTTTTTTATATTTATAAGAAATAATTATTAATATTATTTTGTTCCAGTCATAAAAAATAAATAAATATTTTAAAATGTATTAATTGTTAAACTCCTTTTATACTGTTATTTATTGTAAAATGTATATTAATGAGGTATTCACCATTTACCTGTACAAGTGGATACATTTATTTATTGTAAGATTTGTAAAATTATCACATTATAATATATTTTAATAAATAAAAAATCAACTAAATTTAACTATTTTTATTAATTTGTTTAATTTAATTAAAAGATGAGAGAGAGTATTTGAATACTAACTAGCTCTTCCAATCAGGCTGTTTGTTCTTCTCATATTAGCATTAAAAGTTACTAGCTAATGATTTAAATTTCTATGCTAAATATAGAAACAATTTAGGATCTTAACAGTGGAAATTAAATTTTGGCAACTATTTTCAAAAAGATTTCGATTTCTCTTTTGAAAGTTGTATGAATTTTTTAAATCATATCTTGAAAAAAAGTAATTAAAAATAAATTTAGAATTAAATAAAGATATTTTAAAGAAAATTTTTATTAAATAGTGAAAAATCAGTTAAGTCTTGCTTGATTTTGGACTATCATATCTTAATTTAAATTTTCTTATATATTGGAGAACAAAAAGTACTAATAAATTAATCTCATTAATAATCATATGAAAAAAGTGTTGACATAAATTTAAATAAAAAATTTAAATGTTTTTATATTTTTAAATAACATCTGACATGGTCATTTAACAAATAAAAAAATAATTATTTTTATTAAATATGAGGATCCACTATCATTAGTTGTAATATTTATAGAGTAAATCTAATAAAAATCATATATTTTATATTTTAATATCAACAAAGAAAGAAACTAACAAAAGTATAAGTTGAATGAAACACTACCTTTGAATTGATTTAAACTCTCCCATTTGCATGCAGCTGTGAATGAATTGATTGACAGGAATCCTAGTCCTAATGGAAATAGAGAAAGGAAGCTTGAGATTGAGGAAAGAATGTTGGGGAGCCCGAAGGAAATGAACATTGAAGAAAGCAACGAAAACAAAAAGCAACAAATGCCAAGTGCTATTGTCATGACAAGGCTCATTCTCATCATGGTTTGGAGAAATATCATTAGAAATCCCAATACATACGCAAACGTTTTGGGTCTCGCTTGGTCTCTCATGTCATTCAAGTATTTTATCAACTTCTTTGCTTTGACAAATATATATGTATCAATATATTTGCCTCATTGTCTTTCTATGTTGATGCCCATCAATAGAAAAACACCCCCAAAACTTCAAAATTGTGTTTTTCTTTTATTTTTTTTATTTTTGTGGGTTGTAGTACCATTACCATTTATCAATCGTTGCTTGTGTTCATGCAGGTTGAACATCAAATTGCCGTCTATTGTACAAGGTTCCATTTCAATATTGTCTAATACCGGGTTAGGAATGGCCATGTTCAGCCTAGGTACTAGCCCTCCAACATTTTTTTTTTCTTGTTCTAATAAATATTGTTGATCTTTATTTATGAATTAGTTATACACCTAAAATATTTACGTTTTAGTCCTAAAAAGTTTAGCATAATACGATTTGGACGCGATAATTTATTGTTACTTTTAGAAACAACAGATCATTGAATTGATTTTCAACTTTTAAGCAATTTTAATAACAACGAAAGAAAAATGCAGAAGTCGTCTTATGTGTTCGTGTCGATGTCTCCATTTAACGTGTTTACTTAATAGGACTATTCATGGCTTTACAACCTAAAATCATTACTTGTGGAAAAACTCGGGCTGCAATATCAATGGCAATTAGGTTCTTGATTGGTCCAGGAGTGATGGCTGCAACCTCCAAACTCATGAGTATCCGTGGAGCTCTTTTACAAGTTGCAATTGTTCAGGTGAAATGAAACCCACTTCTGAATTCCTTGAAGTTAATAAAATTATTTGGCCATTATATAGTATATTAAAAGTATACTTAAAAAAAAATATGTAACATTATACATAATAAAAAATTATGTATTACACCGTAATGTTAAAAAATAGATATACACCATAGCAGGCATACTCTAATGACAGCATGTTTCAATTTTGTAGGCTGCTCTTCCTGAGGGTGTGGTTCCCTTTGTATTCGCCAAGGAGTATAATCTCCACGCAGACATACTCAGCACTGCGTAAGTGTGTGCATGTTATAGATATCTATTATCTGTTCGAAAAATATATTAAAATGCATTTTGTGACGTGTGAACTTAACCCATGAACATAAATTCTAAAAGGAATTCACAAATTTTGCAGGGTTATCTTTGGAATGATTATTGCATTGCCCGTAACAATAATCTACTACGTGCTTCTTGGACTCTGATATGTAACCTGGTCAAGAAAATACACCGAGTATATACTGCAGTGGAACATCCACTAGATAGATCATGGATGGTGTGTAGCATATTATCAAAATGAGAGCAAGAGCTTACCAATAACTTACATATTTTCATATACATTTTAAGCACAAAAATAAAATCGTAACGTTTTTTTTTTTTTGTTATTTTATAAAAATTTTAATGATAAGTGAAATAAAAAAGATATGTCTTTCCTATATTTTCAAAATTATGAATATTTCCCTTATTCAGAATATTTATCTCAAATATTTGTCCATCTATAATTTGCAGAGTTTTTGAATATTTATTACAAATAAATAAAAATGAATTATTATTAAAAAAATATAGTCAATAAGCTGGCCCAACCCATTGTAGACTAATTTGCATCAAGCCTTTTAAAATTAAGGCTAGCTATTTTTTTATTTATCACACAGGCAAGGGTAGGTTGGGTCCAAATTAAAGGGTGTTAAAAATTTTTCTAAACCTTCAACGAGTCCGTTTCTTAGACTCGACCAAAAAGAAAGATTTTATTTAATAAAGATTAAAGTGTTAATACAGACACTGTAAATTTATGTTAATAATATGATTCTATGACATTTTAAACAAATGAATGCAACATTTTAAAAGTTAATAAATATTAAACACGTTAAAAACCAAAATTTTGGACAAAATATATTTTAAAACTAGTTCAAGTGTATATAGATTTGAGTCTTATTAAAATTTGAATCGTATATTGACACAGATGAGATACCTAATCACTTAATGAACTAATTAGTAACTTTTCTGGCGTTGTAAACTAATGAGTAATCAGTTAAATAAGATATATTTAAGTTCATCCTATAAATTCCTAGAAATTATAACTATACAATTTTTACAAGTCTATATTCGAAAGTCTTAAAGACCATGCAAGTACCATTTTAACAACTTTAAAATTAAAGTAAGCAATACAATTCTGTATTAAGCAATGCTACTATACACTATTGCTGATTTATTTTCCAAAGAGTTAATTTAGTTATCTTGCAAAAATGTTATCTTTATAATTACCATAACTTACTCTAACTTTTAAAGAATAGACAAAAATAGATAACGTTAAAAGTGCATTGTGCATTTCTCATCCCATTCGAATGCTTTAATAATTTATCGTGTTTTACTTTTTATTGTATCTATAAACTTGAAAAACTATTTTATGTCTTTTCTAGATTAACTATTGTAATTCTTCTAATATAATAATATTTAAAAATTATAAAGTATTAACATTTTTTAAAATAAATTACTGATTCTATTATTTATTAGTATAAAATTAAGTGACGATTATTATACGTATCTCAATTACAAAGAATACAATAAATTTTATCTTACGTGTTTTAAAATTGTTAATCTTGTTTTAAGCTTCTTGCTATTTAAATCTTCTGTTAGACTCACGTGTTCAAATAAAGTATTAGAGGAATCAAATCATAGCTTAGCGCTGAAATCCATTGAAGGGATATTGTTAAGGCGTCACAGGTCAGAAAAATAGGAAAGCACGTTTCTGTTACCGCAAAATATATAAAGGAAAGCACGTCACAGCAATTCATCAAACGAGACTTCAAGAAACATTATTCGATTTTTTTTTTCCATGAATGACCCAACTGATTTTCTATATATTAGCTTAGTATGTATTTAATTCAGCTTATTTTTTAAAAAATAATTATTGAGTTTTGTCAACTTGTTAACTTCAGAATTGAAAATTAGCAATAATTTCGTCTGAATTAAACTTTACCAAACATGTTATTAGTCCCCAACCCAAATCACGCCAATCATACTAGTTATCTAGACCTAGTTTTTTTGTTTTTTTCAAATGCTAACTCATGCCTTAACTGATTTACGAATCAAAAGTAAAAAATAACATATTACTAGTACACCTCTATTGTGATTCCCAATATATTTCCAACATGATTTTCAAGAAAAATTTTATATTATTGATTCTTTAATTAATGCCATTAGACCATTGGATATATATATATATATATATTAGTTTCAATAGTTTCAGATAACTAAATTTAACCAACCTAGGTTGGTGAACACGTATTGTATGTATCGGATTCTTAAAATATGGTAGTTGTAAAAGCTCCATTATGCAGCAAATCGTGATGGCCACAACAGCCCTAAAGCAATTTTGTTTTCTGCTACAACAAAAAGCAGTAGCTCCTGTAAAAGCCAAAGAAAAAACAAATTCTAGAGCGGAATCCACCTATTCATTCATTCATATACAGATGGTGTTCCAAGTTTCTAAAGAGCAGTAGCTGCCATGGGGATAGAACCATGTACTGTGGTAGATCTGTTGATCATGTATTATAGTGGACACATCACTCACTATGAGCACCCAAAATGGTTAGATCAGAATGTAGAAACAAGAGAAAGAACTAAAAATGCTTGGTTAATGAGCCATAACACTGCACGTAAAGCAGAGTCAGGCATTTAGTTAGACAGATTCTGCCCCATAATGTCCATCATGAGTGCTGCCGTTTTCTTTGCCAAGTTTAGATTTTGGTAAAGTTGAAGCCTGTCGAGGAGATAGCTTGTTTGATTGCGGCTTTAGATTAAGGTAAGTGTAAACAGACATACCCGCAATAGCTGTAAATGCGCCACAGATACTGATTTTGCCAGGATTCGATCCAAAGAGATAAAAGTTTCCTAGAAGGAGGACACATGTCTTAAACTGTCCAAGGACAACATGCGAGATGGCAGATGTAGCACTGTAAATTGCAAGGTAAGGGAGAGAAGGAATAAAAAAGACAACCCTTGAAACATAAGTAAACTACAATGTATTCAGCCAAAGAAAAGCATGATACGATAATGTTCTGAATGTTACATAGAAACAGCATCCAAAACATAACACTTGAGTACACGATGAAGGACTTGAATAAATTTGCAATGCCAAAATTCTTTAGTAAATATCAATAGAAATATTGTCATACTTAAAATATGTTTTTACTAGCTTTTGAGACTCAATTCTTGTGCTGTGTACTTGGCCAAAGACTTCAATGTTAGTAACTTGGTTGTAGCACATGATCATGCAACGTCAGTTGGTACAAACTTAGTTGAAAGTATATGGGCCATCGCTATTTTTAATACTTATCAGGTTGTAAGAACACTGCATTGAAAACGTTGCTATTCAGGGGGATACTAAAATATAAAAATTCCAAAAAAATTTTTGCTCACTGGGATCTTTAGATGTTTCAACAAATTTAAAAGAACCTGTAACTTGGAAGATGCTCCCTAGATAAAACTGAATAAATATAAACAACAGTTGAAAAGAGCAATTAACATGTAGAACCATAAGCCATGACAAATTAAAGAATGTTTAAATAGTTAATGGAACTACAGAAGTGATCTATAACCCATCATAATGGTGATTGATTCAACTTCCAACTGAAGGTGAAATGAGACTACTTTCACAAGGACCCAAGAAATGAAAAAAATAAGAGAAGAAACGAAGGTTGTATCAAATGCATCTGAAGGTTTCTTGGTCCAACTCTTTCAACTTAATCAATAAAGCAAATTAATTTCACCCAACCCCTCACCCCAAAAGAAAAGGTTAATTTCTCTTCCATGATGCTTCAAATATAACTAGAGAGAAAAACACAAGGTGTCAGCAATAATGTTCCTTTGGATATAATATAGAACAGGAGCAGCCACTATCGGTTTGGTCACTTGGGAGGTCAGCCCATTCTTAAATCAACACAAACTTCAACAATGTGTTTCACATGCCCAGTAAAATGATCATCAACAATTAGGATGATTATAAAATCAACAGAGTAGTTATATGCATTCTACAAGAAATTGAAGTACTTTTTCCAAGACAAAATTATTCAACAACTAGAAATCTCACTTACCCCAGTGCTAAAGCACCAGACCACTGAAGCAAGAATCCAAGAATAGCTGATGCAAAAATCACTAAACTGTTGCTGAAGTTCCAATCGAAGGAGAGTACACCCGGAGGGTCTAAGCAGGGTAACATAGCAGCTAAGAAAATCAAAGTTATAGGTGTGGTTTTCCACATTAGCCTGTTGGTCAATCCACAAATTAGAAAAGATAGAAGAAGAAATTCTCCAATACAAATCAGTACCAAGAATTGGGAAGGGAAATAAAGGTGGAAAATTATAAAGATGTAACAAATTGCTCACGACAAAGCTGTCCAGTTCTCTTGCTGCTGCAGTCTAGACCACAAGATTTTGTTTACAGCACTGGGAACAATCCACGCCAATGCTACACAAGCACCAAATACATGGAACTGTAGATCAGTCACAGTTGCCACAGCAACACCAATAGACACCACTGTTAACGCTAATGCCTGTAAAGTTTCAGATTTGCTGGTAAGCATTTAAACCTAAAAGTAGATAATCACAAAGAAATAAAAGCCATGTCAATTGACACCCGTCTCCTAGTTTCATGAACAATAAATCACAAAAGTTCCTAGAGAAAAGTAAGGTGAGACTTCATTTCAGAATATGACCACACACATCATTTGTAGCCATGTAGGCTAACTAAATTAAACAGAGCATTCAGACAGGATGATGTAGAGATTCCTAAAACAATATAATACAAACTAATACATCACAAACACTATAACTGTGGTTCCAGTGGCTAGACCCCTATTGGCAACCACAATTTTGTGCTGCATCTATAGGACTTCAGAAGTACGTGTAATATCATTTCAAATGTGAAATCACTTTAAATCACTCAAAAGATTTAGTTTTCTTCCACAAACATGCAGGAAAATATTGGGTGTCAAGATAAAGGAGGGTGTTGAACAGACAAATTTGCTTTATAAATTGGTCACACACATTGCCTTGTGTTGAAGGATCACATCAGCAACATGATCCATGTAGTTTTAATGTGCCCCCATATTTCATCTGCATTAACTATATAAAAGCTCTTATTTCTGATAGATCCATATACATTTAAAACTGAAGTTAGTGTATACCTTGGGCAAAGAAACTTTCTTCCTATACCATACAAATTCTGCCAAAACTATTGATGGTGTCACTGCAATCTTTGCCATCTGATAGAAACCAATGCTGAAGATATAGAAATTAAATTAAGAGTATTAAAAAGTATTAATTTTTTTTTAAATGTGAATAGTTGGTTACCTATTATACTTCAAGCTGACATTAGCAAAGCCAGTGGATAAAGACATAACAAATCCAAGAGTAAACAAAGTAGACAATCGAGTTGATTTGGAGGAAGGAGATGCAGGAAGGAAAGAAAACGCTTTTAATACTGCCATTAAGAACCAGCTCACTACATAGTGAATTAGGGTGAGAAATATAGGGAATTTGAATTTAATAGTTTGAAGCACCTAAAACAAAACAAGAAAAAGAAAAACCCAAGAAAGTCAGCAACTAAAACCAAGATACATTGAAATTTCAACCAGAACATAACTTAACCAGAATGAAGAGTAAACAAACCATTTTGTTCATGAAAATAATACCAACTGCAACCAAAAAATTGAAGGAAAGTGCAGCAGCTGGACCACATATGCGCTGCTGTTGACGCTTTGCACCTTCAGCGGAACGGAACTGATTAAAGAGAGAGGCTCTCAAGTCTTCCAAAGTTCTTCCTGCAATGACCAAGAAAAGGTAATAAAATGTGTGGTAAGGGGAAGTTTTCATTATAGATTTACCACAAATGAATAATGAATACTAATTTTCATTATTGAATGAGAAGACAATTTAACTTTGGGCGTGAAAATGAAAGAAACGTAAATCTTAACTATACAACCATAAATAAACGGTTAAAACTAGTTTCTCTCATGAAAGCATGTCCTCACTCATTCGGCTTCATACATAAGGGTGTATCACTCACAATGAAGCTAGATTGTTTGACGTACTTTACCACTGACAGAAACTGCCTCTTAATCCTTATTATAAGCTGCGAAAGCTTAAAAGAAAGAGCATACGCCTAAACTTAAAAACTTCATTATTTCAAAAGCATTGTCCCAAACTAATTCGATATGCCTCTCCACTAAAACAGAAACTACAATTGAATAAGCCAATTATTAGCATAGAATGCACAAAAGCATAATATCACGAGTAAAACTATCAAATCACGAGCCAGACAAATTGTATCCTCATCAATAGACACAAAAGGAAACAATGCAGCAATTAGTAAAAAGAATCAACCATCGAGCAATATCCAGAAGCTCCATTATGCATAGCATATTCACTAATCATTAGCATAGATCATAAACACATGCATAGTTTACCATCCAAGCCCATAACACAAAATGATCAAAATGCACCCGAAAACCAAAGGGCAAGAATGTAAAAAGGCCTTTTTGGAACCTTTTTCGCCAGCATCACTGTCTTTGCGCTTGAGAATCTTTCTGACGTCTTTCCTAATGAAGAACTTAAACATTTTATGATTGAAAAAGGGAGATTTTTGAAGCAAAACCCTAAAGAAGAAGCTAAAGCAAGCAGAGAATAAATAAATGAATGCAGAGTGTAGAGTGAGGAGTGAGGAGTGAGGAGTGAGGAGTGAGGAGTGAGGGTGTGGGTGCAGCAAGAACAGCAGCACTTCCCCTTGTGTCGTGTTTGGTTCAATTCAAAATGCGGAGGCATTGACCGAGAGAGAAAAAAGGTACAAGACAAAATAAAAGTTCTGCTGAAAAGGACACAGACACGTGGCTTTAAGACCGATCATGGCGGAAAAATGGCAGCTGTCGGCAATTACATTTATAACATTAAATAATAATAATAATAATAATAATAATAATAATATATTTTAAATAAATGTGTATATTACCTTATTAATTAATAAATAAATGTTTTACTAAATAAATTTTGTAATAAAGAAAAATATAAAAAATTTCATTTTTATTGTGTGTTCAAGAATATATATTAAGAAGTTAAAATATATTGATCATCTAAAAATTACAAAAACATTCAATTACAGATCTTCATAATAATTAATTTAAGTGTTTAACAATTACAATATCTTTTCACTTACAAGACTTTGTCTTAATTATCCTTGTTATTATTTTATGAATGTGTATTATTAGCAATATTTTAAATATTCTCTTATGAGATGTTACACATCCCATCAGAAAATAGCTTTTAATTTTTTTTGGATACCATCTTATAGATTGTAGAATTTGTAGATACATGTCTTCTTTCTTCTTAATATTTGGTGTATTTTCTCACATGAATCTAGTTTAGGTTGAAGGCTTTACCCTTCTTAAAAAATATCTCTCGTTAAAGTATATTATATACTTCTTGCTCTAAGTTGATGATATGAGGACTCCAAAGAGGGAAATGTCCAAATTACCTTTGGCTATAGTAGAGCATGTGTCAAAGATCAGACAAAGGAGTACAAAAGCATTGTATATTTAAGGAACTTCATTTTTTTGTAGCTCTCCGAGCGTCTCCATAACTCTCTTAGACATTATAGATTCATAAAGATTCTTTACAAATGAAAGTTCTTTATCATTGATCTTTCTATACTTATTTTCTAGTGTTGCTCCAAATTCACTACCTATCCGTTGTGGTTTAACTCCGCTAGCACTTGTTAAAGCATCTTTATTCTCACCTTCAACAAAAATGATAAAATTTTCAAGTCCCTTTTGTTTTCCACGGCCTTTTAGTTAGAGTTTCTTTAACTTTTCTCTTTAATAAAAAATATTCACTAGTAAAAATGTAAAATTAATCCTTGAAATAAGGTTATCTTCGGAATGATGAGTTCAAGATTCAATCTTATACGTAGTTTATTTGTTTTGTGTGAAAATTAAAGAAGGTGCATACTAAATGACCCATAGGAAAAATGTCTCGTAGTTTGAGTATTTTGTCTGTATGTGAAGGGAAAAAAAATAAATCATGGGCCAACAAACACATTTTCTTTGCTCAAGAAACACGAGTAGGTTGAAATTTTGGGATTCCTATCAAACAAGAAGGTATGCTACTCACTTTACCATTTTTTTTCTTTCACTTCTTCAATATGCCAAATAAGTAGTGAAATATATATATTTTTTTCCTCAACCCAAATAAACTTAAAATTATATTATTTTTTCTTTAAATTCCACTATTTTTTCTCTCAAAAATTTTAATTCTAAACAGGGTATTAATCTTGATACTACAAAGTATGGCTAAATAATATTTTCCCTGAGAGTCCTGTCATCAATCTAGTTGGTTATAAATATTGTCTTAAATAATTAAAAATAAAAAAATGAAAATCCACGTAAGGGTGTGGAGTCTCGTTTTTCAAAACAACCAACACGCACATACAGAACAAAAATCAAGTGAGTCAAACTAACGCACTCACACAAAAAACTCTGCTCACTGCTCCGCTCTTCTATCGAGACCCGACCCGCAAAAAATGCGACCCAAATCAGATAACCCGGTTCCCCTGAGCTCCGGCGGCGGCGGCGACGCATCCTCCGCCGCATCGATGGATCCGATCTTCCACATCCTCCGCATCCTCCCCTTCAGCTTCCTCCGTCCCCCTCGGCTCCGGCTGAAGCTACCATCGCTAACCCTCCCCTCTCCCAACGCCGTCTTCGCCCTTCTCCTTCTCACCTACTTCATGGTCATCTCCGGCATTGTGTACGACATCATCGTTGAGCCCCCTGGCATCGGCTCCACTCAGGACCCCTACACCGGCTCCGTACGACCTGTCGTTTTCATGTCAGGGCGCGTCAACGGCCAGTACATCATCGAAGGCCTCTCCTCTGGCTTCATGTTCGTTCTCGGCGGCATCGGGATCATCCTCTTGGATCTCGCGCTCGATCGCAACCGCGCCAAAACCGTAAAGGTCTCTTACGCCTCAGCCGGCGTTTCCTCTGTCGTACTCGCTTACGTCATGAGCATGCTCTTTATCCGCATCAAGATCCCTGCTTATCTTAGATGATTTAATGAACTATCTTCTATTTCAATTTTTCTGGAATTTTGCGTATTTTGTAGTTTGGCTCACTGTACCCGAGGTTGAGGTTTCGATTTCGGATTTTCTGGTTATGAGGATGCTGTTTAGGGTTACTGAATTGGAAGGTCTATAGTAATTGGATCTGATTCGGTGTTATTTATATTATGAGTGCTTTTTGGTTTTATTTTTCGAATGAGATGCTTGTAGTTATAACTGATTTTTCTTGTTTCTCTGATCTGCGGTGATTTGTGTCTGTTTGAATTGTAGTTTTTGTTGATTCTGGATTGAAGCATGTTTGCCATATGATGTTTGGTGAACTGTTGCACTATTTTGCACACACAAACACATGTTGTATTGTGATTTTTTTTCCTTTTATTACTAAGGGAGTTTGCTGTGCAATGTGTCTCGGGATGGAGAGAGATGTTTCTATGGTTACTGCACTGCTGAACTAGGGAGTAGAGGCAATTTCTGGTGGAGAGAAAAAAATGCGTCAGAAAATAAGAATGCAGATTTGTTTATGGGTTGGCTGATTGTGCTGTGTTTCTCTGTTTTGTCTATAATTTTCTTCTTGCTTACTTGTGATATGATCATTTTGCTTTTCTTCTTGCCAAGTTGTGGTATCCGTCTATATCTGTTCAGTTCAAGCTGTTCTACTCTCTTCAAACTGCAATTGCTTCTTTAAACAATTTTGGATTGTGTCGACCATAAATTTGCCATCGCTGCTCAATAGTTAATACAAAATTCCTAGACATAATATTTTCTTCAGGGATGCTTTTGAGTGGGACATTTTTGGCACTTTTAGCTCAAAGTAAAAGTTTTCGCCTATGTCTGGTTTGACGTTTGATGACCATAATACTCATTACTTCTAACGCTCTTGAGAGTAGCTTACACATTTCAAACATATATATGCTTCATTTTCATCTTGCATCCAAACACATGCTTCCTCTAGAGTCTGAGAGCGTTAGCTCAAATATGGCACTAAGGTCCTTTGGGAATTGCTTGATCCTTGGACCAAATCTTGTCAAGGCCACTTTGCCTGTTGTTTAGCTTGGTACACCACCCCTCAACACACACGTGGGCATGCACACAAACACCTGGTCATAGGACTCCTTTGTACCAAGAAAATGTTTTCTTCCACTCCTTTCTTTGTAACATTATGTTAGAATCTGGGTACTGAGGCCGAAATTTATCTGGAATTCATTTCTCTTTATTACCTATGGACTATGATAATCTTTCTTTCCTTATGTATCTTTTGGAGATGTTGCCAAAGGCAGAAAAAATTGCTTGATAATTCCTCTCCTTTTCTTTGACTGATGATTTTGTTTTTCTTGTAATTAGCATAGTTTGTACTGTTTAAAAGAAGTGGGCTTTAATCTCTTGAAATAGAGAAGAATTCATCTGAGAGCCACGCTAATAAGAAGTACAAGACTTCACTATAAATGGGGGATCAATGTCTCATACTCAGGACCTGAGTAAAAAGGGAGCAAGGCTAAATAGATGAAATGTGCAAGTTAGTTACAATTGGGGAGAGTGTGTGTAATGTGTCAAAGTGAGAATATAAGGAGAGATGGGATAGTGAGAGTAGGTGTGTAGTAGTCTGTTTAAATCAGCTTTCTGCTTGGCAGGAGTGCCTAGACGATTCCTCTGCCTGAGGCTCTGGGCTGGTTGGGGTTTATCCCAATCTGAATATTGGCTCTGTAATCCTTCATTTTAGTAAATATAAATTTCTCCTTTTGTTGTATAAATCACAGGGTCCTTACATCCATACCTAGCTGATATTTCTAAAAGCATGAATCCTAAGAGTGGAAGCACGCTTTTTTCTCTAATTTCACATAATCTAGGGAAATCAGTTATCGTAGATCTTTATTAATTTGTTAAGATATAGACCGGAGCTTTAACTCAAGTGGCACCGCCAAGTCCCTTGAAGACTACTTGAGCTCAGATTTAAATCCCACAAAGGCTGATTTGCCTCCTCTTAAGCCTACTATTCTACTCCACATACCATGTCTTAGATCTCCTTTGTAGCCCCAAAAAGGTAAAAAAATGACAAAAGGATTGTTGGTCTTGATTAGCATAGGTCTTCTTTTCCCTCCACCTTACAATACATCCCACATGGTGCAGCCTAGGGAGTGCCTAGCAGGGGGACAGAGTTCTTGTGGTAATAATATACCAAAATGATTATTGTGAGAGTTTGTGATGGAAACAAATCTTTGAATCCATTTATATGCAAGCTGTCAGCCTTGGGAGGTAGATTTTGGTTACATATGCATTATGACCTATGAAGGTCAAATCTTTGGAACTAAACTGTGTGTACTGTATCATTTTGACGTTTCTCTTGCAATCAGTAAATCAATTGTTCTTTACCCTGATATATATATGCAATATGTTTACCTATATTTAAGTTTGGCTTGCTTGCTTTTGTGATTTTCATTGAGAGAGATTTTTTCATAAATCTATACTAAGTAACTCTCTCATGTTTTCATGTAGCACATACTCTTGCTCTTTGATGCTTGATATATGTAGCTCAAGGATCAAATTTCAAGAAACCTGGTTGCATTGTTTTTTTACTGCTGATGATTGGTTTGCTCTGTTTAAGTCTATATCTCTATTTAGAGATTTATTTACTTTAAGCTGCATGCACTGTGCTCATTTGTGCATAATCTAGTCAAAGGTGAAGTTTTAAGAAATGGATATCTGAAATGATGGTTTTGTTTTAAACTCTGCTGTTGTGCGTGCTTTCAGTAGCACCAAGTGCTGAGCCAGTCATCTTACTGCTAGTTGGGAATTAATCCCTTAAACCCCTTTCCCCTGTTTCCCCTGTCTGAGAAATGCAAACATAAATACATCCAAGCCTTTTCCTTGCTAGGTGGAGTTGGTTGTATGGATCATATAATGCCATAAAATTTTCTCATATATTTAAAGTTTAAGATAGATCATTTACTTTAAATCTCTCGTAATGGTTTGACTTGTAGTTTTCCTTGGCCTCCCTGTACATCATTATTGGATTATTTTTCTTTTGAATAATCCTCTTTATTGGTGCTTCTACGGGTTTTCTCTTCAAACAATTTAAGATAGGACTTCCAACAGTTTTCTATAATGAAGGTTATCGCAACTTTCTAACTAAAAATAGTATTTCTAATTTTATCTTTACACTGATAGTTATCTACTTCGAAATAATTGCCTTTAGACCCTTTCAAAATCCATGGACAAGTGCAATTTTCATGATTGTGGCTACTGTTTATCTTTATTTTTAGGAGGCCTGTAATGTGTTTGTCCTTATGGGTTCAAAATATAAACTGCCACCTTAGTGGGAGTGTTGTACAAATATGTCAGTAACTAATCAATTTATGGTGCGTTAGTTTTTCGTCGCATTATGGATGATGATTCACGTGGAAGCACTTAACTTCATGCAATCGCAAACTTCAATAACAAATTAGGAATAAATACAATAAAAGAGTGCGGGTCAATTAGACCATAAGATCCACAAGTTGTACAAGATCCAAGAACCGAAAAGAAACTAGACTCGCTCATTTAACTTGTTAACAGCTATTCATTTATCTTCAGAAGAAATTGACTTGAACAAATATTCAAAGTTTGACAAACTCACCATCGTTTCCATTCAATGATACATTCTAGTATTTTACATACACGCATACAACCTAACCTAAGCAGCAGTTACTTCGATTGGTAATTATCACACTTTTAGATTGTTTTCAACAGACAGGGACTTACATAAATACTTTGTTGCTTCTCAACTGAAGGAACGACGGGGTGAGAAGAGGCGAAGAGGTGAGAGCTTTCCCATGAAGCCTGGGGAAGCAAGACCATTGATAGACTGAAACTGAAGCATCTTGTAACCAGCATGTTCTCGTTTCCCACTTTTCATTGGTCTATCAAAGGTCCCACATTTCACCAATTTCCCCACCCACCACCTCTTCTTGGTTGGGCTTTGATGGTTTGAGTTAATCTTTTGACACATATACTCCATCACCGCATGCAGTCCATGCTCTACCACATCCACTGGAGGACAACTAAGTGGGTTTCCTTCCACACTTAACTTCTGTAGCTTCTTGAGACATCCAATTGATTCAGGCAAGGTCTTGATCTTGTTGTAGCTAACGTCTAATTCAACCAGGGACAAGAGGAGACCTATGGAGTAGGGGAGGGACTCAAGGTACTGGAAATTTTGGCTCACATTCAGAGTCTCAAGGTTGATGAGATTCTCAAGGTCCTCGGGAAGAGCCCTGAGGCAATTCAAACGTGCATCAAGAACCTTCAAAGCTGTTAGGTGTGAGGTGGAGCTAGGAAGAAACACTAGCTTGTTGGAGTTCACTGCTAGCTTCTTGAGGTTTATGAGCTCAAAACCTATTGTGTCTGGCAGCTTGCTCAGCTTGTTGAAGTTGGCATTCAGTTCTTCTAAGGCTCTGATGGGTCAAAATCATAGTAGACGTGCATGTTAAGAATGAACCATGTAATCAATATGAATAATCACACACACACACACACACCCCTCCATTATCATTTAATTATTAAAATTGATCCTACTTTGTTTCTAGCACACTTCTAGTTTTGTCATATTATTATGATTTGCAAGAAATTATAATATTGATTTGGGATGCAAGTAAACTAGAAATGCTTAATGGCACGTCGAAATAGAATGGAAAACTTAAGGTAATTAAAGAATTTGAAAAATTAAATGGGATTATTTATGTTGGGACAAATTGTCCTTTTCATTGACCTATAAATATTATTATTGTCGGGTGATCGGTGCCTTTTGAGGCTGCAAAAGGTTGAAGTTCTTCGTCAATTGCTGAAGAGTGCCTCCTCCTTCAAGCATATTCTTCGTTTTTAACATTTTATTCCTAGCACAATTAATGTTATGAGAACATTCCAGGACTTCCCATTTAAATTTGTTTTCTGCGGTTTGACCTACATTGATAATTATTTTTTGGTACCATGATCCTAATATAAAATCTACTAGTGACATTAATTTAGGCATACATTTCAATCATGATCAATAGTTTAAAATTAGTACTACCAAACTTTAAAATAAATGGTCATTTTTAGCCGACTGAACCTACCTTCGGCTGTTATATATAGGGCAAACTATAAATATAATGGCGAATATAAGAAAAGATGAAGATTTTTTTTTCAAACTGCAAACATGAGCATGTGATAGCAGCCCGCGATTACGTATTCATCTACATTTAACTGATTTGTCGTTTTCTTTCTTCAAAACTAAGTGGAATTCAACGATTTCGTAGTGAAAACAACTTATATATTTGATAAAACTAAGGGTGGATCAGAGCCTATGTATAATCGTACATGTGTTTAATAATCAATTAATCTAACATTTATTAAGTTTTCAAATCCAAACATGACGTAGGATCCTTTCGTACGCGGGATTTGATGCCGTCGTGCCAAAATAAAAAACAAGAATGGGAACGTTATATCCACGAACATTTTGGGCACAGCTAATGGAGAAGGAGAGGAAGAACTGTTGATCGTTCAGGTTAGAAAGGTGAAAAGCAAATCAGAATCTAAAAAAAATTAGTGAGGATTTGATTTTCGCGAGGTCTATGAGAAAGAAGTATATTATTTATCTACATAAGGTTACCCATTAAGGAAACACACAAGAAAGGAATATCATTGAAAAAACCATTATATTTGCTATCTGTTTTAAAATTTGTCTTTTGTTCTACGTCTTGTTTTCCTTTTTACTTATCAGCTGAAAAGGACAATACACAGAATCACAGATAGAGTAAAATAATTGTTTATATATATATATATATATATACTTTCTAATATGATTTTTACTATTATTTATCTCTTATGTATGATAATTATATAAAGTACTGAAGAATCAAATGATATTCTTCTGAAACTTCTAAGTAAAATAAATTGAAACAAAATTTTCTTTTAGAAATTGATAGATAAAAAAAATAGGGGGAGTAATAACTTTAAAAAATGTTTTAAAAAAAGGAATTAGTCGGAAGAGAGTTTTAAAAGGGAAGGTAGGAGGAGAGAGTAAGTTTTTAAAAAACTAAGAGAATTATATATTATTTATGATAATAATTAACTGATAAATATATTAAGTTTATGTTAATTTATTTTATTTTAAAAATTATAAATTAAAATGTTTATTCAAGATGGAAATTATGTCCTCTCTTTCTTTTTTTCTTCCAAATCCTAAACATTTTCCAAGAAGAAAAAGAGAAATTCAATTCAATAATAGAATTTTTTAATAAATTTTTATAATTTATTTGGTGGAAAGTAATAGAATAAGAAAAAAAGAAGAAGAGATAGTAGATATGATTATTTGAATGGAGTAGATAAGCACAGGATAGAACCGATTCCTTACTGATCCTGTGTGAATGGGCGAACTATTATTCAAATGTTCTGAATTGTTTATTTGTTTTTCTTTTTTGCTTTTTAAGGTCAGTAAGTGTTCTGTATGTTTTGAACATTTCTTTGTTTTGCTGGATTACAACGTAAGCCGCTTTTATACTAAATCAAGGTATTAAAGTTTCAGTTTGTTTTTTCATCTCTTTTCTTTTCTTTGAGAGTTATTAGCAAGATATAGAATTCTCTCTCTCTTTTTTAATTGTTCTTCACTACTGAACGTGGAAATTCGTTTAATCAATGTCAAAGGCTTTATCATTAATTAAATCAGTGCAACACATTCAAAACAATTTTTGTTTAAAGTACATACTAAAAGAGAGTAATAAATATATCTAAAATTCTTAACAGCAAAAATATTTGCAAAAATAGATTAATTAATAGAGAAAGTGAACAACACCCCATTATGAAGTGATTTTAACATGTTTTAGCTGAATTGAAAACTTGATCGACATGCAAACTTGAATCTTCAATTAAATTATCAGAAAAGTAGAAAGAGAAGTGAAGAAAATGAACCTGCAATTCTCAATGGTTTTGGGGAGGAATTCGATGAAATTTCCAGAGACATTCAAAACCTTGAGCTTAGAGAGGCAACCAATGGAATTGGGGAGGGACCTGAGCTGATTGGAGCACACGTCCAAGACCTCCAAGTTGAGTAGTCTCGCCGTTAAGGATTCCGGAATTTCCTGTTAGAGAGTAATATATTCTTCATATATAAAATTGATATAATTAATTAATAAAGTAATATTATATTCTCAGGGTATAATATTATAACACCCTTTAATTAATAAAACTAGTGATGCAGATACAAAAAGTATTGTGTGAAAAATAGTCTGAAAATTGTATTACTTTAATTAATAACATATTTTATGCAATTAATTTGCAGGAGAATGATATATGGAGGAACCAACAAATTAATATATAGTAAAATAGATTTATCACTCCCTCTTATATAAATCATCATTCATCACCTGATCATTATCAATATTTACATATAAATAATTCCAAAGAAAATTTGGTTTCTCACAAAATAGTGATATCATTCAACTCGTATACAAAAACCCATCGAGTAAAAGGACTACTGTTTATTCTTATTATATATACGACATATTTTAAGATTCTCTCTTAATGGAAGTTAAAAGAAATTCGAGATTGAGAATCAATTATATGTCTCATTTTTTTTCCTCATTTATTAGATGTAAATTTGAAGAGCAACCAAGTTCATATATAAGTAGTATACGCTGCACAGAAAGGAAGATAAGTGCAAAGAACACCAGAAGTTTATTTATTTTTGAGCTTTTCATTGCATTAAAAGAGTAAACAATTTATAATTTTACATGCGCAGCATACATATCGACTTAGCTCATCAGGATGTGGTTGGTTTTGGGATGAACATTTGGCAGAATCAAGATGATTAATTTTGACTAGATCAACGCAGTTCCATATCCATAAATCTTTGTTCTGAATATATTCATCATTAAAGTCTCGAACATATACGGTTGCATAAACTAAATAGTTATGTAGACGTACCTGGAGATTGTTATTGGATAGGTTCAACATGCAAATGGTCGCTAAATCAAACGAAGGTTTGGGAAGAGAGTCCAAAGACAAGCAACTCAAATCCAGAACTTGAAGCCTTGCTTTCTCGGTGCCTTTGCTCCCCTCCCTCTTTCTCATCATCGTATCCATCTTTGTCATGGGCTGTGGAAATTGTTGCAATTGGTACATATCCATAATTGCAAGTTACGATATGATAAATGATAATAATAACTGGATCACGAAGACCCCCTTTTTTCTTTTCTTTGACTTTTCCCCCCCTCTGATCGAAACGGAAGTTGAAAACAAGAGAGAGGAAGATGGTGAAAGAGAGGGACAAGTAATTAAGCGATTATATATGGTGTACACAGACGCCTGATGAACTCTCTTTCTTATAAAGTCTGAATTAACCCAAGAAAGGTAGGTAGTGGAAGAGTGTACACACTAACACACACATATATGGGGGAATAGAAGGAGTTGAAAACGTACGGATGAGGACGAGGTTGATGGTGAATGACGTGCGATGGAAGTACAAAAACCGTATAGTCAGAGGTTGCGTGCCGCGCCATGTTGTCCACTTGATTATCGACCACCTCTGTTTTACGTTTTATATTCACATATTCATTTAAGAATATCCTCCTCACAAGCCTCTGTTTTTACACTAATTAATTATTTCTTACAATATATAATTTTAATTATTAATTAAATTGATTTTCTAAAATTTATAAATATTTATTACCTCTTTTATTTTAATGAGTAAATATTTAATTATAAATAACATATTTATATCATACTAAATTTTAATATACATAATTATAAAAATAAAATAAAATAATTTAATAGTTCAATTAGTTAATTTTATATTTTATAAAAAATTATTAAACAGTTTAAGTGTCCTAGATATTAACTCTTAATTTAATATTGATTATTGTTGAAGAAAACAAATTAAAAATAACCGATAAGAATATTTGTATGAAGAGGTGCAACTAGGTTCATTTTAAATGACGTTTTAGTTGAAGTCTTGATATATATAAAGAAATTCTTGGTAATAGAACTAATTTTGTTTATTGTAGATTATCTGAATTTAATTAAAACTAATTATCTCATAAAAATATTTTAACAATGTAAAATTAAAGATTTTAATAATTTAAGATGTTCATTAATTTATATTAAATATTTTCTAATAATGTGCTTAAAACATTTATTACAGTACTCTTTCACATCGTCGACTCTTACACCTCAATTAGGAGAGTACTAGTCAGACAACTGTTATTTCAAAATAAAAATCAATATTTGCATATTGAGTATAGATCTTTCTAATTAAATTATGCTAATTTAAATAAAAGAAAAATAAGTTTGGCTTTATATTGTCCAGTATTCTTTAACAATTAATTTGAAAATTTGTTGTCTATATTAATTGATGATGGTTTTATCATACTTTTTTTTTTTTTCTGAATATGTTGGTAATTGAATCAGTAAAAAAGTAATGTCAAATTTGAATTTACTTAACAAATAAAAATAAAAAATTATAAAAAATGAGAAGAAATATTTGTGCGTTAAATAAATTAACTAAAACAGTTTGATTTCAATTGGTCATGTCCACTCGAGTATTTGCCTAAACAAAAAATCACATGAGAAAAGATTGATATATACAATAGATACCTATTGTAAGATACTTTTAACCTAATTAACGACAAAGTATATTGTATAACATGCTTTTAAAGATCTCTCTGATTAAAAATAAAATAATAAAAATTAGACTTAGACTAACTAAAATTAGTTTCATGCTTATGTTTATATATTTTTTGTCATTTAATTTTGTTAACTCATAAATTAAGGTTAATATATAAAAAGGAAGAATAATTAATGTTTATTAGTATTAGTTACTAATTAAGAAAAGGTATTAGTTACTAGTTACACTCATTAGATAAATCATCATAATTTGTGAAGTTTAGTGATGCAGAGGATTTATTTGAGGGGGGAAAAGTCATAGGATTAGAAGAGAAAAGTTTCTCTTATGATAATCAAACGAAATAAGAATATTTTAATGTATCCCCCTCCTCTCTCTCTCTCTCTCTCTCTCTCTCTTCTATTCAAATTTCTCTCATTTCTTCAATTGAATTAAACACACTGTAAAAACAAATCAAACAAACTACTTTAATTGGTTTGACTCACCTCGATTCTTTTCAATTTATATCGAATAATAATATGTTTCTCTCAAATAAACTCAGATATTTCTTTTATTTAATTTCCATTTCAATTGATACTTAGTTAATAATACATTGGTCTAAAAATTTATATAAAAACCTAAGAAGATGAATAAAATTTTATTTACTCAAATTTAGAAATAAAATCAAAATTTAAACCAAAGTCAAATGTTTTTTCATAAAAAATATAAACAAAATTAAAATTGCCTATTTTAATTTAGATTTATTCGGTTTGGTAATTGACTCTTACCTATAAATATATACCGAGTTAAATTGGTACACCATTTTAAATAATGTATTATAACTGCTGTAGGAATACAAACTACTAAACTTTGGCTAATGATAGATGATTTGAGTACATTGTATGAGTTCATAAATATGAGCATCATTATCTATTTGTCTTCGGTATATATATATAAGTTTATCACAAAATCTAACTTATAAATATTCTAAGCATGCTCATTTAAAAAAAAAATAATTACAGAAAAGTTTATCCTTATTATTAGTAAATAAAAAAGTAATTATAAAGTTGAAAAGTGTACTTGTGATCTGTCCCCAACTAGCCGCGAATCTTGGGCAACAAAACACCTTGCATTATTCTACTAAACACCATTTTTTATTGCATACAACATAAAGGACTCAAGTTTATTCGAAAATAGCATCCTTTATTTTTATTTTTTGAATCTTTATTTATGTTCCATTGTTAGAACAAATCAAACATAGTTGGTATTCTTACAATGATATATCAGTCTCTAGAAAGATTATCATTTTGCTGGATTATTATTTATCGATTTTAGTTGAAAGGTTAACATACCAAACATTGTGAAAATAATTATGTTTTAATTGAATATACGTAACATACTTCATGTCAACTACGATGACGCACGTCAAAATAATAAATGAGGATAAATTTTATTTTGCCATTGACATTTGTGCCTTAGTACTTTGGATTTACATTTAAATAGAAATAAAGTTATATTTAATTTAACATTATTAAATTATAACTTTTGCTTTAAATATGCTAACGTGTTTTTAAATGTATATTTACTTGTAAGGATTTAATCAATTTTGATTCATAAACAACTAAAAAGATTTAGACTCTATTAATACCATACAGTGTATTACGTATTTATTATTACTCTCATGTATTTATTGTCACTTCAATTTAAAAAAGTCATATAATAATATTTTTGAAGTTAAGAGTATAACAAAAGAATAATTAATATTATCTTTAACTTTAAAAATGACCGATAAAATAAGATGAGACAGGTAAGAAAATCGAAAGAAGTACTGTAGATGATTATCTCATTGATTACCCACGGTTATATCATTTAATGAGTTTGACTAAAATAACAAGTACTTGAAAATCTAGTTTTTTATAATATCCCAACACATTATTTAGTGATAATGTAAAAAACAAATATGTGAAAGCTAGAAAACCGTACAAAAACTGGTACGAATTGGCACAAAAGTGTTTGAAACATGGCGCATGAGAAAAATGACTATTGAGCGGAACAATTCTACGGCTATGAAACCTCTCTCACCTTCTACTGAGCTATTATTAAAAGAAAAAAGCCCAGAGAAGCAAATTTTGATTTGTTTAATTGAATTTAAGTCAGGAATCAATGATCACTTCAGAAATTGAATTTTGACTTATCGTTAGATACTGATAAAATATAATTATTGATAAAGTTTTTTAAAAAAATATCAAGTTTAAGTTTTGACTTACCATGGCATTTGCTTTCGATGGTAGAGCTCAGCACGCAAAATCGGCTACGTACAATGAATAATTTACGAGAAAGTTAATTATAATCGGCTGAAATTTTCAAACTATTTTTTTATTTATCTGTTGCATTCGTTTAAAGAGAGAAACGACTTGAAAATAATATCTTTTTAAATAGGAAACAATATAATTCGAATGATGAATATAACAAATCTACAAATTATAATAATGTTTGTTTGTGCAATACGTTTACTTGTGCCGTACTGCACTTAATTCCAATATAAAAGCCTATGCTGACCAATTGTCAACACTTTTGTGTTATTTTCATCATTTTATTCAAATATAAAGGCTTATTAACACTTGTTTAATAAATAAATAAATAAATCAAGTTTTTTATTAAGACTGATTTAGATATGACTGACTTAACTTTTTTAATAAATAAATAAAGTTTAATTTTTTTAAAATTTATTTAAATAAATAAGTCAAGTCTAAGTTATTTATAAAGTTTATTAAGCTTCACAAGCCGGCCTATATATATATATAATTTAAAAATAGAGCTGTCAAAATATATTTAAATAATAAATTTATTTAATAATATATTTTTATATTTTTAATTCTGTTATTATTAAATTAATATATTGTGTTATAATTCTTTTTATTTATAATTATAATAAACAGAAATTATATTTTATTAAAAATAAAAAATATTTGTACACGATTATACTTTTTAAATAATAAATTTATTTAATAATAAATTATTATATTTGTTATATTCAAATAAGTTAAAAAATAGTTAAGTCTTTGAATAAGAATAAGACGCAATCAAAACTAAACGAAATAAAATTTAAAAATAAAATAATAAAATAATATTAATATATTTTTTATACTCTTAATTTTATTATTATTAATTTAATTATTTAATTATTATATTAATATATTATGTTTAATTCTTTTTCTTTATAATAAATAGAAATTATTTAAATATGAATTATATTTTATTCAAAACTAAAATTTTATTAAAAAAAATGATAGAAAAATAAAATAAAAAATTATTATAATATATATATATATATATATATATATATATATATATAATCAGACCATGTAACAAATAATATAAATAATATAATTATAAATAAATTATATAATAATACATATTTTTGTAACTTGCATGTGTTTTAATTAAATTATTAGTTAATTTATCAATTTATATGTAATATATAAGTATGTGTTTTAATTTATTGTATCAGTAATATTTTTATATTACATTAATGTTATAGTGTGGTTAATTTTATGTTTATTTGTTAATTTAAAATAATAAATTAATAAAATAAATAAAATTAAATATTTTGTAATTTTTTTAATTTAATAGTTATTATTATTGTCATTATATATATATATATATATTGCATTAAATTTATATTTATTTATATTTTAAAATATAATAATTTTCTTTTAATTGATTCAACAAATTGTGTGAATGTTATTTTTTGTTATCTATTTTATGTGTTCACTATAACTTTATTTGTTGAATATAAGATTTCTTTAAACAAATAAAATATGTTTTTAAAATAAAACTAAAATTTTTAATATTTAAATAATTTTTAAAAGATAAATCAAGAAAAATATAAATATAAATTTTATTAATATAAAATATTTATAATTAATGTTTAAATAATATTTTAAAAATTATTTATAAAATTATATAAATATTATTATAATTATTTAATAATTATTAATAACACAGATGAAAATTATAAAAATATGTAAACTAATTTAATAATAAAATATTTATATTTTTATTAATATTAAAATATTTTTTTTGTAACAGTTTTCAGACCAGGTCAGACTAGTTAAATAGGTCAGGTCAAGCTGAAAATAAAGCTTTTAACAAGTAACAGAAAAGGCTCAGACATAATAATTATATTATAGGCTAGACCTGTTTAGAGTAAAGTCTGATCTAAGTTGACCTGTGTCCATCCTTATCTAAGTGTAACTCCTATAATTTGTTTAAAATGAGTTGGTTTATATATATATTACTCAATGAGTTCATTTATAATAAACTTAACAAATTCGTTAAAAAAATATGTTATTTTTTCAGCAAAGTTAAAATCAATAAATAAAAATTTATAATAATAGTTGTTGGTGTACCTAGTTGTTAATTGCATAAAAAAGTTTAATTTTAATATATTATTTATATTGTTAACTAATTAAAAAGTTATTAATGAAATTTTTAATGTGATTATTAAAAAAATATTTTATGACAATTTATAATTGAGTATTAACATATTACATTATTAATTTATTTTAATTAAATTAAAAAATATTTAGACTTTTGTCCAAAAAAAAAAAAGGTTTACACTTCTTATAAACTATTTTTTAATTAATATAAAGAGTTGGCTTCTTACATGAGATATATTATTTTTAGAAAAAAATATTTACTTTGTTCTTTGATTACTAAGATTTTATTTTATTTTGATATAATACATAAAAAAAAACTAATTTTTTAATGTATCTTGTATATATAGTTTATTTTTAAAATTAATATATATATATATATATATATATATATATAATACTTCCTTAACTGTCGTATTACTATGCAGTTACTCTCTTTCAACAGACAAGAAGAATATAAAATATTCTATAAAGATATTATAACAAAGGCAAAGATAGAAATAGTAAACAAGTGTATCTTTTTGCAGAAACAATATATATATATATATATAATATTTAGTGGAGAGCTTGCAATTCTTCTCAACACGAACTTCTCGCAGCAGCAATGATGACTCAAGGTCATCAACTGAGGGTGGTTGAATCTTGCTCTCATCATATGAAAAAGATTGATTAAGGCTTTATATTTGGATGGTAATCCTTCAAGAATGACATCAACCTATTCTCGATCGTCCGGAGACAAGATCACCAATCACATAAAAATTGATATTGCCCTTGATTCTTGCTAAGAATGCAGCAATTGCTCTTTTGCCCAGTGATGTATTTCACAACGAAGTTCGGAATTGTCCCAAAGATGATAGGCATGTTTGCAATCAATCACTTTGATTCAGATGGAGCTAGTGATGGAAGATTGTAGCCACTAGAAGACTAGCACATTTTGCTATCCTAGGTAAGGTAGGCTTTGTTGACAATGCCAAAAGTTTGATCAAATTCATTGAGAAATCTTGGGAAAATTGATGCTTTGACCAATAATTGATGAAGATGATGGCCTGTATTCACCGACTCAATTTATTGTTTCCGTATATAGAAGGAGTTTCTTGCCATTGAGCTTTTCATCAGTGAAATGAGTGAAAGAAATTGGTGCATTGGAAGGAAGAACAAAGGCTAATGAAGGTGTATGATTTCAATTGGGAGAGGGAGGTAGGGTGGGATCGAAGTGGTCTTACATGTATCTAAGAGGGTGGCAAACAAGAACGTGGAGGATTGGCGTTGGCCATATTATTTGATAACCTCAAGCTTTAGATATAATACTAGATTTACGAGTATAAAGAGGTCTTGCGAAATTGTATTGTCAATGGTTATTATAAAGAGGTCTTGCAAGGAGTGTGATGTTTGGCTTGAAACCGCATCAGGTGCCATGGAACAACATAGAATGATAAGATGGGAAACATCTTTGGAAGGTGTAGTGATGACCTTGCTTTAGTGCCATGGAAAACCCGGGTATGACTGATTTTGGTGGTTTGCTTTGTGATGCAGCAAGAGTCTTGCTTGGAAGTTTCTATGGTCATGTTGGTGTTGTAGATGATACTTTTGCTGAACTTTTCGCACTCCTTCATGGTCTTCAAACATCGTGAAATATGGTGTTTAGAAATGTCATGTGATTGTCTGATTGATTGGAAGTTATTAGGCTCATTTTATATGTTGCTTACTATATACAATAATCATTATTAATATCTAAGACATTACTTTTTTTTATCAGTGATCTATGGATCTTGTTTAATTTTCTCAATGATCGTCTTATTGGTCTTGATCAATTCTTGTTAGTTGATGCAATGTGAAAACAGACGTTCAGGAAATAAAAAAAATAGCAATGAAAACAAATGAAAATGAAAATTAATGATGAGTGATGCAACCTAAAATTCTAAGAAATAATATAAAGTTTGAGAATTAGAATTATATTTTATAAAGATAATAAGATTGGTTTATTCATGAGCACACAAAAATGTCTTATCAATTGCAATTTTTCTTTTAAGTTTTGTTATCATCAAAATGGTTTACAAATTTTAAGCAAAATATTTTTCAAACCAAATTAATTAGAGTTTTTGTGTTTTTAAAATGACACTACAAAATTACTTAATTAATTACTCTACTGCATTCAATCAAATACATCCATAATATTTTTTAGTATTTGTTTGCAAGACATGGCCTAATTAATCAGAGACCTTGCCTAATCAATTAAAGATCCTTTGAGACTTTATTTTTAACTTTGAAGCATTTGCCTAATCAATTGTAGCTTTTATTCTTTTGATTTTTAAAATATTTTTTTTAAATGAAACAAACATGCTTTTAAATTGTTTGTTTTTAAATTAATAGTAATTGATGAACTTCAAGGGACACTTTTGTTTTGTGAGAAAATGATTCTAAGAAGGTCTTAATTAATTAGAACTCATCTATTATGTTTGGTAGCACACTTATATCAAATTATTTATGTTTTTGAAAAACCATTCTTTCATCCTATTCAAATTTAAATACTTTCTAATATATTTAAAGGGACTTGTAAATTTTTCTTACAAACGAAAAACATTAACGTTTACACGAATCATATTGTGTACAATTCTCATTCTTATTTCTTTTAACTTCATTACACACATCTCTTAAAAATTGATGATGGGTGATTTAAGTTAAGATTTCAAGAGAGAAAATAATATTTAAGACTTGAGACTGTATAATTTGTAAAGATAACAAGATTGTGCGTTATTGATGAGTTTATAAAAATATTTTATCAATCATATTGCATTAGATTTCTTATATAAGTTCGATATGCATCAAAATAATTTTTAAACTAAATTAATTGAAGTTTTAATATTTTTAAAATAATACTATAAAATTGACCTAATTAATTACTTTAATGCACTTAATCAACTATCTTAGTAAATGTTTTAGTATTTGATGGTAAAACGTGACTTAATTGTGTAGGAGACCTAGCCTGATTAATTAAAGAGTTTTAAGAACTCTATTTATAATTAGCAACATTTGTTTAATCAATTAACATGTTTTTAAATTAATAACAAATGCTAGACATAATATCCCTAATCAATTAGGGATTAGATTTTTAAATTTAGATGTCTTTACTCAATATCTTAAATAAAATATTCTAACGATTATTATAGTAAAAAAATATATAAAAGTAATATTTAAAAATTAGACATAAGTTATAAACATTTAGTAGTCGAATTAGAATAAATTAAGTTTACATTTATCTATCATTGTTTCTTAATTTTTACATTTTATTCATTCATACTACACTTCATCAATTTTAAATAAACTTTGATCTAAGAAACTATTTGAAAACAGTATCATAAATTGATTTCTGAAAATAATTTTGAAATATTTGTAAAAATCTTAAAAATTTAATTCACCCCCTCTTAAATTTTAAGGTTACTTATATAACGTTTGTTTAGGTGTAATAAGAGGAAAGGAAAATTAAGAAGTGTGAAAATACAAAATTTTCACTGTTTGGATTGCATGGAAAGGGAGAAGAGGAATTTTTTTGTTTGGGTCCTAACACAAAAAGGAAGTCCAAAAATTTATGGAAATGTACGGTGAGGAGGAGATGGGTGGGACAATGACTGAAAGGGTTATATTTTTTTTATTTTTAAAATAATTAAAATAACATAAAAATTATTTTTTATAAATATTTTTAATACAATTTAATTATTTTTATACACTTTTTTAATTATCTAAATAAATAAGTTTTTATTTTTTTCTTATTTCAATTTATCTAATATATAATATTTTTCACTGTATTATTTATCTTCTTATTTATTTGGCTAAATTTTTTTTTAATATTTTACCCCACATTAACAAAATAATATTATTTTTTTCCGGCCATTGCTTCTCTTATCTCCTTTTCTCCGATTCCCCCACCCCCGGTCACCGTCACCGGCACTCCCTAAAACCTAAAGTCTTACATAATAACTATTTATACGATGTTTCATTGTAAAGTCCAATAATATTTCATACATAATAATTTAAAAAAATCGTTACCTTCTTATTGGACCGATTGGAAAAACGAAAACGACAAAAAGGAAATGTCAAAATTTTGTTTAGCCAGTGAAAAGAAATATTGACAATAATCAATGTTATATCTTTCCTTTAATGTATATACAAAATCAGAAGGATAACAAAAACTATGACATACATAGGCTTTGATATGAAATTCGAGAAATAATTATACATTCCTTTTAGGAAGAGTGAGCAAAGAAATCATGTTTGTTTTCATAAATTGAGATAAAAACTTCCATGTAATTTCATGTGTAGATTTGCTTTCCCTGAATGAGTGAATGTGATACAGAGAGAGGAGCATAACGATAAGGATGCAAATGAAACCAAATGAACATGTATGAACAAATTAAAAGATGATGAAGTTTATATGAAAAATATAATTCCTCTTAATAGCAGACGCAATGTTGGGACGTGTCCCTTGAATGAAGTGCATAGAAACAGGCATCTTTTAAGTAATAAAAGTTGAAGCAACCTTGAGCGTGCACCACACCTCCTTCTTTTCCTAGCTAAAATAGTAAGATTTCATTTGAAAGTTTATAAAGACAAGAAAGAACATGATTTCAAGTTCTTACCCTTCAACATTGGATAAGAAGATAATTAATATATATATTAGAGAAATTTAAAAATATAGATTTAACAGGGATTATAATTTTTTTCTTTTTTATCCAACAACTCATAAATAAGAGTTATGATGAAATAAGTCATCTCTTTTCTTTTATTTTCTCTAAAAAACAAAACATAAGAGAGAAGGGAAGCAAAAGGGTAACGATCAAGCAATGGGCTTTTCTTATCGTAGCTGTTTTGGGCACAAAAAGTATATGTGGTTGATTGAATCAGGTTGTCAGTTTCGTTTGCATTCGTTTTATTGCATAGCTTTTGTGGTATTTTCTTGCTGTTGGGTCGGCAAAGGCAAGACCTTTTCATAAGAGAAGAGCATATGCATGCATGTGGTGATAGAGAGCTTAGTTTGCTCTGAAGATCGATCGAGGATTCAGAGGTTTCTCCCAACTGCAGAAGATGTCAACAATGGACTTGAGGCAAGCGTTAGCTGGGCTTCTCACGCTCTCAATGTTCATAATGTTGGGGAACATGGTCAAGAAGGACCATTTTGATTCAATTTATGATGTAAGTTACCTATCTTTCACCACATTAGTTCTTAATTATAAGCTTTGTTGCTTTCGTTGTTTGCTTCAAGTAATTAAAACTTGTACTTTCATGTCTTTATTTTTATTAATGTAAGATGTTTAGTCTTCAAATAATATTTTGCTTGCTTTTATTATTCCATTTTGAACAAGAAAAGGGGGAAGCCAACTTTTTATTTTAAATTAAAAAATTATAAATCATGATATGTCAATTTATTTGTTTTGTATTTTTATTATAAAAATTTATCAAATAAAATATTTTTATTTAAAATAAAAAATTTGTCCTCGCTTCTCTTTCTTTTTTGAAAACTCCTTTCTCAAATAATCTTTAAATAATTATATTACTTTTTTATATAAAATATTTAAGTACTTATTTTTTAATTCAAAACATCAATTAACCAAATTAACTAAATTATTTTAATTTTTTCCTAGTTCAAATTTAACTGATTAAAATTAAAAGAAATCTCAAATGATGTAATCTTCAAAACTTGAACCTAGCTCCTTACTACCCTTTTTTCATAATCAAATCTTCAATAATAAATTCTTAAATTTAGAACTATTCAAATTATTTTTTATTTTTCCCTAAACTTTAAATTAGCTTTTTTGAAAGCAGAAAGCTGAATTGATATTAAAAGATCTTGAAAATGACCATCTCAAGTTAGTATAAAGGTAACTGGACAAAAGTTAATCCAAATATGCTCATATGCAACTCCTTAGTAGCATTCTTGCCTTCCTAAAGAACTAGTCCTTAGACCTGATCAGCAAAGTGGTTACCTTTTCTACCTGTGTATAAAACATCAATATAATTGACCAATTCTATTAACACTTCAATGATAATATTTCTAATATCACAATCCAAAATAAATAAAAAGACAATTTAAGATTGTCATTACCGCTGGTTCATAGGCCCAGAAAACTTCTATAGCTTCAAAGAAACAATTCACAACAATTCAATGATCATTATTTCTTGACACCCCTTGAAATTGAATGCCTACAACACTTAATTTCCTTTTGAAGCATCATATATCAACATTAAACAAATATTTTTTAATTTTCTTTTCTAAGATTCCTTGTCACCCACTCCTTGTCATCCTTAAGATCATTGAGTTTATTAACTCAAAGGCTTTTCTATATGTTTTCTGCTTGTTTGTCGTCAAAGTTGACAAAGAAGAATCTTAACTTATAGTCATTTTTTAAAATTAATGTTATCATATTTATCAACAGGATTTTTTAAATATAGAGTGTCGAAGCCCTCTAGAGTTGCTTCCTTGTCTGTATCATCTTCCATACTTTCCTTCTAAGCTTGGCATTTTACAATTTGTATTAAAAAACATTTCTTTTATCTTTCTGCATCTTTTCTTTTTATTTATAAGACCTCCCAACAGCTACTTTTTTTTTTGTGGCATAACTTTCAATGAAGTTTTGGGTGAGGAAAAATTAACTAAAGGAATTATTTATTATAATTAAGGGTTAAGAAATAAAGTAAGAGAAAAAAATATTACGAAATAAAAACTGTCATGATTTCAATTAAAAAAAATAGTCTACTAAAAGCGTAATTAAGGAAAACAAATGGTAATCGAAAAAATTAATCTACTTTATCTTATCTGATGAGTTGCCTTTTCTTGAGAAATTACATATGATAACTTGAAATGTTGTCTTCTTTCTTTGTGTCGGTTTCAAAGTCGCGCCTTAATTGGTTAGTGATTCATATCGGTGTGCCTAAAGTCAAAAAGGTTCTAGCTATTTGTTGTATCTATTTTAACTATCTTGCATGTTCTTATTTATTAAGAGAAAAAAAAATACACAAATTAAGAAATTTATATATTTTATTAAAATTAATTGTTAGATTTATTAATTTATTCTTCATTAATACAATTTTTTATTCTTAAATAACTTAAATAGATTTGACATCAATAGAAAACAAACAACTAATATTATTAATTACAAAATTTAGTATTTGATTGCAAAACATTTCGAGTTCACTTTATTGAGAGAAAAGATAATAAATTTTTCATAAGGTCGATAAATGATAGAAATAGGAAATCTGCAATTGATGTCTAGCTGGACTCAAACTAGTGAGGTAAGACTGATAAGAATGTGAAGTTATTTTGAGCCAATTTAAGAAAACACACCTTAAACCCGTTTATGGAAGTGAATGTTTAATAATCTAATCATTAACTGCTTTTACAGATTGTCAGATTTTATCTCAAGATGAGAGATAACGAACCTCTCAGGAAATGTACTTACAAGTGTCAAATACACTCTTAGGTTATCATAACCTATTTTATAGTGATTAGACATCATGCGATAATAATAAACTTGTCGTATGCTCCTCAACTTGTTTTCCATATCTTAAGGAGCTTCTCTGTAAAGCTCTTTTAACTACTTTTATTTTAGCCAAGATATTGCGCCTCAAATCTAGTCCAAGTATTATAAATAGGTCTTCTAAGAAGCGTTAAATTTAGATATTTGGGTCATTTAATAATTTTTAAAAAAAATATATGTTAATTTTGTTTTTATATAAAACTTTATGAAATTTGATTTATTTAATAAAATTTTTAAAATTAACAGTTAAATTAATTAATTTTGTATTTTATAAAAATTATTTAACAGTATAAGTGTTTTAAATTTACATTTCAAAACTTGAAACTTTTCTTAGATAGTAGAGGTCGTACAAAGGAAATCTATGATACAGTGTGAGAATTTACTAACTGATTCAAAATTGCATTAGTTTCATCTTACATTGTTTGAACTGAGAGATGAAGAGATGTTTTTATAATTTTCTCTTGTTTGGTTTAAAATTTTGAAGGAAAAAAGAAAACAAAATAAAGAATCAAAATCTCTCTCCCGTTCTTCTCACTCTTCTAATATTAAAAAAAAATTAGACAAATGAGAAATTTGTAATACTTGGACTATATTAACTAAATTATCTTGAAACTTTAATTTTTTTTCTCTTCCCTTTTATTGACATTTATAAATGTATATGGATATATGTTACTTTTATTTTCACTCTTCTTCCCCTTTAACCAAATCAAATAAAGAGATTTTTTTTTTCCATTCAAATCTCTCTCCTCCTTCCTTTAAAACAAGTAGGCAGAATGCATTTTATTATAACTTTAAGTACTACTCTTTTGAAAAAATACTATATACATTTAATTCTTTAACTGTAATCTTTAGGTACTTAACAAAGTTAAATTATGGATATTAGTTTTCCTTCTCTAAGTGTCCTGTATAGGTACGATTAGTTAAAGAATGAATCAATAATAATTAAATTTTATTAAAAATTGCATTAAAAATAGAAAGAAAAGTATACTGTTATATTTTTTAATTAAAATTTATTTTTATTTTTTAATCGGTGTGCTTAAGGGCATTGCCTAGTGTTTCCGATTCTCTTTTCTTGTTCAAAATTGAATGATCGGCAAGGTTTGAATTCAAAGGCCACCTTTTGTAGGCATTGGAACAAATAACCAATGAAGTTTTCTTGCACATAACAATGTGTAGGTTGAGATTGAAGCTATACCAGCTTCCCAGCATGCCTCCGTAGCAGTCACTGAACAAAGCCTTGCCACAGTTTCACATCTGAGCAAAAGGGGTTGGAAGGAAAATGGTGAAGCACGAAAACAATGTTGGACTTACCTTTCACTTAGTAAGTTCCCTTCCTTCATATTTGTGATTTTGATGAAGCATTTATCAAATACGTAGACACCACTCAACACATGTTACTAACTTTGGTCTTGACACCCTTTTAATTGTTTCACAAGAATTAAGAAATGTAATTAATTTTATTAACAACATTAAAATTGATAATTTGAATATTTTTTCTAAAATTACTCTTAAATTACTCTTATTATCTTTTAACCAAATTAATTATTTTATAAAGCAAGAAATGACTTGCAATGGCAAGGGGTCTTATACCATGACAAATTTCCAAAAATTGATTTACACTTAAGACCAAAGTTAATGTTATTCATAGCTCATGCTCTTTGGACCTGCAGAACCGGCACAGCAAACTAAAGGTTTCATCACATTTACCTTAACAAATGGTCCTGAGTATCATATTTCACAGGTTTGTTTGTTGCATCACTTTCATTTTCTTTTGTTTTATATCAGAACTTTCCAAAGGAAGTTAATTTATGCTTCATAAGGTTTTAAATCTTCTATTTTTCTTTCTATTCTGATTTTACCACTTCATTGGGATGACTTGCACAGATAGCTGATGCAGTGGTGGTAGCCAGATACCTGGGAGCAACTCTCGTGCTTCCTGACATCAAGAGTACCAAATCAGGATATAGCATGTGCCTGCTCTAGTCTATATAACACTATAAGTTTCTGAATATCATTTCTAATTCTTGTTTGATTTATAACCAAAATATTCAATTTCTGCGTAGAATAGAATGTATATATATATATTAGCTCTGTTGTTCAATTTCCATCCTTTCATTTTTCATAATATCTACAATCAGTATTTCCATTCAGAATATGCTTTAGATTTATCATGTTTCCCTGCTTAAGTTATGATAGAAAGTTTCATTATTGATTTTATGGGGGTGCTTTTCTCAAAAGAATGACAAGGTGGAATGGCTCATCATTGTTCACATGAAACATTTAGTGATAGCTAAATATTTTCAAATTTTTTAACCCATGGCTGACAATGATCACAATTGTTGATTTCATTTCTAAATTTGATTAATAATTTGCAAGATTTAACATCCTATAGAATTTGGCACGTTTAATTAATTAATCATATTCTAGATAATAATGTTATGTTATTGCAATCTGAAGGGCTTTCCACAAATTACAAGTATCTATAGTATTCTTCAGCATAGTGAATTAGTTTTTAGCTATATCAAATTCTTACACATTTGATTTCATTTCAGGAGCCTTGGAGATATTTATGATGTTCAGAATTTTATGTTTAGGCTTGATGGGTTAGTGAGAGTAACAAGGACACTACCTGCCCAAGTATCCAATGGGAACCCACCAACAGTGAAGATACCTCACAGGGTTTCAGAAGACTATATTGTGAATAAAGTAAAGCCCATATACAAAGCAAAGGGTATTGTAAAGATTGCATCATACTTTCCCTCAGTTAATTCAACAATGGCAGGAAATAGGAAGAGCCTGGACTCATTTGCATGCCAAGGAATGTTTGGAACTCTTCAGTTGCAATCAGAAATACAAGAAGTTGTTGACTCTATGGTCCACAAGCTACAAACTTGGAGTCATAACTCAAATGGTCAGTTCATTGCTGTGGATATGAGAACTGAGATGTTGGAAAGGGGGTGTCATAGAAAACATGACACAGGAAGAAAAGTCTGTTATCAGGCACAAGAGATAGGTGAATTTCTCAAAAAGATTGGATTCAATCAAGAGACTACTGTTATTTATGTGACTGAGACCAAATGGAATCCTGATCTTGATGCCCTCAAACATATCTTCCCAAGAACCTATACTAAGGTAGTTTTACTCTGACGTGAATTCTAGTTTCATTGTAGTCAAACTTCTGGGCATGTTAATTTTCTTCCTTTCAAACCAAAGTTTACTTTGTGTATGCCATATTTATGAATGATATCTGCATAACAGGAAAGTGTAATGGCAGAGGACAAGAAGGGAAAGTTTCTCAGCTCAAAAAATTCTGAATTTGAGAAGGTCATTGATTTCTATATCTGTTCTCAGGGTGATGTCTTTGTACCCTCAATTCCTGGCCTCTTCTACACTAATGTTGCTGGGATGAGAATTGCATTAGGGAAAAACCAGATACTTGTTCCAAGTCAAATAACAAGCCCATCAGCTTCAGCCTCTGACTACATATCTCCCTATTTGTCCCAGAAGAACCATTTTGCTTATACATGCTTTTGCTAATTAAACAACCCTTGCTCTAAGTTTGGCTATGCAAGTATGTTTAAGCCGACCAACTAGAGCTTTCTGCTCAGGTTGGCAACAATGGTTATCGTTGAAATAAAAAGTGTTTAGAAATATTTTTCATTTTGTGAGCAAGTTATCATGTGTGATCTGTTGATATCAATGCCATTTTCATGTTTGGATGTTTATTTTCATAGAAGTCAAGTACACTAATGCTATCCAAAAATCAGTTAGATTGGTCTCTGACAAGCATGATTAGCTACTACGCAGACAGCATTGCCATTTAAGTTAATAATGTTTTCAAATAAAAGATATAAAATGATAAATTAGTTTGTTTTGTAGATATAATATGCCAAAACAAATTAGAAGTTTTAAGAATACAGCTATTGTTGGCGAGTTCAATCTCCCCATGTCACTAGTTATAACGGGTAATTCGAGTCAAAGCATCAGAACCGATCCTGCTTAGAAAATGGTGAATAGCAAATTAAACTAACGTAAAAAGTAAAAAGATACAAGATCAGCTCAGATTTTAGAGGTGGTCACCAAAGTATTTCTTTTGGTCCTACTAAAATGGATAGCTAACCAAATTTTAAAATAATACTACGATAACTTCATTACAAAACTAATTTTTATTACTATTTTAATTTTGAGTTTTTAATTGATCCACCGCAAAATTTTAATTAAAGCATTCTTAAAACTAACTGGTGAAATGCAACTTCGGGGATACATTACCGTGCAAAATTTCCACTCAATCACGTCTACACATTCTGCAGAAATTCGTATAAAGCTAACAAGGAATTATTAGTCCTAAGCCGTTGAAATTTTAATTAATCAGTTCTTATTGGACAGTTAATTAACATTGAAATCAAAATACCGAACGACGAGATGTAACATAAATTCAAGCGTATATATCAAGAACACGCAGCGAAATGGAAATCATCCATGTCTTTGCATCTTTTTAAATCAGCAAAATATTAATCATTCGTCAAAGCTTATAGTCAACAAAAATCAAGACTAGCTGAGACTCCGTATATTCTTGTTAGATCAGTAGAAATTAATAAGTTAAAATAATGTTAGATCAGTAGAAAAATAAACGTGTTCGTGTGCAGTGTCCATTCCATTATATGCCATAAGTGATTACAAACGATACAGTACGCAAAAATCTAAAAGCACGGTGTTTACATATGACTATTGAGAATCCTCAGTTTCCTTCCTTCTAGAAGTTTGATCATGTAACCTTGAAAAAACGTTATTGATGGGAGTTGCTGGCACTGGTATCAGTTTCCCAATCACAGCAAGAGGCCAACTGAAAGTAAGAGGGAAAGATAACAAGGATTAGTGGGAGAAATCCTGTGAGAATTTGTACATAAACCTTGGAGGCTACTACTACAAAGTGCCTTGATTTCTTTCGAGCTGCACATGCTTAGAACAATTTAAACATTCAATTCAAGACATTTATAGCTTAAAAAGAAAGCACGCAGAGAGCAAGATACAATTGACTTTCTAGGGCATTCGATTACTGACCTAATAAATCCAATGATGACAGAGATGAGCCACTGTTTCCAATTAAGTCTGACTGTTGAAGTGAACTTCCCAAGAAATTCAACGATGACAATCTGAAAAACACAGGCAATTTTATGGCAGCCTTAAATATATTTCACAGACAAAGGTAAACTACAAGAGAGGACATCAAACAAGACTAACCTGAAGCACAACAGTTAATCCAATTATACCCATAAAGAGGTAGTTTCTCGTGACTCCTTTAAATATGTTGAACTCGTCTGGCTTTCGTGCATTAAATTCATTAAAGATCTGCAGTTTTGAAATCATCATTTCTTTGTCATTAATTAGAAGAGAATCGAAGAAAGAAAACCAAAATCACCACAAATATAAGGCACAAAATGAATTGGGCATGTATTCCCATTCCATTCTAATATCAAAGAGTTTTAGTAGCAATAAAAAGAGGAGGAAAGAGGTTGATACGAGCAAGTACAAACAAATTACAGGAACAAGGTCACAGTCGAGAAACAATGGAAACACTCCATAGTAGAGGCAAACCATAAAAAAAATTGTAAGGAAAATTACTATGTTCTTTTACTTCGTATAAATACATATGAAGATGTTGATCCCAAAATCAAACGCAGTACACCAAATTTTGCTAAAGCCTGTTAAACTTCCGTTAATCTGCTGCCATGAGCCTAGGAAAAGCTACAGTGTCAAAAACTCACATACCTAACACGAGTTGCACTGCTAATCGGCAGTCACAAATATTCAAAAAGAACTTTACTATTATCAGGACCATGGCCAGCTTTAGACCAATAAAGCAGGCGCCTAAGCCCCCCTAATAAAATTAATAGCTTTATAAAATTTTATTCATCATAAATTTAATTTTTTAAGCAATAACCATAATTTTGATAATTTTAATTGTTTTTTTTTTGGGTTTTTTATGTCATTTAAAAAAAGTATTACCAACATAGTAATTACTATCAATTACCAATTATATATCCAAGCTATTGACTTTCCAAATCTTATATCTAAGTTATTGGCTTTATTGCAATATTACTATTATTTTCCATAGCGTTCACTCCATTAATAATTGTTCTATCAATTACTTTCTTTCTAACTATCCTAAAACTTTCTTAATTATCTAATATTCTAATTGTTTACTCCTTTCTGTTGCCTTTTTGGTTTTTCATTTGAATCCCATAATTTGAAAACTAGAGAGGATGAATTAAAAAGGTGTATTGCTTTAATCACGTGCGGTTTTTAAGTTTTGGTGAGTATTCTAATATTGATGGTCTCGAATCTCTTGATTCACTTACAGAATTTAAAAAAAAAAGTAAACAAAAGAAATTAATACTCCCCTAGAAAAATATACAAAAATTAGGCACTTCTCCAAATTCATGTTTAGCTTACCAAGCAACCATTGAAAGTTAAATAAGGCATCACACACAAATCTTGTTTTGTCTTAAGGTCTAAAAATGTTTAGACACAGCCCTGACACTACTATTATAGAAAAATGCACAAGGGAAGGAAATTTTCTTCCTTAAACATGGTAACTATTCTACTTAAAATTTTGGATTTACTCCAACGGCAACATTAACAGAATCAAGCCCTATATTGACAGACAAGTCAAAGTATTTATTGCACCAATGCTACGGAAGGATACTTTTTTTCCAACTTCATAGTACATTTCTAAGATAAACAAACACACAAAACCCCCCAACCCCAAGTAGAGTCCTTGCCCCTAAACTGAGATCTCTGTAATTTACCATTAATAGGTCATTAAGACTTACTTGACAGAGAACAAATGCATTGAATATCAGTGTGTTCTTCACTGTGACAGCATGGTCATTCTGGACATGGCTCAGACCCAGTATGCTCCTACCTCGAAAGTTGAGAACAAGCAAGACACACACTTGGTACATTGCCTGAAAATTTCCGATCATTATTGATGATTTAGACACAATAAGTAACAGCATTTATATTAGCAATAATGATAACGCCTGCCAATTACAATCATAAAGGGGTACTAACAAATGAGAAATAGAATTCACCTGTATCAGCAAATTCCTCCACATAATATTGGTTATGAGAGGTTCTCTGAAAAGCACGCAAAACATTGTCAATAATCTCATAACAACATCAAACTACATAGGCATCATCTATTGATTTGATGAAATACAACTGAAACAAAATTGGCCCATTATTTGCAAAGCATTTGGATCCTCTCAGGTGCATGCTCCTCAACTGATTATACCCTGCTGTTCTTTTAAGGACATCTTTTTGGTTTTGTGCAATTTTCTTCTCTCTTCATTCTTTTTTCTATTGAAAAAACTGAAACTATGGTTTTGATAATAAAGCTGCAAACTAAATAAACCCATTATGATAATGCTGAAAACTAAATAAACCAATTACTCACATATGCATTGTGCAAAGCAAAACCATGCATGCAGACAGAAAATCAGCTATTCCTAGTAGTATCTTTATCACTACTGGAAACCTGTTTTATTTTTTTCAGTTTGTAGGGGGAAGGGTAGGGGTGTGTAGTTTCTTCATAAACGAGTGGACTGTATTTCAATTGATTATACCCCGCAATTATTTTGTTTTCCTTAAGGGATATCTCACCTCTGGTCTGGCATATTGCTCCCATTTTAAATTTCTTTCCTCTATTAAAAGAACCAAAGATGATAAAAACAGCAAAAGATTTGTCTTTCCAACCATATTATAGCAATCTTCCTAATTTTCCAAGCAATGTTAAACCCTAGATAATATCTCAAACAAATTCCATGATCCAAAGTACCAAGTAACAATCAGAAAAGCAATTCTAACCTTCGACCCACTGGAGTTCGATCCATAAGATGGTCAGTTGGTGGTTCAGTTGCCAAGGCTAGTGCTCCCAGAGTATCCATAATAAGATTTACCCAGAGAAGCTGTAGAGAAAGCAACACAAAGATTTAAGGTCGTCCTGAATAAATGAATGGGGTAGCATAGCTCAGACAGAAAGAGAAGATCAACCTGAACTGCATTTAGTGGGACATCACCAGATGAAACTGCAGCAACAACATTTATAACCAGAGCTGCCACATTTACTGTAAGCTGAAACTGGATAAATTTCTGAATATTTGCATATACAGACCGCCCCCATCTGACAACCTACATTTGGGGAGAAACAAGAATAACGCCTCAAATATTCAATGCACTAAAATTCCATGTAACTCTCATTATACAGTCACTATATATTCCAAAAGGTATATTTCTACTTCTAGACAAAATAGCTCTTCAAGAGATATAGAACTAAACTTAAACATCACTCAGTAAAAACAAATCAAATCTGCCGATCTACTAACCTTCACAACTGAAGCAAAATTGTCATCCAAAATAATGATATCAGAGCTCTCTTTGGCAACTTCTGTACCTTGGATACCCATTGCAAGACCTATATCAGCCTATATTCCAAAAAAGAAAATAAAAGTTAGTTTACTTCATTAGATCAACAACTCCTGCATTGAGATAATAGTTTGAATTATTAAATTAAAAAACGCAACATAATGTTTACAGATATCATGACTCTACAACAATAAGATAGACATAGCTTCACTAAATGTACCACAACAATCAATGTCATCATTGTAACTACTCGTGAGTCGTTAAACTCAACGTAATAATACAAGCACAAGCCCCAGAAAACATAAATGCTACACAAACCTCATGAAGTGCAGGAGCATCATTTGTTCCATCCCCTGTTACAGCCACAACATGACCCTTCCTTCTCAATGCTTGTACTAGCAACAGTTTGTCAGTAGGAGATGACCGTCCCATAACCTATTACACAGTAATGCAATAAAACTCATTTGCAAAGAATAACACTCAATATTAAGAGCACAATAACAAGGTTGTCATAGCAATTGGATTTTACCGATATTGCTTCAGCAATTTCATCTCTCTCTGCATCTGACAAGGCACGAAATGTTTTTCCTTCAATGATGTTTGGCTCTGTAGCATCAGCAAATGAATTAAGTATTCCACATTCCACAGCAATTGCTTTTGCAGTTTTCACATTGTCGCCAGTGACCATTTTTACCTATGATTATAAATCCAAACCACAATAATTAAAATTAATTGCATAGAGAAACTGCAGAGGCAAAGCATACTGCCTTTCTTAATTTCAATGCTTATTTTTCATCATGTTGAAAATCAGATGTAGTAATATAAAATTTGGTCTTTGAATCTTCAAGGCTTCAAATATAAAAGTGCACACATATAAAAGCACACCCATTCTGCCCAGATTTTTCTTCTTCTGTTTGGTTAAGTTTATTTTAGAGAAATAATAGCTTGTTTACTGCCAGCTTCTTCAGAGATTTTGAGAAAAAAAAAAAAAAAAAAGATCTTCAAAAAAAGGCTATTCCCAAACAACCACTACGAAGTTTAGAATTTTATTTTTTACATTAAGCAGTTATTGAATTAGATTTCACAATTTTTAACACAGCCTTCATTTGTCCACAGACCACCATTAGCCACAAACAACCATCCCAAAATTAATAATACTTTATGTAACCAAAACCAAACATGTTCAACAATAGTATCTTAATGGGAAACCAAAAATTTTAATGATATAAAATACCTTAACCCCAGCTTTTTGGCAAAGATGCACTGCATCTTTGACACCAGGTCGACAAGGATCCTGCATTTTAATACATAATGATATAAGAAAAAATAATAAAACACAAAATCATAGAAATTTAACCCACCAAACCATTTTAGAGTAGGATGCTGTCAGAAACTATAAATATCAACTATAGTTTTTTGTGAAGTCTAAACATATACAAACTAGAAAAATTTTCCATGCAAAATAATTTAGGGTGTCAAGCAAAGAGAAAAAACATAATGAATAAATAAACAATATTAAAGATCCCCTGCTCCCTCCCCAGTTCCAAGCATATAACAAAGTGGGATAACCATTTAAGAAAATTGGAAGCCTATTAATATTAGTGCTAAAGTAGCTTTAACTTTAAATTAGAGAGAAAAAAAAAAACCTTGGGAATAATATCATAATACAGACAGACAAATATAACAAAAATGAGAAGGATAGACGAGTTTCTAGATATAAGAAATACCTTCAGACCAACAATAGCCAGTAAAACAAGATCATCTTCTGGTAAAGACCAGTGAGCAAGTAGTTCTTCATTAGTTGGAACTTTCTCCTTTTCATATGATCTATATGCAATGGCAACACAACGTAGGCTATCAGCAGCCATGTCTTCAATAGCTTTTTTGAAAAATGTCATCTGCAAACCAGATAAACTTCACTCAGCCTTTTCTCAAAATCAATAAAAATTAATTGGAAGTGTTAAGAGTCATCCCAACAGTTCTTATACTAATTTTGTTTGCTTTGTTTTATAAATGTAACATACAAATAAAACTCTATTCATGAAGAAATTATAAACTGATAGAATCTGTTGATATATTCCAAAAGCCCTGCATATTCAGATCTCGTTGCTTGTATAAATAGTTCATCTCACTAAAATATAGTAAAATTCAATTATGTAACATGTTAAAATATAAGTCAAAAGTCACAGAGCTACTGTCTAAAGCAATTCATAAATCAATTCTCAATCAAATCCAACAAAAGGAAATGATAGAGGAAAATGGGGCTGGAGGAAGAAAAACTGTGTAATAGTAGTTAATCTGTAACAGGTTTGTCAGACCTTCTCCTCATCCATCTCCACTAACTGGTCATTTGCATCGATATACCCTGTACAGCAGGCTAGAACTATCTCAGCAGCACCTTTCCAATGTATATGGATGCCAGAGTCAGCCTGCAAATAAGCACAACATTATCTGTTTAAATGACCTGTCTGCCAGAGCAGATAGAATATATCATTAGGAAATATACTAGCTACCAAGCAATGTATCAGTTAGTTTAGAATAGAAGCAAAATATCAACATAATTGAGTCAAAATGCCACAAAGATGGTACCGTCTGAATTGCAACTCCCCCTCTTTTTTTCTCTGAATTGAATGGAAAGACATGAATAATGGATGATTCTGATCTAGCAGCCGTAAAATTCATCCCAAGCTGAGATTTGATACAACAGTTATATATTGTTGTAACTTGTAAGGACATATGTTAGCCCAAAGAGAAAGGAAAAAACATCACTTCCAAAACAAACCTGTATAGCCCACTGTAAAATTGCTTTTTCTGTTGGTGATCCCGAAACCTCGACATCACTAGCACCCTGTAGAGAACAGAAATAAGTGAAAAGTAGAACTACTTAACTTATACTCATGCACTTTATTTTTCAGAATTAGGAAGAGGGGTGGGCAGATATGTAAGAAAACCAACCCAAGCATACCTCAGGTGCATAAACACTGCCATTAGTGTTCTGTGCAACACCTTCAATCAGTAGAGAGCGAAGCATAGGAAAGGACTCCAACTTGTGAGGAGGATCAATTTTCTTACCCCCCGCATAAGCCTCAACCACAGTCATCTGTTTCATTTAATGAATTACCAAAACGAAGAGATCATGAAAATCTGCTGTATAGACAATTTTATTGGATATCACATTGATAGAATAGTCAACATTTTAAGCTCCTAATTTATCTTAAAAAATTGGAAGAATTTTTACTTAAAACAAGCGTGCAAGCATAAATGCCAGAAAAAATATTGCAAGAAGTGTCCTCCAAGAAGTCTATGAACTAATAATAGAAAAGTATCAATTAAATCAACATTTCAAATACACCACCACAACTAACCAGATTCATGGTCAATGTGCCAGTCTTATCACTGCATATGGTTGTGGCAGAGCCCATTGTCTCACAGGCAGAAAGCCTCCTTACCTGCAATTAAATGTATCACGTTAAATAGAGGTACACATATATTTCTGTCCAAATCCAATAAAGCACAAATATCAATTGCCGTACCAAAGCTTTATCTGCCATCATTTTTCTCATTGAGTAGGCCAGTCTATAGCATATTTGACATAAAAAGTGTAAATACAAATAAGTATGATTAGAGAGAGAATGAGAATGGGAAAAATCATGTTACAGATATGAAAAAACATATTAACAACATAGTAGGGATACAGATAATGCTGGATATAAGAATGAGAAAATAAAATATTATTTAAGACAGAAAAATGGAAGACTGAGCAACATTTACCGAAGGTTGGGTTCACTGATTTGTTTTAACAAAAATACAGTCACAAAAATGGAAATTTGAATTAAAATGAAGTACAAGAATAATGGCAAATTTATCTACAATGTAACCAATGCTAAAAGTTAAAACATATTCATTAAGACTTGGCAATAACAAATGAATAAAACTAGTAAGTCAAAATCAGCCAACTTACGTCAATGTAACTGCTAATGGGAGCCCCTCAGGTACCGCAACCACAACAATGGTGACCTAAATATTCATCGGGTTACAATCACTACATAGATATTAAATTTTAAAGACTGAAATTTATAAATATGGAACCAAACATCTTCAATTGCACCAAGCATGCTCTGGCAATCTAGAATTTATCTCACTACATACCGCAACAGTTACTATCTTAATTGCTCCATCAATAGCATCACCAACTTTAGTCCTGCCTGCTCTAAATTGAACACTCCCATCCGCGTTTTTTGTGTGCCCAGAGAAATATCTGCCAATAAATTCCCACTTCAGAAGCATGCAAACTATATAATATTCCATTATTGTATCACGGAGAATATATGGCAACATTGAGAAAATGACTACGTTACCTGGCCAGTAGCACAATCAGGACAATAACAGCAACAGAGAGTCCAACAATACCAATGAAAGTGGCTACACCATTTAAGCGTACCTATATTTAAAAACTAATGGGTGAATAAATTATGAGAAACAATAGAACTCAATCAGAAACCACAAGTAAGAAGAGGACCTGCAAAGGTGTTTCTTCACCAGTATCTTCTGAAATGCTAGCCATTAGAAGCCCCCATTCAGTATTAATACCAACACCAGTTACCTATGAAAACAAATAAACAAGGAAAAAGTCAGACAAACAAATGAGCTGTTTAATCAATAAAACAAATTGGATAAAGAAAATAAATACAATCAATTTAATATTTTGAATTATTGAATGAAGTTCAGTAAAAGTCCATCCATATTTTACTGACTCCAATTTCTACCGGCCTCAATCTTTTAAATAACTGAAATCAACGTGGTATTGGGAATAAAATCCCTTCGAGAATGGCATGCAAACAATGAGCAAAAATTAAACATCCTTTACGATAACAAAATGTAAAATATAAAGAACAAATAAATATGCTGTAAATCCAATTAGGACACGCTCCCACTGTTAGTGCACAATTTATTGGCCCTTTTAATAATTACCACCCACACTTCCAGCAAAGTAACTGACATGTTATTAATTACCTCAACAATCCTTTGAACACTGTTAATTATGTAAACTAAAATATAGCATACAATTACAAAAATGGAAGGAAAAAGAAGTCTAAATTACCAGCATAGTGCCACTGCCATCAGCAACTTTACATCCAGACATCAGAAAAGGATCCTTAGAATCCTTATGAACCTGCAAAAACACAAAAAATGTAGCTGAAAAAAAAAAATTAAGAAACTAATAATTCAAATTTCCCACAAGACAAATAAATCCTTACAATTTTGCTCTCCCCTGTCATACTTGATTCATCAATTGCAAGAGAGTGACCGGTGATCAAAATTCCATCAGCCGGGACCTAGAAAGAGCAGAAAAGAACTAAGTAACAAAAAGGAAATACAATTAGTAGATACGGTAAGCAAAAATGATAATAAAAAGTGACCATGTACCTGGTTACCAATATTAAGAGGTATAACATCCCCAACAACAATATCATATATAGAGATCTCAACCCTTCTGCCACCTCTAATAACCTTCTCTTGCAGAAATCCAAATATGAAGTTAAAATTATGACAAGAAAATTTCTAAAAAAGATCAAATACACAATCAAGAAGTTCAACTCAGCAACAAAAACAAACCAACCTCCAGGTGTATATTTCTCTTCTCTTCATTTAGGTCTCGAAACTGAAGAGACTGCTTATAATCACTAATAGCTACAAAAAAAAGGAGGGGGGAGGGATTAAAAAGGGTGACAGCTCCTTCAAAAGAGAAATTACTAGCATAATTATTAGAATAACTTTCATAGTAAAAGACAAAGTGAACAGAGTGCAGGAGCATGACCTTGGACTACCACAAGGCTCAAAGACTAATCACATAGGAAATTGTGGAACGGAGTCACAACACAAGTAAACACACTTTATCTACTATAAATCTTACAAAGACAATATAATACCTGTGACAACAATAACAAGAATAACTGCAAAAGCAATGCTTCCCCCATCATACCATCCTTCTGTAATACCCTGTAACAAAAATAAAATAAAATTCTGAACTGGTTTAAAAAGTTCTCAATATTAATAAAAATATACTCCTAATCCTAGATTAAAGGGAAGGACTACAAATAAAAAGGATAATTATGGCAAGAAATCAAGCAAATTAATTGATGATCCAAGATAATGGTCCAAAGAATGCAATGTATAGATACATAAAAAAGTCATCAATTCTGGAAACTCTCAGATTGTAATTGTATTGAACATAATTAGAATCAAAATCAGGGCAAGGGCCACAATAACCTACAAAAGACATTTCCCTCTACTGGATAAAATGGATTCAAACACTAACATGCACAGTTCAGATCAAAATAAATATTCATGTAATTATATTTGTACTAGGAACCTAGAACATAAATAGTCCCAGACTCCCAGCATAATGAAAGCTACCAAGTTCACTGCATTGTACGCTAACTGTATATAAGGATTAAAAAAAGAAGGCTTCTATCAAATAAGTTATTGATAAATCAAAAAAATAACAAAAAAGGCAGCATAAGATTGGAGGATTAATATTTTTATGCAAATGACTAAATTAGTGGGGGAAAAGATGCCAAAAATAAAGACCAGTGCAAAATTTGGGGTAAGTGCTTTTAAGTATGGAACAAGTCCACTATCTGCATCTCAGCCAAGAAAAAGAATTGCAACATAACTTTTCCAGGCAATCTCACCTCAGATTTTATACCCAGTGCCAATGAAGCCGCAGCAGCTACCATCAAAATAATCAAGGTCAGGTCCTTGCAAGCATCCCACATAAACATCTGTAAAAGGAACAAAAAAGTCACTACAATATCCCCTCAATAAAAAAAAAAAGATACAACCATTAAGCATCAACAACTCCAAGTACAATAAAAGTTACCAAAAAACTTCTTCCTTTCTTTCGCGGATAATTGTTGGAACCAAATGCATTCCTCCGTTTTAGTAAGTCTGCATCATCACCATGAATCCCCTTCTCTAAATTGGTTTTCAACAAATTCGATATCCCTGCAACCTGATAGTGATTCAGAAGAAACACATGAAAAGTAATGACCCTAAAGAATACAATTACAAAGAAAAATTACTCTTGGGAAACATACCCCTCCATATTGCTGCAGAGCAGCAGTATCATGCTCCCTTGAAATTGAAGCAAGTTGCTCTTGTCCAATTGGAAATTCACCAGCAATGGGGGTTGGAGGAGGAATAACAGTTTCTAACAATTTTGAAGCATTACCCATCAATAAAAAAAATAGAAAAATGAAAAAATAATTGTCTGTTCATAGACTAGGCAAGTTCATGGCAAAGGTTATTTAAATAAAGTTCCATGAAGCACCAAGCATCACTACACAAAAGCATATTCAAGTTTAGGCATGCAGAAAAAGAAAATGCACCAATCCAACAAGATTCTTGGAAATGAAAAAATATATTTTGGAACACCTTAGAAACATGACAGTAAACCCTATGTATCACATCAGAATATGAAACTGACAAAAGGATAGCACTAAAATCCAAATGCCCAACCTGATGTGAATGACAACAACTTTCATTCATTTAGTAAAATTGACTACACATCTTCAGTAAAAAATTCATATACTGCAGTCCAATATTTAAAAGAGGCTATAATGAATAATCAACACTTGTCAAGAAAGAATTTATTTGGCTGATTTTAAAAGTTAAATGAGTTGCAACAATGCATTTGATCATTGCAAAACAATCTTTGATACTAGGTATCAACGGTTTTCCAAACCAATATGTAGCTTATCAGGTGAATACAAGGCCAGTAACACAATGGACCTTTAGCAAATAAGGTACCAAGATATAAAGTAAACACTAATCATTTTCATTCACAAACAATAGGAACAAACAGCCTAACTAGTCAAACAGACTAAATACTGACTTTATAAGCAGATATATTTCAACATATGAAAACAAATAAAGAAATATCTTATGGGTAACTAAATAACTGAATTAAATCAAAATAAAAAGGAAACAAAAGATATTTGCAAATTATAACAAGCATAATTTGATTACTCACCACTAAGTTGCCCCCCCTCCCTACCAGCAGCTTTGAAAAGATAAGCTGCCTAATTGGGCAAAATAAATAATCAGCGCATTTTACATACATAAAATAGGCATAATGAAGAAAGTCCAATTGAAGGAACCATACTCTAATGGCTTGTGCATGTGCTCTAATCTTTCTCAATATTTGCTTCTTCTCTTCTTCTTTTTTCAAGTCCAAGGTATAACGAAATCGGCGAGAAGCGTTAAGTACAAGTGCCGCTTGCTGAAAAAATAATAATAAAAGGGACTTCTTATATGTAAGAGAAATTATATATATACTCACACACACACACACATATATATATAAAGGCTCAAAAATAGTAACGCAGAACAGTCAAATGAAACTAGCTATTGGTCTAACACAAAATTACAAAGCAGCATTCATAATGCTGAAAAAGGAAACAACAAATCAAAGGTTCCATGTCAAGAAAATGCTAGCATTCTTGTTTACAACAAATTTTGGAAACTGAAGTTCATACATGCACAAGCGTCTTTAGAATTTCAGAATAGTCAAACTCATGCATATTATTTTATTTTGACTCATCAAGCTAATACCAAAAAGCCAAATCTATTGGGAATAAACTCCTAGCATTCTGTTAACAGTAAAGAGTTCAAACAAAACAAAAACAAAGGTGAAAGAAGTTTAATACTGATTTCACAAAAGCTGTGTGGAAGTGGTCCAACCTTCTTGCCATTAGCAATAACCTCCTGGTCTCAAATTCCATTCTTTCCTTCTTGCAACCCTAAATGGCTAAAACCGTTATGATTTAAATATAAAATTTTGCCTCTTTTTCATTCATAAAAACTCATTCTACCCATTCATACTTTGCAGGAATATGGAAAGCCAGCAACTAATTCAATTTTTTGAACCCATATCTATTAATCATAACTGAATCCCTAAACTTAGTCTTCTTCAATCCCAAAGGGTCCACCCAAGAAAACAGCTCTTTTTGAAATGAGGAAACTTTGGGAAGGCAGAGAATGTATTTCAGATCTAAAGAACATTAAACCAATATTTATAGACACAGGATTTTATCTTGTCCACTACCTTTGGATGAAATTAAGAAGGCAAGCACATCATTCTTGAATGCTACTTCACAATAAACATACAACTTTGACATCACTGGAGCTTCCCATCTGATGTATCTTCTCACTTTGTGTTAGAGAGTCGGTTCATGCATTTTATCCTTCAAACACGACTCAGTTAAAACAATTAGGGGAATTCATTCTCTCTCTCTCTCTCCCCTTCTTTATATCTCAATTGGTGTCACAGCTATAAAACTTGGAACAAATGCAACTCAATCCTTCACTCTAAATTTCTCTCCCACCAAGCATCCCGGAGTTAGCAGTGCACAAGTAAAAGGCTCAAAGTTGGCCTTCACTAAGCCTCTAAACATTTCTCAAACTTATAAGCCTGAGTCTAACTCTAACTACCAAATTTCTCGAGGGGGATTAAGAACTGAAAATTGTGATGCCAGTTATGAGAGAAAATCCCAGAATGCTGCTGTTAGTCCTAATGCACCTCAAATATACTCTTCGCATCCATGGAAAAATTGCTTCTTCTGTTTGGTTACTTTGGGCACACTGTTTAATGATATTCACATGACATTATGACTATCACTGAACATCCCAAAATTTTGCTAATTGAATGTTCTTCTAAAATATCTTCAGAGTGGTTCCAAGTGATTTTGCTAATGATAGGTGGTCATTTCTAGTTCCCACTCCAAGTGATTGGAAAACTTACTATAATAGATTTGAGAATAGGATGCATAAAAAATTTGCTTAGCTTGCTTTGACACCAAGTACTATAAACTTGTCCTCTGCCTGGTTTGCTACAGCAGCAAACTTAGGTTGACTTTGATAGACGAGTACTGACATTTACAAGTTCATATATGGGAGTATGAATACCTCAACTGCATGAGTGCTAAAGCTGCATTGCAGTCCAAAGTTCGACCTTTCCACACGGACCTCCAAACTGCTTTGCCCCCAGATAATCAATTAAAGTTCTAACTTGCCTTGCCATAACTAGACAAGATAACTGCCGGATCTTGTGAGCTGTGACTGTTTCTTTTAGCCACTCTTGTGAGTCTCCGTTTCCTGTCCCCATAGGTTGATATATACAAACCTTCAAATGCTATTGCAAAACCACCATCCAGAAGCATTCAGAACAAGAAGGAATTTCTCCACTAAAATTTGCAACACCCAAAAATTTGAACAAAACCAGTCCCCATAAATTAGGTAAGTCTAAATGAACCACTCTTCTGTTCTAACAAACTTTTTTCCTCCTATACCACCGTTAACCTTCCTCATCCTCATAATCCTCATTGAAAACCAATACTATTTCCCAAAACATATCTAGAGACATTATTCAGACATAACCACACTACTCCACAGTCAATCCATTCCCATCCCTAGAGTCCTTGACGATCTCAATACACAACTACCTAAATTCCCAGAACTTTCTCCACTACTCAAAAAACCCTACCTAATCAAAAAATTTAAAACATAATTCATACGCACTCCACAAACCACTAAATCCACCATTCATAGAAACCAAAACATGAACCGATGAAAAAAGAGTAAACAAAATTCAAAAACAAAAAAACGAAAGTAAGAAACAAAATAAACAAAAACACAAAACAAGCAAAGAACACCAAAGCATGTGAGCTAGAATAGAATAGAAGAGCGTACCCTCCAGCGCCTGAGGCGTTCAATCGAAGCGTTCTTTGTTCTGGCAATATCAAACGGATCGGAAAAATCGCCGGGGTCGTCGATGTCGGCAGAGCGGCGAGTGGCGGGACCAGCCTCTAAATCATTCTCCGCCGCATGCCGCCGTGGTGAAGAACCATTCAGGAAACTCATTGTTCCCAGAAACTGTCGCAGGAGAGATGGCACCGTCACTTCTGTGATTCGCACCAAATCATAACATAATCGATTGCTCTTATCTCTTCACTATCAACTACCTAACTCCACTCTCACCACCCAAACAACTTCACTCAACAGATAAAGCTTTCGCACACGAAAAATAAAAACAAAACAAAATAAAAAAAAGTTATCTCTCTTAAGCCTAAACCCAATCCCTGTTTCGCTTAATCCGCTTTCTGATTCTGGATTTAACTCTCTCAGCCATGTTTGGCAATAACAGAATCTGCTCAAGCTTTTTTTCAGTTCAGTGATGCTATCTTACCTGTTTTCCCTGGTTCTAATTCATTTCAACCCTCCATTATCACGGGTCAATTGCAGAGTTTTCAGATACACTAAACTCAACGCGGTTTTCAAATTTTATATTTTCCACAAAATACCAGAGAAATAAAATAGTAAAATCTCACTATCCGTACTTTTACGGCATTCGAAAAAGAGTAAAAACAAAAAATAAATAAAGCAAAAGAAGCGCTTTTATTAATTTCCTATTTTGCCCTCCTTGACCAAATGTTCTAAGACGGAAAAATCAAACGGTGGAGAGGCGCAGAGAGCGTGAGTGACTTACAAGGAAAATACACTGTGGCCTTTTTTTTCACAGTGACAGAGTTGCTCTCAGAATTGGTTCTCTTTTTTGGTCTCCTCTTCCTTTCTGGAATACTGAAAACCTAGATAGTTCAGAAAAGAATAAGTAAACAGAAGCACAACTGACAGTGTTATAGAAACCGACAGCAATTAAATTCCATTTATCTAACGTTACTACCTCGTGCAAAGAATTATAAAGCGCAGATCCGTATTCCTTTCTTCTAGTCTTTTCTTTTTTAATGTTATAATTCTCCGCTAAACATTCAATTTCAATGCCTATAATAAGAACATGTACTAAGCGTTTTTAATTTAATCATTACTATCATTAAGATGTCTTTAATTAATTTGCTTTCACGCTTTGGAGGAGTAGAGAGTGGGTCAGCATTAAGCAGAATGAATGCATCGTTTGTGTTTCCATTTGCGTAACCGTGTCCTCAATGCAACGTGGTTGGTTACGCTCCTTTGAGCTGGCCTTGTGGGTTTTATGCTTTTTTGTCTTTTCATTATGTATTATTTATGTTTCTTTGAAGTTGCTTTCGTGTCACTTATAAGAAGAGACAGTTGTCCCACATGCAAGGTGATTGGAGCAACGAGGACAACCCAATGCGTTGATTGAGGCTTGTTAATTGCTTCAGTTTTCAGTCGACAAAAACAAGAGCAGTAGCTAATTATACAAATAATAATTATTATTATTATAATTATGAAATGTGATCAAGGGATTAATTTGCTTGTCTTAGAAGGAACATTAAAGTTTTGACAAATTAAAAAGCATGATAACAACATTGAAAACTGAAAAAGAAGGAAAACCAGGGAATAATGCTAGCTGGTGCAGTTGTGAGTTAGCGTGGCATGACCAAAGTGAATGCATGAAGGGGTTACGCAACGTGGCCAAGGTGCGGGGTTTACGTGGGTATTCAAGAGGAGCATTATATAATTGACTAAGGCTAAAGAGTGTGAATCAAAGTTAATGGTGGTTTTAGGCCAACAAAAAACGCCTGATATATATATATATTTCAACTGATTGTCCCCGAAGAATAAAGGGCAATGGTTCACATGATAGAATCAACTTTACCTTTAATTGGAAACTAAACCAATGTTGCCTCCTAAACAGAGAGAGAGAGAGAGAGAGATGATGCTGAATTGCTGAAATTACTAGGTGGAGGCAGGTTCTTGGAAGCTGCTGTACGGCGCGTCCTTTCATTTTAAAAACCAACAAATTAAGCAATTTATCTTTTTATTTATGTTGCCAAGTTAACTTGCCGGTGGAAATTATATATACATATAAAAGCATGACAGTTTTCTTCTTCTTTTTTTCTCTCTCACCTGACTATGGAAATTAAATTTTCATTTTGCAAACAAATATTTTAAATATATGAATAAAAAATTAATGAATAAACACTTTTGCATAAAATGTCTATTGTATAAAATATAATAGACATTTTTTATCTATTATATTTTTGCATTTGTTTAAGTAATAAAATATAATAAGTCTATTGTATAAAATTATCCAATTATTCGATCTAACATAAATTTTATCTGATAACAAATTTAAATAAAAAATAAGCATAATAAAATAATATAACATTTTCTATTTTTGCATATCAAATATAAAACAAGATAAAATTTTATTTTATCGTGTTTTTTTATTTAACTCTGATATTCTATTTTCTGTGAACTTAGTTTTAAACTTTATGAAAAGAAGATAAGGACAACTAAATTGCAATTGGAAACAGAAGAAGAAAAAGACCTGTGAGGATAGTTTATGGAGTACTAGAAACAGGAGGTAGGGTGTATTAGGAAAATTCACCACTCTTTCAGGTATGGAGTTGGAACACTTCACAATCGAGCAAGTGCAAAGTAAACACACGAACCTAACCTTCAATAATAGCAAGACACCCACTTACCCAACACACACGCCTACACCTATATTTGGTGTGTGTCACAATTTATGGCATTATTTTCCATGTGTTATGGTAATGGGCACCACTACACCACTAACTGATGGTTACCCAGAAGGCATGCTATGCAATGATAATGCCAGTAGCATTCACAGAGGGAAAATGCCAGAGAAATTATACTCAAATACTAAATATATAACAATTTATATAATATATAAGAATTCATGAGATACAAAGAGATATAAGTGATCTTTTGAAAGGGAAGTATATATAGAATAAGATAAGTAATTAAAAAAAAATGAAATAAGGAGAAAAAGTGGGTTGCATTTATTGTATGGTTTCGGTGAGAAACTTAAATCAATACACATTAGATAGTAACATCTAATCCATATCCGCAAATATTTATTTAAATTATGGGAAAATATTTGATAATGAAGAGACAGATTTGGTGTGTATGTCTTAAGACTCTGATAGTAGACTTTTATAGTTTTTACTATGTATAGCAAAGCGAACTAAGCTGGACAGTGAGACCCAACCTTCCCATGGCATGGCTCAAAGCGAGAGAAATAAGTTAGTCAAAGCTTTATAATTTAGTCCATGTTGAGCTTAAGAAGAGTTATCCTTATTTATTTTAAAATAAAATTTAAATATTTACTTCATGAGAATTGTGTTGCTCTTAAATTAAAATTAAAATTTTATTTTGATATGTATTAATTATTGAACAAATTATTAAGATAGAGGTTTATTTTAATTAAATAATTGAACCAAAATCACTTATAAATAATTATGATAACGATAGCAATAATAATAATAATAATAATAATAATAATGTTTTAAACTAATATATTTACTTTTAATTAAAGGTTTTTTAATGAACATGTAATTTTAAAATAACTTTTTTTAAAAGAAAAAAAACTTAGTACTTTGAGATTCTAATTCTTAGGAGGAAAAAATGTTCATCAAAACATCTTACAATAACTTAAAATGTTATTTTCTTACAAGGAAACAAAATTATTAGAACAAAGTCCTAAACAATCGAGCTCTAAAAATAGTTGTTAAAGTTAGATGATAAATATTGGTATATATTGATATATTATTTATGCAAAATCTTAAGTGACCGAGATTTCAAATGAGCAATGATATTCTCACATAAAATTCTCACAGCAAACTTCTATAACATGTGTTTTTTTTTTATTATTATTATTATTATTATTTATCTCTCTTTTCTTCATATTCTTCTCCTTATTATGAAATGTGTTGCTATAATATATTGTTAAGATAGCATTTTATTGTTTTTGGTGTATAATAGATGGAAAGAAGGAAGAAATTAAAACAAGGAAAGGAAGGAAGAGAAATTTTTTTAAAAAAATGCAAATGATGCAATGTGATAAAAAGCTGAAATAAGAAAAGCAAAAATATTGTGTAAATATGTAAACATAAGTATTGTTGAAATATAGTGTGACATTTTCTCTAATTAAAATTGTGTAAATATGTTTTATTCTTTTTAACAAACTAATTAAAATTGCCTAATGGTCAACCACTGTCAACCATCATCACTGGAAAACAAAAAATAAAAGAAAAAGTGTTTACACTTTACTTTCATTTTTTCTCCCAAGTCCAAAGAACAAATCTCCAATTCTTTTATCGATTTATTTAGAATATGTTTAAAGAGTATACAATAAAAGTTTATCAAAAAATTTAAAATATAACAAAATTTAATATATTAATAGTATTAAATATTATAATTTATAATAATAAATACTACTCGTTATTTTTTATTACATATACTTAGAACATGCATTGAAAAAAAAAACAAACAAACAAACGTTCCATTGAGTTGGGATTAATTCTCCCAATAGGAATCACGACAATTCAATAATTAGAGATTCAAAGAGAGCAGAAAAAAGATTGGTGAAGATTGAAGAGATTACGCTATACCTTTGCAGAAGGATGTTTCAACTGTCTTTGGTCTTTCCTTGAGATTCGTAATTCTAATACCTTCAAAATCGAATATACATTTCTGCAACAACAAGAATTCATATAACATATCAGAGATGATTCATCCTCCTTGGGAAGCCAGCACACGGTAATTCATCTTCAAACAAATTGTGCTGCTTTGTGGTAAATATCATAATCTCACTGATTAATTGCAATTTGAACGTACATGCATGAAACTGATAGAAGGGAAGCTAAAAAATGGTAGGATGCAGAGACATGTCTTTGAAATAGAAGAGGAATAGCAGGTGGATGGTTAGTTAGCAATGTAGATTCTTAACTTATAGCTGAGATAAACTGAATAAGAATAATAATTAATAAAGTCGTGAAATCTGTCTTTTGACTAGGATATGGTAACTTGGTAAAGTGTGTTTGGAAAAAGAGGAGAATATTTAACCAAAATGTTTACTCGCTGGGAAGTCAATTTATTTATTTTAAAAAATTATTTAAATTAATCAGTAAGCTTCGGCTCATTTTGAATACGTCTAGCGCCAAACGATAAAGACTGCAAACAACAAATATACATCCTGGAAGGGAAGAAAGTAAGAATTTGATTTTGATATACTGAATTTTTATATTGTTGATTGATTAAAATATACAATAAATATGATTTTTAAATTAATAATTTTTATTGACACAATTAATGATTTCTAGTCTTCATGTTGATCGGCAAGCAAACACCGCCTGTCACAATGATAAAAATCTAAATCAACGCTTATATCAAGAAAATGAGTTCTAAACTTGAGGTACATTTCAATTTTTATAATTTCATTAAGTACTAATATTTTCTACCTACCCAAAATCATCTCATTACAACATCATAACTAAAAAATATTCACTGAAAGAGTATCCGTTTCTATCAACTGAAGCACTAAACACGTAATATTCTTTTTTTATCCCGTTATGCATTATATTTGATAAAGTAAAATAATCTTACTCTTAAAATTTAATATATATATATATATATATATATTTCATGAAACATAATTTTTTCACATTAATGTAAATCTTAAAAATTTTATATTTAATTTGCAATTTTCATTTAATTTACATATAACGGATTATAATTTATTATTTTACTGACTGTCATATATAAGTTAAATGAAAGACTCAAATCAAATACAATAATTTTTAAATTTATACAAAAATTCTTTTTCATATTTTATATATAAACATTTCTTAATTTATAAAATAACATGAATATATTGTATATTATTTCCATTAATTAATGTCAGCATCTCAATTTTTTTAAGAAATTAGGAAGATAAATGTAATGTTATAAAAATATATGATTCTTAGAATTGATTTCATCCCATATGAATATTTACCCTTTTAGTAACTAATGACTAATGTACAATATAAAATAATTAAGATATTAATGGATGATCTGTATCGGTGTGTATTAGTATCTCTATCAAAATAACCTATATACTATGTTAAAACAAAATGCATATATACTAGTGTAATCTTTAGAACATTATCTGCAAGCTAAGGTATGATGTCGGATATGGCTTGTTTCAAAATTAAACAGGCCAGCTTTTTTTTTTCTTCTAACGATGTATCAATTAAGGATTCTTGTACGTGGGTTAAGACATCTCTTATACTCCTTTTATTGTAATATCATAACCCATATGCTATATATGTATATGTTATTCCAAACTGAGAGATCCAATCATAGTTGGGATTGGCAGGGGTGGAGATGTGACATCCCAACTAGACTAAGATCTACTTCCATTTGGTGTGGATCCAACGAAATTGACTTGAATATGTGATTCATTTTGGGTCTGTTTTGGCCTATTAGAGAGCCTTGGCATCAAGGAACCCGCATCACAGAAGACTGATTGAAGGAGATAATGGAGTTTAACTCTTGTCCCAGGAGTCTGTGACGACTAACTGGTGCCTTTACTCTATGAATATAACTCTCTAATCATATTAAAATTTATGTAGGAGTTAAATCTAAAATTGTATGAACAAATTTTAATATTTTAAAAGCAATAATTTAAATTTATTATATAGTGTTACGCACTTTGGAATGACACTATTAATGTTTTTCATTTTTCATTTTCATTGTATCGTGCACTAAAATTGCCTCAAACCCTTTTTTATTTGAGCGTTTAAATGTTTTTTTTTTTATTGAATGGTATGTAAGTTTTATATCTTTTATTGAATTAAGTACAAAAAAGGGTCTAATCTAAAATACTAATTTATTAAGGGGGTGTTTAAAAGAATATAAAAAGTTTATAAAAATTTCTTATAGTTTTCATAAGCTTCTTTATCACTATTCTAATAAAAAAATTATATAATTTATTAAAATAGAATATTTTTAACTTATATTAATAAATTTTATACTATAAATCTCTTATAGAATACAATTTACTGAATGAATTTTTAATTAAGTTATTATTTAAACAGTGAAAATTTTCATAATTGAAATATTGTGCTCAATTTCTTAACATTTCAAGTGGCGACCATCAAAAGGAAGCAACAGCATTGCCCGAGTAGCGTATAGATTTCTACGGAAGTTCAGATTCCAAATCCATCACACTTAATCACAAATTAAAAATGACTCAAAGAATGATATAATAATTTGAACATGTCTTTGTTTTATTTGCTTTCTTCCTTTCTTTTAACATTCTCGGTACTGTGCCCTACAGGAAAAGGATCAAGCAAGGTATAGTTTATTAGCCTGAAGTTCCGATTGATTAGCATGAAGCCTAATATAAAAAAATGGGAAAGCTATTCCCCTCCTTTTATATGTATTAGGTGTGGTATAGTAACTGGTTGGTTTGTGTAGGCATTGTTATTACTGGTATACATGGAATAACGGAAGAGTGTTGAATCTGCGATTCTGCATGAGTTTATCTCTTGCTTGTTCACCACACCACGCGCTTACACCCAGAAAAATCTACCAAGTTCATGCCAACTAGCCAGGGAAAACTACTTTTGCATTTTTATATTTATTTTTCCTTTCTTTTTTTCTTATCATATTTTTATAATGATTCTTTGATGTCTTATTTTCAGATATCAAATAATGTGATAAAATAATTAAATAAAAATATAATAGTTGTTTACTTATTTATTTTCTCTATATTTCTTTCTATACTCATTAAACATTAAAAAAAATGTCAAATAATTTTTTACTGTGAGAATGATATAGGACAATGTATCTTTTTCATAAAAAAAACTGAGTACGAATGCTTTTCAAAGAAGTTTAGGAAGCAAATATGAATTTCTTTTACATCTTAATTCTGTACTCATTTTATATGTATTTTTATTTCTTTTTATCTTCCATCACATTACATGCCTTTTTTTTTTCTCTCCTTTTCTATTTGAGATGTACGGACACTCTGATAAAATTATCACATGTATATTATTCTTTACGACAATTGACTCCTACAATTAATTGCGGTTTTTTTTTCCTATATGCTTTAATTATTTTTAAAGGTGAAACATTTTGACCACGTCGTACGGAGAATTTTTGTTATTCTTGTTATATTTTAATTTTTAAATTAGAACAGCTGTAGTAAAAAGGTAGTGAAAGTAAAAACATTGTCCAATTTAAAACTCTTGTGATTTTTAAAAAAAATGTGTTTATTTAATATTGAACGAGGAAAATCATCATAAATGATTAATATCTATTTAAGAATAAAAATATTATAGATTGGATTAAGTCAAAATTTTATAAGGCTTAAATTTATTCTATTTCACAAATCAAATTAAATATGTAAGTCTTCTCATTATATAATAAAAAATTTGGTACACTGATAAACTAGTTAAGATATTTGACAATTCTTTACTTTGTAATTCTCTCTCCTTACTTTTTTTTTTTTTATGTTTTGATGTTTGTGACAGTTAGATTAATAGAAATTTTATTTAAGTTGTTATTTCTTTTATTTCTTTAGTCTCATTTTATTAAAATAAATTGTTTTTTAAGTCTACTTTGACCATTAAAAAACTTAACCAATCAAAATTATATATTTTTTCTTTTATCAACGATTAAAAGTATATTTAAAAATTTATTTTATAATACAATTTATTAAAAAATGATAAATATACTTTTAAATAGAATATTACATCACCATTTTAGATTTTCTAAGACTTTAAAAAGCAATTAGTAAATTACGTAACAATCACTTTATAAAGTTAAAATAATAATTAAAAATACTATTATTTAAAAATGATCATATTTAATATAAAAATATAAATTGCAATTTATCTAGCGTTCTTCGAATACTATAAAAGTAAAAAAAGAATTGATAAAAATTATATTGGATGCATTAATAATGTTTTATATTTTTATTTTATTCTTGACTCTCTAATTAGCATTTTGCTTGAAAATTACTATTCTTTAATTAACCCGTAATAAACACAACTTAATTATTTAAGTAACTTTATTATGAAATAAAATTAATCACTAAAGCTAACATTTTTCTTTCTCCAGCTATATCATTTTTTTTTTCTAAAAGGCAAGGGTTGATATAGAATTAAGGTGAATTATCTAAATTCAAATATCCTTCTTTCAAGAAGTCACAGCTGAAAGCAATTTATACCTAATTTGAAAAGATTATGTGTCGTGTGTTAATGCATGCCAATATTTAGACTCGTCAAAAAAAGTGATGGAATTAGCTCTCCCTTGTCAACGAAGGTATCCCAATCAACGTTGGTCGACGAATCATCGAATATGAACTGAAATGCCTTACCACTTACGTATGCTCTTTCGGGAAAATGAGGGAAAAATATAATTAAAACTTTTAGGGAGGCTTGCAAGCTAAGGCAACCTTTTCTTTTTTCTTCGAATGAAAGGAAAATCCACTTTTTACTTCTCTAAAAATATATTTATTAGTAAGTATATTTTTTGTAAGTCAATTATATGAATTTTCTAAAATTGTATTTATTTATTTATTTATCTTACGATAGTTGAATTGTGTGATGTTATAAAATAAATATTTTTAAATTTTAACTTTATCATCGACATTTACATATATTTTATAAATATATATATATATTAAAAAAATACATATAATATTAATAACTTTTAAATTATATTAAATTTTATAAACTTAATTTACTAAATATAAACTTTTAATTCAATAATTGAATTGATATACATCAGTGTCTAAAAAACTATTAAACAACATATTTTATTCAAAATTATGTTTTAGATGCATGATCATCCTAGAAATGTGAAGTTCCAATCAAGCATAAGCATGATGGGTACAACAAGAGGGCCACTAATTAGAAAGGGTGGTCAAATACGAGTGTTGTGTGTAGTCAGTCCTTTGTCCTGTTTATGCTTCAACGTATTTGTAATTTCTCTAATTTGGAACTTCAATTGTTCCTACAATGACTTCCTCAAATCTTACGAGGCAAACAAAACTCACTCTAGTTTAGCTCAATGACTTTCTCATTTTTGTTCATTTTTTTTCTTCTGCATATGAAACGTTTCTACATAGCCTCCTCGTTTTTTCTTTTTTTCTTTCATTCATTTAGGGTTTCATAGGGTGGCTAATACTAGTGCTGCAGCATTCTTTGTCCTGTTAGCCCTTTAAAGTATTTGTGACGAATAAAAAATTTAGAATTCTGATCCGTATATCATTGTTAGAGGAGTGTTAAAAATACATTTTTTAACATATTTTTTTGTTAATATATTTTAACTACTAATTAAAATTTATAAAAAATCATAAAGTATAAAAAATTATTAAATTAGAAGGAAAAAATGAAATTAACATAATTTTTGTAGTTTTAAATAAATTTTAGCCAATAACTAAAAGTGATTAAAAGAAATTATTAAATAATATGTTGCTAACATTTCTTCTATTGCAATAACCACCTCAATCTTACAAAGTAAAAACAAACTAATTCACTCAAGCATGTTTCTACAATTATTTAATCTTTATTTTTGTTTTATCAATATCTATGCTATTGTTCATCTTTTCTCTTGTTGTGTCCAAAAAATTTCTAAATAGCTATCTTTCTCTCATTTATTTAAGGTTTCAAAGGTTAAAGATGATTAAATGTTGTGTAGGGTGGTTTCTATGTTTTGCCATGACAATCAACCTAGAGGAGTGTGGTAGGCACAACGGGGGAACCATGAGAAAGGATGGTTAAGAACTGAGTGGTGCTCTCTTTTGTTATATCAGCTTTCTGGTTGAGCATAATAATATGATATGCCTATTAAACCCTAATAATACATTTTAAGGATTTTCATTATACTCGTAAGAATGTTATAAGTTAAATTAATATATGTTAATTACCAAGTTCGACGGAGAAGAAAAACAATCATGAATTAATAATTTTAACCATATTCATAACAAGATATGTTAAAATTATGGGTATTACATACATGACACAAGTGTGAATTTTCTCTCAATTTTTTTTTTTGTAAGACGATTACTTTAAAAAAGTGAGTAGGTGTTGATAAGTGAATATTGACCAATGGTTCAGAATTTTGGTTAACTGAATTCAGGCATTTTTAGACTTTGGTTTGACAAAATTAGCAGCAAACCTTCTTTCGGCGACTTTTGACTCCGTTTATATGGGAGGCTTCGTAACGCTTTAGATTTCTTTATAGTTTTCCTACCATCATTACCCATTAAACTTCAAATTAAGTGGAAATATTACACAGATAAAGTAAATATAATAAAAACCTCAAAGACACAATTACAGACAGCCAGAGAATTTTATATTTAATTAAACCTACGGATATTTAATTACACTTCAAATTAAGTCGAAATAATTTTGTCATCTCTAACTGATTTATTTACATATTTCAATCACATCGTTTTGATGATCTTTTTACATTTAATTATTATTTTTTATTTTGAACTGCGTTTGGTACAGTTGTTATTTTGATTTTAAATTTTGCTGTATGTAATTAAATTTAGAGATGAGGCTATGGTGGATTTTACATTGCATGTGAATCTTTATTGATTTCTCTTTTTTTAATGAGCTTTAATTTTAATGAAATTTGTTTTACTCAATATTTGAGCAACTTTGTTATAATTTTTATTAAAAATTATCTTCTGATTAAAGTTTATTAAATTAAAAGTAAAATTTGTATAATTTTATTGTTTTAAATAAAAAAATTAATTAAGCATAAAAACATATTAAAAAAATATATTAAAATATGTTATTATTATTTTTCGTTATCTTAATTAATTTGAAACATTTTAACAAAAACAAGTCATGATTCGCACCTTTTTTGAGAAAATATTTGTAGACACTCGAGCTAGCAAGGGATTGAATCTTTTTTAGCTGATTTTGACCCATACGCCTAGAAAACAAGACAAATAAACACCAGCTATTGTAAATTATAATTATGTTTCGACTCACTTTTCTCTGTTTCTCGTCCTTTACCTTTATTTTTCAGTGTAACTTTAGCATTTTTCATATTCAATATGTGTAGTGTATAACATCTATAGTCTAATTAAAGTATTTTTTAAAAAATATTTAAGAAAAATAACATAAAAATAAATAATTTACCTTTTTGAGTTAAAATTAATTTATAATATCAATTTTTTAAAAAACATTTTCTAACTTCGTTAAAAAAAGTGAAGAAAACAAAACTGTATTGAATTATTATATATTATTATACCGTGCTTTACAGTAGATTATTCTATGTATTGGTGGAAAGTAATTCTTCTTTTTATAAAAAATAAAAGATTAAATTATCAGGACTAAGGAAAGTAATTAAGTCTGTTATATTTTTTATAAATATAAATATTATTTTAAAAATATTTATAATATTAAATAATGAGTTAATATTTATATATTTAATGATATTAATAAAATAAATATATAAAAAAATTTAGCAATTAATGTATTTGAAATCTATCATTTATTTTTTATAATAAAAATAAATAAAATATTTTATTTTATTTTATATAAAAAATGCCAGAGAGAATAATAAAAATTAATCAGAAGATATTACTAAAGTTGCTTATCAACCCGTGACATGTAATATAAAACTTTCCCTCAAGATGCAGAATAAATGTTTCTAACATCCAACGTGGATAATATATTGTAGAACAAAGGTGCAACTTAATGGTTTAGTCAATAAGTTGATGATCTTATTTAACATGAATTAAGAGAATGGATCCACCATTAACTCTCTAATAAAGTGGCCTCAATTTTTGAGTTTAATTCTCTCATAATGGGTGAAATTAGAAGCAAAGTTTTATGTGAGCTCATAATTTTGATTGCTATATATACATTGAAACATGATCTTCTCAGTTGGTATTGCCGTTCCTATTTGAAATAATTAATCCTGATGACCATTTTTTATGGAAATATTTAAATAGAATAAAAGTGCAAATATTCAAAACAAAATATTGGATATTACTGAAGTAATTACCTGCAGAATCAATCTCTGACAAAAAATTTCATTGGTAAAGTATATTGGTAAATTTTGAGGCTTGTTCGTACCATGTGACTTGAATTTGCTGCCAAAAATTATAGAAAAATTATTCTTTCACGTCAGCCAACAAGTTACATGACAGTGCTCAGTCATAATTTTCATATATTTATGTAATATTTTTATTTCTCTTTATTTTATTTTTCTTATATTTTTTATGTGTTTTTAGAATATTCATTTTTCTTTTTATATCTCTTTTTCTATTACTCTCTATACTTTTACCTCTAATTGTTTTTTTTGTATTCTTTGATTGTGTGTATACACTTTTAAGGTTATGTGAAAAAATAAGCATATATAATTGTATAAAAACAAAACAAAAAAAACTAATCTTAGTCAGATAACAAGAAATGTATGATGTAAAAATATGTTGTAAAAATTATAGATTAAAGCCATACAAAGAGGTTAAAGTAATTAGAATTCCTCAAGTCGCATATTCATTATATCTCCAAGAACTTTAAACTTAGCATATATCTGCATTTATGTTCATTTCACCTTCAATTTATGATAAAAATTATAGTTTCAAAATGAAGAGTTGCCATGTGGAAGAGTTATGGTCTACTTGCCACATTCTTGTTAAAGTTCAATGCAAAAGAATGGAAAATTTCTGACCCAAAGACTATAGACGTACATATTAAAATTAGGTAACTGAAAAATAATTTACATAAGTGCAAACTTCATCTGGAATTATGGGTGAAATATAGTTTGATCTTATTAATTCTAATTTTTACATTTTGATATATTTAAAAATAAAAAATATTTTTATATGATAATTTTATGGAATTCCTAAATAACTAAAAATATTTTCAGTTAATAGCAATATTCTAAAAATTATAAATTCTATGCTTTTAGAATGAGTGCTACTATATAGTAGGAAATTATATGCATAATTGAGTCTCTCATTTTAAAAGAAAATTACAGTTTGTAGACAGAAAATTAATAATTATAAACGATGAAATTAATTTAAAGGATGGACTGCCATGTTATTTTGTTTCTTTTAATGCTATGTCATTCCATGCTGCTGGTGGGCCGAGCCAGCCCACAGATCCAACAAGATGTTAGAAGATTATTTTGTATTTTTTATTTTTACAAATTTTTATAGTTTTAATTATTATTTATGAAAATAAAATTTAAAAATAATTTATAAATCACATTTAGAATTAATTTTAAGAAAAAAATAATTTTCAAAAATAAAATTTTAGATAAACAAAAGAAATGTAAAATAAATCCTCCAAAATATTTGAGTCAGACTAATAATTGAAGATAAAGATACTTTTAACTACGCTTGTCGAAGAATGATTTAGCTCATACTATGAAGTAAAAGATGCTTCTAACTTGATTTGTTGTGAGAAATTAGTTATTTACTTCTTTTAAAATGAAAAATTCATTTGAGAGTAATAAAGTAACGAGCTATTAATTAATAAACTAACAATTAAATTTATAACTAAATATATGTATATATAATAAATTATATAAACATTCAAATTTTAACTTTTAATTTTTAATCAGTAATTATAAATACTCATTTTACTTTCTCTATTGAATCTGTCACTTTAAAATAACTCAATCTATAAATTATTATATTCACATATTATATAAGTAGACAAACTCCATAAGAAAGAAAGTGTCATGATGCTTTTAGTTGAAATGAAGCTCGGAACTACAAAATTAAAAAATATATAATTAGGACCATCATTCTGGTCTAATCCTAAATATTAAACATTACATGCATGATAATGTTGTCATGGAAAGTATTACGTATATGCACGCAATTAATCTTTTCAATTAAAATATTTGGGATATGCAATTAATTAATTTTTAATAATTATTATTTTTATATGGATATTTATATTATAAATTTAATTATAAAATTTATTGAGATAATTAGTTTTAAATTTTGTTTAAAGTGGTTAAGAATTTTTAATTTGTAAATACAAATTTCAAAACTAAACTTATTTAAATAAAATAGAGTTGAATTAATTTAAAATTCAATTTTAAAATAGTTTCACCTTAACTTGAAAAAATAAGCTTTTAATTGCAAAATAAATATTTCAACTATTTTGTTTTTTAAAATACATACAATAATTATCCTCATCACTATTATTACCATTATTATTGTTGTCGTCATTTTCGTCATAATTTTTATTATTATAAAATTAATTATTATTGTTAAAAAAATTATTATAACTTTTACGTCATTGTCAATGTCATTATTAAGTTATTATTATTAATATTATAATTACTATTACTGTCATGGTATATATTATTCTTTAATTTTCTTTAATTTTCATACTTGTTATCATTTTATCATCAAAATAATTTTAATTTAAAAAATAAATAAATATTTAAAACTACAAAAATTTAAAACTAAAACTACCACACACTAGACAAGGTCTTAATAATTAATACTAAAAAAATTAAAATAAAATCTTCTAATATATATATATATATATATATATATTGTTTATCGAGTGAAAATAAACCGGTTTACTGTCTCATTAAAAAATGTAGTTTCAGCTTTCAAATCATTTGGAACTGTAATGTTCTTAAGTAATTTTTTTTTCTTTGAATTTCAAAGAGGGTTTTGTCGATTACGTTGTTTTAATAATTTTTTAATTTTATACAGTAAGTATTAAATAAAAAGTATATGTATTTATTACTTTTAAAAATATAAAATAATTTATTGTTTTTATGATTACAAACTATAAAAATAAATGGTAAGAAAATTTAGAATTATTTTCTCTAAAAAATAGCCTAATAAAAAAATATAATTGATTGAAAAACAAACCTTACTCGTGTATCTAAACTCTACGATAAACACAATGCCATATTTCTTCATCAGCTAGTTATTATAATAATCTCTGTTGTCATAACATAAATTTATAATTTTTTTTAACTCGTATTCAATAAGCATACAACAAGGAAATACAAAAGTAATATTTTTATTAAAAATTATAATATTTAATATTATTAATATATTAAAGCTACAATAGCACGTGTACAATATATAACTTTTTATTATATATTCTAAAAAAATCAATCTACAGTTAGACTCTATAAAAAAGAAGATATAAAGATACTTGCCTCAGTTGGCCACTGTAGGAGGAGAAAGTGTGAAGAGAATGTGTATATAATCTTCTGGGAAGTGAAAAAGCATATAAAATCTCACAGTATGTCAACACCAAAAACCAAAAGGGATATGTGAATAGGCACAGCCAACGCCACTAATGAAGCCTTTTTATAAGGGAACCAATGAACCAAATCCTAATCCACTCGACAAGATTGATATTGCCGTTGGCACAAAGTTAGAATACGCTATGGTGATGTTATAGCAATGAAGATTAGAGATATAAACTTTATATGGTCAAAGATCAATCACCAACGAAATTTCGTGGAAACTCATGCTGTGACTTCATGTACCAAGTCTATTCATAGTGATAAATACATCGTCTTTAATATTCTTTATCAATTATAGTGCAATTACTTTGCATTTTCGTGTGACACGGAACAATGCCAGAGTCTCTGTATCTGTGGATTGAACCCTGTTGTGTTTTCTTTTTCTGCGAATATATAAGTATTTTTTTTAACATGTCTTCGAGACTACTGTTACTAGTATAATTTCATAGCATAAAAATTGTAAAATACTTGAAGACTAATCGAAGGAAAGCATGTTGCAATTAAATCAGTAGTAAAATACTTGATATGATGATTCATTGAGAAAGACTCAACATGCTTGAAGACTTGAGAAGAAAAAACCCAAGTTTTTATCAAAATTGCTATAGAAAGTTACTTATTGAATGTTGTAAATGTACAAATTCAAGTGCATAAGTAGTTAACAGTCTAACACGTGCTAGTGGAAAGTGACCATTGTAAACTTTGTTTTACATTGTTTTCGAGATCGAGTAGCAAGATTATAAAAAAAGATGTATGTTCTTCGTCTTGCTTTTTAATTCCATTTTCCACTTTTCAACTTCAGTTTCTTTTTTATTTTCATTTCAACCTTTTCATCTTCATGCTTTCTTATTTCTTTGATTAAGAACTTTACTCCTTTTCTTTTTTCAACTTTGTGCTTTGTATATTTATGTTCTTTATTTCATTTAAGCACTTTAATTTTCATAGAATTTGAAGATCTTATACAGAGATATTTCCCTTCTTACGTTGCTTTACCAAGATAAATACATAAAGGAATATTCAATAGAAATAAATTGACACATTTAGTGGGATTCAAGTTGATTTTTTTAAGTGCCTTTCAAATTTCTCTTTTTCCATGAGCTTGCATAGTGGAACACTTTTGAGAATGATCGAGAATAACAATCAAACGATTTTTAGTCCAATGGCAACATGTAATTAGTCAAGTTACAACATTAATAATTTTTAGCTCGCTTTTAAAAATGGGTTAAGCTTAGCTACGATGAGCTTGATTGACTCCTAATTTTAAGGTAGCTAAAAATGAAGTTTTAGTTATTTGTAAATGTAGATATAAGTATTTATAAAAAATTTAAAAATTTATTTAAGGTAATAAGAAAATTTTTATAAATGTTAATATAGATATTCACATAAAATTTAAAATTTTATATAAAATAATTAAAAAAATATTATAAATATAAACATAAATATTTTGTAGAAAATCTAAAATTTTATATAAAATTATAAAAAAAATTACGTAACAACTTTTATCTCTAAAATTTAATTTAAAAAATTAGATAAAAAAATATTATAATAAAAGAAAATATAATTTACACATTATTCTCAATCAAATTTAATCTTTAAAAATATACACAACTCTACTATAAAAAATATTAACTTTACTAAATATTTTATTTTTCTTATAATATAAAGGCTAATTGAATATACCACCTGCTTGAAAAGTTGCCTTAGGTGTTTTACAGAGCATTTTCCAAGCGATATTGCAATGCTGAAGTGTTAGTTACCCCAATGCTTCGTGCTCCGAATCAGCATTCATGTCCATTTGGGCTTCTTTTAGTGGTTTTCATTATATACCTTCATAACACAAACACATAAGTAAAAAGAAAATAAAAAACAAAAACTAAAATTTAAATTGAAATTCCAAACTTAACCTATTAACTAAATTAATTGTAACAAAAAAAAAAAAACAATTGCATTAGTTTTATGCTGATGAAGTAGAGGTAAAATATTTTAGCCACACTAATATATACTATTTAATACTCTGACACAAAGATATTTTGGATAATAAGTTGAAGATTTCCTATTATTTTACTGTTAAACTATTCATTTCAATATATATTTTTTTACAAAAATAATTATTTTAAAAATTATTTTTTAAAATAACCTTGTTTTAGTCAATCAATTAACGTAAAAAGTAATTTCTACTACAAATGCTCTTAACTTTTCATACAACAAATAGAGTATAAAAAAAAGTTTATTGAAGAAGTGAATTACATTTTTGAGGATAAAATTTAAAAATAAAATAATTGATTAAAAAATATAAGGATTTTTTTAATTTCATATCTTAAAACAAACTTTAAACACCTAAAAGAAGTAAATTTTTATTATAAAAAGATACATTTATTACATTTAATTTATAAAAATATAATTATATATTTTTAATAAATTTTATTATTTTAGTAACGTAATTATAAATACTGATGTTAGCATTTTTTACAAATTAATTGTTAAGATTTTAACAACTTCATTAACTCGTAGAAAATTATGAAATTTTTTGTTTGGTAAAAATATTATCTTTTATCTGGGCCCAGTAAAATGCCGAAATAAAAGCCCACAAAGCTTAACATAGTCCCTCGCAAAACCCTATACAACATATATCATCCCTCCATTCCCCCTAACAAAAACATATAAAACCCAAAGAATTCGCGGCTTACTGAACTTCCGCCGCAGTAAGCAGCATAGCGTCGAGTGAGTCTCTTTTATAATTTTTCTGATCAAATCTTAAGCAAATCATCAAATTCTTGCGAACTTGCATTACAACCTGTTCATTATTTGCATATCAAAATTTAACTCTCGCGTGTTTTGTATGAAGGATGGCCAAAGAGGAAGCGAAAACAGTGGTTCCGGAATCGGTGGTAAAAAAACAGAAACGGAATGAAGAATGGGCTTTGGCGACCAATCAGGAACTCGAAGCCGCAAAGAAGAAGAGGTTCCAAACGCGGAAACTCATTTTCAACAGAGCCAAACAGTACGCAAGTGAATACGAAGAACAGGTATTGAAATGAAATTTGAAATTTAATTGGAAACAGCGTTGTGTTAATAAAACTTCGAATTTTTATTTTTTTTTAAATTGTGTTTAGCAAAAGGAGTTGATTAGGTTGAAGCGTGAAGCCAAGCTTAAGGGAGGGTTTTATGTGGACCCTGAGGCTAAGCTCTTGTTCATTATAAGGATCCGAGGGTAAATCGTTTATCATTTCATTGTGTTACTTTGGTCTGTTTGGGGTTGCATTATATTTATTGTTGCTTATTGCTTACTAAATGTAATTTATATACTGTCAGTATCAATGCTATGCACCCCAAAACAAGGAAGATTTTGCAGCTTCTGCGTTTGAGACAGGTAGTTTTGAAATTCAATGAGATTTTTCTTATTTTAGTTTGTGGTCTCTCATCGAGTTGCTGCTATTGGTTTTGATCTTAATTGATGCTGGGGAGTGTTTGCCCTTGTTACTTGAGCTGTTCGATATTTGTGGATGGGTTTGTTGTAACCGTACGTAGAGATATGAAAATGCAGAATAAGCAAACTGCACTACGTTTATTGAAGAATAAGTTTGGCTATTTTATAGCCGTACATAAGAGAAATGAAAACTGCCAAATAAACTACTTATGCGCATAAAACGCACTACTTCCTAAAACTGAGGTGGACTTGAAACTAATGCAACAGAAATATGAAAACGTGGAACCACTAACAAATCCTCCCTTAAACTGAATGTTAGCAATCAGTTTATATCAGATTCAGCACATACTCCTAGTGACCTTCTTAGTGTTAAAAAGGTATCCAATTTGAGAGGTTTGATCATAATATCAGCCACTTGTTCTTGTGTCCCACAATGTATCATCTTAATAGTTTCAGTTTTTACAAGGTTTCGAAGGAAATGAAATCGGACGTCAATATGTTTACAACGCCCATGCATTACTGGATTTCTTGATAGCTTAATAGCAGAACTACTATCACAATGAATTACAGTAATTTGGCTTTGCACTCTACACAATTTTTCCAACACCCTTTTCAGCCAAACAGCTTGACAAGCACTTGATGCTGCACCTATAAATTCTGCCTCAGTAGTTGATAAACTCACAATTGGTTGTTTCTTTGATGACCACGAAATGGCAGCTGAACATAATAAGAACACATAACCCGAAGTGCTTTTCCTGTCATCCAAATCCCCTGCATAATCACTATCTGTATAAGCAAAAAGTTCACTGTTTCCTCCCTTTTTGTAGAAAATGCCAAATTCAGTTGTTCCTCTTAAATATCTCAGGACTCTTTTAGCTGCCAGTAAATGTAGCTCAGTAGGATTCTCCATGAACCTGCTAATTAAGCTTATCACAAACATCATATCAGGCCGAGTGGAGGTTAGATACATAAGACTTCCCACAATTTGTTTGTAGTAAGTCTTATCCACCTTAACACCAATATTGTCCTTTGAGAGTTTAGCACCAAGAACAATTGGGTTTTGAACTGGATTGCTTTTATCCATTCCAAACCGCTGTAGTATTGCTAATGCATATTTCTTTTGACATAAGAAAATGCCATTTGTTCGTTGATTAACTTCAAGACCCAAAAAATATCTCATTTTACCAAGATCTGTCATGGCAAATTCATGTTCCATGGAGCTTTTGAAATTTGCAAACATCAACTCATCATTACCAGTAAAGATAAGGTCATCAACATATAGACTAACAACTAATATTGTACCTTCTTTTGCTTTCTTCACAAAGAGAGTATACTCATAGTCGCACTTCTCAAATCCTTCATTCAAAAAATATGCTTCTATGCGGCTATACCAAGCACGAGGTGCTTGCTTAAGTCCGTAAAGAGCTTTCTTCAGCTTGTACACTTTATGCTCAGCCCCTTTTTGTTCATAACCACAAGGTTGGTCTACATACACGGTTTCATCTAGTTCTCCATGTAAGAATGCAGACTTCACATCTAGCTGATAGTGTCCATCCCTTTTGAGCTGCAATTGCTACTACTAAGCGAATGGTCTCCATGCGGGCTACTGGTGCAAATACTTCAGTGTAGTCTACCCCATACTCTTGTGCATATCCCTTTACTACAAGTCTGGCTTTATATTTATCCACCTCACCATTCTCTTTGAATTTGGTTTTATAAATCCACTTCACACCAACCTTCTTGGCACTGTCAGGTAAGTCCACTAATTCCCATGTGTCATTTCTGTTTATTGCTTCCATCTCTTCATCCATGGCTTTCCTGAAATCTGTACGGCAGCATCAAAGTGTGTGGGATCATTGTCACTGGCTGCAGATAGAGCCATATTCGCTTCTGGACTGTCTTCAAAGAATTTTGCACCAGTTTCGTAGTCTGCCATCCAGAAAGGTGGTCTCCGAGATCGTTGCAACGTGGGAGTATCTTCTGCTGTCATAGAATCAGAGGAATTATTATATTCATTAACCAAATCATGATGTACCTGTTGTGCTGCATCTGGCGTTGTGTCTTCAACCTCATCCTCGTGTTCTTCATTTTCGACAACATCTTCTTTATCTCCCCATTCTAAATCACATGAGATGGCTGCAACATATTGTGTATCCCAATCCCAACTTTTATCTTCATCAAAGACAACGTCTCGGCTGATAATGATTTTCTTTGAAATCGGATTATACAATTTGTAAGCCTTTGAGACTTCACTGACTCCCAACAAAACACAACTTTGACTTTTATCATCTAACTTGGTACGCGTAGCATCTGGTACATGAACATGTGAAAGGCAGCCAAAGATGCGAAAATACTTGACTGAAGGTTTGACTCCACTCCAAGCTTCTTCGGGCGTTTGATTCTTCACTGCTAATGTGGGACTTCGATTTAAGATGTGTACAGACCAAGTGGCAGCTTCAGCCCAAAAAGATTTGGGCATCTTCTTCTCTGAGAGCATGCTTCGAACCATGTTCATAATGGTCCGGTTCTTGCGTTCTGCGATCCTATTTTGTTGTGGAGTGTATGCAGTTGTCAGTTGTCTACGAATACCATTGTCAGAACAGAATTTGGTGAAGTCTTGAGAGGTGAATTCTCCCCCACGATCAGTGCGCAGTCCTTTGATGGAGGAGTCAGCTTCTTTTTCAACATGAACTTTAAAGTTCTTGAAGACAAAAAAGGCTTCTGACTTTTCAGTCAGGAAGTAGATCCAAGTTTTCCTGCTAAAGTCATCAATGAAGGTGAGCAAATACCTCCTTTTGCTATTAGAGATAGGAGTAATTGGTCCACAAATATTTGCATGAATTAATTGCAGAATCTGTGTAGCCCGCCAAGTACTTTTTCCTGGAAATGAGTCACGTGACTGCTTCCCAATTAAACAGTTCTTGCACGGTTTGGTGGATGCCTTGATTGGTGGTAACCCATGTACCATGTTCTGCTGATAAAGTGTGTTTAGACCTCGAAAATTTAAATGACCATATCGACAATGCCAAAGATGCATGTTGTCCTCTGCAGCTGTATGGAAGCAAGTGGTTTTGGTAGGGGAAGGTATAGCATGCAGTAGGAACATTCGATTGGAAGACATGTGAGTTTCCATGAGTAAACCATTTTCTGGATGATACACTTTGCACTTGTCGTGTTGGAAGAGAATGTTAAGGCCCTTTTCTTGTAATTGCCCAAGACTGAGTAAGTTGTTTCTTAAGTCTGGCACGAAGAAGACACCAGTAACCGTATAGGTGTTGCCATGCATTTGGAGTTGAACATTGCCTTTGCTCGTGACAGCCATACTAGAGTTATTGCCTAGTTTGACTGTGTCTTTGTAATGTTCATCAAAATCAGAGAAGTATTCCTTCCTCCCACACATGTGATTACTACATCCAGAATCAAGGAACCACACGGTATTTTTGTTTGTCTTGGTTGTCTCTGTGTGAGCCATCAGCAACATTTTTTCATCATTCTCGACATAGTTGGCTTCTCTTTGTTGGGTTGGATACTCCCAACTAAAATGTCCAAGTTGATGGCATGTGTAGCATTCCACCGAGGATTTGTCAAAACTTTGTCGACCTCGCCCACGGCCTCGTCCTCTTCCGCGTCTACCAAAACTTCCTCCACGCCCTCCTTGTCCTCGGCCTTGGGCTGCATGGTGACCTGTATGGGAAACTTGTAGGGCTTGTTCTTCTTCCACATGAGATGACATCCGAAGCTCATGTAGACTGCTTTGTAGTTCGTCAACAGTCATCATCTCGGTATTCTTAGATTCCTCAATGGAACACACAACATAATCGAATTTGAGAGTCATGGATCTAAGAATTTTCTCAACAACTGCAACATCACCTTTGTTTTCACCATTAGCCTTCATCTTGTTTGCAATGGTGAGTGTTTGGGCAAAGTAATCATTAACAGATTCTCCCTGCTTCATGTGGAGAATTTCAAATTCTCTTTGGAGAGCTTGTAATTGTGCTCTCTTGACCCTTGATGTTCCATGGTACTTCTGCTTCAATGAGTCCCATATATCCTTTGCAGTATCCTTATTGAGGATTGTTTCCAGAACTGAACGATCCAGCGCCTGAAATAGGTAATTCTTTGCCTTCAAATCCTTTAATTTCTGATCTTCAACATGTTTCTTCTGTACTTCGGTAAGAGGTGTGTCTGCTGTAGATACTGGGATGCCATCTTGCACCAGCCCTCAGTACTCCTTAGATCTCAGGAAGTTCTCCATTAGCATAGCCCAGTGGTTGTAATGCCCATCAAATTTTGGTATTGCGGGCTGCACAAATGAGTTTTCTGATGCCATTGCGTGTGATAGTTAGAAGACTGCAACTCCTACTGTGGTGATCAGGCCCCGGAATGGAGCTCTGACCAGAATGTTGTAACCGTACGTAGAGATATGAAAATGCAGAATAAGCAAACTGCACTATGTTTATTGAAGAATAAGTTTGGCTATTTTATAGCCGTACATAAGAGAAATGAAAACTGCCAAATAAACTACTTATGCGCATAAAACGCACTACTTCCTAAAACTGAGGTGGACTTGAAACTAATGCAACAGAAATATGAAAACGTGGAACCACTAACAGGGTTGCTATGTAATGTGACGTGCTGATTTGTTTTGAGATCGCCAAGTAAATTCCAATGCTGGAATACTTGAATGCTGCTTCCTCTGGTTTCGCAGGGTAGCTCAAGAAGCGAGTCAATTATGATATTTTCTAAATGAACTTTTTTTGTGTATGGTAATTATATTACTTAACGTCAAACTCAAGCAAGGTTTTGTGCAGTTTGCCACTACCTTCATGTTTTACAAATTTGACTTACAGAAACAAAGAATCTACATGTTTTGTTGGCACAAATGATTCTACCTGCTCAAAACTCATTTTACTGAGATCACATCTAAGTGGCTTAGTCATGCTGCATGAGATCTTACAAGAACGCAAACTTGTTTGGTTGATCAAGCCTGCTGCAAAACACTGTATCTAAAATTTACTCACCCGCCCAAACTTAAACTGAGTTTTGGAAATTTCTCTTTGAGCCTATTCTTTATGTGTAAGGCAGCCCACTTCAATACTAAAATTAAAGCCTCTTAATAAGAATCTTGAGAGAATCACACCACAAAAGTTAGCTGTTGTAGTTAGAGTGCTCATTTATATGTGTAACATTTGATTATTTGGAAGGCTTATACCATCCCTGTACATTTGGAATTGTATTATTTTCTAAGTTTTAGTTTAAAACCTGTGATTTTAAAGTCTTTTAAGCCTATTTGTGTTATTTTATATGAAGAGGGCAACCTAGTGCTACAATTGTTCATATGTGTAGTTTTATACATTAGTGATGATCCTGGCTTTGTGTTATGATCTCATGTTTTACTTGTTTACTCCCTTATCTGATCTTTAGGCAGGATCTGAATTTGGTAACCTTGCATTTAATTACACCTTTTGTTGATAATTGATTTTTGGCATGCTATATAGGATTTTATGACTGAGAGATCAAGAATTTGATCCATGCTGCTCCCATTTATCTAAATAAAAAAGGTGGATTTTAATACAAGGTAGGGTGAGTCTAGGCATTGCGCCCTTTGAATCTGAAGGGCTTTTGTGAGAATCGGGCGTGTTAACTATTTATGGGAGCATCCATGTAACAATTTATCTTCTTGCTTCCCTGCCTTCATTTTCCCCCAAATTTTGACATTTATCTCTTTTTGTTTATCTTCTTGCTCTATCTTCATTTTCACTAAATTTTGATGCTCGTCAATGATGGCATCTTAACTTTATATGGCATTTCCATGCAATATCATTGTATATCCTTATTATTTCTATTTTGGTTGCAGATATTTAATGGTGTCTTTCTTAAAGTTAACAAAGCAACCATGAATATGCTGCACAGGGTAGAGCCCTATGTTACCTATGGGTATATAAATTTTCAACTACATACCTTGATATTCACGGTTCATTGACTGTACCATGTGTTTCTTAATATATGCAAAATCAACTTCAGGTACCCTAATTTGAAGAGTGTAAGAGAATTGATTTACAAGAGGGGATACGGAAAAGTTAACAAGCAGAGGGTTGCTTTAACAGACAACTCTATTATTGAACAGGTCTGTCTGGTGTATAGTGTAGCTATCATTGAATGTTTTCATTGCTTGTTTTTTCTATTACTCAAATTTTCATTCATATAATATCCAATGCCAGACTTTAGGAAAGAATGGGATTATTTGCGTTGAAGATCTGATCCATGAGATAATGACTGTTGGACCTCACTTCAGAGAGGCTAACAATTTTCTATGGCCCTTCAAGCTCAAAGCTCCCCTGGGTGGTTTGAAGAAGAAAAGAAATCATTATGTTGAAGGTGGTGACGCTGGCAACAGGGAAGATTACATAAATGAGCTTATTAGAAGGATGAATTAGATTGTCATATCGTCGTTCGTATAAATTTATTGAGGCTGAGACATTAGTTATTCCAGTTTTGCTTTTAAGGATTTTTTATTTTAAATTTGAATGTTTGAGCTGATGGGGATATTAATTCGTTGCTTGCGATGCAATGTATGGTTCCTTAGCTGATGGAGAGAAGTTACTAAATTTGAATTTTGATGCTTAATATTGCAAATCCATTGGGCTAGTCTTCTTGTGCAGCTAATCAAAAGCTTAAAGATTAGGGCATCGATAACAAATATTCTAGGGATACTGACCAGCATTTTCCTGAATATTGTCTTAAAATAAGATGTCGAATTGTAGTTAAACATGATTATTAAGAGTTTCTAACCATACACAAGATGGTGGTTTGAACGTCTACTCTGAATGGATAATTAAGAAACAATGCACAAGAAAGTAACCTGATTTCGTAAATAGTTTTTTTTTTTTTCAAGTTTTCTTTGGTCGTCTGATCAGAGTTTGGATACTCTACATTGTGCGACGAATGATTCGTGTTTTGTTACAAGGACAAACTCCAAGAGATAGAGATAAATTAGTACGAAAGAAAGACACTGCAGCAGCATTCTTAAGAAGAAAACGACCACACTCCACCCCTCAGGTGGCCTCTTCAGAAAGAGGTAGACTCTTGGAAGGGAGTGTGAGTTAACCCAAGAAGACAGTCGGCCACAGTCTCTTTGGATATAATATTATTAAGAATTGTCAAATACTCAACTCATTAGTGTTATTTATTTGGTTTCCACATTTTTTTTCTTTCTTTATTATTATTATTATTATTATTATTATTATTATTAGATGTTAAATAATGGAATTGATTGTCCATACTCGAGAAAGGGATGGGTGGATAAGGTGATACAGATATAGACGGTCTAACCTGTGCCGGTGGGTCCTATCTTTTCAGCAGCAAGTCAATTGCTTGCAAATGCGTTTGTTGGTTAAAATGTTATCTAAGAAGGCAATGTTCTGGTTTTTATTCTTTTCTGTGCTTATTATGTCCCTTGCAGTCTCTAGGGTCATCATAAGCAACATATACAGACTACACTATTCTCAGCTACTTGTACTTTATTTCAATTTCATGGAATTCCATTCAGCCTTAGGATCGGTTTCAAAAGCTAACAATACTATTTAAGGAAAATTATACAATTAAACGTGGCAGGTTTGCTGATTTTTTATATATTAATGATTTGTTTTATGTTGTTAATTTATTATTTTATACAAAATAAGAGAGTAGAATCTTAGTTACACACTTTTTAATATACTCATAATTATTAATTAAAATTTATTAAATTAATCTATTTTTATTTACTAATTTTTTTTTTGTATTTTTATACATTTTAATAACTTTTAGTTAATAAATAAAAATGTGTAAATAAAGTAAGATTGGATTTTTTTTAATTCATTTCTAGTTATAACCTATATTTTTCGAGTGTGAAGGAATAGGAAGAAAAAATATATAAAAAAATATGCTTTACATATATGCTCTATTCGTCAGCTTCACTTAGGTATTGATCTTATCTTTGGTATGATTGGAAAGAAGTGCTCTCATTTTCACTTTTGATGGCAAATGGTCGCGTGTGATTTTGTCCCTTGTGAGGGTAAATACATAGAAGAGAGACACGTAGTACTTTCCACGTTCATAGACATGACAAGTGTAAACAAACATTATTCTTTAACAATATTCCAACAAATAATTATATACCAGCTGAACGCAGACCCTTCTTGTTGGTATCAAGAGATGGAATAGAGACACGTGTAGTTCATAAGTTCAATGATTTGACGGTGTAGCCACAATGTGTTCTTTCACAGGCCAACACATAGACATCCTTGTTATAAACAAGCTTGAGAACGTCCCTTTGGTGATGTGATAATTAAGAGTATGGTCATGGAAGCCCACAAAGAAAAGAGAGAGCAAGTAGAGAAAGAAGAGATGGGAAAGGGGTCGAAAAAGTTTAATGACCAAGACAACGAATCAAAGGGTGACAAAGTGACCAAAAGGGTGATTCGTGAGTCCATAGTTTCGGGTGGTGGTAGTGACAATGAAATCGCTCAAGCTCCTCATCATGTTTTGGCTTTCAACCGATCCGTTTGTAACGTTGACTCCTCGCTGGAATGATCAATAATTTTTATGTATTTCAATACATTAGGGTTAACGTTTTATCCTTTGTGAGAATATATATAATTTTAATATTAGTGAACAAATAAATGTGTAAGTTAATTTAAATTAAAAGTATCATCATAACTTGATATATATGCTTTAGCTTACGGGTTGCTCCGTAAATTTGTGGACCATAGTCTAAATCATCAACGAATGCGTACATTTTTTTAATATTTTATTTTTACACAATTCTTTGATAAAATATTAAAGAAATCGATAACATTATAGTATTGCCAATTTAATCTTTAAAATTATAAATATATTAATTTTTTTTTATATTTTTAAATATAAGTAATTTTAATTATTATTATAACTTTGGAGACTACATTATCCTTTAAATATAAGTTTAAAGAATAAGTTTATGGATATTCATAGTTACAAAGTTATTTTTAGTGTATTTAGTGTATCACTCATAAAAATTATAATGTATCTCACACTTATTGTTTCCGTTTCTTTTCCATGATAAGTTGCGAAGCCAAAATGCTAAATACTTGCTAAAGTTTATGAACATCTTTACTATTGTAATGAAGAAGAGTTACATAATTTTTCTCTACTTTAAATATCCCGCTTTTAATTTTAAAGTTTAAGAACTTTTTCACTAACTGATTTTGATGTCAACGCTTTTATCTTGTAATGCAGTAATTGTTCATTTTTAAGATTTTCTTAAAGAACTTGGCTTATAATTGCTCTAAGCAGATGTTGAAAACGATTTGAGATCCAACACTTACAAGTATAATTAAGTTTACGAGAATAGCAGTTGGTTTACTTTGTTTAGATTTTCTCAAAAATAAAATTAAGTCAAAACACACTACTATGTTGAAGGTTTAAAAAATAAGGGATAAAAACTAGAAAAGAAAATCTTTCATGTATAAAAGCTAATTAACAGAAGACTTTCTGCTTGTCTCTATCTTTTTTTACAAAAAACATTGTGCTCAGGCTTCGGTTTATTCCGGTAACGTGCAGACATGGATATATTAATTAAAAATTGTACAAATTATGTAATTTTTTTTATTTTTATAATTTTTATTAAATTTTCTCTAATAATTAAATATATATTAAAAAGAATGAGTCAGAGAATGTTCTCTTAACACTCTTTTTAAATATGTTACCTAAAAATATTCTTGAAAATGAAGTGCACATAAGATCGTATTATATTTCCTTATAATCAAATAAAGAAAACCAGCGTCACAAAGAACTGTCGAACACTTTAGCATAATCACATGCATTATACAATATGCAAATTGAGAAGAAAAAGTTTAACAAATGATTATTTAAAAAAAATAAGGCGTAGAATGTAGACATCATTGACTATAACATTATGGTGACGATCACCTTTAAACAAACACTTGTAATTAAGACACCTCTAAAAAGTATAAAAACCTGAAAAGAAAAAGAACGTTTTTGCCATATTTTGGAAGGATAAGATCGAATACTTTTTCCACGTATGATTAAATAATTATCACGAAATACGTCATGATCAGATATATATACCCTTAATCTCCTTAGTACAATCACACGTATTTTACAGTATTTCATGTAAAGTATATATATATATATATATATATATATATACATCATTGATGACTAAAGTTTTTATGCTCAATCACAGTATTGCTGAAAAATGAAAATCTTTTATGTTCTACATATCAGGTTTGGCACTTCCGTACACAGATTGGTACACTACCCAAAGAAGAACTCAATGAATATCTTATATACTACGCCCAAGTCATAGTAGCTATATATATCAAGTCTAAATAAAGGTTAATTTTGTGTTATTTTTTAAACAAAAATGGTTAGTTAGATACAATAAGTAGTGTAATTCCTTTTTTCTTCTTAATTTTCAACAAATCTACATACGAATGTCTATCTCCCTCCCTAAATATGCAAACATGTGAACTTAACAGGAGCTAATCTTAATTAGTTTAGTTAATCAAAATAAACAAGACTATATTTAAGTATTGAAGGGATGCACCTTTTGTCGCAATTTAAAGGGATGATTCTTAAAAAAACTAGTCTTAGTTTGGAAAGAAAGTGCAAACATTTTAAGCACAAGACAATGTTGATGCCTGATGGCTTTGAAAAATCTTCGAAAGGTATGATTGGTTGTGTACACATATAATTTCATTTTGTTGAAATGTAAAAAAATTGCACTCTATTGTTTAAATATGGATCAATTTTACCAATATTAGTTTTTTTAAAGTTGATTTTAATTAATTATAAAAAAAGTTTATATAAAAAGATATAACGTTAACAAAACTCATTTTTTATCATCAAGTTAACAAGTTGGCTTATGTCTATTTTTCATCTACAAGAATAGCAAAATTTAGAATCTCAGTTAATAATTTATAAATAATAATTTGATTTTTTTAATTTATTGTTCTAAAAAATTGTAATTAAACATACAAAAGTAAAATTTTAGTATTTAAAAAATATTTATGATGGGATAGTGCTAAAAAGTATTTTTAGGATATCAGTTAAAAAAATACAATGCATTTCTATTATTATTTTTAAATACATCATTAACGTAAAAAGTTTAGTAATTTGATTTATTATTTTTAATTAATATCCTTAAAATACTTATTAATAGTAATCTTTATCGGATAAAAAATGTAAAGTCCTTTAATTCATGTTTATAAAATAAATTTAATATTTTAAAATCAATAATCTTAGAACAATGATTTGACAAAATCATTAATAGTTTATTTGGCTTCGGAAACGTAAAGAATCTTTGCTTTAAATTCTTTTTTTAAGTCTGGGATTATACGTATTTTTTACTTGAAACAATATTATATATGATGTTTGGATTGGGAAATTTGTAACACATAGCAGATTTAATATAATTTTCTTAGCGGAGGTTTTAGTTCACACGCAAGACGTGACTTTAAAATAAAAAAGAAACTTCACTTCAAACGTTTTACTAACGAAGACAAATATATATTATTAAATATTGAAGAAATTTTAATGAAAATGTTTCACGGGTGCTCCTCGTCCTTGGATTTAAGTATAGTCCGTCGATGAAAATAAATAAAATAAAAAACAAATACAGATAATAATATATATTTTTTACCTGCATAATTAAAAATTTTCCTTCATCAAGAAATACGAAAGAAAAAACCTTCAATATTACATGAAATATTTATTAATAATTAACTGATTATAGAAAAAGTAAGGCCTCTCTCGAAAATATTAATATTGTATGTATCATTTTCTTATGTATATGATTTGATTCAGTTTATATTAGTAATCCTGAATTATCAAATTATAGGAACGAGAGATTCAGAACAAGAGTTCGCTTGATTAACTTTTTTAATAGGGTAGAACAGTAAAGAATAAAAAATATTTATATTTTTTAAAAAAAGACCATTAACTTTTGTTAGTTATTATAAATATTTAATATAAAATTAATTTACAAGCATGTGACCCTCTGATTTCTGAGTCGAAGAGGCAAGAAGCAGGCAAGATCCATCATGTGTCATTTTGAGTTTAAATTTTAATAAATATAGATATGTTAAATAGTTAGAAGAAGGTAATTGTTTTTTTAGATTAATTTATTTTCAAATTTTATAATTAAAATTTTCTTTAAAAGAGATGATTTTTATGAACAATTATATAAAACTAAAATGCACTACAAGGATCAGATTCGTAGTGAAGATAAAATTGGATTCAATTTTTGCTTTAAATTCTAAAGCTAGCTACTCTTTGTTTGAGCATTTTTCTTTACTGCGATCTTCTTAAAAGATATATATGCAACGTTTTTTTCCACATAAACCACACAATGGTACAAATCTTAAAATGTGTGCTATAAAAATGGTTTTTTTAAAATGAATTTTCTCTGGAATACGCAACATGGCATTTAAGAAGAAGTGGACAAATACTATATTACCATAAGATTGCTTTACGTAATATGTTAATTAAGTTGACACTTTCTTAAAGCGTTGAATCTGAACATTCATTCAGACCAAAAATATTGAACACATTCCAAATCAAAAGCCCCCAAATATTACAAACAGATCGGTTGTGAAGGCAAGCTGCCTATTACCCTATCTGGGTCATCTGTCATTTCTCCACTGTCCTTTTTTTATGGTCTCCTCCTTAAAAGAACATTACATTAATATAATGTAGACGCATATTGGTGGTTGTGTCTGTATTAATTTGGTAATAAATAAACAAAAATGACAATAAACTGATTTATTAAAAATAAATAAAATTTCATTCATTTCATTATTTTTATATATCTTAGTATAATTTTAAATGAAGATCTTTATCAATATTCTTAAGACATTGGCTAGTAAAATTTATAAATAAAATACCAAGCATACACACAATCCGATAATGTTGTTTGAACATTTTGAGGCTACCATAGAGGAACACCTTACTTTATTTACTTTCAATGTGATATGAAAAACAAAACTATAAATAAGTATCATAAAATATTATAATATGATGTCAATGTTTTAAAAAACTATCTAAATAATACAAGTCCACAAAATAATACACATTGTCATCTTTAGACTTATAATCTATTAATATTACTACTAATAATAAACTTAACAAAGACAAAATATTGTTGCTCATTAAAGTAATTCTAGGAGTTTTAGTAGCTGTAATTTATTTTCCGACAATTAATCTTAGTTTTAACAGCCTTGAATTTTTATACAGATAGATAAATAAGGATAAATTTTCCCTAATCAAATAGATAAATAGAAATACATAATATAAGAAAACGTTAATCACAATTTCTATAATTCACTAACATTATTGAGTGAGATATGCAATGTATTCTCTTATTGTTATTTTGTCAATACAAACACAAACTTTAACATTGAAGTGTCGTTTATAATTACACTATACTTTATGAAACAACTATGGTATCATGTTTAAGCCATGTTAAACTATACCTTATGAAAAGATCACCCACATTCGAGTCCTATATAACTTCCCCAACATCATTGCATGAGGTATGCAGTGTGTTCTCCTACTATTAACTTTTGGCGTATACTTGTTTTCTTTAGGGCATTAAAGTGATGCCAAATCATTATCTTTTTCAATAAAAATATATATTTTAAGATGCATAATAATATATATTTTTAAGAATTATATTTAATTATTATTGATATGATTTTAAAAATATTTAAAAATACAAAAGTCATTCAATGTTTTTTTAAGTAATGACAATGAAAATCATTTTTTTAAAATATAACATTAATCATATTATCAATGCATCCATATCACAATTTTTAATAAAAATATTATTTTAAAAATCTAGCAAAATACTTTGTTAAAAGGCATTATTTGTTATTAATTGTAATTCAGTAAAAAATATGAAATCATGTAACTCTCACTGTGTATTTAATAAGTTTTACTTATAATTTTGAATAAATTTTAATCTACAATAGATAGGATGTTATATTTGCCATAAACTTTCGCTCATTCACATAATAATAAATGATGTTATATTCATTATTGAAAATAAAATAATAATTTTAATACCTACTTTCTTTCTTATAACTATAATGCTATGTATCCATAATATTTAAATTATTTTTATATTTTTAAAAATTTCTTTTATAAGATGTTAATTTCATTTAAAACTTCTCATATTTACCATATGTTATTATAAAGTGTAAAATTTTATATTTAGCTTTCTTAAATCAGTTGGATATCTTATCCTCACTGTTTATTAACATCCAAAAATCTGCTTGACACGCAATATTTTCTTCAAATGATGTTTCCCCTCTCGTAGATTCTTTGTTAATTATATTGTAAATGCATATGATTTTTATTTTTAATAAAATTATCATTTATGATAATAATTAAAAATATTCTTAAAGATTGGTTGATTTGCAAGTTCGTGGTCCCGGCATAAAAAAATGAAACATGAAAACTATCTCTATAAAATTTACAGAAATTATCATTTGAATTTCTTTGAAGTGTTCGTAAAAAAAATAAAATACATATGTTATCTCTACAAGGTTGATTCTAAACTCCGTTTAACTTTGATAGGTAAGTGAATTTGGAAACTAATGTAAATAAGCAAAACGTAAATGAGTAAATGAATCGATGTGACAATGTATTTCAGGTAAACAGAGCATCACATGAAATTTCCCTCATTTTCCTCCAAACCAGACACTTCTCCTACTACCCAGAGACCTTCCCCTGTGTGCCACTTTCTCTTTCACTCTCCCAAAACATTCCTGGGTTTTTTCTGGCATTGTCTCCTTCCTCGAAAATTTGTAGCTTCTTAGGTACATCTCTCTTCAACCTCTCTGCTCCTCCTCCTCCTCCTTCTTCATCTCTTTCTTCCCAACCATCTTCTGAACGTCTTGCAACCCATGTATGAGGACAATGTTACAACCATCCCAAAAGAAAAACAAAATAGGATATCATCAAATTTGGTGATACAAAGGATAAAAGACACAAACTTTAGAACTATTTTGGTCCAGTTAAGGAAGGCCAGAAAAAGAATAGTTAATTACATTTGTGAAGAACAATGAGGAAGATCGAAACATGCATAGGGAGCTCAAAGCATTTATCTTTTTTCTTCCCCTGGCTTAAAGAACGAAAGTGAAAAGAGAAAGAAAAGAGAAGATCCACTTCCACTGAGCTTCAAACTTTTTTTTTAAGATCCATTGTTTTATCAGGTGACCTCAAAGTTACACCGATCACGTAGCCATTAAAGCTCCATTGACTTACATGAAATTATGGTCATATCCTTCCCTAATGCTACCTGTATAATTGGTTTCCTATCTTTCAATATTAACCATTCGATTAACAGAGCCCTAATAAACATCCCACATATCAAAAGCTTTTATAAAAGATCCCCTCCCTTTACTTGTCAAATTTAGAAGGAGGAATTTAAAGATATCACCATTTGACTTTCTTTGAAGTGTACGTACTTCCCAAATAAAAAGACAGATAAAAGGGGAGAAAACACAAATTATAAGAAAAAAATGTAAAGTATGTGTAAGTCTCAGTATTAAACAATAAAGTTATTAAATTTCATATGCTTGTTACGATATTTTAAGAAAGAGCATTAAATACTTTTTTAGATTATATTAAGATATTAAAAAATATTTATATCTTTTTTAGATATACTGTTACCGAAATTAATTGTTATAATTATTTTACGTACATAAGAGGATATAATATTTTTTTTTATTTTTTAAAATATTATAAAATTTACTTAAATTTAATATTAGATTTATTAGTTTAACTATATGTAAAACACTCTAAGGAGACACATAGGTTGAGTAGTAAAAAAGATTTCATTCTTTTAAAATAAGAAAATATTTGAAATAAAATGTAAAATTTCATTCATTGTTAATATAATTAATTTTAAATTAAAAAAGATAATATTTTGATTTTACACTTTTTTATTATTTTAGAGGACCAGAGTGAAATTCAAAATTTGTTTTAAGAATCAAACCCGCCCGTCAAACATTATGCTCACTTTCTTTAGTTAAAATTCCCACGTTTTTAGTTACTTCTAAATTTTTATTTACATCTACCCTCCCCCACCAAACATTCTCGTCGTCTTCTTTAATTGCAACATTCTTATAACCATGTAAATGTAATGTTCTCTCCTCGTTAACTACAATGATAGATGAGGGGTGCATATAGGTAAATAATTTAACTGAATATGTATTTAATTTTATATGATTTATTTTCATAAATTCTTTCAAACAGTCTAGAAGTCAACAAAAATAAGAAGTCAGATCCGTGAGCACTATCGAAGGTGCTCTGTGTGAGATTATTCGCGACAGACATGATAAACTTACGGAAATGGCTAACAGTGTCTAGCGATGCTTAAAAAACATCGAATAATTGAAGCATATACCACTTATGGTTTTAGTCAATTTAATAAGTATTACTTTATTAAACGAAAAAAAAAAAAAAAACTAGTGGGTATATGAAAAAAAAACATAGGAGATACTATTATACTATAGTTGTTGAGCCATCAACATTTCAGATACAGAGAAAGTGTTCTGTTAAAGCGAAATACGGTTTCCATTTCAATCAAACTGATCCTCAATGCTTGCTTCAGACACGTATGGCTATGGTGGTTTTAACTTGTGAACCAGGTTGAACCTTCAAGTACAAACCAAACCCCCCCCCCCCCCCTCCCTTTTCCCCTTAACCTCAAAGAAGAAAAATTAACACCCACTCTATCAAAATTCTCATAATCCCCAATAATATTTAATTTCAAGATCAATATATTGAGAAAGCGTGTTCCGAGCAATTCCATTCCAGACTCCAAAATTGAATTCAAAAAAAGATAAGAACTTCCGCATAAGAGGAAAAAGTAAGAAATGAAATTGAATGTCAATATTCCCGATTAAGATTTACAAAGAGAAGAGTAAAAAATAATAATAACAAAAAGGAACAAACACAAATCTAATACCACTTAAACTTAATTTACATTTACATGATGTTTAGCCTTGGTCAAAACACCTCACTCAACAAAAATTAACAAGGGAAGAAGAAAAAGCTTGCGATAGAACAAGAAAGCATGATTTAGATGTATATTTTCTGTCTTGGGCATGTCCAAAATATTGATCTAGCTAGGTACGGAGCTCATATATAAGAGTAAGTAGTAGTGTAATTAATATCAATAATACAATTCTAAACGTCTAGCACATAGAGTACAAAAGAACTTTCTCTTGATCTTGAAGCACATGGGCAAGAAGCAAAGCTTCCACTGGATCTCAACATCCATGGCTTCCACTTTGCCACCACAGTGAGGACATGATCCAGGAGCTTGTTGCCTACCCAGTTCCTTCTCTTCCTCATCACACACGTACATGAACCACATTTTTCTCCTGCGAGTTCTTGATCCTAAACTTCTCTTCTCTTTTCTTCTGCTTAGTTAATTGTAGATTGTGAAAGGGCCGAACTTTGGGTCAAGCGAAGGCCACTCTCCCCTATTTATATAAAGCTGTGGTTGTTGGGTAAACGGAATATTCCCTACGATGATTTCAATGCCTTTTTACTTGCATCTTTTTGTAGTTTTTATTTACAGTTCTGTTATAAATCTAGTACTTATACTTAATTAAAACTGCTTTTTGTTTAAGTATTTATGTAAAAACTATTATTTATGAATTAGTTTATGTCATTGATTAAAATTAAAATTTAATCTTTATATTTTTTACAATTTTTTGCTTCGATTTATATTCTTAATCTTTATTTTGGTTTATTTATAATACAAATTATATATTTTAGTCTCATATATCATTTTTGTTGTAACACTGATATATAGAACTTCAATAAAAGATATATAAGGATCACTTTATAAGAAAATTATACGAAAAAATATGTAAATTTCATTTTGTATAAGAGCTAAAAGTAGTTAAGTATAATAATTTTAATTATAATTTAATCTACATTTATTTTTAATGCTTTTTTTAATGGATTTTACTGTTTGTTGACGAAAGAATGATTGTATAAATTATTTGAATTTTTTATTTTAATTTTTTTTATTCTGTACACAATCTGGATAGTGTAAAGAATAAAAAATAATAATAAAATGAATATTTTTTGGTAAATAGAAAATTATTCTTTTATTTTATGATGAAATATAATTTAAGTGTTATTTATTGTGTCTTCATAAGTATATAATATAAAAATATTAAATATTAAGAATTTCTTAAATTATGAAAAGATTTGTGATCTGATCTTATTAATTTTTGGTTTTTGCAATAATTAGTTATCCATCTCATGATAAATGTGTAAAATAATTAAAAATTTGTAAAGAACATAACGGTATAATAATAAATATTTACTTAAACTTTTAAAGTAATGAATTAAATTATTTTTTAAAAATAATGATATAGTAAAAGGGATGAAGAAAAGAAAGTACACTCTTTAACAGTTCTTTAAATAATTTTTTCAGTGGAACAAAGGTTTTTTCTTAAATTAGTTTAATCTGGAGTAGGGTACGCATAACTTATCACAAGCTTTCCGCAAAGTTAACCAATAAACAGTAGTTAATGGAGCTGGACTCTAATCATAAAGCTCTTAATTATTATTTGTTTTTTAAGTTGAAAATTTTGTTCGTGTGTTAGAAGTTTGCATTTGATAGTTCGTAAAGAAAATTCTTCTAATTATTATTACTTACATGAAGAATAATCTCATAATAATGCTTTAAAGAATATGTACTCAAATCTATGGGTTATTTTAAGTAATCCATACTAATCTTTCTTAATAAAAACATTTCACTGAAAAAATTAGTCTCGTTGTTATAAATGATTAGATTGTTATACAATACCTTGTTTGAAAAATTTTATCATTTCAAATTCCTCACCTGATTTAAAATAGATTTATCTGAAATAATGGTATATAAAAATAAAATAAAAGTTATAAATACTATTTTTTTATATTAAAATACACATTAAAAATTGAACGATAATAATAATATGAATATAATTTGGTAGGACCGTAGGAGACGAGAGACTGCGCGGTCTCTGACTGCATCGGTACTGTCGCATGTGCGGCTGTCGTTGTCTTTAACATTATCTTTTCACTGTTCAAACATTCACCTTTAGATTTGTGGTTAAAACTAATTTAAATATTTATTTTAATTAGTATTTAATAATCTAAATTTAATTATTTTATAGTATACGATAAATGAACAACTTTAATCTCGCAATAAATTTATTTTATGCTTTTATAAATTAGAGAGAGACAGGAGAAAAAGAAAAAGGAAAAATGATACCACTGTGTACAATCAATCAAAGGATTATTTTGTTTTTTCCTTCCAAATCCTGATCCTAGCAATTCAATCGTATTTTAAAATTTAAAATTTGCAATAATAAAAAAATGAAATATAAAATGGGCTGGTAATCGGAGAAGGTGAGACTAAAGGTGACGAACGACTGCTTCTAGCATGTCAACGACAACAGCGTTAGCACTTAGACATCATCATCTCCAACGTATTCATATTTATCACGTTTTTATAGGTTAAAAAAAAAGCCATAGTTGTTTGAGTTTCCTTCAGTCATATTTGTAACGCCGAAAGTTGAAAAAACGATCAACTTGCCCTTTAACATTTCCAATCAAGATCCCACATACAACGAATGAAGGATAATTAATTAATTCTTGATTCATTTGCATGGAAGTTACCTAGCTAAAGACAATTATAAAACTAATTAAAAACTTGCTGTTGATTAATAGATTGTTTACTTAATTAATTTAGAAAAAATATTTACTCAAATTTAAGATTACGTATTAAATTACATGCATGATCGAGGATAGTAAAATTTTATTAAAAAAAAGTATTTATTATATTTTTATAACTTTAATATATATAAAAATGCTTAAACTTAAATGGATAATTTAATATGGCACAAATGGATCGATGAATTTAAAACTGCTTCAAGGGTTGGTAAGTTTTGTGGATAGGAAAGTGAAACATTAATGATGACAAGAGGGAAACTAAATAAAATAATGTATCTAAGATATACATTAACGCCACCCTTTTTTAGAAGAAGTCGTAATTGGCGATATATTGTAGTTATAGACAGGGCAGGCACAGTGTAGTTAGTATATGTTATGCTATGTAACAACCTAAAAGCAGATAAAAAATTGGCCACTTGCATACTTTAAGCAACTTGTTTCGTGGGATGGACTGTGAGAGCTCAAATTGTATTTTTAGCTGTGAAATCCATTGTATTATAAATCAGTTTGTAATCCAGTTCAATTCAATTTATTATTATATATTCAAGTTCAATTACATCGAATCATCAATGTACTAAAGTTCAGCCAGTAATTTATTACCCCTTTTTTATTTGGTTTAAGCTTTTAAAAATTAAAGATTTCAATGTTGATACTAGAAAATAAATTATATATTTTTTTATTTTTAAAATTTATTGTTTTATCTTATAAACATACTACAATAACTTGTTTCCATTGTTTATGTTATATCACACCAATATTATTTCTTTAACGACAATAATTAAGTGAATAAATTTGATAAAAGTTATTTTTTAATATTTTTTATGAATATTGAATGAGATAATATATTTATATTGATCGTACATATCTAAGTTATATTTTTTGTGAATATATAATTTTATAATTAATATTTATTTCTATTTTTAAAAAATGTTAATTTGTTGATAAATATAATGTTACTTTTATAAAATTTTCAAACTTGTTTTATTTAAGGACAACTTTTAATTTAATGGTTAAATTACAAAATTTATTTTTTAAAAAAGTTATTAGATAGAGTAACTTTTTTTTATCAAAATTAATCCTAGAGTAACTTTAGTTGTTTTTTAATATAGTAATTCAATATTATTATATTACATGTATTTTAATAGTTAAAAAGGTATTTTTAAATTATTATAAAATTTTAATTAAATTATTTTTATTTTAAATAGAAATGAGTTCAGATGCTTGTCTTTTAAAAGAAATTAAAAATATTTTTATCATATTTAATTTTTTGTATTTATTATTTATAATTCTTTTTATATTTTACTCTCACTTTAAATATTTTTTATCACTAATTTTATATTTTTATATAATTTTAAAATTGTTCGTTCAAGTACAACCTTAATTCTCATCTTTACAAAAGTGAATACCATCATCACTTATAAAAACTAGTGAAACTTAAAATTTTAAAAAACTGTTCTTCTATAGAGTCAATTATTACTTTAGCATCATTAGTTGCAGTTTGATGACTTTAATTCATTTTGATATATAGTCTACAAGAACCAAAATGTACTTATTTAAAAAAAAAAAAAAACTCATGAAGTCTATTTCTCAAACATCAAATACTTCCACCTCTAAGATGTTTGTGAGGAATATATCATGTCTTTTAGATATGTCTTTACTTCTTTGACATTTATCATACTTCTCAACAAAGTCCATAACATCTCTAAATAAAATAGGCTAAACAAACTCATATTGAAGCAATTTAGTAGCTATTTTCCTCTAAAATGACCATTATAAGTTGAATTATGACAATGTCATAAGATACTTAGTTCTTCTTCTTCATAAATACATCTTCTTAATAGTTTATCCATACTAATTTTGCATAATAAAGCTTTATCCCACACATAAATTTTGTTCTCATGAAAAATAGTTTTATAGTTGTCAACTCAATTTTTTTAGGATGAGATTTGCAGTTTTAAAATTTATCATATTCACAAACCATAGAGTGACAATAATAATGAATAATTATTCATCTAAAACTTCATTATTAACTACAAATTTTGGCATCTTCCATGCCTTCTAATGGCAATATAGAAATATGGATAGTTGCTCCATTGTTTTTTTCTTTCTTGTCCATAATCTCTAGGTCAAAATCTTGAAGAAAAATTTACTTTATCATTTTTGGCTTGAAATCGTATTTAGATAAAAAAATATATTTAAAGTTGAATGATGTGTATATATATTGATTTTGCTTATCTTTTCTTTTTTATAAGCACTAGTTGAGCATGTGTTAACAAAAATTCTTTGTCATTGAAATAATTTTTATCGTACCATCATTTTGTTATTCTTTTTTATACATTCATTGAAGTATTTTTTTGCACTTTTGGTGGTTGAGGTTTTATAACCTTGTCACTCCTTACAGTAATAACTTTGTAATGCTTGCTGGGGTTCACCATTGTGTTAATTTCTTTCTTAACTCAAATTCATATTCTCTCATTAAGATTAATTTCTCCAATTTAGTTACGCCTCAATTTATTGGTTTCCAATTATTTACTCAATAAAAACTCCTAAAATTTCAATTGAACATAAATTTTTCAATCATGAATTTAAATCTAAAATATTTTTTTAGATGGTCAATTCAAATGAATCGATCAAAATAGAAGCAATCATACCAAATGAAAAAAAAAAACAAATTACTCCATTTGAAATTCAAATTAAGATTCATTCACCTCTAATATGAGAATTTTATTTACACATTGTAAATATAATAAAAAAAATAAAAAATTAAATAAAAGAGCAAATATCTTAAAAGTTGATTCCTCAGTGTCCAGAACTTCTACAAAATCATTGGATAGAAAGATAACATACTTATAAACAATATTTTATACTAGAAAGAGACAAAAAAAAATTCAATTACCTCGTTTAAATCGTATTTATATTCTATCTACATGAACGATAAAAATTTTATGACACACTTGAACATACCTTGGATTTAAAATTCTTTTGACATGAGTTATGCAAAATTTGAATGTATACGTGACTTGCATAGGAATAAATTCTTTTTATCCCTTATAATCATATGTCTTTATGTAAAACTTTTGTGTAATTTACACAATATTTGCAACATAAATTTGAAATTTCTAATTTACTTATTACTCTTCTAAAATCTTTGTAAAGCTTTCAACTTTGAATTTATTCATTTTTTGATTTAATCCATGTGACTCTTGCAAATAAAAAATTACAAAAAATCAAGATTAAAAGCTACTTTTATCTCAAATTCACTACAAAGCTAAAAAAATTTAAAAATTAATAATTAACATAAAAGTACCTAAAAAAATAAAAAAAACTCATAAAATACATAAAATAAATATAAGAAACTAACATAAAATATAATAATAAATTAAAATACATCATATTTTGAAAAAAAATCAACTTTTGATTAAATTAAAAGAACCTTATTATCTGAAACTTTAAAAAACTAAAATTAAGTAAAAAAAATATGTTACTTGAACTTCGCCTGTAACTAAATCCCCATTGGTCTCCTGCTCTACCAAGTGTCAAATTTCTCCCTTCCAGTTCATTTGATTCTAATTTCCGTCGTCCTTTTCTATTTCTTTAATAAAAAATCTATTACTGTTTCTTTTTATCAACATTAAAACGTAAGAATAATCCTTTTATTTATATGCAAAATAATCTATTATTTTTAATTTGAATATTAATAACATCTTTAATAACCTCATTTTTAAAATATATTCCTGATTACGCTACATCTAAGCTAAACTAGCTTACGGCTATACCTAAAAAGGAAAAAACTTACTGATAATTTCAACGAACGTTTACTTAGTAGCTGTTTGGCAATTGTCACTGTTTTCTACTAATATAATTGAAATTGATTTACCATACTATTGATCAGTCTTGACTGCTGCCTGTCAGTTGGTCATGACGTTACAGCAAAAAAATATATTTAAAAATATTTTTTAAAAATAAAAATATTTTTTAAAAATTAGAGAAATCATTATTAAAATTTATTTTAAATTTTTTTTAATTTTTTTTAAATAATATAATCTTTAAAACTAAAAATAAATTTAAAAATCATTTACATATAAAAAATGTATTAGTGTCTTATAATGTCCGTTTAAAAATAGTTATTTTAAATTAATTGTGTAAATTCATCATAATTTTAAAAAATATTTATTTAACCTATAAACTATTATTATTATTATTATTTATTTTAAATAAAGACAAATTATTTATTAAAATGTTAATAAATATCTTAAAAAATTATTTTGACTTAACGACTCTGGTTTCTGCTTTTTATGTATTCCTGAGTGCAATAAAGTAATAAAAAAAATAATTTTAAAATTAAAATTATTTTTATAAAATTATAATATTTAAGATACAAGATGACACGATTATACATATACCGTTACCGTACGAGAAATAATACAGATAGTGAAGGAAAATCACACAACTATATTGTAAATTAATAAAAATATTTTATTTGTAAATGAAGTATTTAGATTTTATTTTGGATTATGATTAATGTTGAAAAAAAATTTAAGATAATGTAAGTTATACATAAATTTCGTATAATTTGTTAGATAATCGAAGGCAATGTAAATTACATATCGATATTATAAAAAATTATATAAATAAGTAAAGAAATGTTTAGTTATTCAATTGATCAAAATTAGAAATATGACTTAAAAAATTTAAAATATAAGATTAATTTCATTTTAATAAAAGAAGTAGATATATTTGAATTGATTAAAAAATATACTTATTTAATAAAAATATTAAAAACTTCATTTGATAAATTTATGTTTTATAAAACCTAAAGTAACGTTGGCACACATAAGTTCTAACAATTTATAACGCATAAAGGTAGAGTTGCTACATATTAACTTTATAAATTATTGTGTTAATAAAAAATTTCTATTTAAATTGATTGATTTGGTAAAATAGTAATTATAGGAAATATATTTCGATTAGTTATTAAGATAATTTTTTAATTAATTATAGATAATATGTGATAAATTAATATTTCTTAAAGCTTCAGTAATGTAAGTACACGTAAACTTTATCAATTTGTAACACACGACAATAGAGAAGTTATACGTTAATGTTATAAATTGATGCAATTATTTTTTTATTATTAATGATATACGAGAAAGTACTTGTGTATATAAAATTAAATTACATCAATATTCTACAAATATATAATAAATAAAATAAAAAATAATAATCATAAATTAAAAAAAAAATAATTAACATAATAATTAAAGTCTAAGTAACAAAATAACATGAAAAGATTATAGAAAGAACTTATTATCGCATTAATATGAGTTAAATTTTGTAATTAAAAAATTTACAATAAAATAAAATAAATTGCATTGTATTGCATTTAATCTAATTTTAATAATTTTTATCATTATTTTAATTATTAATACTTAAAATCAATAAATGCAATTAAGAGAAGTTCAATCAAGTTAAATAAATAAAGACGTGAAATCAAATATTTTGTTTAAGATAATAAAAAATAAAATATGAAATAAAAATAATAAAAACTTTCATTTTTTAAACAATAAATAAATAAGTAAAATTATTTAACTAACTAAGTAAAATAAAATAATAAAGAATAAAAATAGACGATATGCAATTAATACATTGGATAAGAATAGGTAAAGGAAAGAAAAGAATTCGTTCATCCAAAAGCAAACAAAACAAAATAAATAATAATAAAAAAATGATTTGATGTGATATAGTTTTCTGCATATGTACAGGTAGCGGCAAATGCGATTGCTCCGTTCTTTCAAATCATACTCCCCTCAAACAAAACGTTATATTATTAAAAAATTTAGTCTTCTGTCGTATTTATTGTTTGTTATGTAACCCTTTCAAAGCTCCTTTTATTATCTCTATACTTGAAGTAAGACAAAGGTAAGAACAAAAATACCTAATAGTTATGCTCCCGTTTTCAATTTCTGAATCATTATTTTCTTTTTTCTGATTACACCCTCTTCCGGTCACCACAGTTTTCTCTTTATAATTTTTTGAAAATTTGTTGTCCCTCTAAAAATCTTTCTTTCCCTCTCTGAAAAAATAGTTGTCATCCTCCTACTTCAAAACTCTTACTTGTTTTTTATATTGGTCCCTTTAGAGTTTTATATGAGGACCAGATTTTTATGTTTTTTCTTAAGTTTTAAAGTTTATTGTAGATGTTGGACTTTAATATGCATATTGCAAAATTTTCGTTTTTAGGAGCTAAATTTCTTTTTTTTTTTTAATTTTCTATTTTTTTGTAAAATATATATTTTTTTTAAAAAAGTTGAAAGCAATTCCCGGGAGACAAAAAATTAGCATTCACACTGCCAGACCAATTATTAAAATTGAAGTTGCTTGTTCAGTTGAGGTTATCATGGTGGTAGGAAGATAATTAACATGCCCTCCTTAATCATAACAAGTAATAATTAACTTGATTATGACATAACAATGGTGCAATTGCCAATGGACGAGTGGCCATAAGGTGTAACCAGCCAGATAAAACGAAAGCTCTGGTAAGCGGTGGAGTATGCAAGAGAATGACAATTGTAGATTTGATATCGCTTTTGAAATGTCATTAATTTATAAAATTGGCCCTTTTATGAGTCGATAAATTTTAAAACTGAGAAACATGTAAAAAGATAGAAAACAAAAAAAATTGAAATGAAACGTAAAAAGCAGATTCAAACTCTGTTACATGCAAAAATTACAATTTTATCTTTCACCCAAATCTTACCCTTCTTTTGAAAAAAAATCTTCTAAAATTTATAATTATGTATAAAAATAAAATAGTAAGTTAATCAGTCAATCATTCTAATCGTGATTTATTATTGTATATTACAATTTAATATATTAGGAATGATTAAATCTCTTAATTTATTATCATTTAAAAAATAACATGTCAGTAATTATTGTAAATTAATTATGCATCTTTTAAATTTAAATAAATTAGTCACTAATAAAATATTATATGAGAGATGAAAGGAGTTAATTTTAGTCAAACAATTATACATGATCATAATTATTTTAATTATGTATTTATGATCTTAACTGTCTTTTTTAACTATACGATATTTTTTTCTCATACTCACATCTCTTATCTGATAGACTTTCAATACTATGTATCTCACTTATAATTTAAATATATATTTTTTACTGTATTTATTAAATTATAATCTTGACATTTATCTAAATAAAAAAATACGTGTCATTGAAATGTTTGTGAGTTAGTTTATGTTTAAATTCGTGTTGAATTTTCACTTAATCATGTTCATTTTATTGAAACACGATTTTATAGAAAAATTGATTTTTAATTACTCCAAAACAAAATCAATTTTGCCTTCAAATTATGTTTGAGCCAAGATGATAAATTGTACATTTTATATTAATTTTTATCACAGATTTATTTTTAAGTGATAAATTTATAAACATAAACTAAATTAATTTAATTTTTTAAAATAAAATATAAATTTTATAAACTCAAAGTAATTAAAACTTAAGTTTATAAACTCAATTCACACTTACATTTAATAGGACAAATTTTATGTTTTCTGTGCTTGAATTAATCAAACCGGCCCATTTAGAAGATAATAATAGACACAATGGGCCGAGAGAGAGAGTTTACAGAAAACCCGGTCCACATAACGTGAAAAATCGGGTCGAAGGCAGATCCGGGTAGGCAAGTGGCGAGTTCCTCCTTCCTGTTAATCGTGTGACAAATTGCATCACTTTTCAAGTTTCCTTCAAATTCTTCTTCTAAATGCTTCGTTAATCAAAGGCCAAGTGTTCCTGCTTCTTTCTCTCATCACCGTCTTTCGAAAACCCTACTCTCTCTCTGTCTCTCTCCAGAAGCTGCTCGCAAGGATCGAGCAGTTTCGAATTCCATTCAGGATGAATTTCAGAAAGCTCAATTTGGCGCCTTGATTCTCACAACCATGTGGTTTTCCTTCTGGAGATCCAGAGATCGTTTTTCCTTGGATCAACTCAGGTTTGCGTTTCAAATCTGTCAATTGCGTGTTCTCAATTCTCGTAAATGCCACATTATTGAACGGAAAATTAGAAACAAAAATATGAATTTCGCTTTCCGGCGATCAATGATTCGATTATGTCTCTCTCTCTCTCCATGTTGCCAGTTGCCAATCATGTTTCCTGTGGTAAAATATGTATAACAAAGAGAAAGATTAGTCCTCTCTCTTAGTGCATGTTTGGTTCAGCTTATTTTAGAGAAATAATTGCTATTTTTTTTCCCGCTTTAGGAGAGAGCTTTTAAGAAATAGGCAATTACTTTTGGGAAGTTAATCTTTCCCAAACATGTTCTTAATAGGCAGTATTTCTTATTTAGCTGTCAGCATTTTATCAAAGAGACTGGGAGAGGAGACAGAGGACTAGAGTCTTTCTCCCCAATTGTGATTTCTTGAATGTTGACTTGAACTTCCTTTTGTAGGTATATGCTTAATGATAATATAGCAAATGTTTACTGATTATTTATTTTGTTTATTCATTAAGTGTTGTCCTGCTGCCTTATGGTACTTAGGTACTTAACCGATCAATTGACAAAAGTTCAAATAGTTAACGAGGTTAATAAGGTAACACTAAGCTTAGAGTTTTCTTTGACTTGATTTTCATGGTTCCCTTAATTTTCTAAATTGTGTAATGTATGGAAGGATTTTGTTATTGAGGCATTGAGATCAATTGCGGAGTTGATAACGTATGGTGACCAACATGACCCGAGCTTTTTTGAGTGAGATTTCCTTGTTCTTATGTTCCTTTGTAAAATTGGTTTAGTGCTGGCATGGCAATTTATACATCCTGGCTTGTGGCAGATTCTTCATGGAAAAGCAAGTTGTGGGAGAGTTTGTACGTATTCTTAAACTTAGCAGAACTGTTAGCATTCCACTTCAGTTGCTACAAACAGTGAGCATTATGATCCAGAACCTAAGAAATGAACATGCTATATGTAAGTTGATTGTCAAATGAAGTGCCCTATTCTGCAGTTACATCAGTTTCTTAACTACAATTAACAATATTGATAGCTTGATAATTGTCTCTACTCTCTATTGTAACTTTTGCAGACTATATGTTTAGTAATGAACATATGAACTACCTAATTACATATTCATTCGATTTTCGCAATGAGGAGCTATTGTCATACTACATATCCTTTTTAAGGTTCGTTTTAACGCTTCCTACTGATAAATGGCAGCTTGTGATTACATTTATGAAATCTGTTTTCTGTGGTTGTATAGTTTTTGTTGATCCCCCCCCTTTGTAGAATTTTTCTAACTAGTTCTTTGGTTAAATGTCTTCTGGTCATTGAAGAGCAATAAGTGGAAAATTGAACAAAAGTACAATTTCTCTGCTTGTGAAGACTCACAATGTAAGTTCTCTGCTCTCCGAGTCCTCTTATTCAGATAGATTCAGATTTTTACCTTAAGGGAGACCTGTAACATGGTCTTCATAAATCTTGGGTAGTTGCTCTCATGTTTATGACTTTAAAATGGAAAAGGAGAGGAGACAAAGTTTTGGTTTGATTTTCTAGCTCTTGCCTATAAAAGATGGATAATGTAGATTTAAGTGTATGACAGTATGGCAGATTTTTTTTTTGAAATATTTTATCAAACAAAGAAATGAAAGGAAGTATCAAAAGTTAACAGTTTAAATACGTCAAAACTCCATTTTCTGCAATTGAGGCTGATATCTAGGTGAATGAATGGTTTGGAGCTAGAAGCTTGTTGAGCAATCGGTAGTCCTATAAGCTGTAACAGTTCAATCTTGTGAGATTATTAATTTTATGGATATATTCATAGTAGGCAATCTGTTTTTACTCACTCTTTCAAGCATAGTTGAATTTTTTTAAAAAAATATTTTGCCTAGGAATTAGATATCAGAAAAATCTGCCTTTGTTTTTGAGATGTCCAAGTATTTTTATTGTACTTTTCTATGCATTTAGGATGAAGTAGTTTCATTTCCGTTGTATGTTGAGGCAATACGCTTTGCCTTTCATGAGGAGAACATGGTTCGCACAGCTGTACGCACTGTGACCCTTAATGTATATCATGGTAAGATTTACTGTTTTACATAGCCTTTTTTCTACTTCCTCCCTCCCCATCCCCAATTTCTTTCCTGAATTGAGTTATGATGAGAAAAATTTAATTTCCTGACAATTGTCTGTACAATTTTCAGTTGGGGACGAATATGTTAATAGATATATAGCCAGCGCACCTCGCACCGATTACTTCTCAAACCTGGTTTCCTTTTTCAGGAAGCAGTGTATGGATTTAAATAGATTGGTCTCTGAGACATTGAAGTAAGACATCATTGTTTCTTTTGTCTTTGGCATATTAATTTCAGATTTTCTTGTTTTATGAAAGAGAAATTATGTTTACCGAGATAAATTGATGAGACTTTTAGGCCTATTATTTCAAGGAAGGAAGAAGTGTTAACGGGTCAACAGGTTAACTGCATGGGGAAGGAGTTAAGAGTATACTCTAGGAGAGAAAAAAGGGGAACATGTGGTGAAGGAGCGAAGGACTTGGAAGTTAGTTGTGCTGAATGGGCAAGGTGCTGGAGGCCCATGATGGGGTTTGGAAAAGGAGAATTTGGTTGGGGGGGGAGAAGTGTGGTAGGAAGAAAGTTCCTGAGTAATTCAGCCTCTCTGGCTTGGACAGTTTCCTTGAGTTCTTTTTCTTTAGTATAATTGATCCTTGTATATCTCATTCTACCCTATAGTGAGATTTAACACCGATCATTTTAAGTGATTGTTTACCGGTCTTTATTTCTTTTGATTGTTGTCTTTATCAGAAATCCAGGCCAAGATTCTACCTCTGCAATTATTGCTGCTGTAGATGAAATTGAGGATAACCTGTATTACTTTAGTGATGTTATCTCTGCTGGAATTCCTGATGTTGGGAGGCTAATAACGGACAGCATTCTGATGGTTCTGGTTTTTCCAATACTTCTGCCTTCCCTGAGGATAGTGGATGTTAATGTATGAAACTTCACTTTATGGCTTTCTATCATTCTATGTTCACTTTGATCAACATTTGCATCTGTTCAAGGATTTCTTGGACCAGATTTTTATTTAATATTTTACAGCGTGTTCTTATTAATGTTTAGTAGCATTTTAATCCAGGACATGCAAAGTGGTGTTGTCACTTCTCTCTACTTACTTTGTTGCATCTTAAGGATAGTCAAGATCAAAGATTTGGCAAATACCATAGTCGCTGCTCTTTTTTGTCCCTTAGAGGCCTTTACAAAATATTCTAGGGGTATAGTCAATGGTTATGTATCTGATCGTGGTTTTACATCCAAAAGAGAAGATCCAGATGATGGTAATCTAGCCAAGTCCAATGCAGAATGCTTGACGGTGAATGTGCCACACTCTTCTAGTTTTTCAGGTTTTCACCCAGAAAGCAGTACCTTAGAAGATAGTTGTAGCAATTCAAATTTGGCTTTAAGGTAAAGGCTGCTATTTTTACCTGGATTTTTCTTTATATATTAGGGGCTGTTTGGTTTAAAAAATTGTTTGTTTTTATTTTGTTTTCCCTTTAATTACAAAAATGACAATTTTTTTTCATTTTGTTTCTTGTTTTCAAAGATTTATGTGGGAAACAGTGAAAACAAAATAGGAAACAAAATGAAAACAGGGTGACGATTTTGTAATTAAAAGTGGAAATAGAAAACTAAAACAAAAAAACATTTTTTAAAACTAAATGGCCCCTTAGTAAACTTGTAATGCCAGCTGAAATTATTCGTCCTATAATTTTTACCCAGGTATTGAAGTGAAAATATGCAATTTCTATCCTATAAAATTAAGAGTAATATTCTAGTTCTTGGATTTTGCTAACGTAATTCTGGTGATTTTTTGGTCATCATGACTACTCTAATCGATGTAGGGAGGTTTTGCTTGCTTATGTTACTAAAGGGGATGATGTACAAGTTTTGGGTTCTCTGAGTGTGCTTGCCACTCTGCTGCAAACGAAAGGTTGTGGCTGTGCCAGTGAATATCTGCTTCCTTTACCGTTCCTCTCATTTTTGTTTTCTTAATATATCTTGTTCTGTAGAACTTGATGAATCAATGCTGGATGGGCTTGGAATTCTTCCACAACGCAAACAGCACAAGAAACAGTTATTGGTATGTGGCATCATCCATTTTGACCTTATTACTACTAATACTAATACAGCAACAACAATAATAACCCAGCCTTTTCCTACTACATTCTTGGTATTGTATTTCTCTACCTCCAGTGATTAGGCTAAACTTACTGCTGCTACTACTATTATTATTATTTCTTTTCCTTAGGACTTTATCCTGATTAGCATTTTCCTTAGCATCATTGCTTTATGAGTACTGTTGAATGTATCTTCAAGTTCCATTATCACAGAATCTGTAAATACAGCAACAACAATAATAACCCAGCCTTTTCCTACTACATTCTTGGTATTGTATTTCTCTACCTCTAGTGATTAGGCTACGCTTCATATGATCTACCCCCTAATTGTGGATTCTAAATTCTTCTCAACATATGCTTGAATCACCCACGGTCAAATTCTACCTTTTCTCTCCTCAAGGTGCTACCCCAACTTTCTCTCTAATACATTCATTCGTCATTCTATCTTCTCTAGTATATCCACTCATCTAATGCAACATTTCTATCTATGCTACATTGACATTATTCTATTGTTGACTTTTTACTACCCAACATTCTGAGTTATACAACATCTTAGGTATTATAGTTGTGTGGTAAATTCTCCCTTAAGCTTGGGTGGTACTTTTTTGTCTCAAATAACACTCAAAACATGTGTCCATTTTATCCACCTTATGGTTTATGTCTCCATCTGGTTTCCCTTGTTTTGTATGATGGACTGAAGATACTTAAACCATGTGATATGATATGGTCTGAAAGTTTCACCCCAAAATGTTAGGATTAATAGGCCTCGTGCTGACCTTACATTTTACTTCTACTTAAATGAAATCCATGTGCTTCCAAAGCATGTCTCTTCATCACTAAACTGTCATTTATTTCGTCTCTTGACTCTTCATCTAGAACTATATTGTCTGTGAAGAAGAGATGTCAAGAATTTCTGTTAATAGTCACATTTTATATTATTCTATAATGTGATATTCTATAAATGAAGTTGAGGGAGCTGGCCAAGACTCCATTCAAGGCTTCGCATGCAAAGATAGAAAGTTGTTTTGTGGATAGCACAAGGAAAAGGGGAATGTTTGTTGATGGCAGGAATTGCAAATTTGATGGCAGGAATTGCAAATTTGAAATACTTGTAGAAATCTATCCCCGTGTGTTTAGAAGTTTTATGAATTAAGTTTTGGCAAGGAACTTTTGTTCTGAGGAATTAAGTTAGGACGTGTGAAAACCTGATCTATATAATAATGTCTTGAATAATTATGATAGGAAAGTAGTCTATTCTCTTTGGTTGCTGGAAGAAACAATGATTAAGTTAGTGGAGGACAGGTTTACGTAGGAAGGTTATTGCTGGATGGTTTATTAATTATTTTCCCATTGGTTTTGAAATAGGGCTCATTTCAGTAGGAGGAGGGGGAAATATCTCATAGTTGTAATCTAGTGAAGTGAATTGGTACTTCTTTCTACTATTGATGAATTCAATATATTTTTATGTGTTATTTGATTGGCATTGCATATATCTGCAGCAAGCATTGGTTGGTGAGGCTTCAGGGGAAGAGCGACTTTTTTCTTCTGAAAATAGCTTGATGAGGGATGGCATTGGTTGTGAGCTCGAGGTCTATCTTGAAAAGATCAAGGTTTGCAGTTCTCTCTGTTTTTCAGTGTTAGTGGCTGCCCTTTTTGCTACCTTTGTTATAAATTTCATTTTTGCTTCTTGAAACCAAGCTTGGTTCTCTACTTTTTTATTTTGTTCATTAGTTTTATTAGCTGATTCTGTGATTAGATTTAATATCTGATCGTTTCTAGTTTCCACTCTTGGTTTATTCATAGTGAGCCTAATTATGGATATTTGCATTTCTAGTTCTCTAAGGCAGGAATGTCCATAGCACACAGGTAATTAACACTGGTTGAATACTGGAATTTTTCGAACTAAGTGTCCATTCCAGTTTTAGTTATGCACTTGATGAAGAGGAATTGTCATAGACGTGTTGCTTAGCAGGTTCTTTTATCCAAAATATATTAATACTTTCTCTTATTAATTTTGCCTCATGGGACCATAATTAATTTGGTTATAGAGTGAGTTGGGGATGCCTGGTCATGACCTTCATAATGTAGGGTTGCATGCTTGTCCCTTAAGGATCCCACTGTTCCATCTTACTAGTGTAATTTAAAACGGTTTAGAATATTTCTGCGTACCATGTTTTGAAAAATGGACAGGGTGGTTGGGCTGGGTTTACTTTGAACTAGTCCTCCTGCTGGTCTGACCTTGCTTGTGTGACTGGATTGTCATGAACTGATAACAAACTGGCCAAATCTCATGGATTAGTTCATCTTTTATTCCCCAATTTCAAAAAATGTAAGTATCCAGGATTTGAACCAGGGATCCTTTAGAGGGAAAACAGGTTGCCATGTTCCATTATGTAAGGGTATTTATATTTCTACAATGTAAATAGTTTTAGGTACTAACATAATATATTTGATATATTCTGAGTTTCTTTTCCAATGTACTGAATCTTATGTTACATGGTTACTGTGTAGTATCTGTTTAAAATTTATCTGAGGTTAATTTGTCCTTAACTGACTGAATTGTTTTTCTCAGGGTTTTGTTGTTTTTCTATTTCCACAATTGGTTGCATAATGATCTTGGTTTTGGTTATTAGCAATTGTAGTTACATTTTATCATTCAGTTTATTTCTCATCAAATTGCTGGGAATTACGTTGCTTAGGTACTGAGATGAGCATCCAATATGATAAGATACTTCAATATAACTATTCTTTTTTTAAATTAAATTATTGGGACAGAAATATATATATTAAATAAAATATGTATATTTATATCTGTAAATAAAATAAAATATATCTGCATGTGATTATACTATCATAGACCAAGTTTAAAGTTATCCCTCTCCCAAGGATATTAATAACTTCGAGGCTGGGAAGTGCTCTGGGGATGGTGGATATCCAAAAATAGAAGGATACGCCTATAAACACAAATTCAGGTGTATTACAATAAGTATTTGTTTTGGATATGGATATGTCACCACCATCATTTTTTGAGTATCTATGTATCATAGGTTGGATATAAATATACCTACTAAATTTTATTTGAAATTTTGAATCTAGTATTGATAAATTCTAATAGATTTTATCCAATATTCAATTAAATATTCAATTTGGTTTGATTTGATTCATTTATTTTTGTGATGTATTTGTGAAGCAAGCTATATGTTCAGTTGTTGCATTTTTCATCCCTACTAATATTGAGAAGCTACTTTGCTTGATATTGGCTTCCTTAGTTTTTGTTTACCATGTTTTACAGGACCAGTATGGATTATCTTTTCTGTCTTCTGATGTTGTAACAAGCCCTCGTGTTCCTAGATTTCAGGTACATGTGTATATTTCATGAAGTCATGTTTTCATACCCTTTTTGTAATATTTTCATCTATACATGTGGAGGTCCTTGACTTCTTATTGGCTGACATATCTTCTCATTTAAGAGAATGGAGTTGAAGCATCAACATATTTGACTGCTCGCTAAAGGTCATATTTTTATTGATTTCACTCAATGATGCCATTTTTACTGAAAATTGAATTTGAAGAGGAATAACATTGGAGAGAAAGGAGGGAAAATCCAACTGGGGAAGGATAATATATATTCTTAAAAACATAAGAAACTAAATACAACAAGGAGCATGAGAGAAACTCAAGAATGCAGCAAAGCAAGGATGCCCAGTCTCTCTGCATATAAGAAATAGCAACTTGAAACAGCCATTGGCCAGAGATCATAGAGATGGCTTAAACAGCATCCTACCTTGGAGACTGTAGCAAGTTTAAGGAAATGAAACACTTCTCAAGGATGTGTTTATTGATATTAGACATGTAATATTGAATACTTTGCTCAAACATACAATGATTAGATGTAATATTGTTAACAATGCTTTTATCTGTTTGTGTATTTTTTCTTGCTGTTCTACTATACCTATGAATTTCAAAGTTGGTCTCCTTTCCCCCTTCTGCAATAGCAAGTTCTATCACATTATGTTATGTTTAGTAATTTAATTTATATATATGGGATGCATTTTTCAGGTGCTCGATGCATTAGTGAGCCTGTTTTGCCGTTCTAATATATCTGCAGAGACACTGTGGGGTGGTGGTTGGCTTTTACGCCAGTTGCTTCCTTATAGCGAGGCAGAATTCAACAGCCATCACCTGGAATTGCTGAAAGTAAGAAGATTTGAGGCCTTACAGCAACACTCACACAATTTGTTTAGTGTTCTTCCAGATATATAACTTTCAAAGACTTGATTATTCTTATGCATACATAAAAATCTTGCTTTTAGGAACTTGGTAGGACAGGATAGACACAAATAAAAGAAGATAATCTTCTATTGCCTTATAACTTATTCTTGGAACAATGGGTTTCTAGAGAAGATGAAACACATTACAGAGAGACATTATTCAGGACATAGAGAACTTGATCAACTCCCAGAACTGCCTTTCTCTCCTAAATTCTTCCTGTTTATAGTGGCTGTGACTGCCTATCTTTTTCATGAAGCATCACCCAATTGTGGGCTCCCTTGAATTGGGCTCTGTTCTATTTATTCAATCATACACTTTCTTAGTTGGAGCTCTAACGCTTCCATGCATGATTTAACTATAATATTTATCATTTGTCTTCAAAATTTTGGTTCCGCAGTAAGAAGTCTGTGGGTACATCCTTAGAAATGGTGACCCTTTCTTGAGATTTACAAAGCAATAGTAAGAGCTTTGATTGTATGATTATATTCAGATAATTTGGTTTTTTTATTGTTGTAGACCTTGTTGATGAAGTTACTGCATATCTCCTGAAAAATTGTTATTGTTTACTGTTGAAGTCTCACATTGGCTCCAAATACAAATAAAAACTTATATAGGCTAAAGCAATCCTCACGTTAACCTAGTTTTTGGGATTTAATTAGGCATTAGTTTAAATTTAAAAGTAGTAGAGCCTATCATAGACCCAATATTGAGCTACCCTTGACCAATAAGCAAAATCAGGCCTCATGGATTTTTCTAGTGCAATTAACCAGGCTCCTGAATTTCCCAACACAATCTAGCTGGCTTTGCAACTTTTCCAGTTCAATCTACGTGACCTTGGACCATTGTAATATTTTAAAATAAAATTCAGTTCTACAATTTTCACACTCTATGTATCCAATCTTGAGCATGGATTGTGTGTTCAAGTCACACATCGACTACTAATATGGTTGAATAAGAGTTCATAAATATTAAAACAATTTTTCACCTCACTAGTTAGCATTTGGGTTCTAGTTAACCCTTTGTCCAAAATCTAAGACTTACTATCATGGAGATTAAATTCTACTTTCTCCTAATATCATTTCCATTGATCTTTCATGTATTTTGGAGTAGTTTGAGAGAAGAAGATATTGATACAAATTTCACAAAGCTTACATGCCTTTCAAATATTGTCATCCTGGATAAAATTTTTTAATCCTAGTTTTGGGATGGAATGGGGGTTATTTCTAACATCTAAAAGGTTCTAGTTTAAAGTTGTGGATGATGGTTCTTTGGTTTGCAAACATAGTCAGTGGGTGACTTGGTGTTGATGGTTTGTAAAATGATTGCTTGCAACTAGAAATGTGGCATGGCATATGAATTGAAAATTTGAAATGATTAATAGTCATTATACATCCAAAATATGGGTATACACATGAATTTAGCATGTTTTCATTTAGTTATTGACTTATTGTCAATACATTCAATTCAATATGAGTCTCATATCTGTGCTATTTGTATCTCTTAATTACTGTTGCATTTATTTTCCTCTCAAATACAGACTTCATACAAGAATTCTGCTTCTGCTCTTGTAAAGGAGGTTAGAGGTTTCTGGCCTGATCTTCTTATTACTGTTCTTTGTAATGAGTGGAGAAAGTGCAAAAGAGGTGAATTTATTATGCATCTTGTTGTGCTTAATGGATTTTTATGTTAAGTGGTTTACTTTTGTGCTTTAAGCCTTCAACTAAATAATTTTCTACTGTAGCAATGGAGTCATCTTCCCCTCCAAAAGAACCAAAGTGCATATTTTTTCCATCTCAGGTCTACTTTTCCGAAGGTAAGCTTTTACCTTGTAGCTGTTCCAAGTTCCAACATTCAATTTTTACTTTGGCTGGTCGATATGAAGAGTACTTTAATATGGCCTTTAATTGATGTTTTGTTGGTACAGAAGATATAGCCGAGGGATCATCATTTGCTGCTGGGGAAAGAGTGCACGAGTTGGTGATGGTCTGCAATTATTCTTTGTCTTGTTATTTCTTAAAAAATGCAATATAGCATGTTTTGCTGACACTGTTGGGCTTTTCTCAATTTTGTTTTTAAATGGATTTTGCACCCGATCTTTCTGTAGGTATTTGTTCTGCTGCATCAACTTCAAATATTCACTTTAGGTAGAGCTTTGCCTGAGCAACCTCTTATTTATCCACCTGGTAATCTCCCGGCAAATTCTCGTGCCCAGACTTCTGGACTTGATGTGTCAGGCCCAAAACTTGGCACTGAAGTCAGCCTTGGTAAATGTTCTTAATAGCTATTTTATGTATTACTAGACTGATTTTACATAAAGGAAGAAAGAAGAGAATCAGGAGAGAGAACCCGGGGGGGGGTTTAAATAGACTAGCAATTTTAATTGCATAACATAGCACGAGATCATCACTAATAGTAATAAAGACATGACAACCAAATATGCCAAATTTTAGATAGGTATTTATAGTTTTTGCGTTCTATCATTAGAACACCTAGCACTGATAGACACCACATTTCATATGCGTCAAAACATACAAATATCATATATTTCTGTAATCCTAATACTCATAACCTATGGACCATACCCCATTCTTCCTACTGCAAACTCTGTATTCCATCTCCCTTTTTCATTTGAGAGTCAAGGAGGAAATAATTACGTTTGTCTAATTTGTTTCCATAATACTGTGCTTAGCTGTTGAAGAGTAATGGGCTATGCTGTGACTTTAAGAAATGATATGTTGAAGAGCTGTTTCTCATGTATACTGGAATTGTTTTTGGCTTTATGAGGCCAAAATTGTAAAATGCGTTGTAAACATGGTATGTCTTGAACCCAGATTAAAAGAGAGAAACTAGTGCTTAGTTTAAATTCGAAGGAATGTTAGCAATTTTCTAAAGTTCTAAACAGTAATTTATTATGAAAATTGTAGTTTTATTTTTGTCTCTAGATGGTACATTTTCCAGAGAATACCCTCAATTTGATTCTCTAAAATTACACTTGTCACCACATTTGTTGATGGGACTCGTCCAACAACCCACCTGTTGGAAGGTATATTCCAGGAAGGGGCATAGGATTTAGAACTTTGCCATGTGGCAGTTATGTAGGATGGTTGTGTCAAATTGAAATTTTTTCAGCCCTCCTGCAGTATGTACTCCTTTCCTTTATATAGCAACCCCACCTATATGTGGTTAGTTTTTCACTAATTAAAATTTTTAAAAATTAAATAGGAATTTATCAAATAAGGAAATGGAACTGCATAGGAGTATTGACTGCAGAAGTACTAAAAATTTAATCTTGTCCTTAATGAAGGAGGACAGTTACATGGCAATTATGTGTTCCTAGAATATTATGTAAGTAGGTGTTAGGAGGTACGTATTCAGTTTTTTTTATAAGAAAATTATTAGGTAATTTCTATGGTGCCTTGAAGATTAAAAGAGTATTTTATGTCCTTATGTTGAATAATCGTAACTGTTAATATTATATTAAATATGTCTAATAGATAGTGGGAGTTAGTGATTTATCTTAAAAAGACATAAATGTCCTTCAATTTTTAAAATATTAGAACAATCATAATTGTCGATTCAAGAAGGATATAGAATACTCTTAAGTTTATGAACACCGTAGCAAGCTCTAAATTATTAATGTGAAGTACAAGGGATAGTTCAACTCATAAATAACAGCAGTCCTTATTACATATAGACCAATTAAATCAGTCAGTTAATGTTTATATTTGGTAGTTTGGTCATGTGGTTCTTTCTCTGTAGGAGTTTCTCAACTCTGGGAGGTCTTCTTGCTGTACTGTCAGTAAAATAATGTTTAATTATAATAGACACCAGTTTCAGTTGGTAATGCATCATTAGTCCTTCAAAGATTCTTTTTATCACTCTCTACTTTAGTTCTCCATAAGGATAAATATAGTTATATCTTTTGATGGGTTAATTCAATGACAATTTTTAGAAGAATGTTTTAGATCTTTATAGAGACTAATATGATAAGCAACATTTTTAGAGAATCAATATGGTAACCCGTCACTTTGGAGGATTAAATTGAGGGTGTTTCATTTGTTATTATTTTATTGTATGTGGATACGTTCCTTTATTTTTGGTTGTACATCTTATGTAATTCCTTAAAAGAAACTTGCATAATAGTGTTGTAAGTTGGCAATCAACTAGTTTGGTAAATTGGTCTTATTTTGCATGTGCAGTTAATGCTATACCTTGTAGAATTGCTTTCGAGAGGGGCAAAGAGCGACATTTTTGTTTTCTAGCAATCTCTATAGGAACATCTGGCTGGCTTGTGCTTGCTGAAGAGCTGCCGCTGAAGAAGCCATATGGAGTTGTTCGGGTGGCTGCACCTTTGGCTGGGTGCAATGTATGTATAGTTGTCTGCTACCTTTGCATCATTATCTTGAATCATGTTGTATGCTTAGGTGACAATCATTTTACAATTTTATGTATTTGGCTTAGTTAGATATGATAATCGAATGGTGAATAGAAAAAGAAAATTTTACAATTTTTTTACTTTGACTACTCATTATATGATAATTTTACAATCATTTTTTATCCTCATTCTTTAGCCCAGGATTGATGAGAAACATTCAAGATGGCTGCACCTGCGGATCCGACCATCCTCCTTACCTATTCTGGATCCTGCCAAATTCAATGCCATTGGGAAATTAAAGACCAGAGCTTTTGTGGATGGAAGGTGGACGTTGGCATTCAGGGATGAAGAGTCTTGCAAATCTGCTTTGTCTATGGTTCTTGAAGAGATTATTTTTCTGAGTGACGAGGTTCACAGAAGACTAAAACCTTTGCTCAACCTCGAAACTGCAATGGATTTATCAGGTCCGTCTGTATGTGATCCAGAGGATTCCTCTTTACATACAACGCCTCTCAATTCGATGTAAGGTCTTTGACTTTATCTATAATAATAGGTGTTTTCTACTCGAGGGGTGGGAAATTATTAAGTCCGTCACCCTTTTGTATATGCTCCAAAATTACATACCAAATTTGTACATTACCAACTGTGGTTTAGTGCCATTCTTTTTGTATACTAGCCTTTTCTTTTCCTGATTTGTAAGTTTATATTCACTCTTCTCATTCTTTAGGAGCTCTAACCTAGGCCCCATATTTTTCTTTTGTATTACATTATTTCTAAGCTCTGTAGCCAATGTAAATTTGAGGGAACCCCATAAGGAAAGCTTTTTTTCTTTCCTGTCCAGACAAGTGTCTATTTGTTTATTTTTTTACGTGTTACTGCTAATTATGTGGATTGTAGAGTAATGCTAGATTCGTTAATAACACGATTTGATGTGATTTAACTAGTCACCGGTTCATATCGTATGTATGACAAATTGTTGATTAATTTGCATCATATAAGACATGGATGAATGAGCAATTCCATTTTACCGATATGAATAACGATTTAGTTATTCATTATTTTATCTTTTTTTTTAATATATATATACTTTCTTTTGTGATTTCTTATTAAAGAATTAGAAAATCATATACATTTAAATTGTTAAAAAAAAAGAAACTAAAAGAACATTACCAAATACATCCCGTTTGATTATTCTGATGTATTTTATTCTTCCAAGGTTCACATTATCTCTCATTTTATACATAATATTTGTCTGTTCCATTACTTTGTTTTTACCTTTTTTTAAAATAAAGGCTCCACACATTCTGTTATGACCTACGATTTTATATGGTGAAACTTATTTTTAAGTTGTTTTCATCGTTTTTTTTTTGTCAAATTCATGACATTGAGCATTATACTTTATTTATACGATGTATATTAATATCCGTCACAATTTTATAAATCGATAGTATTCATTATACCAAAATAAAAAATTTGACTAGTGGTAAGAACCTTATTTGTGTGTTAATGTTGATTAGGTTTTGCTCAATTAAAAAACACAAATACTGCATAACAACTATGCAGTTTTCACTTTTCATCACCTGACTGTAGTTGGTCTTACCTTGTTTTCTACACACATCTTACAAAACATTTTTGTACAACTAGAGTGGGCAATAGAAAACTTTCTCAAAATAAAATAATAATGATAATAATCTATTATATAATACCAAAGTGTCAAACTGCAAATTTTTATATTAACACATCAATCGTTCTTTGAGTAGTTATATGGAAAATTGATCAAAATTACATTAAAACTATCTTTGACATCAAATCTACTCAAATATGAATTCCACTCAAATGATGTGTTAATATTAAAATTTATAATTTGACAACTTACTAATAATCTATCAACACATGCGTTTGAAATTGAAAAGCTATTTTTGTAGCGTTAACGTATGCTAAAAACTGTCAAAAGAAACACGCATATAGTATTAAAATAAATTCACGTTTGAGTGAATTTGATGTTAATTCAAAAACAAATTAAATTTTTAATTAAAAAATATGTAGTTGAATTATTTTTGTGTGTTTAAATGTTGTGTTTTATATATGTTCTGAACTTGCTTTTAGTTTTAATAAATTAATCTTTACACACACGTTCTAGATTCCTTATCATAAAACCAAATATATACATCGTATAGAATCTATTTTCCTCTATTTTGAGATTAATTACTTTGTACATGAATGACCACTTACAGTTATAAACTTCAACTGATGTCATTTATTAGTGAATAATCCAATGCATAGTAAAGAAAATGATACGTTACAGCAACTATAGATAAATGTTGTGCTTTTCTATTTAAATTGGTACCTCTGTTTTGATGAAGAAATATGCTATGTATAATTATCTTGTCAATAGTGCTATAAAAAAATCCTGTTAAGTTAGATTTACCCTGCAGCGATAGTTCCATTAAAGATAACTATTAACTCAGGCAGACTACTTTTCTACTTTCAACAATGTGTAAGCGACAAATGTTAATTAATTTTGTGCTATGCAAAATATGGTGTAATAATACATTTATCACACTTTATAATCTTTAAAAGATATTATAAATTTATTTATTTGCTCGCGCAATTCGTGAGTACTGAGCTTCTCGCATGGCACAAAAACATAGCTAATAGCAGCTAGCTAGCTTCTCAGCGCCATATGCATCACATTTTGTATCTTTTTATTTTATTTTTATTGGTAGACTCTTTACTCTTAACCATAATTGAATGAGTTAGATATAGATTTAAAAAAATTTCTTTCGTCTGTATGTAATCTAACTATATGTTCTAATTAAGATTGATAATTAGCCTTAATTTTAAATTGGTTGTCTACCCTTATCCTAAATCCTTTGTTAATAAAAAAGTTGTATACATCACTTAAAATAAAGTATACCAACACTAGAATCGTAATGATTTCAAGCTTATTGTGCTAATATCTTTTTAGGTTATTAAACTTCTATTCCTTTAAAAAGGTTTTAATTAATTGCATTCTCAGCAGTGATGATTGGGTAAAACTACTATATCATTGTACACTTTTATTTCCAACTGAACACCATTGATAGCTCTTTTAGAGCACTAATTCAATCAGAAAGCGAGGGACCCATGCTTTTAGAGAAACTAAAATGGAGTTTCTCATTATCAAGTCTTAATAAGAGATACAGCTTTTAGAGAAACTCTACCCGATCACATGCTTTACTATTTCCACATAGTTAAAAGTTAGATCGGTAAGACAGTGACAACCATGTAAATATATTTGATCGCGATTCATAATCTTCTCTTTACGCGTTTAAAGTGGACTTGCATCAATAAATAAGCAATGCCATATAATTTAGAGAAATTAAAAATTACTTTTTCTTTCGTTAGACTATACTAAATTATTTTAACTGTTAAAAAATTTGGATCGCAATGAGTATTCGTCGGTGAAGATTCACAAAAAAAGAAAAAAACTATAATTTCTAAAATTTGATTAAATTATTATAATTCACACAGCTTGCACTCACTTTAGTCACATGGAAAGAATTTAGTGTACAACAATTTAAAATGGTATAGATTGAATATATACTTGTGTGTAAACTGTAAAGTAGTTTTTTTTTTTCCTTTTTCTTTGAGGGTGGGGTGGGGTTTACAAGAGTAAGTTATTATTTTATAAGATAACTTTTTTAATGAAATTAATTAACTACGAATTAAAGAAGTGTTTTTTTCTCTCATAACGATACAAATTTGGACTTTAAATGAATATTCACGTTATACGAAATAGATCAAATTATTGTTCTGTTTCATGTTGCAAAATGTGTATTTTTATCTCGAAGAATGAAACTAATAGATATAATATATAGGTCTCGTAATCAAATTTGTTTAATCTCCCATGAAGAATATGTTTCCTGCTGTGGTCCATTATTAATATGGGCCACACAGTAATTCAATTATACTGAAGGGATATCTATCATTCAACTATGATAGAGTAACTTTACATAATTAAAACAGCAAGACACTCAAGTGCTTTTTCTAAAGAAATATAAAATTCTACGATGATATCTTAATCTAACTTGAGAAATCAAAGCCATGATGGTGTTCTAAGATGGGAAGACAGGACCCACATACGCCGTTCAATCATACAACCTTTAAGGTCAAAGCAATGATAAAGAATTTTGAAGAAATAATTAAATTGGAACCATAAAGCGTCAATGTCTTGTAGTGGAGTCTTATTTTTGGTTATTGGGTTGGTGCATGTATATTTGTGCATGGCTGAAGATACCCATCGATTATGGCTGAAAATAATAACTTTTAAAAAATTTAGAATACTAATTGTTTTTAAATTCTTATATAAAATCTTAAACGTAAAAATATAACTCAGAATAGGAGAACCTAAGGTATTCGGGTTTTCTTAAAACATAATTCTTAAAAAGTAGTAAAATTACATATTTTTTTAAATATTTATCACAGTATAGATATATTTTTTGTCTGGTTTTTTTAAATAACATAATTAGTGAATTACACGGACTGCCGTGATGGCAATTCGAATGAAATATCTTGACACGATTGGCTAATTCTATATAAATTGTTTCAAATTCAATTCATCACATGACTTATTACTCAGCGCATTGAATTTAGATCATACTATCAGAATAGTCTAAAAGGTAACAAATCACCTCAACTATTAAGGGGAAAAAAAACCTTTGATCATATTAAGGAAGCAAATATTTTCGAATTCATATGATAAAGTTGCAGATAAACAAGATAATTTGTCTTATGACATGGAACAGTTAGAGAGCTTTTTATAGTGGTTACTTAATCATACTGGCTACAGCTACAATAATTTCGGCGGTGTTTGACGATTGACACATGAGAATTTGATCTTAGATTTACAGCCTAAAAAATGACTCAGGGAAGATTGTGTTCATAACTTCTCAAATTCCTTCAAGTTCATGGTATCTCCAGTCCTGTACGTGAACATAATTTAGGTTCCATAATGTCCTAATTTATATATGAGAAATATAAGGATTGGAGCACAATAGAGTTGGCTAATGAAATGGGTACGCCTTTACAAGTGTAATTATGTAACACTGGCCATGGAGAGTAGACACCTTTTACAAGAGAGGAAAATGTTATTTATACTGTTAGAAGGGAGTACTTTAAAATGTATTTTTGTAATTGAGATGAATTTTTTAGATACGTATATATATATAAAATTAAAAATTAAAAAATATTCAAGAAATAAAAATGATAATATATGATATCACACATTATATTAATTTTTAATGATTTAAATTGTCAAACAAATGATCATTTGGTGTTGTAACTTAATCTTCACCAAAATATGAATAATTGTATACATAGTGCAATCTTTAGTAGTGTTCCATAACGCGTGATGCCTTTATCACATGGGTTGAAAGGATTAATTTAGCAACAAGCTTAAGGACTATTAAAAGGAGTTTCTACACATGAATTTAAGGTTGAAACTAGCATATACATCTATATAGAAATTTGATCTCCAAAAGTACGCATATAAGATTGTATCCTTAAATTTTAGGAAATTAAGACTGCAATACATTGTAAATAAATTAAAGGCATCATAACTAATTTATTTGAAAAACTAGTTAATTTTAAAAGAGTCTTATCCACATTTTAAGACATGGCCAAGTATGTGCATGTAGACGAAGATCCTCTTTAAGTCTATGGTATATATGTTATTATAATTTATTCCAACTTCCTTCATGTCATAACAAGATGATGATCATAATGGTGAAGCATGCACTCAAATATCTTCAATGCATCGCTCCTCCCTCTTTATTAATCTCCCCGACGTACTTAGATTCAGTTAAGTTCATACTTGAAGGAAGGATAAAATCATTGGATCTAGGACATTTTGATAATTATTGAAACCAAAAAAGAAAACAAAAAAAGGTAAAAGTAGGAGCAGTGAGGAACATATAGCTGAGTAAAGGTTTTAAAACAAAAGAAAAACAAACACATTCTATAATGAAAATTAGCAGTTACACAAAGCCTATTACATCCATTTTACAACTTCTGGACGATTTTACAAGAAACCCCCCCACTATCCAAAGTCAGTTATCAATCCATGAAGTAGTTAACTTGGATATTCTTGGGCAAACAAGTACCCATGAACCCACTATCCGATTTCCTATCACCTTTACCACCCCAACAAAGTGTAAAACCTATACCCTCCTTCCCACCAAAGTTAACTGTTTGTAAACTGCTTTGAAAAATGTCTTTCAGCCATTTCTCAAACATGCTGTTAGTAAAAGAACCACACCCAACACCAATTTCCTCTATCACCCTCTCTTCTACAGTAAAATTCACCACACATTGCTTGCCATAAACCTCCTCGAAAGACTCTTTTATCATGTTCAAAAAATTTTCTCCCATCTCTTTTTCCTTCTCTGGATTCTCATTGAACTCAAACTTGTTCTCAACTGAGTCAAGAGACCCATTTGAGCTCAAAGGATCTGCTACATTTTCTCTAGTCAAATCACTTGAAATGGGGCTATGTCCCCCAGTTTTGTCTTCCCCATCATCCCCTTCATCAGCTATCATGTTGAGATCAAGATTGTTAAAGCTAGAATGCCTTGAAAATTCTCTCTTTCTGTTCCCTTCTTCAGAAACCAACACATCCTCTTCCTTCTCCTCAATCCTTGGATTCTTTATCTTGGTGAAGAAATCAAGTTCAGCCCTTCTCTTGTGACCCAAACAAGGTGATGAAGACTCAAAAGTAGGCTTGGTTTCATTGATCTGTAAAACCAACTTGATCACTGACTCCATGTTCTGTTCTTCATTGCTTCTGGTGCTACCATTGGTCAATATGAATATTGCTTGGCCTGAATTCTCCTCAGTCCTACATAAATTTCCAAACTTGGCAGTTCCAAACCCATCTGCAAGGAATTTCCTGAACTGGGCATCAGCAAAATCAAAACTTTCTATCAAAATCACAAGATTTTCATGGGTTTTCAATGCTCCAACCACCATTTCAGAAAATGGGGTTGCTGAATTCTCCTTTTTCCTCAGCATGTCCAAGTGAAGGATCACATCAACTGAACCAAACACTGATTCTGCAATGGCACGTGCCAACCTTGCTTTCCCAATAGAGTCATTGCCCTGCATAAACAACCAAGTAATAGCACTTTGCTTTGCTGAATTGGAACCAACCAAGGCTTCAGCTATTGAAGGAACTGTTTCAGATTGCCATGGCACATTCTCCTGCAACAGTTTACAAATATGAGCTCTTCGCAGTGTTCTATCAGTAGTTATATTTTCCACCGTTTGCCCTGAACCACCGAATGTTGAATTTCCAAGTGCAAGAGTAATCTTTACTTCTTTGTTATTACCTTCCATGCCCTTAAGACAATCCAACGTTGTTGTTGTTGTTGTTGTCTCCGTTGATGATGGCTTTTTCTGAGTTACATCGCTGAAATTGAACTCTATGGTGCATGATTGTTGGCGCCTGAACCGAGGTACAACGTTATTGGGGCTATAAGCCGGTTTAGCTGGTGAATCAGCAAAGGATATAGAACTTGAATCTGTGAAGACACTACCCTGGTTTGGCCACCAAGGGTATGATGAGTTGTAAGGGTAGATCTTCCCATTTGAACTCTGATTGCCATATAAACTGTTGCTCCAATTGTTCTGAGGCTGCTTGCTCTGGTGGAGACAATGACATAGTCTGTTCCATTTCCTTTTCAATTGGGTTAATTCATCCTGAAAACATTCAAATGTTCATAAGCCACAATCTCTCTACTAATCGAAACAAATGCATATACACACATATCTACTGCCGGATGTGAAGAGTTAATTTTCACTACCCTAACCATTCTTAGATGAAGTTATTTTATTAATTATTTTTTTACATGTACAAAGGCCTAAAATAGTAAATTAATAAATAATAAGTTTTTACCAAATATTATGCATTATATTTTGTAATTTTTAATGAAAATTATAGCATTGAATTCTGTAATAACTTGTAATTTAATAAAATTTATTATAAATAAATTCTTATTGTATGATTAAAAACTAAAAAACTGTTTTAATAAATTTAATTTTAACCATGTTATTTTTGTTACAACTAATATTTACTTTTCTCATTTTTTATTTCTCACTTATTAAGTGTGTTTGTATATGACTCAAGTTATGTTCTAATAGCAGTAAGGTATTGGAATAATGGATTATATATGAGATAGAGTTTTCAGGAGTTAGGTTTTTAGTTTCTTGTTGTACTAGAGGTGAAAAAAGTTAAAATTTTGGTACCTTTTGATGGGCTTCGGTGGTGTTAGACTGAAGCCACGAAGGCAACAGGTTCTTTTGACCTGGTTTGAACAATTGAGCTTCTTTTTCATAATTGGAGGCACATTCTTCACAACAGTTGAGCTTATCCTGCTCCTCCTTATTGTTACCAAAGAGCTTTGTTTCCAGCATATGAGATGGGTTCTGTGTTATCGTCATCTTTGAATCACGGACACTGCAAATTGAGTGCAAAAGATTCAATGAACATCCAAAGTTAAACAAATAGACCCTAATGAATATATTCTGTATCAGGAGCTATTTATTTCAGTTCTTGTAACTTTTTATCACGTTCTTAATACTTTCCAAAAGTAGCTGTAAATCATGTTTGAGAAAATGTAACGTTAGCAATAAGGCATATAATATTTTCTGAAAATATACATATATAACTCCTTTTTTCTTTTCATTTTTGCTTTTGGTAAAGTATGGTTCCTACTACACAGTATCATGTGAATCCGTAATGTCTAAGAGGTTACATATACACTGACAAAACAAAGTGAGGCAGAAAGGTTCTGCTTCACGTCTACCTTTACCAACCAACCATGCTTTTGACAGTGGCTTCTGGCATAGTTCAGAGACCGTACATACTTAGCAACAAAATGCAAAACAAATTAACCTTTCAAAGAACGATCATAATCACCGGATAACTTTTGATTGTATGCTCCTTTTTTTCTTTTACCCTTATACATTCTCGTTTACTAGCATGCATTTTTTTTTTAATTTACCTACTTAATTACATTTTTTTGGCATTAAACTAATAAGACTGATTAATGAAGATATAATGATTAATTACCTGGAACCATGGAGACTCAAGTCAAGTCCACCTGATGGAACAGAAACAGCCTGAAGAGCCCATTGGGTCTCAAGAGGGGGTTGCCTCATTTGACACCTCATGTATGTTTGATAACTTGCTGTGGCCACAAGCCACACCTTAGTGTTGGAGTCACAAAATAACTTGCCAATTTCAGCAACTAGATGATCAACTGGGTTATAACCACAAACTTCTCCTTCCTCTTTTTCACATAAAGCTGATTTTTCCACTGTCCACTTCAAGTCTCCAACATAAAAAATGGCTCCTCCTCCTCCTGGAGCAACAGAATCAACCTTCCTTTTCAGTGCTGAGAGGTTCGTTTCCACTTCATCCCTTTTCATGAACCTCAAAGAAACTGGTGCAAACTTAAACTTGATGAAATGTGTTGACTTCAACTCATCAGGAACCTCACCTCTTTCCAACTTTCCCATTAGCTCTGCCACTAGGCCTTCAGTTAGTGCCACTGAGTCACCAACTATCACAGTGTTCCTCTTCTTCTTCCTCAAGAGGACATCAAGAACCAGCTTGATATCATCCTTGGAAGAGGGTGACTCAGTGATGGGAAACACTGTGCCTTTCTTCTGTGGAGAAAACACAAGTGGACTAAAATCAGAAGTGTAAGCAGCCAAGAAATGGTTCTGCCTGAAAACACTAGAAGCATTGATGCTTTCTCTTTGGTTCTCACTAGGAGAAGGTGAACAAGGAGAGGAGAAAACACCACCAGAACTGTTGTAACACTGAAAAACATTAGGGGCTGAAGAAGTGTCCTCTATGTTGCTCTTAACAGCAGTGCTGGAGAAACCAGCCTCTCTCATAACCCTGCTAACACTAGGGTCATCAAGAATAGATATAATGAGCTGTTCAAGCTCAACCTTGATGGTGAGAAGAGGCTGTTGTTGCTGTTGCTCAATGCAACCCCTTCTCTGATGAGCCTGTGCTCTCTTGAGTGCAGCAATGAGAGCATTGGAAAGAGAAGGCTGAGAGTGGAGCAAAGGGCCAGGAGTTGTTGGAAGCCTATTGAGAGCCACATTGAAGCAAAGTTCAAGTGCTCTACACTGAAGAGGGTGTGAAGTTTGGTGTGGCTGAGATTTGAGACAAGCCCTTCTCAAGGAACTGGCTCTTAGGCTCAACAAAGTGGCAGCCACATGCAAAGGGGTGACCTGTGCATGGCCCCTTCTGCGTGCCAACCCAAGAGAGTGCTTCAACACTGAAGCAGCCTCTGCTGTGAGGGTCTGTTGCAATGTACAAGCTCCTGAGCGCATCACTTGGATAAAACCCCACCCCCCACACCACCCCCTTTCTGTTGGAACCTTTTCTTCACAACCACACTTCTTCTTCTTCCTCTTCTTATCTTCTTTTCCCTCTCCAAACACCACCACCCCACCCTTTGAGTTTTCGCCTTGCTTTGCAAACAAAGCTAGTGTCACTGTTATTCCTCTTGTCACTAGAGGAACCTTGAACTAACTGATCAAAGGGTTTGAAAGATAAGAAGTGTAACAAGTTAAAATGAATGAGAGAGAGAGAGAGAGAGAGAGAGAGAGAGAGAGAGAGTTTGTATCAGATAGCTTAGAGCAAGTATAACAAGCTTTAGAAACACAAGACTAGGCCTCCCCACTTCTTTATAGTATAATTCTTGTAATTCATTGTTATTTTTTGTTTTATTTTCACTTTTCCTTTTCGTTAATTCTCTTTTGGTTTTAGTTTAAAGCAGCAGCTTTTTCTTATGTAGCTTTTTATTTTCGCTTCATTGCTCTCTCTCTCCAGTTTACAGTTATAGCTGGAGTCCATTCCAATCTAAATGTGTTAATGATGTAATGAGGTGTTCTCGGATTTCTAATGCATGGCATTCTTTTCTAATTCTAATCAGAATGTCGTTTTTTTACAAATATATCACTTTACGCTTTTGGACCTTATTAATATATACCAATTGGCCCAATGAACATTATTGCTGAATTTTAGCTGTATCAGGCATTTTGGATATAATTTAAAAGGATGAAAAGCTGTAGACTGCAGTCATCTGTTACCTTCAACAGCACTATGCATGCATGTGGATCATTAATATCATATTACAAAAGGGTGTATAAAAACTATATTTGATTCCAATATTAAATAACTAAATGATATGTTTAAATTATGTAATTTTTTGCAATGTGTTATTTTTGTGCTAGTGAGGTCGCGTATGAAATTAGATAGTACATCACAACAGTGGGGCCCCACAATTCAAAATTTTTACTTGAAGTTGCACAAAGCTTCCCCCTTCCACATCATCCTTTGAATAGCCAGGCAAGCCCAGCAGAAATTCAAAATGAGGTACTAAAGGAGAAAGCTAGAAAGGTGGAAAGAAACCAATGTGAAGATAAAAATAAAAATAAAAATAAAAGCAAAAGTGATCATTTATATTTTTCATATTTTTAATTTTTTTTCCTGATTTATGTACATGAATATATGAAGATATACAAATCCAATTAAAATAGATTGTTGTGAAGAGATAAAATAAAAGTAGCACTCTATTTGTTTCTCTCTCTTCACGCCAATCCTCGTAGAGAGACAGCATTTTATTCCCCAAGTACCCAAAAAGCAACTCTCTGTCTGCTATCCTTCATAGCATTATTGGATCTTTTTCAGCATCGCTCCTCTCTCCTCCTGCAAACTGCAATCACCTTTTCTATTAATCTCATCTATAATTTCCAACAATCCTCTTAAAAAACCTTTTGTGTTGCCAAAAAAAGGAAGCACAACTGAAATATACTGTTATAATGCATACTCATTTGTGTTCCCATTTTGTTTATGCAACACTGATGCCTCATTTGTTTTTTCTTGGAAGCCAGAAAACATTTCTGTAAGAGTTTAATTATGCACTTTCAGCATTGCAACTTTTGACTACTTTCATGTCATGTTGTTATCCCTCTAGATTAATTGGCTGAATGTGTATATATATATATATATATAATCATTTTTTTTATGAATTATATCCTCTAGCTCCTGCTTTCCTTAATTCTTTCTTTTTGGGGAGTGAGATAGAAGATTTATTTTATCCTCATCATGCTAGATTCTCGTCGAGATACATGAAAGGTGGCTAGGATATCTTGGGATAACACCAGCATGTGTATAAATGTACTTAATTGTCAGTTAAGCTTTATATTTAAATGCATTCTTATAAGATTTATTTGGAGTATGTTTTCACTCTCATTCAAGCTATTTTTGTTTAAAATACTTTTTTTTTCTCAGATTAAAATACTAATATTGATATTTCATATAAAAAATTAAATAAAAATTACAATAAACACATAAAAATGAATAAACCAAACCTGGCAATTAAAGGAAGAAAGGGAAAATAGTTGTATGGAGATATACTCCAGTCAGTGACATAATAATTGATTTTTTTAATAATTAACATAATAATTTGAAGCTCTAAAGACTAATGGTTCTGTTAAATTTCCTGAATTGTATTCACCTTTTTGTACTAATTTATTATGAAGTCTTACCACGCAAAATAATTAGTAGTGAAATATGAGAACGCGCGATTGGACATAACTTTGACCAACTGAATAATAAGGAAGCATATGGGTCCTCACGTAGTCACATTAATCTGACCCTTGCAAGATTCGAAGCATGATGAGAAATTAATCATTATATGCCTTTACTTTTAAATTCATCATTTTTTTATTGCCGAAAAAAGTAATTCTATCATTCTTTTAAAAGAAAATGGAAGAGATAAAAATTAATGTCTGTGGATAGCTTAATTTTGGAATCATATATATAGCGTGGATTCCAAGGCAAGGATCTGTTCAAGAGTTTAAGGTATATTTGAAGAAAAAGAACCAAAAGGAGAAAAAAAATAAAAAAAAAGCATATATTCTAATTATGCAACTTCCTTATTCTCCTGTGCATTATAAGAGCCAAAAGAATCTGCTCGTTAATAAATGTCATATAACAAAAGAAGTGCTTCGGTTGAAAGTGTGTGGAAAGAACATTCAAATTATAAAGCTTTCAAAGTACCATAGGGATGATTGAACAGAGAATACTAATTAAAATAAATAAATTTATCATCAGAAGAAATATATGTAGTCAGCACTGAACAGTTCTTGGGACGATTAAACTTTTTGACATTAAGTAAAATTTAATTAGCACCTCTTTTGCTGTCAAATTCGTTGATACTAGTATGCTATATTACTTTCTGAAAAGCTTATTTATCGAATAGATCATCTAATTAACATGCCCTTTTGAGTTTATTGTCTCTTGTCGTTTTTACACTTCTCTCATGATTGAAGGCTTCATATATATGATCACATTGCTAACTGTGAAAAGATAAAAAGCTAAAACAAATGAGCTATATCATGATATTGTGATCAGGTGGGGGCACCTACGTTTGATCTTGGAGCACTCTTTTTATCTTTTTGTTATAATTCAAAATGGAGCACCCTAAGTAGATAATTAGAGCCTCGCTCATTTTGGGGTCATCAATGCCCCCAACACTTTAAAATGGATGTGGTTTTGATTGGAAGGGGGTGCCCAAATCATTGGAACATTATATTTCAAAGTTTGAAAAGTAGCGAAGACAATAGGATTTCTCTACTTCGAAGAAAAGGATCCCTTTATGCATTGATTGTGAATGTGCAGTTTTCTCATAGTGATCAAGTGAATCCTGCTACATCTTTGGACTTGATCAAATGATTTGGTTAGCATATTCCCTAACAATTTTTCAACAAAGAAGGAAAGTGAAAATTTGGGGCTTCATTAACTGAGACAGATCAGGCCCACGTACGTGACAAAATGATAAACAGGCAAATGAGTTTTACTAAGGGAGATATGTAAGACAAATCTGAAATGATTCAACATTTACTTAGGAACTTAATTAGTACAACTTCACAACTTCAATTGTGTGTAGAAAAGGGGTCCACGTTGGGAGAAAAAAGAATTAACACAAGTGCGTGAAGACCTTTGGAATATTGACAACTCCACCCACGGCTATGTATGCCCCAGTACTTACTTACAGCTAGGAGCACTTATCTTATAGCATGATTAGGAAAAAAACAAAACAATTTAAAAGACATTGTCACATTCTTAAATAAAAGTCGAATTTAAGAATGCCTTTAAAGTGAAGCATTTTATTTTAAATAATAAAATAAAAATTTGGAATTTATGATTATAAAATTATTTATTTTAGTTTTGATCACCCCTTTAGATTTGAGGTGCTTCCTAGTCTCTAGTCTTATAAAAAAGAAACGATTGAGACTATAATTATATGTAATGTAATAATTTAAATTTTAATAGTAAATTTTATAATTAATGCTTATATCTTTTTACGTTATTTTCTGTAATAAACTTTTCACCATTAGAGAATTAAATTCAAACAATACAAGAGCTAGCCGACGACATTTGACGATCAATGCCAAAAAAAATCAAATTACTAGTGAGGATGTAATGCGAGTACCCCTGGCATCATAATCAATTGGTGACTTCAATCTTTATTAATTGGATTAACAAATCCAAGATAATCTTTATATGTCATAGTAAAAGGAACGAATCTGATCAAAAAGAAAAATTAAGAAGATCACATACATCAAGAACCGATCGAATTAATAAGCACAATTTGATTTGGTATATGGCAATCCTTTATTTTAAGTGTTAACAATCCAAAGATAAGGGATGAGTACAATGGTTAGCAAAATACACTTTTAATAGAATATCTAAAGTCTAAATGTTGAAGAAAATAATAGTTGAAAAGATACCTTGATATCTATGAGATTAGTCTTATAACAATGGTTAAGAAGATGTTTCAGTCAAAGATTTTTTCAAAAATGAAAATTATACGATCCATCGTTTGGGGAGGTAGGATGGTGAACTCAGATAAAGTATCATATACTGTATCTTCAAATACATGCGCATGAGAATGATTGGTCTCTTATGTTAAGTTAAGTCATAAAGGAAAAAAGAACTAATTAATTATATTAGTATTGTGACACGTTTCTATTTCTATTCTTCATAATTTGAATGACATAAGGTCTTAGATACCCTATTTTTGGTGATCAAAATAATCTTACTTGATAAATATAAAATAATTGTCAAGAGTATATGAATTTAGCTGCCCTAAGAAAGGTTTATAAAATATGCGCTGGAAATTATAGCTATTATTATATTATGTACGATAGATGATATTGATGGAGCATTGTATGATGAGTGTTAACGTAGCAAAAAGGTTAAAATACGGATGAGAATGCAATGCAGTACTGATTCATAACATATAACATGACCTCCACCTTTCTGAGTGGGAATGTGAGAAAAAGAAAGAAACAGAGAAAAGAGAAGGGAATGTCGGGTGGGTCCCATGCAGGTTAAGGACAATGGAACCCACAAGTTTGCATTTGCAAAGACCCTTTCTCTCTCTCTTCTCCACCTTATAACTACTCACCAATTTCCCAGTCATACCTCACTCAAAAAGTTAGAAAGAACAGAGAGAGAGAGAGAGATTTTTGGGGAGGTGAAAAGAAGACCTAGCGTGCTACTTTATACAATAAATGTCCCCAGAAACACATACTACCCTGTATCAGATGCTCTCTCTCATTCACTCTTTCGCTTTTCCAATTACACTTCTCCACTCTCATTTACGTACTCATTCACATAACATTCCAAATCCCTTTTCCTCGGGGACTGTGATTGTTAAAGCTCCACTCCTCATTTATAACCAAATTCTAACCATTCTTAAGAGATTCTAAATCATTTTCAATGTGTAATTAAGATATATTTTTTATTTAGTAATAAAGATGATTTATAGGAATAAAGGGATTTAGAATTATTTGCTTCAGATTTTCTCTTGTTTGTGAAATGCGTTCTCCCCTTCCTAAATGGCAGCACTAGTGGTTGAATATCAGAAGCAGATCAAAGGATTAAGGATATGTCATAATGGTCAAAGAAATAGGAAAATTTAGAAAAGTGGCATTCTATTTTAGATGTTCCGGAAAGAGAGGCGATCATACCCAAAAAAGGGTTACGACCCTTTTCTTTTTTGTATAATTGAAGTGCAGAAAAGGAATAAAAATATAAGTTAATCAATTACCTGTAATATCATTCTTCATTTAGTTTGTTATTTTATTTTTTAGTTGCTTTTAGTTATAAGTTTAAGTGTCTTGTTTATTCATAAAATTTTTATTATTTAATAAAGCCACTTCATAATTATATTCTTTATTATTTCTTTTATTTTTATCCTTATTAATTATGTATGTTTGATTGAAAAATGCATTTTTTAAATAGTATAATAATGAAGCGTATCATAAAAAAAATGATAAACTTTTATAAAAAAAAATTAGAATATTAATTATTTTCCTAAAAAATTAAATTTCATAGAAAACAAAAAAATATTTATATTTTTATATTGACATAGTCTTTTAAATTCTTTAAATTTTTTATTTATATTTTTGTTTGTTTGTATTGATTTTGTCCTTTTCGTTAACTATGGCAGCTTTTCATTAGTAAGAAATTGAAGAATTTTATCTAAATCAACTTTTCTTGCACAGAATTCCGTAGATCATCTTACACGATAAAACCATTTTGTGTGCAGTTCTACCATCTTTTGGTATTCTCTTTGATACGTTCTTATCTGATTTTTCATACTTGCACTATTATTTTTACATTCTGTCGTATATTATTTATGCCATAGAGTCTTTTCATATTAGTGTATTTCGTTTAATTTATATTTAAAGAATTATAATTTATTATTTTACTGATCATTAAATATAAATTAAATAAAAAATTTAAATTAAATATAAGAGTTTTAAATATTTTTATTATTATTTATTAGTTTGAATTACATATTTCATTTACGAATAATTAACATAGTGTCCAGTTAAGGATAATAAGAAGAAAAGAACTTGTACAACATTTTTTTCAATAAATACACATTTTTGTCTTTAAAATGGTAATATGAGTTCATTTAGTTGTAAAAAAATTATATGTATATATTTTAAATTTTAAAAATAAAATTTTCAATTTCATTATAAATTGGTATTATCATACTTGAATCGGTAAAATGAGTTGAATACAGGTGTCAACATCTCGAGTTATTTGAAGAAAATGAGTTGTGGGGATAGGAAAGGTAGATATGGCTAAGTGGAAACAGTGCCAATGAACGTACGCAGACAGCAACAATGGAGAGAGTGTGGGACCTTCTCTTCATATTAGGGCTTCATGTACGTATCACTCAAATGCTAAGGATATACTTTTTAATACATTCATCTTTTATAATAATTGTGTCACTCTTATTCTTAATTTAATATTTTTCTTTATATTCTTTTATAATTTTTAATACATTTCATTCAATAATTAAATATATCAGTAAAAATGTGACGCAAAGTCTCTGTTCCTATCAATTTAACTTTATTTTGGCTTTTTCCTTTTATATAGAGACAGAGTACTTTGTCTCTAAATACAGCACCTCAATTTCTCTGTTTTCACTCACTTGGCGATAGAATATTCCGTCTCACAGATAATGGTTACATAATTTTTAGTCTTATTGTATAATTAACTATACGAGCAATGTTTTTTAACTAGGTAAAATTATTAATTAGTTTCTTTGTTTAAATTAGTTATGGTTTAAATCCATCTCTAAAAGATTTCTTTCACCTAATTTTGACAACAATTTAAAATATAAATGAAATTTAAAAAGTATAACTTAAAAAATATTTAAAATTGCAAAAGATATATACATATAATTAGTTTAAATAAATAAATACAAATAACTGAGATTTATTTGAAGAAAAATAATAAATGTTAATGTACAAAAGAAATTTAAAATGAATTAGTAATCTCAAAATTTTTCAAATGTTAAAAGTGCATTAGCTTAAATAGAAAGATAATAAATACTAATGAGTTTAATTACTCTTAAAGAGAAAACTGAAAACCATTTTATTATTATTATATATATATATATAATTGTTTTTCTAAGCCGTAAATTCATAACAAACAAAATTATTTAGGTGTTGTTTGTTTTACTAATTTTCATATATTTTTATTCTTAATAAAATTAGAAAATAAAGAAGAAAATATTATGAGTGAAAGAACACTGAAAGCTCAAAAATTAGGTGGATGGGCATGGTTGGTAATGGTGATGGGGACATTTATGGCGATGGTGGAGATTCTTTCCTTTGGCAACAGGAACATTGGGTGGGTTCGTCATCACTCATGGGTTATGGATTGCAACAATCATTGGCTGTGGGTTCATCATCTCCCTCTCATACTAAAACTTGGGAGAAGAGGAAAGATACATTCACATTTTCTATCTTAGGAGCATTCACACAATAAAGCAAAATAATAATAATAATGCATAATTTAACACTTATTCTTTACGTTTATGAACTCGTGAAATTATTTATTTACTTTTTAATTATTTATAGATAAAATTATAAATTCTCTCTTATAAATAACTAGTCAAATCTCTAGTATGCACAAAAAAAAAATAGATATTTTGTTGTAATAAAAAAATTTAATATATATTTATACTTGTAAGACTTTTCTGTCTCCTACTTCTTTAATCTTCTTTACTTATAAAAAAGAGACAACTTACTTATAAATATTAGCATCTATTATTGTTTTAAAAATTATAAATTTTCCAATCATATGCGTGGGCATGTCACTAAACAAGAACATAAAGAAAGGAACCAAACATAAGGGTGTATTTCCTTTCATGTCATGTTTTACAATCAAACCAAACTGTGTTCAAATTCAACCTATATATGTAGTGGACCCTAATAGATCACCTTCAATTATACATAACCATGTTCCTATTATTCTCAAGTAAAATTCCAACTATTTCTCCATTTTACTCATTAAAACCATGCCCTAAAGAATTTAGAAGTTTCACTCACCGTAACTGTTTTTGGTAAAAAAAAAATTATTAATAAAAAATATAAGAAGCACTCAAACCCATGTTATATCATATAATACAACTTAAAGAATATCAGTCTATGTAGTAATTCTTCAAACATTGAATGGGATCCATGACGCATTGACAGTAAGGAAAAGTTTTACAAGCTTTTGAAGATACTCGACTCCATGAGCAAGTTTTACGAGCACCTCCATAATACAAGCTTTTCTTTTAACTCCACGTAAAATGAAAAGGTCACTCACCATAATGTTGAAGAATATAGTGAAATTCCTCCTTAATTAGTTTAGCTTTTCTATCAAAAAGTGCCCTAGAATGAGTTGGCGAAACCTAGATTGTACATTGGTCTTGAGTTCAGTAAAAGAGAAACCCTAAGTTGGGGAAGAAATAACATACATCAAAAGTGGACATATTATATATATTAATAAGTAATTGATATTTTATTTGAAAATATTTTTTAACTCTTAGTAATTTTCACACTTTTTGAGAAAAATTAACTTGAAAAATATCAATTATTTGTTTCTTCTATCAAAATATTAATTATTTAAGACAAATAGTTGATTATTTGAGACCTTAAAAAATACCATATTTTGAGAGAAAAAAAAGGTATTTTTAGGCAAACCAATAAATGATTGCATGGGAAATCAATTATTTTGCCAGAATAAGAAACATGATTTTCCCCTAGCTTTAAGATAATCAATTATTTGGTAATTACAGAGACAATACATCCATAAACCTTCAAGATAATTAAATTGCCAAAATAATTGATTATCCTGCAAATATCAGAAATTGTCATCCTAGAACCAAATTTTTCCTCATTTCAAGTATGAACTCAATTTTTAGAAGATTTAAGACTTCAAGATTTTTACAATTATCAATGGTGAAATTGATATTTTATTTCTCTTCTTTTTTATTTATAAATGTGTTTTGGTTAAGTTAGATTAACTGAAGTTTTTTGGTTTTGTTCTTAAAAATTCACAATATTAAATTCTTGTGTCTATACAGCAAACGAACTCGAATACCTACAAAAGCAGAGTCAAACATAGATAGCTTTTGATTTTCTAAGCAAATTAATATTCTGTAACTATTAAAGGTGACATTGAGTTAGTTTCATTTTGTTGGAAAGGAGAAAAACGCATCCATCAATGCCCATGGGTTACTTCAGTTCCATTTGAGATGAGACAAAATCCAAAATTTAAACCATTTTTTTTTTCAGTTTAAAATAATAGTCGTTCAAAAACAAAGAAACACATTTAATAATTTTTTTTATAAACCGTACTTTGTAATTTTCTATCACACTTTTTATAATTTTCTCTCTCATTTTAATTTTTCACTTTACTATTTTTCTCTATAAGAATTATTTAAAAATAAAATTAAAAATAATCAATTCTTCTTTAAATCTGTAAAGTGACTATTATTTTTGAAATAAAATATGTTAAACTGACTATTATTTTAAACTGAAAAGCATAAATTGATTTAATTTTGCAATTTTTGTTGAACTTAAAACTAAGTAAACATGATAAAATAATATCACAAAGTTAGAGGAAGTTGGAGCTAATTAATTCGAATAACCTTTTGTTTTCCTTAAAATGACTTCATATCTGAGTATAAAAAAATAATATCATAAAAGATGTCTTAAGTTGATTGATTCGAATAACAACATATATTACTTTTATAAACTAAACAAAAGCTCAAAGAAGAATTCGAGTAATTGGGCAATAATTTTTAAATTATAAAACCAATCACTACAAAAAATTGCTATTTATTATTAATTTATTATTAAATTAGTTTTTATTAATATATTTTTAACAAAAACCAAATAATTATATATAGAGTGTTTATTTTAAATACACCGATAATGCATGTAAAGATTCATGTAACTATGAATAATTATATCAGTAAAAATAATTAATTTATAATTTTATTAAAATATATATTGTTATTAAAAAAATTTGACAAAAAAGGATATATTAATACTTAACAAGTTTTGTTTGTTAGTAAATGAAATGGTTTTATTTTTTAGTAATACTATCATACTTTAAATTCACGTGTTAATATAATGCACTATTTATTAATAAAAATTTTAAAAGTTTACATTAATAATTTAGTTTTTTTTATGTAAAAAAATTAACAATACTTGACAATTTAGTTTTTTTTTAATGAAAATGCTCAAATAAAAAAAATTTCACCTTTTATGTTGATTTGGTTCAGTTTCAATATATATATATATATATATATATATATATATATATATAAATAAAAGTATGTTAATGATATTTACTAACTCATTTTTAAATAAAATATTATTTCTATATTAACTGAGGTCGAGTAATTACTAACTCGATATTTTTTAAATAAAATGTTGAGTTTAAATTTTTATGTATGTAAAAAATCTTCAATTAAATTTATTCTCTGTATCTACGAGGTCAAATTTAGATTAAATATTTTAAATAAAAAATAAGAATTATTATTATTTATATGGATTTTTATAGACTATTTTTCTAGACCACTGCATTTATAAATTTATGTTTGTTCCACGTTATTATAATTATAGTTTTGTTTTGAATCCACGTTTACGTGAATCTAAACTTACGTTAAATCGCCGTGAGATAAAGTACCGTAATACTATACATTAAAATATTCAATCTTTAAATAAGAACTCGTACATTTAATTTTTATTTAAAATAAAATTTCTATGTATTATAAGGGCTATATATATACTAACTTTTACTAAAGCACTAGTTTTGTATGCACACAATTCCCTCGTATGCTTCCAATTCAAAATATAAGATTAAAGTTACGAACAACGCTTGTAGTAGAAACCAGACAGATCAATGGAGAGTAAAAACGGGGTAAAGGGAAAAAAAGAGGAGGAAACTTTTGTTACTGAATTCTAAGAGACTGATTAAAGTGGGTGACCGTAAAGCAAAGAATGTGAACAAAAAAACAGAAAAGGGAAAGTTATGAAAGTATATATGTTCCTTTCTTTTTCTACTCATCTTTCTATATTGCATGCAAAACGATGACAACCTAACCATCATTGCTGCCACTCTCTTTGCTCACTAATCCCCATAAAAATGTCATCAATCTCTTTTTTTTTTCCTTCTCTCTCTCTCTCTTTTATAACATGTATGGACACCCCTTTTGTTAAAAATGTGTAGATAAATAAACAAAGTTAGGATATTTAATTGGAAAAGCTGTCCAGAAATAAGAATAGAAAGGATGGAGATTTCTTGGTGAGATTCACAACTAAACAGTCGAAGATTACTTTCCTCTTAACCTATTGTCTCTATGTATGATAATATGAAATAAAAATATCAAAAGCACAAATTTTATTAATGGGGTAATATTATATGATTTACATCATTCATGTGCCTACACTCATTATTTAATGCATGATTGTACATTATTTGGGTATCATATGGATTTGGATGCCATCAGAATAGAAGAGAGAAGGCAAAGTAGAATAGGGATAAAACTTTAGTTTAATTTAAATTAAATTTTAAATACTTTTATTATTTAAATATTAAAAATCATTATTATACATAATACTGAATATATTTATTTATTTATTTGTTATTTTTTATATACATCTATCTTAAAAACACATCTCAAAATTAAAGAAATTTTTTTAATTGTCCCACTTTAATATTTAACTACATTTTCCCTTTCGAAAACAATGTAGTTTACTTTTCAATCCTTGCACATCTTTTCCACGTGAAGCATCCTTAAAAGGATATCGTGATTGCAATTACCATGTGAGGTACGTAATACTAGCTAGAAGAGAGTTGAGAATTTTCATAGCATTGATTAAATATTTTTTTATTAAAATCTATTATTATCAATGCGTTAGATCTTATAATTTTTAATAAAAAAATTATTCTTACAAATTCACAGTTTGTGTCCTTAAATATACACTTTGAAAAAACGATTATTGACTAGCCCAAGGTCGTGACGAAGTTAGAATAATTATTTCGATGTTTTCTTAAAAGGTGTCTTGGAAATTAGTGAGCTTCCTCGCTAATCCTTTGTAAGAGCATCACAAATCTCCAATAAAACGATGACATGCATACTTGTGGAAAGATGGTGACTACTGTTAATTAATCAGGGTTATTGAAGAATTTGAAGTTGCTAGCCAAACCAACAACAATGGCCACCAATGCCAATCCTATCAAAGGGTTAATCGTAATTTTTTATTAATGTGTATTTTTTATATTAAAAATATAAAAACTCAAATGCAAACCAAATAGATACTTTAAGAATTTTATTATTATACTTAATCGTAAATTTAAGTTGCATATTGCTTTCTTCAATCGAGTTAGCTAATTGGATGTTGTAACGAAAAGTGGAATAAGTTTCCATTGCGTAATTAGCAATGCATTCTATATTATTTCTTCACTTCACTTCCATTCTATGAAGCAAGTTTTGGAATCAGGGTTTGATATAAAAGTTTATAATTAATTAACCTAGGACAATTACACACAAAAATGTATGATATTCATGACACAAAAACTGGACAATAAAACAAACAAATGAATATTCAATTTCTGCGGCATGGAGCTTTGAGATCCAGTTTTGATGTTTAAGTATCAACATCATCAAGTTTAAAATGGCCACAACGAAACATGAGCAAAACCAACTATAGTAGTTGTATTATTAAAACATTCACTCTTAAAAGTTAATTTATAAAAGTATGATTGTTTTAAATTTTATAGAGTATTATAGTCACTATCTTAATTAACGCAGAACTTTTAATAAATATTTACAAGGAAGAGCTACTTGAGCCAATATAAAAGCCACACATAAACCATCAATAATGAAGAAAAGTCATGTGTTTAGAATAATTTTAAAGCATAGCTGCTTGTCGTGATAGTGAAGGAGATTTTCAAAAAGATTTCTCCTTAGATATTGTTTAAATGAGTGACTCAAACAATCAAGTCACTGGTTTTTCGGTTACAAAGTTTAATTTGTTATTAATCGTCCGATAACTAAATATCAGTTAAATCCAGAACTTTCGGAGTTACTAATCCAAAGTGATTACCTTCAAATGTTCCAAATCACCTGTTTGCTCTCTACCTTCAATTTCTTATTATAGGTCAGAAGGCGATGAATTTATCATGATTATTTGGAACGTTGTGATCTGCTCAATATGGAGGCAGAGGAACAATGCCCTTATTTTAGAAGAGTCTTGTGATTTTATTAATTTAAAGAACTTGATAAAAGTGATATCATCGAAGTGGTAAACCGAAGTTCGATTAACTGGGAGATATATATTGCTTTTTTAGAAAAGTGTGTGTCAGTCATTTTCAATGTATATCTCAGTGTAGTTAAAAATATTCAGATTTTATTAAAATACTGATACGTATATATATTATTAAAAAATATAAAAATATTTAAATTGTGCAAATTTTATGTACCTGATCTTCATAAAAATATTATAAAATAAAATATTGAGTTGATAAAAAATATATATAAAAAGGAATGAAGAGCAGGCCCAGGATTTGATTCTCTTTCTTCGGGGTATCCCTTTTGCAACCTTTTGGTCTGACAGATATGTAAAGAAAATTGTAGCACAAAGATGGTCACACATAAGTATGTGTTCGCATATGCAGTGTGCTGATAATTGATGTACAAAAAGCATTCTCTGGCCTCAGTTATGCATAACACGATTGATAGACAAATAGACAGAGGGGATTGAACAAAACAAATTAAGCCTAGCTATGCCTATGCGTCTATAAGGAACCAAAATTGCTCAGAGAATACTCAGAACAAACAAATTCTGCATGTGCCTTTACTGGGATGAAAATAGACCTTTCAAAAATTATAATGAAAAAAGCCGTGAGATTGGATGCATCAGATTCTTCAGAAATAATGTGTTTGTTTGATCTCACTCCATGCTGCTCTTGGAATAGACCAATCGTTCAACTAGTTTCCTCTTCTAATCATAATATAATATATATGGACATTAATTGGACACATATATTGCAATTGCATACCAACATCCTTCCACCTTGAGATACAATTTCGTACTTTTCTCTTTTTTCTTTTTCTGATTTTTCCTTTGGAGTCGCTTGACTTGGTCATATATGTTACGTGAGTGAAGCAAGCATGCAAACATTTAGGGAGCTTTAAAATCCTACCAATACCTCAGTTGTTAAAGATATACGTCACGCATTCTTTCGGATTATATTCAGAATTCTCATCAAAAGACTTTTAGAATCTGTTTCTGTAAGTTCAGAATATTACAATTTACCTAGTCTCTATTTTAATTCATCTACAGAGATCAATCCTGCATTTCACACTTCAAATTTTTCATATTAACTAAGAATATAGTCTCAGTAAATTATTTCAAAATCTACACGAAATTTTCTTTATTCTTAAACCTATACAAAATTTCTCCTATTTTAAAAAAATGACAGTTTAATCTAATTTTAATGTTACATTTAATAGCACTGTTAGTCATACTCAATTGTTATATTTTGTGTTAAAGTAACAAGAGTACACTCAATTGGATTTTTTAAGCTTTACAAAAACCCCTCTCATCTTTTATGAAGCTTTACAATCAAACTCGTTCTATAATAAAAATTTATGCATTGCTAGATTCAAACCTAGGGAGGGAAGGAACTTTAATGGAGAGAATAAATAGGTTTTTATATTCACACGGAGAGCAGAGGTGAAATTAATATTTATTATTTTATATTTAAAATAATTAAATACATGTATTTAATTAAGGATGATTTTGTTCGATCATACCACTTACTAATACTTTAATGTTATATATACTAGCCTTTATTTGTAAAGTTTTTTATTTAACAAAAATTAAAGTACTTATATAGACATCGGAGAAATGAAAGTTCATAACAATTTAATTGATTCAATTTATTAAACTTTTGAGTTAGTTAAAAATTGAGAATTTTAGTGTTTTGGGTAAAAAGAATTACAAAAAAAAGACTAAATAGACACAATTTTAAAAGTAAAAATATATGATTAACTAAAAAATAAAATAATAAAAATACAATTAAGCTTAAATTTTAAAACTACAAAAAAAAAGTACATGTAATAATACTTTAATGTTAGATAACCTTTGTTACTATATATCTTTTCTAACAAAAATTAAAGTATTAATATAAGCACCGGACAAAATAAGGTTTAAAATAATTTAATATTTTGATTAACAAAGAATTTTAGTATTTTAGATATAAAAAAATTAACAAAGAGAGTAAATTAGCACAATTTTAAAATAAAACAACTTAATTAGGTAAAAAAATCAAATTTTCACTTTTGTAAAATGAAAGGGATAAAAATTGAAATTAAACTTTAAAACATTATAAAACAATACCATTTATTGATACTTTAATGTTATATATATTAGCCTTTGTTAAAGTGTAGAGTTTTTCTAACAAAACTTAAAGTATTAATATAGACATAGGAGTGAAGGTTTAAAATATATTAACTGATTCCATTTATTAACATTTTGAGTTTCAAAAAATTGAGAACTGAATGTTTTCGATAGAAAATTTTGAAAAGAAAAGAAAACTAAATTGTCACAATTTTAAAAACAAAGAAACTTAATTAACCTTAAATTTTAAAACACTACAAAAAAATTATCATTTACTAATAATTTAATGTTAAATTAACCTTTGCTATAGGGTGTGTGTGTATATATATATATATATATATAAACAAAAATTAAAGTATCAGTATCGATATTTTGTATTTATAATAATAATATTTTATTATATCAATAAATAATTTTGTTCATAAAATAGATAATATATTATTTGATATTATAAATTTTCAAATTTTATACTAACAAACTATTTTTTGTCAAAATCTATACCAATAAATATTATTTTAACACTTTATATTTTTTTGTTTGTAAGTAAATTATAACTTTTTTTTAATAAAAGAAATGGAATATGTTTAAAATTTTCAAATAATTCACCTTATAATGATTGCTAGGGAGAGGGTAGGGGTGTAAACAGGTGAGCACAAAAAAAAAAAATAAATTTGCCTCATATATTTAAAAGAATTAAATTAATTTAAAAATTTAAATTTAACATAACTTTGATTCATTAGTTCATTTATGGCTTATTTATCTTTTTTATTTCTTACAAAAGTTCAATAAAATGTTATTTATTAATTTAATATTAAACAAGTACTTTCACGCTAAATATAAAATTAATTAATTATAAAATAATTTTATAAGCATAAAAATAACTTTAAATTATAAATAAAATCTATAAGTAGGAAAAGAGTAAAATTCTTTTCACACACGCATAAAATGATTTGAATTCATAACCAATGAAAAGGTACCCCTTTGACATATTGTTGGCTTAGGTAATATAGTCCAAGGATATTCAAACCCTGAAAATCATTGAGAGTCGCCCCCCAAGAAGAGACCATTCTCTTCATAAATCAGATGTCATTTCATATTCATGTATTTAATTTGAATATCAATATATCACCATGAGCTTAGATGACTTAAAAAGTGTGCATAATTACTTAGTGTACTAAGACACTAGCATCATCATGAAAATTAAGGGGAAGCATCTCATCTCATTCTATAAGGTAGTCAAGGAACATGTGGTTAAGGAGATGGATCCGTGCAAAAGTTATCCTACATTTGTAAGGTTAGCTAGGCAAGGAATAACTGTGGTAAAGTCATATCCAATTGGAAGAGACATGTATTTGGAAGAATGATGCTATCTGTTCATGTAGCAGATAGTCTATTGAATACCTTTTATATCCATTGTTATTCTTCTGTACTAGTTTGAACATGCATCCGTAATGAGCAGAGGGGGAGTGTCTTGGATTTGCCCAAAATCATTAGCTTTTCTCTCTGATATGTGGGCTGATTTTGCATCTGATGAGAAAAATGGGAAGTTGTGGCTAATTGTGTTATACAGCATCATCGGGTTAGCTCAAAATGTACGTTTTCAATTGCAAACAACAGATAATGTTGATCTTGTTAAATGCAAACCAGCCTCATGGGTTTTTCCTAATTGGAGCAGCTACCCATTTGATTCTTCTAAAAGGAATCATAGATGTGCTAGAACAGGTGGTTTTTTAAGAAACTCAAAGGCTTGATTTACTAGTTGTTTTCTCAAAATACATTTTATATTGAGCTTACAAAGTAGAGGTAAAGCTATCACGAGTCCTTATTAGGTGAAGAATTCAAAATTTACAATGTATACATTGAGAGTGATTTTTGGCCTTGGAAGCTTCATGTTGATTTCAATTTAATTGACATTTTATATGAGAAAACTTAATATATGGGAGTATATCATGTTGTTAGAGGAAAATTTTCCTTTGTAGATATTTTAGCTAAGCAGGGATGTGGGAAACGTTATGTTGTATAGGTAAGTCCAACCTAGTACCTTAAACTTTGAGTAAAAAGAATTGTTTTGTTTTTTTGTTTTTTTTCAAAAAAGCAAGTTACGTACATTCAAGATACAACAGCCTTATACACACAATTTGCTTCACATTTTCAAAAGAAAAACCCACACTTTCTTTTTTACTTAAATTATATATGTTGAAATTCTACAACAATTACAAATCGTTAAAATTGAGCTTATAAATATTAAGGTAATCATATATTTTGGGTTGAGTTAGATTCAAATCCAAATTTAAGATTATATCAAACGATATTATAAAATCCAATATTAGGTCAGTTTTTACTGTGAGAAAAAAAATCTAACTTTCATGAATTTTTTCAATATAATTAACTTGACCTTGTAAATTTTTTAAATCAATTTTTTCAGTACAACTCAAAATAAAATCAGCTCTACATTTTTATGCTTTAAATGTTTAATCTTAAACACGAAAAGGTGTATTAAGATCTCACATCAAATAAAGATATGACAAAAAGTATAGTTTTGAAAATGTTAAGACCTTACAAACTAACTTCTATAATCGAGTTCAAATTCAAAAAAATATATAAGACAAATTTAGTAAAATGTAAAAAGAGTTTATATTAACTATATAACTATATTGAAATATTCAAAATTTATTTAAGTACATGTAATTTTAACTATCTAGTTTTAATACACTATTAAGAGTCACTTTTTTTCATGTTCTTATTTCTTACTTTATTTGCTTCGCATGCAAGGGTATGTAAACTTTTCTAACATTGTTCTAAGATGCTTTTTATTTTTTTTAAAAAAAAATCAATCCTACAATTTTTATGGTCTAAATGTTTAATTCTGATTATGAGAAGGAATATTAAGATCTCACATCAAATAAAAGATATGACCAAAAAAAAATTTAGAAAAGTTAAGCTAACTTTTGATATTGAGTTTAGTCATTTTAAATTATATATAAGACAGATTTAGAAAAATGTGAAAAGAGTTAATATTAACTATATAACTATATTTAAATGTTCAAAACTGTTTAATTAATTATAATTTTAACCATCTATTTTAATACACCGTTAAGAATTACTTTTTCACGCTCTTATTTCTCACTTTATATGGTTTGCATGCATGTGTATGTAAAATTTTTCTAACAATTTTTAAGTAACTTTTTTAACATTATCCTAAGATGCATTTTATATACTTATATATATAACCGAATCAAATGTTTCAAGAAAAGCCTTGACTTATCAATACAATATTGAAACATGTATAAGAAGAAAGTACCATCGGCGATTCCTACGTGACTAGTACTAATTTAGGGCAACATATACGAAATCATCATTTCCAAAGCCTATTGTATTATGCAGCACAAGCGTTAGCATTGTAGCTTTCTTTCATCTGAATCCAAAAATGTGTAAGGAAAGTGGGACATACATAAGAATACAACACAAGAGAAAAGGGTGGAGGATGAGAATGAAATCTCTGAAAGATTCCATTTATTATTCACTTCAATTCAATATAATCGATACGACAGAGAGAATAAGAATATGTAAGCAATGGTACAAATGTGTCTTCAACTATTTCAAGTCACTGAAGCAAGCCCCTGAAATCTGTCCCATACATTTGGAACTGTTTCGGGTGACATCGACAACATTTGAGAGTTGATGTTTTCAATTTGTCTCTCCCTCTTAACCATTCTAACTCAATCATGTTGCTGCTTACAGTTTTATGCTTTTATTTCAACCATGTACATGTATAGCGTAAAGTTCACATAACAAATTAATAAAATTTTAAAAATAGAATAAATATCTATTAATAAAGTGAACTTTAAAAGTCTTTAAAAAGCCATTTTGCATCTTAAATTGAAAAAGGAATTATAATCAGTCCTATTAATCTTAAGGTTTTATTAATATAAGTCTTTGCAACTGATTTTAAATAATTAAAGAAATAAGTTTACTTAAAAAAGAAAAATTTTATATTTTCAATGCGATAAATGTTTCATTTTTTAAGAACATTTTTTCATTTATAATCGTTTAAAATCAGTCCTCACTAATGATGTTAACAAAACTATTGATTAAAAATGTTTATTTAGAACTCTTTTTATAAGTAGAATCATCCACTTCTTTATTATACATTGGAATCTTCTAAATATCCCCTTTTTATTTTTCTTCTTGTAACAGCTAATTTCACCATTTTTTAGTATTTAATCTTTTTTAAAATATTAAATCATTAATTTAATCTTTATTTTTAAAATTTAAAATTATTTTTTTCTCAAATTTAAACTTTATTAAATTAATTTCTCAAAAAATCATTTTGTGTTAAATTTATATTTTAATTTTAAATATCAATTATTCACTCTCAAATTAATTCTGTTCAATTATTAAAATATGTCCTTTTCTCTCTGCATTCAAAATACCTACGTTTACTTATTTATTGAATCAATTATTCTTATTTCTAATTTATTTTAAATATTTTAAAATAAATAGTCCAAACCTTTTTCATTTCTTAGTCAATGCCTTAAAAATTTGTCAATTTTAAATCTAAAACCTAGAAAAGTGTCAAAATAGACTAAATATTATAGGACGATTCAAATGAATCAACAAAATAATTGGAAGAAATTAATAATATTGAAGCAAAAATGCTTCAAATTTGGATTTTAGGTCATCTTTCTCATACTTTTGCAATGATGTTCCTTTAGGTATAGGCGGTCGATACATCATAGGCATCATTATTGGTGGAACAAAAGTCATTGATATAAGAAATGGTGAGTGGCCAAATAGCTGATCATCATGGCAATGAAAAGTGGCCTGAGAGGAGGAATTGAAGGGACACTGTCAAGAACCAAATATTGGATTACATTGAACAAAGATTTGCAATTTGAATTATTATTTTAATATAATAATCATATTGTTATATAAAAATATATTTGTTAGTATATCAAATAAATTTTTGATGTGAGATTTTTACTAATTTTTCAAACATATATCCTAAAATTCTAAACTAATTTTGATTCTAATAATCAAAATAAAAATTCAACATTATAATTTCAGTTTTGTGTACCAAACATGCTCTAATTGTATCTTATACTTTTTTCAACCATATAATAAAATTCAAAGAAGTAAAAACAAAAAGGGCACAGTTTTATAAACCCCCTTTTGCTTTTTACTCATGCTAATATTTTTCTTTTTTCATGCTAAAATGGGTAAGGTGTAGGATGAAACTCAAGTTTTCATAATGTGCAATTGGTTTTCACAATGTGTAATGCATAGTCACTACTGGCTCTACGACAAAGGCATACAATTCCCTTTTTTTGAAGTGGAAAACGCCGAGATTGAAAAGAACAGTTCATTGGGCCTCGGAGTTTAGTTACTGTTATTTTGAAGTCCCAATCTGGTCACTAGCATAGATGGCTCTAAAAAATAATTATACCCCACATAAAGTCTAGTGTAGTCTTAACCTTGAAAAGAGAAAAAATAAAGAATAAAAAAAGGGTTTTGAGTCGTTATGGACCTGATCAACAAACAGCACTTTTATGTACGCAATATAATAACTTCGAGGCAAAAGCTTAGCAGTCACAATATTAGATTAAGAATATAAAGCCGATAGTGTAGACACCACTATTATGGTCAAAAAGCTTCAATTACCTTTTACACCTTTTTTTGAACCCCACTTTATTCAGTAATAAGAAATGGTATGTATGTATTTAAATCATTGGATTGAGGATCAAATCAAGAAAAAGCTTTTCGTATCTTTATTTTGATGTCTTTAATGCTCTATAATACTATATAACAAACATATAATTCTCTCACATACACGCGCATGCATATTTACGCATAAAATCAAAGAATTCCCACCAAGGGGACATAAGAAGAGAAGGTTTTAGTGTTATAGAATTGAGTGTTAATACCCCAAAGATCACTGCATGCACACTGAAACATGGTTTAGAGGAGAGGTATATAGAGAGAAGAAAGAGAAGAGAATAAGCTCTGACTTAGGGGAACATGGGAAAACGCCAAAGGGAATGAAGCCAATGCTCACCGCCCACTAAATTTTTGCTTATTTCTGTTTGCAACAAATAAGTTCCCTTTGAAGTTCGTAGAACGCGTGCCCTATCAAGCTGACACTTCTCTCTTCCTCTCATGGCTCGCCTTTTCAAGTTCTCTCCCAACATGGATTCTCTTTGCAGTGCAAAACCCATCACTTCTCTCAAGAGATAGGACTAGATTCTACTTTCACACTTTTTGCTCCTATCGTCATCTTTAAAATGCACATTACTTAGCCCAATATTTCTTCTCTTATTTTTCATAGCTAGTATATTTTCTTGCTCTAATCTTTCCAAAGACAATCAAATGTTAAAATAAAGACCCCAAACCAAAAATTATTCTATGGTTTAAGACAATTACTCGTTGATATATGACTTCAGTCATTTTTCATATAATATGCAGTACAGTTTTATAATTTATAAAAAATAATAATAAAACTTAACTATGTATAGAAATTGGCCCAAATTATAATACGTACAAATTCCTGATTATATAACAATATTTCCTTTCTAATAGTGTGTTATTTTACATATACACATGACTGTTGAAATAAAACCTAAAATCAATTGCGTAAAAAATTTGATCCCCGTCAAATCAAACAGATCATATTTGAATATATAATATGACTCGTGGTGTTTAGCTCCAGATTTGCATGGAAATTCTAAGAAACTAGGTAGTTAGGTATGATATTGAGGGATCCTTTTCGGTCATTATAATTGTTCTTGAGCTTTTTCTCTTTAAATGACTCCACTTCCACTCTTAGTGTCATCATTGCAGCTGAGTTGGTGGGCGTGCATGGGTTGCTTTAACCCCCTTTTAATATCGACTTTGTTTATTCTTTTTTGGTAGGAATGTTGAAGGAATGTCCCTTTGCTTGATCTTCTAAATTTCCTCTTTCTTTATTTATTCTCGTCCCCCTTGTGCCACCACTTTATCTCACCTTCACTGTAACAATAGTGAGGGAAGTTTTAAGGTGAGTTAATTTTGGAGTTTGCCAACTCGTTAATGATTTATTACCCAACAGGTTTAAGTAATACACAGCCATGTGCATTTTGGAATTCCATTGGTTGAATCACTCAAAATTGATATCACATATTATTATTAACATAATTTAGTTAATCTCAATTTTTAAAACTCAACTAAGTAATTAATAATAATATTTTATAAAAAAATTATTTATTTTATTGAACACGTTTCGTGCATTTTCCTGTGGCTAATTAATGCTTAAAACGAAACCTGAATGAGCAATCATGGTTACAGTGATTATTTGTAAACGTGCTGCGTCTGTCTTCGAACGTACGTACGTTTTGCAGCTCTAATACATCGACACAACAGTAATGATGACAACTGTTATTGTTGTCGTCGTCTATGCGAACGGATGGGCACGGTGGGGATCCAGATTCTCTTTCCCATAGTTGAATAATGGAGGTTAGATAGTGTCATGTTAGAAAAAATAATAATAATTAGATTGGATTATTTTGAATATATAATTAGTAAATTTTAAAATTACTTTGCGATTTCCTATGGCCTTTTTATACGAAAGGATTCCAACTTGGCAAGGATGGTGCTTTCATCATTTTGGTATTATGTAGTAGAAAAGACACTGCAACTCGATAAAGTAAGTGTGTGTATTGTATGTGTGATAGCATCTACTGTATCAGAAATATCAATCAACGTGATTATTAAAATTATTTAAGATATTTTTTTTTAGCTTTTAGAATTTAACTCTTATCTTACTAACTGAAATAAAAAAATTAGTAGATTAAATATATATATATATATATATATATATATGTTATGTTTGAAAGTTTGAGTAGAAAAATATTTTTTTAAAGTAGTTAATGTGTATTAATTTTTTAATTATAGCATTTCTTTAAAGTTTATATATTCTTAGTTGAAATCATAATACTATTATATTAATTAATAAAAGGTTATAAAAATTTAATGATAAAGCATAAATATGTATAATTAAATAAATGCTTTTGAAACTTTATAAAAAATCTTATGTTAAATATTAATAAAAATAATTAAAAATTTCTTATAAAAAAATTGAAAGGAATAACTGATAGATTTTAGATTAAGTTTCTAATACATTAATGCGTGTTGCTTTCTTAAACACAAGCTCTTAAGTATATATTTAATTTCGTAACACTTAATATAAAATAAATCTCATTCCTATACTACTTTGTAGGTTTTTCACAAGTTGGATTCAATTTTTACTCAAAATATCATTCAAATTGAACATAAAAAATAATATGCAAATTTAGTTCGATTTGAAAACAAGTTGATATTTTATATTTTAATTTGGATTAATTTTTCATTTTTTATTTTTTATTAAATTACTTCTACTTTTTAAATTTTTATTTATTATTACATGACTTTCAATTTAATTTTAATTAATTTATACTAAGTATTAGTTTAAAAATTAAAATGAGTTTGTTCAAAAATTAAAAATAAAAAAAAGAATCATTGATTAAAAAGATAAATTTATATAAAAATGATAAATTATTTATAAAGAAAAAAAATACTCAATTGAGAAAAAATTTAAAGTAAATAGAAATAATGTAACATATATTTATACAATATTATGATAAAGTTGAGTAAAAATAATTTTATATGAAAATAAATAAAAATATTATAAATTTATTATAAGTGTGGTTCATTTCAATTTTAATAATGAGAACAGAAAATTGAACCGTGACATAAAATGTCATCTTTTCAAATTTTGTTTCGTTTTGATTTAATCAGTTTTTTTTTTATCAGTTGACCAGTTTGAGAACAGTTGATTTGATGTTTACATCCTTACTACTTTGGACCCTTAAAATAATAATTATGAGTGCAAAATGATTATACTTAAAAAAAAAAAGCAATTGAGATATCTAACTCCTTTAAAATGAATAGTTTATTTTAAAGAGTAAAGTAAAACATATCAATTATCAATAAAAAAAACTAAAGAATAAATCTTAAATTCATTATTTGTTATCAAAATTCATGTAATATATATATATATATATATATATATATATATATATTTGTCAACAATGGTTGGTGTTTCAATTTTTTTTTTCCTTTAAAGTGAAGGCTCACTTTAGAATTAGCAAATTCTTATAAGTGACCTAAAGTAATTCAATTATAACAAGCATCGTCATTCTTATGTAACTTTTGGTAAATATTTTAATACTAAATACAATATATACGTTCTGTTTTATGTTTACAATTGATATTACTTTGATACTAATAAAAAAAGAATTAAGAATAAAACAGTTTAGTTTCACTAAGTTCTATTTAATTTATTCTCTGTGAACAAATGCTACCTTAAATTCTCTAATATTATCTTTGGAGCACGATACATGCATGTTCATGGTTTTCTGTTACTACCGTAGGAGTCCAGTAAGATCAAGACAATCTACCATGGGTTAGGCTATCTAGTGGTGCATCTTGTGATTGAGCGTGTTGTAGATCTAAGTAAAAATGAAAAAATGGCTGTGATTTATTTTATTTTTGCTGTAATTGTTACTTGATAGATAATACTGGTTTTTATTGGTTTTTTTACAATTTGGTTTCTGGGAAAAAAATTGCATATAGATGTCTTTTTCGAAGTATAATTGCTTGTTGGCTCTGTCATCTTTTTCGTCTCTAGTTTACTTTTGCAAGGATTGTGATTAGAATCCATCATCCCTAAATCTAGAGTTACCATTTCAACCTCCATGGTTAAAGCTTTAATTTTGAGGAGGTTCACTTAGGATTTAATTGTTTCTTTTCTTTCCTTGAATTAGGATTATCTGCCTCTCCCTCTATATCTCTCTATCTATATCTAACTACTCTTTTAAATTGCGTGATTCACAGGCGTTGAATTGGTTTCAATATAACAATTTTTTCTTCAATTAGTTTGTGCATATCATTGTTTGATTCAAAAACTCTAGTCATGGTGATCTTTGCTATGTTTGTGTGGTTATGGGGTTTTTTATGTTTTCTTTTATGTGTAGATCGATGATCGACCGAAGTTCTGTATGTTTGGTTGATTTTTACAAGTTGCACAAAAACCCGTAAATCACTTTTAGAATTTAAAAGAAAACACTAATGAGTATGTTGTCTTTCTTCTTTGTTTAAATAAATATGTTGGAGTTTGATATACACCCAAAAAATTACTTAAGAGAGGTAGAAGACAAAGACCATTTTGAAAACGATAATGTTCCATCATTTTCACAATTTTCTTGTTTCTATTTTTCTTTAAGCATTTATAAGTAACTTGTAGTTGTGGACCTTAGGTAACTAGAACACATGGGTTAATAAAATTGCGTTTCAGACAGAGAGAGAATTATTATTTTTTTAATTATTCATAAAAAAAAATGTTATTCACAGTCCTTTTGACTGATTTAAATAAGTAATAATAATAAAATTTTATTAAAAAATTTATTCATTATACTTTTATACCTTTAACATAATAAATTTATTATTTTTTAAATAAAAACTTAATACTTCTAAAATATTTAAATTTAGCATCTTCTTCCACCGCGGCTTTCAGAGAGATGTTTGAACAAATGTTTTCAACTGAGAATATCACATACGTTGAAGATCAACGAATGAAAAGGGAAAAAAATCATTTAACTCATTTTAACTTAAAACAGAGACTGTTTCACTAATTTAAAAGTTTAAAACCCAAAAGAACTACAAATATTTTAAGGATTATATAGCAATAAAAAACCACGTGTACTTGTTAACTTTTTTACGCACTTCTAAATAAGCTAACTCGTAGTTAACTAAACAAGAATAAGACTCTATCCACAGTGAAATTTCTGTCACAACGTTTAAGAAAATAATTATATTTGTGTCTTCTTCTAAGAAAAGGAAAACAAAGTATTCTTTTTAATTAAGACTGTAACTATAAAAAAAATTACTCAAATTAGATAGAACTATTAGAAATAAAAAATTTAAAATATTTAACGTAACTGTATATTTAAAAATTAAATTAAAAAAAAAAAAAAAATCTTGCGTTAATGACCGTGAACTGGAGCAAGAGAAAACGGAAACCGTAAAAACAAAAAAAAAGGTTTGGAGAAAGGGATGATCTTATGTGGGCTTTAGTTGTGTGAGTGCGACACCATAGAATTTCTGCTTTGGGCCTCAGCTTTTGACACCATTAAGATGACATTTTTATGGGCATGCTGCTTTGGGTCGTGACACACACTGAACATCAACCATCACATTCCGGAAATGTTTTTCTTCACAAACCTCCCATCATGCGTCCTGTCAATTGTCAAACCTCCTGGATACCCTAAATTTGGTCCATGCTCATATTTACACTACGCTTTTTCCTTGTCATCTTCAGAACTTACTGTCAAAATTTAGGTGTATTTCATATAAGGGATTTTTATTTATTTTTTGTTAATAAGAATGATTATAAATCATTAATTTTTTATTTAATTTTAAAGTTATGTTAATATAGTATTATATATTTATTTTAGTCATTTAATATAGTTTAGTTAATTTTATTAAATAACTTTAATTCAATTAGTTACTTGTAAAGTTATAAACTTTTAATTAACTTATGAGCTACAAGTTATATGTTATATAACTTTCAATTAGTTTACTGAAAAAAATTATTTTAACCTATTTATTTTTATCAACTTTTACAAACTATAAATTAACTTCTTGAAAAATCGTATTAAGCTTCAAATTTTATTTATAAGCCTTTTAAATTTAATGGCTCCCAAGTGCGAATATCAATTGATAAAAATTATTAATATAAGTAATGAAATTTTCTTGCATTACATGTATATTATGAAATTAAATTATAAATAAAAAATTAAAAATATACTTCATTAAAAATATTCTATTATGTTAGATAAAACTAAATTAAACATTAGATTTTTTAATTAAAAAATAAATTATAAAAATTAAAATTAAGATTAAATTAAAAAATGTTAAATGTAAAAAAAAAAATGTCACATAATAAGAAAGAAAATAATTCTTAAAAATGATCTTATTTAAAAATTAGAACTCATATGTAATATTTAAGGTAAAATAACAACCTCAAATTTGAATGCTGTAAATGTAATTGCATTAAAACAAAATAAGAAAAATACTTTTATCATTTGTTATAAAATAAGGTGAGTCAAATTAAAAATGAAAAATGATTCTTGTACTCTTAAAGTGGGACACTGTTTGTGTCTCCTTTGATTGTGGTTAATATTTTATAGATGTGTGTATACTAAAAACTAATAAATAAAAGACTTTATTATACTTTTGATTCTTATATTTTAATGTGTTTGTAATTTTAATTTTAAATTTTAATTACTCATTTAAATTAAATCTTTTATTCTAAAATCAAGACTTTTATTGCATTTCATATATTTTAGTTTGTATTTTTATTTAAAAAAATTATACTTTTCTTTACTTTTTTGTATAAATTAATAAAATGTCATATCTCTATTATATTTTTATTAATTATTAGATAAAATTTTAGAATGAAAGATTAGATTTGAACATTTGAAAATTAGAAGATTAAAAGTGAGCAATTAAAATTATACTTTTGTTAGAATATAAAAACTTAAAGTGCAATTAAGCTAGAATAAGAAGAGAGAGATAAAATTAGATTTCAAATAATAGAATTGAATAAAAAATGTTAATTTGAGTTTTCCTATATTACTTGCCCTCTTCCAAATGAGAGAACTTTCTTTTCAGGACCTCGTTCTCTTTTCTTAGTTTCATAATTTTCTGCTTAAGTGTTTCCACTTGCCAATTTGAGGTCATTTCTTGCTGCTGGTCAACCATCTTTGCTTTACAAATCAGCACTGCAGGGAACAGAAAAACCTCCCATTTATGTTTAGGTGATATAAAATGAAAATGCTCAAGTAGAACAATAAAATGGTTTTGTAAATAGTCGAGAATGGGACTTCAGGTTTTGGTTTGCTCAGGGATTGGGAGATTCAGTTGACGGGAATCTGGCAAATCTGTCTCAAGATAGAAAAATACAAATGTATTGACAGAATAGAGACATGGGAATAAAATTAGCACTTACATTCCTTTTCCAGATGTTGGACTTTTCTGTTTAACTCGTTTTTCTCTTCCTGTTCAACCGCAAGACATTCTTTCAAATCCTGAACCTCAGAACTATCTGTCAAATAACGATGAGAAAAGCCAGAAAGAAAATGTTAAGACCCCTTGATCCGAGTATAGATATATCACTACCTAGTGAAAAAGAAAAACCATATATTTACTGCTAAACAAAGTGCCTCACATTTTGATTCCACTTCAACATGAATTTGGTCCAACCTATTGGCTAGAACTTGCATGTGACTTTCACGTGCAGCCAAATCTCCATGGAGTTGGCTTATTGTTGCTTCATATGTTGCTTTCTCATGTAGAGATGCCCTGACATAAGGTGAGGACAATGATCATCAAAAGAGCAAAACTTCACTCCAATGATGGACATATTTTGACGAGTAAATGATTAAATTAGTCCCCAAAAATTTATATCACCCTATAAACGATGAAAATCACCCTTAACATCCCAAATTGAGCCCTAATTCGTGACTCTCATGACTGATTTGATTAATAAAATGCGCATTGAGGGACTAATTTGACCATTAAATATATGTTTGTTTACAAAATTATCGATACTCACTTAACTTGAGCTTCTAAACGCGCAATTTTTTCTTCATATTCTCGCTTAAACAACTCCACACCCTGCCTAAGTCCCTGCGCAAAAACAAAAACCGAGTTGTCTAAAACTGTAATATATTATCCAACCGCTTTGGTAATTTTCTATCTCTCATCATCAAATCACAAAGCGTTAAATTCAAAATTTTACAAGCTTAAAACAACTTACGTCTTCCTTATGCACAACTTCATTTTTTATCCTTTCCAATTCTTCTTTCAAGTTCAAGCATTTTGTACGGTAGTCAAGCTGTAACAATTGTTCATTTTAAATTAACAAGTTCAGGAAATGTTTTCAAATTTTAATTGCAGTTACAAATCAAAATTACAGTTAAACCACTTTTCAAAAGCAAAGTTCATCGGTTCATGATTGAAGCACCTGATCAGCCAGATTCTTTAAGGACTCCGCGTACAGTTTTGCCATCCTTTCATTTTCTACAACATTACAAATTAAATTTAGTGTATATTTGAAAACACGCTAAAAGTATTTAAAACGTCAAATTAACACAAAAAGATACAACTAATAACTTAAATCGATACATGCACTTGATACATCAGAGACTCAAATCTCTATACGCCTAACTAAATAAAGATAGGATGCGAAAATTTTATAGGACCTGTTTTGAGGGTGTTGCAAGCGACTTGGAGTGATTCCCGCATCTTGAACTCAGCGTTGTAGTTGGATTGCAGCAACTGCATCTCCGAAACGCCGCTCTTGGCATCCTGAGCCATTAAGGTAAAAAGAAAAATCAATGTTCCATTGATGATCGAACGTTGATAGTGCCAAGTGTTCGGTTCGAATATTACCTCGTAGATCTGATCGAATGCGCAGAGCAGTGACTCCATTTCTTCGTCACTGGTTGCCGCCATTTTCATTTCTTCTATTAACAAATTCAAATTCTTTTCCTACAACGACCGTTTACTATTGTTAATGAGGGCTTCTTTAGACTATTGGGGCTGTCGCCGTCCTTGGCCCAATTCTCACCTCGAATAGGCCAATTTCTTTTTGTATTCCATTTTTCTCTTTGCATTGCTTTTATTACTTTTGAAAATTAAATTTTAGAAATAATTTACAAAAGACTTCTAAAATTTAATTTCTAAAAAAATTAAATCATTCTAAAAATTAGTTTTAAAAAAATTATTTATAAATTAAACCTATCAGCTCCAAAGTTTGTCAACAACCTCATTGCAATGTATGTAACCAAATCAACCATAAAACTGAACCATAAAATCTGCCAAAGTAGAAATATATTCTTTTAAACAAAATCTTTTACTGACTCTTTATAATTGATCAGAACTTTAACAAATTAAAATATCTGTAAAAAAAACTAATTTATGAGGCAAATATTCTAATTTTAAAAAATGTGTAAAAAAAGTGTTGAAAAAAGTTCTAAAAAAATTTAGGGGAGTAGGAACTAGGCTTTCCTTCCTTTGCTTATTCCAGTGGCCTTTTCCATTCTTTCAACCTAAAGATAGCTTAAAATGCATCACACTAACGAAAAAGGGGAGACAAGAATCAAATTTGGAACTCAAATGGAAGGTTGTCTTCACTTATCCACGGTACGAGCAAAAGCAATTTTAAATGAAAATTTGAAATGTGACAAACGATTTAAATTATCTCAAATACGAAATTTAGTTTCCGGTTTCTTGGAATGATATAATTTACAGACTCTGACAGTCACTACCGAATCAATGAGTGCTTAGGACAGTATTAAACCCCAAATGCAAGAAGGATGTGGAATAACAACAATCAAATTGATACAAAAAATGAGGCATTACTCCTGATACCGTAAACAACACGAAGACAATCTGGATCTTGTGTATGTAACGGCAGTATTGTTATAGTAGCACGGTCATCTAGACTGCCATAGGATTTGCTTATCAATCTTGCTCAGCTTCTCATCATCAAGGCGTTTCCAAGTCATGATTCTTTGCACGTCCAACCAGGACCCTTTTCCTTTCTGAAGTTCAGCCAGTATAATCCTTGCTCTCCTTGGCCACCCAGCCTTGCCATACCCATGATATCCAAAGCCACCACCATAACAAAACCATATGCCATCTAAGTTTCCACAGAAGTCATTGGTGTGGTCGTGGCCTATGAACACAGACTTCACATCTCCCATGGAGACAAAGGTCTGCAAGACCCCTGAGTTCATTCGAGAGCATGCCACAGCCTCCTGAAACTGGCCTACGATCTCCTTGTAGAAGAGCTGTGGAATTTCTGGGATTGGGATATGGAAAAATGCCAGTGCTGGTGGTGTAGAAATAGCATCAGTAGGATGAAGAGGATCCACCTTTTGTCCCTGTTAGTGTGTGACCTGCAAGATGTTAATGGGATCTAAATCTGGGAAACCTACCTCAAGCGAATAGAAAGGTTGCGTCCAATGAATAACAAAAAGTGCATGATATTATTGAAGGAGAAATAAATAATAATCTGCTGATAAAAGGTGTAACATTTTTCTCACAAGCCTGTTTAGGTTAAGTGTTATTAGCATGAGGAGGTAGCTTATGAGGATACCAGGGTGAAAGCTGAAAAAAGTGGGAGAAAAATATTCAGCTTATTGCAACCATTACTGTCTGCCCCACCCCCATATATTCATTTCTTCTCTGTTAGTTAGTACAATTTTAAGTCAAATGCAGTTTGCTATTGGAAAATGCAGTTGTTGTTCATTGCTAAAGACCTAAAACCATGGAAGAAGAGTTCTGTCACTCTTGGACTTCGCACATTAACCTTGTGTGAAATATCTGTCCAAAGTTATTTCAAGGCAGCAATTGCTTCCTTCTCGGACATGCCTGGGTTATTCTCTAATTTTCCCAAGCCGACTCTCATTTTTCCCACCTGGTAATTTATGTGAATCTAATAGTGCATATGTACTATACATGTTACTTTGCTCTATTCCCCAGGCAACTTTTCTACTATACAATTGACAAAATACTATGTATATGTAGCTAAGCTGAAACTTATGATGTATCCACAAAATTCTTGCACACTTCCCATAGAAAAATAGTCGTAGAGAAAGTATAAATCACTACCAAGGAAAGAAAAGGAAAAAAAATTATGAAGATTGTATTTGTTTACAGAAATACAAGTCAATGAAGACAAATATGGGTAAGAATCATGCCAAAATTGAGGTATAGAAACATTAACATTTGGTGCCAGTTTGATTCAGTGTACAGTAGAATTAATTTTGATGGAATTGATTTTGAGCTGCTTAATGTGATTCAGATGTGTGCCTAAATTTATCTGAACCACATATTTGCATTGAAATGTGTACTTTTCATTGTTAAAGTGTAAGAATCAATTCTTTAACTTTAAAACAAACAAGGGCTTAGTCTCTTTATAATCATCACGAATTAACAACTCTTAAACACAAGTGGGTATAACTAGCAAGGGTGACAAACTGAATGTTCAGATTTTAGATTTTGTTATTACCTGGAATTCTTCAGAAACACGGCGCAGCCATTGAAGTTGAGAGTCCTTGATCCATCCATAAGTTCGAATTCCCTGATAAACAGCCCTGTCTCCACTGTCAAGAAAGAAAAGATTCAAAACAGTGCTGTTTGCCAGCATGGAACCTGGGGCACCGTACACTCTTAGGTTATAATTCCCAAAGCCATCAATTTTAGTCATTTTGCCACCTTTAGTAGGATTAGTGAGATCATCGTCTGATGGATTGATTTGTGAGACAGAATAATCCATAAGGGAGATTAAGGACATTAATTCTTCACGATTCATAGTTGATTCTTGGTCGTGGTTTCCCAATACGGCTGCCCAAGGAAGTCCAGATTCCATAGCAGGACCAAAGGCTTTAAACAGAGATTCTGCAGCATCAACTGTACTTGATCCAAATATATTATCTCCTAAATGCAAGAACTGAATCCATGTTAATTAGGAAGTAGGCACACTGGCGCAGGCAGAAAACAAGCAAAAACATTGTAAATAGTTAAGTATTAACAAAAATCCTGTTGAGGACCCTATGGCAACTAAACATTAAAAATGAAGAGCCACCTATAGAGCACACATGATTAGGTTCAGCCATCAAAGATATTGAATGGAAATGGTCATGGAATATTTTCATTTATGCAGAAATAAGCAGGAAGAATTTATTTTCAATCAGAGAATGTTTAAATACTGCTGGTGCTGAATACATTTAGAAAGGGAAAGGCATGTCTAGAAAGTGCTAAAACCAAAGTAGACAAATATTTAAATTGCACATCAATATCAATGTCTCTAAATGACTTGTAGTTTTTCTGAACAAATCCATTCAAATGACTTGCTTCCTCATCCAGGTTTGTTGCACCTGTAAGCAAAGCACCAATAATCTCGCTTCCTCTACTTCTATTCCCACACAATCTGTAAATGTGCATTACTTGCTATACTGTAAGCCATATAAAATTGTTTCTGTTCTGTAAGAAACAGCAGGTTGTTCTTTCATGAGAGATACTGTCTCTTAATTCTTAGCAGAACCCAGCAATAATTGTGTTACATGACAGGTGGTATGACAGATCCATTGATTAACCATATAATAGAAAGAAGTGTAGGATGGAGGGCAGTGGGATGCGTGTGGATGAAAGAAGAAAGAAGCAAGGGAATGAAAGAAGTGGTGGGAACTTCCTACATGTAGAGAAAGAGCCAAGAGAGAAGTTGCTTAAGGGAAAAGATGTCAGCAACAGTATGAACAGCCGGCACATGCTGAGGGGGGAGGAGGATTCCGGTATCTCACTGAAGAAAGTAAATGAGAATAAGAAGGGGAGGGACAAGGACAAAGGCTACAGCCCTGCATATCAGCAGTCTCTAGTTGTTATTTTTGTTTTCTACTGCAATACTTTCCATTTCTGTATCAGAGGATTATCTCTTATTGTAGGAGCTAGCCTCTAGTTTTCTCTACAGTGATTCAAACTTAAATCATGGTATTTACTCTTTTTATTTCAACTCCTTTCACCAATAACTCACTATTTAAAGGCCGAGGTACGTAATTATAATTTGACAGATATCATCCTTCCAAACTTCCTCTTGCAGTAAGCTTCTTTTAGTAGGATAACTTTGGGGCTTTGTCGATCCATAATTAACAAATATAACTTTTACAAACTTCAATTTCCGAGAAAATGCCTCATGGCGATTGGGCATTTTCAAATGTTCAAAATGATGAAAATCGATAACGGAGAGTTTTGAAGGACCATATTAAAATCTCCATCATATCTCGTCCTATTAACTAAGAAAAGTAAGGAAAGAACATTTTTGTATAGATAACACACACCAAACCACCATATAAATTAACAAACCATCTGAAAATAATATTAGATGGCGCACAAGCAATATGGCAACGAACCCTTTATACCAGTTAAGACGTGTAGTTTCTTCTATTTTACGCTCACAACATCCCTTTTTACGAGATCAAGATATAATTATGCTACTTTACACACAAGCAAGAAAGGCATAAACAGGAAAAGTACCAGTAAAGGCAATAAAATCAGGATTCTCAGCCTGAATGATGCGCTTCAAAAATCGAGTGGTGTTAAGATCGGAACAAAACTCGAACTCAGAAGCCAACACGTCCCTGCACCGCGTTATGCTTCCACTACCATAATGCATATCAGCAACCTACCATCCATCAAAACCACCGAAAACAGTTACGATTTAATTTTATATATAATTAATAATGAAAATTAATGTAAGAATGAAACCTGGAGAATTTTGAAGGTACCGTCCGAACGAAAGCGTAGAGGGAGGTGAGGGGTCTTCTTGATGCGCACAGTTGGGTTGGCAAGGAAAAGTTTAGCTGAAAAATGGGTTTGAGTAAGGTGCAGAATTGCGAGGACGAAGGAGAAGTAGAGGATTGAGTATTTCCAGTTTTGCGTTGCGTTAGAATCCATCACGCAACGCTTTCCTTTCCCACTCAGTGAAGATCGGAGTTCATTGCTTTTGCTCGTCAACAACAACTGCACCGTTGTTCTAACCGTTGGCCTCGCTTATTGGGCTTTCAGTGGATCATGGTCCTAGTCCAAACGCTACTTCATGGGTCGTTCATATGCATTCGTAAAATTCATTTTGTAGTATTCATTCAGAATTTTCCTTTAAGATTATTATTTGTACTATTTTTTTTATGTAACTTTTTAAATTTTGATTTTGGAGATAATGTATTTAATATTGATAAGGATTTGATTTTAGAAGTGATTTTTTATTAATTTTTAGTATTTAATTATTAAAAATTATAAATTATTTTTAAATTTTAATTTTTAGAAGTAATTTATAAATTAATTTCAGAATTTATTTACAAATAAATTTCATTATTTAATTTCTAAAAGGTGTGAACTTATTTTTAAAAATTAAAATTTGGAAGTGATTTGTAAGTTACTTTAAGAATTTAGTTTTTAAAAGGTATTAAACACATTTTTAGAAAATATATTTCAAAATTAAAAAATAAAAATATGGTCTAAATAATATAAAAATATAATGCAAAAATAATCTCCTTGAAATTTTCTATATTAATGAAGTCTTTCTTTTTACATAACATTTTTTAAAAATAAACATTCTTACACTGTTTAACTTACTCTAATTTTTCTTCTTCTTCTTTTTTCATTCATCCAAAAACTAAATATTTTTCTTTATTTTTTTTTAGTTTGTATTTTTTTTTACTTCTTTCTTTCTTATTTTAATTTTCATACAAAGCATTTGTGTCATATAATGTATATGAATAAAAATAGTATTAATGAGTATTAGACTCTTAACAACTGTGATTAAAAAATTCAACAAAGACATGAAGTTGAACTTTTTAATCTCAATTAATAAAAGTGTTATACACTCTAAGATATTTTAATGCATGTCACAATATATATATTCTTACACTAGTGTAAGTCTAAAAATTCTTACACTTGATTTGAGTCTTTTATTTAATTTATATCTAACAATCAGTGAAATAATAAATTATAACTCGTTAGATGTAAATTAAATAAAAAATTTAAACCGAGTGTCATAATTTTTAGACTTATATCTGTGTAAGAAGATCATGCTCCATATATATATTATTAAAATAAAATAAAAATTAAAAGATTAATTATTGTCTTACGACCGTTTAGTTTGTACTTTATTAACGTATAATGAATACAAACTCGATCAGCATTATACATTGATATCATAATTCCTTTGTGTGAAGTATATGAAATATAAGTTCCACGTCTCATTAGCAAATAGCAACACCTTATATGACCCTTTTCTTAAAATAATTTCAATTCAATTACGTATAAAAAATCATACATTATTATTAATATTATTATAGCATCTTAAATGTATAGCATCTTAAAATTAAATTAAAATTCAAACATATTACAACAATTATAAATTAGTGAATAAGATATCAAGTGAATCATAATATAATGTAAGGCATATTAGATATCAAACACAAACGGAGTTCAGATTAAAGTTATAAACATCTTACGACGAATATAAATCAGTAAATAAGGTACAAAGATAAAACGTGAGTATTTTAATTACTAGTTAAAATATTGTTAAATTTCAATGGGTCACATGTTGATTTTTTTTGTTGTACCGGTCAACAAGTAAAAAGTATTGAATTTAAAAAATTAGGACCAAATTAAAAAAAATTGAGGATTTCAAGTGAAACACGTATTCATTACTTGCATATATGTTTCTCTTTGAATGAATATTTCCTTCATTGTCCACTAGCTCAAGAGTTGTGATTTTACATTCTTTTTTTATGAAAAGAAATCTTAAAATTTAGATTTATGATATATTATCTCATGATAATATATATGTTTGATGCTCTCAATTCTTTAGTAGTCTTAGAAATAACAAAATAATAGGATATTTAGTAATTTGCTTAGGATTTATGCAAATATTTTCTAACAAATTCATATTTAGGTTAAATTTGCTACTTTTTACTACAAATAAATTACTATTAAGAACTTTTAGATCTTTTCACTCTTCATTTTTATTAAACTGGGAGTCAATAATTACTTCTTTACCACCTATGATTGCATGGTAATGGAATATAATGTTATCATCTACATAAGATGACTTAAGATTAAAAAAATGTATTATAAAAATAATATATTCATTTAAAAAAAATCATAGTTACTTATTTAAATACAACTATTCTCTTAAAAGTCAAAAAATAAATAATACATATAATTATATACATGCATCGAAAAGTTGTTTTGTTCTTCCTTGTTTTGATATTCAAGATGATTGTCAAAAGTGGAGTTTCTATTTCAGTGACTGTATATGGATCAGTTCTTAAAATTATAGAGGTTATAAGAGGGTTTGCTCAGGGAGTAAACCATCAAGAATAATGGAAATATGTTCTGACATATCAATTGGCGATTCAACAGAAGCAAGAGTATTTACAATTTTCTTAATCAACAAATACAAATTAAGAGAGTTAGATTTTTTAATACTTTTCAACTGAGCTTTCAATTGCGATACCTTCGCTTGAGTTTGTGACTCGAAATAAACTTGAAGAGTGTACCATATCTGAAAAGAATGATCACAACCAACCATCATAGTATGCAAACTAGGGGACATTGATGCAAGAAGCCATGTAAAGATCATTTGATCCTATTGATCCCAAGTCTCATATTCATCCGTAACTATATCTGCGACTTTATCTTCGTCAGTTTTGTATTTTTTTTGGCATGCCTCCGCATGAAGATTGATCAGAAATTTCTGCAATTTGAACAATCAGATGGTTCTTAAGGCTTGCATCTTCCATATGAGGAAGTTTTCATCATCCAATTTGATGAAAATAGGAATCATCGTATGATTAAGGTTAGGATTTTGAGTAGTCACCATTGATGTCAAGATCGTTAGTTTTGATACCATAAAGAATCAAAGAACAACGGTAAGCGAGTGAGAGAAAATAAGATAAAAATAAAGAAAAAAGAAAAATATTATTATAATTAAATATTATTCATAATAAAGTAAGAAAGTACAATATATAAGAGATCTATATAGAGAGAACAAACATTCTCTTTATATACATATACGAGTTATTCACAAACTATTATTTTCAAATTTACATAATTTTAACTTAATTAATTTAACTAAGTTAGTCTATCTTAACCAAACATTTAACAAGCCAGATTCAAATAGCTCTTTAGCAACTCATTTACATCCCTATCCCTTGAAGACAAACCAAATATATTAACATAATTTTCTATCTTAACTTCAAATTTAAGTTTAAACACTTTTAATCCGCAAAATCCTTCCTCTAAACATTTAACATTGTTGCATTTGTAAGAACTCGAATATTAAGACTTGTAATAAAACAAAAATATTTCCCTGACAACTTGTTCACTCGGTGGGACAACCTAATACTCTTGATCACCTTAATAACTCAGACGAAATTAATAAACCGTTCGTACGACGTATGAAAATGATGATTTGGAGGGACCAAGAAGTTTATCAAGAGGGGCCCCAAAGAGTTAAGTTTACTTTAATTAAGATGACTAAATCCGAAATCATATGGGAAATTCGAAAAGAGAGAGAGAGAGAGAGAGAGAGAGATAAAAAAGAAAATGAAAGGTTGGCCCTGCAACTGGCTCTTCCCCTTGGCCATGGTAACTTGAAGGGTCAAATCCAAAATTGGTCCAAAATTTAAAGAAATAGGAGCAGAGTTGAAGTCCTGATTTGGAAGTCACGGCCCTCGACTATTTTCATGTAACATCTTCGGACGAGAGACACAAGTTTGGGTCAACGAGGACTCCGATAAACGTGTGGAGTGGATTCACTGTCCTGTAGATTCCTCTTATAATTACACCATCATTTATCAATAATCAGCTAATCTTTCTTTCTTTTTTTCTCCTAACAAAATTATGCCTAAATACGCATGATAATTTTTTTTATAAATATTACATTGTTTAATATTATTAATAATTTAACATTTTTTCTTATTCCATATCAAAATTATGAAGTATTCTTAAATTTAAAGAATTTAAAATTATTTTTCATTTATATTTTATAGCTATTAGTATTAATAGTTTAAAAACCTTACACAAGGTAAAATTTGAATGCAATACCTCGTGTTAAATAATTAACTCCACACATTGCATTGTTTGAGTTTGTTTAAAATTTAAAACTATATAAAGCAAAATATATTAAAAAAAATTAATGTTAATCTTTGTATAAATTTCGTGATATATATATATATATATATATATATATATATAATTGTAATCAGCAATATAAATGGTCTGTGTTAGTGAAATTATAATTAAAAATAAAATATATAAAAATGACTAATTTAGATATTTTATTTTTTGTGAATTATATTTTAATAAATTCATTTAGTTTTTGATTTACTTAATAATATTTTTAAAATTTTTTTTTGATGATATATCAATAATAAAACTTAATTTGAATTTTAATAAATATAATTGTTTTAAATAATTGAAAAGAGATTTTTGGTGTCTATAGTAAAAACTTTGTCGTTTGTAATAATTATATCTTAGTTATATCTAACTTAAGCAAGATTGCATCAATGAAAAAGTGCAGTGTAATATATAAAAAGAGTGTATCTAATAAAAATGTTAAATTTTATTATGAATAATTAAAATCAAAATATAAATTTTATACGATAATTTTAAAATTCGGGTGAATTTTTTAAATAATTATATGACTAAAAAATTTTAAATTTTTAAAAATTATTTATGAATTTTATTAACAAATAATCTTAAGAATTGAAAATGAAAAGTTAAAAAAAAAAAAGAGTAAAATTGTATTAAAATTTATTGAAATATTTATTACTAATGGCAACTGCTAGCGGTTACATTAATGCACATTACTGCTGCTGCCATCGCGTTTACGTGATTGACTTGCAACTTGCCAGTCGCCAAAGTCACAGGACAATGTGAAAACAATCCGCCTCGCCAGACGCTACCGTTTAGCTTTTTCTTTTTCTAATTTCCTTCTTAGTATAAAGACAAAATTAATAATATGTTTTATCAAATAAAAAGTAAGAAAAAAAGACAAAATGCATCGCAAGTAATCAAAACCAAATATTCACAACTCTCTTGTATCTTGTTACTTAACAAACTAACGTAATTTGATGTGACTTCTGAACTTTATCTTGGTATATAAAAAAGCTTTTATATTTTAAAAAATTAAAGATATTTTTATTTCAATGTTAATGTAAATATATTTAATATAATGCAAGTATACTAAAGTTTAAATCATTGTTTAATAAGAATATTATCAATATTTTCTTTGTTATTTATTAAGATATCGATTTCTTTCATGTAAGTTTTTATGGTTGATTTTAAATATTTAAAAATTATATTTTATTGAATATTATTTATCATTATTTACATTAAAATATAAAATTATAATAAAAATATAAAACACTTATAACTATTATTTTACATACTTAAAATTATTTTTATTTTAAGATTACTACGCTAAAGAGTAATATTTTATTTTAAATGAGCTACAGTGAATATTATTATATTAAATATTTAGAATAATTATTTTATCATTTATATTAATTTTATTCAATTTAAACATAATTTATTTATATGTTTAGAGTTATTTTTATTGATTCTTTTAAAAATTTATAATTACTAAAATTTATGATATTTGACCTAAAAATAAAAATGATAAAAAAAAATATATTGTTAGCCTTCTTTTACACGATACAAGCACGGTTTTCTAGTTGTATATATAAAAAACAAATAGAAATTCTATTCACGCTTTAGTTATTATTTTACGATTCATTCAGACAAGAACAGTGGTAATGATAATATATATTCTATTTGTTAATACTGTCACCTCCGTTACATACACCTCTCACTTCCCTGTTTCACCAATCCAAAATAACAATTTCTATGATCCTTAAATGTACCCATCATCCTTGAACTATTAAGGATGATGGTTAAAATATTTAATAAATAAATATTTATTAAACAGTATGTTAAATTATTATAAAATATATTAATAAATATTTAAGAACATTGATTAATATAATATCAAAATAAAAAAATGTTTAAAATTTTTTGTTGTTATTAATATATTTTTAAAATTATTAAATGTAATACTCCAAATTTTTGTAATAATATTTTGATATATTAATATAAGTGTATATGTAAATTTTTATGCGTTTGTATATTTGATTTATGTATATAATGATGTGTAACAGTAGATGGTGCATTTCTGGGTGCAATATCACTGTAATGAGAGGGTCTCGCTGTAGTGAGATTCTGGAGAAACTAGTGTGTCATGACCAAAGGAGTATTTGAAAGGTCTAGGGTTTGAGAAACACATTATCACTCTTCTCTCTTCATTTCTCTTTCGATTCTCTTAACTCGAAACTCATTCTTACCGATTAAATTGCTTCTAAGGTCGTTTGGAAGTTAGATTGAAGGTTGGAATCACATTTTGGGCATTTAGAGGTAAGTTTTAATGGTTAGGGTTTCAATTTCTCATTCTCATTATCTGTTTTCTCAGTTTTCCTTTGTCCTCATAAGATTCTTCCATGTATTTAGGACGAAATTCATATGGGGAGTACCTTCTTTGTTGATTATGTGTGTGGGTCTTTATTCTGAGGTAAGAGGGACTCTACCCTATCTCATTTTGTGCTTGAACTCCGTTAATTTACTGTGTGTTGTAATGTGGATTATTGAAATGTAGAAAGATGTATGTTTTAATAGAATTGACTTGATTGTGATGGATATTAAGTATAATGTGTGTGATGTAGTAATTTGGTTGGGATGAGATTTGATATTGTGTGTGATACGAATGAAGGTGGGCATACGTGCTGTGTGTGAACATGAATGTTGTGATGTAATTAAGAATATGGTTGAAAATATGTGTGAATGACATGTTAAATGTGGTTGTAAAAATATTGGAAGTTATGAATGGTTCAACGATACATTGGGGGTGTGGAAGATGAGAGTGGTAAAAATAAAGGGTGGCGGTGACACCAACAGTGAGCGTGAGTGCACCATAGGTCACACACTCTCCTTCTGACTTAGGCTCTGACTAACACCTTTGTCGAGGAGCTTATAACCGCACACGTTGTATCTGTGAGGCGGGGGTTAACCGACAATCATTCATGGTATGAAACTATGATCATAATACTACAGTGAGCAGGCGGCTACGTGCAGTGAGCGCACTTGTGTGTAAAATATTGTTGGTGCAGTAAGTGCATCGGTTGTAAATTGAAATAGAATGTTTGAAAAGTGTTATTTGTAATTGATTACACTTGAGTAGAATATGTTAGAAAACATGTGGAGCGTGCAAGGTGAGTCTCTATGTTTATGTGTGTTGGATAGTGTAGAGTACTCATCCTTACATTTATTTTCTAGGTGAGCAAGACAATCAGCACCGATTCGGTGAAGGGATGAACGATATTGCTATAGAACTTATATTATTTATTTTGAAATACAATGTAATTGAATTGATCCTGTAACAGTCAGATATAAACTTGTAATATCTTATTATTTTGAAATACTTCAATGAAATTATGTGTTAGAAAATTATATTTAAACAAAAATTTTATTATTATCATTTTGTGAAACTTTTTATTTTGAAAGTAAATTTAAAGTGTTACACTAAATATTTAATTATCTCTATTTAATAATGAATAGTCTAAAGTTTACAAATCATGCTTTAATAAATAATTAAGATACTTGTTAAAAATATAAGTAAAATTGCAAGTTTTAAAGATAGACGTGTGAGATTGAACCAAATAAAATTTGTCCTATTTAAATACAAATCAAATCTCAAATTAAACTGATTTTATCAAGAAATTATTTCAGTATAACTTACTGTAATATATAAATTTATGAAAATAATGAGTATTTGAATAACTTATTATAAATGTTTAATGTTAACAAAATTTGACAATGAATAATTAATATAATATATAATTATAATTTAATGATTAGATTAATAAAATTACATTTTATATAAAATTATTGATAATATAATTTTAAGTTCTTGATATAAAAATATTAAAAATAAATAAATACATGACTATACATTTAAAATTGCGATTTATTATATAGGTAAAAGAAATCTATCTAACTTTCTTTTTAATTTTACAAATAGTTTAGCCTGTATAGATTTCACGTAATTCTTTTATTGTTTGTTTGGCACAACCAACGATGAAAAAATAAAATATATCTAATTTTTTTTATCTTTTATGTTGTTTTTCTTTTGTTTAAAATTTTAGAGAAAAAAAGAAAAAAAGAATTTGAAAGGTAAAAAAAGAAAAGAGATAGAGAAATTAATAAAAATTCCTTGAATTAAGAAAATTTATAAAATATAAACTTAAGAAAATTCTGAAAGGTTTATAATACCTAAAAATTTACAAATAAATATTATCGTTGATTAAATTTTTGTTTTCTTTATAAAATTAACTCCGAACTAAATCTTAATTTCATATACACAATATAGTGTTAAGGTCACTGGCATGCGTGGATTAGTTGACAACATTACTTCCACCAAAAGGAGTATTAACCGTATTAAGTATCGAATTGGAAATGGCTCCCACCAATGCATACCATTTGGTGTAAAAAAATAGCATTACGCTCACCCCATTCATATACAATATTGTCAATAAGAAAAAAAATTACTTATTTTTATTTTATGGAATATATTTTTTAAAATAAGTTAATATCAGAAATTAAAAATTTAGAAGACGTTGATATATATATATATATATATATATATATATATATATATATATTGAATAAATGAATATGTTAGTGTATTTTAAATTAAATGCATTTTTAATATATCTTTAATTATATTAATTAGAAGCCAATACATTTTTTTATATATATTGAAAAATAAATTATTAGTAACACGTTTTTTAATACTCTTTTTAAGATTAAGTTTTTAAAAATATTAAAATAAGTCATTTTATAAACTAAGTGCTTTATTTTTAAAAAACAAATCAACCACAAACGGTAGAATTAAAAGAAAAATATGTAATTAATACTCTTCATAATTTAAATATAAAATCATTTAATTTTTTAATAAGTTAAAAAAGAAAAGAGATTTTTTTTAAAAAAAATTATGGAAGTCATTACACATTAATATTAATTTTATATTGCTTTTTAAAATAAAAATAGAAGTATATATTTTAAAATATATTTTATCTATTTTTTTAATATAAATATTGATGAATAAATAACGAATTTAAATAAAATAAATAGAAGAAGTTGGAGGAGTAAGAAGGAAAACAAACAGCAAACTGGGAATTCCGAATAAATTGCCGAATAACAACGTTGAAACGACCTGTCGTCTTCATACCAGAATTCCATCCCAGCAGTCATGGGGTTTATATGGGGACCAGAGAAATTATATTCCATATGTCAAATTAAATAAATTGAATGGTTTATAAATTATTAAAATATTCTTACGTTTTTTTTTTAGTCATGACAAGTGAATAAAAATATTGATTAAATAATAATTAAATATTTTTCAATTATTTAAAAACATTAAATATCTTCTCTATTTTTAATATGATAAATATTTTTATTTCTTTATCTAATATTTTAGCATAATTCTTGTTTTTGCTTTTCATACTATTTTGTAATAGGTGAATTTATAGAAAAAAAATATAAATAATTATAATTAATTTTTTATGACATTCATTATTTAAAATTTTTTGGATAAATATTATTAATAAAAAATTAAACATAACTTTTTTATGTTTAAATGAGCTTTCTTTAAATCAAAGGACTCTTGCTATTTTTTTTATTTTGTACTTTTAAAAATAACAAGTTTTTATTTTTTTCCCTCTAAATTATAGGTAAAATTAGGGCAAGGCACTGTTTGCTAAAAATAAAGATTTCTCTTTTGACTACTCAAATAATATTCAGACGGAAGGAAATTAGTGAAAGAATAATAATTAATACTGTTTTAAACTTTATATGGATAGATAAATAAAAACATAATTTTTATTTATCTCTATACATGTAAATAAGAACAAGGGTAGTATTATATTGTGTAAATATAAGTTGTTTAATAAAAGATTTCAAGCTTTCTTTGTTTTTTTTCACCAAACAAGTTTATTTGCTTATTGATAAAAAAAAAAAAGGTTAAAAAATCTGAAAAAAGTTACAAGTATATACTCCAAGCTCAAGACTTACAGCTACAGGTTTATTAGCTTATTATTATTATTATTATTATTATTATTATTATTATTATTATTAAGAATAGCATTTTTGCTTAGATTACTGAGCTCAACGTTGTTTTACATTAAGTGCATGTAGCATTATATCCATGGAAAACTCAAAAGAAATTACAGTATAAATATCAAAGCACGACGGAGTAAATATTGTTTGATAATTGTTATCAATAAATTGCGAATATTCATTAATTTCTCAAGCTATTATTATTTGATTCGCTGAGTAGTTATATTTTGATTTTGGTTTTAGAATGAGTAAGAGATTACAGTATTTAAAGTGATGATATTTAAATTATGTTTGAATGGGATGTTTTAAAATTATTATAATTTATATATTTACATAGTAAAAGTGGATAATTTTAAATTATTATATAATTTTAATTAGATAATTTTTATGTAAAATATGAATAATTTCAAATTACTTTCTTCAGAAAGAATTTAAAATTTTCTATATTATGTTTAACTTTTTTGTATTTATTATTTATAATTTTGTTTATACTTTACTCAAACTCCGAGCATTTTTTATTATTGCTTTTATTTTTTAAAAATTTTAAAAAAATTATCCAAACACAACCTTAAAATTTATTTTCTTAGAATTTAATTGTAAACCCATAGAGACTAAAATAAAACTCGTGTATATTTAAATTTAAAGATATTTGTGAAATAATACTTGAGAAGTAAAATCATCAAAGCTTAATTTAATATCTAATTAATTTTCATTCACTTTTAATTCTTACAATATATATATAACTTTTTAACTCCTGACAAAATATTAAAAATACATTATTTGTATTAAATATAGAAAAGAATAAAATATAATAAAGACTAAACTAAAGTTTTAGAACACGTTAATGTGTTTGTATTTTTAAAAAGAAATTTATCTTTTAAAAATATAAACAAACACGGTCTTAGTAATTTAGAAGAATTAAAATATATTTCACCCTTAACTTTTTTAATGATTACTTTGAAGGCATAGATTAAAAAAACTTTGAAATAATTTATTGAAAAAATATTTTTTTATCCTCATGATCTTATCCATTTAAGTATCTGATACAGTAATTTGATCATTATGAATGTGTAAAACATTAGTAATAAACAACTACTTTCTCAACAGTGATACGAAGGATCAAAGGCATTTCTGAGGGAGAAAGAAAGAAATAATAGCGCACCTTGACAGTTGATACCAAGTGCTGCTTTATCATAATCACTATAATCACCGATACCAACCAATAACAGTTTAGAAGTTTCAACGATCCAATTTCCTGCGTAAGAGCATAAAAGGAAGAACTTGACCTTGGATTCCTTTCCGCACTTTAAAAAACAACTAGTGCCGTATGTAGTGCACAAAACACTCTTTTTAGTATAGACATAACCACCAAAGTCTATAGCCGCACTTAGACATGGAAGAGGGAATCGAGTTTTCAATCCCACACTTGTACAAATATCGTATATTCTACGTATACACTTTTATCATATAATTACAATTAATTAATATATATATATATATATATATATATTTGGTTTGCACTACTTAGTAGTTACATATATAGAGTTTCTCAAATATAATTCATTTTTAAAAAACTCAGATTGTATTGATCGTTGCTTACGAATCCTATCCACAGTTTATTTCTATTAAATTATATCTGTGTATTTGAAAAATTTAATGTGTGAAATTAAAACTTTTTCTAAAGTAGATTACTGCTTTGTCATTGGCTAAATAAAGTGACCTCAATCGATGAATGATGTGATGATGCATTCACATCCATCCTTAGACGTCATCACAGCAGCAGAGCATGCACGACACATGCAAACGCCGGCCAGACCAGCAACGCCACAGTCGCAAGTCTTCTCTACTTTTTCTATTTTGTTAAATGAAAAATTTATTTTTTATTTTTTTAAAACTAAACACAAGATAAAATGTGCATGATACATAAATTTGTTTCGTGTAAACAACTAAAAATAATATTATTAAATGTAAATTCAAATTTAATAAAGATTAATTTGTAATTTTTATATAAAATTAAATTAGATTTTTTTAATACAACTCAAACTTCAAGGGAATGTTAAAAACAAACTAGTTAGTGAGTTAGTTAATTGTCCATCTCATAATTTAATCGATTAACCATTTGGTTCAGTTTGATTTCGGTAACATAGTTTAAAGGTAGGAAGGACATCCGTGCTAATTGTGAAAGATTAATTTGACAAATCTACTGATTAATATAATTAATCATTAAAAGTTAGTCATCAAGTCTTAGATATATAGCTATATAAAATATTTAAGAAAGTATTGTACAGTTTATAATTATCATACTATACTTTAAAACAAAAATCTTTTTATAGAAGACTATAGTAATTTAAAAATTAAAAATAAGAACAGTATTAGATGATTTAATAACTACAAATAAGTTATTTTAGTTAACTTAATAATTTATTTGACCAACTTATAAGTTTGTTTGATCAAAATAAAAATGTTTGATAAACAAAATTATTTCATTAGTTTATAACATTTTTCAGATGCTTGAATATATAATTTATAGTTTGTTATTATTTAATAATTTTTTTCATTTCTTTCTTCCTTCAATGCTATTTATTTTAGTAACAAATTTTTAATATTATACTAATTTTTTATTTTAATAAAATAATTTATCATTAATAAATTACTTAACTTATATATATTTTTTTAAATTTTTTTATTTAATTTTCATAAAACTTGAGTAGTATAAGTTACTTTTAATTTATAAAAAAAATATTTAATTTTTTAATAAATATTTATTTAAAAATTTACCCAAACTCAATTAAAATCAATAATTTTTAAAGTCGTATTTATGTAAAAAAAAAGTTGTGTCTTGAGCAATTTGAAAACTTTTTGAGCCTAACAAATTGAGTTATTTATATAATAATAGTAATAATGATGATGATAATAATAATGATTATTATTATTATTATTATTTAACGTAATGTAATGTTTGTTGTATTTAAAGATTTCAATTTATTGACCTGTGTATGAGTTTAGGTGTACTAATCTATTTAGAGGTTAAATTTTAATTTATTTAAATGATCTTATAACAAAATAAACTTTTAAATATGCTTTTAAATTTCATCAAGCTTTTAAAAGCATTAAATTAAGCCTTAAAATGGGTTATATTAAATAAACAGGTCATGCTTAATATATTGAGATTAGGCTAATGTCTTGCTAAATGTAACTTGATATGCTTTTACCTCTACTTTTAGCTAAGATTAACTTTTCAACTCTCAACTATATATTTTTTTAACATTTGATTAGTTTTATCAGACTATAACCTAATAATTCTTACAAATTTGACATAGAAGTAAAAATCTGGTAATACAATAAAATTGTCTTAAATAAAAAAAATAATTAAACACATTATTTGTTAATTGTACCGTGATTTTATCATATAACTCACCGAGTTGCATATGTATAAATTTCAAATATAGATAAGGTGAAGAGTATTTGTGTCAATATAACCAAAAATTAAGCGAGTAATTGCGTTGGGGCCTCTAAGTAGTGTCTCTAAATATAGTAGTCTGTTTCCTACACGTAGTTGGTCCCATGCCTAGCAACCGTGTTAGTAGAATGGTTATGTTTATGTTGTATATAACAGTCAAAGGAATAGATGCGGGTCCTTATATTGATAGAGAAATATATAGACCATAATCAAATAATTATAATAATAAATCTTCCTATATTTTTTTTTCGTCTCTTTCTTTATCACCTAATATAAAATTTAAATAAATTAAGCTTCAAATCTTCTAATTATTGAAACTGTGAGTACTTGGACGAAGACCTTAATAGTTCATATTACCAGAATTAAAATTTTGGTTTAGTGTGAGATAATGCAATCCTTAATCATTCTTAATAGTTTTGATAGACTTTTTTTTTTCTTTTTTAAGGTTAAAACAAACCAAATTGTAAATACTATTATTAAAAAAAATCTTATTTTATGGGTATTTGTACAAGATTTAATTAAAATATATTAACTGTGTAAATAATTTTTATTATAATTATTTCAAAAGTTTACTTAAAGTATTATCTATTCGTTGGCCCACAAAGATATTTACGATAATAGTATGTTAACATTGAACTTATTTTTATGAGATGAAATATTAAATATTTGTTTATAATTGATCAGAGAAAATAAAATTTTATATATTAGTTATCAAATTATGTGTTGATGAATATTTAATTGTCTGTTATACCACAATTCACACTAATGTTGAAAGGTAATTATTATAAATTTCACGTTAAATAAAATAAGATGTTTAATATTGTATTTAAACCATAAGATTTTTTTTTTCATTTAATGAGTTAATCTTTTGAGTTAGACTCTTTATATGTATTTAAGTTATAACAATAATAATTTTTAATTAAACTTTAATTATGTGTAATTTTTTCAAGAAATTAAATGAGTAATTAAGTTTGTTTGCTTCTGATTGACATGTCATGGGGGCGTGAGTAGATTCATAATCATATCCTGTCACAAACGCGGACCACACTGCTTTGAATGGGTTGGATATTTCTAGGAAGCAGCAAACACACGAGTCCAGAGACCAAACCATATAATACTGACAACACAAGCAACCTATCTATACTGACACGTGCCTAAATGTCACTCCACCCTCACCCCCTCTTCCCTATATATAAGCCCAAAGCTGCCAACTTCAAACAATACACCAAAAAACCATAAAAAAGAAGTAAACACACACACACACACAAACCATATATCTACATATAATATTGTACAATACACCTTAATTCCCTTCAACAAAGCATCATTCTCACCCTCTCCATTTCCCTTTTTTCCCTCCCTCAACTCTATTCATGGAGAATTGTGATGAGTACAAGCATTACTGGGAAACCAACATGTTCCTCCAAACCCAAGAGTTTGACAGGTAAATGAATCAATTAATTAACCACAAATCATGTACCTAGCTAGTATCAATTAATTCTTAAATATATGTATTAAAATTAACATATGGTATTCTATTATTTGGTCATGGCAGTTGGGGATTGGATGAAGCCTTATCGGGGTACTATGATTCGAGTTCCCCCGATGGCGCGGCTTCATCGGCGGCGTCTAAGAACATTGTTTCCGAGAGGAATAGGAGGAAGAAACTCAACGAAAGGCTTTTTGCGCTTAGATCGGTGGTCCCTAATATTAGCAAGGTAAGCATCACATCTTTGGTGGTTGATTAATTAATTTATTAATTAATTCATAACTATCTAGTACTGTTCATTTGGTGTGCGCGTTTATTTATTATTTTTTTTATAAGAAAAAAATTAAATGGGTTAGAACTTTGAAGAGCAGTGCCGCTGCAGTAATTAGAAGTGATGTAGAGTCATGTGATTTTGTGTGTGCGTATGTCCCTTTCTTTGTTGTCTGTGTTTAGAGCATAGTAAAAAGAGAAAAATAGAAAGAGAAAAGAAAAAGAAGGGTGAGGGATGTTTCCCTATTTGTGTTTGTAACGATGAATGTTGTTACAGATGGATAAGGCTTCAATAATCAAGGATGCTATCGAGTACATCCAGCACTTGCATGAGCAAGAGAAGATTATCCAAGCTGAGATAATGGAGCTTGAATCTGGGATGCCAAAGAAGAGTCCTAGCTATGACTTTGAGCAAGAGCAGTTACCTGTGTTGCTCAGGTCCAAGAAGAAGAAAACAGAGCAGCTGTATGATTCTGCCAGTACAAGAAACTCCCCAATTGAAGTGCTTGAGGTTAGCCCCTTCTCTCTCTCTCTCTCTCTTGTATTATTGACACTAAAAAAATGATGTGGGGTATTGCTATTTTGATACTATAGAAGTGATGTGGGGATATTGTTCATTTGTTATCATTCACTTATAGTTTTCTTTTCTTGCATCTCAAATAATTAAAAATAATTTTTCTTAACGTACGTTTGAAAGTATGAAATAAAGAAGTTATATGTGATAAATTTTTATTAAAAATAATAAAATATTATAACTTTTGATTTTTTTAATTTTTTTAATATAACGTAAAAAATATTGTTAATAAGTGCATTAATATATTTTTATTTTCCAAGTTTAATAATGGGTAGAATACTGGTTATCGAGATGAGAACATTAAGTAACCGAAGAAGATTGTTTATGAAAATGAAATGATTAACTAAGGGGGTTTTGATGTGGTGAGGGAGCAGCTGAGGGTTACATACATGGGTGAGAAGACTGTTGTGGTGAGCTTGACATGTAGCAAGAGGACAGACACAATGGTGAAACTGTGCGAAGTGTTTGAATCTTTGAAGCTGAAGATCATCACTGCTAACATCACTTCGTTTTCAGGGAGGCTTTTGAAGACGGTCTTCCTTGAGGTTAGTCTTCTCCTTTGTGAAGTTGCTTTCCTAATTAGCAGTAAGATACAACAATCACATTGCTTTACTTTATTTTATTCCCATTTTAGTAGCTTTGGTTAATTGATAGGTATGAAATCCGGGGTTCCAATTATAAAATGTTATTCCAGGTAGATTATAAAATTTACAGATAATAATTACAGCTAAAATTTGGGGGCCACATACATGGAAACTACGAGACCACTTTAGCAAAAGTGGAAGTGCAAGTGTGGAACACCCATTACTGAATGTTAGACTTTTAAGAGCAATCATGAGGGCTTTAACCAGAATTTTCGAGTAAAGTCAAGCCAGGAGTTATGATTTTCATGATAAATTAATGAATAGTAGAAATCATACTTTCAATAAATATCAAATGTTGGTTAATATTTTAAGGAATTAATCAAATAATTCAAAGTGATTTTTTTTATAAAATTATTATTATTATTATGATTTTAGCAATAATATTTTATTAATATTTTTCAAATACTGATTAACAAGACCATAAAAGTATATTTGAATGTGTATGTACATATGAGGTTCATGTTTATTTATTATTTGAATGTGTATGTGCAAAATAATTAGACATAGTAGAAAAAAGGATATATAGTTAATTACCTATTATTTAAAGGTACCCACCCTTTCCTGACTGACAAGTTTGCTCATTTGATTTTCGTCACTTCATCTGTCTTTTCTGTCCCTACCAAACACAAATTATCCTGTCTTGAAATCTTGTCAACAGTATGATCTTGAAACTAATCATAAAAAATTAATAGAAATTAGGTGTATCTTTACAATTATTTGTATTGTTTTTTCTCTAACGTAAATTGAAATTTTGTTTTAATAACTTATACTAATTTAATTTAAAGTAGAAAATTATATAAAAATATTTTAATATTTTTCATCTTCTTAAAAAATTATAAAAATGATTTTAAAATTATATATTTTTAGTAAAATTTTTAAAAAATATAATAAGAATCAATACTTAATAATCAAACTTGATAAATAGTGGGTTCAATTACAATATTGTTAAAAAAAAATGGTGGATAGATCGATGGAAACGAGGGAAAAGAAATGGTGGGTGGTCCTCACCGTCCCAAAATATTCCAAAGACCTTATTCTCCAATGATTCATGTTATTGATAGGCCAAATACAACGAACTGAGTTGTGTGTGGCAACGTAATACCCTTTTGGTTGTGTTTGTGCATTGTATTTGGCAAACGTCTCCAATAATCTCCAAAACATCTACGGCGCCATGCCATATTTGGCCAATGATTTAAAAGTTAAAATCCACATTTAGCATGCTCCTTAATTCTCGCAATCAAATTCATTTTGATGGACAAGAGTTATATGTGGCTGCTAAACCTTGTATCATCTAAGGGGACAAAACAAAACTTCAGAAGAATATATTTGTAGGTCGTTGCAATAAAGTAAAACAAAGACCAATTTTTGAAAACGTGTTTCTCATTCTTCTGCTTCTCAAAGAGTGCCTCGTCGGCGTGTCTCTGACCATGTGGCACCGCGCGATTCAGTTTCAATTTCACGCACGTTCTTGTTATTTTCTTCTTCTAATTATTCCTTTTTTTCTTATTTCTTTTGGGTCAATTAATTAATTATTCGTTAACTTCGCTTGCACATTAGGAAACTTCCACTGCAGTGACTCTCTTACTAGCAGCTACACTAGCCAAAGTTGTGTTTTGTCTACCATAAACAAAACTGTCGTTTGACCCAAAATGATAAACCAGTTGTCGTTTAGCTTCCCTCGAATTCCAATCTCAAAACGTAGAAATTAAGAACAGGACAGTTGCGTTTTATGGTCAATACCATCACGCCGATTGAGGAACCTTCTTATTAGCCAAACACATAAACGTGCTTTTAAATTCAATTAAAAGTCAATATTCAAAGGATAAAACGGGGAAAACGATACATATGTATATATTGGTTTTCCTATTTATATGTTATGATAAACTTGTTTCTGTTTATTTTTTTTAAGATTTCAAACACAATTTTGAAGATTCTCTTTCCCTGTCTCTTTTGGATGCTACCCTGTCCAACCGTTATTTCAACCTTTACGGCAAATAATGCTTGACTAAAAAGGGGACTTGTTTAGGATATAATTATTTTTTAAAAAAATATTTTAAATCATTTCTATATTTATATTTATTTATTTATTTATTTTTACTTTTTTCTTACATTCATTTATCATAAAGTGAAAAATATTATTTATCAGAGAAAAGTTGAAATATGTTTGTTCACTCACAAAAATAGTTTTTTAGGCGCATAAGCGCATGCATGTTTCTCGGACAATTGTATGTAATTCTTCTGGTATTTTGTTTTTATGAGAGTGCTATTTTTAATAATTAATAACCAATACTTAGTTATTTTAAACAATTAATAGTAGTTTTTTTTTAATATGTATGTATTCTCTTAATTTTGGAGTGAACGAGATTAGCATATTTAAAATAAAACATCAACCATACGATAAACGATTCTTTATGCTTAAAGATACACTGGGGACAAGAACTAAAAGCTTTATAGAAAGTGTGAGATTACCACATTCGGATTTATGGTGTTAATATATTTAAAAAGAATTATCTTAATTCAGAACTTTTCTCATGTCGAATTTTAAATTTCTCAAGGGCACTGCGTGTCTTATCTTTATATTTATTGTATGAGAGATGTGTCACAATACTATTAATTATGTTTATGATATCGAAGAGGGTTATCAATTGTTTATTAATTTACGTCACCACCGAAAAAAAAGAAGTATTTTATCAATTAATAATTGCTTGCTAAATATTTCGTAGCCTATTAAAATATAACTAAAAATTCCGAAATGTTTATAGCTTACCATAGAGACAAATGGCTATGAATAAAAAAGGTACCGCACTATCTCTCTTTCTAATAAACAATTCAAATATACTATAGTTTGGTCGTAACATTATTCTAAAATTTATCGAGATTGGCGTGGCTGTTTCTAAATTCTGATTCAATAATTATTTTAATTGCTCTGTAGTTCTTCAACTATATTTTCAATAGACGTGTACACAGGTGTCAAAACCTAGTTCTAGAACATAAACTTATTATTATTATTGGTTACGTTTTCAACTGTGTGTGTGAAAACTTTTTAAAGAGCATATATATCCATATTCTACGAATCTCTTATAAATTTTTAAAATACATTAAATTTATAAAATTTTAAAAATCATTTAATAATTCATCAAACAACTTTATTTTACAATATAAATAAATATTAGCTATAAAATTATATACTTATGAATATTTAATTTATTTGAAATTTAACGAATGTAATTACAAAAATACTATTATATAATTTAACAATTGAACTAATAAAATTTAATATTTATAAAAAATTATTAAATATAATAAGCAGTCAAAACTTACAAATTTGAAGCTAATCAAACACGAAAAGTCGAACCTGCATGTGATCATAACTGGGTAGTGGTCACATCAATTAGCAATGTTTTCCACTCCAGCTGCAAAATGTTGTCTAAAATATAATTATAATATTTTATATTTTTTCTATTATATTATTCATAACATTATTTATTTGATTTATTATTTATCTTCTTACGTATATTTTCTGCTGTGTCAAAGGTGGTAAAATTATCATTATCATTAAAAAGAAAATTAAAGGAGGAGTCCTAATCACATTGATTACAATATAGAAAATTGAATCGATTAAGTTGGATACATTCATAGATCTAGAAGGGTGTAGGTGTGTGCATTCCATTTCTGATATTTATCCGATTGATAGATAAAAGTGATTGAGAACAGTATTCACATTCATGATGTATATAGTCTAACAAGATTTGCATATGCAACTAACAACAATTCGAGAGGTACCATACGGAGGAAAATAAAACATTAAATGAGTGTTAACGATGTTAAAGTGTTTATAAATCAAAATTATTATACATAGGAATGTATTGTTAACCCTTGTGTTTTGTGTTGCTTAGTCTTTTTACCTGTGATTCAGGCAAACGAAGAAGAGAAAGATCTTTTGCAGATAAAGATCCAGACAGCGATTGCAGCCCTTAATGACCCTCTAAGTCCAATGAGTATATGATACGATGAAGATAATATATGTGTTGGAGGTTCTTATTTTGGGGTCACATTAGTACGTATATATATATATAAATACAAGGTTCAGGAACGGTGGTTTTTCTGCTCCTTATTCGTCATTACGTGCTATTTGGTTTCGTCACCTTCTTTTTCCTTCACACTCACCACTCTTCAACTTTGTTACATGGGAAAGCTTCCAAGTTTCATCCTTTTTCATCCCCTTGTGTCGTTAATTAGCTTATCAAAACGTTCTTCTTATAATATAATAAAACTGCATTTCACATAATCATGCCTCTATTTTATAGTATAAAGTTTATTTATTCATGCATGTAATATTTTTTAATAACATTATTTCTTTTCTTTCTTCATATTAATTATTTTACTATATACTTCTCTTTTCTCTCTTCTATAATATTATATAAATCTATTGTACTAATATAATTTCTCTCTATATAATACTGTTGAACTTCCATCATGTAATTAAAGGAATTTTACCCACAGGAAAGGATATAAAATTTACTGAAAGAATCTTTTGATTATATAAAGGAAAATTGCACGGGGAAACTGATAACTACAAGTAGTTTACGTGAACATTTTTAGTCGTAAATATGGGTAAGTCAAGCAAACTAGATTCAGATCCTCTGTATATAATGTGACTTAATATTGAGTTAGATTCAGATCCTCTGTAATTAATGTATATAAATTAAGTCTATATAAATTAAGTAGTCGTATCAAAGGTAGGTTAAACTACTCGAGCCTCATTAATTCTATGGTTGAATAGACTCTTAGGTTAGTTTTATGGTCAACTCATCTAACAAATAATCACGAAGACATTAAACATCCGCATAATTAAAAAATAATAATTTAGGTAAGTATTCTTATGTCACCTTTTTCTTAATCTTTATTCTTTGTTATCTTATTATTAAAAATATTTTGAAGTTTAGAAAATTGCTTACCATGAATGTACACAAAGTTTTGACAAAACTAATAAAATTTATTGAAAAAATATTTATAATATTAAAGATAAAAAGTATGATAAATATTTTTTTAATAAAAATATAATACTTTTAAATGCTTAAACAAAGTTTTAAAGAAATAAAATTATCAAAATCGATAAAATCTCTAAAACAAAGCGAAGAAAAAGCGCTTTAGTTGTGTCATAAAGAAGAGGCATAGGAGATGAATAGGTTTTATTTAACTAAGGATCACAATTTTATATATGAAGTGCTCCATTGGAATTCTCGAGCTCAGGAACTTTCACCCGTTAGAAACGGAGGTATAAGTTAGTGTTACTGTGATCACACTCATCCTAGTCAAAATTATTTTTTGGTATAAAAATTGTTGGAGAAAAAGGATGCATGGTGTTTCATTTTAAAATAATAATAAAAAAGGCTTTGAACTCAAAGAATATTTACGGAGCACTAACATTTTTATTTAACTACTGATTAGAAAATGGAAACAAGTTAAAAGAAAACTAAAATCAAGTAAAATCTTTCAATTTCTTTTTTTATAGAATGATATTATAAATTAATACAGCATTATTACCAAAGAAAAGTCCATAACAGGAATCATGATGGGATAATAATTAAATGGAAAGTGGCATCTAGGAAATGGGTATTTTTCATTGATGTACTTCTATTCTTTATTTTTGTAAATCTTTTTAATTATTAAAGAAAAAACTAAACATATTTTATATTTTTAAGGTAATAAATATAAATTTTGTTTAATACTATTTTAGTTGAAAGATATGGTAAACTTTATTTAAAGCTCAACATAAATATAAAAGATTTTTATATTCTTTGTGATTCATCTTTTATTGTGACATTTTTTACTCGAATTTACTAATAATGACAAGAGAATAATAATAAACATTTTAAGCTCAAAATAATTTAAGATAACTCAAAAGCATCATGATAAATTCTTAATCTTAATCATAATTCCAAGTTAAGCAATATTTTTTCTAAATTAACAAAATTGCATTTTGTTGATAACTTTTTTGAATGTATCTTTTTGGATAACTTAAGTAATAAGAGTTAATAATAACGTATATTATTTAACAAAACTTTTCATTTTAAGAATGTAAAAATTATAATTAGAACTATATAATGGTACATCAATAATTAAGATTTAAACTTAGTTAATAATGATATAATTATCTAAAAAAGTGATATATGTGTATTTATAATTAGTTAAGGTTAAGCAAACTTAATTTTGAATGAATTTGATTTGTAAAGTTAATTTGACTTAAAAGTGATGTCATATATCTAAAAGACTTTATATTAAAAGTAAATTAAAATTTAGTGTGTGTGTGTATATATATATAAATCAATATTATAAATATGTTTATTCAAACATGAACTTGAAAGAAAAATTAATTTAATTAAAAGTAATCAAACATTAATTGTTTTTATAAAATTGAGTTACAATAAAATAAATATGATTTTGTAACAAAAAGAAAAAAGAGAGAAGAGGGATGAGAGAAGGACACTACATATTAAGTAAAGAAACTAAAGATAAATTATTCTCAAGATTACTTGATTAGAAAGTTAATGAGTTATTAATTATTAGGTCAAAATCATTATTTTAACGCATTCTCTAAATATCTAAAGCTAAAAGTATTCATGAGTTGAATTGAGTCAAGTTTGAATAAAAAAATTACTTGATCTAATTAAAATTAGGTTTTTAACCTTTTTCTTTTATGTGTAACCTAAATTAATCTAATCCGATCATAAATGAGTTGGTCTGAATCGAGTAATTGGGTCATTGCATAATTTTTTTTATAATACATAAAATTTAACAATTATTAAATTAAATTAACACAGTCTATCAATATTTATATACAAAATATTGATTTATGTTTAAATAATAATTTTCTTATAAAAATTATATTTAAAAATATAAATACAAATATTAAATTTTTTTACATATAATTGAGTTGTGTTGAGTTCATCAAGTTACATTAAAAATAAATTTGATACTTAACTGGTAAACAATCGAGTCTATACTTTTAAGATCCAACCAAGTCTGATTATTTTGCTTGATTGATTAATTTTTTTCTTGTATTGGGTTGGTTGAATTTACATGACCCATGAATATTCTAACTAAGGCATCTAATTAATCTCACTTAAATTATCTTAAGTTACCACTAAATTTAGGGTTTATATTTTTTTATGATAGTAAATTTAGTATTAACATTATTAATTAAATTAAATTATTATCAAGTTATTTGGATCATTTCATGCTGAATATTAAATATAGGCCAATTTTTTTCTTCTTTTCTATGGCACTACTTACAAAGTCTAAAGGTGATTGTTTTAGTCTTTAAATTTAAATTAAATAACTATTTCGACATAAAAAAATTCAATAAATATCCTTTACTCATTTTCCAAGTTAAAGAACTGTGCAAACATCCTATCTTAGAATCTCAACCTATGTTAAGTTTGGTCTCAATTTATGGTCAAAAGATACTACTTTTTAAAAACACCTGAGCTCAAAATATTTGATCCACCCAAAATTTGTTGTTCCTTGGTAAAAAACTAGTAAAAAACAAGGTTCAATAGTTTCAATTCCAAGCCCTACTAAAAGTATAAAGTTCCACTATTGTGTTAATCTTGTTGTATATAAATAAATTATGATTAAATAAATTTTCATTCAAAAACTCTATAGAAAAAAAGTAAAAATAGGCTGGGAGAGATTTTTGAATTTCCCCTTGCTCCAAATTTTTTAAGCAAATAAGTTATTATTATTATTATTATTATTTTTATAAAAACCTTTCACTTTCCTTTCATTTCTCTTCAATCAAATAATGTATAAAGTTATTTGAAAATTACATACATTATCATGATTCCATTTTATCTTTCTTTTAATTCAATTTTATTTGAAAAAATAAATATTATTTTAATATTAAATGTTAAAATCATTTCTAAAAATTTAACTCATTTAAAGAGAATTAATTATAATGAAAAAAACTATAATAATAAATTATAATATTAATAACTAAACTACTAAAAATTTACAAACTTAAATGATAGTAGAAGAAAGAAAACTAAAATCTAAAAAAACCTTACTCTTAAAAAAACTTTTAATTTACTAATAAATAATTATTTCAAGTTAAATAATATTTTAGCAAATAAAAAGAAAAGAAAAATTACGTTATAGAGAAATTAGTTAAATTATTTCTTGTAACGTAAGAATATCATCTAAAAACAAAGAAGTAAATTCAAAAATTTTAAAATTTGAACCAATTCTCAAGGCTATATTAGAAGGTCATTTGTTATAATATTGACAAATTTATGAATATGCTTTAAGCTAACTACTCAAGCTTTCGACAATAAGCTATTCATGTTTGATATAAGCTCTTTATGTGTATTAAGGCTTGCAAGCAAATTTGAGTTGAACAACTAAACTACATCGACTGAGTTAGATTTATAAGTGTTCTTTTTGTACCCTCTACTTCAAATTAGGTGTAAGTTATCATAAATAATATTTAACTTAGGTAGAAGTATGCTTCTTATACTATAGTGGTATGAAAAATTCAATAACCAATACTCTAAACTTGAATATAATACATCACTACTCCAATCATTGTAGATGAGGAGTTCACATTATCGTCAACATTGAGTATAAATTTTTCGGATTGATAACTTTCAAATTTCTAATCTTTTGTGCTATTTAGAATAACTCATTATAAAAAAATAATTTCTATAACCCTAGTTTTACATTGTCTTATAACATAATCAATGTTCCATTTGATTGAGTCCATGTATGGGTTGTTTTTCCAACACCAAATCCACGATAGTGTTGCACCACACATGCTACTCATATCAATGCAAGTACGCAAGTTACCTTTAGGTGCATATCTCAACTAATAAAGTTTGACATATGACAAAGGTTTAAATGTAACCAAACATCACTAGAAAAAGGACAATCTTGTATGGCATGAAAGAATGATTTATCAATATTATTGCAATGAGAACAATCAGGAGCCTTTGTAATGTTCTTGTTAAAACTATGATGGTTAGTAGGTAGTAAGTTCTTCATTAATAATAGCAAAAGAATAATTCTAATTTCTCTTAAAAAAAAATTTTCCAACACCAAGGCCACATGTGATTACTATCTTAATTTTTTTCCTTTTAAGCCACTAGCTTCTATTAACTAATTTAGGTTCCTTTCTCAACGTGATCCTCAATACTTGAGGATGAGGTTTAAGAACTCGTCTTAGTGGTTGTTAGGTTGATTTTAATTCTAATGATTGCTCTACCTTACCTCCTATATTTGAGGAGTTTAGGCTTTGGTTTTGATGCAACTGGCCACTCACCATGTGGTGTCAATATCTCATCATTAGTTAATTTTGAGAAATTTGCTTGATCATTAGGATTTGAGGGTGATATAATGCTTTTTGATTTCAAACCCTCTTTTACAATACCTTCTAATGTCAAGGGCACCATAAGGTTTGAATAAACTATCATATTTGGACATTACTGAATATCAAAGTCAAACCGATAATCTCTTAGCTAAATGTTTCCAACAATTTGCTTGGATCAATTAATTTCAATGCACTTTTGCAAACTTTTCTCTAGTGCCATAATAACACTTTTTTAACAGAATTATAACCCTAAATTTGGGAAGCAAATCTAAACTCAGGTCTTATCAATCTTCTCTTTAAAAGAAATGAATTCTAGAACCCATAATCCTAAAGTAAGATAGTGATTGTTATCACATATAAGATTCTAGAAACAACTTTCTCTTTATATTCTACTGCAAAAAGCTTTATAACAAAATAATTATGACCCATGTCAAGCATGTTAAAGCCACTCAAAAATGACTATAAATTATAAAAGTTCTCGCTTACATGAATCCTATCATCTTTTCAAATAACCTAACAATCAACACTTCCTTCCATGTTCTACAAAGATTTGCATAAACTCCATCAATGAAACACTTTGACAAAATCTTATTACCACTCTCATGCTCAACTTTTAAAAAGGATTTTCTCTATCATATTCACCTTCCATTCAGCTTGTGTCTTTTCTACCTACAAGCATGTCTCTAAACAAATCTTTGATTTCTCCACTTTTGTTTGTTAATTTTGACCGGTGAAAAAAAGAACATACCTACCAAAGTACTCTATTTTTTTTAATTTGATTTTAACTATTGATCTCAAATTCATGTATTAAAAATGACTACGTTAAAATTCAATAGAGGAAGTTAGTCTTCCTGCCGTGACCCTATACGAAAGAGAGTGTGTGTGTGTGAGAGAGAGAGCGCTTTAATCATCACAGCAAGTCAGCAAGGTTAAAATTTACGAGAATAACACCTCGCACAATCTAGCTTTGGGCGCAGCCACGTGTTGTTTTAATCGAATCAAATAAGTCGATTTGGTTAAATTTCAAAAGCATGGCTCAATTAAACCATTAACAAAAAATGTTATAATGTTAAATCTTACATCCTTTTAATAAATCTTAATTATTAAAAAAATATACAACACTCTAGTTCCAACAGTGTTAAATACTTTCACATTTTCATTCAATACTACCCTTATATAAATTAGTGCATTATTCATCTAGAAAAAAAAAATCCAGATATCAAACTTGCAAGCAAAGCCAAAGAAAACCTGATTTTAAGATTTGGATATCAACTAGCTCCTAATATAAAGACCTAGCAATACATCAGTAAGACTATGCTCTACCAATCCTTGAGAAGCTCGCTAGCAACATCCTTGTAGCTAACTTTCTTTTTCTTTGTAATAGTAGGCTCTGCTTCTGCATTGGATATTTCCGGTAGCTTCTCTTCAACACTACGATTCATAGGTTGCTCAACATTTTGGGTGGCAAGGCTAGGAATCATGTCAAACAACATGGCCTGCACGGGATCAACCTCATTGTTTTGGTCATTGTGCCTATCACTCATTTCATTTTCGGGAACCAACATTCTTTCATGTTCGCTGTCCTTCAACGTCAAGTCCTCTTGCTTCTCTACCTTATTTTGTTGAGAACTTTCCACTGTTTCAGCAACTCGGACATTTTCACGTTCCTCAGTTTTCTGTGGTTCTGAATGTTTCTTGTAAAAGTCAATATTCCCTTCTGTAGTGTCAATCTCCTGCTTAATTAGTGTTTCGTCATGAGAATCACTTTCATCTGATTCATACCTACATATTTTAGCACGCTTTTTCACAATTTGTGGTCGTCCTCTTCGAGTTTGGTTTCCAACTCTTCTTACTTTTTTGATACCACTGCCAGCAGGTCTTCCTCTTTTTCTTTGGTCTCCCTTCCCTTGGGACAACAAAGTCATGCTGTCTTCATTAGCAGCTTCTGCACTCTGTTTACTTCCCTTGCCAGCGAAAGCTATATTTTGGTCTTGTACATTATGTCCACCCAAATGAGCCTCTAACGCGAAGTCATGTTCACTAAAACAGATAGCAAAAACCGATCAAATGTCAAGGAAAATATAGATTGAACAAAGTGTACAGTCCTTGTATGGACTCCGACATTTGACCATAGCTAATACTATCAATGTTGCATTTGTTTCCTGGTGTAACATTTCAAACACCGGGGGGGCTGTCATAATTATTTTAGCAGAGGTATACTAGAACGCTGAAAGAAACATGTTTGAAATAAACAGAGATTCGTCAAATAGCAAATTCTATTTGTTCTTTTCAATCCATTAAGCCAGCTGTGTCAGATAAGGAAATGATTTCTCTGTATATGCCAGTTCTTTAGTCTTAACAATATGATGTGGAACATTGGTTTAAATTTGATTTCGGCGTGAGCTCTTTTATTCATTATCACTTTTTCGCCTTTCATTTTATATCAAGACGAAGACAATAGCATCTAAAGGAATTTGCAGCATTCGGGTTTACCCATTTCCGCAGCTGTCATTGCAAATTGTATCTTCCCCCTTTCAGAAAATAAAACAATTTATGGTATGGTTCAGTATGCATGAAAATTGTCATCGGATTCTTTTTACCCCAATATGAAGATAAGTTGTGCTAGTATAAGAGGGAAACAGGGAAAATCAAAACAAGCAGTCAGATATTCTCCAAAACAGGAAGAGTATAAAAGAAGGGAAAAGGAAAAATCAAGAACACAGCAAAGTTTTCAATCTCTTTGCAAAACACACCAGATTCAAGCTATAAACACAATCCTATTTCAAAGCAAATCTAAAGGACAAGTGATGCCCTTGAAACTGGAATCAGATTGGCTCAGTTCACAGGTTAAGACAAATAGCAAAGGAATAATTTTGGTTTGGAGAGAGAAATACCAATTTGATATTCATACCTCAATAAATTACATTTCTAACTACTATTTCTTTCATAAGTTAAAAATGATTCAAAATTTCAAAATAATGAAGCTAAATAGTCAAAAGACTTATTTGCAATTTCAACCTACTTATTTTATTAACGCTCGAGTCAGTCACAGTTAATTCTAGAGTCAACTGGTCTACATTATCTTCTCCTCGTAAGCTTTTATCTCATATAGCTGGCGATCTTTCTATTTCATTTCCTAATATATGAGAGTCAATTCAAGCATCCCCCATTCAGTAATTTGTATTAAATCTCTCTAAGCTTATAAAAGTAAATAAATGCTTATTGAATTAGCATAACATGAATTTAGTTCCCAGTGTTTCTAATTATTCAATCACCAAAGGACCATCTACCGTCAAAGACATTCAAAACAAAGTGAAGATTTTTATGCAGTAAATTGGCACAAATGCCCCATGAAGTCAGCATAAGATACTTAGGCCATGGAAAGTTCATGAGAGAGACTAAGCAACAAACTTACACCTACTTGGCCTGAATTGTTGGTGTTTGTGTGTACTTGTGTCATTAGGCAATTCTTAAGTAGTCATAGATCTGAATTATTGTTGTTGTCTATTTTCTTATGTCTTTATGAAGTTATTCAGGCAGTTGTAGAAGAATGGTGTGACAGTTAGTGTGAGATTCTTTTATGTGTGTGGAGTTCAGGGTGGTTATGCGGTAGTTTTACTATTTGATGAGTGCTGAAGGAAGAAACTCTTTGTTAGGGCGAAAACCTATGTTGTTTATGTTATGCGCTGTAATTCTGGCCTAAAAAACAGATTGTTTCTAGTAATAAATACAAAATTCACTGTGTACTCGAGTTAACAGTATAATACCATAATTGCAGGTTACATCACTTGTGAGGAACATAATATATCAAATTATTAAAGCAATTGCATTCCCAACAGGTTTCAACCTTGTCAATACTGCTCATGCATAAACTTACCAATCTTCAGTAGTTGACTCTTCTATTCCACAGGGTTTCAAGCTGTAAGAGTCTTCTGGTAATCTTTGGCTACTGTCCATACAATCTTCTAGCCACTGGGACTTAACTATATGCAACCTCCTGCTTCGGAGAATTTTTCTTTCTACTGAACTGAAACTGCATAGTTGAAATAGCACCCACCTCTCCCAACCCAAAGGTAAGAGAAGGGGGGAGGGGGGTAGAAGAGTATGTGAAAACATAAATAAGAAAATAAATAATTAAATAAATAACATACAAACAAACTATTGTTGTTCACCAAGTGGTTTCAATCCGAGCCGGGAAATGGAGCTTCTACTCACCAATCACCACTCTTTTTATTAAGAGAAGAAATTTATTAAGATGAAGGGAACGGAAATTGTTCATAACTCAATACAATATTTAGAAAACCTACACCTTGAAAACCATCAAGATAAGCCATAACACCATTGGAAACAGAATGTCAAATTTATGCCAGTATTAATTTTTGGCCTTTTTCATCTTTGGTAACATGTACTTGTGAAAGGCCCAAATGAAGAACATTTTGGGTACAATGGTGTTATCCTCATTTCACAATTTTTGCCAAGTAAACCTCCATTCACACAATAAATGGACATTTTGGGTACACTGGTGTTATAATTAGAACAAAAGGACCATATTATATGTCTTACAATAAAAATTGACAAGGTTAAACAATAGCAATTCATAAATGATGACAATGCATACTTGACAAAAGGACCATATTATATGTCTTACAATAAAAATTGATAAGGCTAAACAATAGCAATTCATAAATGTTGACAATGCATACTTGACAAGGTGCCAGTAGACAGATCACTTACCAACTCTGTATTTCTTCAAAATCAGTATAACATTCTGGTGTATGCAAGGCCACTAAATGAGAAGCATCAGAAAGATTTGAGGTAACTTTTCCACCACCCATGAGGACTTCAAGCTTGAATCTCCTCAAAGCAAGTTGCAATAGAAAATGCCAATCTCCCCTACTGTATGAAAATATTGAATAATTAGAGAGATAAGGAGCAAACTTGGTGAAAATAATGATCATAATCAAAATCCTAAACCCTGATTGAAGAGCTTAAGTTAAAAAAATAGATTAGACTTAACATTACTATATCTTACGGTGATGGTATTGCAGTGTGGAAATAAATGGAGCATCCACAAAAGAAAGACCACTTATCCTTTGGGGAGTATTTTTTCCTGTAATGATCGACAGTGCTGGGATCTTCTGACCTATGAATACTGCTTAAGAGCTGCAAAAGATAATATAAATGGAATTCAAATCAATTTAATAAGGTAAGACCAAAGTTGACTCTGTTAATATTACGAAAGAAAAAACAACATCAATCACGAGTTACTAGTTACAATGTAAACAACCCATCTTACAACAAAGGTCCACAATATACAAAAGGAAAGGAAACTATCACTCCTACAAAAGGAAAAAGTGAAAAAAGAAAAAGAAAGGAGTGCAAAATTCAAAATAGAAAGATGCATTTAGGAACAAATTGAAAACCACACACCCATTTTGACATTAATATGGTGGTCCTTTTTCTTCACATTTCAATATGCCATTACTTCCTTGTTTCCCCAAATTTTGACAATATAGAAACTAGCTAATAGCAAAGGTATTACCTGTTTCATGTCTCCAAGATCAAGATCCAAGAAGTAAGAGTCTGAGAACTCATCAATTTCTTCCTGTAACTTCTTCTTTGTCAGTTCAGATAGGAAGAGGAAGTACCTTCAAAGAAAACATTGAAAGCAATATAAAATCAGAAGAGCATTTACTGGATGTAAATATGTTTATATTTGATCATAAACTCACTTTGGCTCTAAGGGGACAAGCTTCTTTTGTGTATAGCAATCTAATACCCAAGTATAATGAATGATATCACCATGATGCTTGGCTGCCTCAAATTTAAAACCTACATTATAAACAACTATCTTTTAATAGAAATTCAGACAATAAAACTATCCTTTTAATACACGTGCATGTGCACACACTTGCACATATGCATAAATGCAAGCGTGCATGCACACACGGAGGGAGAGAGAGAGAGAAAAAAAACCCTTGCTGTCTGCTGCAACACAATGGGTGACTGAGTTATTCAAATTCATCGAGAAAGTTCCCCCATTCTCAGCAATTATTTTGTGCAAGGACTCCAGAGAATGAGATGGAGGCACATTAACAAAGTCTATGCATGTCAAGGGAAACTATATTGCACCTGAGTATTTTCAAATAAATCAAGATGATTGAATAGATAAAATGAATTGTTTCTCTAATGCTGTTACAATGTCAATATCTTTAGAAAAGCACACAAAATTTTCATAATGGAAAGAATTGCATTCTTTTTATTTTTATGGCAACAAAGGGTCTTTTTACTATGAGGAACACAAGTACAATGGAGCCTGAAGGTCATCAACAAAGGGCCTTATTTAATGGAAAGATGATTGTCATTACTTCTGGTGCATACGCAATTGCTTTCTTTTGACATGCATTTCAATGAATGTGAAAATATGAATACATGGAAGCACATGCAACTCCAAAAAAAAAATGGAGCAAAAGTGAGAGGAAATTTGGGAAGATGTAGCCAATGTGGGTGCATATCATTTAATTGTGTAGAATAAACTAGGCTAGTAGTACAATGTCATACAGGATAGTGCAAAGGACTAGAAAGCCTTCAAGCATGCTGCACAAGTGCCTACTAAACAACTTTTAACATGAGAAAATAATTATAAAGGGATATTTTTAAAACAAAATATAGGTAGGAAATTTTTTAGCAGTCAATTGGCTGAACAGATGATTGGTAGCTAGCAAGATTCTCCAGGATACAGAACATCATATTTGAAAATATCAAGGAACCCCCCTTAACGCTGGAAACATCAGTTTGAATTAAATGAGAAGGAACAATGGACATGTTTTTCTTTCCTCCCCTTATGGAGGTTTTCATTTGTCTTGGTTTACTGTCCTGTTTGCTGCCATATTCTGTATCCCTCTGTGTGGTACCATTGCTAGAATGTACTAGTTCTACAAATGCTGTAAAGGAGGAAAAAGAAAGGAATCAATCTTATAGCAACATCATCAATGAAGATACAAAAACCTATTTTGCATACCACTTACATTGAACATCAAGGCATTCATACCAAGCCTTGTCATATCTGACCCTATCAATCCGAGGAAATCTCAGGCTATAAGGTGCAGCAAATACCTGCAAATCAAATCATTCAGATTAAAGCTGTGCAGTTCAGAAGACAAGAAAGATTATGCAGACTGGAATCCTTTCACTTTCAGATAGACACACTGCATTTGCAAGCACATACCTCAGATTCTATAGTTCGGATATCACTGGTTATAGACAGAATAATTGATCTGCATGAAAAGAAGGGTTAATATTGATCAACATTGAAAAATAGAAGTAACAAGTACTTGAAGAGTTCAGACATTAAGGCAGAAATACTTACTTGTCAGGGCTATCAATCCACACATCAGGTCTTTCTTTTGAATGATTAGTAACTTGATAAAAACATGGTGGCCTCTTCTTAAGATATTCACACTTTCTGGGAGAGACAAGAGGCAGAGAATGCGAAGATATTAGAGAAATTATAGAATAATATTAAAGCTTATTAACTTCAATACCAGAAAAGCAAGCAACTAAAACACATACGCAATAGTAAAAAAAGAATAAAATATTACCTCCCAAAAGATTGACCTGAATATATAACTTACCTAAAGTAAGGTTTCAATTTGGTTACTACAGCATCAAGCTCATCATCAGATAGTCCAGTACCAACTCTGCAAAAGGAGATAAATCTGCAATACAAAGAACATGATTAATGAAAATATGTATAGATAGTTACTCATAAATTAAAACCAGCGAGTCTTAAGTATCAACTTCCTACCTTGTCCCGAAAGGGGTAGATTAAAGTTTTAATATATCCATACCATAACTAATTTAGAAAAACCCAAGTACATAATTTACAGCATGTTTACAAGCTAGAAAAGATTTCCATTTTTGGTGCACAAATTTAAATTAATTATAACTTGAAACTGTTCAAAAGCTAGAGGGAACAGTTTTCATTGATGGTTTAAATAATAAAAGGGACGTGTCTTGCAGGTTCTGTAACTGGAGAAGAGTGTCTTCAGAATTCAGATGGAGCATTGGAGACCTCTTGTCTTGAGTGTTAATCGGTTCAAATGAGTTTTAGAGGAGAAATGCTAATCGGTTGAGTAACAATCGTAGGGGAAATCAGAGTTCATTGAGGTAGGAAAGAGAGTGTTGTAAGGAAATCAGAGTTCATTGAAGATAACATGATTGGTGATATAAATTTTGCAATCTGGGGGCACTTGTAACCATTGGGATTCAACAATTAGCCCAGGAAAATGCATTCTTTGGAGTGAAATGAGAACTTGCGTTGATTATAGGGTCTAAGGAAAGGGTAACATGCACATCCAAAAGTTTTGGAGTGAGAGAGAGTCTGAATTTGAAGAGCTTGATGAATGTATGAGACTGATTAATGAGGTAGACAGCTGTGAGGAAAGCATGATCCCAAAACTTATGAGGAAGTGTTGCATTAATAGAAGTGTAAGTCCAGTCTCCACAATATACCGATACTTCCTTTCAATAGTTGCATTTTAAGGGTGCATGTGTGGACAAATAACTCTGAATGATCCGAAGATCTTGCAACAATTTGGAGAGACCCTTGAATTTGCCTCCCCACTCCCCAGTCAGTTTGGAAAACTAGACCTTCACTATATTTTTAAATTGTTGAAGCACAATTGAGTGTATCAGATTAATTTTTCAAAATATAAATCCAAGTGTACTGTGTGTTGGGAATCATGCACATGAACTATGACAGCAGAACACTGAACGCAGAACACTGAACATTCTCAAATGCTCTCTGATGCTCATATGAGACTCACATTTCAAAGCATTCAATCATACCAGGAAGGGTTTAGAGTTAACTTATTAGGACAAACATGGCTGTCTCAGCCGCAATCACATCTCTATATATATTCACACAAACAATTTCATAAAAAAATCTTCATAGCTACCATGCTAGTAGGCAATGGAGAAGTACAGTCACATCAATCAGGATTTTGCATCCAATGCCACTATTATAATAAGAGAAACCCTAATAACATGAATAAGCATTTGTGTTCATTTCATACAAATTTAACCTAATTATAATTCTAATCTAAATAGAATTTGAATTTTCTAGCGACTCTAGAGATTTTTTTTAATATTTATTTATAATATTAAATATAATATCTTTATATTTAATACCATAAATAATAAACGATATCTACAACAATTAATCATTATCTAAATACTAAGAATATCATTAAATCAATATAACTTATTTATGTGATCATATATATTGGTCCATCTTTTCATATATTTAATTGCATGCAAGAAATGAAATGTATCACTTTTTTAAGTCTAATTTTATTTTCTTGATACTTGAATATATTTTTTCAAATAAAGATCAGATCTTTATGTTACTGAGCATAGTTATACATTGTATAGTCTAATTTTATCAAGAAGCCTATAGATATTACTCTTCTTATATAAAAAAAACAAATCTTATCCAACTTTATGAATACTTGTTACAAATAGCATTTGATAGAATTAAAATATAGAGCTCCTTACACACGAATCTTAATAACTTCATGTTAAAGGACTGCATATACCATTATTACATTAAAAACATTTATAATGTTCATGCAACAATTCATGCAATATTCTCATAATAGATCAACTTAATACATCAATATCTCAATATTTACCTGTGAAAAGATTCATTATCTCATATCCATACTTTGTGAGATTCAATCATCAGTTCACTCAAACATTAGTTTCAATGTATTATATTAACTTATTAACACTTGATTGAAAATGTTTTAATAATATTAATACAATCTTATCATTAAGTTGTTTATTTAATATCAAACAAATTATATTCACTATTATAAGACATTGTTATATTTTTCAAAAAGATATAAACTTGACATGCCTCAACTTGTTGAATAAATAATCATGATTTAGATGATATATTTTGAATATAGAAGTTCGTAGTATGTACACTCTAACACCAAGTACAAGCATCCATAAATGTGATAAAATAGGAGTAACTATTGGAAGATAAAATAGGAACATGGCTCAAAATACCACTAAAAACTGACTCCGAACTTGATCATATTCAATAGTAGTGGATGAAGGCAAACAATGTGCTTTGCCTAAACATATGTAGTAAGTAATCAAGATGCCTTTTATAGAAAAAAGTGAGTAGATACCTAGATTAGTGATTGAGATTGTGAGCAAAAGGTAATTTGGTCCCCAAGATTTTAAAATGAGCTTGTTAATTCTCGAATTTGTCAAACATCAAGTACTTTGGTTCAATTAATAATTTCTATCACAATGATATTAATTTTTGCTGTTAAGTGACACCTAAAATATCAAAATGACATCGTTTCACATAATTTCAATGACTAATCTGACTAATTTACATCACTGTGATTGTGTTCTTTCTTTCTTCCACTACCCCTACATCCATTGTTCTTGCTACCATCACCTAAAACTCTGCTAAAATTGTGTGAAACAGTATTGTTTTGGCATCTCAAATATCATTTAACGGCAAAAATTAATACCACTATGACAAATACTGTTAGTTAAACTAAGGTGCCTAACATTTGATAAAGTTAATAATTAATGAGTTCATTTTAAAATCTCAAGAACTAATTTGAATGTTTACTAAAAATAGACAATAGTGAAGAAAAGACTTAAGTGCTCCAAGATAAGGATGACCTAGTTTTAATATAACATTTTATTGTAAAAAATTTTAACTATAATTTTTTAAAGAAATTATGTTAATGTATCTGTGCTCTTAATTTCTTAAAAAATGTATCTCGTACTCATATTTGGTACAAGTATTGTACTTGTGCAACCTAGTTTATAATTATTAGTGGAGTTGATTGGCAGAATAATTATAATTATTAGTAGAGTATTTGGTCATTCAAACCAGCAGATCCTGCATGATTGTACAACTATAATTATGTAATTATATTATTATTTCTTTAATTAGGATAACCCAACTGTAGAAGAGCATTTATAGCCATGATTGTGTAGCTGTAATTATGTTATTATCTCTTTAATTAGGATAGTCTTGGCTGTAGGACAGCATTTATTGCAATTTAGCTTTTTTTAGGGATAAATATCATACTGTATTACACTATTTATATGAGAGTTCTCCTTCTCCAGCAAGGAAATACACAATTTGATCACCGTAGACAACAAGGAACTACAAAACTCAAATTAAAGAGGGCCCAAAACCAAAAACTGACAAATTTATATAGACCAAAATCATATTAAAGCCCTGACACATTTATACCGCTTAGGGTGAGTATTTGGGGATGAACGCTCTGCCAAGCCCACCAAGAATTGAGCTACCTGAAATGAAAAAAGTGTCCCTCCAAGTTCATTTGAAGAACAAAAGGATAATTTGTTAAAAGGTCAACTGCAATGCAAAAATGACCAAACCTCTCCTCCACGTCGTCCAGAACCATAGTAGCCGCCTATAAATAGTCAAAAAGAGGAAAGTCAACATAACCATACTAAACAAACTGATTCATGGTGTATAAAAGTTTAACACAAATCATATACCTATGATAAGTACATCCAGATCAGAGCCAGCTTGAATGTATTCTGGCTTCAATTTTAGCCACTTTCCACTACGATCACTAGGTTCCCATTTGGAGCTGAGGTCTTTTACAACAATGCCCTCATCTCTAAATAAAGGAAGAAAAAAATAAGTGCCCACAATGTCTTATTTTTCCCACTTGCAATAATATATTACATATTAGATTAAAGAAAAATAATATAGATTCTGCACACAAAAATTATCCAAATTGCATAATGACACTGTATGTATAATTCTTCAGCACAATTTGTTACTTGAAGAATAGATCAAGTATGAAATAAGTATAGAGACATGAAGGCAATGCGATGCATATTTGTGGAAGACCAACTCTCTCAAAAGCTATTAGGCGGAGGCTCTTGAATAAATTTTATCTCTCTAACACACCCTTCTCATGCAAGAATTCTTGAACTAGAAAAATGGAGAAATTGAAAATCAACTAAATTAGAAGAATGTGACAAGGACAACTTCTGATTACTAGGTCAAGGAAGCACTGATATCAAATCAAATACCAACTCTACCAAAAGCTGAAGCTATATAGTGGAGGATCACAAACAGTTTTAATATTCCTAGACTCTAATACATCTAAATATTCACATATATGCAAATATAGAAAAAGAAACAAAAGAAAACAAATACTTGCATGCAATTAGAACACACAAGTGCTTGTATGCAGACATTTGATGAGGTGTGCCTCTAATAAATATGATCTCCCTAATTATCTTCAAAAAAGAACTGAGATAGTCGTAGAACGTGATTTCTAGTCTACTCATGTGGTTTGCTTCCCGCTGATGGAGATTTATTGGGTGTTTTAGGTTCCCTTCGTGACGGCTTAATTGTAGTTAGATAACATTTTTAAACCACTGACATTAAGTGAAGTGTGTATAATAAGTGTATAAATCAAACCTTATCAATTGAAGCAAGTGATGTGAGACTTTCCAACACCCCCCACAAGTGGCTATTTAACCAAACAATATGACTGAAACTATGAAACACTTGAGACAGAAAAAATTAGGGTAAAAACTTAGTTCATTGCTTGTCATTCAGAGGTTCTTATAATATAAATTTGTACAAAACTAGATCCCTTAATTATAGGAATTGACTAGGTAATTACATTATTTACATAATCAATCAGATTTCTATATAAAAGAAAAGAAGGTAAATATAGAAATACAAATATTCTAAACACTCCTCTTCAAGCTGGTGCATATATATATGCATCAAGCTTGTTATAAATATATGTTATTCTTGGACCTCGAAGTGTCTTGGTAAGTATATCAGCTAATTGATTATTAGGGTTCACAAACGACGTAACAATCTCACCAGAAAGAACCTTCTGATGAATGAAATGACAGTAAATCTCTATATGCTTGGTCCATTCATGAAAGACAGGATTAGAGGAAATATGTAAGGTTGCCTGGTTATCACAAATAAGTCTCATAGGCCCTACCTCACAAAACTTTAACTCAGCAATAAGTTATTTTAGCCATACAAGTTCACATGAGGTATTGGCTATTGCTCGATATTCAGCTTCAGCACTTGATCTTAGCAACAACATTCTTCTTTTTACTCTTCCAAGCAATTAGGTTGCCTCCAATCAATACACAATATCCTGGAGTTGATCATCTATCACTTGGGCAGCCAGTCCAATCCGCATCTTAGCATGCAACAATATCAGTATGATTTATGTTTTCATAGACTAATCTTTTTCTAGGAAAACCTTTGATGTATCTCAGGATTCGAATCACCGCATCCTAATGACTATCACAAAGAGAGTTAAGAAATTGACTTACAACATTGACTGGAAAAGATATGTCTGGCCAATTCATAGTAAGATAATTCAGCTTCCCAACTAGTCTTCCATACTGATTTGGATCTGAATACCACTTTCCCTTATCTGGCATAAGTTTGACATTTGGATCCATAAAGGTATCAACTAGCTTACAATCCAACATTCTTGTTTCTTTCAAAATATCAAGAGTATATTTTCTTTGAGATATGGCGACACCAATTTTTGATTGAGCTACTTCAATCTCAAGGAAATATCGCAATCAACCCAAGTCCTTAGTTTGAAAATATTGAAACAAATGCTGCTTGAGTCGGGTGATACCATTATAATCATTGCCTGTGATAACAATGTTATCTAGATAGACAACAAGATAAATGCACTAGTTAGTAGAAGAATGTTTATAAAACACAGAATGGTCTGCCTCACTACGAGTCATCCCAAATTGTTGGAGAACTATACTAAATTTGCCAAACCATGCTCGAGAACTTTGTTTAAGGCCATATAGAGCCTACCGTAACTTGCAAACAAATCCTTAGAACTCCCTCTGAGTAACAAAACTAGGAGGTTGCTTCATATAAATCTCTTCTGCTAAATCACTATGGAGAAATGCATTTTTGATATTGAGTTGGTAGAGGGGCAGCCATGGATAAGAAGAGGCAAACTGAAGTCATTTTTGCAAGTGTCACCATAATCAAGGCCGAAAGTCTATGTGTAGCCTTTAACGACTAATCGGGCTTTAAGTAGATTAATTTGTCCATCTGGACCCACCTTAATGGCAAACACCTAACGACAACCAACTACAAATTTTCCAGGAAAAGATGGAACAAGTATCCAAGTCTGGTTGGATTCTAAGGCCTGCATCTCGTCAATCATAGCCTATTGCCACCTTGGATATAAAAGTACTTCCTTGACTGTTTTAGGAATAGTAACAGAGGAAATAGCAAACACGTTCAAGTCCTAGAATGAGATCATGGACAAAACAAGTAGAACCAAAAACACGTAAGGAAACTTTAAACAGAAAGTCTTTAGAGAATAAAAGTGAATGAGTTACTTTGTTATTTAAAGCAGAGGATGACATCCTATTTATTAAAAAAGTTACTGTAAGGACATTGTCACTCCAAAATTTTAAAGGTACATTAGCATGTAACAAAAGAGTTCGAGCAGTTTTAATAATATGACAATGTTTTCTTTCTGCAATACCATAATGTTGAGGGGTGTGTGGACAAGTGGATTGAAGCAACATGCCATGAGAAGTCATAAAGTGATTAAAAGGTGAAGAAAAATATTATTTGGCATTGTCACTACACAAGATTCGAATAGAGCGACCAAATTGTGTTTGAATTTCATTACAAAAATTTTGAAAAATTGTAGATAATTCTAAACACTCTTTCATTAAAAAATCCAAGTACATCTTGAGTAATTATCAATAAAAATAAGAAAGTACCTATGTCCTTAAGATAGAATTAACACGACTCGGACTCCACACATCTGAATGGACAAGATCAAATGGAGATTTTGTTTGACCATGGACAGCACTTGGAAAGGAGGCTCGAATGTGTTTACCTAATTGATATGACTCACACTCCAAAGACTGTAAATGAGAGAGGTGAGGAACCATGTGCTTAAATTTATTTAGACCTGGATGACCTAGGCGACAATGCAAGAGAAGGGGGGAATCTGCAAAAGTACAAACAATTGAGGTAGGAGGCTGGAAATAATGAAGACCACTCGATTCAAATCCTACTCCAATCGTTTGTCCTGTACTCCGGTCCTATATAGAGAGAGATTCAGCAGTAAATGTTATGAAACAATTATGAGTGCGAGTAAATTGACTGACTGAGACTAAATTAAAGGGGCAATTAGGTACAAGAACCGAATTCAAGGATAAATCATGAAGAGGGGTAGTTTGTCCAATGTCAATAGCATTAGCTTTTGAGCCGTCAACAAGGGTGATGTGGTAAGCTGTTTTAAGTTGTAACAGTTTTGAAAAAGAGAAGGATTACCAATTATGTGGTCAGAAGCACCAAAATCTAATATCCAAGGTCCAATAGACGATGAGTGAGAAAGGAAAATTGTGAAGTTACTAGATTGAGCAATGGCAGAGGAAGATTGTTGTTCTACTATCTTTAGTTGGAGGTACTCCTTGTACTCCATATCTGACAAAATATTCTAGTTTTCTCCTCCAAAGTTAATTTGTTTTTCCACAGCAGAAGATTGAGAATACGTCACATTGGCTGATTTCTTGGGAAACCCAATCAAGGAATAACACTTATCTTGAGTGTGGCCCATACGTTTACAATAGGAGCATTGTGGACGATTTTCAAAACTGCGACCTCCTCTTCCACCACCTTGACCACGACGTCGACCTCCATGGTTGATCACATTTGAGAAGAATGCAGAAGACTCCAAACCTGGTTGGGAACTATTTCCTATCATAGTTTCAAGAGAGGGAACATGCAATAGGTGATCAATGAGATTCTTTGCTGTAGGTATACTGGAATTTGTCAAATTTGGTTCCGAACAGATTCAAAATCTTTGTGAAGGCCATGAAGGATGAACACCATGCATGTATTATCAATCTTGTCTAAGACTTTTTGAAGGTCATCACCTATCAAAACCAATTTTACTTCATCAATGGTGGACTGTGTTCTGTTCAAATATGATGGAAGATTGTGATCTGTCATTTGAAGTGCAGCTAAATTATGTACAACGTCGTAGAGACGCTAAACATCATTTGAATAGACACTACTAGCTTTCTTCCATAGATCATCTTATAAATGCAAAAATGGACTAAAAACTTCGGATCAATGGACTACCATAGAAGTGAAACTAACTGATAATCAGCCTCCTTCCACTGATCTCGTCCAGTGAAATTAATGTCACTTGCCATCTTAGTCAAATGGTCAAAGACACCTTGACCCAAAAACCATATTTCCACTGCAGCTTGTCAATCCATATAATTTTTCCCATTAAGTTTCTCTAAAGTTATGGATGGATTTCCAGAGAAGACAAAGGATACAGGATTTTTGTTTAAGGGTCCAGTGCTGTCAGGGAGCAATTGACTTAGGAGTTGACTCTGTTAGGTCAGAAGCCATGACTAAGCTTGGTGAGAGACGGAGGAGACTAAACACAACTCACCAACCGGGAAAAGGACATCCAGAAGAGACAGAGGGTATGTCGACGAGATGAACAGGTCCAGCAGCGAGACAAATGGAGTCGCGTAGGACTGTGTGTGGCTTTCACACGCCAACGGCCTGGTTTTCTGGTAAGCCTGCGTGGCGGCGTGTGGGACACCGGGAGACGACCCAGCCGATTGGAGGCTTCTAGGGCTAGTGTCGAAGTCACGGGCCAAACGGTGGCCGGACGTCCGGACAACTAGGGTTGGCGATACTGTAGTTTGTTTTATCAGGCCCACAGAATGTGAGCTCCGATACCAACTTGAGACAGAAAAATAATTAAGGTAAAAACTTAGTTCCTTGCTTGTCATTCAGAGGTTCTTATAATATAACTATGTACAAAACTAGATCCCTGGATTATAAGGATTGACTAGGTAATTACAGCAGAATCCTAATTACATTATTTACATAATTAATCAGATTTTTATATAAAATGAAAGAAGGTAAATATGGAAATACAAATATTCTCAACAGAAACAACTGGCATGAGACATTCACTTTGATACTATGTCATGAACCAACTATCCCAAAAGTTTAAGCTGCCAAGTGAAAACACATGAATAGCATCATATTGTATATCTAACATGCCACCCCTCACATGAGTCCTTGTGCTAGAAGCAAGGATAATTTACAAGCTCACTTACTTCGTGCTAAAATTAATTTTTTTTATTAGAAGGGTAGGGTTGACATGGACATGGTAACAAAACCACTATGATCCAATGGTCTAGAGTTCATTCATTGGTAACCCCATTCTTCAAATAAAAAAAAGTTCAATTTTAATTAAGTTATCCTGTACGTTATCCACTCTTCAAGCCAAAACATCTTAGATATATAATATAAGAACATTCATGTACCTTCACCTAATAGCATAAACTTTTTGTGTAATTGATTCATGATAGGCTCCTTATACTAAAGTAGTGCATCCATTTAGCTTGGCATATAAAAATAGTTGTTATGGATTTAAAAACTTTCTAAACCCTCTTGGATCAATCTTGAACAAGTCAGTTAAAAAGAAAAATACAGATTGTTGCTTTAAATATAGATATAACTTGGGTGACAAAATGAATCAGGCTTTTCACTAACCTATTTTCAATTGTTTCTTTGAAAAATCTCTCAACTTCATCCACATTATGAGCAATAAATGACCAACAAGGTTCACCTGTATAGCAGCATGGACGAGAGGTTATCCAATCAATTAACATATGGTTCAAAAGTCACAAACATTATATGATCATATGCCAATTCATTGAATCAATACATATAGTATCAAGGATATGCATGTTGCTAGTAGAAATGTAGATGCACAATCAAGATTAAAAACTGCACATCCATAACGACAAGAATATAATGATGATTTGGAATGATATTGCAATTATATAGCAAGACACACGAGATGGTAAGAGAAACAAAAATCATTACCATTCCCTGAACTTAATTAATTCATGCAATAGTCATGAAGACACTTACTACCCTTTTGGCGGACAAGATAATAAAATAGGATAAGATACTTTTTGTACTTTATCTTATTTCTGGCATTTGTTTAATTAATAGAATATAATAAGTCTATCTTATGAGCTTATTCGATCCATTTCTCCAGTATAAATGTCATCTAGTGAGGGATAAAAGCTAGAAATAGATAGGATAGAATAGCATAATGCTGTGCTATCTAATGAAATAGTCTGATTAAACATAGGATAAGAAAAGCATTGTTCCTACCCAACTATCATTTCTTATCCTCCCACGTCCACCAAATGAGCCTCTAAACACATAAAAAATGCAACAAATTCTTTCCTCTTTATTCCTATTCCCTAGATACGAAGTCCCACAAATTTTGAGATTTGAATATATTACATGAATTTTACTAGTTATCTTCCCTTTCTTTCTTTTTATTGGATAAAAGGAAAATATTTACTAAGATGAACAGATGATAATAGCGCTGGAGGATAACAAGGTAGTCAAAATCAATATTCTTCTTAAGATCAAGGAGGGGAACGAAGATTGTAAATCATGGGATATCACACACACACACACACACATATGGTCACATAACAAAGCTTCCTGCAGTAATAGAACAAAGCAGGTTGTAGATCACAGCTCAGAGACAAGAAGAGGATTTTGGGCATTGTCACTTGATGGGGATGAGTGGGTGAGCAGTTAGTAGGATAACCAAAGGCAGTAGGCAGCAGAGACTAGTGCTTCTTGCGTGTTTAGGGTTCTGATTTGGTCCTATTTGATTTGGCTCTGATTTGTGTGTTTAACAAATAGTCACCAAATTGGGTCATGGGTTTTAGGGTTAAATTGAAAATTTCAGGCATGGCAGGATCAAACATTTCCACCGAGTTTACAATCTCAAACGACGATCCTGCACAATCCCACAAAATGCAATTTTGGTGTGGTGCAACAGGAAGGCTTCATTTTGATTGCTATAGCTAAATAATGAAAGCCATTGCACAAGATTTACTACATGTGCTCACCTAGTTTCATGTCTCCAAACCCCATGCACATTCTCTTTCTCCCCATCTTTCCTCTAGTTACAATAAGAAAACAATATCACAATTGCCTAAACATGTCTTCAAATATAAATTTCATTTATATGGTCCACTAAAAAAAGGTCACTGAACAATCCTCAATTATGAGAGTTGTATTGAAGTAATCCATTAGGAATAAGTATCAAATGCGACTTAGCCCTCATATTCCTAGATCAGAAAGATGAACCACACCAACTAGACAACAACAACAACAATGATGATGATGATACCAAAACAACAAGAATACTTAACAAGTTGGTAAACAAACAACATCCAATTTAGGAATCAGACACCTAACATGCAAGGAGAAAAAGTTTTTCCATAAAGTAAGCACAAGACAAGACCAATTGCTCCTGAGAATATCTTACCAGAAGAACAACGACTATTGATACCACCACTAGGCACCAATATTTCCAAGCGACCCTTCATTGGCCTTACAACTTTACATAGAATTGCATGCCGTTCCTTCAAAGTTTGATGAATCACACTAGTATCTCCAAAATAAAGGATATCAAATGCAACATCTAGCCACTCTCAAGTGAAGGCATAACATAAATAAATGTTTCTTGCATTTGAAAATCTATACAACATACAGATTTAGATATTCAGTCTTCCACTGAACCCAAAAATCATATCAGATTCTCTGATAGCTGGAATTAATAGTTGAACTGTTCAAATACAAGGATACAGCATAACTGCATCAAGAAAGGACCTAGTAAAGGTTAAAATTGAACTAAATAGCTTCTCGTACAAAACAAAAAACAAATACAAAATAGAGAACCTGTCTATCACTATCAAGTCCATCCCTTGCTGCCTTGGCTGCCAAGAACAGAGAACATTAAACAGTAGTGCTACTTAAAATTGAAGCTTTACAATGACAAAACCAAATTAAAGTTCATGCCTATTTCCTGATTTGAGCCAAACTCAGCAAAACGATTCAAAGACTTGTCCCACACCAACATTTCACCATCAAGGATGCACCTAAAAATATTCACAAGGACCCAGAAAAAAATAATAGATGAGTCATTTAAGAAACATACACACATCATCTGCTATACATACAATAATGTCAGAGACATGCACCCTCCAAATTATTGATGCATACAGTCTGCCCATCAACAAGAATAAAAGAATGGGATAGAAATTATTCAAAAAACACAAAACTGCCATACATGAAACACAATAAATGTTCACCTATCAACAATAACATTTTGTATTATGATTTCAGACATCGCATGTGCATATTCAGAGTGATCAAGAAAGTTCCTGCAATAGTGGATGAAAATGTAAATAACAGAAGATCTATCTAGGAAAAAAATATGTAAGAACTAACTATTGCATAACACTAACATTTTCAGAAATACCAAAACAAATGGAAAACCCACAAAAAAAAAAAAAAGGACAACCATTATGTTGTGTTACATTATGTTGCTTCTCAATGTATAAGTTGCCATATGAATATAAAACACAGAGAATTCTTATGGTTTCAATTTCTGAACTTGAAAGTTTCAAGGTCAGAAATAAAACACATAATGGGAAGGTGGAGATGAAAGCAAGAATCCTCCTGGGGTAAAAGGACCACAGTCTGAGGTTAAAAATATACACACACATTTGGATATAAAACACACATATGCACTTGCCTTGAGAAGAAATGTATCTCAGTCCCATTTTTATGAATTTGAATACGGTCACCATCAAATTTGCACTCAACAACCACTTCCTTCCCATGAAGCTATATTAAAGAGGAAACATACAAAAAGGAAAAGTGAGTAATAAATACCAAATTATTGAATTCACCATGCATGATATCATATATTTATCCCACAAATAGTTCTAAATACAATTGTTACAGTCCTCAACTCCTTTTGTGCTGCAAATCACCTTAGACAAAAGTGTGCACAATCATTGGCCACAGCCTTAGCTGGTTTAAGTGATGAGTGGTCACTGATGTTGAAATTATAGGGTTTAGATAGGGAAAAAAAGAAAAGAAAGAAACTTTTGATGATATTCTTCTTAGATGTGATAATATGGTATATAATGATGTGATACACCAATGAAATCACTAACCTCTATTTATACTAGGAATCATATTAAGCTTAGACTCCTAATGGTAATCAAATAAGCGAATATTAGAAAACTAGGTCTAAGCTACTCCCAAAAGCTTGTTCATGGAAGGAAAGTTATCGAAGCCTTATAAAGAGTATTTTGGTCCTATCCCTATCAAATATGGAACATCTTAACACACCTCCCTCACTCTGAGGATAGGACAAGACTGTGATGTTTGTAGGACTGAACACCTATTAGTGATCTAACATTCAAATTGGATAAACTTCGATACTATTTAGAAAATTAAGTCTAACTCACTTCTAAAAGTTAGCTTATAAGAAGGTTGTCCAAACCTTAGAAAGAGTATTTTGGGTATATTCTTATCCAATATAGGACTTTTAACAAGGAACAAATGACTCATTCAAGATTAGAAAAAAGCCCTAAGAAGATCACTAAAAATAATGTAACACATACAAAATTAAACCTAAATAATCATTAATGATAAATTATCCTAATATCTTATGCATTGTTCTTCCTCATATATATTGTAAATATTTTAACAATTGATTTCTAGCTTACATTGTCAAGAAAGATAGTAGCCATTCATTCCAGATTTACTGTTCAAGATTCGAATTTGTCATAAGGGAGATTTACATATAGGCTTGGATGAGTGGGATTGGAACTTTAAAAGTTGACAATTTATTTTACCTAATATTGCACAGCTGATAAAAAAAAGTTCATGAAAAACTTATCAGTTATCACAATTGACACCCCAAGAAATAATTCTAAGATTGTTTCCCACATATGTTGAATCTAGAGGTCATCAGCCATCACAGTGGTCCAAAGTAGTGGCAGGCTGCAGCCTTTTGCACAAAGTAATGAAAAGTAAGAGGATACAAGATCAGCAATGGGTCAAATGAAATTTGAAGACAGTGGAAAGGAAGATGATTTGCAGCATAGAAGGATTGGATAGAAATAAGCTCTAACCGTAGTGATATTTGTGACTTTTTTAATCATTTGTGTCTTGGCATTTATTACTAACTTAATATTACTGTTTCAGCTCAAAAGTAATTAACATCTACCATCAAAATATCTAATAACTTAAGCCATTGAAGAAAAATGAAGAAAACAAAACAGAAAGAAATTTTATTAAAAAAAATGCTGAATACAGATGCAATAACAGTGGACCACGGATGCTGCCTTAGAACCTAGTGGTCAAGTAGCATGCAACTTCAGGGTTCATGCATGGGAAGGCCCCACTAGTGGTTTCAAATCCTGGATGAAGCAAATTGGTCTTCATCACCGCGTGATGTAGCCACAAAAGATGATGGGAATGACAAATGATTTGGATGAGGGGATAAGTGACTGATTAGCAAACCAAACCTTCTTCCATGCTTCAGCTGCATTTGCAACTCTCTTAGCTAATTGGGGACGCACAGCTTTTCCAACTTCAATATCCTACAGAAGGAAAAAAAGAATATGTTCGATAACTCATTAACTTATAATAAGTATTTAGTTAGTTAGTGGCAATTAGGAAAGGGCATCACTTGTATAAATAGAACTAAAGAGAGGAAAATAGGGCAGATTGTGTCAATTGGAGAAAGGATTGTACTCATTGATTAGGGAGAGTCCAGGTTCTCTCAAACAACCTGGGAAATTCACCCAATCAATAATAAAACTTCCTATTCTTTTTCTCTTTCACTGATTTAGTTCCTATCAGGATTGTTCATACATGGCATGCTAAGAAGCAATATGCAAGTGGGAACGTCCATATATATATATATATATATAACAACAAAAGATATACAACAATAACAACAAGCTTTATCTCACTAAGTGAAGTTGGCAATATGAATCACAAGATGTCATTAATTTCAATCAAAAATCAAATTTTCAGAAATATTATTAATAAAAAAATTTCTTTTAATAACTTTCTCTAAACTTCTTGTAGGTCTTTCTCTACTCCTTTTTATCAGACTTAAAAGTCATGATATCTATCTACTTTCTTAATTGATACCTTAAGGGCTCTTATTTGCACATGCCCAAACCATGCAAGACAGTTGTCAATCTTTTTTTTACTATAGGTGTTACTTCAACATTTTTACATATACAATCATTTCTTATCTTATATAACCATTCATTTACTTTTAACATTTTCATTTTTGTTATTTCCATGTTATTCTTTTCAGACTTAACATTCATTACCACATAAGATAGTTGACCATATTGTTGTATAATAAACCTCCCTTTTAGATTGATAAGTACTTTACAATTATAATTACAAATAACTTTTAATACATTTTTCCATTTTAATCATCAACTTGTATTCCATTATTAACATCTTCATTAATTTATCTATCATTATGTAAAATTGACTCCAAGTATTTAAATTTGGAAACATGTAGTATAACATCATCTCCAATTTTAAACTTTCAATGCATAACTCATCTTGATTTTTGTTAAAATTGCAATGCATATTATTTGTCTTACTTCTACTTAAGAAAAAACTCTTAAATTCTGAAGTTTCTTCCACAACTCAAGTTTAAAGATTTTACAAGAGATATGAATTAATATAAACTAATACCAATTAATTCATGTAATATCAATACTCCTTCTCAAGCTGGAGCATATAAGTCATATATCAAGTTTGTTAGACATGCATTTTCCCATTGGGTTCTAGAAAGACTTAGTGAAAATATCTGCTAGTTAATTATTAAAGTTTACACAACGTAGGGATTTCCTTGAAGAGGATATTTTCTCGAACAAATTGAAAATAACCTCTATATGTTTAGTTCACTAATGAAAGATGGGATTGGAGGTTTCGCAGAGCCTATTAAGTATTGCAGTAGATTTACTATTTTAGGAGAAATTTATCCTTTTTTTTTTCCCTTTCAAGAGATTAATTTCTTTATTTCCTTTATTAGCGCATATTTTTTTGCCATAATTCAGTTCTATTATAGGTAAGCAATTATTAGCATGTGTAAATAATGCAAATTGCTTTTACAATTGTAATCTTAACAAAAAATTAATATGAGGATTATGTACTGAAAATTGAAATTGGAGATGACATTATTTCATAAAACTTCAAATTCAAGTACTTAAGATTGATTCTAGAAAAGGACAAAAAAAAGATTAATAAAGATGTTACTAATAGAATAAAATCTCGGGGATTAAAGTAGAGAAAAATATTAGAAGTTACATGCAACAGTAAAATACCTACCAAACAGAAAGAAAAAAAATTTATTGTACTATTATATGACTAGCTATCCTATACGGTGATAAATGTTGGGTCTCAAAAGAATAATATAAGAAAAAAACAAAAGTAGCATACATGAGAATGTTAAGATTGATAAATAGTCACACAGAAAAAAAAATGAATAAAAAATAATTGTATAAAAGTAAATATTAAAGTAGTATCTAAAATGGCAAAGACAACAAAAAGTCGTTTTAATCCAGTAAAAGGTAGAATGAGACCCAGAAGAACTTTAAAAAAAAAAAGATAGGGTGATAAAAATATTCTTAAAAATTTGGTTTTCAACCAAATTCAATGGCAAGAAGTCATCAATGCAGCCAACCTTATCATATAGGATAAGGCTTGGTTGTTATTATTTTTTTTACAATTGTAATTCAAAAATCTACATTCAAAAACCTTTATTTCATTCAATAAGCCTATTTGCAAAACTGAAAATTCTAGTAGCAGTTGTCTCAACCAAAAAAGCTCTCACATATTACAAGTCATGGCTTTATTTTCTACTTCTGCGCTTGATCTAGCTTTATGCTAGATTCTCCCAATAAGAACACAGCACCCATAACGCTAGTCTTCAGCTCTATTTGGGCTCATTTAGAGCCCAAGTTAGAAGAATAAAAAAGATAACAATTGCCACCATAACAGGCTATATAGAGTTCCAAAACTATTTAAATAAATCACAACTAACCTGCCGCTTATGACGTTGATTGCGATCCCTTAGCTTTTCACAGACTAATTTTAAGTCACAGGTAACATTAAACAAGTCTTCCGCATCAGGATGGAACTCATGAAAAATGCTTTTTTCACTAATTCCCAGCTTTAGATCTGCAGCAAAATTTAGTTGCAGGCTCAAATCTCATTTAAGGTATTAAATCAATTTACAGTAAATGAAAAAACACCTTTCAAGATTATCATGATAATCCACTTCATTTCCTGTGCATTTGTCTTTTGGATAAGAGTAGAAAGGACCAAAGTTTTCTCAGCCCTGTAACCATGGTCATGTCATCATACTTTACAGTAAATAAAAACTATTAAGAATGGTGAAGCCAGATGTATACAACCACTAGAGTATTTTAACATCACCAATTCACCATAAAAACTTTTAGCATAATAGCAACATATTTGACAGCAATGTGAAGATATGCAATATTCCGGTTCAATATCAGCAAAGTATTTTCATGTTTTCTACACTAACAATAGAAGCCTTACAAAACAGGGCAGCTACTAAGGCACTGACAGGAAAACCATGATGCACCATCAAAGTGTAAAGTGTAAACAATATTATTCAATACCATCTGCAAGTTAAGAACCTAAATATTTTAGTAGATAACAGAACCTGGTATAAATATATATACTCCCTTGGCATCAACAAATAACATTGATCTCCCAATTCTATTCAAATTCCAGAGTCTAAAGAGATTAAAGGCACAGTAACCAATGCCCTAATTCATGATTGATCATTTAGTTTGTGCCTTTTTTCTACTTTTCACCCCTGGCAGCTTGGAGAATGAAGAATAAGGAGGTTTTTATGTTATCCTTCATTTTTATTATTTCATTATTGCTATCCTCATTTTTGGATGGCAGTGACAGCCCAAGCATAAGGCTGTAAAGCCATAGCATGAGCCCCCTAAAAAGATTAATAATTACTAAACTTCTTTTCTTGCTGAATGAAATCAATTACAATAATCTAATAAATAATTTTGCATCTTAAGAGGCTAGAAAAATTAGCTTCATATATAATTACAAAAATTTTAATAGATTACTTATTTTAATTACTTTATAAAACAACTCATCTTAGAATACACTTCAGGCCCGGTATACATTGAGCCTGAGCTGCTGGATGGACAGGGAGCAAGAACTTCATCTTGAGACAAAATTTGCAGCAAACCATCATAAGAAAGTGGATTAGGTATTATCATATTAAGAGCTCAATTCTGGTTCACTTGGGAAGTGATTGCAAAGTTTCCTTTAGAAATTGGCTCTTCATAGGAGAGATAATGTAGCAGGATAAAAACCTAGACAGCTATGAGCCTTTGGATACAACTAGTTTGTAGTCCTTCCTTTGGGTCAAATGGACATGCAAAAACAAATTACAAGTGATTTGAATTGAAACCAGTTTTCCCAGTCAATAAATTTTCAAATTTGACAATGAGCTTAAGAATCATCCCATTGCTGGCTATTAGATATCCAAGCATGTTCTAGAAATTCCTCTGGTTGCTTGAAGTCAGACTACTTAACAAATTATCAACCTAAACCTCCAAGCTCATTCATAAAAATACAAAGAATGGTTGAAAGAGATTCTCTAGCAACAACAATTTTCTTCTCATGTCTATTAAAACTTTTCAAATCATCTTCATTTTTTATTTTATTTTTCTTTATCAATATTTTTCACAAATTTTCTCCCGAAACAAAACTATTTCGTTCCCTTTAATTAAACTTGATATGATGCCACATGACGTCGTGTAGTAAACATGATAGAGACAATAACTAAGTGCATGTTTTAAAAAACCTATCAACCTCAAACCAACGCAAAAGCTACAACCAGTAAGGTTAAAGTAAATGTGGCTCCATAGCCATTCAAAAGAGAAGAACTGTACACAACAAAACACAGCACACCTGTTTTCACTGGAAGACAACCGATCAAGCAACTCATTCAACTCCTTTATCGTTAATCCACCGGAAGCCATCCCTTGCCTACGCTGCAGCACCTGTTACAAAGACAACGCTTCATTTCTCAATTCTTACCACAACAGAGAACCCTAAGAAAGAGGAAACGACACCGTTTACGAACCTCGGTGGCGACAAGGGCGAAATTGCCGGCACTGGCGCCGGAGGATGCACCGCCTTTGCGCCAATTGATAAGGCGAATGGCATCGGGGGAGTCACGTGACATGCCGAGAGCGTCGATGAGGGAGGTGGCGAGCACGGACTCCTTGAGACCGTAGGAGCCACGCTCGCGATCGAGGTTAGGGAGAAGGAGGCGAATGGCGGCGAAGTAGTTGTGATCGGTGCAGAATGAGTCGAGGAACTTGCGAAACTTGGCTCGTTTCTTCGCCGGCGATTTGGTTCTCTGCGTCCACGTGAATAGGCTGCACAAGATGCTGAACTTGGTTTGTTCGGTCATTTTTGCAGTGAAGTGAGTTTGCGTTTCAATTTGGAGAAGAAAGCGCCGAGGGGGTGTGATTATTTATACGTGTGTGTTGCTTCAGTTGTGACTTGTGGAAGTGCAACGAGACCGCAAGACTTGTTTGGACCGTCACCTCCTGTTTTTATTTTCTTTATTATTCTACAAGTTATTTTTTAATATTCATCTATAAATTGTCAATAAATAGAAAAAAAAACTGTATGTCCGAAATGGTTTTGTTAATAATTTTCCCAAGAGTAGTTGTTAAAAAGTATTAAATATTTTTTATTAAATATTTCAAATTATTTAAAAGTGTATGTGTTAATGTGTTCGATATTTATAAATGTTTGAAAAATTGTTTTTGCACTATGAATTAGGCATCCGCTTGGTTTTACTTTTTTCATAGTAGACATTTTTTTTCCACATCACTGGGAATAGCTTATGGATATAAGACCTGAGTATGTCTTACATTTGACACAAATCCAAACATAATTAAATTTTAAAAACAACAGGAAAGAAAGGCAAAATTTATATTTAAAATTAAAGATATAAATTAACATATTAATATAAATATATGTATTAATAATGTATTTATTATTATAAATGATATATAAAGAAAGAAAATAATAAAATCAAAAGTAAAAAAAGAGAATGACTCACATTATTTTTATAAGTTATAATAAATTTTAATTAATAATTTAAAGTATTTTAAAAAGAATGTGTTACTAATATTTTTTACAGACAATTTATTTAATAGATGGCTTAGCACATTTTATCTTATCTTAAAATATTTTATTTATTACTTCAATTTTAGGATTTTTAACAAATGATTTATATATATTTTACAAAAATATAAAGGGTTAACGTATAAATATACAAAAACTGAGCAGTATATATATATATATATATATATATATATATATATATATATATATATATATATATAAAAGAACTTTAGATAACATGTTAAGAAAAAAAAAAAAAAAAAAGCGAGTGTCCATCGGCCTAACCTAGGCGGAACATGGTAGAACTAGGCCAAATTTCAGTATATAAATTAACTAAAAATGTGTTAGAAAAGAATTAAATGACTATGTTCTTGACACTTCTCTTTTGCAAATACATCCACGGTCTAGAAGCTTCATGTGTTAAGTAAAGTGAAGCGCGGAACTGAGCTTAACATATCATCCCAATGCTAATTGAAACATATGAGAAGCGTAAGTTTTACTCAGATGAAGACAAGAATTGCCAAGTGTGTTTACGACCTTAAAACATGTTAGTCCTTAAAGTACTGGATTTGGATCCCCTCATGTTCGATTTCGAACATCTCATGTTCGCATGTTTTTTAACGTTCGCTTGGAGGATATTAAAAAACATGCGAACATGAGATGACCGTTAAAAAACATGCGAACATGACCGTCATGTTCGAAATCGAACATGAGAAGATCCCTAAAGTACTTTTGGAGGATATTATTGCACCCAGATGCGTCTACAAGTAGTACGCTTTAGGGACCTAAATATAAATAATGATAATGCCAAGAAAGTATCGATAATTAGGTATTGCCTACCTACTCAAAATGTGCACTTCAACAAAATTAAACATCATTAAAACGGCTAATTAATTAATATTTCATTACATTTTCTATAAAAATTCTCAACTATTGGCCACTCAAAAATTAACCACGATACAGGATGATATCAGATACATAAAAGCATGCTTTTCTAAGGCTTCATAATACAGTGAAGCATTAATGCTCCCCAATCAGGCCCAATTAGAAAGAACAAGTCCAAATAAGTACCCTTGAATTGAGACCAATTCAAAGCCTGAAAGTACTGTAGTCTCCTAAACCAGAAGCTCCATAACCTGCGTACGGTTGGGAGGACAAGGAAGATGAAAAGCGTGATGAAGTGCCCAACTGAGAGTATGAAGACCGCAGACCTGCATCTAACCTGCCATAACTGCTAGTAACAGGTTCTTTGTGATTGCTTATAACTTCCTGCAACGCAGAGAAGGAATTTCTGTGAGCAAAAGCATACTTTTTTCTTCATCTACACTTCAACTCTTCTCTGTTTTTCTTTTATAGCATATTTTTTATTTTTTTATTCATATTTTTCTCCTATTCTTTTTTTGGTTTCTTTTATTTATTTAGTTTTATTCCCCTCTCTCTTTATTTTTTCCTTCTGTTCCTCTACTCTCTTTTTTTTTTTTTTTCTGTTTCTGTCCTCTATTTTCTTTTTCTGTTCTCTACTCTGTTTTTTTTAATCCTCCTCTCCTCTAAAGGATAGATATGTCCCTGCATTATATTGGGAAAGAGGAGGAGGATAATATTTTAAACTTATTTTGGTGTCTTGCATTGGCTTCTTTTATTTGTCGCTTTTACCTTTCTTCTTAGTGTTATAATGGAACTCTATACTGCTTGTGTTATGAGACTAGCGAATTTTATTTCATAGAATATATTTCTAATTTTATTATTTATTATATTCAGCTGACTTATTTTGGCATTTTATACATACATTCATTATATACGTTTGAATTCATCTGTCATGCTTCTGCTATTTGCCTACGACACCATATGGCAGATTTTTGGATTTCTGCCAATGGCGACACCATAACACTGCTTGAAATCATCTTTCATTTCCTACTACCCTATAAACTGAATTGAATTATTGTCTTTCAATCCTCATTTCACTAGCAAGCAACATTTTAAGTGTCTTTTGCCAAGACGAGGATGAGGAAATCATGTAATAGTGTTCGTACCTAAAGCATTCTACCAAGCGAAGCATCAATAGCTACAAAATGAGCAAATAGGATAGAAATATGCAAAGAAAAGATCTCCTATGCATTATTACTAACTCCACCCTATCCAAGCATACTCGTGCCTGTGCAAGTTTGATAATCAAAAAGGGGTAACAGGAACAATAAAATATAACTTTCTTTTCTAGAAGAAAAGGCCCTTTGAAGTCTCCTACCTGAATCAGTTGTTGTGCCGTTTGAACCTGAGATGAAGTGCCTTTTATTTCCACAATGATTTCATCAGGCACCCTACTCTCCTGCACAGTCAATATGGCTCCACTGGTGCGGCGAATGTAATCAATATTAGTACCTTGAATACCAATGATGTCCTCAGCATAGGATAATGGTATTTGCATTGTTTGTATTACCTGATAAATGGAAATGATGGTGGAGATGAGGGTACCATGGATATGAACAGAAGAGATAAATAAACAAAACATATAGACTGATGTACGAGCAAACATTTTTAAATCCTTTTAGTTCGCTGCATAAGAAGTTGACATATATTATATAAGCTATGGCAAATTTTAAATAAACAGATAACAAGGCCTAGAGCCAGATCATCATGTGACTAATGGGCACAAGTGTATGGGTGGAAAAGCCACAAATTGATGATTCAGAATCCAAAACCTCAGTAAAATGTATTGTTCACTATTTTTCCCCTCCCCGGAAAAAAGGGCCTACATAAAAATCAGTAGAATATTATAATTGTCAAAACCAACCATTCAAAAGTTAGTCATTAGGTGAATTGACATTAGATGAAGTGAAGACTCATGAATAGTTTATGTTTAACACATCTCCTCATGCAAGAACCCTTTCGGCCAACATATTTGAGTATTTAAAAGAATAGGCACAGAAGATCAAATGAAACTAGTAGTCAAACTTGGTAAAATTACACATTCAATAATTTTTTATCAAAAGTGAATTCTGTCAATGATTCATGAGATACTACTGTGATGATCATGTAAAATTTTACACAAATTAGACATTCATAGCTATATATCCAAGAGTAGCTATTTACTTATATTTTTAATAACATCAGATGTTAAAATAAGAACAAGTGATTAAGTATTAATTAATTCTTAAATTGTGTGAAAATTTGTAGTTACTCTACTTTATGAGAAGTAGATAACTTAAAATTCAACAGTTAGATTGATAAAATTCATTCTAAAAAAAAACAGATGAAAGGTTTCATTTTACTATAGCGTCATTTGATCTTGTCTCATATATGTATGTACGTATATGCATATTCTTTTGCAACAATGATTAAAATTAGACAAAATATAGGCAAACAATGATATCAATCTCATTCCCCAGAAAACATCACGTAAGACAATCAACAAAAACTATGTGGGTGGCTAAAATAACTAACCGTAGTAACAATAGGAGCACCAACACGGCCAAGAGCTGAAGAAGAGACACTAGAAAGTGAAGAATCTTGCCCATAGAGAGACACAGTGGATGAAGGGAATAACGAGTCCAATTGACTTTCCCGGTCAGTTAAGACAGAATCCCTTTTTGTTGGAAGAGGAATATCAGCAAAAATGCTAGTTTGTGAATTAGTATGCAACAATGACTTGTCAGACCAGGTCTCTGCTTGACGATCTTGCAAGATTGGTGCATTGTACTTGAACAACACACAGAAATAACAAATAATAGTGTAAATATACAGTAAAACCTGTGAAATAATATAAGCTGCCCAATCTAAATGCATATCTGAAATAGCAACTCCTTGGAAACAGCCATCAGCAGAACATCAAAAGAGAGGCCATACATACAACACTATACGGTAAAGTTCAGTTGAGGGGCAGAGTGACACCCTAAAGTATATGTGTTTTGCTAATTCAAAATGAGGAAAATTACGAACTTACACTTTTCTCAAACAGGGGAAGAACGCTGTGATCAACCAAAAATTTCCTTAGATGGCTAACTACTGCTTCCAGTGCTTTAAGGACCTTCAAGGCTTCTCCCTGCATTTCCACAATCCTCTCATCCGTGGAAGCATAAAATTGCACCTCATCTTCATAAAATTGATTTGGTATTAAAATAATAAATTATAGATCAAATCATTGCATGTGAACTGAAGTTCCATGCTATGATGAAAGAAAGGAAAAGATGCATTCAGAACATACATTAGAATCATTGCATCCAAATTTAACAAGAATGGATTTCAAGAGATGACTAGCTTTTACCAGGTATCTACATGAGATATTCTTAAAAATGTCTTATTTTAATCAGGGAACTGTAATATTATATTCAAAAGTAAACAGGATAAGGCTACAAGGAGATTCCTAGCAGCAAGGAGAAGCTCGCTTATATGCAGATTATGATGCAAAATTAATAAGAAAGTTTTGTCAGCATAATCAAATTTACCCACCAACTATGTTTCTTCATTAGGTTTTTGACCAAGTTTATTGGAGTCATGTAATCTATATAGTTGACTGCACTTAGTAGAATAAGGCTTGGTTATTGTTGTTGTTGTTGTTGTATGTTTATTCATTATACTCATGAATGCACATGTTGATGCATACAAAGAAATTAATGTACAAGGTTGATGCCTAATTATAAGACAACAACATTATATAGACATTTCACCAGCAAGTAGGAGAGTCATATTCCCATATAAGACTAAAGTATTTCCTATCATATGACACAAGTATATTTTAATTTATTAGTTACTAGAAATAGACATTTGTTTCTTTCCAGAAAAGTACACTGTTAGAATAAATTTAAGATATACTCTATCTTAAAGAATATTTGTCTTGATGTGTTTGCTTAATTAATTAGGTTATTAATCTTATCATTAATAAGATTGGGCTGGGGCTTGTACTCATAGTACTAGAACTTCAGCTAAATATTAGAATAAATAGGAGTATTAGGTTATAGTATTGTAATACATTACATCTATCAATTATACTCTTTTATTACCTTGTGAAGTCTTTCTCTCTTTTCATTCTTTACTAACCCTAATCATATTTCATAACATAAACAAGCAATATTTGAAAGAACAAAACTCAATGTAGGGAAGTCAATGGCAAGGTTTTGGCACACATTCATGATTTATCAATAGACAACTGATCCATACTACCTTGCCCCCTCCCTGTTATTATTTTGTACCGTATGCCATCCATTTTGTGTAACCATTTCTGTTCTTTCTACTTAATCTCATCCCATTCCAAGGCTCTACCTCCTCCACAAACCGAGCCCTAATTCATGATGACAGCTACACAACCCTATCAATGCCAACTGCAAAATTGGTGACAGCGAGTCATCATTTTCAAGGAAACTGGTGGGGTGATGTGATGGCCCCTGATGGATTTTTTTGTCCCCCAAATCTGGACCAACCCAAACCATGTACACCAATTATACAAATATATAAAACCTAGAGATCATATTTCAAACTCTATTGGCAATCCCTTCACAAATTCCAGCACAAGCTGTCACTTATCCATTTGCAACTAACCACTAATTTATAAATGTTAAGCCGCACAAGATGAACAGAAATTTTGACACACAAGCACCAATCTCAAATCTAACAGGTAAAACATTGAAAAGACAGAGCCTCATATCAATGATCTTCCATAGTAAACCAGCTCTATAGCAACCACATACCAGTCTCAAAAGCAAGGTTGTCAAATTGGTATTCATATCGTGAATCAGAAGGTCTAGTTTTTGAATTGTGAATCAAATCATTATTATCATACATAGTTTTTTTTTTTTTGTCATTACATCCTAGCCACCAAACAACAAAAAGAAAAAAACCACACTTCAGCCCAAGCCCAAGAAAGATACCACAGTATCACCTACAAGAACAAAGACACTAGACCTGCAGTGCACACTCTGCAACTTGAAGTCTCGAACTGAATAAAACTTGGCTTATGCCTCTATTCATCAATAATCTGAGGTGGGGGTATTGGGTGGGGAGTGAAAGATTTTGACACTTCCCCTCTAATTTTATAAGCAAAAATTGCCCAAACAATCCTTAAATATCTTTTTTTCCAAAATGGGTTGCGTAACCCAATCCACGTTGTGGGTTCACACTTCACAGTGTAAGAATCACCTCGATGCAGCTCAGATTCATGATTCATCCGATATTGGAATGATTCACACAATTCAAGCTGTGATTCAAGGTTGAAGATGAGTCTAAATTATTTCGAATCAAGATACAAATTGTACAATTCATGCAATTCTAACTACCATGGTGAAAAGATACAATTCAGTACCCTTCACATCAAAGAAGTCAATACTCAAGATCATATTATTTATGACTGTTCCTTTTAACTTTTGTTTGCGTATTAACAATAAATATGTTACTTTTTTCTGTATTTTTTTATTTTTTAGGTTTTGTGCATATGTTATGTGTGTATTATCCGTTGTTTTGGTTTCGTGGTCATCTGTTCCACACCATTAGCCAGGATTAACTACTATGCTTCACATAATGTTGGTGAAAAAATATACAAAAGATCAATAATCGCTACTAAGAATTGGAGGGATCATCATCGATGCATAATTGGGTAACATGACAGGAAGCATACCTCCAGACAGTACTCTAACAGCAGCGCCGGTGTTCTCCTGAATAGATTTGATTAATGAGCCTTGCTTTCCAATTAAATTTATCGCCTGTGTTGATGCCACCAGTAAACGGATGGAACAAAATGTAAGCCCAGCAGCAGATTCTTTATTCTCAGCATCGGTTTCAGATAATCCAGAGACACGCTTGAATACCCTAATTACAGCTTCCATCGCAGGGGAAAGAGCCGCCTCTGGCTCTTCCTTTCCTGATACAAGAACCTACAAAAAAAATCCAACCACATTCAGTATAAAAACAGAGACAAATACACAAATAAACAAAGGTTGTCACGCATCATCAAACCAAAACATTTGAAAAAGTCAATATGCATACATTATTATCTTAACAGCAACACATAAAGCAAATGAACTGCAGAGTAGTAAACTCCCATTCACTTTCTAACGTAAAATAAAAAACACACTAGGCATATAACGCACAAACAAAACTAAAATTAGAAAAACATAACACACAATGAAGAGAAAATTTGGAACAGACACAACTATTACGTCATAAGTAGTAACCAAAAACGAATTCCAACTTAAAGCTACATTCTTCTGCCACGGCTTCCTAAATTAAAGAACTAAAAACACGTTAGCAATTAGCAAGCAGTGAAGAGAGCAGCAAAGTTCACTTTAGTTTTCTTAGGGTAACCGTTTACTGGAGCTGATTTCAGCTAAAAATAGCTCAAATTCAAATAGAAAATATATATATCAAAAGAGAGAGAGAGTGAAAAAGAAGAAGAAGAAGAAAACCCTAGAGAGAGAGAGAGTAGAAGCGATCGATGTATGAGACTTACGATTCGATCGGGAGTACCAATAGCAGCGTCGAGAACACGAATGCGAGCTCGAGTCTCTTCGCACATCTTCTTGATGAGTTCCCCCTTTCGGCCAATGATGCTTCCAACCTTCCCCACCGGCACCACCAGTCGGAACACGCAGTCCCCGGGCCAACCCGGCCATCTCTTCTCCGGCGGAGTAGGCCCCGCAGCTCCGCCGTTGGCTTCAGTGTCAGGGTGGTGGTGTGCTTGGGCGGCGGCGGAGGCATTTTCCGGTGGGAGAGGTTCGGCAGTGGCCATAGGCGGAGTTGGGAGGGAACAGAGAGAGAGAGAGAGAGAGAGGGTCAAGCTGAGGTCTTCCTTGAGGGGAGAAAAGAAGTACAGTGATTATACTGTACGAGTATCCAGTTAAGAGTGGAGGTGCGTGTTATATGTTTTTCCCCACACGTATTTTAGTATTTTAATGATTTATCTTACCTTAATTTTTTATTATAAAATTTATCCTATAAAAAAATATAAATTTAAAAATAAAAATATGTTATTATACATTAAATATAAACTAAGATCAAAATTTATCTTATTTTTATTTTATTATGTTTTTATTTAACTTTTATATATATCTTATTATATTTACTGAATGAATCTTTAAATTAACTCATTAGATATTTTGTTGTAACTTATTTTAATTTCTTATTTGATGAATTATTAGAATATAAAAAGACTATTTTAGCATCTTATCTTATTTATTAATTCAAAAGTTATATCTGAATTAAAAATTAATAAAATAAAATAGTCAAATACTGTTCTTTCACCTTCATATCACATAAGAAAAAATAAATAGGAACAATTTTTAATCATTTTTATCTCAGTTTTTTCTATTAATTTTTATATAAAGTAGTATTCATATCAAATAACATATTTTACTATAAATTTACATTTAAGACAAAATTTTAAATAAAATCTCTTCAATTCAAACTTATTTTGAATTAAAATTAATTCTATTAAAATAAAATATCAAAATCACATTTATAAACACAAACAAACACAATTAGAAGTAAATGGTAGGAGCTCAGTGAGTCATTGTTATCTAATTATTAGGTTCAATTCATTCAAAAAGGAGGTTCGTAAGATTGCATCCTCTATCAGTATACATGATATTCCCATGAACCATACAATTGCACAATCAGAATTCAGAAGTTTCTAAAGAAAATCAATATATAGTGTCGTGGCAAAGTATGTTAGACAGTTCGCAGGGAGCAAGTAATGATGCTATCACATAAAGTTTGCTTCATTATCATTGTACCATGTTCAAAGTAATAACCAATCATGTATTACTTTGGTGTTAAAAAACTGTAATAAAAAAAGTTTAGATATATCGTAGGTCATATATTTGGCAAGGTTTTAATTTTTCTCCCTAAAAGAAGTTTCTTTTTTATTTTAGTCCTTGAATTTTTATTTAGATTCAATGCTCTTAATCCTTAGTGATAACAAATTCTAATAAAAAATCAGCATGTACAAAAAATCATCACATGACAATTTCTTAGTTAAGGAACTAAAAGCAATGAATTTTGAAAAATCAAGAACTAAAACAAAAGAAAAAAAAAATGAACTAAAATTAAAATCTCACAAGAATGTGTAAACCAAAAAACATATTTAAGCCTAAAAAATATAATTATTATTCAACCTTTTCCCTTAACTCAGCTGTGGGGACATATATAACACACGGTTCGTTCAAATAGAGTTTATGTGAGTCCTTTGCTCTGAAATTTTGAAGTTCATTTAATTTTTGCTTCATGCTATCTAGTTTAATCTTCACTTTACTGAGTCTTTCAAATTCCAACTCAGCTGCCTGAGAGTCCCCTTCAAATGTAAAATTTACCCTCTTTTTTCTTTTTTTCAACAGTTTCTTCAAGCTAATATCATCACTGATCTCCACAGTGTCCTGAAAATAGAACATTAGAGGGTAACAAATTATTAATAAAAATTCCAACTACAAAAGCCACCTTTATACAGCAATGTTGCTTCTCAAGCACGAAAACATACACTCACAACGTGACATTTAGATTAATAGAAAATCACCTTATTGCCATTTTGTCTTGTCACTGGTGGATATAGTTTTGGTTGCCTTTTCTTTAAGGGACTAGATAATTTTATTTTCTCTTTACAAGTGACATTTTCACCATTCTTCTGGGAATGAGTCACGGTAATTTTGGAGGCCTTTGATTTCAAAAGCTCGTCTTTCTCCATGTTTTGAGATACAGAATCCTTTGAGATCTTAGAAGTGAAACTTTGAAGCTGTTCTCCTTCTGCTTGAAACTGACCAAAACCCGCTTACATCAATGACTTTATTGCCAAGTCCAAGAACAAAACAATTTCTTAATTCGGGACATAAATAGATGTCTTATTGTTGGATTTAAAACAAGTATAAGTCTGTAACTGTATAAAGCAATTCTAACAAATTAATAAGAACAATTTGAGTTGAGAGATATTGTGAAGCATTTTTAATTTTTATTTTTTTGTTTTTGTTGGGGAAAACTCCATTCAAGTGTACTACGAATCAAACAGAGAAGGATCAGAATGAAGAAACAATATTACTCAAATAAATTGAAAAGAGAGAGCAAAAGCATCACAGTAAAGCTTACCCTTCTGGTTTTAAGTGCCAAGTAACGTGCATTTTTGAACCATTTGCTAACCTGCATTTTCTAACACATTAGTAAGGGAGTTTGAACAGATCAAGAGCTGCTTGACATGAATAAAAACCAAAAGCAGTGCAGGTAACAGTGCAGATAGAGATAATATAAAATTTGCTGTGAAATATTTAATATTTTCCAGAGGTAACGCAGCTTTCTATGATAAATACAGATAACAAGAGACTACACACTGCAAGGCATAACCTTTTCAGGATCAAGTCCCAACTCTTTTGAAAGACCTTCCTTCACAGATCTTGGAGGAAGTTCATTCTCTGCAAAAACTTGGCGGAGTTTCTGGCACATTCCATTAAACAGACAAAATTAGTGCATATACAATTATTTTTATGTTTGTTGACAACAGGAATTTCAAAGGGTAATGGCAATAAAGAAAGATGGCAACAAAAATTGCTACAAGTAATACCTCAACTGCATCAAGTGGAATCCTGAAACAAGGCCTTCTTACTTGTATGCCTGAAGAACCATCTATTATTTTATCATTGTTCTCATTATTGGGATATTTATTCTCACTTTCATGCAGTGTAATAAGAGTATTGACAGCATCAGACTCCTTTTCTCTTTGCTTTCTTTTGCCAGGACCCCAGTCTTCATCTTCACTCACTTGTTCACTTGGTAGAGCATCCTTCCCAAACATTTCCTAAAATGATAAAGTCAAACGAAACTTCATTTATATCATCTGAATCATGTATGGCCAGAGAAGAAATTAGGGAACTCTATTTTTAAGAAAGACCAACACGTGTTCAGTGATTTGTGAATTCTATACAACTGTGGAAGTTGTAAATTTTAGTTTGAGAACATATGCTTATGTTGAATGAGAACTTAGATACTCACATCATAGAGTTTCTTGTAGTCAACAGCTCTACGCTGCCTACGGCCAAATGCTATTTCCCCTAACTTATCAGAATATAAGCAGCTATTAACAGAATAATATTCATGGTTGACACTATCATCTACTGGAGAACTTTCGCCATTCAAAGACCACGGACTAGAAGAACTGCTTAAATCATCGGATGCATTTTCATCATCTCCTTCCATGTTGATGCTGTGGCTGTCTTCTTTCCTCTCTGGATTATAATCATCATCTTCTGGATCATCTGATGGCCATTCTTCTACTGGATTCAGTAATGCAATATCACCATCAGGCATAGAAGCCTCTTCCTTAAATACATCCTTAATTTATGGGAGAAAGGTGTCATTGCATGGACCAGTAAGAATAAATATATCAGGAGAGAACTCAGAAGTTAAAATCTACAAATTTAAGGTTGCAAGAGATTATTAGGGTAAAAAACCTGCCAAGTACTGTCCAATGAGAATTGAGTCCCAAGATGGGCATTTGTTGCCTCTAGTATTTCTATCTTACATTCACAAAACTTGCAAAACCAACCTTGGTCACCAGGAGGAACTGCAATGTATGATTAATCATATTGTTGTTTGAATGAAAAGCCAGCATACCGAAGGTTATGGAATAAGTTCACAATTATAAATGGGAACTCACTATTTTCGGTATCCAAAGGAGGATTAAGACATCTTTGGTGAAAAGCACGATTGCATGTGCCATCACAAAGTATAATATCATTATCTGGGAAAGCTTCATGTAGTTTGCAATTTGCACAGAATATCTACATGAAAAAAAATACAGAAAAGTAAATATCCCATTTTTAAAATGGCGAGCCATCTCATTTCTCTGAGTTGATTAAACATGAGAACAGTGTGCAATCAAAGACTCCACATTAGAAACTTAAAACAAGATGTGAAGCATTATAAAAGGTCTAGGACAGGAAAGAATGCAAAAAGATAAACACAATATGGGGTTTGTAATTTTGGCACTTGCTCACATGTTCATGATAAACAGATCCATCTGGAGCAATGACAGAATCCTCAATGCTACCCACAGAACTAAGAGAATCCAACTGGTGTATGGCATCACGAATACTAAGTTTACATTTTAAAATCTGCTTTTTTGCTCTTAATAGCTCCTTTTCTGGTCTAATCTTCTCTCGGCTGTGACAAGAATAACAATTAGTCAAAACTATTTCTCAAGGAATTGTTTTGAATTTTAAAAACTAATCATTGTTTTTAAATAAAAATAATCACACTGCATTGCTGCAAACTATTTTTTGGAGAAATAGGAAAGTATTTAAAGAAAATAAATAATTTCAATTTCAGAATAATTTGTCTATTTATTGTATAGAGTTGAAAAAGAATTATTCAGGACACATTTAATAACAGAGAAAAAAAGATGATATTATTAAGAAGATAATTATCACATAAACAATGTCACTTCTGAAAGTATGGTCAATATGAGAAAAAAAGAATAATCATATTGTCTCCCCTCTACTTTTCTCCCCTACACCATACTAATAGCAATAGCTGTACTAAGTTCAAAGCCAAACTGCTTTTCTAATTGTCATAAACCAACTCTCCCAAATGCTTATGTTATTAGGTCAAGGCTAATGAGTGGGCTTGAAGTCTGTACAATGCACAAGCCCACCTTACTTTGTGCTGAAATTCCACATTTATTTAGAATAATGGGGGTGGCAGGGTTCAAACTCATGCTGCTTGCTCATAGAGGCTCTAATATCATGTCATGATTCAACTTTTCCAAAAGCTATAGGGTGACGGCTTAGAAATGGCTTTATATCAACATTACTGAACCACGATAATATAAAGCTTAGTTCTTATAATCATATTAAAGTGTATTGTCATTTCAAAAACTTCAAACAAACAGGAGTTATACTTCATATTTTGACAATCAGATGATAAATCTTGCCTAAGTTTCTGCAAACAGAAAAACAAAACAGATAATGTTCTTAAAAACAAGTCAACCAGATAATGGACGTCCAAATGAATGTCCAATAAATAAAATTGACCTTTCCCATACCTTTGACCTTTCCAACCTTCTCCAGAGTAAGCATCAATAAGGTTCTGCTCTAGCTTCATTTTGATTAAGAGGTATCTTGTTCTCCTTAGCAAGCGTGAAGCATCATCAAGATCCACTTTATCCCTTCGTCTTTTCTTCTTTCTCCTTCTCTTACGTTTTTTAATCTTTGCCTTCTCATCAACATCTATCCCATGTTTCCTAGAACTATGAGAAACTTTTTCTCCTTGTAGCTTTGCTGAAGACAGCATCTGTGAAGATTTCCCATCAGTTTTATGCAGATTTTTTCTAATAATAACATTTTTATTTGAGGAATCCTCTATCGGTGCCTTGATGGAAGAATCAGAAACTGTCCTCCTTGATGTGTTTGTACCAACTCTGAGTTTATGAGATTTTGATTTCACTTTGTGTTTCTTCCCTCGGCATTTTGTGCTTCTTGTTTTGAATTTTGATGAAACCAGCTTGGACTTAGTCTGTTCCTTTGATTGACTGGATTTTCTAGATCGTTTGTTATTTAAATTCTCAGTATCCTTCATATTAATTTATTATGTATCACCCCTGAAGTACAGGCATAAAATTGATAAATAGAGACATGAAAAGCACTGGTAACACGATAGTCAACAAACTTACACACAACATATATTTTGAACAAATAAGGACACACACACGTGCACACACTCACAGAAATGCGTGACAGATTGCACTCAGAAATGAAAATTAGTACTCCTTCTTATCCACTGTAAAAATATATCACATAAAAACATTTATAATACACAGAAAATAGAAAAAAAAATATAAGTAGCAACAATTGATTAAATTGTTGATAGTTCAAAACATGAATACATCCCTGACTTATGAATTCATATTAGAAAATAATGAGATAATGAAAAAGATAATTGTAACTGAATTCACACAAAACCAAATTTAAATATATGTTCATTTTGATAGCACAATTCCAGTGAAAGTACAGATCAGCATGACATCTATTCACAGTAATGAATTCAAATACGAAATCATACAAAGATGAGAAGACTACATGCTTCAAAAAGGATAGGGATAGGCAGGGCTAAGAAATTAACCCAAGGCCAATGATCAGTGACAATAACCCACCAAACAAACCCTCAGGAAATCGAGCAACAATGTCAATAGCAAAATAATTGATAATCTAAAAAATTCGAATGATAGTAAAACATATTAAACACACAAATAGTCCATCAAAACCCAGATGCAACATTCCCAAGCAAATACAGCACAATATGAGCCAGCAACCATTTCAGGCATTACAAGGTCAGAACATGTTAAGAAAGTGAGAAGGAAAGCACTGCAACAAGAATCACTACTCACTAGACCAATTCAGTGAATTATAAAACTCTCTCTAGGCATGACTCTCTCTAGGCATGATTATAAGACCCTGATCACTTCAAAGCCTAAAGAATCACAAGATAAGTACTTATCAATATCACAAATATTTTCATGCAATGAATCATTCTATAAAACAAGCACTTATGATTAGATAAGTCAAGTGATTACTGTGCCAAACTGGTCAAGAAAGTCATGCCAAGGCCTACCCTTTGGCAAGCCCCACAAAGGTGCAAGCCAAAACAAGAGAAACCCACATGAGTTTAAGGAAAATTAAAGAAAACTAACCTGCAATGGAAGAGAAAACAAGGTTAAAGATCTGAACTTTGAATAGCTCTAAAGCTGTTTCACAAGGGAAAAAAGGAATATAAGCAGGGAGTTTTGAATAAACAAGTGACCCTTTTAATTGATTTGAATTTGAAATTGGGTTTCAGATTCCCAATGTTGATGTTATGCCAGTCACCGGTGATGGTGTGGCTGTTCCCTAATCACCACCACCAACGGTAAGCTTCTTATGCTTCTTTTCTTTCTCTTCACCGTTAACTCTTCTTCCTCTGTTTTGGTGTGTACCTTATGACTATTACACAGTTCCTGAAAAGTGTTACCTTTGTTTTATGTCTTTTTCTTCTCTCGTCTTATTTTTAACCAAAATTGCAACTTTACCACCAACAAAAACATTTTTGCTCTTTGGGGAACTCAAGTCTCCCTTGCATGTAGATTTAATTCTGACTATGTATGTCTAAAATTATAGAAATAAAAAAATAATTATTTTTTTATTGAAAATATTTCATGTTATTAATATATTAAAAATTATAATATTTTATGATTTTTAATTAAGAAATATTATAAATCTGTTGTTGCATTATTGTGAGGAGACATCGGCATTGATCGAAATGTCTCCAACCATATATATATATATATATATAAGATGAAACAGAAAATATAGTATAATCTCATAATGTAAAGTTTGTTCTGATTGTGAAATTTCATCAAAAATTCATCTTAGGTATTTAAGGTTGAGGACCTCTATTTGGACAAAAAAAATATTGGTATTGCTAATTTCAGTTCATTAAATAAAATTCGTCCATATGGAAGAATGTTTTTTGATAATAAATGAAGCGTACAACACAAACAAACTGATACAACAGTCTACACAAAGGAATTATAAAATATTTTATGCTTTCGCACGAAAATAAAAAATAAAAACACTTATATTATTATTATTTGAATGAATTTTAAAATAAATATGATCATTTGTTAAATTTGTTTTCTATGACAAAAGTAACTACATGATTGATCATTTAATGTATATTAATATTTATATTTTTCTTATTTCATAATCTATTTTAATTAATATTGTGTTGAAAAACTACATGATTGATCATATGTTAAGTTTCTCCATGCGCATTAATATTTATGTTTTTTTATTTGATAATCCATTTTTCACTTATAAAAAAGAATTTTCACGTTGACACATCACACATGTCAAGCTTACGATAATCTATCTTTTATTCAAATTTTTACATCTCAACAGTACAGTAAATAAAATATTACATGCTTCCATACAAAGATATTATTAGTTTCTTGCTAAACTGAACATACTTAAAGTTGGTGTTTTAAAAAAATTGATATACCTTTAATTTATAATAATACAAAAAATCTTATCTCACCTTAATTTGTTTAACGCATAAAATAACATTCCAAATATTCCTCAAAATAAAAAAACAAAAGGTATACTAGTTCTTGAAATAATAATTTTTCTTTAATAGATATCATATTGAAACTTTTCACCACTAAGCTGAATTTCTCTTGACTTCAAATTGCTATTTCATGTTTAAAAGCTTTATTTTATTCTAAATTTTATTTTATTTAAATATTGTCACCTGATTAATAGAATCCACATCTGTTCTAATTTAAAAACAGTTATAACTATCACAAGAAAGTTTTTTCACCAAAGCTTTATACAAAATGATGTGGCACATAAATTGATAAGAAGAACAAATAGTTTAAGAGTAGTCATCAGTCAAATTGATTTGGAAGAAAAAGACTTGAATTTGGAGCATGAAGTGGAAATTATACCTCAAATAGGCTCAAGAGGATTACGCTAAGGGCAAAATGGTTAAAAGATTACGAGGTTTCTTAGTATTGCATGTGTATGAGCTCTCGAGATGAGTATTAACAACAACAAAAATAAAAGGAGGAGTATCTCAACTTGTTAATTTGTTATTATTTGTTTCTGTTGGCCCGTATTATATTAGAAACATATAAAAGACAGCTTGTTTGTTATGTTGATATTGATGAATGAAAATACATTTGCTTCCTTTCTTTTGTTTTTCATTCCAATCAAGGGATTGAGATAGCCTCATTTTACAGGGACAGGGAGGCTCTTAGTTGGGTCCAATCTACTTCATGCCATCTTTTGGCAACATTGCAATTTGATGAATTCATTAACAAGTTGAAAGCAACATATTAACAGGACCTTGAACTCAAAGAACTTTATACTCAGGTTATGGTAGACCCATCTTTTCTTCCTGACATGTCTATTTCTCAAGGTCAATTATTTATAAAGGCATACTATTTATTGGGTATAGTCCTTCTCTCAAACAATTGTTGTTAGAGGAGTTCCACGTTCACCATTAGGAGGGCATATTGGGTACAGAAAACATTGGGGAGCATAAGTGATAATTTCTTTAGGCATGACATGCAGAAGGATGTGGCTGACTTTATTCGAGATTCCTTCACTCGGCAGAATGGAGTTATGATTCCTCTGTTCATACTTCTAGTTATTCATTCACCCTTTTCAAATGGTTTATGGTAAGCCACCACCGTCTATTCCACAATATTATGGAGGTAGCAGTAGAATCGAAGCATTAGATACTCAGTTGACCAGTAAAGATATTATTATGGCCAAGCTTCGAGCTAAATTGCTTAAGGCACAAGAAACCATGAAGCATAATGCATATTTAAAACGCTTAGCTGCACCTTTACAATTGGGGGATTTGGTCATGGTCCGCTTACGACTTTATAGGCAAGTTTCACAGGATCAAAGACTCAAAAGCTTGCAAGATGTTATTATGGTCCTTTTCCCTTCATTCGATGCATTGGTGATGTGGCATATGAATTGGCTTTGCCTCCGTCACTCATCCCAAATTCATCAAATATTTCGCTCCTCCCTTCTTAAACGAGGTAAATCTGACCCCATCTTAACCTTGCCTCCTAAATCCTGTGACAACAAACCTCAGGTTCAGCCTCTAGCCATTTTATATGTTGAGGGAAGAGCCAATCAACAGCATCGAAAGGTATTGATTCAATGACGGGGGTTGTATCCTAAAGATGTAACATGGGAAGTTCTTGAAGATGTTCTTGCTAGTTATCCGCACTTACGCCTACAGGACAAGTCATTTGTGGATGCAGAAGCGAGTGATATGGATAAACGTGTTCATGAACTAGAGGCCCAAGATGCTGTACTGATTTAAGAAAAAGACTTGGATTTGAAGCATGAAATGATTATAACCCAAGAGGAATATGCTTAGGCCTAAATAGTTGAAGGATTATGAAGTACCTTAATATTGGAAAGGATGTGACTTGTAAAGAGGAGTATCACAAGTTGTTAGCTTCTTATTTATTTGTTACATTTTCCTTCCTGTTGGCACATACTTCGATAGAAGCATATAAAAGACATCTTGTTTGTTATTATGCAAATTGATGAATGAAAATACATTTGCTTGATTTCTTTTGTTTTGAAGGTTACCTTCACTTGAAGTTTTTTGTTTTTCTTCCCTATTAACTATAATTTACATCAAGTGAAGAATAATAATAGAATAGTATGCATACATGACGAAATGGTATTAGCCTATTTATATAGGAACTCGAATGTAGGAGATTACAATCGACGTACGGTAGCCAATTCGCACGACACCATCCAGCTAGGTAGTTGCTAAAGGATTTAGACCCTCAAGTGCTAAATGCGTAGCCCGTGACTTGATTTCCTGGTGTGGATACATGAATCATTTTTCTTGTCAACAGGTGCATGGATTACTAAAGGTCTGCTTGTTTACTTTCCCTTTTTTTTGGTCTAATACTAAAGGTTTTAGGTGTTAAGGTTTTAGTGAGCCTCAAACTGGATATAAAACCCACAATTGATGTAGCAGATTCAAATGCAAACATTATTCAGTTTTACCTCAAGATAAGAAAATATAATGTGACACATGTATGATTTGGTCGAGATATGAAACCCATCCAACAAGGTGAGCAGTTGCAAAATAAAATCACCACATCAAGAGGACTGAACCAAATAAAAAAAGTATGTTCTCTTTTCACACATTCAATTAACATTTAAGTGCAAGAAAATTGAGTATTGTATCAAATAGAACTTATTTTATCATTCAAACGATGAAATACATTGCAGCTGACAGTATCTTTCTGCCTTGATTTTTCAGATTTTAAAACAAAAAGACCGAGCAAGCCAACGAACTCCAATTCAGCAACCAGGATCCTGCTAACCCAAAAAAAAAATTATAAGCAACAAATATAGAACAAATAAGTATTTACGGAGAGTTACAGAAGAAGTAGGGTCTATTAAAAGCAATAGAACCGCAGTACTGTTTCCTCAGTCATCACCCACTAGAAATGTGCATTAAGTAGAATGTATTTTGGAGAACAATTAATGAAAAAAAAAATGTTTGGAATGATAAAGAAAAGCTGATTTGTTGGGTAATTACTTTGGAATGTAAAATTACCCCCCAAAAATTTTATTTGACGGCTGCATTTTAGGATCATGTTGGTGAATTTATATTCAAAGGCCAGTATCCCAAATTGCTCTGGACAATTTTTTTTAGCAGGGGGAGGCGGGGGGGTTTTGGTTGTTTTGTATTTCTCATTTTAAATTTCATCAATAACTACAAACATGCCACCTTATTTTCATTACCTTTCCATTTTCAAGTTTCTGTAAAGGATATGGGGAAAACAAACATTTAATCACCTTTACAAAATTTTGAAAATACAAATACAAGATGGCATCTTTATAATAATATATGAGAACATATCAACTGAAAATGAAAAAAGAATTAAATAACTCTTCAGAATGTGGATTAGAACTAAGAAATAGCAAAAAAGAAATCTCGGACTTTATTGAGGAAGTCCCCTATTCCGTAGTCTGAACCACGAAGACTGCCGATCCAAGATAAAAATTGCAGAAGAGACTGTCTCCTCTCAATTCCAGGAAGCTGAGAATCCTGCCAGCCCCCAACCAAACTAATTTCTAATCAGAACTCCCTTTGTTTGTTCCTATTTTATTCCCTAATATTCCGCCCTCCCCCCTATAACCGTGTCATTAAAAGAAACTAACGCAGAGGTTCTTCAACTCTGTGATCATCTCTATTAAGCCTAAAATACACCATGGAGATACAAGATGTTTACGGAAGGAATACATGAAAATGTTTATGGAAGGGAGAGGACAGAAGGAGTTGCCAAAAAAAATTTGTGTAAGCAACTTTTCCAAACATAACTTTTTTGGGTAACCCACTCTTTTTCTTCTGTAAGATAACTAAAAGTCTACAACCCCATAGAGGTAATTTAGACGATTAAGGGTCTGGAAAAACATTTTTCACAGTACTTTAAGTTAGAAAAGCCTACAAACCACCTTACACAAACAGTCAAAATGATGTACAAGATTCAAATGCAAGTAGCAAGAAACCAAAGACATGTTCAGTTATGAGGCCTTTCAAAAAGTTATTCAGTTTTACCCATTTAACAAGGGAAGCAGTTTCAAATAAAATCAGCCCATAAGGTGTCAGTTATCCATTTAAGTGCAATAAAATTGATTATATTATCAAATAGGACTTATTCTATCATTTAAATGATTGAATGAATCAAAGCTGACAGTAGCTTCTTGGCTTCTGCCTTAATTTTTCAGATTTTAAAACAAATAAAGATCAAGCAAGCCAACCATCTCCAATACAATAACCAGGATCATACGAACAATAGGAATAAATTGATTAGATATCAAATACTTACATAGAATTAAGAACAAGTACAGGTATTGTCCATTAATTGCACCAGACTGTGTTACTGTTTCATCAGTCATCACCAACCATTAATTTGCTTAAGTAGAATGTATTTTCAGAGAATAGCCTAAGAAAAGTTTTGATGTTCAGTATGTTGAGAAAAACTAAATTGTTGGATAATTACCCTTCAAAAAAAATTGACAGCATCATTCCAAGGTCATGTTGGTAGTTTATATTCAAAGGCCAGCATCCCAAACGTGTGGTCTGGTTTGTTTTGTTCTGTGCTTTTCATTCTAAATTTCATTAATAATTACAAACATGCCACCTTATTTCCATTATGCTTCTTATTTTCAAGTTTCTGTAAACAAAATGAAAATCGAAGTATAAAACACTTCTTGGTTTTCATTGTTCCCTCCACAAAATTCCGAAACATGAATTAAAATGAAAACAAGATGACAGGCATTTTAATAATTAAAAATAAAAACACAACACAACACCTCAAAACGAAGATGGAAAAACAAACTCGAGAGAAAGCGAGCGAATCCTTCATGTTCAATATCAAAACCGAATCCATAAACGAGTAAGCCTATTACAAATTTTTAAAAGCATGGATATTATCTTAATCAAGTCTGGCTACTAATACCAAAAGACATTGGTAATACGCGATGAAAATGGAAATGCAAATCAGTGATGCAAATATAAGACAAATCACTCAAACACGCAACGCAATTATAAGACGGAAACAAACGGCGTCGTATGGGAAGGGAAAAGGGAACCTGAAGGAATCAATGATGCTGAGCGTGTTGCTGCTGGTGTTCGAGGTGGCGACGCTCGTGAGGGAGAGCAACGAGGTAGGAGAAGATCATGCCACCATAGCAGATATGGAAGAGAGGTTCGGGAGAACTGGTTTCAATGTACTTGGCATGGTAATTGTCCATGCCTCTCTGAATCGCTTTTTTTATGTAATCGAAGGAGAGCATTGGCTTCACGTGTTCTGGAACCTCTGAAACCTTCTTCCCCTTGATCTCATGGTAGAACCTCCTCAATGCCATCGCTTCCCAACAAACAAACCCTAGATTTGATTTGATTTCAGACCTGCGATTTGCGATTGTTATTGGGAAATGTAAATGGTATGAATTGTTCCTTCCTACGTTCTAATACCCAGTTATATTATCTCTCCACTACAGTGAACCAGCCCAAACACGATCCATACCCGGCCCAAATCTAATCATTTTTTTAAAGGTTTGCGTTCTCTTTTAAAAAAATAAGAATTTGCTCATGTCACTGAGTGATATTCTATAATTTGTACTGGAGGAAAAAATATATATAATTTTAATCAATTTTAATTATGATGGGAATGTAATTTTATCTTGTTACTTTTTTACTCAAACAAAATTAAATGAGTATTGCTATATAGTACGAACAAAATTTAGTATGAAATAGAATAAAATGACATGAGTTTCCATTAATTATTAAATATTAAGTTTAAAAAAAATTGTCAATTCGTTTTCTTGTGGAATTTAAAAGCTTGCACTGTGGTTACTCTCGTCTATGTGAAAACACTAATTGCTTGATAGTTTTCTTGCTTCACGGTTGATGAAGGCTCTAAAAAGAAATCAAACATTAATATCCACGTATCATTATCCTTCAAATTTTATTGAGCAGCTAAAATTGAAAATTATTCTGATCCTCTTCATTTCTCTCAAAAAACTTAGTAACGTTCAATAAATATAAATAATGAAATAAACAAACTATATAGTTGAGACATATTGAAACACCAAGAGTTACTACATGTATGATCTTAAGTAAATTATGACATTATCATGGACTTTCAGAAACTACTGCCATTACATATCTATTCCTTAACCATCAATTGCATAACATACCAACCAAGAATAAGATAGAAAGTATTAATAATCTTATTTTTACAATTACTCAAAAGAATGTAACTAAATATCACTAACAAATTAGATAAATTAAAGAAAATGTAACTGGTGTTAAGACTTTCACACTCATTAAAGTTAAATCAGATGCACTAAAAATTTGATAAAATTGACTAAGTAAAAGAAGAGATTCAAAGAGAAATTAACAAATGAACAACGTTGATGATGAGGCAATAATGGAAGAAAATCAGGCACTGTGGACGTGTCAGTCATACAATTTACGCTTCAGACTTTATATATTAAAAACAGGTAGATCAATTCTAATCCTAGTTAGTTTTTGTAACCCAAATTATCTAGTTTTAAATAAGACATTAATATAAAAATTCAAAAGCATCAAATTTTTTATGTGATAGATATGTAAATAAACAAATAAACAAACTTGTAGTGTTCATTTGTTTGCTTCTCACCATTAAACAACATTCTAAGGCAATCAAATATTATGAGAGACAGGACATTTGAACTTTTAGATACCACATCAATTGATATTCCTTCCATCAAAGTGAATTTAACAATGAGTTTTTTGGTAACTTGATTTGAAATGAAACAGAACCCGACTTTTTCTATTCTTAAAAAGTTAACTAACTTATTTTAGAGAAACTTTCGTGAATGTAACCCAATTGTCTCGTCAAAATTCATAAATTAGTTAAGTCTAACACACCTCAAATGTACTAAAATATCCCTCCCAAAGATAGAACAAACAGTGGAGAAAAGATTCATGGCGTTCATTCTTCTTTTTTTCTTTTCTTCATCAAAATCATAAAAGCACAGTATTTTTAACGACTAATGGGAACGTTTCAGAGCTTCAGGAAAGCCTATGGAGCTCTTAAGGACTCCACCAAGGTTGGCCTGGCAAAAGTCAATAGTGAATACAAGGTGATTTATCCGTTGTTTAAACTTTCAATTTTCAATGAGTTTCTTCAATTTTATATTTTGATGATTGTATGATATTCATTTTGATTTTGAAGGAGTTGGATATTGCAATTGTAAAGGCTACCAATCATGTGGAATATCCTCCCAAAGAACGTCATATTCGAAGTAAACCAACCTATGTCTTATTAGTCATTTCTAATTCTCAATCTTTGTTAAATGTAAATGATGCTTTTACATTTTTAATATCGTGCGTGTCATCATGAAGCTTGTTTTACATAAGCTTTGAATCATTATTTATTTGAAAGCTTTGCTTCATCAATCTATGGTTGTTTAATTTCACCAAAATATATAAAAACAATCTCGTAAGTTATAAATTTAATTTGCTTTTCCATTGCAAAGCTTATTTTCTATCATTTTTTTTTCTCATGTATATTTAATTTGCCCTAGTTTTTTTTTTCTTTGTAGAAATATTCTATGCGACATCAGCACATCAACCACGAGCAGATGTGGCATACTGCATTCACAAACTTTCTAAAAGACTCTCCAAGACGCGAAGCTGGATAGTAAATCCTTTTCATGATACTTTGCAATTTGACATGTCCTTTGAAAGTATTAAGAACGATACCATCTAAAGAAAAGAACAAATTTTAATATGATATGGTAAAACATATTAAGTGTTGAACAATTTTGTTAAAGGTTTTGTTATATTTGCTTTCTTCATCGTGTGAGTACACTAGTTGAAAAAGAAGGGAGAAGTAAAAGCACTTGAATGCTATAATGTGTGTAATAATCGCCTAAAAAATACATTATAAATCATGGTTTTACTGATCCTGCTAAACTAATGGGATATGACATGTTCATCAGTTATCATAACATCTAATTTCTTAAGATTCAGCTCACCACATTTAAACATAAATTTTTTCCACAATTTTACTCGAGTTTTTATCAATGTACATTATATCTAATTGAATAATGAAAATTACAGGTTGCTATAAAAACATTGATAGCCATTCATAGAACTTTGAGAGAGGGCGATCCTACTTTTAGAGAAGAGATTCTGAACTACTCACATAGGGGACATATTCTTCAAATATCCAATTTCAAAGATGATTCAAGTCCTATGGGTAAATTAGTTTTACATTTTAATTTTGTTGAAATTATTATGACCTCAGTGACCTTTTTCTCTTCAATATTATTCCATTTCATGACCAATTAAATTTCTCTATGCAGCTTGGGATTGTTCAGCATGGGTTCGAACTTATGCTTTATTTTTGGAAGAAAGACTCGAATGCTTTAGAGTACTTAAATACGACATCGAATCTGAACGTTTAACAAAATCATCACAAGCTGCAACTAAAGTGTGTCTTTTGCCTTATTTTTATTCATGCTCAAATTTGTTTTTTCCAAGTATCTTATTTCCATATTTAAAATTTATCAATAATTATCAACTTTGACAGGCACATAGCAGAACTCGATCATTAGCTAGTAATGATCTTTTGGACCAATTACCTGCACTACAGCAACTTTTATACCGCCTTATTGGTTGTCAGGTATAAAGTAATAAGGGAAAACATGATTGGTATCTTCATTTGGGTGTGACACATTCTTTACCATCAAATTACATTATTTTCTTCACTTTATGTTGACATTTGATTTGGTTTAACTTCTTGCAGCCTGAAGGATGTGCTTATAGCAATTATCTAGTACAATATGCATTGGCCCTGGTATGCATGCTTAGAATTTATACTTTCCATTTTTATCTTTTGATTATTATCTTAGAAAATGTTTAGGAGCAATTGCATAACTAAACAATTGTGCATTTCTTTACTCACGTGGTCATATGCCCCCTTGAATTGGTAATTGTAATTTTTGCTATCGGTACAATGTACAAGTATATAAAGCAAGTATTATTATTTTTTATATTATTAAATATTTAAAATTAATAATAATATTAAGAGTTTAATTTTGATGTATTATTAATGTAAAATCTTCTATATTGTAAATCAATTAAAATATATCATATATATAATTCTTAAAATAAATTGTTACCAAATTCAACAATTGTTACTACTATAATTATTCATTATTGGATAAAAATGTTACAATATTTATATTATCAATTCAATTTAATCAAATTCTATCATTAAATAACATTTTAGTTATATTAAGTTATAATTTGTTAAATAAATTATTGTAAATGACTTTAAAAATGAAAAATATTAATTTATTATTTAAAAAGTTTATTTGATATAAATTTAGGTATTAAAATTTTATGATATCAGATAATTCACTCAAATGACATTAAATAAGTTATTATATTAGGTTGTAAATTAAAATATATATTGTTTGTATATCTTTTATATTTAAATGACTTAATATCATAAATATTTAGAAAAAAATAATATTAAATATAACTATTTGAAATACTAAAAAGTTAAAGTTTTTATTTATAATCTTATTATGAATGTCATACTTTTAAATTATAATATTCACTTTATATACAAATATAACAATTAATTGCCAAAGAAAATTATGTTTATTTACCTTCAGAAAATAATTGACTCATAATATATGCTCTAAATTAATATTGCTATATAGTAAAAAAAATCTAATTTTTAATAATCTTTTATAATTTCAGTCTAAAAAAAATCTGAATATAAATAATGTTTCTTTATTCTCTTTAATTATAAATTTTAAAATTTTAATTAAATAAAATATTATCAAAATAAATATTTTATAATATCAACTATTGAGTGTCATATTCATGTATATTTTGATTTTCTCTATTTAACGTATATATTGAAAACTTTACATCATATTAAAACTTATTGTATTTTTACAGTTTGTTTTCCAAAAAAATTTATAAATGATAAGAAAGTAGTTTAGAATACCAAAGATCAAGTTATAAATCAAATAAATCCAAAATTAATAAAACATAAATAATGTAATAAATTTACAAAATTGAATATAAAATTATGAAAAAAAATACCATGAGGCATTATAGTGGAAGAAATTTTGATAAAATAAAATAAATTTATTATAATTTTAATATTGTAATTAAAAGTTATCTTTGTTTAAAATAAAATATGATCAAAATAAATATTTTTTCTATGTTGAGTATTATATTAATGCATGTTTTATTTTCTCTGTTTATAGTCATTTTTCTGAAAAGTATTAAAAATTTAATTATAAAAATAAATTTAAAAAGTTAAAATACAAAAGATAAAATAACTTATAAATCAAAAGATATTTTAAAAAATATATGTAAATGAAAAATATTTAAAAAAATGCCATGTGGCATTATAGTATAAGAAAGTTAAAAAATATAAAATATAAAAATTCCATGTGATATTACTGTGAAATGACTTTAGTATTGATTGTAGATTACGCTTGAATAGAGTTCATCATAGAAAATAGTTATGGTTGGTGAGAATTACAAAATAGTGCATTTTTAAAATTATTATAGCCTATTATATTCAATGTATTACTTTTAAATTAAAAAATTTATTTTTGATTATTTTTTCTAGCATGTGCTTATTTAATCATGTGTTTACTATTGCTTTGGCTTTTGGTATGTCCTTAAGGTACTGAAAGAAAGTTTCAAAATATATTGTGCACTCAACGATGGAATCATCAATCTTGTAGACATGGTTATGTTCAGCTCAACTTAACTTTCTATTTAATCAGTTAAATTTTATATTATACTAACTAATGAAAATTTCAGTTCTTTGACATGTCAAGACATGATGCGGTGAAGGCTCTAAATATTTATAAAAGAGCAGGCCAACAGGTTTACAATGATACTTTTATTCAATTACATCATTTTTGTTATTGTCGAACATGGATTGATTCTTGTGCTCTATAAGGTGTTGATGATTTTTCTTATGAATGTTGTATAGGCTGAAAATCTTGCTGACTTCTATGAATACTGCAAAGGCCTGGAGCTCGCTAGGAATTTTCAGTTTCCAACACTTAGACAGGTTCTTTTTGTATGTTAGAGTATGCCTTGTTTGATACCATTAACAGAAGAATCTCATGATCCTCTTAATTTGATAAATAGCCACCTCCCTCTTTCCTTGCAACAATGGAAGAATACATTAGAGAAGCACCTCAAACAGGCTCTCTTAATAAAAGATTGGTAAGAAAAAGTGTACAAATTCCTTAGAGTAAACTTGTTTATGTTTTACATTCTTATGTTTCTGTGTGAACTTTAATGAACTAACATGCATATCGAATTGCCACTTGATAAAAATGTAAAACTAACGAGTCCAATCTAAATTAATTTCCTAGTATTACAAATTGCAGTAATTATTAGTTACTATATAATGCTTAAAACCATTTCCTAAGGGAAAGGAAAAGCTATGCGACCTTTAATGTGAGCCAAAGAATCTTCAGGACACTCTAGAGTCTAAATATATTGTATTATGTCTTACATTTTAACATAATAAAATAATTACATTTCTCTCTAAAACATCTTAATTAATAGAAAAAATTAGAGTTGTTAAATTACTCTCCACATATCGGGTTTAATTTTTTCTCCAAAACCTCGTTTTACAATTTATTCTTATAATTGTAGTATATTGAAATTTTGAATATATACTGTTGTTTACTAATCACATGTGGGCATGCCTCGTTAGGATTTTAACATTTGTTATAATTGCCATTATGGAGAAACCATTGTAATGGAGGACAAAGTGCTAATTCTTAAAGAATGAACTTGCTCTAATGCATTCAACTCTAGACACTCTTTAAATGCTTATAATGTAATTGTATAATATGGTTTACTACTAATACATGTCACTCAACATTAGGAATATGAAGAAAATGATGAATCACCTGAAGAAGAATCTGAGCCCAATGAACCTGAACCTGAAAAGCCTCAAGAAAATGAAGAACAAGTTGAAGAAGTTACCAAGGAAGAATCGGAGGTAGAGGAAGAAACACAAACACAAGAAGAAGAGGCTGAGCCTCCTCCTTTGATAGCAACTGATGATGCTACAAATGATTTATTGGTATGTTTTTGGCTATAACATAATGTTTTGTATGCACGTTTGTGTAACAGGCTTGACAAGATATACATTTCTCCACTTGTGTAGGGTTTGGATGAAATAAATCCAAAAGCTGCACAACTAGAGGAAAGTAATGCCTTGGCACTTGCAATCGTACCACCTGGTGGTAAGGCCTAAAAATAATTAATAATTGGTAAAGGAATATCAATTGTTTTGATACATGCCTTCCCAGACATTGCAATGTGATTCTATAATGCATATTAGCATTTGGAACTTGAGAGATTTATAGTTTTAAAACAATCATACATTGTTTGAATTTCTTAGGGTATGTTTGATAGTTGAGTTTAGGTGGGAAAAGGAAGGGAAGGGAAGGGAGGGGTTAGGGGAGTTTAATTGTTGTTTGGGAGTTAATTAATTTGAAGGGAAAGAGTTAGGAAGTTTTTCTAAACTCTTCAAAATCTTACTAACCTTGATTTTGTGAGTTCTTCTATTTTGGAAGATATTTTTAATCTATTAGAATATTTTTCTTCATATTAATTATTAAGTGAATGAAATAAAAAAAAATATTTTTAAAAAAGTGTGATGTTAATTTTTTTAAAAATAAAAAAAATATTTTTTAAAAAAATTTTAATTTTTAGAGGGAGAATTTTTTAAAAAATATAAAAAATAGAAATATGAATTTTAAAAATATTAATTTTTAGAGGGAGAAAAATATATAATTTGTGTATTTTTAAAAACAATTTGAAGAAAAGAATAGTTTTTTTGTTCAAAATATATTAATTTTTAGAGTGATATTTTTCAAAAAATTTATAAAAATAAAAATATAATTTTTAAAAATATATTTTTAGAGTGATAGTTTTAAAATATATTAATTTTTTAAAAATATTAATTTTTAGAAGAAGAAAAAATTTAATTTTTGTATTTTTTGAAAAAATAAAAAATATAAATAAAATGTATTAAAGACAATAATTTCATTTATATAATTAACCGTTTTATCACGCTCCCCTCTCCATATTTAACATTTAAACAAGAGAGAAGTTTAACATCTTTCTCCTTTTCTTTTCCTCCTCTCCTTCTCTTTTCAAACCCCTCTCCTCTCTTTTCCTTCAAACTCTCAAAAATTATATATGTTCATTTGACTTACTCTATGAAAATCCAAAAAAGCAAACACAACATGTAAAAAGCAACAATTAGTTTTTCAACTTTATCGTATAAAGTTGACAAAGAAAAATGATGTAGATAGTTGTAGTAGAAAGAATAATATAATGTCATTTTTATAATATTATTTTATTTAAAACCCATCAAGATGCCAGTAACATTTTTGTTCCTTAATCATATGAATTAATTAAAACTTGAATAGGAAAAATTTTAATTTAGTTTTTTTTTATGTCAATTATGCCAACAATGAATTAACTATATTATTATTTGATAATTGATTTAATTCTAAGATTATGCAAGTTTATGCAGGAAATAATTCAAACAATCTTGCTTTGAGTAACATTGGCGGGACTACTGGTTGGGAACTTGCACTGGTTACAACACCAAGTAACCATACTAGTCAAGCTCCAGATCGCAAAATGGTTTGTTTATAACTTTTGACGTTACAATTCATCTCTTCATTTATCTGTACAAACTATAACCAATCAAATCAATGGTGATTACATTATCGCATCCCTACATATTTAGCCTATGAATACTCTTTCACATTAATTATTTGTAAAAGCCTAATTGAAAACGGTTGTGCATGTACTGCTTATAATAACTTGGACTGTAGTGTGTGCATTTAGGTCATGGTCAAATTAGCTCTTTATGCATTTAGCTTAATGAGATTCTAGGTTACAAGTCGCATTGCAAGAAAATAATAACTATTTTCTTCCTTCTTTGTTTGAGTTAGGCTGGTGGGTTTGACAAGTTGTTACTAGACAGTTTGTATGAAGATGAAAACGCTAGGAGACAACTTCAACTCCAAAATGCAGGTTATGGACATGGGGGAGCAATGGCTACACAGAATCCATTTCATCAATATAATCAGCATGACCCATTTGCAATGTCCAACAACGTAGCACCTCCACCTAATGTGCAAATGGCATTAATGGCTCAACAACAACAAGAGCAACAAATGATGTTCCAACAACAACAAATGATGTACCAACCACAACAACAACAACAACAACATAACATGATGATGGTCCCTCACCAACAACCGTATAACCAATACCCTCAACAAATGCAAACTACAGGTTCTCATAATCCATTTGGAGATCCTTTACCTGTACCGAATTATCCTCATAATTCCACGCCTCAACAAGGAAATTATAATTTAATGTAGACTTCACCTTCTCCCCCCATTTTCCGACGACAAAAAATTGTGTTTTTCTTGTTGCAATACATAACATTTTATATCTTATTGAAATTCTTTAATTCATTGTTCACCGGTATATAAAATGTAATTCTTTTTTCTCATTTGCAATTATCAATTATTCATTTTAACAAATTATTATATCACTTGCAAAAAAATAACAATAAAAAAATTGTTTCATCAATATTTCATATAAACTAAAGCATAATATTCTTAGAAGTATTAAAAAATATATTAAATAATTTAAAACTTTGTTAAAACAAAAAAAAATATCAATTACCAATCTTTATTTCTTTCTATAATTTTTTATGCAGCAAAAAATATTTTTAGTTTAACTTAATCAGTTACAACTAACCAAATATTTTTGTATTGGAGATAAAATAAAGAGGTTAAAAATAAGAAAAGTTAATTGAATCTTTTTTTAAAATAATTTTTATAAACTTTTAAAAAATATATAAAATGAGAAATATAAAAGTATGGAGATAGAATCATGAACACAATTTATATTAGTCAACCCTTATAACAATGGGTTACGTCCAATCTTAATCCTCGTTAAGAAATTTTATTAATTATTTCAAAATATTTATATACGTGTATCTTTATTAATCTAAGTATTTTTATATAAACTTCTTTAAGCTCAAATAAACTTTCAATTTTGACTATCATTATTTATTTTTTACCTGTTTTTCAAAAAATGTTAAACAATTAATAAATATCCTTTTTTTCAAAGCTAAAAACCTCTAAATCTATTGAAGTCAAATTTTGCATTGACTCTTTCATTTAAATATTAATCTTGGTTCTATAATTCTCTTGACATGTGTTTCTCATTAAATAACTTATAATCACAATCAAATTATTGCTTCAACCGAAAAAGATGAAAGTTGTTACTCATGAATATTGTAATAAAACTAATTTTTATTTTTACATTCATACCATGATAACAAAATTCATCATTCAAGTGAGTAATCATTATCAATAAAATTTTATTAAAAAAATAATAATCTTACAAAAATAATTCATATTCACCTTTAATACACGATAAACAATGTTACTCGAGTTTTTTTAATAGACCATGTAACCAAAATTTTATACTCCAATAACCATTAATAATCGAAGAATAGTCATATTCACTTTTAATTTCATCAACAGTGTTCCTTTCAAAACTCATATACCAGTCAGTTATTGTGTTTTATATATTTATTCTTTAAAAGAGTTCAACCTTTACAAATAAAAGGTTACATGGGAGAAAATATACACACCTAGAAAGACAATCAAACATAACAAAATATACATTCAAATCCCCATGTAAATAAAAAATTTAGAATAGATGTAGTACGTTGCTTACCAGGTTGCTTTATACAATTATAGATGTTATTCTATAAATTCATTAATACTTTGGTAAATTTTGCTTTCAAATTGTTGAAAATAAATAGAACAAATAGTTGTACTATAGTTAAAATTATTGCCTTGAAAGCAAATTTTCGGCAGAGCCTGGTATAATATTATTTTCTCTCTAAGATTACATAATCACGCGCTTAAACTTGTACACTCAAGACCAAATGTGTTGGAGTCTCACAATAAGTGTCCCAAAGGGGATGAATATTAAGAGAAATAAACGGTATTGATAGAAAAAAGAACGATTCTATAAAAGGACACAATCCCTTTCTATATACGTTATTATGTTAAAAAGTATATTACTACCAGTTCTCTACTAAATATGCTAGAATTGTTCCCGCTCTTCTTCACGGTTCAAAAGATATGATAGGTACTGCTCTGCTCTTGTTATTGAACTAAAAGCAAAATTCAAGGGATTAACCCTAATTGCAAGTAGACAATTAACCCTGGTTACAAGTAGACAACTGAAAAGGAAACAAATGCAATAAGATAAGATAGATATCAGAGAATTGGTGACTGCCCTGTGGCAACAGCCACCTTCCAAAATACCCAAAATGATTCCTATCCTTCCTCCCCGCCTTCCATTCCCTCAAATATTTCCTCCTCTGGCCTGATTCGCGCTTCACTCTCTCCTCTCTCCTCTCTCCTCTTGCCATGTATGCAATTTGTTAAGCAGCTTTCTTATAATCCTGCATACCCGCTTCCTCCCCCTTACTTCCTATCTTACCCTTCCTCCGATGGTATGTCTTCAATGGATGCCCATTTTGTTGAGCCCATCAAGATACAATGTAAAGTAAAGCTCTCCCAAAATTTCAGAGCAATAATTATTTAGAAAACCTAATCAACAATTCTTGTTTCTTAACATTGTGCATTTCAACGGAAAACTAATTCTTTAACGGCTCAAAAAATATAAAAAAAATAATAATGAAGCTCAACTCTGATAAAACTCAAGCTAGTTTGTAACTTAAATGAAGCTTAACACCCAATGAAGTCTATTACAGTTATATATACATGAATATAATATGCGCCCTAAATTGAACAAGTGTTAGTTTGTTTAGAGGAATATTATAAAAGTTTCTGCTTTATTAGTTGGACAAATATATACATTGGATAAACAGATAATCAGCAGTTCTGCATACACTGGATAAACAGATCCATGTTGGGTCATGTAGAGTGAGAGAGGATTAATCCCAAAACTATCACCAGTTCTGCATCTACAGGAATTTCCATTTAGCATTTGTCCTTCTCAATCTCTAGAGAGCCCATTTTTCTAACCTTGCTTTTTGTGGACTCTTCAATGAGCTCGCGTTGCACCATGAATATCCTAAACAGTAAGTGTTCAGCTTGGTATTATTACATGGGTATGCAATACAATACAAAATAAGGCACAAAATATATCATCCAGATATTGAACTACCAAATCAAATGATTGCCAAAAACTTTACTTCTCTGTCATCTTAAGCTGTCCTTCGGTTCCCCAAACAAAATAGTTGGGATTAAAGAATGTGATATGAGTTATATCACCACCCACCTCCATAAAAAGGACTAGAAAATAGAAATACAGATAATAAACATTGTCATGGCAAATATAGAGGACATGCACAAAAGATGTAATTGTTAAGACTTCCTTCAATACTGCCTTTGCTCGCTTAGGGGTCCTTTGGTTTGAGAAGATGTATTTTGCTTTCATTTCTGTTTTCTTTCCACTTTTAATTACAACAAATGTAATCTTATTTTAACTTTATTTGGTATTTTCAAAGATTTGTATAAAATACAGTAAAATCAATAAAAAAAAAAGTTTGTGTATTGTTTCCTATCCAAATCTTTTGAAAATAAAAAACGAAATAAAAGTAAAGTAGCATTTTAGTAATTAAAGGTGATAAAAACAAGAAATGAAAACCAAAAGCTTGTTTTTCTTTTAAATAAACAAACCCTTGTATTTCCCAAGACATTCCTCATAAAATAGGTACACTGTCATTCACCATCAAAACTAAGAATCATTGTGCAGTAGCCTGGCAAACGGGTCAAGCCAGTGATGCGGATGCCCCCTTTTGTTGAAAAAATATATTTAAAAAAACAATTTCTTTACTACCACTAACATTACTCATAAACACTACTAGTGATTGGTGACACACGTTTCTGTAGACATCCAGTACAAAACATTATTAATGACAACAACATTTTACACTAGTGTCCCAGCCAAACATCACTATTTTGACAAGTAAAACTAAATTGTAAAGAAAGGAAGCATAATGATGCATAACAAATTAGGAAATTTGAGCTGTTTTTGACCTACAGATTTGACATTATTTTACACTTTAGGATTTTGATCACCTATTTTAACAAATTTTATCTTTTTATAAATTCTGCTTTAAGAATGGTTTATATTTGATGTATCTAGTTAGGATTTTTGTTTTCTTGGGTTAACATTTAGGTACCTTAAGATATTCAGACTTTTGCATCATTGATTATTGGTATTTTGTTTCCTTTGAAGAGTATCTGAAAACAAGTCAAAATACAATAGGATTCACATAATTTCTGCAAGAAGATGCACATAATGCTGAGTAATATTAGACAAAAGAAAGAAACTATTACACAATTTAAAATTATCATCTTCATTAGATTTAATCACTCCCCATTCTACTTCTCCATCCAAAATCACACATTAATATTAGATAGGCCGGTTCCAAATCACAAACATGCAGAAAGGAGTTAGAAAATAGAGAAGGGGGAGAATTAGCACTTGTTGTGAGAAACTTGAAATCTGGTTCTAACATTCCATCCCCTTCTTTTTACAAAACATACATTAACATTTTCTACATGACCCGTCGAAAAACCAAAAATCAATATGATGTCAACAAATGAAGACACAATATGAAACTTCCAAGTTAAAGAAGAAGCTTGCTCACCGCAGCAACTGGCATAGCTAAATTGTGGATCATCCTTCCTCATCTTCTGAGTGAGCTACATTTTCTGAAAATGTTAGAACCTTCACTTTCACCGTCCCCTCCATCCCTTCTGGGCTATTTACCTCCACATCAGTATCCCCACCATGAGTATTTGCATTATCTGAAGTCACAAATACAAGCAGGTAGAATTTAGTTTGAGCTCATAAATTACATTATTTTCATCCACCCCAATGCTTACTTTGTTTCATTTCATTATTCAGATGTAGAATAACCATTCAGTTACAGTGAGCACAAGGTTCATATAAAAAAAAATTTACACGAGCCTTTAGAGTAGCAAATAAACAAATAATATGGTTCTCAGAGGTTCATTAACAGGTTAGCAATTGTAATTGGCGTGTATTAGCCAACCCACCCCATCATAAGTACATACACCCATCACATTGCTTTTCAGATTCCAAGTTTCAGAATTTTAACAAGCAAATGGCACTACTGCACCTGCCAGCCAATCAAAACTAAAGCCTGAACTAACAGCAACTACAAGATTCCGATTTCCATTCGTCAAGAGTCTAGAAAGGAAACAAACACCAACAAACATCACTTTTCACTGCGACTCGCACATAGAAAATGTAGCAAAACCTGACGAATGACCTACATAAGCTGAAGTGGAATGAGTCGCACTCACATTATGGCCCTTGAAAAAAATGCACAATCAGCGTCAGACCCATTTGCTTGTGCTCCTTCAACAAAAAATTTTGCACAAAAATTGAGACGAAAGTATAACTTTTTATTTTAATTAAGCACCCCATCCCCAAAAGAAAAGAAAAAGCTTTTCTTTTTTTCTTTTGTTTTCATTACAAAAACATTCTAGTATACGGCATGCAAAAGGCTATCCAAAATTATAAATATCAAAAGCAACAATCAAACACCACCCCCAAATCAAACTTTACACACCCATGTCCTTTTTTTCCTTAATTCCCCCGAAAACCCCCAAACACGAAAAAGCCCCGTTTTTTTCTCTTTAATTTCTCCACCCACCACACACCAAAGCGAACAATCAAATTTTGAAAAAAAAAGGGGGAAGGGGGGGATTCAATGTGATGCAATTAGTGACCTTGGATGTAGAAATTGGAGGAGGGCCATCCGCGGAGGGTGGCGAGGAAGAGCGATTCCTCTTGGGAAAGAGAGTGTTCGGCGTCATTGGTGAGTTTATGTACGAGGTCGACAAATTTGGAGGGAGAAGGACGAGGTGGGACCCAGAAGGAGGAACCAGGAACGAAGGGGAGCCAATCAGGGGTAGCCTTCTTGACGAGAATACGATGAATAAGGTCATCGAAGAGCTTGAGCGTCACATCGTACTCTGCCATGTCGACCTGCACAAGTTGCGGTTCGGGCTTGGTCGATCGGTGGCGAATGGAAACACTCATCGATGGGATTGCGAAGGTTTTGGGGTATAGCCTCTTTGCCTTCGCTAGAAACCCAGCCATAATCAGGAGGATTAACCCTTGCCGAGAGAGATAGATGAGGTTGGTTTGGTTGCTTGTGAATGGGAGAGAGAGAGAGAGAGAAAGAGAGAATAAAAGAGGTTTGGTTGGGACTTGGAATTGGGAACGAGAGACGGTGGATTCAGGAATCAGGAGCGCTATTGAATCGATGGATGGATACATACCCTTGACGCGCTGTTAATTTTCTTTTTCTGTTTCTCAATTTTTTATTAAATTAACTAAAAACTAAAAAGTTATTAATAGAGTGCAATCTAATTTATTTTTTTTTAAATAAACAAAATTAACAACTTACTGAAATTAAGTTATGGCTTGGGAGTTTTAATTAGAGTTCACTTGATTAGGATGGTTAATTTTTTTCGCATACTATTTTAATTTATTTTTCTAAAATTAAATATTTATTTTTCCTTAGTTGTATCCCGGTATTTTCACCTGTTACTTATCTACAACAACCATATTATCTTTTTTTTTTTTAATAACTGAATAACAATCATGATAAATTTTTTTTTCTGGACAACCCTGATAGATTTATTCTAATTTAATCGGTAAAAACAAATATTATTTTTTAAACATTTACCGTTATATAAATTAGATGCTTCTTCTGATATAAGGGGCATTTTATTCCCTTGTTAGATGAACTGTCTTGTTAGATTAATTGATATAATTTGTTTAAAGATGTGAGAATATTAATATATTTTTTAACTAAATTACTAATTATATTACTGTTACATTTAAGCTTGTTTTAAGTGTAAAAAATTAATTAATTTTTTTAATCAAAAGAAGTATAATAAATTTTATTTATAAGTTATAAAATTTATATATAAATTTTTTAAAAGTAAAAAAAAAAAAAACACTTTGACTAAAATTTTGAAAGTAAAGATACACAAACAGGCTCGTAGAATATATTTAGATTCAAGTTTAATTAATTAATTGGTGTTAAAAAATAATTTATCATATTTCATATTATTAAAGTATTTTTCAGTTTTGTTTATAGTATTTAATTTGAATTTTAGTAAATATAAATATATTAATACTTATAGAAATAGTTTTATAACCTATGATAATTTTATTCGGTTCAAGTATGATTGTTTTTAACAAAAAAAAAAATTAATAGTCTAGACAACAAAAAAATTGCTAAAGTGTAGGCATGTTTTACATCCTCCTAAAGGTATATAATATTTTCACATTATCTTATTGACTTGTAATAATCTTTTAAATTTAATGTGTACTAATATTTTTTAAGTAAATATTATTTGTTAATTTTAAGTACCCCACCTTCGTGAGATTTATAGGACCATACAAGAAAAATAAAGTTAAATTATTGTCATTTTAATTTTTGTATTATAAATTAGTACTCATTTTATTATTATAAAATAAGATGAAAGATATTGAGTAATATGCCTCTTGTTGCCTTGTAAATAATAAAAAAAACAAAACAATATTGCTTCTATGACCTTATGTAACTTTATTAAAATAAATTATAAAATTGAAGAAATTGAAACATTTGATAAAAACTAAGAATATGAAAACAATGACGAAGAGGAAAGTGAAGTTAATCCTTGCACTAATAGGTATATGGGAAAATTTTAAAGCTCACAGTATTTTACAAATGAAACAAATTAAATAATTTATTAAAAATATGTTTCATGGACGTGTTTAATTTAATTTATTTTTATTATTATTAAAGACATTGTTTGTATTATTTGTTCCTATCATTGTTTGTATTTATTATATTTACATTATTGTATGTTCATGATTTAGATTCATGATAAATTATAATTAGTATTAATTATATGCATAATAATGTTATAAGTTAAGGATATTTTATATATGCCAAGTTATTATTGTACAGAGGATAATACAATTATCAATTCATTGACAAAAAAAAATTTATAATAATTTTTTACATTCAAAATAAATAAAATTTTATATTTTCTTAAAATAATGTCTGGATATTTTTGTATTAAAACTTTAGAAAAATATATAAGAAATATCTACTTTTAGAAAATATATATTAAATTTGACCAGTGAGATATTTTAATACTTTAAAAAGTTATTAAATAACTGATACTTTAAAAATACAAATGTTGAAGTTAATTTCTTAAAACTTATCCTTTTGGTAATTTTATTATTTAAAAATACTTGTATAATTTTATCAAAAAATAACTTATATTTTGAACAAGTAGTTGTATAGGTGTCATCCAGATACAAATTTAACTTTTCTGTAAGTTACTTTTCACATTAAAACATCTATAAAAAGTTATTCTATCATAAGTATTTATATAAAAATTTCATCCAAAAATGGCTAGATATTTTATTTTTTTAATAAAAGCTACTATCTTTAGACATTTAAATTTATATTATGTTTAGTAAAATCAGCTTAAAATCTTATAGATTGTAAAAACTTATAGATTATCATTGCTAAGTTAATTGAAAATTTACTACTTATATCTGGCTGATTGAATCAGTGTTGCTTGATAAAACTAACTACACAATTAGTTAAAATGTATTAAATAACTAAAAAAGTTATTATTATTATTTCGTGAAAGTGAAAAATATTTGAAAGATACAAAATTAAAAGAGCTACGTTTTAATAAGCTTAAAATTATTTGAAGTAACTTTTTACTTTTTAAAAGCTAATATATATATATATATATATATATATATATATATATATATATATTAAAATCTACATTTCACTAAACTCTCTAATTTTTTGTTTATCACAAAACTCTATGAGTTTATTAATTAAAAAAGTTATAAATTTATTAAAATTTTAAATAAATCATAATTATGTATTTTAAACTCAATCTTAGTTAAAATATTGATTAGTGTCTTTAATCTATTATAATTTTAATGAACATTTTTTTAAAAATTCCAATCTGTACTTTTAAAACACTAACTAATAATTTTTTCTTAAAAAACATTTATATGTGCAAGCAAGGCATTACTAAACTACAAAACAGTAAACACCTGCAAAAGTACTGTAATGAATGTCACATATAGAGCGGTCAAAAAAAGTCCATTTAGCTCTCTAACTTTAATTTAATAAATTTTATATTTAAATTAAAACAATTCTAAATTTTTATTTTAATAAAAATTTGAGATACACACAACATAAAAATTTAAATTAAATATAATATATATAAATAATGATAATAATAATAATTAATAAATTAAAAAAATAAAATAATTATAAAATATTTAATTTTACTTGTTTCATTTATTATTTTAAACTAATAAATATATATATAATTAATTACACTATAACATTAATATAATACAGAAAAATATTATTGATATAATAAATTTAAACATATACTTATATATTATATATAAATTAATAAATTAATTTTTTTATATTTTTAATTTATGTAAATATTTATTAATTATTAAATTATATATATATATATTAAAAACTATATTTTTTTAATAAATAATCTATCTATATCTATATAAAATTCATTAAAAATTATTTAATATTCTACATATTTATATTTATATTCAAAATAACTATATTATATATAAATTTAAACTGAATGTATAATTATTAAAAGTTATTAAATAATATCAAAATATATAAAAAAATTAATTAAATTTTTTAAAATAATCATTAAATAGTATTTTATAAAATATTATTTTATTATTTAATTGTTATTTAGTTAAAATATTTATTATTAATTTTAATTAAAATTATAAATTATTAATATATTATATTAAATTTTATTAAAAAAATTAAATATAAAAATTAATTTCATTTAATTTAATTTTATAAAATAATTTATTTTATATTATTTTTATGATAAAATTTTAATATATTAAATAAATATTTTTTAATTTTAAAATTAATTTTTATTTAAAATATAGATTTTAATTTATTTAAATAAAATAATTTAATAATATTATAAATAAATATAATAATTATTAATTATTTTTAAAAATAAATGGACTAACACATTCCTAACACTAGTTCATTATTATTTTTATATTAGATTAGGGCTTCAAAAAATGTGCTATACATTACTTTAACCTTTTTGACATACGTGTCATAGAATGATTGGTCAGGGTGACGAAAACCCGCAATAAGTCCTCTGGAGAACAAGCAAAATGGCACAATCGCATCAGTTAATTTTCAATAGACGTTCAATAAAACCTAAAATCTAAAAGTTCCATTCATTTTCACATTCACAAACCGAAAACACTCACTGAGCGGAATCTCCAATGGCGGAAAACCCTCCCGAAACGGCGTCGTCGAGCTCACAACCTTCTTCTTCGTCTCAGAAATCGCCCCAAGAAGATTCACCTCAGGTTCCACAATCTACATCAACTATGCTGCCCTTTTCGTGCCTATGCCTTTCATTACTCTATTGAATAAAACCCCCATTTTCGTTTATTTGGAACTCAAACAAGGGTTTTCTTTTGTTTTGTATTGCTATTTTTGTTTATTTTTTCCCTCTCAAATCCGTTGTTGTTTGATTTCTTACCTGATAGACCAGAACCATTCTCGGTTCATGGTGCTTTCAAAGCATCAAATCCGTGTTCTTCTGTTTTTTTCCCCATTTCGAACACATTTTTTGACCGAATGGAAGATGTTAAGATGGGGAATCGTTCAGCCTTTTCTGTGTTAATAATTTAGCTTAAATTTGTGCCATGATTTGTCCATATTTTGAGATTGTTCTGTGAACATGTGAACGAAAATGTTCCCTAAATTTTTGTTTTAAATAAAATGTATTTGAATCGTGGTCATGATTTTATGTGCGTATTGTTGGCTCAGGTCCCGGCATTTTCCAATTTTCCGCCGTTCCCAGGTGGATATTATCAAATGTTTCCTGGTATGTACCCTGCGCTAGTTCCAGTGCCACAAAACGATGAACATGCGAACCGTGGAGCTGGTATATATGCTGTTCCTGTTCACCACTTTGATAGACACGTTACTGGCCTATCATACAACACTCTGATTCCGTTGACTTACCGCACACCCACGTAAGTGGCTAGTTATTTTGTCAAGATGAAATTCTGTCATGTGTCAAGCTTAATTACTTGCTACTTATTCATGGACCCATCTATATTGTGCAGAAATTAAACCTTTTTTAATAATAGAAGAATGGGGCTTTAAGGATTGAACCTAGACTTAGGCTTTGATACCATGTCATAAACCAACTGCTTATGGTATTAGGTGAAAATATGTGAATTGTTGTGTTATATTTCTTACAATTACATGCTACGGGGTTCATCTGAAGCTAGACATGCACAATCTTCAAAGTTCTAGCAAGTACTCATAGGGGTCATCTTTGGACATGGGTTGGGCATCAACATGTTCAGGGAAAATTGGTCCTGATTCTGTGTTCTTGACATTTGATAAAATTAACAACAATTGTTGGGTTGGGCTAAAAATCTTGGACTTCTTGCTAAGATGCAGACGAAAGTTCATCAGTGGAATCTACCAAAGTGGTACTGAACTAAGGAAGAAGGCACAAAAGTTCTTCATTTTCATTTTTTCTGCCTTCTTTTCCCAAGAGATAATTAGATATATAGTCTTGGAAGTTGGAAAACCCTTCCAGCACAGGCAAACTCAACTGAGTTTTGCTATAAATTATTATGCTAGTAAATACTGACTGTTGATTAAAAACTATTCTGAAGACTGTAATAATGATAATATCATAACTACCTATAGAAAAATTGAAATCAAGTTATACTTGATTAATATGAAATTAATAAAGCTTTTAAAGAACTGCCCATAGATCATATTCTCACTTGAATTTGGCATCCAAGCATTCAAGGAAAATTGGACCTGATTCTGATTCCCGTAAGCATGTGTTACACTTGTTGTTGGACTTCATTTGTGCTCCTGCATTGATTTTGAATATTCCGTGTGCTTTCAAAGTTATCAGTAGGTTAAGTGATTGATATAATATTATATTTTTCTTGTACACCAATTTCATTTACTGCTTGTTTAAATCCTATTAATCCTTATTCTCAAGTGAAGTTACAAAGAAAGGACATTTTAAATAATGATGGTAATTGTTTTATTGGTGAAAATTCTATTTTAAATTTATTTATTTTGTAAAAACAAATATGCTTGTTAATGTTCATTGATGATTTGTTTGACTGAATGGGCACAATTAGCAATAGGCCAAGTTCTGAAGCTGCTGCTGCCAGTGAAAATCAGGGGCAAGCAGCACAACAACAGCAACCTCAGCAGCCTGGACCTCAAAGACAAGTTGTCGTTAGGAGATTTCAAATTGCATTTCAAATTGATTTGTTGCTTATGTTGAAGCTGGCAGCTGTGATCTTTTTGTTTAACCAAGATGGATCAAGGCAGAGGCTTATTGTACTTGTGTTTTTTGCTGCTCTTGTATATTTGTGAGTATTTACTGTTTACCTTATTATTTTTTTAAGTATGTTTTCTGCTTGCCAGTTCTGCCATATGTGATCATTAGGTTTTAGGATACAAATCCAGAAATCTGATTTAGATCCACCCACCCCTCTCCTATCTTGTGTTTTGTTTATTCAATTCTTTATATACCAGGGTCGTTTTATTTGGACTTGGTATGGATGTGCATGTGTGTAAATATGAAGGCCATGCAATAACGTAACATTGCTGTACTCAGTAGTGTTTAGGTTGTGAATAGGAGCTGTAGTATTTACTAGTTGAAACGTTGTCAGGTACCAAACTGGAGCTTTAACGCCAATTATAAGATGGCTTTCACAAGGGATGCAGAGAGCAGCAGCACCTCCTCATCCACCAAGACCTGCAGCCAGGGCTGAGAATGTTCCTGCTGCCAGGCCAGAGGGTGACAATGCTGCTCCGGCAGGTATGATCTGTACATTTTATGCTTATGCCTTATGGTTTTGCATGTGCTTGTTTTTTCCACTCTAGTGATAGAGCTTATGCGATTTGTGATTTAATTTGGCAAGTCTTTTCTTCTTTGAAGCTTGTAAGGTTCATTTTATTTTATAATATTTTGTTTATTTATTTTCTTTGGGTTGAATTTCATTTTCTATTACTTGTACTGGTTCTGGATGGGAAAGTATCAACTTAAGATGATCACTTAATGACATGATGACACATACTTACCTTGGCTTCTTAACTTTTAGAAGGTCAACCTGAAGTCGATGGGAACCAACCTGCTAATGATGCAGACCGAGAAGTAGAGAATGAAAACGTTGCAGAACCTGGCAGAGGCAATGGGGGAAACCAGTGGTGGGGCATTGTGAAGGAGATCCAGATGATTGTCTTTGGATTTATCACTTCACTTCTCCCTGGGTTCCACAACCATATGGATTGAACTATATTTTGTAGCTTACCAGGTTGTGGAATTGACATTATAGCCTATATGAGCACGCCAGAGACATAGGAAAGGGTTTTCTGAAATAAACTGTATAGATCAGAAGTTCCGAGCATCATAACTGATACATACATAGGTGCAGCTATTATCCAGCGGAAGACTAAAGTATGGTGCAAGTATAGGATGCCATTTTTGTATCTACTTGGAATGTTGATAAAACGGTTTTTGTGGCTTCCAGTGCGGAGGGCTATAGGAGCACCTTCAAGGGCTTTAGCTTTTTTCTTTTCAGTGTCCATTTATTATTTCAAGTGTTACATGACTTGTTTCTTTTCAAACTTACATCTTTCAAAGTGACTAATGCTTTATCAATTTCTCTCCAATTATCTTTAGCTCAACGTTAAAATTGACTCGCCTAATTGGATTTGTACCCAGCACGAGCCTTTGCTCAACCTCTAGAACTGTGTTGAACGTTAAATTCCAAACCACAAAAATATTGTAAATCAACGTCGTATATATAGTTATCTGCAAGCTCCTTTATCACTCTTGTAAAGGTTATATTCCAACCAAAAGTATTGTACCTGACACAGTCCTTCCCGGCTCACGGTCCAAAGCTATGTTACTGTTGATAATTCCTTGTCACCGGCATAATTTATTTATTTTTATTTAGGATCACTTATACTTTTTATAGAAGATAATTTTAATACCTGTATGATTGAACTTGTTTTGAAGAGATAATTGTATATTAAAATAATTATTTTTATCAATTCTTTTAAACTTTTTGAAAATAAGTGATAATTTTAAAAAAATGTTACTAACGTGTTATTGAAGTAAAAACAATGTTAATATCGTAATAAGATTAATTTTTTCAGCATAATTGTTTTTTATATGTAAAGCTCGAACTCGAGACTAAGGTAATTGAATATTATATATAAAATAAAGCTTACATTATACAATACATGTAAAATCATTTAGTAACAAAAATTGTAAATTGTTTTGGGGATCAAAATACAAAGCCAAAAATTAAAAACTAGATACTTATAAGTACTTGCAATTGAGGGTTAGAGATGTGGATTGTGATTTGTGAAATAATTTGACCGTCAATGGTCCATTGAATTGAAGTTTGTTGAAACGATATCTTAAAAATAGAATGATTCAATGACCCGTTAAAAAAAAGAATGGTTCAGATTAATCTTAAAGTGATATTTTCTGAAGTTTGTTAACCTCCTTCCCTACCTTCCCATTAATAGAGTTGCATGTGCCACTTCGTTTGCAACTCTAGCCCTAGTATGACCTATATGGAAAAGAAAGAAAACAAGATAAGAGAGTGACAATTACAATGTACCTTCTCGTGCTTGAAAATAGGAAAGAAAGGAAAGATAATGTTAAAGCTAGATGCTTATAATTTTCTCCCAACTAGGGAATAAATATAAATACATGGGAAGAGGACATTTTCTTTCTTCTTTCTTTTCTATTTAACCAAATAAGCTAGGAAAAAACCTGTCTTTTATTTCTCTTTATTTTCTGCAAGTGCCTATTTGTTTCTTAATTTAGTAAATATAATGCATTTATAAGACACAATCAACTATTGTGATTGAGTGTACACAAAATACAAGAAAGATTGCATTGGTAGTAATATTTTTTCATGTTGATGAAAACGATTTTTCGGACAAAATCAACCAGATCCTAATTCTCTTAATTCAAGCAACTTAAAAATGATATTTTTTCGATTTATTTTCTTTCTTTTCCTACTTTTTTTCACATTATTTCTTTCTTTGATATTTCTTCTCGCATTTAAACAAAGCATACCCTGTCAGTCACCAATGTCTCATCTGCAATTTTCATCTCCTAGTGCTCGTCCATGCCATTAGTAGATTGGTCTTGTCATTGTTGTGGTTGCTCGGTGCGTGCAATTAGGATACTGAGGTATTGGTATTGGTTATATATGGATGTTTGGTTGTTCAACAGCAATGGAATGTACGATATGGCATTGCTACAGGGAAAAAGGACGGTAATTACTTTTTGTAACACCTTGTAGAATTAGATGTTTAATAGTATTTAAGAACCCTGGTAGAATTTTTTTTTTTTTTGGAAATGTATTAAGCACTCTTAAAATTTTAATTCTAGAAGTAATTTACAAATCAAATTCCCAAAAGAAAAAAATGGATTGAAAACATCAAACACCGTTCTATAATGCGACACGGATTGCAACCAAGCTAAGCAGGAGTTATCAATTGCCATAATATACTTATATAACCCGGATAAAAATATATTTACACATTCATCTCTCTGAGAATCTGCAAAATTTTGAAGGGATACAAGGGAGAGCAGAAGAAGAACTTAATTTTATTGGGACAAAAGAATTGTAATTACAAAATCTATACACATGCCCATACATGATTGATTTTCACCTCACATCTCAGACAAAAGATTGCTAATTTTCCTAAGCTCCTTGAGAGCTGTCATGGCAGTAACCTGCCCTTTGCCAACAAGAACATTTTTAGATCTGTTCTCCAATGGGGGCCCCTGGCCACGGTCTTGTTGGAAAACAGATTCAATTACCTGCACCACAAAAAACACTCCTTAAGATGACAAATATGAAGGCAGGGTAAGGGACATCACCTTGAAGTCTACAACATTTTATGTAAAATCAAAATTTAGTGCATGTTTGGTTCAGCTTATTCTAAAAAACTAATTGTTTATTTTTTCAGTTTTATGATAGAGCTTTTGAAAAAAATAAGTGATTACTTCCTATGATTTAATTGTTTTAAAACATGCTATTATTCAACCAGTTTCATAATTGAACCATTGAGAAAATGATGAAGAAAAAAAAGCACTCAAATTGTGCATATCTTTCTCAATAATTTGTCCTAGAAGAGTGACAGTGGGAAAGAAATTTACCTGAATATGGTCAAGCATAGATTGCCCAATATTCTTCAAAGTGCCCATCACATTCTGGTCAACAGAATCTCCTCTGGTACTAGCAGAACTACAATGCCCATTAGCTTTAGATGAAACAGGTTGTGCTGTGTCATTTTGAGTGCAACTGTTGGCAGATTTTGTAGCCTCGGCAGCATCTCCAACTTTCTCAGAGATAACCTCAACAGTGTTCCGTCCAAACATCCAAAACCACTGGAACTTATTCTGCTTTTTCTCTTTAGGAGGTGCTGCTGAATTTCCTGCATCATCATTGTTGCACCCTGATGTCAGAGGTATGTTCTCAGAATAATCAGAGATTGGAAAAGGTTGATCATTGAGACCGGCATCTGAAGTTTCATTGCATTCATAATTTCCAGCTTCATTATTATTGCATTCTGATGTCTGATGCATGTTTTCAGGAGGATCAGATATTGGAAGGGGCGAACTGGTACCTGAAGCTTCATTGCATTCATCAAGGGGTGCATTAGATGCAACACTGCTTTTCCCTGAGGTAATTTCATGATCATTGGCCCCATTTGGAGGAGTAGTAGGGTCAGAAAACATAGACAAGTCTTCCTCACTGCCAGAATTTCCACTTGGACACCTATCATAAGAAGAGGAATTGTTGTTGCTGTTACAGTCACTATCTTGTCGTTGTCCTTCAACTGTTTCAGAAAGATTATCATGCTGCATTTGTTCTGCATCTTCCTCTGAGCCAAGTGCCTTACGAAGATCTTCTAACAAACTGCGCCTAACCTTGGATTCCTTTTTCCCACTCTGAATCCTTGACTTAGGAGGGTCAGATTCTGCTCTTCTTAAACTGAATTTTACCTTTTCTGTCCATCCCTTTTTCCGAGTGGGAATCTGCTTTTCATTACCATCTTGCTTGAGTTCTTCAGCCTCATGCACAACTCTCCACTTTTCTTCCCAATAGCTTTCAGGTAACAAACTCAGAGGAGTTTTTGGAGACACAGATTCCGAGGGAAGTGTCACAGATCTAGTAAACATCGACTGGTGATGAGACCCTATGAACAAAAGTGACGAGGATGAAATATCAACACTTAGTGCAACAGCCTGCAAGGATTTAGCCTTCTCTAGTAGTTTTTCAATATTAATGTTTTCAGGGAAGTTTAGTAATCTCTGCAGACACTTTGTAGGGTTTTCAGTAGCAAGTAACGAAGATCTTAAATGAAGCAACATTGCCACTGCCATAGCTGAGATAAATGCCCCGCGAGGGGAATTTAAGATCCTGAACTCACAGTCTGTTATGTCATCCGCACTTCTTTCTGTTCTGCTATTATGTGATGCAAAGATTTCATCCCAGATGACCAAGAGATTAGCTAGTGAAAATTCTCGTCCAAATAAAACTCGCAACCATCGAAGAGAAAAGTACTGAGGTTCAACCCCAAGTTCAAACAGATGGCTATGCAGAGATGAATCCACAAGAGACAACAAATAATACAATGCAGTAGAAGCTTCAATTACAGGAGGCAGGCCAGTATGGGACCCAGATACAGGGGAGGAAGAGAAGAAATCAGCCATTGCAACTGAACCATGGGCCCCATTCATTAAAGCATCAAACATACAGTATGCATCATGTTCTATGAATTTCTCGGATAAAACAATGCCTAGCTCACCTTCAGCTCCATAAGCATCACTTAGTAATACAATGGTCTGTATCTCAGGATCAAGTTCATCAAGACTATTGGCTTTCAGGGCGTTTCCACCAGAACCAATTTCATCCTCAATAGAGTCTGGAGTTTTTCTAAAATCAAAGCTGTAAGAAAGATCATTCTCTTGACATAAAAGGCCATCAAATCTGTCTGTAAAGTGATTTTCATAAAGCTTCCGAACTTCTGAAAGGCACTCCAGATCAGCTTGGAGAACATAAAGCAGAGGTGCAAGTAATTCATGCATCCCTATAAATAAGTGAATAAAAGAAATCCATTAATGCAAAATCATTAGTTTCACAGCATATAATACTAAAGCAAAAGTAGCTATCTTAAAGCTAGGAAGCCAGCCAAACTGATGGAATTTGCATTTTACTGAGTATCAATCAAGAGCCTATATGATTTTAAATTTTGATAGAATTGATTTGTGTTTCAGAATGATAATCTAAAAGTGAGTTTTAAAAAATTGTGTTTGCATAGAGTAACTTAAAATTACTCTTAAAAGACAAAATTACCAAAGAGAGTAAAATATAATATTAAAAAAACTGCAATCATCGTTGTTATTTAGCAAATTGAAGTTGGACTGTTTCTCTTTCATCACTTTCTGTGACTTGACTACGAGGGTAACGTAAAAAGCTATGTCACGGTTCAACAGTGAAAACAAAAGCTATCAGCCTTTCTTGTGGGAAAACTGCAACTTGTTTACCATAGACTCACTTCCATTCAACACAAACATTTATCCAAACAGCCGTTTAGCAACTCCAAATTCTAAAACAAACAGATGCTAAATCACTTAATTTTTAATTATCTTTTCTATATTTGTGATTTGAATAACAAAGGAATGCGGCAGTAAATTTAATTAAGGTTGATGTATTGTTTGAGCAATTGCTTGGCTGAGAAATTTACCTTGTCTATAACCAGATTCTGGGTGCCTGAGACACCACAGTAATAAAATTCGTCTCAACATGCTTTGGCATCCTGATGTCTGAAAATAACTGCCATGTTCTGGATATAAACGTGACAAATCCTGGTCAACCATTCTCTCCAGCTCTACGTTGCGAAAAAAGCGACTCCATGTACTATCTGCATATGAAGCCCATATTATATTTAAAACGGATAAAATTCAGTTGTCCATACTGGAAAGAGAAAGAGATGGCTAACCGTTGGAAATTCAGGTAACATAATGCCAACAAAAGGACAACATAATATACGACAATTTCCTTCTTTTAAACAGACTGCCTTTTACCATAACCAATGGTTGATTGCCACTAATAAGGATCTTCACATGCGTTGAATTTCCATAAAATAAGAAGGGCATGTGGCTATATTCCACCATAACAAAATAAATTTTTATTTATGTATCCTTAAAAAAAAAGCAACAGGTATATAATCTGGCAACCCTAAATGGACACTACATGGTAAATATAGTGCACATTAGCAGTGCAGATATCAAACATGCTATCTACTTTGTAGAAATTTAGGAAAGTACATTGGCTGAATCACAGATCCGTAATTAGATTAACAGATTTAACTGCGGATAAGATGCCGGAATGGAGTGAAAAAAACTTAGATTTACCTGGATTTTGTGAAAGGGGATTGTCCATGACAAGATTGGGTGAATTAGTTCCATCCTTTGAAACATTTGGTTCAACCAGAAGATGCCTTCTCAAACTAGCATACCTGACAAGATAAAATACATTCCATGATTACTAAAACTACAAATAGCCATATGAAAAAGCAATCATTTTTAATGTGAAATTATGATAGATATAAAAAAACACATTGTCAAAAAGCTAGGTAAACACTGAATTCATAAATTATACAATCAATCCTCAATACCAGACAGAGAAACAGCAATCATTTTTTACTTTCCACCAATGAAATTATAGACGCAATCTACACTCGTAGGCAGATATTGACACAGAAGAAGATAGATTGCCTTAAACCAAAAGAAAGCGTCTCAAGTTCACATGTCAGCATTTTCTTTAATGAAAATAAAATTTATCTCTATATCAGTATGGCTTTATCTACATTACAAAAAAATAAAAATCAGCAGCATCTCCCTTTCTGCTGGGAATCAAAACTAACTATATTCAAACAAAATCAGCAATCAGCATAGTAAAACTACAAGAATGCTCACAATCAATACGTAAAAGGAAAAAAAAACAGGTAACTATTACATCAATATATCATCTATCAACTAAAGCAATGCGATTTAAGGAAATTTACTTCTTTATTAAAATCAAACCAAAAAAACAGTAAATAAAAACACGATTAAAGACGTGATGATTTACCTCCTTCTAGAATTAGCGGTGACCCTGCGAAGATCATCAATGGAAGTTGAGGACGAAGACGGCAACACCCCAAGATTTACACGCCACCGAAAGCCTCTAAGATCACCAAATCGCCGATTCTCCGGTGCTGATCGCCGAGAAGCATCGTCGGCGCTCGCCGGAGACGGCAACAACGGATCCTTCATAACCGGTGGCATGATCATGCAGCAATTCCCCACAAACCCAGATGCTCAAACGCCACGAAAATCAAGAAAAACTCGAACTTTCTAGATAAAATCACCAAACTTATCCTCAAAACTCTGAACTCAAAAGTAACAAATAAAGAAAAAACCCTAATTTACTTTATTACTCTATCTGTTAAAGCAATAAGAAGCTCACCAAATTGAGTTTAGAGGGTGAAGAATGACTAAATTTATGAGGAAAAAATGAAGTGGGTGGGTAAGTTTTTAGCAGAAAGAATGAATGATTTGCACAGTTGCATGTTTGTGTGTAGAAGTATTGGTATAGAGAGAGAGAGAGAGAATAATTAGTTTGTTTTGTGCACAGAAAAAGGGGAGAGAAGAAGGAGAAAAGGGAGTGGTGCAATGGTGTTGGTGTGATTTGTGCTTGACCTGTTAGGATGGAAGGTATGGTGAGTTGTCTTATTCTGCAAAATTTCTACATCATTTTGTGGTCTTTTTCTCTTTCTCTTCTTTCTTAGTGTTGTGTCATAAATTCATAGTATAATATCACATGGCTATCGTGTTGTAGAAGTGAAAATTGCTAATGTTTTGTCACATTCTGGTCAATGGTGGCTGCCTCTGGCTGTTAGTATTATCCTTAACTATTACAACTCTTTCCAAAACTATTTTTAAAATATAAATGCTTTTGTTTATTTTAAATTATTTTATATTTTTAAAAAACTTAAGAGTCTTAATGAAATGAGAGAATAATATAGTTAAATAAATTTATATTTTTTTTAAGTTGAGGATGTTTAATAACTTTTTATTCTCATACGATATTATAAACAATAATCATGTTAAAATAGAAAAAGAAAAGAAAACTATTTGTGTCGTATTTGCCTCTAATTCTGCAGTTTCTTTTCTTAAAAAAAAGTTACAATTAATTTTATATTTTTATTTTTTTAAATGCTTGCATCTTTGATTGGTGAGTTTCAGAATTAGGATTTTTTTCATTAATTTTATTTCCTTTCTAATAATTATTCATGGCCCGTGCAATAACTTCGAGTTCAAGAGAGTTCTTTTCTCTTTTAAATGCAGATTGATGGTGTTTTAGATATTACAAGAAAAATCAATCATTTTTGCTTATATTAGTTTAACACAGCCATTAACGATGTTAACTTTTGTACGAGTATTTTTTATGATGTAAAATGCAATGAAAGTGTGGCTATACCTAAACAAAAAAGATAATCTTAAGTTCATTGCTATAAAGTGATAATAAGAAATAGCATTTTTTTTTAAAGAAAAACCTCTATAAATAAAAATATTATCTAGCATATATTCTAAATTTATGATACACAAACATCATTCTAGATTAATGTATAATTTTGCTTGTAGAAGGTTCTTCATTAATTTCTAAGTCATTCAGAAGCCAATTTGCGTGTTAGGAACGAAGGAATTTGAACTTAATTCTTCAAATTTGATGAAAAGACAAAGTATCAGATGGACTATTCTTAAAGTGCTTAAATTGTCTTAAATTTGTATGATTCCAAACTAATAACTAGTTAGTTCGTGAATTATATGTTCAAAATTTGATATATCTAGCTCAATATTCTTTCATTGTTTTAGTTATATTGGTAATAACTTTGCGTTTATAAGGAACTCTTGTATATAAGATTAAGCGAGCGAGTGGATCAATTCAATCATATTCATATCAAAATTAGATGCAATTTTGTAAGTGTCTCTCTAGTTTTTACATGATATCATAGCTCCTTCCATGCTAGGAGTTTTGCAACCCTAATTGCATGAATCTTTCCTCATTCTTTGGTTTTTTTTTTAAATACCAAATTTATATTTTATCCATAAATCACCCTAATGAGAACTTTGGTATTCTCATTTCAACTCCCTTTGGAAAAATTTCAAGTTTCAAGATTTCAAATCATGCTTACGAAACGAAGACTTTACCTACAATCAATAAAGGACGTTTCATTATAATCAAACGAAAAAGCCAATTAGGTGAGATTATAAAAAATTACTATACAGAACAAGAATCGAACAATGTAAAACTATTGAACTAGTTGAACTAGCTTCTCATTATCTAACACAACACTTAGGAATGCATGACATTTACATTCACAAATATTCTCTACTAGATTAGTAACGAATTAATGCGGTTAATATATACTTAGTTAATTAGTTGATACGTCTAAATTTTAATATAGTTGCGTAATTTTCTTTTATTATCACTACAAAAATTATCATTTACTAATGAGTTAATATTGAGTTAGCTTTTATCAATATAACAAAAATTAAACTATTAGCATATATTTTGAATTTTTACTAATAATATGATATATTATATTAAAAAATGATTTTATTAAGACAAAATATTAATATATACTATTAATACGTACGATTGAATTTCAATCAAAAGACATTTCTATTATTTTCCTCTCCTTTTGACGTGTTTCAATCTTTTTTCTTTCATTTTCATGAAGTTCTTATTTATAAAGTTAAATAATTATTTTAAAACTATTTGCAAAGTGTTAATATAAATTTATAGAAAAATATTACTATAATCCACTGTTTAGAGAGAATGAAATATATTATAACAAAAAAAGGTTTTTATAATAAAATAAAAAGTGTTAAACAACTTTGTGTGAGTCACGTGCTGTAAAAAGAAGAGATAAAATGTTTGTATATTACACAGAGATGACATTTTATTCAATGCAAAAGCTTTAAAAACTTAATTTCAGAATTTTCCTAATACAGAGATGCATGAATTTCTCGTTGATATAAATAGTGAAAATGAAAGGAACGTGGCGGGGCATATTCTTTTTGGGTGCTTTCCCCTCATTATTATGCTTTTAGTCAATATGCACTTTCCACGTAGGATTTTATAAGGGATGTTTAAAATATTTGATTGGATAATAAGTTAATAATCCGTATTAACAAATTTTATAATTTTTAATAAAAATAATTTATCATGTGTAATTTTACATAAGTTTGGAAAACTCACAATTTTTAACTATCAGTGAAACATTTTCCGTATACGATTGAATGCATTGATGAGTTCATGTATGCAAATATGAGTTGCATGTGGATCATAACATACATGGGTTACTGTAAATGACGTGGCGGGTACGTGTCCATCTCATCACAATGATTTTGTTTAAACACTTTGATTTGGAAAAGCAAGCAGCACCTTCCATCAAGCGATGGGTATGATGTGGACATGCAGTGCATGACTTGGTATTACGTTTTCTTACACGAAAGTTACATGTCGCCTGTACCCTAATCTCAGCCGTTCATTCCCAGAGTTGATATTGATCAAACCACAATGGACGGTTACCGTGGTGAGTGGTAACTCGCTTAACTTTGACATTTGTAGTTGCGCACTTCTCAGGGAGATCCATCAAGATAAGCCACAAAATTATCTTAACATATAAATTAAGTTTAATTAATATTATGGTCAATATATAAGTCATGGATTATCCCTTAAGGGAATAATTTTGACATAAATATTCTATTTAACATATACATATAACATAGATGGCTTACCATGAGGAAATGGTGGATGCCCCCATCATGAGTTTCCCCACCATGCATGCATGCAGATAAGGACACGGTGGCCCTCTCTGTGTATGTGCTTCTTATCTTATCTATTGCAGAATCACGTTTCACTTTTTCCTCTTTTTGTATGTATGTATGTACCCATCTCATATTTTAATAATCAAATCACAGATATATCACAAAAAAGGGAAATAAAATAGCTAAGTTGGATTGCCAAGTTTTATGTACATGATTTGGAGATCACATGATCTCAACTACCTAATAATTTGTTCTTCTTTACCACTTTTCACCCTTCATTTATCAATTAACTCATAATATATTTAGTAAAGAAAGTTTTACTGATTTTAGTGTCTTGCCTTGAAACCCAATACATGGGTCAAACTACAAAATTAGCTTCAATAAGTTTGAATAGAAAATATTTCTATTTTTTATAAATTTTGAATTTTATTTAATAAATAAGAGAATGGCTTCTATATATATATATGTGTGTGTAATTAAGTTCTTAATTTAGTAAAGTATTGCTTTTCAATTTTACTATGCCACGTTCATTTGACTTTGGTTCGTAAAAGACAAGATTTCCGACTATGTTCTTAACTTCTCCTTAATCACCACAAATCAGCTCCAACAGATGTGGTTCTCGAAGCTCTTAGAGATTAAATAATTAAGTTAATCTTTATAGTTTGAATAATTAAAATCACATTATTGAGATGAGTCCATTTGTTGTCACTTGTCAAACTACTCTTTCACCGTTACTGATATTTTTCCTTTGGTCGGAAAGTTTCGCTGTTAATTTGGCATAAATAAAAGACAAGTGTTTGGTAAGTCCATTACCATGGACACACACAAGCATGCTACGATGGTCAAGTTAATAATTGTTGGTGTGCTCTTAGATAATGTTAAATTTGCTTACTGCATTTCAAAAGTCGGTGTTTCCTTGTACATATCCCAAAATAATATGTTTAATAAAAAATAAATGTGTAAATAATTTAGATATCCCATTTGTATATGCTTTCTTACATGATGCACATGTATTTTATTTCCTACGATGGATTGTCCTATTAATTTGTCATCATCCACCGTATGATAATGACCTGTATACCACCTACGATTATTTATTCACTGTAACCCAAAATATTGTGGGACTATCGGATTGTGTTAATATTATTTAAAAAGAAAAATAATAGCCAATAATATTTAACAAAATAATTTTAAAAGCTAGAAATTCAAATAAGAAATAATTTTTTTAATTGATAAAAATATCATCAACCAAAGTTTTTAATGAGTGGAGAATATCTAAATCCATCAAATACATTTATGTCCATATTATACAGTGACAAGCGGGTCATAATCATCTAATTATTCCTCAAACTCAAGTTTCATTATATGGGGTCCTGGAGTCCAAAACAACCTATCATAGTAGTCAATATGATTAATGGTTTTTTTTTGTGTGGAAATTTTAAAATATATTAGTCAATTTTAGAAGATAAATTAAATAATATTAAAAGCAACCACCACAATTTATTCTTTCATCATTTTGGAGGTGGCATCAGCAGCGCCAAAAGTTTGTGTGTGGAAACTCCCAATATTATTTGTTCTTTGTATTGACATTCATTATAAACTTTATATAACAAATTGTTTACTTATTTTTAAAAAAACAATAGAAAATATAATTTTTTTGGTCGTGAATAAAAATGTTTTTCATAAAATAAAGGATGCAGAATAACCATGTCACTGTCACAACACAGAATTGAATGGTGGGTCACAGAGCACACTTCACCAATCTCTGAAAGGAAAAGTACAAAAGTTTTGGAGAGAGTCATGTTAATATTTTTGTGAGCGATGTTGGTTTGGTTGCAAGGTAGAGTAGAGGTTCCACTTGTCTATTGTAAAGCGATGCAGTTAATAGCATCAACTTGTTTCAAATCAATCATTCATGATGATAAGGAAGATTTTCGCAAACATCGTATGGTTACTCGATAAAGCACAAGCCTAGCTTGCCAAATGTGCATTATCTTTGACATCAATCTAATGAGTAAAGTAAATTTGAATAGCTTTGTACAGAGGGAAAGAATATACACTTACGAACGCTTTTATAGAAGATAAAATAATAACTTGTTTATTGAATTTGCACCTTCTTGATAGGAGGATGCTTCGTTAGTGCTGTAAAGTTTAAAAACTATTATGATTTGAGATTGGTTTTATTTAGGCTGAGAACTTTGCAATATAGTGGACATTAAGAGTATGTTTAATTTTTTAAAAATTAATTAATTATTTTTAAAATGAAATATAATACAAATTTATATTATATTTTATATATTTTTTAAAAATTAACACACCAATCAGCTTTCCTGTAAATATTTTAACAATTTTATAAAATTTAACTAATTTTTTAATCTCTCTAGCTATAGAAGAGAACATAAGAAACAAAATATTACTTATAATCTATATAAAAAAAAGTAATTTAACTCAAATATTTATAAAAATACCCCGAATCAATGAAAAACCAAAATAAATAAAAATATTTATTACATTTTATATCACTTTTGATCATAAATCATACTATATTTCACAAACATTTTTAATATTAAATAATTAATTTAATGTCTTTTATATTAAATAAATAAATATATACACTTAATAGATGACTGACAATGTTTAACATAAATCTACACAAATAATGGTATAAAAATATTGAATAATTAATATATTTAGAAGTCTTTGTTTCTTGTAAATATGATGTAAAATATGTATTAATAATTAATTTGTATAAATAAGATTAAAAGTAATATTTTTAATCAAAATTTATTAACTTTTAAATGTATATTTAAACATGTATAATATAAAATTAATAAATAATAATTTGTTATTTAAAATTATAATATTTAATGTTATTAATGTATTAGATTATATTTTCTTGCAAATTTTTTAATTAAAACTTACAAATTTTTGAACTTGTGTCTGAGGACAAATTTTAATAAATCAATAAACAATAAATTTTTAATAAAATTAATTATATATAAGTTTTTTATTTTATGCCAAAATGTGTACATAGCACATGTTTGAAAAAGAATAAAACTTCTTATACATAAAGTTTTATGGTGTGTTTTCATAGATTTATTTGATATATTAAAAGTTTATTTCTTTTTTTATTAGCAGATTTGTTAATTACTTCTTAATGTGTATCTATGAACACATAAGAAGATAATAAGCAGTAATTTTTTAAACTATAATATTTGATATTATTAACGTACTTGAAATATTTTATATTTTTAATTTAAAGAATTATTATATATAATTTTTTAAATAATATAATTTTAAAATCAAAATATTATGTATTAACTTTTATTATATATCTTTAGACAAAAAGTAAAAAATTAATAAATTTCAAACATGTTTTAATAACTTTGTACTCGTGAATGGATTTTAGCAATAATAAAAAATAAAATATATTTATTCTTATGCAGTTCAACAACATTTTATTGAGTAATTTAATCTTAAAATTAGTTACTAATTAAAAATTTCAATCGAAAGTATTATATTTATAAAACTTTAGACTAATATAAAATTATTTAATATATTATTTATATATTAAAATTAATATAATATATATTTTAAAAAATATAAAAATAAATACTCTTAAGTATATTTTATAATTTTTTAATTTAACAAAATTTGATAGAGATAATCAAGAAATATATAATTATAATTAAGTGATTTAATCGACTAACATTAATTATATATATATATATATATATATTTATTTATTTATTTATGGTCACGATATATTGTTTAAAGAATCGTGAAACAAAAAGAAAAATAAATAAATATTCCGCCCAGGGTTCAGTCGAGGTTTAGGGTTCTCTCCGTTCAGTAACACAAGCCACCCCAACGCCATTGTCACTGTCCGCATCTTCACGTCCTCATTGCTCCTTCAGGTAATACTTCTTCATTTCGTTTTGTTTCGTTTTCTGATTGAGTTTATGGTTTAATGGTTTCTCATACTAGTGCCTTTCTTTCAATTATTATTATTTTTAATTATTTTTTTGCGTAGCAAGTGATACGATTTTATAGGTAGACTCGTAAATTACATTGTGCCTATGGTTAGTGTGTCTGAATTACACTTCCAAACGACGTTAATTTATTTTTTGCCGCAAAAATTCTCAAACTCTTCAATATGATTTAGTGTAATGGATTCGGAACCTGAAGACGCAGAACCCAAACTGCAGCCACATCCCAAGAAGGAAAAGAGCAAGAAGAACAAGAAGAAAAATGATATTCTGCCTCAACCTGAACAGATCGAGGTCACGGTCGAGGTGGTCCACGAGCACCCGAATAAAACGCCTCCAGTTATTGGTTATTTCCCTTCGGGATTTGATCCGCTGAAGAATTACGGTGATGGTTCCGGTCCTGCCAGTTTTCAACTTTACCGGCACAGGAACATGCCCAAAAGGCTGCAGCTTGTGGTTCGCCCTGAAGGGTCTCCAGGGGAATTCGTTGGAACGAGTTACTCCGGTGAGGCTGCGGCCGGACACCGAGCCATGTATGCACTTGGCGTTCTTGACAAGGAAGCTGGGAGCCTGAAGATTGTGCCCATTGCCGGTAATAAGGTAAATTATGAAGAGTGGAAAAATATTTATCTTGCTGTTGAGCTTGTCATGAGTATATTGTGGTAATGAGTGGGTGTTGTTCAGATATTCAGAATGGAGCCAAAGGTTAAGGGCTTGGAAGCAGCTGATCCGGAGCCAGCAACTTCGACGATGGAAGAGTTGACTCCGCATCAGAAGTTAGCACAGACTACTGCTATCTGGGGAACAAAGAAGGAAATAGAGAAGGTATTATCTGACTCGTATTTAACCCTTTTGCTACCACAACTACTCAATCCTGACTTTGTTAAACTAGGAAAAATCCAGCTTAAATAGCTAATAAGATATAAATTATTATTAGGACTTATTTATTTTAAAACTCTTAATAAATCTTTTATGCTAGTTATCTGCAGAACTTCTTTTGTTAATTTTCACACAGTAAGCTCCTTCAAACCAAGGAGCTGTTTTGTAATCCTCCATAAATAAATATATTCAATTCCTTGGGTAAAGTGATGGAGCTGACTTACTATTCGACTTCCTTCTGCTACTGCATTTCGACATAACAGTCTGAGATGTGAACATGACACTGAGGTAAGACAAAATGAAAATCTTTTTTAAGAATCATAGGAAAAGGAAAAAAGTAAATATAATGACCGGTATAAAGCTTCAAGTTCCTTTTCAGTGAAGTTAGAAGAATGATTAGTATAGTCCATCTCGTGGAGCACCTGGTTCAGTGAAATTACTAGGCCATTCTTTGATACTCATCCTATAAGCTTTTAAGCAGTTTATTCCACTATATTGTTTGCATAATTTAATTCATAAATGGACCTAACAACATAAATTATGAGGAAAAGTAATACCTTATTGATTTTAATAGATGACTTTCACAGTATACATTCAGAATATGTCATGCTGTTGAGCTAGTTCTGTTTTAGTTGCAATTTAATTTCATAGTAACCCCCTAAAATTCCGGGCAGTTTGATCATAAAAAGAGTGGCATCCCAACTCTTACAAGCCACTGGTAATCAGGTCAAATTGGACTGTATAACTCATGTTCTGTTTTCTTGAATACTAGCTATCTGAATCCAAACTGTTTTTAAATAAAACTGGTACCAGACCAGATAAGTACAAGCTATGAATATCAAGTCAAGATTATACCATCATTTTACTTTTTAATGAGATCAAGATATGCAAGAAAAGAAATTAGGCCAAGAATCCTAGACATACAGAATGTATTTGGCTCAAAATTATCACTATACTGTGGCGTAAGTGTAGATAGTGGAAGAAAACCTCCAAAACTAAACATTAATGATTTATGCTAAAAGAATAATTAGAGATGAAAATACAGGTATCATGATGATATAAGACTTAAGAAAAACAAAAACTTTTTTAGAACATGACAGCCAAGTTTTCAGGTTTAAGGACATGAACAGAAATTGAAAATCTTGGGTCTATATTTCCTAGTTCCTAACCAGTGGTTGATATTGAGCATTGATGAACCTCTGTTATTCACAATTTCACTCCATATACATTTTTTAATTTCTCTGGTGAATGTTTGAGTTGTGTGTGTTTAGCAAGACCTTGCATGACCTTTACTCAAGAGTTCCTTCCTTGAGTTAGGTTAAGTCTTGATGTCATCCTTTTACCTGTAATCCTATTGGGCAGCTGTGTGTGTGGAGCTTGCAGCGTGCTGATATTCTGAAGTCGCAAATAATTTGACACAAATAAAAAGTGCTCAAGTGACATCTAATCTAATATGAGATAGAAGGATTATATAGTTATGGCTGTATTTATAGGCAAGGATATTATTGATAATAATTTAAGTGACTGTGTCTTCCATTAGTTATCATTCAACTATGTTCAATTATTTTTATTGAAATTGTTTTAAACTAATCTTTGAATCTATTTTTCTGCAGGCTAAGAAGAAGCTAGCTCTCAGACAAGATGATAACCCTGATTCTCAGAAGAATCTAGATGTGAAAATGAAAAATGTTGTTGTAAACAAAAAGGCTCTTGAAAGTACAGAAGCTCATGTTTCTCGAAATATACCACCATATGATGCTTCTGCAACTACACCTCAGGAGGCATATCTATTGGACCAAATCATCCTTACGGGAGAATGGGATTACCTTGTAGACATTTATAATATTTTGCAAAAGGGAGAAGAAGCAGACTTCAGTGCTTACCCAACTTTTGTTTGCAACAGGATAGGGAGAGTAAGGAAAATTAAGGTATTGGTACAAATTTAGCCTTTTTGATAAAAATAATAGCATCAAAGTTCTTAATTATTGGAAAGATAAGAAATTTTTAGACTTTTGCTTTATCAATAATTAAATAATTTATTATATTAACATTATGGAATCCCTATCTAGGGACACTAAAGAAATTTTTTATGAACTCACATGTTGGAGGTGTATGATTACCCCGATGTTCTAGTGGTACATAGGGGAACTGAACTTTTGAATACTAATTTCTGTAATAAATCTATTTTTTGAGTAGTATGCAAGTTTTAATCTACAGTCTGTTTACAGGATGAGTCAGAAAAGAAGAAGCTTTCGTGCATATTGTCATACATCAATCATCTTATAAAGTTCAAAGATCAGCATTCCATTGATTTTTCCTCCGCAAAGGGCCATAAAATCCCCAACATCCTGCGTCATAAGTTTACGACAATGTTTGCTGTTTCTGAATCAAAAAGGCTACCCCCTGAAAAGATAAATCTCCTAATTTGTTATATCTTGGTTCTTACACTATTCTCTGATGACTTCCGAACATCCTACACCGATATAGCAAAAGATCTGAGCATGAGTGTTGTGCCTGTGAGACAACTCTACGAGCATTTGGGTTGCAAAATTTCACGCCAGAAAGACGTGTGGTATGCCACGCTTCCTGTCCCTCTAAAATTTCCTGATTTGAGGCAAAGAAAGCGAAAAAGGTAGACAGATGGCTTTTCTGAGTCTTTTCGTTTGTCATTGACTGTGGCAAATCAAATTGTCTGCCAGTGTCTTTGGTGCAGTGATGTCAAAAATTGTTATTCAACACCTCTACTGGCGGTATGTTTATTATTATTTTCTAGCTGCATACATTTGAACTATGCTTTCTGTTTTAGTAATTTGGGAAATGATTCTGAAATTAGCTTACTCAAATTATTTGAATATGAGATTACTAGCTGTTTACTAGTGTTAAACAAGCTCGGTTTGGAAGACGCTGGTGTAAGAGAGGTGTAAATTTCTGACTTTTTTTACAATATAACAAACAAAAGGCTGGATGTATCCTTAATGCAGAACGGAACATCAGAAACTTGTCTTATTCTATTTGGAAACAGTGAAGTCGCAAAGATACTATAACATCAACATCTTTATGGAAACAACAAACTAAACCTGAATTCGTGCTTCCCACAATCTCTCAGATCATGGTAATAAAATAGTGTATCTTCCTTTTTTGTCCCTTTGCATCAGTGTTCCCCATAAACAACTCACTCTACCTCAGATTCCCAAAGTATTTACAAAGATTCGACTTTGGTGAATTTAGGTGCCAATGTTAATTTTAGCAGATAATGGTATTGACAATAGTTTCTTGAAGCGGAAAACCCCAGCCACTTGTAGCGATAATGGATGTCCAATGCCGAAGTTTCCTCTACTCTTGATCCTGGACATGGAAGAAATACTGTTCTTGGTCACATAAGGATCTTTTCCTGGGAAATTAGAAAGCATAACATTCCATTTAGCTGAATACTATCATTTCCTTGATCTTGGAAGCTTTATTGTGTTCAAGTTTGATTTTATAGCAAAATACATTTGGAATTTCAGTTCTTTGTAGGGACAGCGAATAAAACACTCCGATTTGATCACGAATCCTGACACCCTGATTGGGCTTTCATTTGGGTTTAAAACTGAAGACCATGCATCTTAAACTAAATCTTCCTGTGGATTGTACCACTTTCATAGATATGGTATGAATAGTATGATAGAGAGCATGCTACTCTCTTTAAGGAGTTTATTTTCTCTTTTTTAGTTTTCGGTCCTGAACAATTTCAAGTTCTGAAGTATCCAAAATTTCCTTACAAGGCCAACTAAGTTACCTTTTACTATATTAGTGGCCGAAGAGATATGATCAATGATCATGCGCTTAACTGAGACACATTTATTTCAATAAGTCTTACGGTTACAAGTTAAATAACTCAAATTTCAAAGTATTTATTATATTAAAAATATAAAATTTACTAAATATTTAATAAATTATATATCAAATAATGTCTTAAGGTACTCATTTGCATAGTCCTTTTGCAATACGTGATTTTACTATCTGGTTACGAAGCTTCTAGGATGAGCATTGCTCTATTTAGGGAAACATTTCAAAAATGAGTTTGTATACAGTTTATACAGTCTCATTATGAGATTGTCGAATCAAATTTTGAGTAATATTAATTTGGTGATATAGGAGAACGGATTTGTTGTCAAATTAAATTTGAGAATTTTTAATAAAAAATATTTATAAAAAAAAGATTTGAAGAAATACTAATTTGGTGACGTAAGAGAACGAATTTGTCGACAAAATATTTTTTTATAACTTTTTTTTATTGAAAAAGTGAAGTGATTATATTTTAGACATTTGAAGGAGTATTTGAAATTAGGGATTAAATTGCACCATCTAAATTTTGAAATAATTTCAAATAAAATTACTAGAAGAAAGTGCGTTAAAACTAGACAAGCATTTTCGTTTTTTATTTTTTTAAGCATTTATCATTTTTCACTCTCAGTTAACAGGAAAGCTGGTTTGTCAAAATATATAACAACCTTTTGCATCTCAAATTTCATGTTTCATAGTAACAGCATAGAGTTTGGTAAGTTCTTTGTTATTTGTTAATTTGGATATTTGGGGTGGATTATTTATCCGTACTTTCAAAGCACATGTCGAAAGATAAAACTTAAATATATAATTTTTAAAATATTGGTACTGTTATTTTTAATTAAAATTTTATTTCAATAAAAAAGATTATCATAAATTATTGAAATAAAATTATAATTTTAATTAAAGGTTTTTATAAACTACTGTCTTAAAAGTATTATTAACTAATAAATAATACATTTTTATAAAAAAAAAGGTTGAGTATCTTTTTACATTTATAAATATTTTTTAATTTTTATATTAGCATTTCCTTAAATAAAAAAAAGCTTATATTAGTAACAGGTAGTAGGTGAATCGCACCGTCAGGTCTGAAGAATTCAGCAAATTTAATGGGTGATTCAATTATTGACCAAAACCAGCTGTGTGATTATGTACCCTTTACATTTGACAATCACCATTTATAACCGATGAACGAGTGCATGTCATATTCATCAAGGATGCTGCGTCCTATTACACATATCAATCAATCAGTGATGGCATAGTGCAGTTTCCTATCTTGCATTTACATTTATAGGACAATAATAAAATTTTCGACCTTAATGTTGCAAGTATTTTTTGTTTGTTTGATTAATTGTGACGTATAGAGAAAGTAAAAGGGACTTATTTGAATTATAACCCTATGAAAATTGCATTCCCACATAACACGTGGGGTTATAAACATGAAAACAATGGTGGTGGGTCTGGCCTACATGTGTAGAGAAAAACATCTATCAAAGACCTAATTTCAATCTCCCAAAATAAATAAGTGGGGAAAACAAAACAAGAAACTTCTGTTTGTTTGATTCCACAATCATAGCAAACTCTATCTCTTTTCTCACCCTTGGGTATATGGGACCATCCAAGTTCCTTATATTATTGCATTTATGATAGTGATTTACATGAAAATTACTTTGCAGTAAGTTTTCTTTTTCTTATCCTAAAGGGCATTCTCATTCTCATGCCATCATTCATTCAAACTGTACAAGTTTTGTGTTACTACATTCCTTTTCATGTAATTAATTGAAATTAAAGTTATATTTAAGTTAGCCTTTTAAAATCGCATTTCATGTTATCACTGAATTATTTTTTTTATAGATTTTAAATGATCCTATACTCATTTTACAAGAAACAAAAACAAATACAAAAGAATATTTTTAAGGTCTATTTAACAACAAATTAAATATTAAAGAAATAATTTAATAAAAAGTAAAAGATTAATATATATATATATATAGTTATGTTTTAAATTATTTTAAAAATAGAGTAAAAAAATCAAAATAATTTTAATGATGATTCTCACTTTAAAAACCAACTTAAAAATGTACTCCATTTGTGATTTATGAAAATAATTTTTTTAGATGTTCACATACACATATTTAGTGTGAATAATCCATACCACATCCTTGTTTGATTCTGTTTTTTATATTCATGTTTTCAGAAATTATTTTTAATTAATTTTAGAAAATTACTTTTGATAAGAAAATAAAAAAATGTTTGGCGATTCTAATTTTGAAAATTGTTTGAGACAAGAAAGTAAAAGAAAAAACTTATTTGGTAAATTTATCTTCAAAATATATTTGATAACAAAGCAAGAGAAAGTTATTTTATTTTATTGGTTTTTTCTATTTTTATAAATAAAATGAAATACGTTAAACATATCTTTATCTTAAATTATTTTTTATCCATTGTAAAAATATAAGTTTTTTTTTATCAAAAAACTTCTAAAATATAATATTTTTAGAGCAGAAGAGATATTATTTTATACTTCTAATAGTTTATTTAGTATATATATGTATATAATATTAACTGAAAGAGACATGTTAATAGTAGTAGTTTAGGAATCACTTTTAAAACGATAATTAATTGGAAAATGATGATGCAATAACTCATGATTCATGAGTCTCGACCTTTGATTCTCAAACCAACGATTAAGATGAATTGAAATATTTTTATTAGATTTGACATTCATTCATTTTCTATCCCTTTGACTGTCTAGTTGTTGAGTTTGAGATTATCTCAAACTCTCTTCATGTCGATAAATTTTAATAAAAAAATTACATTTTTAAGTAATATTAATGTTTTGCTTGAGATAGTTTAAAAAATATAATTTGAATAAAAAGATCAATGAAAAATAAAAATATTTAAAAGAATGTAGAATAACTTAAGACATTTTATTGTTAGGATTATTTTTATTACTATTATTATCAATTTCATTGTTACCCTTGATTAACTGTTACTGTTATTATTATTATTATTATTATTATTATTATTATTATTATAGTTGTTGTTATTATTACTATTATTTTTATTTTTTAAAGTCTTAAATTAAATAAGAGTTAAAGGTATGAATATTTTGGGCTTTAAGCACTGTTTATGAGAAGAAGAAAAAAAGGTATGAATATTTTATAATTAGTTGTCTTCTTCAACTTATTGAAATATCTATTAAAAATAAAATTATCAGAAGTAAGAGTGTTAAATTAAATAATATATTGATGTGTTGAGGCCAACCATGCTTTTGAAACTTGAACGAAACAATACTTTGAAATTCATATTTAAACTTTAATATTGAACTTTAAAAACTAAAAAGAAAAAAACTATAATTCTAATAATGGTTTTAATTTTTAATAAATTTTTAAAAATTTAAAACTATTAACTAGTCGACGTAGACATTTAGCAATTTTGCTATTCCTTTTTCAAGAAGCACGTACATCTAAAAGGTTGAAACAGTTATTTAATTTTTTTAAGTTTAATTATATTTTTTGTTTCTCTAATTTTACTTATATACAATTTATTATCTGAGTTTATTTGAGTTAATTGTTTTTTTTAAGATTATAAAAATTTATCATCGTTACTTTTTTATTTACTAAAACTCCTAAATTATAAATTTTCACTCAAAATATAAATTTTTACTCAAAATTAAAATTTTATTTTTTATTTTTTACTTTTAAACCTTAATCTCACATTGTGTAAAATACTTTAAATTTTATCAATTATTCATTACTTTTTTACTTTTAAACTTTTAAAATTATTATTACATGAAAATCAATGATCTAATTAATATATTATTATTGATATAATAAATTATTTATGGTTGTTACTTTAGTTGGAGAGTGATTCATAAAATTTAGTCATCTTGATAAACTTTAATTTTATTTAAAGTTATTCTATGATATTGAGATTTAATAAGATACTTGTTATTTTATTGATACACATAATCTCTTTTTAACATTATTAAAATTATACATTGCTGTTAATTGCCACTATGGTGTTTAATGTTTATTACATATTTTGATAATTGATTAATATTAATCAATTAAGTTATATACAGTTATTGTTAATAGTGAAGTTATTTAATTATTTATTTAAATCTTGGTGGTTTCTGTCATGTAAATGCAATTGGTTAACGATAATTGATAAAATAGAACTACACATGCCTATGAACATTTTGAATATATTATATTTATATGTTATAATTTATCTTATACATTATGATATACTGTTATGATAATATCCTCGAGGTACGGGTTTTTAAATAAAAAATATGATTATTTTTTCTTTAAGAACAATGTTTCAATAAAAAAATATTGTTTATTCTTTTTTGAGTGATTAATAGTGTTTATTATGAAAAACAATGGTCTTTCTAGTAAAATAATGTTTATTTCCTTTAATGAAAATAATATTTCATGTAAAGTATATTTGCAATTTTGGATAAATTGGTTATGTTTTTATAATAATTTTTTTATTGTATGCATATAATATAATATGTAGCGAACAGAAAAAAAAATTATTGACCAAATCTAATTCCTTCAATTAGTTTGTTTATAAAAAAAAGAAAAATAATTTAATCTTTAGAGACATCACATGCAGGATTCATACACACTAAAATGAAAAATAATAATGATGTATTATGTTATGATGTGTATCCACACTTGTACACTTATAATTATGTTTATGTCAATAAAATTATTAGTTATGTGGTTATTATTGAATTAAATAATAAATAGTTAAATTTACCTATGATTCTTAACTAATGATTTTGTTAATTAAAATGATCATGTTTCTGTAATAATTATTATAAGGTCTGTTAATGGCCACGAAGCTATTTAACTTAAGAGTTGTTTTTAAAAACATTTTAAAACAAATCAATACCCAATTAATAGAATGTTAGGATTTTCAAAGTTTGAACTTCAATTGATCAGTGAATTTAATTTTATAAAAGCGTGATTAATAGATAACCAGATATTTTTGCGAGTCTATAAAGTTACATCAAGTTGTTTTTTAGAAATTAGTTGAGTCAAAGTCTTATTAATTCATATTTATATTTTAAATAGTGTGATAAATTATATTGGTAAAATATTAATTTTTTAAAAATTATATAAAATTTTGAAAATTTAATATATTAACTAGGTTGATAAAATTTATTTAATTCAAAACAATATGTAAATATATATACATATTGTTTTTCACTTTCATATTGGCATTGTTTGTCATAATTTTGATTCGAGAAGATGGATACTCTATTGAAGTGCTATGAAATCAATTTCGACAAAACTGTCTGTTGGTACAATTGGTAATGATTAATAATCAACTATATAAATATGAATAAAAAAAATATATATTTACAAGATGATTCAAGTTATACATGTTTAATTTAATTTAGTTTTTACATAATATATCTTTACTTCTAGATTTGTATCATTACATGTAGTGTATGAAAAAAAATATTCTATTAAAATTATTTCCTTTTTTACGGATGTTAGAAAAAGTAATCATATTATGTTGTAAATATTTTTAACGCAGAATATTTAAACATAAAATCAAACAAAAATGATTTACAAGGCAGGAATCTACGGAAAAGGTAAATAAATGTCTGCTTAGTGAATGTTTAAAAACATTTAAATTTATAAAAAAAATTATTTATTTTCAAAAATTCAAAAATGATAAAAAAATATATTTTACAATGAGCTAAATTAAATACACACTTAATGCATAGCTAATTGCATACTAGCATAATGATTATGAAAATTTATGGTTATATTTTGTAAATCTACTTAGCTAATGAAAATGTTACTATATTGAAACAGTAAAAGTAGCCTCAAAGGACAAAACTAAATGGGTTTCCATAGGTTATGGTGCTTTATATTATCATAGTAACAGATAACAGATAATTAATTGCTCCATTCTGTCAAGTTGCAATTTGAATAATCAAAAGGTTCCCCATATTCACCATGTTATCATTCTCAGCAATTAATTAAGACTCAGACACTTTTATTGCACATTCTTTTTTACCACTTTTTTAAACTAAAATTAATAAAAAATCAACTTAATAATAATATATAATGTGTTAACCACACCCTAAAGAATATATTTTTGTTTTTTATTTTTAATTAAAATATTTTAACAGTCTAAAAGTATTTTACATTTTAAACTAATTATTTATAAATTTTTATATATTAATAAAATTATTAAATTTTATAACTAGTTGATAATTTTAAAATTATTTTTATTAACTTTAAGTTTTAAAATTAATTTTAAATATGTAAAGTTGATATATTTTAATATAATGAATATTTTTTAAACCATTTCAACAAATATTTTAAATATTAAAATTAATTTTTTTATATTCATGAACCTATGATTCCGAGCACCCGTTAACATCAACAAAATCTAAGGGCATCACTGTCTTTTCATATCAACTGTCCGACAGCTTGCGCGCGAATGGTAAATGTCCCTTTCAGAAACTTTATTGCTTTTAATTAAAATTGAAGTTGATTTTTAATAATTAATGCAATAAAAATAGTGTTAGATGTTAAAGCAAAATTTTAATTTTAATTTAAAAATAATAATGATTACTAATACATTTTCACTTTTTTAAAAATATGTTAATAACTTATAGCTTTGCAAATGCTTTAACAAAATTAAAGTTATATCAAGTTATTTTTTATAAAAAATGTGAGAATATGTTAATCTTCTTTTTAATCTTAGAGCTTAGGTATTAAAAATTTATGTTGGGCCATGACTAATCTAATTTACACTAAGTAGACCCATTTAAAAGAATAAAGAGGTTCTCTAATTTTTTTTAATTTACAAAAGTTAAACTCAAGATTTTATTTTTAAAAAGATTAAGTTTTTTTTTAGCTGAACGGACTAATATTGCTAACAATCAGTTTCCTTTTACTAGGAAACGTATGTTGCATTGCATGGTTTTGTGCATATATGTTGAATCTAAAAGTTTAAATTTAAAGGTATTGAATAAATATTTTTTATTGAAAAAACTAAAACTTTTAAATTTTTAATTTTGAAAAAACCTTAAAATTAGTTTAGTTAAGAAAAAATTATTAGGATGATTTGTAAACATATTTTTATAATTAGTGTTAATTAAATAAATATAAGTACTAATTAAAATGATTTAAAAAGTAAAAAAGTTCAACCATTGAATTACTAACTAAATAAAAAACACTAATTTAATTCAGTATAAAAATGTTAAGTACATGTCATTAAATTTAATATATATATCTATCTCTTAAAAAACTCATATTTATAATATATGGGCTTGGATTTATATATTAAATGCTATCATTAGTTAACTGTGAGTCTACGACAAGCCTACGTTTTCCTCTTAAGTTTGCGCTGCTGCTGCATCTTAAAAGAAAATGGATTTTACACGCAACAAATATTTAATAATAAAAATTAAAATTGTTATTAACAACTATTAAAATTTAAACGTGCACTTAATCTGTTTATCTTAAAAAATATTGACAATTTAAACTCATAATATTTTTATAAAATATTAACCTCAACATTTTATTGAGAAAAAATCATTACATTTTTATAATTTTAATATAATAAATATATTTTTTAATAAATACTTATTTCTATTAAATACTTAAATATAGTTTTAAAAATTATGATTAACAAAACATATTTTTACTATAAATATAACTCATGGAATTCATTAAAAATATTTAATTTAAATTCAGAATTTAAAATTTATGTAGTATATTTATTGAGATAAATTATTTTACCAGTTCTATATAACAACAATCTTGCTCTTCTTTATTGAATGTTAAAAAAAAAAGGGAATAATGTAAGTAAGTTTGGATATAGTGAGGGACAGTGACTGCTCCATCGTCAAATTCACATAACAACCTCTTACTCTCAGTGAGAATGGGAAGAAAGGGTGACCGTTAGATCTCCGATCAGAGTCACTCCATTGGAATGGCGTGTATCTGAATCAACCTTTCTCTTCTCCTTTTCTTCTTGCCGACGATTCTTTGCTTCCACTTTTCCTAACTTCATTCCTTTATTCTCCTTCAAAAAAACACTCTCATTCTTCACTTTCACGCGCTTTTCTTCACTCCGATCACGCTCACGCTGGTTCGTTAACCAACTCCATTGCTCACCTTTACTATTACTGTTATTGCTTCTATCATTCAATGCCACTTCCTCTGTTTCTTATACTAGTGTTTTACATATTACTCCAATGGATTTTTTTATTTTATTTTAATTTTGGATTATTGATTTACTAATGTTATGTTATTTGTTTTTGGCATTGGATTTGGTTGGATGATGAAACAGATCTCAAGCGTAGAAATTATTGAGATTGGTGACACTGAGAAATGAGGTCATTGGAGTTTGGGTGTGTAGTTATTATAATTCTATTGGAGTTTGTGGTATCTTTGAAGGCTGAGATTTACATAGTAGCCGTCGAAGGAGAGCCTATCGTAAGTTACAGAGGCGGTGTCGATGGGTTTGAAGCCACTGCTGTGGAATCAGATGACAAGATTGATTCTACAAGGTATAATATTTGCTAATATTCTTTTATACTTTCTAATTATTTCATGTTATTTTTAGTGTATGTTTAACTTATTTAAAAGAAATAATCACTTATGCTTTTTTTAGAAAAATAAATAATGATTTATTTAAAATAAACGATTCCAAACATGCGTGCATAAATTAAGGAATTATATGGTTGAATTTGTCAATGGATTTAAATTAAAATTTTCTATATAAAGAATGCAACGGTGAGATATCTGTCAACTACTGGTCGGATAAGCTATTCTTCTAAATATGCATCTCGTGTAAAATAAGGTGAAGATATTCCTATAGGGTGGCTTGTAACTTCGGCTATTTTTTTAAAAAATGTTTTTGATCTATCACTGCATCACTTTGTTTTGAGCTAAGATTTTCGTTACATTAAATTAATGCCAAGTGCGTCGTGAACTGAGAACTGGGTATTATTTTTATTTTTTTTGCTCAATTTTTGTACCATTTTGAACTTGTTTCAGTGAAGCGGTCACTTCTTATGCTCGCCACCTTGAAAAGAGACATGACATGCTTCTGGGGATGCTCTTTGAGAGTGGGACATATGAGAAGCTCTACAGCTATCGGCATCTTATAAATGGGTTTGCTGTTCATCTTTCCCCAGAACAGGTCATGTCTTGTGTTATTATCATTTTATTATAATGTAGTTAATATTAGCAAGTTTCTGAGTTGTTGAAATTCATGTTAGCATGTGTTGTGTTGTCATCATATATTAGTAGGCAGAAACTCTTAGACATGCTCCTGGTGTGAAATCTGTTGAGAGGGACTGGAAGGTGAGGAGACTCACAACACATACCCCACAATTTTTGGGGCTTCCAACTGGAGTATGGCCAACAGGAGGTGGTTATGATCGTGCGGGAGAAGACATTGTGATTGGATTTGTGGACTCTGGGATCTATCCTCACCACCCAAGTTTTACCACTTATCATACTGAGCCATACGGGCCAGTTCCAAGATATAGAGGCAAATGTGAAGTTGATCCTGACACTAAAAGAAGTTTCTGTAATGGGAAGATTATTGGCGCGCAACATTTTGCTCAAGCTGCAATAGCTGCCGGGGCATTTAATCCTATAATTGATTTTGCCTCGCCTTTGGATGGGGATGGGCATGGAAGGTTAGGCCATGTTTCCTTCTTTATTAACTTCTTTACTTGGAAGTTGGAAATTTGATTTCTTCTGATGCCCTCTTTATAATGGGTCCTATGCTCAACAGAAAAGAAAACTCATTCTATGTCTTAAAAGCAAATGAAATTGATACTACCATAGTCATGCTTTAAGCTATATCTTCTAATTTGATAACAGTTGTTCTTTTAACAATTCCCCCATTCTTCTTACATCTTCTTTTGGCAGTCATACAGCCTCTATTGCAGCTGGAAGAAATGGAATTCCTGTGAGGATGCATGGACATGAATTTGGGAAAGCAAGTGGAATGGCTCCCCGTGCCAGGTGAGGAATGATACCCCCCTTCCCCGAATTGTTCAACATTCGATCAAAACCAGGAACTATGTCTACCTTTATTTCTGTTGCCTTAAAACACTTACTGAATATTTCTGTCTTCAGGATTGCGGTGTACAAAGCACTGTATAGACTGTTTGGAGGATTTGTTGCAGATGTGGTTGCCGCAATTGATCAGGTATACAAGTATGCTGTAAGTTTATGTTGGTGTTAATCTCAAAATGTTTTGTTGTCATACATCATATTGATGTCAGAGATTTCTTGTTGGCTCATTGGCTCTGGGTGAAAAACTCTGATGTTTTAGTTCTTCACTTTTCTCAAGGCAATACATTGAATTGCTTATGAAAAGATGAATCCTCAGCAATCTCTTTATTTTTGAATAAGAAGTCTCTAACTCAACATTCAAGCTCACCATCAAATTAAACAACCAGTTATACATTCTTATATTTTTTTAACTGTTGAAGTGTTTTACTCAAGATGTCTAATTTTTCAAATTTGAGAGTGAACAGGCGGTACATGATGGGGTGGATATACTCAGTCTTTCCGTCGGACCAAATAGTCCTCCATCAAACACCAAAACTACGTTTTTGAACCCTTTTGATGCTACACTTCTTGGAGCTGTGAAAGCTGGAGTGTTTGTCGCACAAGCTGCTGGAAATGGTGGTCCTTTTCCTAAGTCATTAGTTTCATATAGTCCATGGATAGCATCTGTAGCAGCTGCAATTGATGATCGTAGATATAAAAACCATCTGATCCTTGGAAATGGAAAAATCTTAGCAGGAATGGGGTTGTCACGTGAGTTCTCCAACTTACTACTATGTTTCTTAGAAATTTTTCTTAATGATGAACGGACTGGTACTTGTGGATACAATGTTGATGATTGTGATGGAAATTTTATTTTTAGCTGAAGATAAATAAAAAAAAGTAAACAAAAACACAGCGTTCAGGCAGAACAAGTCTCTGTTCATTTTACTGCTTTACTTACTGGTGTATTACAGCTTTGTTTTTGTGTGTGGCGAGGGAAAGAAGAAGGAGGAGGAGAAAACAGTCGGAATTTTTTCTTCTGTAGATGACGTCAATTAGTTTTGAGGGTAGATAAGCATCACTCTTGAAACAAAGGCCTGACATAATCTTCTGTATTTTTCTTTACTATTGTTGGCAAATACCATTTACTGGATTTAATCATACCAGGTTGTTGTAGATTTAAGGTTACTGAGCATTGGTATAAGCTCATTTGATGTTTGGTTTATCAAATAGAGATCCAAATTGTTGAATATCATTTACCTTTGGTGGTCTAAGGCATTTTGGCAAGAAAATTATTTTTTTAAAATAAAGAATAAAGAATAAAGAATAGTATAACAATTTGAACATCAATAATATTGAATACATAACTAATATAACTCATAAAAATAGAGCCACTCTTCTTGATCCTTTCCGTGAAGGTTTGTTTTATTAAAATGGGGTTTGGTGACTAGCAATTTCATGAGTTGTTTCTAGATAAATAAAGTCACTTCAGTGTTCTGTATACTTGATGCTTATGTGCCAAAGCATATTGATGTTGTCCACATTAGTTTGTTCTTATAGTTTTCTTATATACTCTGCGTTGCTCATGACTTGCAGCTTCAACACGTTCAAACCAAACATACACATTGGTTGCTGCAAATGATGTGCTGCTAGATTCTTCTGTTATGAAATACAGCCCCACCGATTGTCAGAGACCAGAACTTTTAAATAAGAACTTAATAAAGGGAAATATTCTTCTGTGTGGCTATTCTTACAATTTTGTTGTTGGTTCTGCATCAATAAAGAAAGTCTCCGAAACAGCAAAGGCCCTAGGAGCAGTTGGATTTGTTCTTTGTGTCGAAAATGTTTCTCCTGGAACGAAATTTGATCCAGTCCCAGTTGGCCTTCCTGGGATTCTTATCACAGATATCAGCAAGTCAAAGGTACTTGACTCAGCCTTCCTGAGATTGACGATAACTGCCAATTGTTTTCATTTGTTTTCTTGTCGCTATTCAGATACAATTTTTTGTCTCCTTTTTCTATGTTTTCATCAATACTTTTTTTATGATCAAGAAGTATGTGGTGTTTATAATGTGATTGGGAACTTGCAAATCCTTATTTTCAGGAACTGATAGATTATTATAATATTTCCACCCCAAGAGACTGGACTGGAAGGGTGAAGACTTTCAAAGGGATGGGCAAAATTGAGGATGGTTTGATGCCTATTCTTCATAAATCTGCACCACAGGTGGCACTATTTTCTGCTAGAGGGCCAAATATAAGGGACTTCAGCTTCCAAGAGGCAGATCTTCTCAAACCAGATATATTAGCTCCGGGTTCATTGATTTGGGGTGCTTGGTCTCTAAATGGAACTGACGAGCCAAATTATGTTGGTACGTAATGGTTTGACTAAGTTGTCTCTTAATTATTAATGTTTGAAACTTCTGCTTACAACTAAACATGGACAACCTGTCAAGAAATGCTTTCTTGTGGAACATCAGAGTCATGTTAGAAAGGTAAAAACTACTTTGATGGGCTTTTGTACCCTGCACTTGTAATGATGGGTCCGTGAACAAGAATGTTGGTATCTTTTCTCATGACAGTGTCATTGAGAGGATTCAAATCCATTATGCTGCTTGAAACTGGATTTCTTTCTTTTCATTGTGTAAATAATACAAGAAATTCATTGTCACAGCACCAAGAGTAGATAATCAAACAGGCATGCGACATTCTCCAGGGAGAAAAAACACGTGTCAAATTATCAATGTTTGAGGTTTCATCTTTGTTCTGTGCTTATATGTTGATAAATTTGAACCAGAATCATAAAATTTCTAGTAATTGAAGCTCGAATTAGTATAGAGAAAATTGGGCAGGATTCCCTAATATTATTTCATTTTCAATATATTGTAGAATTTGATTTATTTAAGCATTTTTTTCTTGAGCAGGAGAGGGATTTGCCATGATATCTGGAACCAGCATGGCTGCCCCACATATAGCCGGCATCGCTGCTCTTATAAAACAAAAACATCCACATTGGAGCCCTGCTGCCATTAAATCAGCTTTAATGACAACGTCAACAACTCTAGACAGAGCAGGAAATCCTATCCTAGCACAGCAATATTCTGAAACAGAAGCTATGAAGTTGGTCAGAGCCACTCCCTTTGATTATGGGAGTGGACATGTTAATCCAAGAGCTGCCTTGGACCCTGGGCTCATCTTTGATGCAGGTTTATTTACTTCCTCCATCTAAAGCTATTTTGTTTATCTTGGCATGTCTGCGTTCATAGTTGACCAATAAACACGAATTCGCCTGTTAATGAAAATCAAGGTGAGTAAAATTCAGGAGTTTCTTAGAACTCCATTTTTTTTTGGTGGGTTGGACCAATATTGGCATTAGGTCCAAGTTGCAAAAAGTAATCTTGAGACCAAATATAAAATGAAAATGTGGCAAAAAAACCATGATCTCAACTCGAATAAGGAATACAATAACAGGGAGGAGAAGCAATTTAAACAGGACCATATATAGATAAAAATAACTGCTCAATTAATTTTGCTAATCATCTTGCAGGATATGAAGATTATCTAGGGTTCTTGTGCACAACACCTGGCATTGATGTTAGTGAGATAAAGAACTACACACACTCGCCATGTAACAACACCATGGGTCACCCATCAAATCTAAACTCTCCATCCATTACAGTTTCCCATCTTGTGGGAACACAAATTGTCAGCCGCAGTGTCACAAATGTTGCTGAGGAAGAAACCTACGTGATCACAGCCAGAATGCAACCAGCAGTTGCCATTGACGTCAACCCTCCAGCAATGACCATCAAAGCAGGCGCATCACGTAAGTTTTCCGTTACCCTTACTGTTCGCTCAGTGACAGGAACCTATAGTTTTGGAGAGGTTTTAATGAAGGGAAGCAGAGGACACAAGGTAAGGATCCCTGTTCTGGCCAATGGATTCTCAAGATAGCTCTAGTTTTGGTCAGCAAAGAAAAGTTGTGCTTGTAATATTCTTTGTAACTTGTTGGAATAAGGTATGGCGCTAGATTTATTCATAAAAAAATATAATATCATGTTGAATAGATGTAAAGTTAAACAGGTGTAAGGAGGAGACTCCTAGTTTATTCCACGTATAAAATTTTGCTAATATCATCCATTGATTTGTTGAAATGCTCCTGCTTCAATTTTTGTTTACGTAAAATGTTTTGGTTGCTTATCCCGTTCATCGATTCAAACGTTATTTTGAGGGGGAGTTGGGTGAGGCACCAATAGGACAGGATAGAGAAAAAATGAATTTCCCTTTCACCTCACACGACTGAACATTTTGTTGAGAATTATATGTATAACAATTGGCAACAAGATACAAGATTCACATTTTAAAACATATAAATATATACTCAGATGATTGGTTTTATGATTATTAGTAAGAGAATACAACTGTGCACACTAACATTTTGTATTTGATGCTCTGCGTTTTTTATTTTAAAATCTTAAGAAGTGGGATTCAGTTCATAAGTTCATTCTTTATTTATTTAAAATTTAGTTTATCTAATGAAAATAATACTTAAAGTTTGTTATTAAAAAATAAAGACAGTTTATAATACAAGAGTGAATTCATCTCCAGTTATTTGTTTATAATTTTTAATTATATTTTTTAAAATCAATTATCCACTTATTCTCTACCGACACCATATATTCATTATTAAAAAAGATTGTAAGATCGCATTTTGCTTCTTCTTTTTCCCTTCTTGATATAAGCACACTTTAAATTTATTTTAACTTTTGACAACAGATAGATAACCTATATTAGAAATGTTATGAGATGGGGGCTAATAATTAAATACCGTCTAATGATTTGATATGGTATATATTAAATAATCAATACTTCAAAGAGTTTGAAGTGTTCGTATTCTTTAAAATATAATTAAGGGTTCAATAATAGAATAGACTCTTGAATAGAATAATTCGGTTGAAACTTGCTCGATCAAATAATGAGAATTAGATAATAAAATTAAATTAATTTTTTCAAAATATTATACTACATGTAACTTTTATTATTTTATTTTACTTATTTAAGAAAAAGTGCATGAACTCCTGAAATAATCAATTACAAAATGTTTCTTTAAACGGAAGAAGACGGACGTAAGAAATGAAAGAGGGAGGGGTATGAAATTTTTTTACTTAAAACAGAACTTATAAAAAATTAAAAACATCTTAAAAAAATGAAGGAATAAGTTGGTAATGACAGTGTTAAACAGATGATATAATTAATTTTGTTACACTTTTGTATTTATTGTTGTAGACAAGCTTGTTAGAATGTAATATCTCATAATTTACAGGTCACCGGTGCGTTAAGGGATATATTTTCTGTTGTACTAAAAGAAAACATATTTGTAGAAGGAATTAAGTATGTCCAGTAATAGTCTGCATCAGCCGTCATTCGTCAAAATATAGTTGCTCTCTATGTGGGTTTCTCATAAAAACCATCTTCAATTGCCCCTTTATGCTTTGCAGAACATCACATATGCCAACAAAGTTGACGTTTAATTTATCTCCAGCAGTGAATTCATATACTCTGTTGTTCAACTCAATAAAACTCACACCTGCCACCTTTTCCACACACGTGTCCTGCATATCCTTCCTTACCATTTTAGCTTCATTCCACTTGCTAAGCGCAGCATAAGTATTGGATAAGAGTAAATAATTACTACAATTGTGGGGTTCTAACAGTCTTAGATGACGTAATGCTTCCACTGCTAACTCCACATCACCACATCTAGTTGAAGCAGCAAGAAGGGATCCCCATATAGCTGCATTTGCTTCAAAAGGCATCAACCCAACTAGTTTTTTTGCTTCTTGAAGATAGCCAGCACGTCCAAGCAAATCAATCATGCAGCCATAGTGCTCAATCTTGGGTTCAATTCCATATTTGGACCTCATAGAATTGAAATAATCACGGCCCAGTTCAACCAATCCAGCATGGCTACAAGCAGAAAGAATTGCCATAAAGGTAACTTCATTTGGCTTGACTTGAGCCTTCTCCATGCAAGAAAATACATGAAGGGCCTCCTTTCCCTGACCATGCAAAGCAAGTCCAGCAATCATTGTTGTCCATGTTATGATCGTTTTATGCTTCATGTTCTCAAACAATTTGAGTGCTTTACTTATGTTCCCTGATTTGGCATACATATCGATGAGAGAGTTATAAAGAGAAACAATCTGACGCATCTTATGCTTTTCAATGTAGTTGTGAATCCACTCCCCCAACTGAAGAGCACCCAAATCAGCACAAGCTGAGAGCACAGCCAAAATTGCAATTTCATCTGGCTGCACATTCTGGAGCTGCATTTCGCGGAACAGCATGATAGCCTCATTGGGATTATGAGTCTGTGTGTAACCTGAAACAAGCACAGTCCATGAAACAACATTCCTATCCTTTTGAGGCATACATTCAAACAAGTTGCGGGCATTGGACATATCCCCCACCTTAGCATAACCTGCGAGCATAACATTCCAGAGGGAAACATGTTTCAAATTAACTCCATCAAATAGCTTGCGAGCAGATGGAACATGAGCACAAGAAGAATACATATGAACGAGGGATGTGACCACACTGAGATGAGAGTCCAACCCAGAAACAATAGTTTGACAATGAATCTGCGCCCCAACAACAGCGTGGGATAAACAAACGACGGCCTTTAAAACAAAAGGGAAAGAATAAGAATCGGGTCGCAACCCAAGTAAGCGAATGGTGTTGAATAGAGAAATGGAGCGAATGGGATTGGATGAGGATAGAGCCCAAATGATGTTGTTGTAGACAAAGATGGTGGTGTTGGGTCGCTGATTATAGATGAAAACAGAATAAGCATAAGAGGAAAAGCCCAGAAAAGCAGAGGTGTGTATGAATTGGGAGAGTAGAATGTCATCTTGGTCCAGACCTCTGGTAAGCATCAAGCTTTGTGTCTGTTGAAGATGGCTCAAACTTGAGCAATCACAAAGCAATTGTTCCACGCGTGCATGTTCAGATTGTGGAAACCAGGAGAAGAATCTCCATTGCCAATTCCTTACATGATGGAACTTTGGAATCAATGCCAAATTCATGGATGACCACAAATTAAATCACAGTATCACATATACTTACAATAGTGAAATACCAATCTCTTAAGAATCCATAGAATTGTCACAGTTATTAAGAGGTTCAAGTCAATCACTGTGAAAATAAGAGTCACTGCCTTTAAATAATTTCCTTATTAAAATAAACATTTGCAGGGAACGGCTCTTCAACAGTGCAAAGTTAAATTGCATGAATCCTATTCATTCATCATTTATGAGAACGAAGGATAGATAATAAGTCTAATTTATATATTTATTAATTTTTAAAAAATGATGTGAAATTACTTCTAGTAGTGGCTTCAACCTCTAGAGTGCAAATAGCTGTTTCCTTGCAATAAAAGGAGCGGTCATTGTAATTTCATAATTTCCCACAGTAGTGAACTTCAATCCTGGAAGCTTTTGAAACTTGATTTGTTTTTTTCAAGAGCTATGTTTTGTTTTTTTCTCTTTGTAAATTGTGAGTGTTTTACATTTACAATGGTTTTAAAATTTTAATATTGAATGTAATTACTAGTACAGTCCTCAAGGGAACAATAATATTGAATCCTCGGGCGTTCTCATATTATCTTTCAGATTCAATCCTGGGGCTGAAGAGCTAACACGTCAGTGGATTCTGCAAACGAAAATATATGATTCTATAAGTATACCCCAATGTATCTTTATAACAATTTTGTTAGTTCAATTTTTCCACTTTAAATATCAATGACGCTAAAAGTGACCCAAAGATAGCTATGACAAAAATATCAAGCATGAGGGATTTTGAAAGCACGTAAGAAGTTGCACCGAAAAGAGTAAGGAAAAAGCTACGAAAATCACTGCCGTTGCTCTGAAAATTTGTCTTTTGGATGGAAGACGATGATGGTGTTTGCAGCATCAAGTCGTTGACTCTTCCTATGCTAAACACTGACATACGATTTGCATTAAGAGGCTTCGAATGAAGGAAAAGAATCTTCTAAATCTTCATTGACTCTATCAGTTGACATCTTCAATCCATGCTGTTGTCATGTGTTGATTTATGTACAAAGGAAAAAAATTGTGCTATTGTTATAACTACCTTTCAATAGTCTCTTTCTCCAACCTCAATCCAGGAATGCCAATGAAGCTATTTCCGGGCTCTGGTTTCTGAACTCTCCTTTCCCGCATTGATCTTCTTTCTTTGCTCATTTCATTCCATTGACCTGTGGTAGCATACATATTCGCAAGAAGAACATAATCACTGCTATTATCTGGTTCTAATTCCAACAGATGTTTTCTTACCTTCTCACCAAGTTCAACACATCCATGAAGTCGACATGCAGCTAACAAAGTCCTCCATACAACAGTATTGCACTCTACTGGCATGTTCTTTATCAAATTGTATGCATCCTCAACTAAACCAGCTCGACCCAAAAGGTCCACCATACACCCATAGTGCTTTATAGTGGGTTGGATGTGATAGTCTTTGCCCATAACATCAATATATCTTCTACATTCATCAACCAATCCCCCACGGCTACAAGCACTTAGCACACCCAAGAATGTAACATCATTTGGTCTCTCCACATTCTCTTGTAACATCTTTGTAAAAAGTGATAACGCCTCTTCTCCATTACCATGTGATGCAAGCCCAAGAATCATAACATTCCACGAAATTATGTTCTTCCCCTTCATGTTGTTAAAAATCTCAGAGGCTTCTTCCACTGCTCCACACTTGCAATACATGTCAACCAGGGAATTGGAAACTGATGTAATGTCACAAAGCTTAGTATCTTCTTGAATGAGAGAATGAATCCACCTCCCAAAATCCAGTGCTCCAATTGCACCACATGCTGAGAGGGTCACTACCAAAGAGGCATCATCAGGTTGCATGCCAGTTTGCAGCATTCTGATGAAGATACCAAGAGCTCCTTTATAGTTTCTACAATACACATGACAGTCAATGATAGAGTTCCAGGCGACTAAATCCGGGTTTGGAATTTCCTCGAACAGTTGGTGTGCGGTTTTTATGTCAGTGACTATACCATACATATGCATGAGCGAATTCCTAACGTAAGTATGAGTTTGAAATCCAAGTTTAAGGATGGAACAATGCAGTTGTTTCCCCAACGTAACTGATCCCAATCCACCAGTAATTTTAAGAACGAAAGAGAAGGTGAAAGTGTCTGGTGCCACGTAAGCATTTCTCTGCATTTTCTTGTAGTAATGAATGGCCTTTTCTGGTTGTTTAGTCTTCCCAAAACCCCTAATCATGGTGTTCCAGATGAATGCATCGGGCTTATGAATGTTGTCAAAAACGGAGAGAGCGTAATCCATATCTGCATGCTCCGATACGGCACAAAACTCTATGATCTTTCCGACTAGAAGGAGGTTGTGATGAAACCCAGTGTGGATTATACGAGCGTGGATCTCCTTCAAATGCTTAATGCTCCAACATCGCTTCATAAAGCTCAGAAGATTTTGCTGAGCCTTCCATAAGACTCCATCTTTAGGACTCATTAGAAACTTGTTTGAATGAATTCACTATTCGAAGCCATTGTTTAGGAACGAAGAAAAATTTTAAACAATCGCACTATTTTTATTTATAGATCTTCAAATTGCACATTATAATCTGAAGAACCTATGTTTGATTGAAGCAGCCAGGTAATTACTTCGTTCAAATGCAAGAGGTTCGAAGGAATTTCAATCTATTCTATTGCCTCGTGAGTCACCAATCGATGAATTTGAGAATTGATTCTTGGTGGATGAGTTAAACATACTTTTACTGAGTTATCAACATGTAGTATTAAACCAAAAAATAAAATAAAATAACATTTTTTTAAAGTCAAATTTTCTCTTTATTTCTCTTCATGAAAAACATCTCAATTTTTTTTTTCTTTTTCAAAAATATCTTAAATTTTCTGCCTCATAAAATTATCTCAAAAACATGAAAACATTACATATTAGGTGGGAAAGGGTGATGGATAACCTTGAGTATTTTGTCGTTGAAACAGATAAAACTATGCTATTTTTCTTTCTTGGTTCTTGATCTTGCTTGTTTTTCCTTTCTTGGTTAAGGTTTTCACTTCTTTTTCTTCTTTGTTCTTGGGTCTTGCTCTTGTTCTTCTTTTTCTTCTCGTGTCTTAATCTTGATTCTTGGTCTTGTTTCTTCTTCTTGCACTTGTTTAGTTCTTGGTTTTGGTTCTCGGTGTTGCTTCTTGGTTATTTTTGTTTCTTCTTGGTTAAAATTACATTAACGTACGATTCTTATTATTTGAGATTAATCACCTCTGTTTAATAAATGGGTTTTTGAGACTTTGAATCTTACTCTAAGGGAAATCATGAATTTTTTTAATATCAACTTAATAGATCAACCTTTGGTGGGAAAATTGTTGTTTTCAGAGATTTTCATCAAATATTAATAGTTATTTCAAGATTTGAAATTCATCCCATACAACCAATATATATATATAAATGTATTTTAAAAAACATGAAAATTAAATAATTTTAATTTTACATTATTTACATATAAACATTTAATCAATATAGACATTAACGTACGTATTATTCAATAATTAATAATTTTTTGCTACATTACATCTTTCATTTTAAAATTTAAATATTATGTTAAAATAAAAAAAATATTTTTCTTGCACAAATACAATTAATAATTTAAATATAACATTTGAGTGTATAAAGTATCATAATATGGTATTTTTAACATAATTATCCATTTCAAACATCACTGTTGACGTTTTTTACTGACTTTGAAGTTTGCAGTAGAGACCAGAAAATAATCACAATCCATAATGGGTTAATCCAAAAGACAACTCTAAAACACGCAAAAGTATATCATACTTTCACTGGAAATAAGGCCCAAACAAACATAAAAACATAATATTTTCCAATCCATTATATAAGTTTTTGTAATTAATTAGTTTATGATAAATTCCTTTAAAAGAAAGTTTTAGTCAATTTTATACATACTTCTAATTTTGGAAGTTAATGTTCTTAGTCACAATAGGTTAGATAGAGAATAAATTAATATTTTTTAAACTTTAAAACTTGTCAATTACAATTTTTGGGACATAAAATATTATTTTTACTAGTTTAAAAATCGTTACTAACCATTTTTGCTTTTATATAAATTTTTAACATTAAAAAATATTATTGATGTTTTTAAAAAAATCTCATATTCTTGTATTATATATATACACACACATAAAAGCTTCCGTTTTATAAAGACTAATTTTCTCAATATAAATAAGATGGCACAAGCACACCTATGGATAGAACCGGAGCAACGTAATGCTCTGAACTTAGATTAGTCTACACACATACACATGCACAAAGATGTGACATTTTACAAATGATAGAGTATGGCAACATGCAATGCATGTGGTTTTATATCATATAGGTGTGAATTAAATTTTGATCTGTGGGGATATATTTGTACACATTGCGGAGTTAATATTTGATCAGCCGATCAATATCAACTATATGATGATAATCAATAACAAGTTCATGCATACACAATGATGTGTTGCATCGACAATCTTGTGCCCATGCTACCCCTTCGTGTAGAATCACATGCTTCTTGTTTGAAGTTCATATGTTGTTCTTAATTTAGAAAAAGAAAGTTGCACTCTCTTCTCCCTCCTTCACGTCTTTGAGCAACTTTAGCCTTGGACTAAGAGAGAGTTTGTTTTCCGAAATGGGTGACATTTGAACTTAGAAGCTGCCCAGATGCTTTGTGTAACTCGTGTGTGTTCATCACTGTTTAGATGATGCAAATGCAAAGATTGATTGATGGGTCAGAGCCTCTGCCATCAGACTTGTCACTTCCATTCTGTGCATAATGATCTAAACAAAGTAGACTAGTGATGTATCATGGGAAGAGAGAGAGAGAGAGTGTGCATATTTGACCTTCTCTCTTATCTATATCTTTTTCTGCTTATCTTTCTTCTCCGTGTGGACTTATTCAACGCCCATTTTATTGTTGTCAAAGTATCATCTTCTTTTAAGCATAGAAAACCATGTGCAACAAATTGAGCAGTTTTCTCTGTGAGAGAAGGAAGCAATGATGATCGTAGACTCAAGCTTTGGAAAGTCATATTGTAGATATGAGCAGTACTGCTTCTGACTCAAGGGATACGTCCTGTTGCTTTCTTACCATCTTATTAGTTATTAATGTTTTAAAAAATTACTAAAAAGGTTGAAAATTTTATATAAAAAAAAATACAACATAAATAGCCCAAAAAAGGATTATTTTCTCATCCAAAGTGAATATATATTCATGTTAAAAAAAGTTATTATCCGTACATGAATACTATTTAAAACATCTAGGAGAAATTAATGACGTGACATTATTGAATTAGAGGGTGACTCGTGCTGTGATTTTAAAAATTTGGTACAATTGGTCAGGTAGCATATTTATTGTATAGTAATATTTCATTATTTCCTAATTCCTAACCCTTTTTATTATCCTTCATGTTATCTTATAACCATTAACTAATACCAAGTGGAGACAAGGGCAAGAAAGTGATGTTTTTCATCGCCATGCCATGCTACATAGACATGGATAATCACATTCACATGCCAGTTATATACTGATACACACTGTTCTTAAGCACTTCATGGACAAACAATTTTCATACTAATTTGAATTCAATTCAATCTCTTTCGTTATTTTTTTAATCGTCTTTTAATTGAGAGACAGAGAGTAAAGCCTTGTACATGAAGTTGGTGACACCAATCAAGGTTCCAAGTTCCAACTACCGTATTCGAGTCTTTTAAGTAATTACTATTTTTCTCATCCAAATTAATTATTAATTGGTCTTCAGTTTATAATAAGGGCAAGTAAGTGGACTAACACATGAGCTCTCATCAGTTTAACGTTGCAAGTCATTAGAATCGATTCTTTAATAAAAATAATCAAGTTCATTTAACGTATTTTGAAATTTGCGCTGATAAATTTTCATACATTAATATAGTTTTCTCCAATTATGTTTTTAATTGTTGAACTGGAAAATAAACAGGTTATTCAAAATTGTATAAGAAGTGCAAAATATTATGTTACTTGTCAAATTACGTAATGGTTTTTTAATAAGAAATTACGTAATTCGATCATGTGTATTATGCTATAACGAGCATATCTAAGAAGTAATAATATTTTTTTGGACCTAAGAGGAGTATAATCTTTATGATAAAATATTACATAATTAAGGATTGAGATAATATTTCACTTGCTCTCACATCTTAAGATAAACACTTCTGTTACCTACATAATTGTCTTGTTAATTTGGAAGTAATTATGTATCTTTCATATTCAACATATTTTTAAAATAACAATTGTTTTCTCATACTGATAAGATAAGACCCAAGAAACAGGAAAAGAAATGGCAAAACACCTGCACCACCGTGTTTCTTTGTTAAAATCTGAATATCTTTAATGTATTGTTTCATTTTGGCTTTTGATGAATTCTAACACGTTGTATTTGAGTTGATTAATCTAATAAATATTAATTTTAAAATAAATTATTAAAAAGGCATAAAATCTAAATAATTTATATGTGTAGTTAGAATTTTTAAGTCAAAAATGTAAAATTAATTTTGCATATTCAATTAATAAAACAAAAAAAAATTAAAAATACAAAATTTGTTACACAATCTTTTAAAACTTTAAAAAATTATAAATTTAAATAGTATTTTTATCTTTATATTTGAAGTTAAGATAAGTTAGTCTTTATGTTAAAAAATTTATAAATAATTTTTATATGTATATCTATTATCAATTTAGTATTTGTGTTGTCTTTTTCATTGCTGTAGCATTTAACGCTATCATCTCAAAATAATGTTTTTTATTGGACTAGTACCAAATTTCAAAAGTTTTTTTTCCTCATAACAACTACTTTATTGATTTGCTCCTTCCTTGGATCAATCTCTCCACCTTTCACTAACCTTAATCACCTCCATTGCTTCAGTCTTAGTTGGAATCACTTCAACGATTCTATCATTTTGTTTAATCGCTCTCCTCTTTGAATCTTACATTTTCGACAACAACTTCTCTAGTGCTATTTTAGTAATTTTCACACTATTTTGTTTCAAGCATCTTATTTTGCTTTTATTCCTAGTTTCTACAGCTAAATTATTTGCAAAGAATATCATTTAATAAACCCCTTCTTCGTCACTTATAGTGGGAGATGATAGAGTTGAAAATGCAAGTGAAGAGAATTAACGTAGTTTAGTTTATGTTGGAAAACAATATTATTATATTTCAAAAGAATTTATTAATTATTATTGTTATTTTATTAATCTAATTTAATTATTATTATTATTTATATTTTCAGTTATATGTAATGTTTAGTTAGCAATTACATTGATTAAATTTTTTTTTCCTCATAACAACTACTTTATTGATTATCTTCGTCTCTCGATCAATCTCTCCACCTTTCAGTAACCTTGACTAACTCCATTGCTTCAGTCTTAATTGGAATCACTTCAACAATTCTATCATTTTGTTTAATCACTCTTCTCTTCGAATCTTACATTTTTTATAACAACTTCTCTAGTGCTATTCTAGTAATTCCCACACTATTTTATTTCAAGCGTCTTATTTTACTTTTATCTTTAGCTTCTATAGCCAAATTATTTGCAAAGAATATCATTTGACAAACCCCTTCTTCATCATTTATAGTGGGAGATGATGGAGTTGAAAGTGCAAGTGAAGAGGATTAACATAGTTTAGTTTATGTTGGAAAATAATATAATTATATTTTAAAAAAATTTATTAATTATTATTGTTATTTTATTATTCTAATTTAATTATTATTATTACTTATAGTTTCAATTATATGTAATGTTTAGTGAGTAATTACATTGATTGAAGTATTTTAAATATTTTGAGAAAACTGCACAAGACTGCACGTAAGAGGTAGAAACATTTATGACTATATTTTTCTATGGGTTATGAGTTTTAGAATTTGTTAGTTCTTGAGAGCCTTGTTTTTAGACAAGAAGAGTCTGTTGTATCTTGGAAGATTTTTGACTACACTAAAATAATCTTTAAGGACAATGTTCTACACGCTTCAGACTAAATTGTTGATAAGTTACTTCGGGTCATTTTGACAACAATCTTAAGGATTATGGCCGAATCAATAAATAATGAAAACCTTATCAACAATGCTGCAAATAACCATGAAAACAGTATCAACGTGTATTACCTAATCCAATTGTTTCTATAATCAATTATGCAAAACATTTCCCAGATGTGTCAAGAGTGTAATGCCCTGAATTTTTGAAATATCGATTATATATATATATATATATATATATATATATGTGTGTGTGTGTGTGTGTGTAAATGTAAATGGACAATGGAACTTGCACTTGAGTGCGTGATGAATATTGAGTATTGGTGTGTATAAATGCATATGGATGCATATAAATATATTCGTATATGATTGGATTAGATTTATTAGACCGAAAAATAGGTTAAAGGTGTAATACTGGGATATTCACGCTGTAGCGAGATGTCCCTTACTGCAGCGACAATTCGGGGTGCAGTCTTGCTATAACAATAAGGTTTCGTTGTAGTGAGATTCTGCAGAAAACAGAGTGCAATTTCTGCTGATATTTTTGCTGTAGTAAGAGAGATGTCGCTGCAGCAAGAAGAGTATCGCAATTAGATGGGGTATTTGAAGGGTTAAGATTTGGAAAAAATTATTTTTTCACTTTTTCTTTCGAACTCTCTCTCATTTCCCTTGATTCCCAAGTCAATCTTACTGATTAAATTGCCTTCAAAACTGTTCGTGAACTAGATTGAAGGTTGGATAAGTGTTGAAAATGTTTAGAGGTAAGTTTTAATAGTTAGGATTTCAATTTTTGTCCATCTTCTCTATTTTCAATTTTAGTGAGCAATTATACTAATTAAAGCATTTTAAATATTATGAAAAATTGCACGAAATTGCACATAAGAGGCACAAACTTTTCTGACTATATTTTTCTATGGGTTATGAGTTTTAGAGCTTTCTAGTTCTTCATAGCCTTATTTTTAGAAAAAAAAAAAGTTTGTTGTATCCTAGAGAATTTTCAACTACACTAAAATAATCTTTAAAGACAGTATTCTACACGCAGGAAACTAAATTATTCATCAATTAGTTCAGAGTATTTTGATAACATTTTAAATGTAATGACATTGACCAAATAAAGAATAAATATACACATACAAAGTTTTTACATATAAAAGTAAATTTAAGTATAAGAATAAAAATGTTATTTAAGTTAAAATTATAAATTATAATTTCATATTTATTGTAAAATAAATGAGCAATGTTAAACATGATAAAAAATTATATAAAATAAATTTTATAAAATTTATAGCATTTAATATTATCAATATATTAAATTCTGTAATTTTTAATAAAAATTTATTATATATATTTTAATATTTTACAAATAAAAAAAATTCTTAATATTATCCGTACATAAGTTTTTTAACCGATGTTGGGTCATGCGGTGGGGGTTTAATGATTGTGGTTCTGAACAATATGGGCAAATGGCTATGGATGTGCCGTTATCCTATTCTGAGATCGGCTGTGCTCGAACCTTATATTAATCACTTTGAAAATATAATTTTTAAAAAATATATTTTAAATAAAATATTTTTATGAATTAAAATACACGTACATAATCAATTTATTTAGTAAAAGTTTTATATTTAAATTTTATTATGCACAACTTTTTTTTTGAGTCAACAGTAATTATAAATTGCAAGCAAATATTAATCTTAAAAATAAAAAGCCTAAATACACAATTATTTTTAATATACGAATTTTGATTTTAAATTATTTTCAATTATGATAAAATTAGAATTACAATTATAATTTAATGTGTCAAACAAATGCTCATGGAAATTATACTACTCCTAAAAGTTGTGACTATTAATAAATATATAGGGTGTGTTTGGTAAAATTAGTAAATAAGTTAGTTAAAAGTTGAAAAGCTAATTAAAGCTGAAAGACAAAGGTTGAAAGCTAGCTAATTAAACTAACTAATACATTTAAAATCACATATAAAGATATAAATAATGAATTACTAAATTAAAATTTTAAATTTGGTAACTTAATATTTTAAATAATTATAAATTTTGATTTATTTAAAATTATTGTAATCTTAAAAATAGAGAATATATATATATATATATATATATATATCTACTTTTTAAATTTTATTCTTATTTATAAATATTTTTAATGAAATTAGATAACACATGTAAATTTATATTTTAATAAATTTACATGATAAATAAATGAAATTTAATGAATTTATCAAATGAAAAATCTATAAAAGTACACTGATATTTGGAAATCTTTGTGCTTTTGTTTGGCAAAATTTGGAAAATGTATATTTGACTTCTAACTCGATTTTTCTTTTGTTAAACATAAATAACATCATGTTGACATTGAAATAACTAGTAATTATTAGAAACTCTTCCTCCCCTCTGTTGACATCGTTTATATTTTGCTTTCTTTGTCCAAATAGTTTGACATTTATATATACAATACTATATACGTTGTTAATTTTTTATATTTAAAAATAAAATTGTTTTAAATAACGTAATCCATCAGATCTTCAATTATTCAGTCATGTGTTTAGGTCTAAGTGTTTTTTCTTTTTCTTTTCTCATAATGTTAGGTCAGGTCTTATTATATATTTTAGAAGATTCATGGGATGGTATAATAATATAGTGCGTTACCTTGTAACTTTTTGGAGTACTTTTCATCTAATATTTTTCTGCCATTTGATTTATTTCCAAGTGTAAGATGGATCAATCATTGGCTCCTTATCTCCGCACTTCTCTATTAATATTGTTTTCTTATTTTGTTTGACCGTATGTCATTGAAAATGCATATTACAACTCATGCACCATGCCCATAAAAACGTCAAAAAAGACAAAATGATACAAATCATCACACCATTTTCGTTTTATATTTTTACAATTTAACAAATTAAAATTTATGCTTAAGTTAATAATATTTAATTAATTCATTAAAAAATGTATAACTATTTAAAAAACTTGAGTATTTTAAGTAACGACAAAAATAATATGTCGGCCATTCGAGCACAGCTATTGACAAATATTTTATACAAAAATCGGAAAAAGCAACCATATATATACCCCATCAAATGCCTCATTGCTTCTATCATAGCCTCAAGGTCTCACTTCATTTCCGTTTCCTTATTTTCAGCACAAAAAACAGAGCTAATCTAAAGCAGTGTGCATACTCTAATTTTATACTATTAACATTCCATTTCTCTCCCTCAATCTGCAGCTTCTTCTTCTTCTTCAACTTGGAGGTCCTAGTTCACGCAACCCTTTAACATTCCAATTCTACCTCTCAATATTCTTCCATCTTAGAGATATGGTATGTGCTATCTCTCTCTCTCTATATATATGTGTGTTTCTCACAGTTTCCTACGCACGCTTGTCTAATTGATGTAAAATATCTCTTGTTCTCATAAGAATTATGATTCTGTGTGTGTTTTAAATATATACCCCTGAATGAATGGTTGTTTTCCGGCACCTAAGAAGGTGGTTTAAGTCTTCGGACGGCCAAATGAGTGGTTTTCCGATGCATGCGTAGACATATCCAACCACAAGTTCTATGTTTCTGAACATGGAAGCTAATTATTTTTATTATTTTATTATTATCGAATATCAATAAAATAGTATATGGGTTGTGTGAACGGAATATTAAACAATATTGGTTCTCTCTTCAAGGCACGCATGTGAAAGCGAAAAAAGGAAAAAAAGAAAAAAGAAAGTTGATGTTATTTATTGTTCCTTAGCTTAAGGACAATGCCTTGGAATATTGCAATTCACAGGTGGCGACCCTGTTTGAGTAGTTTTAATTGGCTTTCTGCACCGCACCTGCTAGGAAAAGGATGTTATATCAAGTATCATACCTCAATATTATTATGATTATTATTTTGCAAGAATCAATAATTATCTACACAAGCTAATCACTTGTGTTTTACTCTCTTATAATTTTGAAAATTTATTGTCTTTTATATTCTTGTCGTATCATATTTGTATTTTGTGTGATATTGATATTTCCTAGATGGAAACCCCTTTACTGAAGATCCAGAATTTGATGTGTAATAATTAAAGAGGAATCAAAACTATATGCATACAATCGAGTTCATTATAGGAAACTGTTTTGACCTCATCATAAAATGGAGCTTGGCTTTTGTTTTCATGCGTAGATCTTAATTTGGTTTTTACTTGGTGTCGAGCTGTCTTCTCTGGCTTGGGTTTATGGTCAAACTTTGTCCACTTGGATTGCCGAAGATTCTACTTTATTTGCAATTTGCAGGCCTTGAGACATTGTAGTCGACGCAGCTTTTACTTTTCATAAGAAAACTAAATTAAGATAAATGAGATCTTTTTTTTTATAGGAAACGTCTATAACTTTTAATCATCCGTATCTGCTCTTTAATTATATTTTATTTATTTATGCTTGTTAGATTAACTATTAGTTTATTCTTTGTTAAATATACATATAATGATAGCAATTAGAAAATAACAATGGGAAAAGTGATGGAGCAGGTGGAGAAGGCAGAGAACCAAAAAGAGAAAAGAATTGTGCTAACTAAGCCAATGATATTAGAAAAGGAATGTGATTCAGACGCGGGTTATAAGGCCCCTAACCTTATGCAACGCATAATGAGTTTATTAAAAAATGTACGCCCAGGATCTGATCTCACACGCTTCCAGGTATGTTCTCTCCTATCAAAATGTTGTTATGCTTACCATATCCGAATAATAATAATAATAATATTTTTTCGGTTCTTTTTATAAAAAATAAAATAAAATATTTTTTATTTTTTTATAAAAAATAAATAATAAATTTAAAATATATTAATTGTTAAATTTTTTATATTTTTTATTAATATTATTAAATATATAAATTATTAACTATATTATTTAATATAATGAGTATTTTTAAAATAAAATTTATATTTATAAAAAATATAATATACTTAATTATTTTTTTAATTAGTCTTTTATTTTTTATAAAAAAATTAAAAAAAATAATATACCTACTTTTTTTAAAATTTTATTTTTTCTATTTTTATCTTTATCTTTTTTTTATATCTTTATAAAACAACATAAAGATATTATTATTCCTCATATGAATCCACAACTATGACTTAAATATCTCTATAAAACAATGCAAGATATCATTATCATTACTCATATAAATCTACAACTATGACTTAAATATCTTTATAAAACAACGTGAAGATATAAGTATCATTACTCATATGAATTCACAATTATGACTTAAGGGCTATCCCTTGAAATCATATAGAATCTCAACTTCAAAATAATGATTGCTGCGTGAGCTCTTTTAAATTAACTAGAAATTCATAATAAAAAATATATATAAAGTCTGCTTTATTTTTTTTTCATTTTTGTTAAAATGAATTCATATCATTATTTATTTTTATCTTCAAATAATTCGTCAATTCATTTAATAAAAAAGAGCAAAATATTGTGATGATGGAGAAATTTAAATTTAAAATGTTAAATCTATTGTAAAAAGTATTTTAAAGTTGAAATGCAATGTATAGTTATTTTTGGTAAAAATGAATGAGTCAAATGACAACAATACATTTAAAAACTATGAAACAAACTATATATTTGAACTAAAGTTGTTTATTTATGGCACCTAAACTAAAAATAAAGTCATGTATGATGATGTATTTAGTTGTAGAGATCCCTAATCACAACGTCCAAATATTAACCATCTTCTAATAATAGGCAATGTAGAAGTATGATGGTACTATGATTAGATTTCTCATGTTAGAGAGAGTGATGAAATTCTTACGCTTTACTTGCAGCTACCACCTCTATTTAACTTGCCAAAGTCACAACTACAGTGCTATGGTGAATCAGTGTATTGCACGTCTTTGGATTTGCTAAGCATATGCAACAGTGGACAGAATCCATTGGAAAGGTTCATATCTGTGGTAGCATGGTGCATATCTACCACACGGCCTGTCACTTTTGGGGTTGCTCCTTATAACCCTATTCTGGGTGAGACACACCATGTTTCAAAGGGAAACCTTAACGTGCTATTGGAACAGGTACTTGCTTCTCAATTCTTCATCTCTCTATTTCTACTTAACTTCATGGTTAAATGCTCACAAATACATATGTTATTTGAATATCTAAAAATTAATATTGTGAAATACTAGTTTTATTGATTTTCATTTCTAAGATAAATTGATATTAGTGAAATATTATAACACTCATTTTTCTTTTGCTTATGGAAATTTAAAAAAAAAAATTATATTGCACAGGATTGAGACAAAATTTTCTGCTCAATAAATAATAATGGATACAGATATAATAGGGTCTTATATTAATGCGTTAATTTTTTAAATTATATTTTATAGACTTTAACATATAATATAATAATTTATTTAAGAAAATCCATTTGAGAAGGAATGATAAAAGCTGCACTTGCAAATCTGATGGTGCCTGCAACTCGAATTTCGGCTGGCAGATCAAGTTGTCATTCGGCAATTCTTATCTCTTAGAATCTATAATTTCTTATCCCAAATAAATGCTTATCTATGAAATAATTTTCGGTCCAATAAAAATGCATATCAACCTGTCAAATTTACCAACTCTTGTCATGATTACTTGATTTAATTACTAACAACAATACATTCCTGGTATACATATCTGCAGATTTCACATCACCCTCCAGTAAGTGCCCTCCATGCAACAGATGAGAAAGAAAACATTGAAATGATATGGTGCCAGCAACCTGTTCCAAAGTTTAATGGTATCTTCATGCACCTTTTCTAAGGAACATACGTAATTTAATCTTGGCTTGATTAAATAATTAATCTCTAAAATTATTAAATTTTTTAATTTATAAAAAATTATTAAATTTTAGAGAGTGTTTGTTTTTCTTTTTAAAATAGTTTTTTATTTTTAAAAATAAAATTCAATATAAATTTGTATTATATTTTATAACTGTTTTTAAAACAATAATCAAATATACCCTTAATCTTTAAAAAATATTTAGTTTTAATTCTTGATAAAAACTAAAACAACATACTTTTTATTAAATGTAAGAACTAAAAATAAATAATTTTTATAAAAATAAAAAAAACAGAATAGTAGTATTTTTGAAATTAATTACTTAATTAAACTTTTAATCTTGCTAACATAAACTCCTAAATAACCAACAGACTATTATCTGTATCTCAACAATAAACTTTCAGATGTCAAAGTTCAATACTTGTTGATTTTGTCATATTAGCACCGCAAAAAAGATTGATTAATTACTTATAGTAGTGACCAGATGTCAACAAAGAATCAATGCAGGGAACATGTTTTTCATATTATGCATTTGTCAGAATTTATTATTTTCGAACCCAGAAAAAAAAAATCTTCCATTTTGACAAAACTATTAGGAACTCAAAATGTCATAGTTTATCTGATCCTTTTTCTTGAATCCAGAACTTTGCATTACATTGCTTATAATGAATTTTGGTCAAATTTTGAATGGTTGTCTTGGAATTTTTAAATTCTTAAAAGATGATATAGAATAAGTATGTCAGTTTCAAGTTCCAAATGTAGCTCTTTACTGTGAAAATTAATGTATATGTCTACAAATTAAATACACAGGCACATCAATTGAAGCTCAAGTGCATGGTAAACGGCAGCTGAAGCTCCTAAATCATGGTGAAACATATGAAATGAATTGTCCTCACCTTTCATTCAGAATTCTTCCAGTCCCTGGGGCTGATTGGGCTGGCACAGTTAATATAAGGTGTCTAGAGACAAGCCTAGTTGCTGAGCTATCCTTCAGATCAAGTTCTTTTCTTGGAGTTGGGGGAAATCATAGAGTGATCAAAGGGAAGATCCTTGATTCTTCATCATTGAAAGTTCTATACCAAGTTGATGGTCACTGGGATAGGTACTATCTTCCTTCTAAGCACATGTCTAAACTTTCCCTTGTGTCTTTTTTTAGTCATATGTATACAACGTGCATAATAGTAGAGTGAAATTAAGCATAGCAACATTTGAATCCTAAAGAAATTAATTAGTGACAAGTTACACAATTGATTAATTATTCACTGGTTATGTCATGTGCCTGGTTTCTTTCCAGCATTGTGCATTTTGGTGCATTTTGAACTATAGTGCAGTTCTAATCCAATTTGTTATGCAGGATTGTAAAATTGAAGGATACAAATAATGGGAAAGTTAGAGTGATATATGATGCAAATGAAGCGATTTCAGGGCTCCAAGCTCCTATTCTAAAGGATGTGGAGGTACTAAGTTTATTCTCTGCCCTCATTCGTGTTGCTTGTTTATCATTCTGATTATAATTTTTTTGCGATATAAAAAATTGTAACATAATCCAAACTTCAATTACAATTGAAACACTGCTTGCTACATGAAATAATTGAAACTTCTTAGTCAAGTAATTTAGATTATTGTTCTGTGATTGTAACATGAGATTTTGTTGTTGATCAGGGTGTGTGGCCAACAGAATCAGCCCATGTTTGGGGTGAATTGAGCCAAGCCATTTTGAACAAAGACTGGGAGAAAGCAAGAGAAGAAAAGCATACAGTGGAGGAAAGACTGAGGGAGCTAGAGAGAGAAAGAGAGTCAAAAGGGGAAACTTGGACTCCTAAGCATTTTGTGGCATCTTATAGCAAAGAAGTAGGGTGGGAGTGTTCACCTATTCGTAACAGGGTATCAATAGCCCCCATCGTGGCCCAATAATAGTTACTTTGGTGGCCCAATAATTGGCCCATTAGTTGGATCCACAATGTTTATGATTAAGTTAGATTATTATGTATTCACAGCAGAAATTTTTGTAAACAGTGTAACAATTTTCCTACTCGAGAAATGTTGACTGCTACCACTAATTTGGAAGATTAAAGAGAGTAAGAACAGAATCAAAGCTTGGATAATGGATATATATCCTGTTAAGAATAACAGGTCGGGATCAAACAAAACAGCATGTTTATATTTTTTTCCTTTAAATTTTTTATCATTTGAACATTAAATAATTAATATTATATGTGATATCATTTGAACATACAAAAATATAAATTAAAAAGGATAATAATCGTTGCTCCAGAAAAGTTATGCTGAACTAAAATTTTTAAGGAGGTTATATTATTTAATCTCATCTTTAAGTGATGATATAACTAATTTAAATATTATTATGTGTTAATTTTATATTATAAATTATTTTTTAGATAAAATTAAGTCACCGACACACTTTGAAGAATCTCTCAGCATGTATTATCAAACTCTGTTTTCTGACCCCAAAGTAAACTCTATTGTCTCCCCCAAAGTGAAGAGACTAGGAGAAATCTACATTGATGCTATGTATACTTTGGGGTATATTAATTAAATTTTACTGAACATTGACATATGCAGCATTTTTCTTTAATTTAATAGTGTTTATAAAATATAATTTCGAGGTTTTGTGACATTTTATTTAGACTACAGATATTAGATATGATTGTATAGATAAAAATATTTTGATAGAAACAATAAAAATACTCAATTTATCATTAGATAAAATAACCATAGGTAAAATTATGGATGGATAAATAAGGGGTGTACATTTATTCGAGTTGGGTGAACGTTACAAAAGATTGAGTGCCCAGCAATCAATCAGGCCAATTTTTACTCATCAAATACTTTATTAAGTATGTTGCCGATTGATATTAATATTTACATTTTTTAATATTAATATTTAATTTAAATGCATTAAGAGTGCAAAAAAATGACAGTTATTCAATCATAAATTATTAAATTTAAAAAATTATTAATTTATGTGAGATAACTAATATAAAAATTATATGTCCAACATATTCTATTATAATTAATTAATTAATTAATTTGTACTGTGTGTATTTTATTTCAGAATATATATATATATATATATATAATTTAATAACTAAAGAATAAAATTTTATATTTTTATAAATAGTTATATATATAATAAAATTATTTTAAATCATATTTTTAAAATTTATTTTAAATTTATTTTATAATTATAAATTTAAGAGATAAAATACTTAAAATGTACTCTATCTTTAAAAGAAATAAGATAACTTTTAAAAATATAAAAACAGATATTTATAAAAATTTAATATAATGTGATAAAGAAAAATTATGCAATAGTTTTAATTTCTCAATTTTAAAACAGAATTAATAAATACGTAGATATAAAATGAGATTATTAAAACAAAAAATAAAATAATGTAATTCATTCTTTTTGTTAATTTTAATCTTAATATATACAGGTGAAGAGAATAGTTTCACTTATACTTTCCTTCACAAAGTTAATTATAGTACACAAACTTTTATACTAAAAATATATATCAAATTTAATTAATATTTTTTAAAAATATAATTAAGTATTTAAGAAAATGACATTTATTTCTACCCAATGTAATTAATGTTAATTAAAAAAAGAGACAAACTTACCTGTCCGATGTCTCCTATGTAAATAGAGATGGGAAAGGGTAGATTAAGAAATGAACAAAAGCAAGCATCACTGTGATATGCAATATATATATATCCAGAACCTTGTGTTAAGTGGCAAAGGGCAAAGAACTCTTCTTCCACATCTATATTCACAATTCTGATCAAAGCACCACACAGATTCATATATAGATTCATCCCTCACTCACTTTTCAGATATGCTAAGTAACTTCTCTCATTCTCCTTATCTCACCAGTTGACTCACTTTTCAGATATGGTAAGCAACTTCTCTCCTTCTCTTTATCTCTGTCTCATAGTGCGTTATATCTTGCTCAGAACAAAGAAGAAGAGAAATTAAAGGTGTATTTTGATAATATTTATGTTTTGCTGCACAACACACACATTGATGCTTGTTTTTGTATTCTGATAATATACAAAAATATTATGTATATTTTCTTATACTATGTAATATTATATAAATTTAAAAATTGGTTTGTTTATTTGTTTTCTCTTTTATGTATTTAATGCAAAGTAAATAATACAATAGTAATATTTATTTATGTTTGATTATTTTCCTTATTATTGTTTATCTAACTAAGCTTAGCTTCCCTAATGAGTTCAGGGAATTTGAATAAATCATTGTATTTTTTTTCATATGAAGCTTAATTGATAAGTAATGGTCATCTCCATTCATCAACGAAAATAACAAATATTATAAAAAATTAATTTTTTTTCATAATATATCATTTTCTAATTTAAGTATCAAATCACTTACCTCTCTTATACAGGAGATGATTATGAATTTACTTAGATTTAATTAAAAATATTAAAATGACTAAAATATAATAAGTTATTATATATTTTTTGACTTGCTACCTAAATTAACTCCACTTAACTAAAATGAATTGATTTAAATTGACTAATAAATTAGCCTAATTTTTTCTAAAAATAAAATTTTTATGATCTACAAAATTTAACATTTATCAAATTGAATTAAGAAGTTATATTAATACACACATAAAAAAATTTATTTGTATTCAAATTATAAATTAGGAAAAAATTCCATTTTTTCTGTATAAATAAATTTTATTTTTATTATTTATGTTCTTTCATTTCAAAGGCAATGGGCTAGTCGTGTCCTAGTGTCTTTCGTGTACATCTGTTTCTTAATGGAAATCTTAAAGTACATCACAACAGTAAATATGAGAGGGCAAGAAAAATCATAAACGCAATACATCTTAGTCCTTATGAGTTAAGATTTCTTTCTTTTTCCTCTTTATGTATAGTTAAAAAAATAATTTTATTAATTTTAGGTTAAATTTAAATATATAAAAAAAATATTTTATTAAAAAGAAAATATTTATCACATTTGAGATTATATATAATAAATAATTTTTTACTATTATTATTTTTAATTCAATTTAAAGACTGAATTTAATAAAACTATTAAAAATATTTCATATATTTATAATTTAATATTAAATTATTTTTATTTAATATAAATTAATAATATATTATGAATATGTCAAAATAATAATGATATAATTTGTGTTAATATTTTATTTTTATTAACGCCCTTTTGTTGTGAGTAAATAATTGTAACTTTTAATTATTTTTCACTAATAAATGAAATTTTCTTTTTTATATATGAAATATACATGTTATTTAATTCATTTTTTAACACACTTTTAATTAGTAGTTAAAATTTATTAAAATTATATGAATTATATATTTCTTTAAATTTAATATTTTTTTTATATTTTTATACTTTTAAATAAATTTTAACAAATAATAAAAAAGTGTAAAGGGAGTTGTACATACTAACTGCAGGATGAAGCATTAACGGGATTAATATAATAAAGTATCTGACGTATAGGTTGGGATTTATGATAATGGATGAATGAATTAGTGGCACCTAATCCTTTACCAAATCCACTACATCATATTCAAACATGTGAAGTAATTAAAGATAATTTTTTATTAAAAAATACAATAATATTCTTCTTTTTATAATTTTTAAAAAAGTCAAATATAATTTTGAATAAAAATTTATTATCTTTAATTTCTTGAAAAAACCCATTTATTTAACATACTTTTCGATGTCAAAGTGCAGGAGACAAGTATTGTGCTGACAAAGCCATTCTCATTTGGAAATGAATCAGATTCTGAAGATTATAATGCCACTAACCTGTTGAAGCGCACATTAAGTCTACTTAAGAATGTACGGCCAGGATCTGATCTCTCTCGCTTCGAGGCAAGTTCAATTTCACAACCAAATATCATGAATGGTTTTTTAAATTTGTAACTGAGAATATATACTAAAAAATTAATAAATAATAAATTTGTATTAAAAATCATATTATTAATATATGAAATTTCATAACATTTTTAAATTTATAATAAAAATTTAATATATACAAATTTTTATTGCATATACTTAGATACATATTAAAATAACTGAACAAAAAAATCTATTTAAATTAAGTTTATTCTGTTAATTTCTCTTTTTTAAAGGTTTTCATAAAGGAAATACTCAATTAATTAGTTATGTAGTGTGATGCATTACGAAAGTTATAATTTTTTAATTGGAAAATTCATTTAAACTGACATTTCTATTATATTTTTATTAATTATTTGATAAAATTTTAGATTGAAAAACTTAATGTAAAAAAATTAAATACAAGCAATTAAAATTAAAAAGAATAAAATCATCCCTATGTAAGTATACTTGCTCCTTAAGAGGATAAACACCAATTAGAGATAATCTTACCATTACATTCATTTTATGTACCAAAACATTAACATTCTCTTGTCCCATCCTAAGTGCAGCTGCCTCCTCTATTCAACTTCCCAAAGTCACAACTTCAGTGCTATGGTGAATCTATATATTCCACAGCTTCAGACTTGCTAAGCAGATGCAACAATGGTCATAGTCCACTTGAAAGACTCATATCTGTTGTTGCATGGAGCATATCTACCACACGCCCTGCAATTTTTGGAGTTGCTCCCTACAATCCCATTCTTGGAGAGACCCATCATGTTTCCAAAGGAAATCTTAATGTCCTAGCAGAGCAGGCACGTGCTTTTATCTTCTGTCACATGCTCGTTTTGGTCACAAAAATTATTACATATGATCATTTCAATATGTTATCACAATCTTTCAGACTCTCATGTTTTGACATATTTACTCTTTTTGTAAGGCACTATTCAAAAAAGTTTTGGTGGTTTTTATTATGAGGCATCATACAATTTTTATAAATTATTTTTTCTTATTTATCCTTAATAAATAAAGTTAGCAGGAAAAAAAAAATTAAAATCAACAAAAGAAGCAAAATTTCAAAATTAAAACATTGATGGTGAGGTTAAGTTCAATTATATGAAATAAGGGTAAAGTTATTTTTAAAAAAATTCAAGAAAAGCACTAACTCAAACTACTTTTATTAGTTTGTGTAATTTAATTAAAAATGTCCTATGAAAAAAAAAATGAGTATCATGAATAGCTATTTTTGTGATAATTGTATTCTATGTTTTGTAGGTTTCACACCACCCTCCTGTATCTGCCCTCCATGCAACTGATGAGAAAGAAAACATAGAAATTATATGGTGCCAGTATCCTGTTCCAAAGTTCAATGGTAAATCTAACATGACATCTGTTGTTCAATGAATTATACTACCTTTGATATGTCTGTATGCAAACATACGGCTAGCGTCAACTTGTTTCCCTTCTTGTTATAGTCCGAATTGCATTGGAACATGTAAATTATGATGTTCTGTCACATTAAAACAACCAAATATGCAGGTACTTCAGTGGAAGCTCAAGTGCATGGCAAACGGAAGCTGAAGCTCCTCAATCATGGAGAGACATATGAAATGAATTCCCCTCACCTTTTGATTAAAATTCTTCCAGTTCCTGGAACTGATTGGGTTGGCAATGTCAATATCAAGTGCATAGAAACTGGCCTTGTGGCGGAGTTATGCTACATGAGTCAATCTTTCCTTCGATTTGGGGGAAGTAGAAGATTGATGAAGGGAAAGATCATTGACTCATCTTCATTGAAGGTTCTCTATGAAGTTAAAGGTCATTGGGATAGGTAGCTCACTTTGAAGTTATATAAGACTGCCTATCTGAAAAGATTCCTTTTTAAGTTGTATATATCAATAAGCAGTGGCCATCTATTGGTCATTTGTTGTGATATTCTGATGATGATATGTGCCTCACTTTGAAGTTATGACATGATGCAGTACTGTAACACTGAAGGATACAAACAATGCAGGAGTAAGAGTGATATACGATGCAAAAGAAATTATTTCAGGACTTCAAGCTCCTACTGTCAAGGATGCAAAGGTAATAAATGATATTTATTTCACCTGCTCGTGTTACACTGTCACTTACACCTACCCACTGCAGTCCGATTAATGAAAGTACCACATCTCTCTATGTTAATTGTGTTTAGTGGCAAATAATGTGGGAGAGTAGAAAAAGGGGAGATGAAAAATAGCAAGAGAAAAATGGATCAGGATTTATATACTTGTATTAAGTAAAGGAGTGCTGTTATTGGCTCTTTATTTTCCATATGCGTATGTTTAAATCTGCTAAGCATATTATAAAAGAAGAGTTTTTATTTTGATTTCTCTTGTTCCAATAAAAATATCAAAATATTAAAAATGAAAAGCTGTTAGGGTAGTCATGATGTTAGCTCAATAACAAAGCATATCTTTAGGCAATATACGTGAGAATGTGCATGTCTTCCTGAGTTTGATCAAAGATTTTCTGGTACATATTTCTTCAGTGTGTGTGGCCAACTGAATCAGCTCTTATTTGGAGTGAGTTGAGCCAAGCCATCATGAGCAAAGACTGGGTAAAAGCAAGAGCAGCAAAGAAAGTTGTGGAGGAAAGACAGAGGGAGCAATTGAGAGAAAGAGAGTCAAAAGGAGAAACATGGATTCCTAAGCATTTTATACTGTCTCAAAGCAAAGAGGGGGTCTGGGACTGTTTACCTATTCAAAAGTGGGTCCCAGCCTCTCCTATTGTTACCTTGTAACCTGTTATTTTGTTTACATTAGCCATTACTACATTAGTACTTTTTTTATAAACTTTGGCGTGTGGGAGTTGTTGTCAAAGTCATCATTTGCTTGGCCAACCTTCCTCAGAACAAGATCAATTAAAGTCTACCAGGTTTTAGACCCTTTATTGGGTAGGGGTTGGAAGACTAGACACAACTTAGGCTACCGGACTCCTGACAAAATATTGAGCTCTATCATTTCCTTTCCCTTCGTTTGGACCACCAAAATATCATAATATCAGTTGTTTAAAAAGTTATAAATTGTGTCCCAATCCACAGGTTTCAAAAAACCAAAAGCATTTACAGATTTCACTAGCTGAAATTTCTCTTGATCTGACTGCTGCATTAATTTTAATTACAAGGAAGATACTTCCAATAACTAGAAGATTGCACGTCCCAAAGATTGTGAAGCAATCCAAGTCTCAGAAATCCCACCTCACTTAATTCTAAATTTCTAATTCAAACAAGATTTTATCAAGAAATCTACAAGCTGAAATATCATGCGCTTAGTATTTGGATCATGCCCAGAGAAATTCATTAAATTAAAGGTGGGACTCAGGTCAATAAATCTCAATCAATAATAGAAAGTAAGTCAAAGAATGTAATGTTAGCATTTCCTAGAGAAAAAAATGTGCCTCACTTATAGAAACCTAAAATAATTCCTTGGAAAAGAGGACCTCCTTGGCAATAGGAACCATGGAACGAACCGGGTAAGCCTGTGCCCCGTTTCTCAATTCTCTTCAGAATCATGGGCCGCACATTCCTTAGGTCCACTTTCGTGCCGTACAACCGCACAACATCGTGCCACAGCATCTTTCTCAGCGACCACATCCAATCTGTAATAAAAAACCAAAACAAAAACTGACACAGGCATTTCATCGAACATTTAGATGTCATTTCAAGGTCCCAGTTTCAAGGATGCAAAAGTAATAAATGATATATATATATTCCATTTGCTTGTTTTACAATTTCACTTGTATTCCGAGTAATGTACCACATCACTTTGGTGTTAACTTTTTGCGTTTGATGGGGGAAAAATGGGAGATGGGAGATGAAAATACCAAGAGAAAAATGTATCTAGATTTTTGCATTTGCATTATTCAATGCATTGCTATTATTTATCTATTCATTTTCCATACTTTACATATCTATAGGCAATATATGTGTGAATTCCTTAGTTTGGTTTTATCTAAGATTTTCTTGTGCATTTCATCAGAGTGGTGGTCAACTCTTATTTGGAGTGAGTTGGGCCAGGTCATCCTGAGCAAAGACTAGAAAAAAGCAAGAGAAGCAATGAAAGTTGTGGAAGAAAGACAGAGGGAGCTCTTGAGAGAAAAAGTCAAAAGGGGAAACATGGATTCCTAAACCTCTTATTCTGTCTCAAAGCAAAGGAGTGGCCTGGCACTGTTTACCTATTCAAAAGCGTATCCCAGCGTGTAATTTGTTATATTATTTATATTAGCCACTACTACATTATTAGTACTATTTTATAAACTTTAGCATGAGGTAGTTGTTGTCGAAGTCACCATTAGCTTGACCAACCTTCTCAGAACAATTAGACACTATATTGGGTAAGGGTTGGTTCTTAGAAGGAAGAAATTAGTCCAAGGCTAAACACAACTTTGGCTACCAGACTCTTAATATTTAGTTTAATCCTTTCCTTTCCCTTCATTTGGACTAACAAAATTTCATATCAGTTGTTTAAAAAGTTATAAATTGTGTGTGTCGCCCAATCCATAGGTTTCAAATTTTACCAAAAGAATTTACAAATTTCACTAGCTGAAATTTCTCTTGATCTAACTGCTGCATTAACTTTAATTACAAGGCACATACTTCCAATAACTAGAAGATTGCACGGAGCAAAGATTGTGAGGCAATCTAAATCACTGATATCCCACCTCACTCAATTCTAGATTTCTAATCCAAACAAGATTTTATCCAGAAATCTGCAAACTGAAATATAAATATCAAGTGCTTAATCATTTGGATCATGCCTTGAGGAGGAACATTCTTAAGTACAATATAGGAGAATTATACACAACAAATTTTCAAAAACAGTTGTCTCAAAATTCCAAATTTTTTGGCACCTTCTAATTAGACAAAAGAATTCATCATGAAACCACCCGACATGGCATCTACCTTTCTAGTTTTACCCAAGGTCTTGCAAACATCAATAAATTTCTTGCAAATCTGATTCACTTCTTCTATTGAATGATTTCTCTCTGATAGTGTCCAAGATAGGTTTCCATGGCTGCATTCTACACGGGCTGCGTCCGCCATATGGCATACCGATTTGCTCCACCATGCCAAGTCTGCCAGGACTGCTGGAAGGTGAACTATAAACACTGCTCATCCCAAGTTGACTTAACAAAGGATTAGCTTTCTGTGAGGACCTTTTGTCTTCACATTTGCTAGTTTTGGCTATTGTAGTGAGCCTTTTTGCAAGGGAAGCCAAGTCCACAGGAGAAACATCAGCTTGCAATATTGAGTATGGTAGCATGAAGTACACAATTCCAGGTTGGAGTTGGGTATCTCCATTCAATGGTTTTGAGCAAGAGGAAAGAAGCTGAACTGACGTGCAAACAAAGTGCTTCGAGGTGTTGCCTGTGACTTCGCTCACTGAAATTGGTTCCACAAAATCCTCTACATAACCACTAAGATGAACCAAACGTACATTGTTGAATGTGGAGGATGGTTTAGAAGAAAAGCACCCTCCCATCTCTTCTTCTTTCTTGGTAAATGATGCAGAACGAAAGAACAATACAAGGGTAGTAGTTATGTATGCCTATATTAACTATATACTATAGACAATTGGGGTTTGATTATTGATGCGTAAATGGATAAGTTTCTGGTTATTTTAAGCTTCGGCAGCCTTTTGGAAATGAAATGGATGGTTATTGGTTACCTAAGAAGTGATTTTTCTGACTATTTCTTTGTGTATATCTCCTTGCTTATTCAACTTCCAGGACACACAAGGGTGGCTATTTAATAGAAGTGCAATTTGTAAACTCTAAGCTGAAGCTGTGGCCAATTGATAATAAGGCATTTATATATGTTAGTTTGAGTGAGAAAATGTGCAATACTGCAATGACCAAGTTCAAGTAAAATAAAAAAAGACCGGATTCCATTATTTTCAATTCAAACACCTTAATTTCTAACCCAACCGTATCAAATGGGAAATTGACCAAGTGGACCTTGTCCTTTTCCTCTACTAAGATGATGAAACTTGTACCGTTGAAGCAGTCAAAATAAAACCAAATTACTAATTTTAACCACACATGAAGTAAATTCAATTATTACAAGACTATATAGCATTGGCTTTTGATTTTATTTTTGGATGAAATTGAAAGTCTCTGGGCCGTGAGGTTAGGGTCAGAAGCTTTACCGATTTAGTATATGATAGGACCATATGACTATGATGAAAATATTCATCAAACAGCAGAAAATGGACTTAGAACACGATAGTCTTGACTGAAGTATAAGAAACGCAAAGTTTCTACCATCACTTCTTGGTGGATGAGTCTGACCCTTCTCGTTTTTATGCTATTTATCTTGCAGATGCAATGCTATTTATTTAATTAATAAATAAATAATGAGAATTTTTTATTAAAAATTATTAAGAATACATTAAAAATTATGTTGGGTGTGTATTAATAATATCCATAATAAAAAAAAATCTATTTTTCCTTCTTTAAAAGCATTGGTTGGCATATTTGTTTATTTTGTTTCTAAGTTGATGCTTACACAGTGTGTGGTAGGTAATATTATTTTGAATGCATTTATCTTAGAGTAAGATGTACGCGTCCATTATTGTGTACTACTTGTCACTATTACAGGTGTAAACATCTCTTGAAAAAAAATTGCATTTAATTCAAAGCATTGGATAACTTACGCGTTTACTTTTATTTGATATTATACATCATACAGACAAGGAATGTGCTGTATAAAAGACCAAAGTGATGCCAATAATATGCATGCTTGTGTGTGTAAAATTCATTGTATATTAATATTTGATGTTATATTTATTAATACAATATGCAATCAATTTAATAAAAAAGCATTATATTAAATGTTAACTATACTATTATATTTAGTAGAAAAATGACATTCATATTATAAATTTTATTAAAAATTTATTATTATAAAAAAACAATTATTGCGAACTCAATATCTAAAAGTATATAAAAAAATATGTACTAAAAAAAATTATTATTTTTATTATTATGAAACATAAATTTAGTTTTAAACATATTTTAAATAACAAAATTGAAATCCACATTAATGCTTTTTTAATCTAACAATTAGTTTTAAAATAAAACTATCCAATAAAATGATTAAACAAGCATAATAGTTAGTATATTTACTAAATATAGTATATAGATAACTTAGAAAAAGGCTATATTGAATGTTAACAATACTAAACGTTGTATTCATTAATTGTAATATATTAATTATGTTAATGACTTTTCATATTATTAATAATTTTTATAAAAAGTTTTCATTAAACATAAATTTAGTTTAGTTTAAAATTATCTATGCAGTGCACAAGAAATTCACTTGTTATTAGTTTAGTGCCTAAAAGTATATACTAAAATATCTACGAAAAATATTACTATTTTTCCATTATTATTTATAATAAATTTAGTTTACACTATATTTCAACATAAGAAAATTTAAATGCACATTAATAATTGTTAATATATATATATATATATATATATATATATATATATATATAAATAATGAAGGAAGATCTGGACTTAAATTTTTAAAAGAGCCATTAGACATTGACTACTAAAATTTATATTATTTGTATATAATTTTATCAAAATTTTAAAATAATATATTAACAATAATATATATATATAATACAAATAATTCACTTAAAGTGAAATAATTGCTTAAGAATATTTATATATAAAAATATAAGTAACAAAAAAATTGAGAGCCTCAATTAATGTTGATGCCGTGTTTTTTATTATATTTTTCTCTATTCACCATTTCAATTATTACAATGTGTTTCTTATTTTCTGTTTTGTGTCTTTTCGGCACATTTGTGGTTTTGTCTGGTCAACTTTTTTGACAACTTCAACCTTTTTAATTTGGTAGCAATAAATTGCCTTACGAACTACCAAAACGAAATAATCACTTCACCTGTTCAACCGAGAAGAATGTTAATAACATGTTTTTACTATACTTTTATTTATTAATTATATTTTATTAAAAATTATAAAAATATAAAAAGTATTAAATTATGAATAAAAAAGTGAAACTCATAATTTTTAATAAATTTTAATTAAAAACATGTTAAAATAAATTCTCCTAAGTATTTTACTAGTTATATGATCTGTATGTGGGATTATTCAGCTACACTCGAGGGAGCTTCCGTTTTTAAAAAAAAATTAGAATTTTTAATCTGATTAATTATTTTAGAATTATTTGAAACTTAATTAATATGGTTCAAGGATATTGTAATTAATTTTACTTGAATCGAAGATCATGAATAAGAGAGAAATAATGAAAATTTTAACGCATATCTGTATAATAATTTATACTCATTTGACAATGATGATGATCCAATGCGTGTTAATGGCTAATGATAGTAGTATGAATATTGGAAAAAGGTTATCACGTTTAATATACAATGTTAACATATTATATGTAATGGAGCTATCATATGTAAGAACTTTGATTTTTTAAACATGTTGCAATAAACTGCTTTTAATTTAATATATTATATGATAAATTAATAGACAGTGACCATTTTAGTCACTGCAATTTAAAATATATTATGTATTAAAGATATGGACACACGATAAAGAAATTGATAAATAATAATATTGATCAAATTTTTTTTCCACATTTTGAGATCAACCGTAAGGATTCTTCACACCAATGACAAATATAGTTAAAATATAAGTTATTGGATAGTCATCTGCATCACTTGCAATTAATTATATAAAATTAGGTATAATTGACTCTATTATAAATTGATTTTTCCTTTATATGTAAGTCACAAGAAAGTATAAACATTAATGGGAGTTAATTTTGACTTAGAAAATATAAATGAACCGATAGATGACTTAGAAAATTTTACAAAATAAATCAAATAAAAATGCAATTCATCATTTTGATAATTAGTTACATATTCAATAGTTTTTGCTTTAATAATTATATAATTTTTTAAAATTAATTAATTAAATATATGATTCATCATCTTCGATCTCTGACAAATGTGATAATAATAGCGGTGGATAATCATGAGAGTAGTAACAATAATTATAATTATACTAGTTGTGGTTATGGTAATTAATTATAATGATCAATAAAAAATAATGAAAATGAGTTACAAATGATAACGATGATTAAGATAATAATAATAATAATAGTCGGTGGTGATTATTATAATAATATCAATAACGGAGTTAATAAAAATAAAAAAATACAATAATGTTTACACTACATAATACTAGTTACAAAAACAATAACAATGATTGTAGTAACAATTAATGAAAATAATAAGAAGAAATATGTTAGTTAATAATAATAATAATAATAATGATAAAAGATAAAATAATAGGCAATTGAAGTGAGGGAAAAAATAATAATAATAATAATTATTATTTATGTAATTATAATGTTAACAATATTTAAGGATAATAATTGTGGTAACATAAATAGCAAGGATGGTAACAATGATATTAGTTGATAGCGATATTTCAGCAATAGTTATGATAATTTTAATTCAATAGTAATGATGATAACGTTGATATAATTAGTGGTTGATAGTGATAGTAAAAATTAAAAAATAATAATAATACATGATCAAAATAATTGAATAATAATAATAATAATAATAATAACTAGTATAGTGAATTGTGGAAGTAATTACGTCAACAATTATTATTATAGAAAGGTGGTTGATAATTGATGATGGTACTAAAAAAATATTTTATTCTAAAATTAACATTTGAAAATTAAAAGAAAATTGCAATCTTCCAAAGTCCAAACAGGGCCTAAAGTTTATATATTTTTGGTCAACTGGACCCAAAGTTTTATTTGGGTGGTCAATCACGGAGTTTGGGCTAGATGAAGACTATTGGACCCAGTGAAACATTGGGCTACCCAATTGAAGAGAGGGAGCATCTCTCTTCCCACGCTCCCTGTTCCGACTCAAATGAAAACCATACAGCAACAGCACCAGCAGCAAAACAGTAACATGAGCATATGTTCTCGGAACAACTTTGTTTGTGAAATCCAAGTGTTGTCTTTTCCTTTCTATGTCGTTCCACCAAAGACCCTTCTCCTCACAAGCCCTCTCTCTCCAAACCTTACTCAAACGTGGCTTCACCCCCACTCTAAAACCCATCAATCGCTTCATCCTCTTCCTCTTCAACCTTCACAAGTTCGACCTAATCATCCATTTGTTCTCTCAGTTCAACACCAACAATGTCCCAGTCAACCACCAAACACGTTCAATTCTCACGTGGGCACTCCTCAAATCTCACAGATTCGAGGAAGCAGAACAATTCATGAACACCCACATGCATATCACTCACTCTTTCATGTGGGACTCTCTTATCCAAGGTTTCTGTGTGAAGCATCAAGACCCCGAAAGGGCACTCTCAGTTTTGCAAAGTTGCATAAGGGACCATGGTGTGTTACCCTCTTCCTTCACTTTCTGTTCCATTGTTCACAAATTGAGCTCGAAGGGTCTCATGGGTAAGGCCATTGAGGTGTTGGAGTTGATGGCTGAGGATGGTGTTAAGTACCCTTTTGATGATTTTGTGTGTAGTTCTGTAATTTCTGGGTTCTGTAGGATTGGAAAACCGGAACTTGCTTTGGGGTTCTTCCAGAATGCTACTGGTTCTGGCTTGTTGAGGCCCAATGTGGTGACTTGCACGGCTCTTGTGGGTGCTCTTTGTAAATTGGGAAGGGTTGATGAAGTGTGTGATTTGGTTCAATGGATGGAGAAGGAAGGGTTGGGTTTGGATGTTGTTTTGTATAGTGCTTGGGCTTACGGGTATGTTGAAGGGAAGGATTTGGTGGAGGTTTTTAGGAGGATGAGAGAAATGGTGGAGAAGGGTTTTGATCATGATGTTGTGAGTTATACCATACTCGTAGATGGGTTTTCCAAGTTTGGTGATGTGGAAAAGTCGTTTACTTTCTTGGCCAAGATGATAAAAGGAGGATGCAGACCCAATAAGGTTACATTTAGTGCAATCATGTCTGCGTTTTGTAAGAAGGGTAAGGTAGAGGAAGCATTTACTGTTTTTAAGAGCATGAAAGACTTGGGAATTGAACTAGATGAATTTGTGTTTGTGATTTTGATTGATGGGTTTGGAAGGAGAGGAGATTTTGATAATGTGTTTTGTCTGTTTGATGAAATGGAGAAGAGTGGGATTAGTCCTAGTGTTGTTACATTCAATGCTGTTATAAATGGTTTATCCAAGTATGGAAGGACATCCGAGGCAGACGAATTTTCAAAAGATGTTTCTGCAGATGTGATTACGTACAGCACGTTGTTGCATGGGTATACTGAAGAAGAGAACATTACGGGGATTTTGCAAACTAAGAGGCGACTAGAAGAAGCAGGAATAGCTATGGATGTTGTGATGTGTAATGTACTGATCAAAGCACTGTTTATGATTGGGGCTTTTGAAGACGTTTATGCACTTTACAAAGGAATGCTGGAAATGAATCTGGTTCCGAATTCTGTGACTTACTGCACAATGATTGATGGGTATTGCAAGGTAGGTAGAATTGACAAGGCACTTGAGGTATTTGATCAATTTAGGAAGACATCAATTTCTTCAGATGCATGCTACAATAGTATTATTAATGGCCTTTGCAAAATGGGTATGGAAGAAATGGCCATTGAGGCATTGCGTGAACTCTCTCATAAAGGTCTTGAGTTGGATATAGGCACATATAGGATGTTAATGAACACAATATTTAAAGAAAACAATACAAAAGAGGCTTTAGATTTGGTTTACAGAATGGAAGGTCTGGGGCCAGACATATATGATGCTGTATGTAATGATTCCATCTTTTTATTATGTCAAAGAGGATTAGTTGATGATGCAAATCAATTGTGTATGATGATGAAAAGGAAAGGCTTATGTGTCACAACCAAGTCTTATTATTTGATTTCAAGAGGGCATCTTTGTAGTGGGAATAGGGAGCAAATTTTGCCCCTTTTGAATAGTTTTCTGAAAGAACATGGTCTAGTTGAACCAATGGTACAAAAGATACTTGCATGCTACCTCTGTCTGAAAGATGTCAACAGCACCCTTCGATTTCTTGGGAAAACAGTGGATAACTCTTCAGCAGTCACTTTTCCTGTCTCCATTCTCAAGATTCTTGTAAAGGAGGGTAGAGCTCTAGATGCATTTAAACTTGTCATGGAGAGTCAAGATAATTTACCAGTAATGTATGTTGACTATGCCATTGTGATTGATGGCTTGTGCAAGGAAGGATATATCAATAAAGCATTGGATCTTTGTGCCTCTGTTGAAAACAAAGGAATGAATTTGAATATAGTCATATATAATTCAATAATAAATGGGTTGTGCCACGAGGGACGTCTTATTGAAGCATTTCGGCTATTTGATTCATTAGAGAAACTTAATTTGATACCATCTGAAATAACTTATGCTACATTAATTTATGCTCTATGTAGGGAGGGATTTTTGCTAGATGCAGAACATGTTTTCAGGAAAATGATCCTGAAAGGCTTTCAACCAAAAATACAAGTTTACAATTCAATACTTAATGGTATTTGTAAGTTTGGTCAATTAGAGAAGGCATTTGAGTTTCTAAATGATATGGAGATGAATAATATTGAGCCTGACAACCTGACTGTTAGTGCTGTAATTAATTGCTATTGCCAGAAGGGTGAGATGGAAGGAGCCCTTGAATACTATAATAAGTTCAAGAGGAAGGACATATCACCGGATTTTTTGGGGTTCTTGTATTTGATAAGAGGTCTATGTGCCAAGGGAAGAATGGAAGAAACCAGGAGTGTTATGATAGAAATGCTCCAGTCCAAGGATGTGACCGAGATAATTAACTTAGTCAATAAGGAGGTTGAAACTGAGTCGATAAGTGATTTTATGGCCGCTTTGTGCAAGGAAGGAAGGATTCAAGAAGCTGTTACGGTTCTCAATGAAATTGCATGTATACTTTTTCCTGTTCAAAGGTTGTCCACTTATAATCAAGCATTCCATAAACAGCAGAAGATTTATGAATGGAACGATTTTGGTTCAAAATCTTCAAGCATTCTACCTTCCTCTTGCAAGAGCAGTTTGAGTTTTGGATCTTGTGATGAGAAAGATGTAAGGAATCTTTCAACAGTTAATGGTAGTTGTATGACAAGATCCCAGCTGCCTGCCTTTGACTTCTATTATTCTAGAATTGCTGCACTTTGTGCCAAAGGGGAGTTGCAGAAAGCCAATCAATCAGCAAAAGAAATGCTTTCTGACCTGATGGAGTCTATAAACTGAACATATGGGATAAAAAGGAAAAGGAATTCTCTTAATGCAATACTTCTCTCCCTGCAATGCCAGTGAAGAGTGCACATGGATGATAACTGCAGGTAAAAATCTTTCATATAATTAAGTTTCTAAAGTGCCTATACAATATACATAATACATGTGTACAATCATTTACCATCCGGTTGGTACTCAAACTTAGTGTAATGAAACTAGTCAAATTAGAATGGAGCTTTACAAATATTACCTGAATGATTAATGTCACTTTTTATATATGTAAATTCATGACTTCTTTGTTAGACAATTTCAGCATGCCTTACATAACTATATTCTTTTCAATTGCATTATTTTATCAGATCTATTGCCCTCCACATTACTTAATTTATTTTGTGTAACTGCTTATGTCTGATCTCCTGTGTGCTTTTCCTCTTTGCCTTTCAATTTTTTTGGGTTAATGGTGTGTCTGTGTGTTCCCACTCCCCAATTTTTATTAGATATCAGGGTTATCTGTCTCATTGTCTGAAGGCTTGGGTTTGTACCAGCAGTAGCTGTAATGGAACTTGATCTAATTTTATAAATAGGGGTATTAGACTATGGTATTGTAACACAATACGTTGCTACTGCCTCCCAGAAGCTGTGCTCTTTTCCTCCTTCCCTAACCCTAAATCTTAAGGCATATCAAAGGTGTCCATGCTTCTGTTAAATTAGTTTATGGAACTCAACGTATATGCCCTCTTCTCGGTCTGACTTGTTGCCCTAATCAGCAATCTGAAAAGGACAGGCATCTAAAATGAGTAGAAATAATGATAAATTGTTATTTTGAAACTTATCATAGAATTTTGTTTCAAGCATGAGACACTGAAAATTTATTCTGGGTATTGGGAAAGATATTGCAACTGCTTGGTCTTTTGTGTGTCTTTACATTGATGTTTCCATTTATTTCTTAGAATTTGTGCCATGGCATTTAGCCAGAAGTCACAAAACCAAATCATCTCTCTTATAAGTCAATGTCATATTTAAAGACTGATGAGAACTATGACATCCATGGTGGAGAATTCAAGTTATTGATAGAAAGATATAGCAGCAACAATAGGAACAGAATCATCTTAAATGCTGGACCTGAATCAAAAAGGCAATTATAGAATTTGTTTATTAAAGCAGCTAAATCTTCCATGTGACAATTTAGACTATCATTCCTAAACTATATTCTCTTATCTGCAGCTTCACACATAAAGTGATTTGCTAGGAACTTGTTGGAGTTGGACTCAGCACTGAACCTTTATAGGATCTGCTATTGAATAAATGGTAAATATACATAAACCTTTGTCTCATTTAATTTGGGTTTGTTGCTTAAATTATAATACAGCATTGATTCTTGGAAAGCACATCTTGAAGATACAACTGAAACTTTAATATTTTTATTTATTTATTCCTTTTTAAATACAAGGGTGGTTTCCCTTTCAATTAACTATACAATGATTTTATTTTTATATTTTTTCTGTTTATTAAACTAAATAAAGATTTTACTTACACTTAGGTGATGAAATTTGTTTCATACTCTATTTCTTTTCTGTTTCCAATTATATGTGGTTTTCATCATCTGTAATTAGGCCACATAGGTTCCGGTACGTGCTGGCTAAAAGAGTACTTCTATGCAAAAAAAAAAAATTTCGTTTGACTCTAAATGAGCAGACTGAAACACTTTTCTTTAAACTATTTGTGTGAACTAATTCTTCAGGCAGAAGACACCTGCCTTTTGTGGTAAATCAGTAAATGTTATTATTTTAGAGTCATGATTTATTTTCTGTCTAACAGTTATTTATTGGGCATCTTTTGTTTGAATGATAGACGATATGAACTCAAGAATTGCAACATCCCCCTATCTTCAAATCAAATGACATAAAATAGGCTTTATTAAACATAAAAGAAATAAAATTTTGAGTTAAGAAAGGTGGCATAGGAAACAAATATACCAGGAAAAATTAAAGAAGAAACATGTATACATCACCCAGACCTTTTTTTTTTCCTTTTCATAAACTCAAAAATTACATATCTATATTTTTTGTTTATAAATTTTGAATTTTGGAATAAAAAGTCTAATCTGCATTTTGATGAGGGGAATTGACCCTTGAACTGATTTTTTCTGAAAGCTTTTGAAATCCTAAAATTTAAGGAATTAGTGGATTGCCCGTTTCTCCATCAAATCTGATTATGCTGTTGTTTCCAATGCCTACTGAATTGATAAGTGTTATTCTACTCTTCATTAGCTTGAAAATTTTGGTTGTGATTATACTTGCTAGCTGTACTTAGTGATTTGTAGTCATTTCATGTGTTGATTTTAGGTAGCCGATCTCACTTGGTGATAAGACTTAGTTGTTTCTGGCGTGGAGGAAATGAATCTTTGGTCAAGATTACATATAGTCATGTTTCGGTTTACCGTGAAAATTGATTTGTTTGGGACTTTTACATAATTCTGAGAATTTTGGACATTTGTAGATCTTGGTTATTGTTTCATTATGATCATTTTCAATTGATTGACAAGTTAGCTGGTAGGGTCTCCAATCCAGTCATTGGATCAAGCAAACCACCTATGTTACATATTTATTCTAGGAGGCGTAGGATTTAAAATAAAATCTGCCATGTGGCAGTTATGTATTCAGAATATAATGTGTAATTATAGGCATCGGCATCAATGCATTAAGAATATAATGTGTGTGGATGAGTTAGAGGAGTAGGCAATAATGTATTTGAAATCTAACATGTAATTTGTGTGTATGACAGTTATGGTAATATTTTATTTTCTGGGACAGGGACAGTTCTCTATGAATTTCTGAAACTCTGGGACAGCAAGGTAAATTGCTATATTTCTGTGTGTGATTGAATATAATTTTTACCAATTTATCAATTAATTTTATAATTAGCTTAATATCATGTTATAAATGAAACAAAAATGGCTTTCTTTCTTCTTATGACATCTGATGAAAACAATTTATCTTGACTTTTATTTTTTTTAAAAAGTGGGCAAGCTAGACCCATGAGCCTATATGGAGCAACTAATAAAGAAATGTGTTTTGAAGCAACAATTGAACAATGGTTTTGTCTGTCGTGATGAGAAACTATTTGACAAATGATTTAGACTCAAAGACAGGTTATTTTTTTACCATGAAATTAATAAGTGGAAATATTTTGTTCCCGTTCCCCCTTAAACATTATATAGACCAAGCGCACATGTATTAAAATGTAAGGACATTGCAAGAATGCTATTGAATCATGTATTTTGTAGAACATTACTCTACGTTTTGTAACATTTTTGCCATCTGTGGTTGATTCTTCCAATGTTATAATTTATTGCCCATGGTATACATGTAGTATGGCTGCTATCATAACACTCAACACAAGAGCTTTCATAGTGTTGAGTTTTCAGACAAAAGGTAATGGTAGAAAGCAATGAATTGCATGCTAGTTGCAGCTTTAGGCGTGAGTTGACCAAGTCTTTCTCCCCTATTTATGGTGATTAAATGTAAGTATTTTTTTTTTCCTATTCATGGTATTATAAGCAGATTAAGTCGGATTTTTTTGTTCCTTAGTGCATTTCCATCTTTCTTTCCGTCTTTAAGATGGAGGATATTTGATTTTTGAAACATTAAATTTTTACTTTCATCTCTCTTTGGCCTTTATAGATCACGAGAAAGAAGTCGGAGTAGCAGAAGTGAGAATGTTGAAATGGACGTGTGGTCACGTTGAAAAAAATGATACGAAATGATTGTTTACGAGAAAATACTGGTGTGACACTTATCATTGAGAATATGAAAAAAATCAGTTAAAAGGTGATTTTGACGTATGCAAAAAAGGTCACTAGAGATACAGCAGTAAAGAGAAGGGATCACATGGATTTTATGGCTGCAAAATGGAGTAGAGGAAGACCTAATATAACTTTGGAGCACATTATTAAAAAAGATCTTATGGTGAATGATATCTTCCGAATTTTCCTTTTTGATCAAGTCTAATAACATTGTGGGTTATATGGTTGACATTACACAGGGATAATATTTTTGTTAGTTGATAAGATTGAGAAATTACCACCTAGAAGTATCTCTCAGCTAGCTAGCTACATGTAATTGAAAACTGCATATGCCATTAACTTGTGACAAAGATGGCTGGGTCACCAAAAAAAATTGGAGTTAAAGGCATTGAAAACTGCTTGTCTACAAAAATGATTTGCTCTCAACCCTTATGTCACAGAAAATAAGAGTGTAAAATGGGTGAAAAGAAGCTTTTTGTTGCTATTGAAAGTGAATTTTAGGTAAGAATAATTATGATGTTTTGATAAATACTTCAATTTTACTTGTCAGTCCAATCACCTATTTTCACTTTTATCTAAGTATTAATTTATTCACGTATCATATTCATTTTGATATTTAATTTTTTACTGCATTATTTAGAATTCCATTTGAAGAGGATCCCGACCCTTGAAATGTTTTTTTTTTTTTAAACATAAAAGATAAAAGATATTAAATGGATGGTTAAGATTGCCACTGGTGAAGTGGAATTTTTACTGTAGATACTTGTCCTTGGCTAGATATCTTTTATTGAGTAAAACACTATTCTTTTTTGTTTATAAAAGATTTGAAATTGAGTCACATCAGTCTTTTAAAAAATGAAAATCACAATTTTTCTCTCTTTATTTGTCTTTGGTCAATGTATTTTGTTGGGCTAATAATATAAAAGAAAAATGGTGACAACACATTTTTAAATACAGTTTTTGCAATTGGCTAAATTTTTAAGAAGTTGGAGTATTTATTTAATAAATTAATCATTATTCAAAAATTAGTTTAACTTTTTTTAAAAATAATTAATCATAAGTAGAGTTAAGAAGAGTGTGTTATTTCATTCGATAACTATTAGAAATCTAGCTATATCTTTGTTTATAATATCCAAAATAGCAATCCTACTATATTTTCAATTCCAGCTTGACTAAATGATCCACCAATGAATTTCAAACTTCCATGTAGAGTAATTTATGCTCATTGTCAACTAGGTTGTGGATTATAATATTTACTTTTTAAGACTTCATAATTTTTTTAATTTTATTTAATAATAATAATTATAATATTTACTTAAAAATATAAATTTTATTAAATTTAAAAATATATAATATATTATTAATTATATTTTTAAAAATAATTTAATGATACATGTACAATGTACACTGCACAAGAAAAATTACTAGGAATTATACATAATAAAAAATGCCTAAAATTAACTATTTTCTAAATGATCCAAATAAAAAAAAAAAAACTTAATTACCTTCTATTGTTTTCTTGAAGACATGGATAACATTGTATAACTAAATATTCGTTTGTGCTTTTCCTATTAAGACTCTGAATTGCTAAATCTTTCCAAAATTTTAGTGCTGACACATTTCATATTTCTTGGATTGTTTGATTTAGGAGCTTATAAATGGTCCAATTGACCGAATTAGACACACTTTATTTATATTTAATTTTTAAGTTTTTTGTTTTTTCTTTTCTATTTATTTATTTTTATTTCATTCATAATCCAATCACACCCTAGATTATTAGTACGAAAACCACTCTCCGGTTAGAACTAGAATGAATTTTCTAGAATGAGCGCGTCGAAAGTGCACCCTTCTCGTCTTTCTTCTCTTCTACCACTTTATTTTGGGGGTTATCAATCTTCGTATTGGTCAATTGCTGATTCACTCCGCTACAGGGAGAGAGAGAGAGAGAGAGAGTGAAGAAGATAATTATATAACAACTTGTGTTTACTGTTTAGTCATGCTCTGATCGACAAGTACACAGCGCAAGAACTTCAAACATCCTTCAAAAATCCAGGTTTCGGATTCACCACTCCACTAATTTCACCGCTTTAAATTTAAATTTAGTATTTCAGTCTTTTGGCTAAATTTTAAAATGTTGAGTAAGGTTTTTAGTTTTTCTTATTTCATGAATTTTTATTTAATTTAATTTTTTAAACAAGTTCTCATTTTGGTTTTTTGCTTTTTCATTTAATTCTTTTACTGATGTACCAACCTTCTTGTCTTATATAATTCGTTTTCTCCAATGTCTGAGCTTGCATCTTGTTTTCTTCCTTTTCTATGGTCCTTGTTTGCCATATACAGTGGCATCTGATTTTCCCCCTTTTTCTTTTCGTTCTTTGTTCTTTCGGAGTTGTGCTGTCCCTTCCTATTTGTGCCAATCCCAATTTGTTTATTAGCAAGCTATTTTACTGCTATCTATTAACTGAACTATAATTCATTAAATTAAAGTGCAGCTAGTGTTTTTCAAGCTTTGTGCATTGGGCGCATTAACTTACAATGTCAAATAATTGGATTGGGTGAATATTTCGTTCACTTAAAACTTTAGTCTTTATGAATATGATTAAATTCATTTTTTTAAAATTATTAGCTCTAGTCTTCATTAACTTTTTAAAATAACTAAAGAATGAATATTATTATTAAGTATAAACAAAATCCTGTTTTATTAAATTTTATCCATTTCGCCCTACTACTCCAAATATGTATGCTAAAAGGAGGGATTATAAGGTATACAGAATTAATATTTTTTACTCTCCTCGTGAAATATTAAAATTGTCTCATACAATACAATTAAGAGTTTGTCGTTTCAATCTTAAAATTAATTTTAAAAAAAGCATATTCACTGTAAACTACAACTATTTTAATTAATGTATATTAAGATTAATATATATAAACTTGATTTTGCAGGCAGGGCAAATAAAGAAGCAAAACACCCGTTGGTCTTCAAAAGATGCATATATGACATAAGTGCCATGACAAAAATACCAAATTCCCTTATCAACAAAAACTAAAAGAAGAAAAAGCTTATTTATAATTGATGAAGGACCACTAGTGATAGTGGTCAACCCGAAGTAGGGGTCACGCTCATACTTCTCCATTAGGCGATACCTTTCATGGTTGTATTGGAAGAAACAACAAATAGTAAATTAACACTTGTTAGCTTCCTCCTCCAATTGTTATTATTTATTCTATTAATAGGGTCAAATTTAATAAACTTTCTTTCACATTAACTATCTGTTAACAATAAATTCTTTTATACAAATCTTCGAACAAACAACACAAATAAAAATGATTACCGTGATAAATAAAATTATGCATGATATGTGAGCTATTTTATTGTACAAGTAACAACTTTTTAAATTTACTACACTATTTTAACTTTCTGTATGATTCTTTTTCTTTTCCACACATAATATATAGTATATGAGGAGGGCCAATATTGTACTAATATATATTTATTACATTGATAAAAACCTTTAGATTATAATTTGTTTTGATTTGTTTAATTTACTAATTTGGTTATTGAAAATAAAGTTGAACATTATAATATTATTATTCGACCATAAACATTACTTAGTCATGATTTGATCGGTGGAATTAGCCAATCTTATCAAACTTTCAAACACCACTCAGCACACGGGAATTTATTTTTGGCAACTAAGACATAAATATATAATAATAGAAGGGTTTCTGGAATTTTAACCATGTGATTAAATAAAGAAAAATGTTAGTTCAATTCAAATTGAGTTAAATAATTAACAAAATTATTTATTATATTTTTAATATAATAAGTTTATTATTTTTTATTTATTTATATGACTATTTCTATTCCGATTAAGAACAAAGGCGAAGGCAGCGAGAGTGTTTTGGTCTGCGACTGAGAGAGAGTCCCCTTTTGATTTTTAGACAGTGAGAGCAAAACAGAAACTAAACGAAACGGTTGGCGTTTTGAAGAATCAGTGACAAACTGAATAGAGAGAGAGAGAGAAGAACGTACCATATGTATGAGTTGTTGTGATCGTGTTGGTGCATGGTTTCCTCTGATTCTTCTCTTTGTCCTTTGCCCTAGATCCTTCAACGCCCCATTCCTCTTCTCCTCTTCTTTGTGTGTGTGAGAGAGAGAAAGAGAGAGAGAGAGATTTTAAAAATAAATTAGGTAAGATGATGCAGTGCTTTGCGAGTTAATTCAAGTTCAATCTCTGTTTTTCTATTTTATGCTTAACCAAAGAAGTTGTTTGGTGGTTCGGGTTTTTCGATGTTTTTTGTATTTGAATTTTGAACTGGTCTTAGTTCGGGTGCATACTCGTGCGTTAGTAGAAATCATTTGAATTGGAAGTAATGAAAATTATATTGAGGCTGTTTTAACTGTTACTTGAGATGCTCGGCAAACGTTGAATTGATTGGTTGTATTGGGTTTATTAATATGATGAAATGTTATTGAGTGCTTAATATTTTTCATGCTTCGTGTTTTTCTATTTTTTTTTTTCATTTGTGGAACGTCCCTTTTTCGGATACCTGATTAAATGGTTATATTTTGTTAAACTAGAAAACTTTGGTGGAAAAATGGAGTTTGTTATGTGATTTTAGATTTCAGAGATGCATCCCTTACTCCTCCCTGAACACGGGGTTTGTTATTATACATTCTATTTGGTTACTCTCGCTCTAATGATCAAGGAATTGGGAATGTGTGCGATCATATTGGAATGGTTGGATTATGTGAATAATTTTCTTCTTTAAGTAATTAAGTAACTTTTTCCGTATAATTGGTTTGGGACAACTGCTTCTGATTTTGGGTTTAACCTTGCACAGATCAGTTCCTTCCTTTTCATGATAACTTGTTGGTTAGTCACGAAAGATTCTCTTAGCTCTAACGGATATTTGATATTTTGGTTTCTACATCCATTACTTGATCTTTGGAATTCCTACTTGATTATTTTCATTGTATTGTAGATTATGTGGAGTTGTACAATGTGTCAGAAGTTTGCTTCTGATCATATCTGGAGTTATTGCAGTCAATTTTGTGGTGAGCTTTTTATGTAGCATGCACCATGCATATTAGTCTTGCTTCAGATGTTAGTTTCTGGGCCTGAGTGCATTTGAATGACAGTTGTTTGCTGATTTATCTGCCTTTTCTGTTTTGGTTTCAGATTTTAATGCATCAATCCATTGAAGGATTCTTATTGGCGATTTATCTTGATTTATTGTGTTTGAGGGGTGCTGTATATAAATGAAAAGGAGATTTGTAGGAGGTGAAAACTGTGATTCACTTACATCTATATGAAGACAGAAAAAGTTTGGCGCCTAGGCATGGGCGATATGCAGATCATGCCTGGGTCTCGTCATCGTCCTCCCATGAAGAAGCCAACGTGGATTATTATATTGGTTCTATTTGTGTGCTTGTTTCTGATATGTGCTTATATCTACCCGCCAAAAAGCAGTTCAGCTTGTTACATCTTTTCTTCTCGAAGGTGCCAGTCTATTGCTGATTGGCTTCCTCCTGCTCCTGCAAGGGAATATACAGATGATGAGATTGCATCACGTGTTGTTATTAGGGATATTTTGAGCACACTACTGATTCATTCAAAAAATCCAAAAATTGCCTTCATGTTTTTGACGCCTGGTTCTCTACCATTTGAAAAATTGTGGGATAAATTTTTCCAAGTAAGGAATTGTTACCTGTCTATTTTATCTGTAATTATGATTATTTTGATGCATTGTATCATTTCTTTCACAACACATATCTTATTTTTGTTAACAATCTCTTATACAAACAAATATCTGAGCAAGTTGAATATGACAATTGTCTGAGCTAGGACAATGAACGATGGCTAATTTGTAATAGGATTTGAGTATGTGCCAGCTCGTTTCTCACTTACTATATCAACTAATGTCTTATCCTTTCCAAAGTTTATGTAACACTTCCAAATACTTGTGAATATGTGATACTTCTAAAACATATGATCCTTGAGTAGCATGATTTTGACTTCGAGTTAGTGAAATGGCCTGTTGTACTCTCAAATGACACTAGGAATTCCATCAATTGGGTAGTATTTTATTGTACCTTTGTCTGAGTACTGAATAAATGCTTTGCATGAAATTAGTTAGTGATCTTTGAGTCTTTCTTGTGCTAGGCAATAAAGGGGCAAAGTACTGAGTTGTATGATTTCAGGTGTGTTTGGTTACCCATTGAAAAGTTGTTGCACGCGTTATAAGGGAGGAATCATGAAAGGGAAAATAATGTATGTTGATCAAACGTCTGCTAGGCCCTATTCTAATGGAAAACCAACCAAAATTGTTGAATTGTATTCTATTCATAAATTTTTTATACATGTAAGGTAAAATGAACAGCCTTAGTTTGTGTTTGTAATTTTGTTGGTTGATTGTCTTTGCTTCTGAATCATGTGAATTATTTAGTGTACACTTACCTGGAAGAATGCTCATCTCTTTGGTAGGGACATGAAGGGAAATTCTCTGTTTATGTGCATTCATCTAAGACTAAACCAGTTCATGTGAGCAGATATTTTGTTAATCGGGATATACGCAGTGACCAGGTGTGTAACTAGTATCATGATTGTTTGTTTATTATCATCTATTAATTGTTTTGTCTCTTATGTTTGTGTATATAATTTGTTGTGATTTCTTGTTTCTCCTCTTTAATTTCTTTTTCTTCTTGCATACTCTTTAATTAAAAGAGGCATTTTTTTATACGTTTTGCTAACATAATGATCAAAGTGAACCTCCTGCTTCAGAGGACCCAAATATACTGGGTTCTGACACCAAAATCTCCTTTGGACTTATTCTCAACATGAGATTAACTTAGTTGCCAATATTTTGTACCCTAGGAATATAGTGTAACTATTTAATAGTAATACACATGCCTAGGAATATAATGTTGTACCCTACATCAACCTGACCATCTGAGTTGCCAATATTTTGCACTGGCAACTTAAAGCCCCAATTTCACCCTTTCTTATTGTTAACTGGAAATGAGATTTGGTATTATAGTATATTTGTATACTTACTCACAATATTGTAGAAGTCTAGTGTAACTTGAGAAGCCATCAAGTTCAGTCTAGTTTTACCTGGGTGAATTTACTATGTTTTAGAATCCCTTAGCAATTTATCCTGTTTACAAGAATTTACAATATTTTTAAAATAGTTTCCTGAATATTTTTGAACTTAAACTATTTGTTCTAAAAATAGATGTTGTGTTAGCAAGTGTAATTATCAGTTGTTTCCGGCAATCTGTTGTTTTCTAGTTAGTTACAGCTTTGATAATTATTAGTTGTCTTTCCACAGGTGGTGTGGGGTAAAATATCTATGGTTGATGCAGAGAGACGACTTCTGGCAAATGCTTTACTAGATCCTGATAACCAGCAATTTGTTTTACTGTCTGATAGGTAAATGGGCATGAAATTGCTTTTAATGCTGTTCTTATTGCCTTGTAATTTACGTTAGTTATATTGAGTTATTTTAATTTATAAATCTTTTTTTTATTTGTTTTGCAGCTGTGTGCCACTGTATAGTTTTGACTATATTTTCAATTATCTGATGCATGCAAATATCAGCTTTGTGGACTGGTATGTCATGCTTTGCATAATGTATACCTACGTCCGTGTGTTTTTTGTAGAGTGGGTTGTGTTCATCTGGTCTCTGCTTTCTATTATAAATTTGGTGTCTTCAACTAATGCAACATTTCCTTTTCTTATTAGCTTTAAGGATCCTGGTCCTCATGGCAATGGCAGGTATTCAGAACGCATGTTACCCGAAGTTGAGATGAAGGACTTTAGAAAGGGTGCACAGGTGATTTTTGCTTAAATCTTATTGCCTGGAATTCTGTATTTTAAGTAGAAATTGTTCTTGGATATTATTGTACAAGGAATGTGGAATTTGAACCTAGTATTTGGGCTAGTTTATTTTGCAATTTCCCTTTTCACAGGATATCAATTGGATAAATGGAGGTGGCCATGATTTATGTCACAATAGGCTTTACTAAAGCATCAGTTACAACACATGGCTGTAGTAATCTTTTATCTTAAAGTATAGTGGTGAATAGATTCTTAACAGCAGTAGTAATTCTTTGTTCTTGCCTGAAATCCCCTCCTTAATTTTACTTTTCTGTAGTTTAATTTGCATCACACATGATGTGGAGAGGCACATGATTCATTTTATATAATTTAAACTGTAGCTCATTTAAATGTCATACATTTTGATGCTTCTGCCTAATTTTTAAATTCCTGATGCAGTGGTTTTCGATGAAGCGGCAGCATGCTATTATAGTTATGGCTGACAATCTGTATTACTCAAAATTTCATGCATACTGTCAGGTGCAGTTCTTGTTGCCATTAACATTTAGAGGAATTTTCTTTTCATTTATCATTTTTGAATATTTTCTTAATTTTCTAAAGTATTTTTACTTAAAAAAAATATTAGTTTGCTTTAAACTGCCATGGGCATCAAACCAAGCAAACGTAGTATTTAATTTTTAGGGTCAACATGCAAACTCATTAACTATGCCGAGATAAAGAAATGTAGAGAACGTTTCTTCTTTTTTACTGTAAATAAGACTAGTGAGAAAATTCATTATGGAAAACTTCAGACACTGACCTTTTACATTCAATTCCTACTTTAAGAAATTTTATCTTTAATGTGTTTGTTTATATGGAGTTATTTATAAGTTGATTTTGAAAAACTTTCATTTTGTTTTGGTACTTCATAAAGTTGTAATTATTATTATCATAATTTTATCCTGCTTGACATGTGCCTCTTATATTGACAGTCAGAATGTTAAATCCATATCCAGTACTGCTATTCAAACTAGAAAACGAACATCTTATCGTCACTAGCAACAAACTTTATACATTAATACATACATACACGTAGGTATGTGTGTGCGTGCACACCATTGTACTGTGTATGGATGTATGTATAATCAAATGTCTGTAGAAGAATTTAATAATTTTTTAAATTTGGTTATGTTCAATTGTTAATGTGAATATTCTTGATATTACAGCCTGGTTGGGAAGGGAAGAATTGCATTGCGGATGAGCATTACTTACCTACCTTCTTCCAGGTGAGGATTTCTATTGTAATACTGGCCTATTTTAACAATATCAGCAGTCAGGTAATTGGTTTACCATTCTGCTTTAGATTGTCGATCCTGGTGGAATTGCAAACTGGTCGGTAACTCATGTTGACTGGTCTGAGAGAAAATGGCATCCAAAATCATACAGGCCTCAGGATGTTACGTATGAGCTTTTGAGGAATATTACGGTATAGTGCTGCTATAACTTATACAGATCCTATTAGTTTTTAATGCAAAAATAGGCATCTGTGATGCGGGTGTAAATAGAAAATCCATTCTTATGTTAAACATGGAAATTCTCTCTTTTTTGAAATACAAACAAGATAAAAATTGAATAAAAACACTTCGAAACTAAATAGGGTATGTTTGGGAGTATGATTTTGGAGAAAAAGGGAAGAAAAAGTAAAATTTTTCTTTTCTTAATCTTTTATTTATTTTTATAAACATTATATAACACTATTTTAAAATAAAAAAGCTACCCTTTTTTTCTTCGCAAAAACCCTATTCCCTGACATATCCTAAAGTACTTGACCTTTGTGGTTCAGTTGTAATGACAATTTTGACCCCTTTATTTGTAATATTAACAAAAGATTGGACTTCAAGAAAAAGTGAAAAAATGGATAACTCTCCTTGATACGTAGCCTGTAGATATAAATGTGCGAGTTTGTATATATGATTTATCTTCTATTATTTATGAAGTTGCCTCAAATTATTGGACTTCTCGTCTCTGTCAAGCAGGCTTATTTTTCTATTCTTTGTATCTGGTCCAGTCTCACCGTCTTTTGTATATCTCGGCATCTCGTTGCCAGCAATTGCTTTATGTAGTGCGTATGTCATGTCATTTGAGCAACTTCTTGAAGCTTCCTTGTCTGCGTTGTGGGGAAAAAATTGAATATCTTCTTTACTTACTGAATTTCTCTTTCGAATTGTTTTCAAATTTGAGCTCATGGATATTCATGGTTAGTCCATTATGTTTGCAGTCCATTGATGTTAGTGTTCACGTCACCAGTGATGAGAAGGTTTGCTCTCTCAGTGCTCTCTGACCCTTTGATTTATTTAGAATGCATTAAGCGACTTAACAAATTACCACTTGTTGCTACAGAGAGAAGTTCAAAGTTGGCCTTGCTTATGGAATGGGATTCAGAAGCCGTGTTATCTATTTGCTAGAAAATTCACTCCCGGAACATTGGAAAATTTGTTACATCTTTTTTCTAATTATTCATCACCTTGAGCCAGTAATTTTTGATCGATTCTTTGGTCGGATCAGTGGTTGCTTTCGACCCCCATCTTGGTTTCTCATGGGCAGGAGAGTTGTAAATTACAGCATTATTGAGGTTGATCGCTTGTCAGTCATATATACTGAGTGCAACTGGCATTAATGCAGTTAGGGTGGTGGCCTAATGTATGGATAGGAGGCTAACGATTTAGTGTTGCTTCCTTAGGTATCAATAGGTTGACTGATTCCCCCCTTCCTTCGTTTTAGGGTTATTAAAGTTTTCTAATTGCATGACAAATTTGGAGGGGAATCATATCAAACTCATTTTGTGGTGGTTCATCATTGTAAAACTTTCGCAAATTGTTTAGTTGAAAAATACAAATTTACAGCTCCTTCAGAAATTCATGGTTTACTCCTTGACGCTATTTTGTCGGCCTCTACTTAGGGCTTATTCATTTTAAATTGGGGTTTCGAAATAATATTTTGTGGATACACAATTGCAATGTTTTTTTTATTTAATAATAAAACTATCAAGTATTCTATAGAATGCACGTAGCTAATTTTTGTTTAAATTTGTTGATTTTTCAATTGAGCAGCTAGTATTTTGGTTAATTAATCTTCAGATGTTTTTTCTTTGTTTGATATGTAATATTGAATTTGAATCTTCTTTATAGGAACGTGTGGGTTATATTATTAATTGGATATGTAATTTTGAGAATACAGTACACATGATAATTACGGAGGAAATTGATAAAGTGAAATATTTGCTAATACATATTCACAATTTATTATCTAAATGATTGCATTTTACAAAATTTAAGTCAAATTCTATTGATTAATGGTTATATTTATATTTCCTCTAGTTTCTCATTTCAGGGGAAAGAATACAAGATGGTGTAACCTAAGGGTAGTATAAAGAAGCAACTAAAAAAATATGTTAAGTGACTAGTTAAGTACATGTTTAGAAATCTGATAACAATATGTTAAATCATATTTTATTATAAAAGCTATAACACATGTAATGTTAGAAATAGATACATATTTAAATGAATTTTTCGCACAACTACATATGCTATAAAAGCTTATGACCTAACCTACATTGCACTTAGGATGTGCTCTCGCTAAGTTAGGGTTGGGGCAGTTCCAAATAACGTTGACAAAAAAGAGAAAATTTACTACATTGGTGAAGGCTAAAACTTCTCACATTCGATCAATGGTTGATGCTGAGGGTTCAAAGAAGCTGCTGACAAAGTGAAAGTCCACAGAAAGCATTTACAGTCGCAGGAATCTCACGTTGCAAAGTTACAAGTTAGTGATTTAAGCAACTCACATTGGAAAAAAGCAAACTTTGTCCTGTTTGCTAAGAAAAAAGAAGAAAATGACAACTGAAACAGCAACATTGTAATGGACAAATATAACAAGACAGAACATAATATATCAAATTTGATTAAAAATACGCGCCACGATCTAACCAGCTGAAACTAATGATCCCACTAACTGAGACACTTATTTTAACGGACACTACTACCCTGACAAAAGGGACACATTAGGAGAGACGCAGTGTAATATTGTACTCCACAACAAAATGTTCAGGGGTAGAAATGGAATTAACACTATTTGCTATGGCATAGCCAGTGGCAAATCTAAACGCACCAGTGCCACCAACAATTGGCATTTCTCTATTTTGCTCCGCAATGGGGTTCCTTCCAAGCATGCTCAATGTGCTTCCCGCATAGATGCCATCTTTGAATGCAAAATTGGTCAACATGAACATCCCAAGGTCCTCAAGAGAGGCAAGGCCAAACAACCCTTGAGCCCTTCCAATCTGCTTTGAACTCAGCTCTGGCCCTTCAGTCATTGCATCATCCATCATAAAAGTTGTGCCAAACCCATTAGGAACATTCTTTGGTGACTCTGTCACTTGCACAATAGTGGGGTTCTTCTCATTTCTAATGTCATGGTAGTAAAAGTGGATATGGGTTAGCTTCTCTTTTGTGTGGTGTTCTGAGGGCAACTTGATGTGGGATTGTTGTGAGAATGCTCCATGGGTAGAGATGAGAGTGAGAGATGAGAGAGAGAAGAATGCTAGTGGAACATTCATTGTATCTTTGTAAGACTCTCTCTATGACTATGACTATTAGATTTTGGCATTTAAAATGATTGTGTCTTGCTCTTTATTTTTATTTATTACCCACGTTCATCTCGTGGGACTAAAGCCGTGGAAGGTACTGATTGGTGGATCTGGATCTTAATCCGTATTAAAATATTTATATTTATTATTTTTTAAATAAAAATTTAATTGTTTCATTAGTCAAGATCCTGTCCAATTATAATGTTAGAGCCTTCTAACCCCTAATTGCTTTTGCAAAAGGGAGATTTCAAATTGGACATTTACCACTTTTGAGGGACTGATTAAGAGATTTATTATAATCAATCATTAACCTTTTTTTATTGTTTTTTATAAGACTTGATTGAGCAATTCTAAACATTTTTGTCTTATTACTAAGTTGAGATTTAAAGGAGTTTTGACTAAACTAGTATAAAATAAAACAAAATAAAATAAAAAGTGAGGAGGTCTTGCTTCTTTTCGGCTGTAGAGGTCGCGAACAGAGGTGGGTCGTAGCTGAAGTTTTCATTCTTTTTGGTGAGGAAGGGGGCTAGCAGCCCAAAAACCAAAAAATTACATAACTCTTGCCAAATCAGCCGCTAACAAATGGTGAATAAAAATAGGAAATGAATAATAAATAATTAGATTCTCCTCTAAAAAATAATGTTTAGCTAACAAGTTTGTCTTTAGGTTACTTTCCCTATCGATATGAATATATAAAACTATTGCACATGAAGCTGTTAATTTAGATATCTCTTTCACTAAATCAAAACAGGTGCTTTGACAAGGACATTCATTCTTCAAGAGAGTGATTGTCTTTAAAGAATCATATTCTACCAAAATGCAGGTACCCAAGTTTCTGAGACAAATTAGTCGAAAGCCTTGTTTAATAGCCCACAACTCAGCCTGAGTGACAGAACAATGGTTTAGTTTTCTTGAAAATGCCATAATAAATCTATCATTTGAATCTCGAATTAAACCGCCGTAAAACACAACACCATTCCCATTCAACTTGATAAACTCCGTAGGAGGACAATTCCATTTCCTCATATTATGTGTGTACTCTAGGCCATCTTTTGCACCAAAAGGAGAGTTGTTGTTGACTATTGAATTTGCACGACCCATTACCTTAGATACTATATGATTTGCCGATGAGAATGAATGTTGAAACACGGCTGTATTTCTTCTGTTCCATAGCGCATCAATAGTGATAGCAAAAATAAGGGGCCAATTCGTCCCCCCTAGTAAGACTTCTTGTTAGGCGAAACACCATCCATTCCTAAATATTACTTTCCACGAGTTGGTCAATAGTAATGTCACCATGCATGTTGCTCAAAACTTCACGTGCAAAATTACAATCTCGAAGAACATGCATGGTATCTTCCAAACCTTGTGTGCAAATGGGGCACGTTGGGATCGCCACTAAACCTCGTTTAGTACGTGCACCATTTGTCATGAGACTTTCATGTGCAGCATGCCAAAGGAGTAGCCTACTCCTTTTTGGGCCTTGCCATTTCCATAGGACTTTGAAAATAGGAGTATAGGGTACTGGTTCAGCTTATGACAAGTTTGCACAGGCAGTTCTAATAGTGAACGAACCATCGATAATAAGTCCCCAATAAATTTCATCTGGCTCGACGTTTATCATGGGAGGAGTTTCAGATGCAATATTGTTTAAAAAACTCCTGAGGTATCCATGGTATAATATGATAAATATTCTATGTTCCCTATTCGGTTACATAATCACAGACCTTCCGAAAGAACTCAACAGGTGGGATAAAAGTAGTAGCGTGTTGAATAAGAGGAGAACATTGTGGCAGCTAGGTGTCGAACTAAAAACGTGTAGTACATCCGCCCTTTACCCACCACTGGGCATGTTGAACAATGTGTTTCTAGTTTAAACAAATACCTTTCCACAAATTAGCCATACTAGCTTTCTTCTCAACCTGTGATATTGTACCTTCCAGGCATTTATACTTTGAGCGCAATACTTTCACCCAAAACTTATTAGGTTCAGTAAGCAAGCTCCAACAATTACTCATCATGAAGGAGTTGTTGACATCTCTCAGTAGTCCTAATCCGTCACACTTCTTAAGCATGCATATAGTATCCCAACTAATGACGTGTGAATTTTCTTCTGAGTAAAGCTATCACCCCACAGGAAATTGTGGCATAGTTTACCCACTACATCACATATACTTTGGGACATATGAACCGTTTGCATGGTGTAAGATGGAATAGCCGCAATGATTGATTTGCATAACATGAGTAGACCCGCAAAGGAAAGGTTAAAGGTTTTCCATCCACTTAACTGCTTAGTTACTTTATCGATCACACTTTGATAGTCACTCCGCTGGATTTGCGAATGATGAGCAGGAATTCCCCAGTACTTCCCCAGGTTATCAGTATGTTGGAATCCTAAGGCTAAGCTAACATCGTTCCTCACGGTATGGGACACATTCTTAGAGAAGAATATCCTAATCTTTTCCAAGCTAACCTTTTGACCAGAGCTAGCACAGAAGCGATCAAGGCAAGCCTGAAATACCTTTACTTGATCCATTGAAGCCTCGACGAATAAAATGAAATCATCAGCAAATGCAAGATGTGAAAAGGAAGGACCATCCCTAGCCAGTCTGATAGGTTGTCATTTGCTTGTTTCGACCTCCATTGAAATAAGCTAAAAAAGTCTCTTCATACAAAGGACGAACAAATATGGTGAGAGTGGATCACCTTAGAGAACACCTCGAGAGGGTAATAATTCATCGAGGACTTCCCTATTCCAAAGCATACACATTCTTGGAGAAGAAATGCTTGCCCAAACAATGTCCACAAACTGTCTTGGTAAGCCAATATCAAGTAGTGTGTCCTTCACAAATTCAAACTTCAACCTGTCATAGGCCTTCTAAAGATCAATCTTGATCGCCATCCATCCCTTCACCCCTATTTTATATCTCATAGAGTGGACTACTTCCCGAAATATTATTATCTTTGCTCTGCCTTTGCAGAATAAAGCTACACTAATTATAGTGAACTAACTTCTCCATCACCTGACAGAGTCTATAAGTCAAGACTTTGGTTAAAATTTTGTACGATACGTCACACAAACCAATAGGCCTCATCTACTTTAAATGGGTAACATTATCTACTTTCGAGCAGCACTATCAACGTCTCGTTGATATCAGCAACTTTAAGAGGTTCTTCAATATCATTGATTAGTTGGCAAACAACATTCCCCACTATGTCCCACTGAGATTTAAAGAACACTGCTTGTAACCTATCAGGACCAGGGGCCTTGAATCCACTCATGTGCTTCATTGCAAAGTGAATCTCTTTATTATTAATGGGCGCTCCAAGGGCGGCAAATTCATCATCACTTAACCGAGGGAATACATTAGACAAACAGAACGATTCAAGTGCTCCTGCATAAAAAAAGAGAGATGAATAAAAGGAAGTTGCCATTCTCTCCAGATCAGCTGGTTGCTCCACCCATTCCCCATCATCATTCATGAGCTTATCTACCTTACTTCTTCTTCGCCGAACAATGGTAGTGACATGAAAATATCGAGTATTTCTATCCCATGCTTCTTCTTCGCCAAACAATGGTAATGCCATGGAAATATCGAGTATTTCTATCCCCCATGGGTAATCATTTACAACAGAATTTTTAGAACCTAATAATTTCTTCTCTCTTAAGAATCTCATCTAATTAAGTCCATAATTCTACTTGCAGTCTCTCTAGAAAATGAATGGGGCCTTGGAGTAATTATCTAGCATTCCCATTCTAATTAACAGGCTGAAGTTTTCATTCTAATTAAACAAATTCTATATATATATATATATATAAACATATTACCTGTGGGATGAATATGTCATGGAATATAAATGAATAAAAAGTTTAAATAAAGTTTTATGTAATAAAAATTCATTTTTTTTATTTTCAAATAAATTAAGTCCCTCTTTTTATTTTATTTATCTACTCTTGTGGGATAAAAATATTTGAACTAAATATACTTTTTTTAAAATTAATTTTTATTATTATTTTTTTAGTTTTGTATAATCTTAAATAATAAATTTTCATTATTATATTTAAGAGTAGGAAGTTTTACTCTTGATTCGACTATTTATATTTATTTTGTACTTTAAATACTAACATATTAACAAAAATAAAATATACTGGCTTAATGATTTTTTTAATGTTTTTTAATAATTATTTACTAAAATAAAATTAAAAATAAACATATTTTCTGTTTGGGGTAAATTTTTGCCACGTCAGACTATGTTTCATATTTACAGAAGATGAAATCATTTTTTTTTATTTTAAATTTGTCTATTTCGTCTAAAATAGAGACGAAATCAATTAGAATGTGACACGTGTCACGTGTTTCATATACAATAGAGATAAAAAGGTAAAATAAAAATTTAAATTTAAATTTGTAGTTCTGCAGACACACATGACCCAATGAAGGGAAGGAGAGAAAAATAAATGAATTGTGGTACTGGGAAGAGAGAGAAAAATAAATGAGTTATACTGTGTGAATAGTGTAGAGTTACAAGAAAATATTAAATAAGATGGGTGGTAGAAAGAGAAAAAAATAAATGAATTATGTTAGTGGGAAGAGGCAGACAAATAAAAAGATAAATCTATTTGTAACTCTACCTTTTTTTTAATAAATGAATTATTTTTTTTACGTTTCGTCAATATTTTAAATGAAATAGATAAATTAAAAATAAAAAAATGATTTCGTCTCCATTAAATATGAAACATAGTCTTATGTGACAAAAATTTGCTTTCGCCAAAGAATATATTTGTTTTTAATTTTATTTTAGTAAATAATTATTAAAAAAGCGTTAAGCCAACTGGCTCAAACTCGTGTAACTTCTAATTAACCTTAGTTTCATTATACTGAAAGTGTCTTTACTCTTGTGTCGTTGTGCTCCTGCTTTTGCGCCACTGCGTGCTCTTGGCCTCTTGTTATTGTAACATCGTTTTTGTTCTTTTGTCTCCGTCTTCTCAGCTTCTTCCTTCGTCTTCAGCCGTAGTTCTCGCAAATTGTTTAGTTGAAAAATACAAATTTACAGCACCTTCAGAAATGGTTTACTCCTTGACGCTATTTTGTCGGCCTCTTAGGGCTTATCCATTTTAAATTAGGGTTTTGAAATATACGATGAAGATGTGTAGTTTTAGTTTCGAAATAATATTTTATGGATACACAATTGCAAATGGTTTTTTATTTACGACTCTTTTTGTTTGCTCCTAGTTCAATGAACCAAAAACTAATAATGATAACATTTCGGCCAACGAAAAGCAATTCGATCTTTAATAATAAAACTATCAAGTATTCTATAAAATGCACGTAGCTAATTTTTGTTTAAATCTGTTGATTTTTCAATTGAGCAGCTAGTATTTTGGTTAATTAATCTTCAGATATTTTTTCTTTGTTCGATATGTAATCTTGAATTTGAATCTTCTTTATAGGAACGTGTGGGTTATTATATTGTTAATTGGATATGTAATTTTGAGAATACAGTACCCACGATAATTACGGACGAAATTAATAAAGTGAAATATTTGCTAATACATATTCACAGTTTATCATCTAAATGATTGCATTTTACAAAATTATGTAAAGTGTAGTATGAAGGAGCAACTGAAAAATATATGTTAAGTGTCTCGTTAAGTACATGTTTAGAAATCTGGTAACATTATGTTAAATCATATTTTTCCATAAAAGCTATAACACATGTACTGTTGAAATAGATACATATTTAAATGAATTTTACGCACCATCACATATGCTATAAAAGCTTTTGCTTAACCTACGGTATACTTAGATGTGCTCTTGCTAACTATCCCAACCGGAACGTTTTTAAAAATATATCAGAGGATTCGTTATCAAAATATATTTTAAGAATTTTTTTTAAATAATATAATATTTGAAACTAAAAATGAGTTCAAGATTTATTTACGTGTAAAGAAGGTATTAACACCCTACGACGTCTATTTAAAAAAAATTATTTTAAATTAATTGTACAAATTCATTTAATTTTAAAAAATATTTATTTAATCCCTAAACAATAATTATTTATACTTTTTATTTTAAAAGATAACTTATTTATTAAAATGTTAATAGATACCTTAAAAAATTATTTTAAAATTTATTTTGATTTAACGGGTCTGATTCTCATTCCTACGTATGCAATGGAGAACTCAAAGCCACACAATTCTATCTAAAAATTATAAAGTCGGTTGATTAAAATTAAGTTTAATAAAAAAAATTATTTTAAAATTAAAATTATTTTCATAAAATTATAATGTTTATGATACAAAATAACGTGGTTATACAAGAATTTATAAAATTAATTATAAAACTAAGGGCAAGGAAACAATGCTCGTTTTGGTTAAACTTATCGGACAACCTAGGGCATATGTGTTTTCTCATTCAATTCTTTATGTTATTTTTCTGTTTAACTCTAAATTCGTTTCCTTGTGATTACCAATAATTCATACGAATACTATTAATACACAATGGTCATGCAATATTAATATTCTTTTCTCTAAATCAACATCCCCAATGATCATGCAAGACATTAATTTAAGAAAGCTTAAGGAGCCTACGAACTTGTTAATTTAATAACGATTAGAAGAGAAAGATTGATTTGGTCTATCTAATCTTTTGTCTTGTTTTACCCTATAGATCTATTAATTAACCGAGGTAAGTCGCCTGACGATATAATTAAGTAGGATTAAAAAAGAAGCGCAATAGGATAAAATCTAATCACAAAACGGAATAGATTCAAACATCAAAATTTTATAAATTCATAAACAATAGTTCTCATAGCCCTAACTATGGACTTAGTTACTCATGCTAAAGAAAAGAACTAAAACAATCATAAACAAAGTTATAATCAAAAGAAATAGCAAACTAGAGTATGAGATGTGTTCCCGATCTTCAGTACGATCGCTTGAAGCTCTAAGTCTCGTCAAGTTTGTGCCAAGGATCCTGTGTAAGAGAGACGAGATGAGATATATTATAGAGCAAAAGCCAAGATAAAAACAGTGTCCTATACGATGTCTGAGATCTTCCTTTTAATAGGATTTGAAAACTCTAAAGACTCTTCATAATTGGGCTTCCCGCAGATGAGCACGTGCGCTCGAAGCACCCCATGCTTGTTGAAAGAGTCTGGGCGTGTTGACTGCTGCGAAGCTCTAATCTTTTATCAATTTGTATCCAAAATGCACCAAAAATTCACTTGCGGTCTCTTTATATCAAACTATACAATTAATATATAAATTAGTGTAAAACCCAAATAAAATAAAGGTCAAATATAAATATTTGGGCTGTAAAATAGGGCCTAATTACAGACTTATCAATGTACCCTATGAGAAACAATACAAAAAGTGAAGGAATATCATACAACTATATTGTTAATTGTTAGAAATATTTTATTTGTAAATGAAGTATTCACATTTTAATTTTGATTATGATTAATGTTGAAAGAAAATTTAGGATAGCGTAAGCTATACATAAATATTTTATAAAAAATATTTATTTAATAAAAAAGTTTAAAAAAATTCATTTGATAAATTTATATTATATAAAACCTAAGATAACGTTGATAAATATAGATTTTGACAATTTATAATACACAAAAGTAAAGTCACTACACATTAATATTATAAATTGTTTCGTTAATAAGACAATTTAGATTGAAATTAGTTGATTGATTCGTAAGTTAGTAATTAGAAGGGGAATATATCTTGATTAATTGTTAAGATGATTAATTAATTGATTAAAGATAATATATGATAAATTAATATTGCATAAAGTCTTAGTAACGTAAGTACATATAGATTTCATCAATTTATAATGCATGACGATAGAGAAGCTATATGTTAATATTATAAATTGATGCAATTATATTATTATTTATTAATTGATTATACAACAAAAGTAAAAATATAAGTCATTCACCAAAACAAACAGAAACAAAACATAAATATCAAATTTACATTCTAAATCTGCATAAAATAGCAAATAAAAATAATGCTACAATAATAATGAATAAATAATGAAATAGATATAAAAAAAAAATCTAAGAATTATAAAAAGTGATTTACTTTATTTTTTTTATTTAATTTTTTTATAAAGAGAAACACCTTTTATAAAAGTGGAAATAGAAATTAAATAAAATATCAAAATAAATGCTAATATTATAAAAGCAACATAAAGTAAGGTAAGTTGAATTTAAAGGTATAAAAAGAAAAATAATAAACTAATTTCACTAAAATAAGTTAAAGACAAATGAATAAAATAATAGTCAAAACAGAAAAAAAATATATAAAAAAATAAGCTAAAAAATATTTGGGCTTAAAATGTTTTATTTTATTTTTTTAAAAAAAGGGCTATATGAGCCGAAAACCCAAATAAATTAAAAATTAATAATAAAAATAAGAGATTTAACATAATATAATAACGAAAAAAAAAAGACCGAAATTTGCATTGAAATTTAATGTTGAAGGGTGCAGGCACTCATAACTCTCGACGTATTCATTTGAACTTTTATTTTAATAATAATAATATATATAAAAAATAAATATGGGATATGAAGTTTTATGATATGGTTCGGGATAAGTAGCTTTATATTTTTATTATTTAGTTCCAACTTCATGGTTCATTTTTATAAGTTTACCAGAGTTCCGGTTAGAGCAAGATGAGTTTAGTATGCAAAGCAAAAGAAAGAAGAAAAAAAAAACCCTTAAATACAGTTAGCAAATGTTCAAGATGTGAACCAAAAATAAAGAGAACAAAATTAAATGATTGATTGTTTCTTCTTCTTTTAGGCTTTGGTTTTTGTCTCTTGCTCTCTAATTTCGTTTGGTCTTCTCTTTAGGTGTGCTTTTTTCTATTTCGTGTTTTTCTTTCTTAATATTCATTTTTCTTTTTGAAATATTTGTTCTTTACTTTGTCTCTAAAAATTTTTCTTTCTCTAAAAAAACTTGTGTTGTCTCTTTAAAAATTTTCTTCTCTCCTCCGAAAACTCATTTGAAAATTTTTGTTTTCTTTTTTCAGAGAAAAAAAAGGATCCTTACACTTTTATATTGATAATTTAAAATTTTTGTAAAATGCTATTATTCTTTTTTATGCTTAGAATTGATTTTTGATATTATGGTATAAGTCTGAAAGCTTCTTTTTTTGGAAAACAAAATAACTTTTTCAAATTTTTTTTGTTTTTCTATAAAACAAAATTATTATTTTATTTTTATATATTTTTAAAAATTTGGAAGAAAAAATTTGGTTTTCACACTAAGTTAGGGTTGGGGCCGTTCCAAATCACGTTGACAAAAAAAGAGAAAATTTACTAAATTGGTAAAGGCTGAAACTTCTCACATTCGGTCAATAGTTGATGCTGCGGGATCAAAGAAGCTGCTGACAAATTTAAAGTACACCGAAAGCTTTAACAGTTGCATGAATCTCACGTTGCAAAGTTACAAGTTAGTAATTTAAGCAACTCACACCAGAAAAAAGCAAAGTGTCTTGTTTGCTAAGAGAAAAGAAGAAAATGACAACTGAAACAGCAACATTCTAATAAACAATCTAACAAGACATAATAGAATCTATCAAATTTGATTAAAAGTACGTGCTACGATCTAACCATCTGAAACTGTTGATCCTCCTAACTGAGACACTTATTTAAACGGACACTACTACCCTGACAAAAGGGACACATTAGGAGAGACGCAGTGTAATATTGTACTCCACAACAAAATGTTCAGGGGTAGAAATGGAATAAACACTGTTTACTATGGCATAGCCAGTGGCAAATCTAAACGCACCAGTGCCACCAACAATTGACATTTCTCTATTTTGCTCCAGAACGGGGTTCCTTCCAAGCATGCTCAATGTGCTTCCTGCATAGATGCCATCTTTGAATACAAAATTGGTCAACATGAACATCCCACGGTCCTCAAGAGAGGAAAGGCCAAACAACCCTTGAGCCCTTCCAATCTGCTTTGAACTCAGCTCTGGCCCTTCAGTCATTGCATCATCCATGACAAAAGTTGTGCCAAACGCATTAGGAACATTCTTTGGTGACTCTATTATTTGCACAATCGAGGGGTTCTTCTCATTTCTAATTTCATGGAAGTAAAAGTGGATGTGGGTTAGCTTCTCTTTTGTGTGGTGTTCTGAGGGCAACTGGATGTGGGATTGTTGTGAGAATGCTCCATGGGTAGAGATGAGAGTGAGAGATAAGAGAGAGAAGAATGCTAGTGGAACATACATTGTATCTTTGTAAGACTCTCTATGACTATGATCATTATATTTTGGCACTTAAATTGATTGTGTCTTGCTCTTTATTTTTATTTATTACCCACGTTCATCTCTTGGAACTAAAGCCGTGGAAGGTACTGATTGGTGGATCTGGATCTTAACCCTTATTAAAATCCTGTCCAATTATAATGTTAGAGCCTTCTAACCCTAATTGCTTTTGCAAAAGGGAGATTTCAAATTGCACATTTATCACTTTTGAGGGACTGATCAAGAGATTTACTATAATCAATCATTAACCTTTTTTTATTGTTTTTTATAAGACTTGCTTGAGCAATTCTAAACATTCTTAAGTTGAGATTTAATTGGCCAATAATTGTGTCTCGTATGAGAATTTGTAATTATATTTAAAATTATAAATAAAATAATTAAATAAAATTAAAAAATTATAAACATAAACGTCAAATATTAAACTATATATATATATATATATATATATATTTTTTTTTTTTACTTTAAGTGAGTGCTTGAAAGAAAGTTAGACGGCGTGCCATGCGTAAGACGAAGCACAGGCAGAATAAAGCACGCGGAACAAAACCAAAATCAAATTCCAGTGAAATAAATATAAGTATTTGCTACAGAAGAATGATCATTTTACGCTATTAATTATTTAAATAATTTTTTAAATCCATTTCTTAAAGTGATTATTAAATAAACAAATAATTTTAATAATATATTATTAATTTATAATAAAAAACATAAAAATTAGAAAAATTTAATTAAATTTTTATATAAATAATAAAGTAATATAAGCAATTCAAGTTTTAGCTTTGAACAAGAATGTTTATAATTGTGATGCATGTGATCTCAATAACGATAGTCACATTAACGACATGAAAATAATGACAAAAAAATAAAAATATTTTATAATGTAAAGTAAGGATGTTATGTCACAGGAAGATGACCAAGCTAATGAATTGAACTTCAAGAATCTATATAAGAATATTCAACACATAATTTCATTAAGGTCCAAAAAAAATAAAATTAGGTCCAAATACATCAAAATTCTATTATCAATTAGCACTAGAAGCTTCCTGGCACATGGCAGCGGCAAGTAGGGGAATGACTCACCATTTGGTTACAATTTTGTTGCATCACTTTTTGTTAGCATTTTTTTATAGCACGTTAAATTTCGTCTAGATTATGTACCACTTGGTTATATATTGGAAGGAAATCTATGAATAAAATCATAAAAAGTTAAAAAGGCAATTTGTTTTGTATTTGGAGGCTCTCCCCTCGAAAGGAGTTTTTTCTCTCCATTTGTCTCATTACTTGTTTTGTATTTGTGCTCTCTTTCATTGGTGCTTTCATTGTATTGTATCATAAGCTCCTTACCCTTTTTTGCTGACCTTGCATCCACCTTGCAACAGTTACTCCAAACCTAACTCACCTTCCAACAAAATTACCAAACGAACATCACCACCCTCACTTCTGAAATCATTGCACTAAGAACTCGCCTTGGTCCTCTTGGTTTTACCCATTTCCAAAGCGATCCTAGTTCCACACAACTTTTCCCTGCCACCACCATTAAACTCGACATCTCTCGCTTTGACAGTACCGATCCATTGGGGTGGATTTTCAAGATATTCCAATTTTTTTTATTTCCATAACACCCTCGATGACCAGGGACTGTGCATTACTTCCTTTTACATGGAAGGTGAAGCTCTCACTTGGTTTCAGTGGATGCATTCTAATGGCCAACTTTGCTCTAGGTCCACATTCTTACATACCCTTGAGATGCGTTTTGCTCCCTCCCTCTATGAGGATTCAAAAGGAGCTTTGTTCAAACTGACACAAACCCCCACCGTTAAAGCTTACCAAGCTGCGTTTGAAACCTTGGCCAACCGCATCGTGGGTCTCCCTCCCCCCTTTTACCTTAACTGCTTTGTCTCAGGCCTGAAACCCGATATCCGCGGTGAGGTTCAGTCGTTCCGACCTATCTCCCTATCCCAAGCCATAAGCTTAGCCAAACTTCAAGAGGAAAAACTCTCTGATCATAAAGCGTCAGCAAACCACTCTCGTCGCGCTCCCACTTTGGTAATACCCCAAACCTCCCCATCGTTCTGACCCACCCTAACCTCCTCCTCCTCCTCCTCCAACAACCCGAAACTCGCAACCCTCATCAAACGTTTATCCCCTGCTGAGCTTCAGTTCCGCTGTGAGAAGGGATTGTATTATAACTGTGATGAGCGTTTTGCACCAGGCCACAAGTGCAAGAGACAGTTTCACCTTCTTATTGCTGACTCCAAACAACCCGACGATGCTAAGGAACTTTTGAGCACCTGCCTCCTTCACTCGGCCACCGAGGCGTCAACATCAATTTTCGCCATTCCTCATGCTGCCTATATCAGTTTCCATGCTCTCATTGGTCACACGGTTCCACAAACTCTGTGCGTCATGGGTTAGATCGTCAAACATCAAGTCACTACATTAGTTGACAGCGGTAGCACTCACAATTTCATCTAGGACAGTATCGCAAAACAATTGAATCTTCCACTACAGGCTTCATCTGAATTTCAAGTACTTGTTGGTAACGGTGAAGAGCTCTCCTGCGCTGCCCTATTTTCTCAGGTATCTTTACAACTTGGCTCTCATAACTTTTTGCTTAATCTCTATGTTTTATCCCTGAGTGGTGCCGAAATCATGTTGGGTGTTCAGTGGTTAAAAGCCATTGGGCCAATCCTATTAAACTATGGTACTCTCACCTTGAAATACATTAAAGCGGGCCAAATTGTCACCATTAAGGGCGAACCTAAACCCGGCCCAAATGAGGCTTCCATACACCAATGACGTCGATTGGCATCTACCTAAGCCCTAGACACCCTTCTTGAGCTGCACCTTGTTAACCCGACCCAATTCCCTTCAGAAAATTTGATTTCCCAACCCCAACTCACTACCTTCCTCAACACCTATGAACATTTATTCCTCACATACCCCACCCTACCACCACCAAGAGCCACCGACCACCACATCCCCATCCCCCTCCTAGACGAGGCTAACCCGATCAACATCTGCTACCCTCACTTCCAAAAAAAAGAAATAGAATCCCAAATCAATGATATGCTTAACCATGGCATCATCCAACACAACTCTAGTGCTTTTTCATCCCCAATTCTCTTGGTCTGCAAAAAAGATGGTACATGGCAGTTTTGTGTCGACTACTGAGCCCTCAATGCCCTCACGGTAAAAGACAGATTTCTTTTTCCAGCCATTGATGAGCTCCTTGATGAACTCTATGGCACTCAGTGGTTCTTCAAGCTGGATCTTCATTCAGGTTACCACCAGATTTGTATGGCACCCATTGATGTCTCTAAAACGGCTTTTAGCACCCACCATGGTCAGTATGAGTTCCTCGTCATGCCATTTGGGTTGTGTAATGGTCCATCCACCTTCCAAGCTACCATGAATTCTATTTTTCAACAATATCTCTAACAATTTGTCATTATATTCTTTAACGACATATTAATTTATAGCAAGACGTTTGAAGATCACCTACACCAGTTGGAACTAGTGTTTCAATGTCTGAGCAGCAATCAAATTTTTTTTTTAAGCTCTCTAAGTGCACCTTCGTCCAATCTTCAATAGCTTACTTGGGTCATTTGGTACCAGCCACGGGAGTCGGGCCTGATCCAGAGAAAATTCAGGCAATGGTTTCATGGCCTACCCCAACAATTGTGAAACACCTACGTGGGTTCTTGGGCCTTACAGGTTTTTACAGAAAGTTCATGCTGATATTGCCGCACTATTGATTGACCTTCTCAAGAATGATGGTTTTGAATGGAACTCACAAGCACAACATGCATTTGAGACTTTGAAATAGGCCATGACAAAGGGCCCAATTCTAGCCTTGCTTAACTTCGACGCAAAATTTGTCTTGGAAACTGACGTTTTAGGGCGTGGCATGGGAACTGTCCTTATTCAACATGGCCATCCCATTTGTTATTACAGTAAGAAATTTTGTCCTAAACTCCTGAATGCTTCGATATATGTTCGTGAGTTATGTGCTATTACGTCAGCCGTCAAAAAATGGCGCACTTACCTCTTGGGGCACAAATTCATCATTCATACAAATTAGCGCAGTTTGCGAGAACTCATGACTCAGGTTATCCAGACCCTAGAGCAAGAGTTTTATCTAGCTAAGCTTCTTGGGTATGCCTATGAAATTTACTACAAACTGGAATCTCAAAACAAGGTAGCAAATGTCCTTTCCCGTATTCATGAACCCTCCTTCCAGCTATTCGCCATCACCATTCCCCATTGAGAGTTTCTTGACAAACTAAAACAATCTTTGACTGAGGATATTGACCTACAGGAGCTGTTACGACAAGTCCAACAAGATCCTACTGCTCACCGTGATTTTCAGGTTAATTGTGGGCTCCTTTTCTTCAAAGGAAAACTGTATATCCCCCCTCTTCTCCATTTAAGGATATGTTGCTCCATGAGTTCCATTCATCTCCAATTGGGGTCATAGCGGAGTACATAGGACATATGGTCGTCTAGGGGAGAATGTGTATTGGCCAGGGATGAAACAAGATGTTACTATATTTGTTAATGCTTGCTTGACCTGTCAACAAGTGAAGCATACAACTCATGCACCCTACGGGCTTTTAACACTCTTGCCGATTCCAACTCAGGTATGGGAGGATATTTCCTTAGACTTTATTGTTGGGCTCCCTTCTTTCTAAAGTCACACTGTTATCCTTGTTGTAGTGAATCGTTTGTCCAAAGAGCTCATTTCGGATTGCTACTTACTCACTTCACCGTAGTCAAAGTGGCTGATCTGTTCGTAAAAATGGTGTGTAAACTTCATGGAATGCCTCGTAGCATCGTGTCGAATAGTGACCCAATTTTTCTCAACAAGTTTTGACAAGAGCTCTTCCACTTAAGTGGCACAACTCTCCGAATGTCGATGGCCTATCACCCTCAAAGTGATGGCCAAATTGAGGTGGTGAACAAGACACTCCAACAATACTTACGTTGCTTTGTGCACCATCAACTTTGACTTTGGGGTTAGTTTTTACACTGGGCAGAATGGCATTATAACTCCTCAATTCACTCCTCCACTGGATTCTCACCCTTCAAGGTCGTTTATGGCAGGCTGCCACGATCCCTTCCTCAGTACATCACAGGTTCTAGTCATATTGAAGCCCTAAATGTAGAACTTACTAGCAGAAATGATATTCTGCAGCTGTTAAAAAAGAAGTTATCTAAAGTTCAAGCAACTATGAAACACTATACTGATCAACATCGCTCCCTCATCCCTTCAAAATAGGAGACACGTTTCTTGTTAAATTATGGCCTTACTGCCAAGCTTCTGTGGCTGGACATAGAACTCAAAAACTAGCCAAACGTTTCTATGGTCCCTTCAAATTGCTCCAACAACTCAGACCTGTTGCTTTCGAATCAGACATACCCCAAGGAAGCAAAATTCACCCTATGTTCCATGTGTCCTAGCTGAAGACATGTCATGATCCCTCCACCTTGCCCTGCAATTGCCTGAAGAAGCTATAGACAATAATTCTTGCATTCAACCATTAGCTATCTTGGACTGGGAAGACACTGATCCTCCTTGTGTGGTAGTACAATGACAGGGATTATTCCCTGAAGATGCCACTAGGGAGGACCTTCATAAGCTAAAAAAATCTTACCCATCTTTCCACCTCGAGGACAAGTTGTTTTTGCAAGGGAATAAGAATGTTGTGTCCCAAGAAGATGACCAAGCTGATTAGCTAGACTTCGAGGATCCATATGAGAATACCCAACACATAACTCCACTAAGACCCAGAAGAAATAGAATTAGGCCTAAATACATGAAGAATTTTATTATCAATTAGCACTAGAAGCTTCTTAGCACATGATAGTCGCAAGTAGAGAAATGATTCACTATTTGGTTACAATTCTATTGCATCATATTGCTTTCTGTTAGCATCTTTTTACAGCACATTAAATTCCTTCTAGATTATATACCTCTTGGTTATATATTGGAAGAAAATCCATGAATAAAATCATCAAAAAGTTAAAAAGGCAAATTGTTTTGTATTTGGAAGCTCTCCCCTTGAAAAAAGTTTTTTCTTTCCATTTGTCTCACCTTGTTTTATATTTGTACTCTCTTTCAGAGGATGAATTGAAAGGCAACAACATTTTTCTTTTTGCTATCTTATTGATTTCTTATCCAACTTCCCTTCTGATTTACGTTCAAACTATTAACAAGCGCTTTATATTGTTTGTTTATAATTTATAATTTTTTGAGTCAATAAGATAAACATATCTTGTTTGTTTATTTTATCATATTATCCTTATATTGATCCATAAACAAGCGCTTTATAACTTTTCGCTGTTATCTGCTTTAATTCTAATATTTTGGAATTTAAATGCCATTTTTATTCTTCTATAAAGTTTTCAGTTTCAATTTAGTTTATGTACAGAGAAAGTTTGTTTAAGAGTTTCTAAATAAAAAATATTTCCTAAATATTATATGTCGTTAACTTTCATTGTAACGTTGTAATTTTGTATTTAAATTTTTTTTTTATTTTAATCTCTATACATGACACTTTTTATTTTTGTTATAGTTCTTGTATATAATTTAATCATTGTCTAAAATTTTTAAATCATAGGGATCATAATAAAATTACAAATATTATACTGATTCACCATTATATTTTTTTGTTGTTGTTTTCTTCTATCCTAATTATTTTCCTACTTTTTATAAAATGAAAATATTAAATTTAAATTATATTTAAACTTTTAATTTAGGAATAAAATAAAATAAAATAACGAGAAGAGTATGATACTCCACCCAAGAAAAGAAAAAGGTAAAGTATGGACATTTATATATTTTAAGTATGCATAACTTATTTCTTTAAATATATTTATTATTCTTTATCCATAGTGAGTAGATCAATGATTTGGTTAGTTTAATTGAAATATTTCAATATAAATATTATGAATTTGATATTGTTATTTTTCAAGCAATTAAGTGAACATGGAACTGAAAATGCATTATAATACATGGAATAAAATAATGCTTATAAAAGCAATAATTGATATAAAAGGTGAGTGTCTCTCTTTTGGTTAAAGGGCAAGTTTTGATTGGACTAAATTAGCAAGAAGTCTTCATGATTGAATCCCACTCCCACCAAACACCAATCCAAATTAGGCAACGCAAAGACTAAATGTGCAAAGGGAAGCACAATTATGGGGTTATTGGGTATTCGACTTCGCAGTGGCAGGTGCTATGACGTCGGCTTTTTTATTTTTTAATATTTTTTAAAAACAAATTATTAAAATAATTTTGCTGTTTGAATTTTTTTTTGCCACATGATAAGTTTCGTTACATGATGGAACAAAATTTATTTATTTATTAATTAATTTTTGTTACTAAAAGAGATGAATTTTAATTTTTTAAACCTTTTTAATTAAATTTCGTTTTAAAAAATGAAATTAAAAAAACAAAATAGTATCAAAATTCTGTTATTTTTTAAAAATTTTTTAAAGGAGTTTTGACTAAACTAGTTTAAAATTAAAAAAAAAAAAAGGTGAGGAAGTTCTTGCTTCTTTTCGGCGGCAGGTGTAGAGAACATCGGTGGGTCGTAGCTGAAGTTTTCATTCTAATTAAACGAATTCTGCACTGTTCCACTTTGATTTCATATGCAATATACTAAAAATATTACCTGTGGGATAAACATGTCATGGAATATAAAGAATAAAAAGCTAAAATAAAGTTTTATGTTATAAAAATTCATATTTTTTTATTTTTATTTTCAAATAAATTAAGCCCTTCTTTTTATTTTATTTATCTACTTTTGTGGGATAAAAATATTTGAACTAAATATACTTTTTTAAAATTATTTTTTTTTATTATTTTTTGTTTTAGTTTCGTATAATCTTAAATAAGATAATTTTTCATCGTTACGTCTAAAGTGAGAAGCTTTCAGTAATTTGGAGAAATCAATTTAGGTAAGTTTTAGATAATTAAAAATAGTCTGATGTGAATTTAAGTTTTGGAAACTTTCAATACTTAATCCCATTATTGACATTTATTTTACACTATAAATATTAGTCTATTAACAAAAATAAAATACACTAGCTAAGATTCATGTAACTTCCAATTAACCTTAATTTTATTATATTAAAAATGTCTTTGCTCTTGTGTAATTGTGATGCTACTTTTGCGCCATTAAGTTGCTAATCTAAGCTTCTTGTCATTGCAACAATGTCTCTATTTCTTGTCTTTGTCTTCTCCTTCGTCTTATCAGCCATATTTCTTGTAACTTTCTTTGTGCTGTCCTTTGTGTCATATGCATATTCTTTTGCCTTGTGTCATATGTGCTTATTCTTTAGTTTTGTCTTTCATTTTTTTTACTTGCTCTTTGAATCTATTCATGCTTTCACTCATTATTTCTTTCACTCTCTCTATATTTCATATGCAACCATAAGAATCCACTTAAAAAATTCGAAGACCGCACAATCCGAAGAATCTATAGTTGAAATCAGTCCCTAATACTACAATTATCGGTTTAATTGGTTCTGGAATTTTACTTTCAAATCCCACTTATGCTCAACATAAATTGCATTCATTGCTTGGAATCAACCAAAATGCAATGTTTTAATTTTTTTTTTAATTCTTCTACTTCTATAGTAAGGAAAAATAGTATGAATTTTGATCGTTCAAGATGAAATTTGATATAATAAAAATAAATCCTCTTATTTTACACATAATAGAGAACTTCTATATCAATTTTTTATGAAAAATAGAAATATTAGTTAAAGGAACATAATGAATTAAATATTTTTGTCTCACACAATACTAATTCTTCTAATTATTTTAAAAAATTTCTTTAAAAAATAATACTTTGATCTCATGTGACATTAAGTCAACAAGTATTTTTTTAAAAAAAAATGAAATACAAGATGCTGAATAAATTAAAAATATTGATTCAAGATATAATAGTATCAATAAAGTTAAAGTATTATCTTACTTCAAATAGTTCAAACTACACAGATTAAAAAAAAAAGTGTTCAAACTCTGATTTTGAAAATGAAAAGTTAAAAGTGTTCACTTTTGCTAAATATGCTTTTCTGTCCCAAAGATAATCTAAACAGGCACAAAGTTAATTTAAATTAAAGTATAGACAGAGAATTTTTTGATAAAACCTTGACATATAATCTTGGACATTTTAGATATTTTAATTAATATTTTGTTACAACGTCAAATTTGGTGTTAATTAACAAGGTAAAATATAATTTTAGTTAAATAATAATATTAAAAACATATAAAGTACTGAACTTAATTAAATTTTAACTTAATTCAAACTAAGTAAAGTGATATTCATTTTACATGCGCTCAAATTAAAAAAAAATGCATGTTTATCGTATAAATTATAATTTATATTTATATTATAAACTTGAAATTTATGTTTAAACAAAAATAGTTATAAAAATTAGTATCATCCTGGTTAAATCACATAGCTTAAGTAATCACATTTTGTTACACTTCATTTCAAATCTCCTGCACAATTCCAAGAGTAAGAAACAACAAATAATTAAGAAAATAGATGTAAAAGAAAAGAGAAACATTTCGATAGAAAATAGGCTGATTTGCCTCCTTGGAGTTCAAGCTTTGAATTCAACTAAGATCTATATGTGATATTCTAATATATATATATATACCTGTAACCCATATGAGAATTAAGGTCATTAGAGTCTCACATGAGAGGAAGAAAGTCAAATATAGCCATAGGATAACCTGCCGGAAAAATGCACCAAATGAAGATAACATTGCAAATTAATACTCCGGCAAGTCATCCTTGGCTTCATTTCACTTTCAACCTCTGCATGAAAGACCCTTAGACCAAAAATGTATAGATAAACTCATATTTATTTGTATTCTCCCTTCACATATAAAATAAAGGTCTAATGCTTATTTCATGCTCTACTTTGCCACAGGTTGCTGCCATTTTATAGCCAGAGGTACATGTTAGTGCTAAATTATTAGAGAGGCTCTCATGCATTCTCCAATATTGAGATTCTTAATTTGACTCACTATTCACAAGAGGCAAGTGATTGTTGTTGCTCTGAAAGGGCAATCCCACATTTTATCTCTATGATTAAAGCATCCATTAGTGTTGTCTTCCAATTTCCTCTTAAAGCTTATTACAATATTTGGGTTGGCAAATTTAGCTAGCATGGGCAATATTTCTGGGATTCCACCTTCCCTTCCATCAATTGGCATGGCACCAATGCTAAATTCCTTTTTTTGTGGGAATAGAATATTTCAAATAGAAATAAAAATGAATGAATTAAAAGGGGCGTGGAATGAGGATTTGTGCTTTGGAATGGCCATGCTTTCTTTTTGGTTTTGGCTTTGTGGGCATGTCAAAGGCTTAGGGAGTTGGGTAATGAGTCATGACTCTAAATGTGCAAGTATGAGTGGACTGCTACTAGGTAAGAACATACTTTTGAAATTTTTTTATTGTGTATCTATGATCATATAGTAATGGAAAATTTTATTAGAAAAATATTTATTATATCAAATACAGAAATAATGAAGTGTTTACTATTTTAAATAGTTTAAAAATATTTAATAAAATATATTTAACGTTTTAGATCATATAATTTTGGATGTATAACAAATAATTCATTTACTTTCATTACTCAATTGCTGAAGGCAATGTGTTTTGCTTTTAAATGACTAGACATAAATTCTGTGTCACTTTTTTTCATCTCATGTTATAAGTATTTTTTTAGTTGTTTTATTTTAGTTTAAAATATTCATTAACTTAAAAAAGGTATTATTCTCCTAAACCTTTATTTATTAATTAATATTTTTCATAAATATTTAAATAATTTCACAATAATTTTTATTAAAAATTTGAGTTTAACTATTCACTTTAAAAAGTAAACTCACATAAATAATATTATCCAAACTTTTTAAAAAGTATTACCAACACATTCTTAGTTAATACACATTGTACTTAGAACGAGATATTTTATGTATAATTTAACATTCAAATTAAATAAGTTTGATACTATATTAAAGTTGAGTCTAATTTACGTACTTTCAAAAGTTATTTTATAAAAAGAGAATTACTCAAATTTTATAATTATTACTGTGGCTAATAATTACATAATTTTGTAACAAGATTATACTTTTTTATTATAATAATTTGCATGGTTAATATTTTTAAAAAATCCACATTATCTTAAAAGAAATATTCCTGAAAAGAAGTATCTTCTTACAACTCAAAATTTATATGATGGCAAGGAATAAAAAAAAATCTTTGTAAAGGTAAAAAGGCTACAGAGCCGAGAGTAAGAAACAAAATCTTTTTTCTGACGAGATTTTCTCAAGAATGAGATGCTCTAATGGAGCGATAGCTTTAGCCAATGTCAACGAACAAACAATCATTACGAAAGTTAAACAGTAATTTATTAAGATTACAAACTGCTGCAAACTCAATCCACCTTTTATATTGAATAATATTTGGTTTTTTTTTTGTCAAAAGAAAGCATATGTAGTTTGAGTGAGTTGACAGGTTCCCAATAATGATTCAGTTTTTGAACAGATGGTTACACTTACATTGTAGACCACTAAAGTTATTGTTTGGTTTTATTTATTTATTTCCTTTTCATTCGTTAAATATATTTTTAAAGTATGTTTAAATTTATTAATTTAGAATTATATATATTAATGACCAAGCATAATTCATACCATAAATACTCCTACCTACAACGCTCTATGTACAATGATTCATTTTCTAATTTACTGAACTACAATAATATGCGACATTTTATCACTTCTATGACTGAATGGTCTAGGATTTTATCTTTATTGTCCCCATTTTTTAATAAATAAAGTTAAGTCAACATAATATAGGTGAGTATCTGCATCCTCCAAACTTCCAACCCAAAAGAACTTTACATGACGAGGGTTGCTAAAGATGTAATATAAAAACAGTTCATATGTTTTCACTTAACAATTTAAGCTTTTGGAATTATTAATTTATAACATGCCAAAAAATATGAGAAATACCTTCAACTTAAATTGACTTAATCAAACTTGTTCGATCAGAATGGATAGTTATTCTTCCAAAAGGTCAACCCAACGTTCTATAAGCTTTCTTCAACATTTGGGTTGGCCACTTTAGCACAACCAAGATTGATGGGGTCTCCACCTTCCTTTCAAGTTTCAATCAACTGGCCTCAATTCTAAATTCCCATTTGTGGGAATATAATTTTTCAACAAAAGGGTGGGCCTTGAGGATTTGTAATGACCATACTTTTTTGCTTATGGGCGTCTCATATGGTCATGGAATTTGGGTCAAGGTTATATGACTGTGCTGGTAAGAGTAGAGCACATATGCATATGCTACTTGCTCAGAACTTTTTCTTTTTTAATTTCATATGCAAATGCAATGGATATGGTTTAGCTTCAAAGACTAGACATGAACTAGTTCCCATGGTATCTTAACTGATAGGTGAGACTGGAGAGATTTTCAATTAAGAATAAAATATTGTGATTTGTAATGGAATAAACTCAAGCCAATGGACATTATGGCAAAAGTTAAACAGGAATTGAATAGTTATAAACCATTGAATCTCATGCACAAGTCAATCTTATTTAAGAACAATTTGTCAAAATTTTTGGTCAAACAAAAAAAATATAAATTTTAAATATATTTTTAATGTTTTAAAATTTTAATTTTAGTTCTTATTTTTAAATTTAGGATTGTTTTTTTTTAGCAATGATGTGTTTAATTATAATTTTATTGCATGTTAGTTTTTTTTTTATTGTTCCTTGATAGTAAAAAGTAAAAAAGAAAGTTGAATTTTTATAATAATTAATATAAAATTATATTTACGATATATTTTTATTGATTGACGATATATAAAATTTTACTTTTTTATTACATTGAAATTAAATTCATAGTAAAAATATAAATTTAAATATAAAAACCATATGTGTATAACATTTTATTTATTTTTAATTAGAAAACATTTTAATGAATAAGAAATGTATTATTATTGATTTTCATGTATCCCATTAACCAAGACAATAGGTTGCAACATATACTTCTACTTCTTTAGTGACATCTTCCATGCAACGTTCATGAGTTGCTATCTTGATTTTATATAATTTATTACACTTTCTCTCGTAATGTCATAACATTTTATTACTTCAATAAATTTAACCAAATTTTTATTCTAACTCAATAATTTTAAAAAGTTAAAATAATTTTACAACCTTTCTCACACTTTAATATATATTACACCAAAAGCAAGTTAGAAAAAAAATTATTTTTTTACTATCATGAGACTTAGAAATAGAGCCACCTGATAAGCCAACTATATCATACGAAATAAATAAATAAATTAGACATTAGATTTAAAGATTTGAATAAATACAACCCTTTTTACTATGAATATATAAGTTTGTCTAAATTATTTTATAGAATAAATAACCTTACCTTTGCTAAACTAATGAATTAAAATATTGTATTAACTCTTCATGCAATGTATTTGAGCCAAAAAGTGAGCTTCAGCACAGAACACAGAGCAATGCATGTACACAGAACGAAAATAGAAGGCAAAAAGTAAGTTATAACACCGTGGGCCAGTCCCTGCACAACCCGATTTGGGCCTGTCCAAATCTGTTTTGGTCGTTAAAAAATTGAGTTGGTTCGGTATCATTATTTTTAAAAATATATTTATTATGATGTCTATAAATTTAAGAAATATTTAATATATTCATAAATTTTAGACTGATAGTTACGATTTATTTAATATTTTAGAGATTAAAAATATTTATATTTTTTAAAATAAATTACTAATTTTACTATTTATTAATATAAAATTGATTTGATAAGTGTTTCAAGTGTAAGAGAACATAGAATAGTCTCTTAATTTACAAAAAAATTATAGAAATTATTTTTAAAAATGAGTTAAAACTTTAACCAGCCTGTTTATGACGTGGCTGCCAAATATTTTAAAAAATAAAAACATAAAGGTGAAATTAATAAAATAATATAAAATTAATAGATTTAGATTCATAGTAACTAATAAAATTGGCTCAATGAACATGTTTCACTGTGCACACGTTTTTGGTAGGTTAAAATAGAATGAGATAGTTAGAATAGTGGGTTGGGAAACTCCTACTTATCAGACTTGTCCTGATTTGTCATTTTCATATTACAAGCTAAAACTTTGCTTAGCTGTGTCAATCACAGCCAAATTTATACCGCGAAGGTTAGCTTATCGTCAATGAAATCTACTAAGTCTGGTGCTTGTGTGAACATTTCATAATCATTTGCAAGGAAGTTTGAGCCTCCAAAACACAATTTCATGCGAAGTTCTGCCTTTCAAGCTGACTGCATGCAACTCTAATTCTTCTCTCACTCAATAAGATTCTAATCCTAATCCCATTCAAAAACACTGATCAGTGTTGATCCCTTACTTTTTTTTATTAGGTTTATTATTCTTGCATATATTTTCTAAAACATCGTTTTATAACTTATTACATCACTTATCTTATTCTATATTACTCTCTCTCCTTAGATCACTTTTAGTTGTAAAAAAGGATGTTTAACAATTATATGCAAACATAATTTCTCATATAATTGTGTATGTATTCTGGCCTCTCTAGATCTCACATTGCTCCCACTTTTATGAGTTTTAAAGAGTTTACGTTGTATCATTGTAGTTAGAATAATTCAGATCCAATCAACACCAAATGTCGCAGTCAAATTTATGAAATATCATTCGTGACACGTAGCATTAGTCTTTTGCCATTTCATGGATCGCACTCTCAAAAGTGATTTAAACTCTAACCATGAAAATATTCATCAATAAACGTTTTTTCATTCATAGATCATTGATGAAACACTCATTATTAAACCTGAATTATACTCGCAAATTAGTCTTCGAAATTGTACACATCATATATTTTAATATTTGAAAATTGATTTTTTTAAATCTTAACTTTACAAAATAATATATTAACCTTATTTCTTTTTAGGAAAAAATAGTAGTTAGAATACAAAATAAAAACTAATTAAAATAAACATTTTTTATAAAATAAAATTAATATTAATTCTTTTAATCAAAGACTAATTTTGATAAATAATGTCTCATTACTAGAATTATTAATTTTTTCAACATTTTTTTCCCACGGTTTATATAACCATGGTTAAGTTTGAGTTTTACCCACAATTTAAATAATCGTAGTTAAATTTAAATATTCTCCACGGTTTACTATTATAAACGTAGTTAATTAACGACGGTTAGGAAAACCTCAGGTAAATATTAAAATATTTTTTATCAACCTCAGGTACGTAATTAATCTTTGCGCTCATAAACCCCTCTCTCTAAAAAACGTGAAAAGAAAGTCTTATTTCTCAACCATGTTGCCTAACCTTCTCTACGCTTAAAATCTGTCTCTCTCAATATCATATTTTAAAATTGATTTGAACATCCAATGTTGCCAAAGCCCTTTTTAAGAAGTCTCAGTAACCCTCAAAAATGTGAAACAGAAGCTATCTTTCTTAACTCTGACTATTGCCTACCCTTTCCTGGGCTGATAAATCCTTTCTCTTTGAATCAATTTGATATTGTTGTTTTTGCTCTCGTTGTCGTACGAAGGTATGATTTTTGTTTTATGTTTAGGATTTTGATTTCAAAATTTTTGCTCCTTTTCTTTTGATTAGGTAGTTTCCTTTTGAAGGGCTGGTATTATTGACTTTAAACGTTGTTTCTTTCAATTTATGTGCAATATTTGATTGATTCAAAGAGAAAAGTTGGGATTTTTGTTGTCAAATTTGATGCAAGGGTAAACCAAGTCCTGAAGACAGGAGCTCGAAAGCATGAATTGTTGGTTACTAATGCAGTTATAGTATGTTATCTCATCAATCTTATTCAATTCCCTTTTTTAGCAGTTTGGTTTGGGATCAATGGGTTATCAAGTTTGTAAATTGTGTTTGTTACATTTTTGTAGACAAAGGGAGTCAGTTTTGTGGCTTTTACATCAAAACTTGGGTATGTCTATTTCTGCTATCACTTGCTGTTGCTTTTCCATCTTATACAAAATTTAATCATTTTTTAATTTCTTTAATGTGAGATGATGTGTTTACTCTTTTGTTGATAGATCAACTTCTTCATTTAAGTGAAAAGCTATAAATTAATGTCTATGTTTCAGTTTTCTAAAATAACGTGTAAAAGTAATCTAACATGGTATTGTCTATCAAGACTCAGGCTATGGTTGGATGGCGAGTGGAAGTAGCAACATATTTTGCATAAAAATCCTTAGGCTAAGAGTTAAAATTTTGCTTTTTATAGGCCAATGATCAGAGTACCCTTGTTACTATCAAAGTAAATTAGTTTACTTGATGAGATTTTTACTATTCTATGGCCTTTCATAAATGAGAGATTTAAGGCCTAGGGGCCGTTAACTTAGCTCCTTTTGTGCCGCAATGGCCTTATAGCTATGTACTGAAGGTCATTGCTGGTGCTATCAAGATGACGCTTTTGGACCTCTTGACTCTTCCCCTGTGCTAGGGAGTATCAGTAGTAGGAGACTTAAAAGTCTAAAGGGCAACATTTTGACTGCTCACTGTGGTGTCCAGACTTTTAGGATGTTTTGTTCTCCTGTAGTCTTTGAGTATGTACAAGCTCCATAAAGTTGTCAACTTTTTTATACATCACAGATTATGATCACCATGAGTTAGGTAATGATATTTAGTACTAAATTTTGGGGCACTTAGAAGGATGCTAAAACCCCCAAGAAGTAATTGTTTTGGGTTGAGAATTAAAAACCTTTGGGACATTCTTGTAACACTTAATTCAGAATGGTTAACACATGAAATTGTTAGAGAATGCTGTGGTTTTTATTTTTTTATCTCTTATTGGTTGCACTTATTATAGAGTTATGATCAATTATGATGGAATTCACCATATATACATTTTATTTTTAGGCATGAACTTCTCCTTTTTGAAGCCCTACGTGAAAGCTTGGAAGAAGAAATGGAGAGGGATCCTTGTGTATGAGTCATGGGTAAAAATGTAGGTCATTATGGAGGATCTTACAAGGTGACTAAAGGACTGACCAAAAAGTTTGGAGCAGAGCACTCACAGAGATTGGAGTCATATTTTCAATCAATCCCTAGAATCCAGATGGTGGCTTGCTTAACCCTTTACAATGCCAAGGGCTTGATGAAAGCTGCAATTTGAAGTGAGAACTCTTGATTTTATTTGAACGTGTTTTATTTTATAACCTCAAGAAGGAGAATTCCAGATGAAGAGTCTGTATTGTCACTTGAAGAAGCTGAAATGGTTAGGCTTGGGGAGCATGTCACAATATTGACCTATGAAATGAAAGACATGACATGTTTTTTTTTTTTTAATTAGAATATTATTATAAGTGTGTATTATGAGATATTTATGTATCACTTTTGATTTTATATAAGTGTTTGTGATTTTTAAAATTTGTTATGTTTATCAATTAAAGAAAATTATTTAATTTTTATGTAATATTATATGATATACAGATGAATTAAAAATAAACTATATTTTAAATATTCAAATTTTATATATTCACATGCATTTAACAAGGGTTTTAAAACTGTTGACAATTCTGGCAAATTAACGAGAGTTTCAAACCACAGGTAATCCACACAAAATTTAATGGCAGTTTAAAAACTACAGATATTTAACGACGGTAAGTAAATCATGGGTAACTAACGATAGTTAATAAACTGCCGGCAATTAACTAAAGTTTTATTAACCGCAGAAAATACTAAAATTACTTGTCATTGTTCAAAAGTGCTGATAATCTGTTTGCTACACTTAAATTAACTACGATTTTGTCAACCACTGGTAATGTCATTTATAACGGTTAAAACCCCGTTAATATCATAATTAACCATGAATAAACCATTATTTTCTTGTAGTGTCTCATCTTACTTCAAGTAAGTGGATCAAAGGATTATGCATCCTTGAAAACGGCAGGTAAAAGATAAAGTGAATCTTCCAAAACAAGGATGAAAAGAAAAAGGTGTCACCACAAACTAACTACATTAGATAATCTCATGAACCAAACCTTCCAGTTTCGTGTAACTCCATTTTCCATTTCAAAATATACATAGTTCAGTTCATGCCACATTTGCATAGCTAGTGTAGAACATTTCACCAAGTCACATTACTAGACATCTCTCCTTCAATCAAGCTCTTTTCTTAGTCTCATATGAAAGCAAAGAGAGCAAAAATGAGTCAAGATGTCTCTCCGACAATATCCTCAAGAGAGATCATGCTTCTGCCGGCAGGTCATCCTTGGCTCAAATATACTCTCTGCATCTTCATGCAAGACATTTGAGCACATAACAACATTGCAACTTGAACCACACTCTTTTATGCTCACATTTCACATCCTTTACTAGCCTATCTACAAGGTATTTATTTATAAGCACAAGAAATTCCCTAAGAAATTCTTTCGTACAAGAAATTGACCCTTTTAATTACCTATGTACCTTTCCGTAGTGCTCTTTATCTAAAACCGTCCTTGTTGTATGGAATCAATCTTGATTATGCTACGTGTAGCCTTATGAATTAACTAGGAACAAGCAAAAGTTGACTTCGGCCCTTTTTCTTCCCAACACTGTTTGTTGATTGATTAGTAATTGTTGTTGTGGGAATAGAATATATGTGAAGGCAGCCAGATAGTAATAGTGCTTCCCCATGCTTCTGCTATGGCATTGTCATTGTGAATTTGTTCTCAGAAATTTAGATGATCAAAATGGTATCTAATTAGATTTTGACTTAACTTGTGTTCCATAGCAATACAGAATCAAATATGAATTAAGTTTCACATAGAATAAAATATAAACAAGTTAGGAGTTTATAAAGAGACAGACTTATGTACTTATTATCTTAAAATTTTGGAATTACACTGTAGTGTTCTACTCATTGTAAAGTTTCCTATTTAAATACTCCTCCAACTCAACAAAATATGTGTAGAGTCCCTTAAATTTCCTTGCCTCTAGATATCCTTGTGTATATATGTGTCCCTCTCACTGTACTGTATCAGTCTAAAGTTCATCATGCAGATTCCTTATCTTACAAATTTCACCGAAGAATTTTCTTTTCTTTCCTCACTTATAAAGTTATATAAATTTTGTTGTTCTTGACCATTGGCCATCTTCTATGGCCACGGTCACATTTTGTTTTTGCTATTTTCTAGAGTTTCTTCGCATTCCGTAGTCAGAAGATTTTATTTTTTACATTTTTGTTGATATTTTTTAGTTTTTACATTTTACCAATTATTTAATTTAATTTCTCCAAATAATTTTTTTAATTTTGGTCTCCATATTTTTATAATCCATACCAAATTTATTAAAGAGTTGTCGTATGTCAATTTTTGTTGAATCATCTTAGCAACAGAGACATAAAACAAACGTTTATAAGAATACACGGATCAAAACTTAAAAATTTTGTTCAACAGAACTAAAACTAAAAAAGAATTAAAATATAAAAGATTTACTTTGTTGGATTGAAATTACAAAAATGGATACAAAATATGTGTAGTTAAAATTTGTTTTTTTTAATCTAAATTACAAGTATTCTTAATCGAAGACAATCTTGTTCAAATTAAGGAGAACTATTCTGAGAATTTAATATAACTACATTTATGAAGATTTTATTTTGAAACTAGAGGTTACAAAAATTGGATACGAAACAATGTGTAATAGTCAATTTTGCATTTAAAAATGTTATAATTAAAGATAAATAAAAAATTAACTAGAAAAATAAGCTAATAACTTTTAATCATAAAACTTAAAACTGTAATTTTTAAAGTTATTTCTTTTATTGAAAAATGTAAACAATTATTAAAAAGTAATTTTTTAAAATTACAAAATAAAATTGAATAATAATTTTTATAACTTTGTTTCAATAATAAATAAACACAATTGGAAATATTGATTCACTCAGTTACGATATGATGTACTTTATGGATTTCGCAAGATGCGAATGTATCCGTCTTCAAACATCAGCACAGTCAATCGATTCGTCATTGTCATCTGAGAATAGATATCTTCATTTCAAAATTCAAAGGGTCTGAAAACAAAGAAGTCAAAGAAAAAAGGTTGCCATTACTTTAACTCGAATAATTTCCCCCCTGCTGGCAGGATTAGACAGCATTTTCTAACCCCTATGAATGACAAGCGTAGTATTTAACTTTTTTTATTTTAGTTTTTCTTACTAAAGATGTGGATGAACCAGTAGTAGTAGTTGTTCTACCTTAAACTTGAGCTATCGAGTTTACATTATAATAAATATGAGTTATATTAAATATTTAGAGACAGAACTTTACTTTTTGTTGTAGTTATACTCGATTCACATATTATTGTCTTTAGTAGATGATAACTATAAAATATTCATTTCAAGGTATAACTTTATAAGTTTAGGGTTTAGGAGTGTTGACAGGCCATGGACAAAAAGTAAGAAAAATTTTAGATGATAGCAATAATTTTATTCTATGGCCTGTCAACACTCCTAAAATTTGGTATAAAATATTCATTTCAAGCTAATCAATAATTATTTATTTATTGATTTTTTTATCTTATAGTTTGTTAAATTTTTCATAGTAATATGTTTTTATATTAAATTTAAAAATATAAAATTTAACACATGATGTATGGTATATGAAATCATAGTTAACTACTCATTTTATATACTATTAATTAATTTTTTTAAAAGGTAAATTAATAATATTTGACTAAATATCAATAATATCTAAAAAAAATTAAAGGCGTATTTGAATAAATACTAAATAGTTTAATTAAGTACCTATTAATAAACTGTAATAATATAAAGTGTCATGATCATGAAACTTATTAAAATTAAGTTAAAAAAAGTATTTCAATAAGTTCCAGTATAATTTTTTTTAAATAAGCTTAAAAAGTTTAAGGAAGCTGTAGTTTTTTTTTTAAAACCAACTTCTTTACAAGTTTTCCCTTATAAAAACACCTAAATAATGGATTAGTTAATTAATGATTAAAATATTGTAAAATAAAATCGATTCTATCACTTAAAAAATATTTTTACATGCAAAAAAAATGAAAAATAATAAAATAATTTTTCTTTAAAAAGTCTAATTTTAAAGTTTGCTTCAAAATCTGTGAGAATATTGGGTCAGCCCTCTTCTTATTGTTTTTCACACAGGTGAAACCCATCTCCCAACTATTAAAAAGTGGTTGAATTAAGTGATACATATTTAATTTGTTTTTAAAAAAGATATTGGATTCAAGAATTGTGCACTGAAAAAAATATTCAGCAAGGATATTCCCGACCTACTGTAGATAAAAAACCACCTACCAGGGAGGACCTGCTTTTGCCTTCAAAATTTCCGCGCTAAAATCGTCCGAACTACATGTAATTATCTCTTATGGGATTGATTCTACATTCAACAACATCAACTTGATGAAACTAAATATAATGAATTAATTAATTTGCTTAATTTAATAAAGACCGAGAAGAATTAATTTAATCACCTCCCTTTTCATCACATGAAAAACAAGAAAAGCTGCATTCCTTCTAACTAGCTAGTAACTACTGATTACATATTAATTCTAATAAGTTTTAATAATGATTCATGCGAACTTTGAACTCTGACTCCAGTGTTTGAGATATGCAACCTCTATAATAATGTTTGTAAGTGTAATGTACTAGAAAACTGTGCTGAGGTTGTTACAGAATCTTTTGTTTAATCTCTCTTATGTTGTGTTCTTGACTTTCTTGTATACGGGTTGTAGCAGTGCTTGTACTTCATTTTGATAAATTATTCTTTGTCGTAACAAAAGGGAAAAAACAAAGAAACTTATCAAAGGATTATGGGTCCTTAAAATAGATGGAAGAAAACAGAAAAAGATTACCTAAACTATCCAAACTAGTTAATTAGAAGAACCAAACCTTTCGTCTTTCATGTAAAACTTTCTTTCCCGTCTCAAATTATACACTTCACCCCATGTAACTGAGCATAGCAAACATATATAAAGTACATTTATGTACCAAGAGAAAAATAACTTAGTGAACATTTCAGTAAGGCACAATTGAAACCATGCACAAGCTCTTCCCTTAGTCTCATATGAGAGGAAAGGGAGCAAAAGTGAGCCCGGATTCCTCGCCGGCGAGCTGGCCGGCAACGTTTCACGGCGGATGCCGGCAAGTCATCCTTGGCTCAAATGTACTCTCTCTGCCTCTTCATGCAAGACATTTGAGCAAATAACATTCTTCTTCGCATTTCACATCTTCTATGCTTTTCTGCATATTTGTTGCCTATGTATTTATATGCAGAGAAGGTCAAAGGCTGAAATTCCTACCCATGAACATTCCCTAGCTGTTCCTTATCCATTTCCGTTCTTGCTGTATGGAATCAATTTTTCCCTTACAACACGTAGCTCTAAGAATAACAATAATGTTGTTAAATATATTTTTTTGTGGAGTAAATTTTCAATGTTCTTGTAGTACTTATTCATTGGACTTACCTATTCCGTATGGTTACTTTTTTTTGTTTTTATAGTTAGTAACTTCTTTCTTATTTTTAATTTAACAAAAAATCATATAAAAATGATTTTTTTATTTTAATTAAAAAAATTCCATTTTTGAGATACATGTATAAAACAAGAAAAAAGTAAATAAATAAATAAATAATTATGTATAATGTCATATGTAAAATTAAATTTTAATTGTTCAACTAACATACCTTAAAATTTATTAGCTGGGAACAAGCAAAAGTGGACTTGGTTGATTTTCCTCCCAAAACTTTTTGTTGATTGATTTATTAGTACTGTACGTTGTTGTGGGAATAGAATAAAATAGGAGACAACTAAAGACTAGTAGTGGTTACAAGTTACCCATGTTTCTGTTATGGCATTGTCATTGAGAATTTGTTCACTTCACAAAGAGTATTTGACAAGATTTTGACTCCACTGTGTTCCAAAGGCCAAAGCAATATTTCTAATATGTTCCTACGTATCATGTGTAGGAATACAGTTGGATCCTTTTACCCTATTGACGTAATATATTTGCGTCATTGTTTGATGACTATTTTTCCAATGTATTTTATTGCCAACTTAGAACAAGTTTAACAGACATTTCTTACCCATCACTTGCCTTAGTTTTTAAAATGGTAAAGTTACCTGTAACTGGAGTTGCGTGTAAAAGTAACCATTTTAGTTAAAAAGGGCTCATTATGCTTTCTAATACCACTATGAGCGGGAGAGGAAAAAAGTAATGATTCTAAAAGTGAAGGCATTAAATTTGAAGAGATGCTGATTGAAATATAGTTAAATCGATATTAAAGTGATTTATCATGGAAAGCTAAACATGGCAAAAAAAAAAAAAACATTTTAAAGCAATGAATAATAAATAATTTTAAAATTGAGTAAACTTCCATTCTATATTAATTTTTAAAATTGTGAGTGTCGATTAACTGATTCTTAAGATTTTAAAATAAACACATTAAAATTTGACTTTTTCAAATATTAAATATTTTAGTTACTTTTGCAAACGTTAAATACTTTAATTCAAATAAAAGTTTTTGTCATAACATTTTTAATGATTGCTCATGCCTTATAACTAATGTGACTAAAATGATATCATTTTAAATAATAATCTAAAGGATTAATATGATTGATGTTTTGATTTGTCACCGTCACTGCATTATTTATCTCTTTCATTGCCGCTACTTTTACTGTAGTTTCTTCCACTGTCTCTACTATCATCTTCCAAAGATTGACACATCAGTTTTGGTGATTAAGCCCGAGATTTGATTCTTTTCTAGGAAAAGGATTTTCGAGTGTAAAAGGTTGTTAAAGCCCATCGGAAATGGGCCAGAGATTGATGCATGAGGTCAAATCTAAAGGGAGGTTTGCAGAGATTGATGTATGAGGCTAAATCTAAGGAGGGGGGGGGGGGGGGGGGGAACTTCTTTCTTGGCTAGGGAGGTGCAGCTCCATGCTGACATTAATTAGACCCCCACCTTAGCACAAATCTACTTCGGCTAAAAGCATGAGTGTTAGTCTAGAATGCAACTAGAAGCAAAGTTGCTAAGACTCTGAGGCTGTCGGAACGATGGGTCCTTCACGTGGTTGTGCTCACATTGGATCTCGCTCAGTTATAGAAGCTTTGTTTTGTGGCGTTCCAAAAACACACTACGTTCTTTCATCCCTACAATATGTGATAGTGCTTCTTGAGAATGGATACATAACCTATTGTAGGTAGTGCTTTTACGATAGTACTTTTGAGATGCACTAATATATTTGGTTTTGTGAAATATACACAAGAGTGAGAGGGTATAAGTCATTATATATGAAAGACTTAAACAATTGTTCTAAAATTAACTTTAAAAATATAAGCATGCCATGATAAGTGAGTATTGTTCTAAAATTATATAAATATATGTTAAATATGATATCAGAGTCTCCAGAATATCAAAGTTGTGTGGTATGGTGTGGGGGTTTCAACTTTGTTCATTTAGTTAAAAAGTAATTCAATTTTCGAATTAGTTGGTCATTCACAGCTGTCGTTTGAAAACCCTAACGAAGTAACCCTATTACTATTTTCTTTTAAAAGGGATGAAACTTAGCTGCAACTTTTTTTCTTCTTTAAAAAATGTCTTTGTAAATTCTTCTCTTCTTTTCCTTTTTCAAGGCTTTATTTTGTTCGAAACTCCAACACAGTTTGTGATAGTTTTTAGTGTGGGTGAGATGAGTAAAATAGTTGAAATGTGTTAGTAGGAATAGTTGAAAATAGTAGTTGAAGAAGTTTTAGTAAGAGACTCAAGATACGGAGAATTGTTGTCTTGATTACTTCTTCTTCATTGCATTTACAATGAGGTAGCATGCCTATTTATAGGCATCATCCACCATTTGGTTCAATATACTAGAACTATCTAGAAACTTGAAGATTTACAATATTCTAGAACTTTCTCTAGAAGCATCTACATACTAGAAGATACAATTAGTTTTTCCTAAATTGTTCTTAGTATTTTTTCTAGACTATTCTAGAAATTTGTATCAATTTCTAAAAGTTTGGTCTTAAGTGCACGGGTTATTGTGTTAACTTTAGAAACAGAATCCAAAATTGTCATATAAGAGGTTTACTGAAATTTTGCTTTCAAAGCAATTTTTTTATATGCAAAATTCTTATTTATTATTTTTCAACATTAACTGAGATCAATATTATTGCTGGTACATCGGACACCTAAGCTTGTGTAAACACTATGGATACCAAATATTCAATTATGTTTTATCAAGAAGTGTAATACATCGTTACAATATAATTTCTTAGTTTTCTTAGGCAATCATTAGGAGAGGAAAAAACAATAAGATAATTTTGGAGAATTCATGTAACTCTCCTTAAATTTCAAATATGTTATTATTTTAAATAAATTATATTTAAATTCTTATTAAACGGGATAAAAACTGAATGTAGTTTTGAGTAGTTGAAAGTGAACTAGTATAAATACCAGTATTCTTCTTCTTACTTTTTTATTTTCTTACGTTACTGAGTTGTTTTATATTTTATTGTTTTCGATTTTATAAATTTGTTATAGCGCAATTCTTCTAATAAGAAGAGTCATCTGCTTATCAAATTTATTTATGAAAGTATCTTCTTAGTGAAGCTTTCCACTATTTGTATTTGTAATAGTTTTTCAAAACAATTTAATTCCTCCCCTTCTTGTATGTTTCTGTGTTTTTCATTTCTCTCAATTAATTTGTTTTTAAAATAGTCTCTTTTATAATAACTTGGTAATAATTGAGAATGCATCTAATGATACGTTGCAATGATAAAAAGATTCACAGATTAGTAATATAGGAGCACAGAGGACCCCAAAATATCATTTCTTAGAAATTATGGACAAGTATTAGGATTTGAACACAAAGAATTGAATAATAATAATAATAACAATAACTAAAGCACCAATTAAGGACCCACAAGATTATAGTTAAAACTTGAATAGTTAAATTTTGGATTAATTTTAGCGTCTAACTTTACATATAAATTAATAAAATGGCTTTTTAAATTTATGTAACATTATACATATAATAATTTATATATTGTAAATTTTTATTAGAAGTTATAGAATTAATATAATTCAATGTATTGATGCTATTAAATTTTTAAACAAAAATTTACTACTTTTATTTTTTATCATGTAAAATATTATACAGGATAAAAACTGTTGCTAAAATATTCTCCAATTCATCTATGACCTATATTCTATTGTGTGATCGGTCAATTTGTTCTCAACTTATTAACACTCAATAGTTATATAATATTAATTAATGCTTATTTTTTATAAAAAATTAATATTTATTTTCTTAGATTATTATCCTCTAATAATCACACAAAGATAACAATGAAAAATAATTAAAGAATTAATAAATTATTAAAAACTTAAAATATATAATTAACCCTTCAAAATTAAGTAAAATATAATTTAGAAATTTATTAAGTAACTGTACGACAGTCATTGATTAATTAATTAACTAAAATTATATAAAAAATAATAAATTATAGACCCACCATTTAAAATAATAAACTAAACCAATTGAATAATACAATATCATATTAAAATTGGAAAATCATTAAATTATCGATGATCCTAAACAAAAGTCAAGAATTCCTTTTTTTGCCGGAACATCCTTTGATCTTGAGAAAGGTAGTCGAGCTCTGGCTCCATAATTCTTTAAGACCCAAAGCGTGGGGAGAAAATGCTATGACACTAAAAAGGCGTTAAAAATTAATGGGTTCAGAGGACTTTTTTTCTGCCACGTAAATGTCTCCCTAGTCTCTGTACCATGTCTCTTCTCCAAGTGACTTAATTGAGTTGTGCAAAGGTAATCCACAGTCGTGCTTCTCAATATGCACAATCAATCATGTTCAAATTTATGCTTCGAAATAGTTGTTTACATTAGATTAGACTAAATGTTGCATAATCGTGCTATTATATGCTTGATTTGACGTCAGGTCATCTACATAGCTGTGCATACGATTTTGCATGCAATTTAAGTATTTTTGCGATGTAGAAGAATTTTCCATTTTGTTCAGTTGCCCAAGAAAATTCCTTTGCACTTTCCCTCACCTTTTAGTATCCTGCAATAAGAAGCAAAAATTTAAGGTAAATTTCAGTAACCAAAAGATTTATTATACATCAAGTTAGGTACACTAGGTAAATTATTTTTATGTCAAGTATATATGAGTGGGTTATTGATTCTTCAAAAATCAAGTAACTTAGAGGAAGAGTGTGAAAAAGAAAAAAAAGAGCAAATATCCAAAAGTTTTGCATAGGAGTACGAATAGTAAACAAGAGCCAAGGAGGACTGAAGCCGGGTGCATAATACAACCGGCAAGTCATCCTTGGCTCACATTCACTAATCCACTCTTTCATGCAAACTATCTTTGAACAATATATCATATAGTGGTCATGAACCCTTCATTTTTCTCTCTTTTCATCTTTCATATTTTGCCTTCACACTGCATATAACTTCACATATTTATATACTACGTAGAGCATGCATTGACATCATATAGTCAGCTATAACTCTTTGATTCACTGATTTGGTTTGTGGGTATAGAACATACGAGATGTTGATTCTGTGTCGTGTGCAAAAGAGATAATTATATGAATAATTTATGTCAACAGTCATCAGGAATTTGTTCAAAGTGTTACAAGGGTGAAGCGCGTTCAAAGCGTGTTATCCTTATCTTATAATTTAATTATTAAACGGAATCCTTGTATATCGTTTATAATGTTTGTAGTCACTGTTTAAAAACTTGTTTGACTCGTCAGTCAAAGCAAGTTATAAAGATAAAAATTGAATACTAAGTAGGTTTTCTTATTTGTCTTTTAAAGATTTTAAAATAATATTAATAATTTTCTTATTAATTCTTCAATATTTTTCATATTTTTCGCAAATAAAAAAGAAGTGTTGGTCATATTAAAAATCAAGTTAACAATATTAATATTTCAATTTGTTTGCTATCTTTCAAATGATAACAAAATATAATATAGCCATTTAAAAGTATTTGTTCCCCCACCACACATGTTGTGACAAAAAAAATTGATAAGAAAATTTGGACTTCATTTCTATAATTTAATAATTTTATTTACAGTGATTGTCACAGCGGTTACCACCTGTCTAATCTATAATCAATCCACTACACCGTTCCCTAGCTTAATTTGAATCCGTGTTAGAATCCACACCCCACGGAGCTTGTACCATTTTGTTTTCCTTTCTTTACATTATGAAAATTATACAGTGATATTCGTTGTTAATTTTTTTGTGTGTATAAAGTGAATGAAGGAAAGAAAAAGATAAAAAGAGAAACGAGAAAAATAAAGAAATGACTGATACTATGATAAAAAGTAAAAAATGATTAAAAAATATAAAGAAAGAAAGAGACCATGGGTCTTCTCTCTTCTCATATCATGAAAAGTGGAAAACTATTTATTTATGACAATGGTGTAAGAATTGACATAAGAACAATGGTTGACCATCACGGTTGGTATTTATGTATAGCAGGAATATTTTAGTACTGTCGTAGTCAAAAGATTATCTCCGAAGTAACTATGAATTTCGATTAAGAATTGTTAAAATAGTCTTTAAATTAAGTAAAATATTATTTCAATTTTATTATATATAATTTTAAATAAAATATTTTAATTTTTAACGTATGTAATATAATTTTTAATTATTTACTTTTATTACTACTTAGACATTAGTTGTTATAATAAAAATAATAACTTAACATGTTAAGTATCATATAATAATAACATAAGAAATATTTAATAAAGTAAATTTAATTCTTATAGAATTTAAGTTTAAAAATTATTTAGAAATCAAATTCACAATTTTTTTTAAAAAAAATATAAGCTTGTTATACTACAATGTTATTATTAAATATTATGTGACATAATTAATTAATACTTAACATATTAAATCGGTTTGTTCATTAAAATAACTAATATTTAAATGATGACAAATTAAAATAATTAATGATTGTATTTAAATTGAAAGTTAAATGATAATTTATTTAAATTATATATTATTTTAATAAATTCTTAAAACTATTAAAACAAATTGATAGTTTACTGGTTATTTCCGGAAGCAAAAGAAATGCTAATGGCAAACTTATTCCATAGAACAATAAATAATTGTATCCAATAATCCAAAGCACAAATAAGGAAATGTTCCTTGATGATCTGTAACGTGTGTTGGCTTTAAGAATAAAAGAAAAAGAAAACGCTTTTCTCTCTCAGCCGAATAGGAGTAAGACTAGATTAATAGGGGCAGCCAGCATTGAATTCTATTCAACATTTATCATGTATAAATTTATTTTTTAGCAACTTAAAAAAATTGAGCTTAGTGATAAACTAATTAATTAACCTCTTATGTGCAGATAAAAGTTTGAATCATGGGATATTTCTTCTTGATATTTCACTGGTAAATAACTGGCTTAACACTTCAATATATGACACAGTGAATGAAATATAACGAGATAAAACTTTTAAGCAAATTTAAATAATTGTTTTGAAAATTGGTGCTAAATTATTGATTGAGATAAGTTTGAGAATAGGTAGTATTCTCTAAATATTACTTTTATATTCTATTAAAAAAGGATGCTTGTATGTTTGTTTTTATTAATCGAGTGCAATGAATTAGTAGAAAAACAGCATACAATTCTTTTTAATAAAATATAAATTCTTATTAATTTAGAGAATATGACTTAGTCTAATTTTAAGCTAGGCATTGACAAATTTTTTGCAATAGAAATATATAAATAATATATGATATATGGGACTGTTTAAAAAATATATAAAAATTATACACAACATATATTTATGACTTATAAGTTAATTAAAAAAAATCAGCTAATAAATCACACTCACCATGTATGAATTGCCCTAATTTTATGCAAAAAAGTTAAACTTATATCAAATTGGTAATTTGTAAATAAAATTATCAAAATACGCCTAAAAGAACGAGGCATGGAATAGAGATATATGCAAAGTTCAAAGAAAAAAAGAAGAAGCTTTAAACTCATTAATTAGTTATGAGTTGAGAATGGTAGTTAATCATTATGATATCAAAATTATCATTGTTCTTCGATAGTTATACAGTAGAGTGATCGACCGTTAAGTGAATAGTTACAGGTTGTATCAATCCTACTTAGGCAAATAGAGTAGTTATAAATATCTTTAAAATAAATATTTTTAGTGTTTTCAAAATATGGGCTTCCCTTTCGTATTGAATAACATCATGCAATATATTTTATATATCATAATAGTATCCAACTTAAATTAATATAATAATTAAGAACATATTTTTTATAAAATCGTTGAAAATAGCTAAATTCGTTTCATTTATATTGTCAAGTAATAATACATTATATTTTTCTTATAAATTTAAAATTAATTTAAAAAAAATACATATGCATACACGAATTAAATTTATTATTTTAAGTTTTATAATCCATTCCTCCTTCAGCATGTAGCAGTTGAATGCTTCCTTTTCCTTTTAATATTAATGGTGCTAATCCGCATTCTGTCTTCTATAAATTGTGTTTTAAAATGTATATATTATTGGTTAAAATGCTGCCAAAAAATCATATTCGTTTAACTAAATGTCTCTTTCACTTTCGTTAATTATGTCTTTTGTTCTCTCAAGATATGATTTATGATTAAGAAAATGATTGGTTGACATGTAAATTAAAATTTTGAGTGTTAAATGGGTGAAAAAAAGGGACAAAGATAATTTATAAGAAAAAAAAGAGAGAGAAAAGAATAAAAGATACGATAAGTGATACGATAGAAAAGAAGGAAAGTAAAAAACAAATGTAAAAAAAAAAGTGAGAGTATCGGTATAATTGTTGTTCTAGTTATGGTTCAAGAAATGAGAACATTTTGGATAGTTTGCGTTGACCATGCTCAGATAACCTTTGTACAGCATGCACTATGAATAGTGTTCGTACTGTCATCATAATCAACACAGTACGTCCCTTATGAAGACAATGCCAGTGGAAACTTATTCCATGGAATATCAGTGTTGGTGGTGAATTATGCAAAGCAGAAATTGAATCAAATTCCTTATTTGAAGACATATATCTGCACTGATTTCGATTGAGTTGGCTTCACTTTTATCAATGCTTATATATTTCTCAGAGGAGAATAGCACCTTTTAGTATATTGGACATTGAGATGTTGTTTATCTGTTAACGGGTTTGAATAAGTTATTTTAAGGTAAATAATCTCATTTTAAGTAAATTAATAAAATTAAGACATTGTATTAAAAATTATTTCAAATTTCATGTAATTGTTTATATATAAAATTTCATTAGTCTACTTAGACAGATATTTAACCTCATCCCCAAGAAAGAAAAATTAAATGTCTTCCTTTGTATATATCTCGCTCTGCCTTTAGCATGATAGGATGTTTACATCTATCTCAAAATAACTCTCTCGTGGAAGTTTTCATTGATTCCGAATATTGATAATGATTTTTATTTTTTTTGTAATATGAGAAATTCATTGAATGTATAATAATAAAAAAGAATACAACAAATATAAAGTTTCTAGAAATAGGTTGAAGATAAATAATTTGATTAAAAAGACATTTTAAGAGAAATTTTAAAAGATGCTCACAATATTCAGTATTCAACTTATCATACTTTGTTGGTTATAATCTGTAGTTTAAATGATATACAATTCATTAAAATTAATGGGATAGTAAATTGTGTAAAATTTTTGTAAATTTAATCTATTTTATAAGAATATGACATAAAAAAAATTCTATTTTATAAGAATTTTAAACTAAATTATTGAGTTGATGAGTTTTATTTTTAATATAGAGTTGTTTGAGATGCTAGTATACTATGTTTAGCACTTAGTATTAATTGATTCTGATCTTATATACATGTGTGTGTAAAACTTAATACAATGACGATTCTTATAACTGCATAAGGAAGATTAAGATTAAAGATTAATCAGTAGTCACATGTATCTTCTAAATTGTTTAATTTTTTCAACCTTAATCATTTAGATAAAATTTAGGTGTTTATATATTATTTTTAGTCTCATTTAGGAAAAGATTTAATTAATCTAGAAGTAAATATTGCTAATTTATTTCGTTCAATATTTTTTATGATTAAACATGTCAAATTTAAAATAAATTGAATATTAATAAGTAGGTAATCTTATGGTTAATATTTATATATTTTAACAAATATATACATTAAAATATAATTATTTGATGAAGTATCAAATATTTTTAAAATTTTATAAATTTTTATAGATTTGATCTATTTTTTGAGAACTCTTACTGAATGTTGAATAAATGAAATTTGTTGTACATAAAAAATATTAAGTGGATTAAGTTAATCAAGTCTTACTTTAATTTTAATTATTTATGTATGGTCTATGATCCAAGTTTATTATTTTTGTGTCCATAAAATGAAAATTATTCTTACTGGATATATCTCCTCGTCATTTAATAAAAATTTATTATAAAATTTTTATAAAAAAATATCCATTGAATATAAAGTTCTAATGTAATTTCTTCGTACTTCTTCAGAACCGAAGCAAAATTTCGTTTTGTTTCTCTTCCATTATTTTCTATTGTCCTTACCTAAAATTATGTGCAGAAAAGCACAAACTTGCAAGATTGGCTTTACAGTGATTTACTGTTTTCCCTCTGAAACCACATTCATAATGCAGATGTGACACATGCACTTCCACAACCACAAGACACAAGAAACATTAATTCAGGCTCTTCCATGTCTCATATGAAGGGAAAGAGAGCAAAAGTGAGCCAAGATTCCTTGTCAGCAACACCCAAAGAAGGGATTCAGCTTTTGCACCACATGCCGGCAAATCATCCTTGGCTCAAATGTACTCCCTCTACCTCTTCATGCAAGACATTTAAGCAAACAACATTGTATTGCATCCACACTCTTCTAAACTCACATTTCACATTTAGAACGCCTATGTATTTATAAGCTGAGGATGCCAAAGGACTGGTACTAGAAATTGGCCCAGCTTACCTATGATCCTTTCCAATGCATGGTGCTCCTTAGTCCTTATCCAAAAGGGTTCTTCATGTGTGGAATCAAATTATTATTTCGCTGCGTGTAGCTTTAAGAATTAGCTTGGAACAAGGAAAAGGTGACTTGGCCAATTTTCTTCCTATAACTGTTTGTTCATTGGTTAGCTGGCTACTGTTGTTGTGGGAATAGAATAATAAGAATGGAAGGCGCTGAGAGAATAGTAGTGGTTACCCATGTTACTTTTACATTAAAATGTATATATGATAATATGAAAAAGTAAGAAATTGACTTATAATATAAAACTAACAAGTGTTTATTTGATCGAATTTTAGAGGAACTGTGTTAATATTTTTACTCAGTGAGTTTCATCCACCCATAGCTAGTCTGGTAGAGTTTTCATTTTTTATACTTTCTTTGTATATTATTTTCACCAATGACATAAGATTTAGTTATTGTTGTAGTCGATACATAGTTGATACACCTTCTTTGAGGGTAAAATAATTTTCCATTACAATAGGGTAGAAAAGCTAAATTATTCTTAGATATCCTTGTACAGTGGTCAATGTCAGTACACTCTGTCAGTCTAAAGTTAAAATTTAGATTTTCACATTGTCCCTTACTCCTATTCTTATCTTCATGCCTTTCTCCAAAGAATTGCCTTATCTTCTTCGTCCGTTGTCATGCGTTGTTCCTTGCCTAGCTTGCAGCAAATCTTGATCACTAATAAGCTGATACGATATATTTTATGTATCAATTTTTTTTAACGTGGCCCTGGATACATATATTCAACTCTCGCAAACTTTTTTATATTAAAAAAGACTAGGAAAAAAAAAGTAAACTTATATTAAAATTCATAAAATATTCTAAAATTTAATCTTAAAAATAATGAAAACTGTAATTTCTTATAAATAATTAATGGTCAGTAAAATAAACACTGTAATATATTATGTGACATAAGTGTTTAAATTTAATTCTATCTAACCTTAAAAAAATATTTATGTCTTGAAGTCTCACCCTGGTAAATCGATTTTGCGGTCTATCTAATTTATCGTTTAAAACTTCGTTTATTACAATTTGAAAAAATTACATTAAAGAAATGTGTATCACAACTCCGTTGAGTGGCATATACTAAAAGGCTCTTTTTCTTGTCCCTTGAGAATCGATTTTTGCATTTCAAAGAGCAATAATATCCTTTTTGGGAAAAAGAAAAAATGTCTAACTAAAGGTATGTATCTTTGTTTACATGAATAATTTTTTTTAATGACAGGATTAGACAGCATTTTCTGACAAAAATATGCTTGATTTACTCTAAACAAACAAAAAGAACCATTATTTCGGGTATATCCTCCAATTTTAAACGAGAAAGAAAATGAAATTGTTTGCACTTCTACTTTTAAACCACTAATAGAATAATTTTGTAAAAGATATAATTAATTGAACGAATGTAATCAATTTTCCTGTAGTTCTTAACTAATTATTACTAATGCGTTTCTATTAAAATTATTTGAGCGACAAAATTGTTTTTTAATTACTTTTTTTAACATTAGATCCATCAAATTGATGTGAAGGATCAGAATTTTTTCTGGACTGACCATTGGAAGCTCACATAATTATAAAACTTGGGAATAGATATATAAATTTGTTTTTCTTAGCTTTATGAACATTAATCTAGATGATTTATTATAGTTTTGGACCTTTTGGATCCAATACTGGAATATATGATAGATCTTGAAGAAATTATTTTTACTTTCACGATTGAATTCTCAAATTCAATTTTAGAGTTCGAACATTCAATATTAAATTTTAGTATTTCACTTTAGATTTGACATAAAATAAATAGGACAGCTAATGTATCCACTTAGCTTAAACTCAAATAAATTGAATAAAAAACAGAATTAATAAGCATTTTTAAATAAGAGAGTTTTCAAAACTCTATCATTAAATTCATCATTGGATTATCTCTAAGTAACAGGGAATAAGTAAAAATATTGTCTAACTAGTTGGACAAACTCAAATGAATTGAAGGCTCATATTAAATGGAAAATATAAAGAATTTAGTGTTGAATTGCTACTTGACTCATTTGGGTTTATCCATTGTGAGTCGTGGTAGGCTGTTAGCCAAGTAAAAAAAGTTTAAATATAATTCAAAAAATGGATTTTTTTTTTCTTTCAAATTTTGATAAGCTTAATCTACATTAAAATTGATTCGACTTAAATAAAAAAGCCCAAATATAAATTAAGTTTAAATTTTAAAATTTAAAGTTTAAATCCTGTATCTAATTCAATAGGTTTAAGTTGGCCCAGTTAGACAGCCCATTTTGTCAATTTTAAAAGAACTGTGAAGAAGAAAAAAAGCAATGAGAGTCATAAATGAAAAAAAAAAAAAACTTAGCAATTATGATAAGGAGACTTCTAATGCAGAGAGTTCAAAAACTATTAATTTTATCATTCCTTTACATGTAATATTATAGCTCATTGTTACGAAAAAAAAAAATAGTATAGCTACTAAATTATGTTTCATTTCAAAATATTTGACTCTAATCCCTTGAGCTATTTATCAATTTCTTGATTAAATAGACTTTTATTTCTCAAATAAAAATACTCTATCTGTTTTATATTATTTATGTTTTAAGATAATTTTTTTAAAAAAATTATTCATTACACAAATTATTGCAATAAGAAGACTTTTTTCCTTACTACATAGTTATTAAAAGTCGGAATATAGTTATGAATCTATCTGCACTCTTCATCTTATATTATATGTCTCTTTGACTATTTTAATTTATTTCAAAATTATATCATTTTAAAAAAATAAAGTTTTATTTTTTTATTTTTCAATAATACCCAGATCTTTTTATATCACCAAAATACTTTAATAGATTTACAGTTGTATTCTATCTCTTTTTTATAAGGTTATTTTAGAAAAGAAAAAGTCATATAATTTTTAAAGACAAATAATATGAGACGAAGAAAGTAAATATTCAGATGAGATACTAATAATTGTAGGTATTATCAGAAAAGAAATTAATGATTTTTTGTTTTTTAAAATAAAAATACTTTAAAATAAATTAAAATAGTAAAAAACACATATAATATGATGAGATGAAAAGAGTACTATGTTTTTTAGTTAATCCTAATCAATTATATGGTAATTATTAAGTAGGGATTCCGATCACCACTGCAATTCATAGATTTATTAGGTAATCAATATAAGATGAGATTCAATCCTTGTAATTTGATTTTGAATAAATTTAAAGACAAAAACTATATAAGAAATTCTTTATATGAATCTAATATCAATTTACTTCAAGTTACTTAAACAAATCACCCACCTTGATAAAACTTTTAGGATATATAAAACAGTTAAGATATTATAGAGTTTTTTTTTTTTTTTTAATCAATAGTTTACGAGCAAATCACACAAGTAAATTTATATATTATATTCCATTCAAAATTTTAAGAATATTAGATAAGGGATCTTTATCATTAATATGTTACTTTATTTCCGCATTTTTATCTAAATGTATAATGTAAAACTTCTTTACTCGTATTTACTATTTTAACAAATACATATTTTAACAAATTAAGTTACATCAATATCCCAATTACATATTTACACAATTTAAGAAAGAAACAACACTTGAAAAAAAAACTTCTATATATTAAATATTTTTTTATAATTTTAAGATAATAAATATTTTTATTTTTAATATTTTTTTAACTTAAAATATGTGATTCGACATCCGTTAGAAAACTGTTTTTAAAAAAAGTAGTGATAAAGAAGACATTTTTTAGTTAAATGATTATTTTTGTGTATGTGTTGGGTTTTGGTTTTTTGGTCTAAGTTTTGGGGCTAAAACTGATCAACTGGACTTTAAATAGCCAGGCCCAAATTGATTCCAGTCTTATTGATAAAGTAGCCGTATACAATATTATGAAAAGAAAAAAAAATTTATTCAGTAAAACATTTACATCGCACAAGGTCAAAGGTAATTTAACTAAATATAAATTCTTATAGTACACAAAATAATTAAGAAAAAATAATCATACAATAATAATTGGTTATCGTGATGCAAATTTTAATTTTTGAACACATATTTTTGAATAATTATGAAACCAATTTAAAAAAAAATAAAGGAAGTTGTTTTAAAATAAATTAATTAGCAGTACATATGACTTATGATAGCATTATTTCTTCGGATAAGCAATTATGTCCAAAAAAAATTATTTAAATACAGAGAGAAGACATATGTCAGAAAATAAAAGGAAAGCAAACAATAAAAGAATAGAAAGTCGTAGAAGCATACGGCAACCCACATAATTTAATCTTCATTTTTATACCTTTTGAATTTTGTGAACTTTTTTGTTTTAACTTTATCTTTTGTACTCTCACTTAATAGCATAATCGAAATCGAACTTAACTTGGCCTAAAACAAAATTAGACCCAATTCTTTGATCTAAATTAAACTTTGCTTATTTTAGGTAAAAGCCTAACTCTCAATGGAAACCAAAATTCTCATTCCACAGTAATAAGATTTTTGCATTTCCGGCAAGTCATTCTTGGCTCAAATCCACCCAATTTCTCTCCATGAGAGACACTTGGATACAGAAATCACATGGTGTGATTAGTGTTTCAGATCAATGTACATATATATAAGCCTCATGATGAAGATGATCTTATAATTAAAGTAACCGGATATGTTTCATCCCACAACTTTACCAGTGGAATTGAAGCAATGGAAATGGAAGGATTACATTGATTTTATGTGGGAATAGTATCTAAAAAATGGATCTTTTGCCCATCATTTATTTTTTTCTGTGTCAACGGGAATTTGTTCTTCAAGGGTGGGACGAATATTGCTTCACGCAACAGTCACGTTTGACCATTCCATATCAATATGATTGTAACTTCTGTTCATGCATATTCAATTAATGTTTAATTGTATTGTGGGTTCTTTTTTTAGTTATATTATGTATTTTTTATTTTTTTTATAATTTTTAACCGAGTTTTTTTTCACAACTAAGATAAGAATATAACTAATTTAAAATTTGAAGATTTTATTTTTAAAATTTAAAAAAATTGTTAACAAAATGTAAGAATAAAAAATTCGGACTTTCTGTGTCGATTAGATACTTCAACTGAAATCTTTCTATTCGCAAAGACATTCTTGTTGGGAGTAAATTATATTTTCATGACATAACATATAATATAATATTTCTTTGGCTAAATTATTTTTTCCATGAGATGGCATTTAAGATATTATTTTCGGTACATAAGTAATTTTCATTGATCAGTTTCATTGTTCAAACGTTGAGGTCAGATTAATAAAATCGACGAGGGAGTTAATTTTAAGACATCAATTAATTTGTTTTGGAAACTTGAAATATTTTAAATTTTGTGTAACATTTTTTATGCTTTATATGTTCATTTGATATATTTAATTTTTATACTTTATGTATTTTATACTACTTTAATTATTGTAATGCTGTTGATTTTAATTCTTTCAATATATTTATCACTATAATTTTTATTTAGGTATTTTCTTATAACTATAAATAGGTTTTACTTAATCAGAATGTAAGAAACATTATAAAGAGATGTTATCATGACGAATATTATCTATTGAAGTTTTAATGAAAATAGATTAGGATGAGTTAAACTATTTATTTTATATTACTTGAGAGATCACTACTCTTATATGATGTGATTATATAGATTATCCAGAGAAAACCATGTGTTCTTCAAACAAATCAGCCAATGTCACTATCTATCTTATCAAATTGATAGAACTAAAGCAGAGTTGAGAAGGCAGGTTTAGTCGAACATCTCACAGTGGATATAGGAGTTGTCTAATTGTTACTTTAATTGTGGGTTAATTAGCTGTAAAATAGCCTAACATATTTACATTAAAAAGTCAAAATTACTGGCTGCTATTAGCTGAAGCTAGCAAACCAAAGTATAAATAGGAAAGCTTGTTTGTCATTAAGATGTATGAGACAATTCCAATGTGTGTGTGTGTGTGTGTGTTATTTTGAGCAGAGTTGTTCGAAATTCAATCAAATCATTTTTAAATTGTTGGATTAATTTTTAAAAAAATTAAAAATGATAAAAAAATTACATTATAAATTGTGATTTAGTTCAATTTTTATTTTTATTATTAAAATTAAACCGAACTAAATTGCATTTATAATAATTTTATATTAATTTTTATTATATTTTTAGGTAAAATTATTTTTCACTTAACTTCATCGTAATGTTATATAAATATATCATGTATCACTTCTATTTATTTCAAACTTTCATTTTTAAAATTAATATATTTTTTTTATCAATAATTTATATATATTTTTATATAATTTTATCCTTCTTATTAATGTTTCTTTTATCTATGTTTTATTTTTTCAACAAATTCAATTTTCAATATTTAGATTACTATTTGGTTTAAATTTAAAATCAGATTAAAAATGATTTAATAATAATTATTTAAAAAATTTGATTGAAATTAAAATTTAAATATTAATATAGTTTGACTCAATTTTTATATTATATTTAGACTGAATCAAATTCAACTGCATTTTAGTTTTATATTCAATTTAAATGACTTTTTAAATAAAAAGTCAAACTAAATCTAACCACAATCACCCTAATTTTGAGTGTGTAATTGGGTACTAATAGAATAGTACCCATACTATGAGCATTATATTTTCAATATAAATATATATGTTTTTGTGTTAAATTTTGTTCTGAGAACATTCATACTGTTTAGACAATTATTATAGTTGCCAATAATGGGCATGTCCAGAAACTTCCAGCAGAGTTAATATTAAAAATAGAAAAATGGTATACACTTTATGTTCAAAGGCAGAGGAAATATATTCCAAACATCGATTGACACCACGAAATTGGAGAGAAAAGGAATACATATAATCGTTGATTAAGTCATTAACCATATCAATCCCCAACACTACTGTTTAAACATGCATGGAAGTCGATGATTAGGACTAGAACAAATTACGATATCAATCGAAGTCATTTTCAGTAATTTTATCGTTTAATCTTATATAAAAATTGATGTTTTGTGTGATATTATATATGTAATTATAATTTAGAAATACTTTTCAAAATTGAAGAAAATACCAGAAGATTTACTTTGAACGTACCAAAAAACACTTTAATCATTTCTACAAAATTCCGATTTTATATTCCTTACTTGTTCTCAATTACAGCCATGTACTTAAAATATTGATTAAGTGGAAACTGCACAAGTAGCCATCACACCGTTGAATCTTATAGCAGTGTGCTTAATTAAGCTGCTTAACGTAGATTGTGAGCCTAAAAGAAACTTGGGTTTATAGAACTTGACAAGAAGAGAAGAAAGGTAAGTGTAGCCAAGAACAACTTGCCAGGTTATAAAGCACAACCTTATGATGGTTGGGTAATGCATGCATTCCGGCAAGTCATTCTTGGCTGCAATTCACTCTCTGCCACTTCTTGTAAATGTTCTAAAACCAAACGCGCCCAGATAAAATGGTTAAGGCATTTTTGTGATTCTTAATGAGGCCTTATTTCGTGCTTATATAGAGGAGAAATGATTGAGACATGGAATGCGAGTGATTATTCTATTTGAGTGGCGTTTTGTTTTAAATACTCTATTAATTTTTCCTAACTTGTCCCGAAAAGTAACAGGTTTGCATGCAACCAAGATAAACTTGACACATGTATAGTCTTCACAGCCATTTTCTCAACTGCAACTAAGATAGAATAAAGCTATTGATTTATTTTATATGTTTTAAATTGAAATATAGAATCTCAATGTCTGGAGAGAGAGAGGGAAGGAGTATAGTGGAACAAAATGCTTCCTTTTACATACATCCGAATATATACTAAAGAAAAAAAATATTATAAAATCATCAGTCAAATTCAATAATAATTGTCACAAAAGATATTAGCATATAAAAGTAGCTTTATGACAATTCAACAGGCCATAGTAAAAGCCCCCTTCCATCCATTTTAACGTCACAGTATGCACTAGTGTCTCATTCATCCACAAGAGCTAGATTATTAATATATAGCATGTGATAGTCACTTTTTTTTTTTTATAATTTTGTGAGATAAACTAAAAAAACATTAATCTTTCTTAAAAAATAATTAATAATTTGTGACAACTTAAACTTAATTTCTCATTATGTAACTATACTTCCAAAAACAAATTAAGTTAATAGATTTTATTCATTAATTATTTATTCAGTAAAAAATATTTACATTCTTTAATTTCTTTAATTAATATTTAAATTTATCTCATAAACATAAGACATAGTAGTATAAAAGTACTAAAATGTCATATTCAGATATTGAAAATGAAAAAAAAAATGTTACTTAGAGAACTTTACTTCTATAGAAAGGTCCATCTGTTTCAACTCAAATTAATTGAGTCTAATGTGACTCTTTAATTATAAGGGTGTCAAGCAAAAATAAAAATAAAATTGAGAACTATATCTTACATTTTGCATTAACAAACGCACCGTTTGTAAAGCCTCCGTAAAAAGAGATAAGCCAAAATGAAAGAATGATGATTCCGTGGTAGCCCATAACCTACAATTTCTTTCTGTTTATGGTAAAACCTAAACAGAGATATGATTCTCGTCGTTTTTGCTTCTGCTTTGAAGAATAATTGAAATGAAGCTTTCTTTTACTTTTATAATCTATGAACGATTCCATTTTCATTTTGGAATCAAATCTCAATTGGTTTGGTGGTGACTGACGGGCGAGTATGTATTACATTTGCATATAGGATGGAACATTATCATTATGTCTCCCTTTATTTTGAAGACCACTGAATGATTTTATGTGGTCACCAAGTTGAATTATATATACCATATATAATAATATCTTTACTTGCTACCTTTTGCTTTTTTTCAAAACATATTTTAAATTTATCTATAAAATATATGTAAATTTTAAATAATTAAAACCATTCAGAGTGATCTTAATTGTGATAGAAAAATTCGAAAGTCAGCATCTACGTGTAAACTAGATATATCTTTTGAAAATATAAGCCAAACTTTCATTCATGATAAAGTCATACACAGATTTAAAATTGAAGTGTTTCATTGTAAGTTAATAACATCCATAGTTGTAAGATGATATGTACTTCTGTCAAAATTAGCCTATTCAGCTCGCTTGAATTGTCTGGATCGTCACAAGCTGACAGTGTTATACAAAAGACATTTAGTTGTTCATGTATATTAGCGGTTACAAAAAAGATTGTAAAAATATAGAGAATTTAGTGACATTATCCTTTGCTATCTCAAGGGTTCTCTAGATCAAGAGTTGTTCCGCCACTTCTTTTATTCACCTCCAAGAATTTAGTAATTCTAATAATTAAGGCTATTTACCCTAGTACTTGACAAAGAAAACACTATGATTTTGTGTTTTTCTTAATGATTCCCTGATATCTTAAGGATGGAAGAAACAAAGTACCATTGCTAGATTCATCCTTCTTCAAGACTTGATGCTCCATTGGTCACACATGCTTTGCTTTTAAAAGGGATAAACAATTTGTCTGTACTCAACAGCTTGTGGGGGTAATTGTAGAACAATAACCAATACTCAGTTATGTGATTCATATTTATGAAGTTTAGTTAATTTTGAATAGTTTTTAGTAAAGTCAATTTGGTTATTGTTAATTCTAATCGAATTAAACGTTAGTCGAATCAAATTGGTGGAATGGATTAAGAACCAAATCGAAAAATTGATTACGGTGAAAACAGGCTTAGATTGAAGGTGACATAAAAGTCAACTCAAAAGGAAAGTTGATTGACTATCTTGTTTCGATGCTGATGAATTTGACTAGTGATCCATAAAAGGGTATTTTGATAGTATTGATATTGATCTCTTCCCTTGAAAGTTATTGTGTGGATTGAAAAACCTGATGTTATATGCCCAAAATAAAATAAAATAACGTAGAGTTGACCAATTAAAATGGACGGAGAGAATCGTTGATAAATAACTATTTTATTTTAGGGATAAGGATTTGAACTGAAGTTAATAGTTTTCTCTTAATCACTGTCCAGATTGAGTCTTAAACTTCAAGTAAAATTGATAATCAATAGTGAAAACCACATTTCTACATGAATTCATGAGCACATGAACAGCTAAAGTTGAAGAGGAAATCTTAGTTGTCAGTTAGAAGATAAGGTGATCAAAATTAACTAACATGACAAGTATTCATACTATTGTTGTTTCTCATGCCTTTTATCAACAAAGAATGTGGGTTTAAGAAACTAGGATGTGGTTAAATGGTTGAATGAGATAATTATTTGTACAAACATATAAACGCCAAGAACATAACATTTTGTAGGACTCTCTCTCAACACTCAGACACATCAACAACAAACTTGATAGAATTTTCGCATCATTTCACCTTCCCCTTTCTTTACTTGCCATTTTCACGCCTTTCATATTTAATTTTAGTTGTATTTATTCTAGTGTAGTCAAAGTGTATATCTAAATGCTTCCTTTAATAGTGTACAAGCTCACAGTCTATCTTCTAAACGCAGTTGTCTAATATATTGAAAATGAAATTGTTGTGTTTGTTGTCAGTTGATCTTATTTAACTAAATCATCAGTTGGATTTCTTAGCTAAACATGACTATTTTTCTTGCATGTCAAGGTATAAGTCCTAAAATGCAATCATATATATAACTATAAATTATAAATTTCTAAGTTAGACATAAAAAATAATCAATTTAAGTTAGAAATATTATCATATTAAGTTAGGAAATTTAATAATTTTCCTTACATTTTAAAAAATTTAAATTTTATGTGATATCAAACTACACTAATTAAGCAATTACCTAGCGTGATCAGCATGAACCTAAAAGTAATACCTAATCAAACTTTAGATTTTGGATTAGATTCAATTAGCTAGGGGTTATATTTAAGTATCAGCTGAAGTTGAGTTTTAAAAACTCATATTTTAATATAGTCCATAAAATTTCATTTTAAGTTGCATTCGAGTTTGGTTTTCAGAACATGTACAACTTTCAAAACAAAATATTCGTAATATAATCATAATTAAATTAAAATGTATTGAAAATAGAAATATTTTTTTATATTAACATTAAATTATAAACTATCAAATTAATAATTAAAAATTATTAAATTTTATGATGATTAATTTAAAAATCATATATATATTTTTTAATTTAACTTAATTGATTAAGGATATAAAAAAGAATCATTCTTACAATGCATCAAAACTAAACTTAGCTTAAACGAAATATTTTTAAACGTTGTTTTTCTTTTTCATCATATTAAGTGACTTTTTCTTATTTTTTAATTAAATGTTAATTTAAAATTTTTATAATTCAGATTTTATTTTAAACTTTATCTCTTTATTTAATTGTAATTAATAGAATAAAATACTTATTATTACAATTATAACACTTATTTATTTTTTAAATTTATAAAATTTAAAATAGTTCTATGATATAATTTTTAATTAGTTTATTAAAAAACTTTTGATAATTTACAATATTCTGTCAAAATTAAAGATGCAATATGTGACACTCGAAATTTGATCACCCAGAGAAAAGAAGGGGAGATAACTGTTGTATTCCATAAGAAGCGTGATACATAACTATGCAAATATATGTTGTGATTCGCATAGCTACAATCGTTTCATCCCTCTTATCTCCAACATATACAATTTGTTTATTTATATACCCACTACTTGATTGGTGAACATAAAATAGACACCATATATAAGATTGGCATGGGATTGTGGCTACCCAATTGGCCATGTCCAGAAACTTCAGCAGCAGAAGTAATCATAAAGGTTCTATATTCTGTAGTACACTTTATATTGAAAGGCTGAGAAAATATAAAAATCGAATAAGTTCCAAACTGGGATTGGCACACCACTAAATGCGTAAAATAAACAATCATTGACTTTGCAAAATTACAAATTGATTGCACATTGCTTATCAATCAATTTTCCACTCTTTAAACAGTATACATGGACGTCAATGATAAGGGCAACAAGCCAACAATAAATTGACATCACTATGCTCATTTTCTACTAAGTCCAAATTCATATTCCTTAATTATTCTTCATTACGGCCATGTACTTCAGATCCAAGCTACATGCCTACACGTAAGTAGCCACCACTTTGACAGTTCCAACTTGGAATCTTACCGCACTGTGTTAATTATCCTTTCCTTCATTAATTTATCCGGCTACGGTCACTCTTTAACATATCTTAATAAAATTTATTAAATTAAATATTTGTGATATAAATTCTTTATTATGCACCAAAGGAAAAGGTTAGAAGTTATTAGTATTGGTTAAACAAAATCTCATATTCAAATTCTTGTGTATGTAAAAAAAAATTAATAATAAATTTACTCATCATATTTAAGTGTGTAACTCTGATCGAATCTGGATAAAAAAAAATACTTATTATGTAATATATTTTTATAGAATAAATATTTAATAAAGTCATTTATTTAAATGCGTCCTTCGTTGTTATATACTTGCATGTATACACTTATGTTGTACGGATGTGTTTATTTTGTGGGCTTTTGTGAGTTTTCGCATTAAAAATTGACATTGTACATAATTATTTTTATTTATTTTATAATTTATCTTTTTTATATACATATATTAAAAAAGGCACAACCCTAAAACAAAAATAATGTTAACCCGTGATTGTACTCTTCTAAGCATGTGGGGAATTCTCTCGTATAAATACACGAAATCCTCTCTCATTGTGGTAGACATGGATTCCTCTTCGACAATATTAATTCTTTCATATACATATTATATATTAAAGTTAGGGATGAATTAATCAACGAATCTTTTTACTGTGAATTTTAATTAAATATTCTAGCACATGGGAGAGAATAATTTAAGTAAATTAAAATTCAGAAAACAAAAATTAAGCCTTTAATATAAGCAAGCAATATTTGAGTTTCTCTATCACTCCTGAAACAAGTAATCAGTTTGTTACAATATAATCGTTTACCTTTCTTGCTGATCGTATAAGATGCATGTATAACATGGATTGTTTACCCTACAAAAAACACAAAGGTTTTATAGAGCTTCACAAGAGAAGAAGAGAGGTAAGTGTAGCCAAGAACAACCCGCCGGAATCATAAAGCATGCACAATTATAGATTGATAACTAAGGCATTCCGGCAAGTCATTCTTGGCTGCAAATCACTCCCTGCCACTTCTTGCAAACACTCTAAAACCAAGCACGAGCAAATGGTTAAGGCATGGAGGCCCATATATTTTGTATGAACAATTAGTGTTCAAATTTTTTGTGATTCAAAATGAGGCCTTATCTACGAGTTTATATAGAGGGGATGGTTAAGACGTGGAAATGGTTATGATCATTCCAGTTGGGTGGCATTATATTTTATTTTTTTTTTTCTTTTTTCTTTTTTTTTAATTTCATAGATATCTAGCTAGTTAACTTTCCGGAAAAAAGTATTTGCATGTAATTAACCAAAAGAAACTCGACACATACAGAATAATACCTTTTAATTTCAGGCGATTGATACGACTTTGATAGCTCACAGTAGAATAAAGCTGGCTGCAAATTGATTTGTTTTTATATCAATTAAATTGGAATAGAATCTTAATGTGTCTCAAAGATAGAGAGTGAAGGGCTATAGTGGGACGAAATGCTTCAATTTTACATATTTTCGACATTTGACTGAGACAAGGAGATGAGAAGCGGTGATAGTGCAGCATGTTAGATTCTTGGAAAATGGTTTCGCAATTTTGATGGTTCCATGCAAATGATAGAGATGATATTAACCATATTTTGCTTATTAAGATTAAGCATTGTTTTAAATTTCAGTCCCCAATAACAATTGTTCAACATGTTATGTGTATTTATCGACATAACTCCACCGCACAATACAAAAAATTAATATATACTTTTGAAAACAAAATTACATCAATGAATTACTAATAAATTAAAAATATATATAATTAAGATGATTATAAATATAAATTATTTAAATATTTTAGACAAGTAAATCATTCAAATTTAAAACTTTTTTTCTTATTCTTAAATCTAACTTGCATTTAAAATTCTAATATAGTAAAAAAAATCCAAATAAATAAAATACGAAAGGTCCAATTTTTTTTAAAAAAAGAAAAGAGTCAAGCTGAATAAAAAAAATTTAAACATGTGGCCCTTCTAAAAAGTTTTACCAAGTTATATAAGTAAAATATATATATATATATATATATATTAAAAATATGTTACTTAAAATATTCTATCTCTCTCATTATTAATTTAGACTTACTTTCAAAATCATGATAATACTAGTCAAGAAAAATACTAACAAAAATTTATAAAAATTATGTGTTTACATTAATGATATAATCTACCAACGGAATATATGAATCAATGTTATATAATCAACGAAATTATCTGTTAAAAATATATACTTATCTATTAATATAGAAAATTAATGAATCACGTCGGTGATTATAATGTTAACATAGAGATATTTAGATAAAGACCATTTCAATGATGACTATGACTAATGACTAACATTTTTTTCAGACAACTTTTTTTGTGACATTTTACTGGCTTATTTAGTTCACCACAACCGTATTAAAACTTAATTAATAGATAAAAAATTACAATAAATTTCTGAAATTTACGAATCCTAGAACAAGGAAGTCTCCACTACAATTCATTACAATGCTAAAAGATAGAACTCAAGGAAATGATGGACCATATGTAGATAAATTATTTTTATTACTGAAAACAAATTTTGAAATTGCAGTTATTTTCCTTTCTTTTTTGCAGGTGACTGTGATTCGATCTTTAAGACGTTTGGGAGAGTGTGGGAATCATTAGCCATGTGAAGGTGTTTGGGTAGAAATGGCTGTGTTAAATGTATATTCTTTTTCTCATATTTGAAACTATATTCATCGCATCGTGTGATCTTCGGTTTGAGTGTTCGTACTTAAATTCTTTAATAAAATTTCTTTGATTATCCAACAAATGAAAAATGTTTAGCGAGAGATAGTTGGAATACTTGTTCACACCAAGCCGAAGTCGAATTTTAGTATTCTGCATAATTACAATTCATTAATACAGTGAAAGGATATTTATTAATTACTTATATTTCTAATTACGTAGTTATCAGTGCCATAAGCATTCTCGAAAAAAAAGCGCAATTTTTTTCTCCCTTTTCTTGTTCAAAAAACTTTAGCAAACGATAACGATTATGGTGAGAAAAATTAGAGTTACTGCTGTAAGAAATAATTTAAAACTATATCTAATACTATAACAAAAGTAAGAATAATTAGAAATGTTGGCGCAGAGATTTTTGAATGCTTTTCGTTGTGAACTTTAAGAAAGAATAACATTCCTCAAAGATTGTCAGCATCTAAATGGGTGGGAAAATGCTATTCAGACAAGAAGAAAGGACATGCATCGAGATGTTGTTGTGTGCAGAGTATGTTTCATTCCGGCTAAGTGCAACGTTCAATAATGGTGTACACGCTGCCTGTCATTTTTTTCCTTAAGAAATTAGTTTAAAAAATTATTTAAATTTTCAGTGAAATTACATGAGAAATTAAATGACAGTAAAATATAGTAAAATCAAAGAACGTCTGAATATTTATATTGATAAAGAATTTCGATATTGAACTTTACTGATTTAATTATATCTTAAATTATACATTTTTAAGCATCTAATTATTTAATTAATAGTTGACATCATCTTAAAATTTAGCTAAGTTATACATTAATAAGAGAATCATTTTTGGTAATTCTTGCTAGTTATTTTTCTTTTTTTTTTCTAGTTAATAAGACCATGTTATCTTAAAGGATTTTTGGTAATTTTTAATAGTTAGTGTTATTTATCTGGTTAATAAGACAAAGTTAATTAATAAGAGAAAACACAATAATACTTAGATTAAAAAGGTAACAATAATATTAATTTAAATAAAAATATTAATTACACTTTTTTATTTATACAATATTCTCTCAAAATCTTCTAAAGTAAATTAATTAAGAAAGAAAAGAAATGTTGTTATTCAAATGTCGATTGTAATTAGGGATTATTAGACTTGAGTCTGACTTGTTACCTATTAAAGACTTTATTTTAGGTTTGACCTGACCTGTTTAAGTGGTCTGACCTGACCTGAAGCCTGTTACAAAAAAAATATTAATAAAAATATAAATATTTTATTATTAAATTAGTTTATATATTTTTGTAATTTCTATTTATGTTACTAATAATTATTAAATAATTATAATAATATTTATATAATTTTATAAATAAATTTTAAAATATTATTTATGTATTAATTATAAATATTTTATATTAATAAAATTTATATTTATATTTTTCTTGATTTATTTTTAAAAATTATATAAATAGTAAATATTTTAGTTTTATTTTAGAAACATATTTTGTTTGTTTAAAGACATCTTATATTCAACAAATAAAATTATAGTAAACACATAAAATTGATAAAAAAAAAATAACATTCACAAAATTTGTTGAATCAATTAAAAGAAAATTATTATATTTTAAAAAATAAATAAATTTAAACTTAATGTAATATATATATATAATGACAATAATAACTATTAAATTAAAAAAATAATTACAAAATATTTAATTTTATTTGTTTCATTAATTTGTTATTTTAAATTAACAAACAAACATAAAAACTATATTATAACATTAATGTAATATAGAAAATATTATTGATACAATAAATTAAAATATATACTTATATATTACACATAAATTGATAAATTAACTAATAATTTAATTAAAACACGTGCAAGTTACAAAAAGATGTATTATTATATAATTTATTTATAATTATATTATTTGTTATATGATCTGATTATATATATATATATATATATATATTATAATAAATTTTTTATTTTATTTTCTTATCATTTTTTATAAATTTTTCCTTTCAAATAAAATATAATTTATATTTAAATAATTTTTATTTATTATAAATATAAAAATTTATAACATACTATATTAATATAATAATTGAATATTAATAATAATAAAATTAAAAATATGAAAAATTTATTAAAAAAATATTAATATTTTATTTTTAAGTTTTAATTTGTTTATTCTTTTTCAACTTGTTTAAATATAACAAATATAATAATTTATGATTAAATAAATTTAGTTTTTAAACACGTGTAATTGTGTATAAATATTTTTAGTTTCAAATATAATATAATTTTTATTTATTATAAATAAAAATTATAACATAATATATTAATATAAAAATTAAATATTAATACTAATAAAATTAAGAATATAAAAAATAAATTAATATAATATTATTATTTTATTTTTAAATATTAATTTCTTTAATTTTGATTACATTCTAATCTTATTTGAAGACTTGGTTGCTCTTCAGTTTGTTCAAATAAATATAATAATTTATCTTATATTTATATTTAAGGTAACTATAAATAATAATAAAACAAAAATAAAAAATAAGTGCGATAACAGTTTTGGCTCAAAGGTATGTAGTTATGGTAGGTTTGTAATTTGTTGTGATGTAGTTAATACAATCAATAAAATTTTTTATTATAAATTTTATACCAATAAAATTGCTTAAGAAAAGATAAAAAATAAAATAAAATTTGTATAATATTAAAAATTTATAATGATTATTGTTATTGAATAATATTAATAAAAATATAATTATTTTATTATCAAATTAGTTTACATATATTCAAATTTTTATTTGTGTTATTGATAATTATTAAATAATTGTAATAATTTTTATACAATTTTATAAATAATTTTTAAAATATTATTTGAGTATTAATTATAAATATTTTCATATTATAAAATATTTTTATTTTTATTTTTCTCAATTTAATTTTATAAAATTATTAAATTATTACATATTTTAATTATTTTTTATGATAATTATATTTTGTTTGTATAAAGACATTTTATATTCAATACATAAAATCACAGTAAACACATAAAATTGATAACAAAAAATAACACTTACAAAATTTATTGAATCAGCTAAAAAAATTATTATATTTTAAAAAGTAAATAAATATTATTATTATAAAAATTATAGATAAAAAATATTTATATTATAAAATTTATAGATGCAAAAAAATAACATATAAGCATAGAAAGAATTATTAAAATTTATATTTAAATTAAAATAAATTATATTTCTAAATTTTTATCTTAATTAAAAAATATGTGATAAAAATTAATATAAAATAATAACAATAATAACTATTAAATTAAAAAAATAATTACAAAACATTAATTTTATTTGTTTCATTAATTTATTATTTTATATTAACAAATAAACGTAAAATTAACTACACTATAATATTAATGTAATATAGAAAATATTACTGATATAATAAATTAAAATATATATTTATATATTACATATAAATTGATAAATTAACTAATAATTTAATTAAAACACATGCAAGTTACAAAAATATATATTATTATATAATTTATTTATAATTATATTATTTATATTATTAGCTATATAGTCTGATTACATATATATATATATATATATATATATATATATATTATAATAAGTTTTTTATTTTATTTTGTTATCAATTTTTTTATAAATTTTTATTTTTAAATAAAATATAATTCAAATTTAAGCAATTTCTATATATTATAAATAAAAAGAATTATAACGTAATATATTAATATAATAATTAAATAATTAAATTAATAATAATAAATTAAGAGTATAAAAAATATATTAATATTATTTTATTATTTTATTTTAAAATTTTATTTCGTTTAATTTTGATTACATTTTATTTCTGTTCAAAAACTTAACTATTCTTTAAATTGTTTAAATATAATAAATATAATAATTTATTATTAAATAAATTTATTATTTAAAAAGTGTAATAATGTATAAATATTTTTAATTTTGAATAGAATATAATTTCTGTTTATTATAATTATAAATAAATAAAATTATAACATAATATATTAATTTAATAATAACAGAATTAAGAATATAAAAAATATATTATGAAATAACTATTATTTAAATATATTTTTACAGCTCTATTTTTAAAATTTATATATATATATATATATATATATTTATATTTATATAGGCTGATCTGTGAGACTTTATAAACAGTTCAGACCTAACTTATTTACTTAAATAAACTTTAAAAAAGTCTAAGTTTAGTTTATTTATTAAAAAGGTCAGGTCAGGTCATAGGCCTCTGTCAAGCGGTTTAACCTGTTTCCATCCTTAATTATGATACAAGAAAGGAATTAAATATCTTCGATGGATATTAACAGGCATCACTCACATAAGTGTAGGTCCTTCCAAATAATTCAAGAAAATGTTAACATTAAATAATATTTGTAATGATCTAATCATCTGACTTATAAGACATTTGGGGAACCCTTCATATACATACAAATGATGAGTTATCAAATATCAATCAATTCAGTTAAATGCTACCTTCCATAAGAAAAATCACAAATTATTACATCCATAGTAGTTGCCAAAGTCTTATGTGTGACATTTCGTAAAGATGCTAACATTGGGATAATGTTTGATATAGTTCATATTAAATTATAAGTTTAAATTTCTTGATGAAGTCGCTTAGAATTAGTATAAATAAGTATATTAATGGCAAATCTCATGATAACTGCACAGGTGATGTGACGGTACTCTTATGAATATTGTATAATAAGTACTGACAAATTTTTTTAGAATTTATTTGATGAATAAAATAATTTAATTTTTATTATTTAACTAATAAAAGATGATAGTCATATTTATATGCTTATTTATCTCTATAGTATAACTTTTTTATTATAGGAAGATTTGAATTAAAAATAGATACAATTGAATTGTGTAATGTTATTAATTTATTATTTAGTATACATTAAAATTAAATTATTATTAATATTTTATTTGTTTCTAAATTAATATCTTTAACGTACTAATTAAAAAGATTCGTACATGTTTCTACGTGAATCTTCAATATTTATTGAGTGTTGTTATGATAATAAAAATTTAAGAAAATTACTAATTATAATTAATAATAAATATTTTGGTACTTTTATAAATATCAGTAACTTATTAGAAAAATGGATATTGAAATAATGAACTAATCGGATAGGTTTTCTTTCGGCACAATTACATTTGAGAAGATAAACTTACAAGCCATGATCGATGTGTTATAAACTCTACCTTGCTTGTCACTTGAGTCTACAATTGTCAAATTAGGTTATCCAATGTTGTAACCGAATTATTTGATTTACCGGTAATATATATATTCCTTGTACATAATTATATAAATTGTTATCAATTAGATTATATTGTTTCTTTTAAATAAAAAATTTACAACATTATTTTTATCTATAATTGAGCAATTAATTTGTACAAAGAATTATATACCTTCTGTACTAAATTAATGGATAATAATCCCTTTCACAATATCTTAGATGGTATAAGAAGAATAATACTCTCTTTTGCATTTATTATATGGTCTGAGCTAAAAAGCTCGTTTTCTACTACAAATGGTCTTTGAATTTATGAGCTTGAACAATATATTGTAACCTTAAATCAACAAAATTCCTTTACTGTCATGTATTACAATAATCTTTGTAACTATTAGGATGAACAAAGTGTTGTTGATCTTCCAACAACTTCTCATGTGCTGTAAAAGACAAATACATTGCCAAACTTAAACAATTTCTAGTCTATTAGACAATTTGCTCAACCAAAGTCAGTCTTAGATTTTTCAATAAGCAAATTAATGGATAATCATCCCTTTCACAATGTCTTATTAATTCAATTTGATTTAACCTAACACATGTAACAAGTTTAGGCATTGGTATGATGTGTATTATACTGAGATGTTATGATATGTATTATATATAATCATTGGAATCTCTAATTTTATATATAAAATTATAAAATTCTGCAGCCCTCACGTGTGAGAGACCCTCCAAAATCACTCTACCATGTAGCTTTGCAAGGCAGTAACGCTGAGTGCAAGGTTAAGAGAAATTACCAAAAGTTTCAATTTTGGTCACATATTTTGTTGGCTTTATTTTATTTTATTTTATTTTTTCTTTAGGATTTTATACGGAAGCACAACCTGCAGATAAGACCGGATCTTCAAGTTAAGTTTATGTAATTATTAATAATAAAATTTTATTAAAAATACTTTTTATGTTAGAAATTACAAAAATATAATAAATATTTTTTTAAAAAAAATACTATTATTAATCGTTTAAATTCATATTTAAATATCGAGGTTGACAAAGTACAAAATTAAAAGCAGTTTATTATTACTGATGTTGTGATATGAAGTGATGACTCGGTCACTCATGAGTTTTATCAATATGAATGATGAAGGTGAGACAATGGAACTGGATTGATAGGGTCCTGCGAAAGCATCACACAGGAGAAGAAGAAAGCAAAATGTAGCCAAGAGAGACTTGCCGACAATAGGAGAAGAAGAAAATCAAACATAACTATTTGAATATCTGCGAAACTAAGTGCCGGCAAATCACCCTTGGCTGCACTCCACTTTCTTCCTCTTGGTGTGAGCTGAGGGGACCAATACACAATGTTGCAATAGTTTTGCAATTGCAAATTAAAACCATTCAACTTCTATTATTGTTATATAGCCAAAGGAGAGACATTAGAGCCTCATACCAATGAGAATATTCTCTTGCAAGTTGCAATATTTGTCCTCACACTCTTCGCTCTGACTCTCCTACTTACTGAACTGGATGGTGGTGGTGATGGTGGGTGGCTTCAAGCCACATATGGAAAGTGCCACGTGCATTGCTTTGAGGCCATCAACGTTCTCTGATTCATTTGATCATGAACCATATAAATTTAGCTGTATAGAAAATAAAAGAAAAAGGAAGAGCATTAGTATTAATACTTTAGTGATTCTTTGAAATTGTGATAAGATCAAGTCCATGTTACCTTGCACATACTTCAACTAATCCAGCTTATGCTAGGACATGCCATGTACGTGCGAGTGAGAAATTAATGTATATTAGTACAAGTTGAACTTATTCTTATGTATCATTTAATTATTATTTATTATATTTATAAAATCTTCGATTAATCTAAATTGTTTTATGCTTTTTTTATATGTATCAAAATTAATATAATATAATTACATAAAATTATAAAATGTGAGTTATTTAATAATATTTTTACTGTTGTTTAAATATTTCAAATTTGAGGGGAAAAAAAAAAGAAGGATAATATTTAGTTACAACAATTGAATCGATACAAGATTATTTCTATGAAGTTATTAAATGGGTGAAACTCGTCCGGCACGAACTTAAAAAGAACAACGAGACTCTTGGGTCATGTTACAATGAACCAAAGTATATTTTTCTCATGAGTGGATCATTGAATTCCAACCCAACAAGGAATCCTTAAAAATCATTGGATAAGATAATAAATTTAATTAAAAAAATAGTTTCAGAATCTAACCTTGATCCTTAACAAGTCCCCTCAAGTAAATGTTATTCATAAAAATTTGACTTATTACCAGGTAGAAACAGTGTCTTTGTCCTGGTCTTTGTGGGGACAGTAACTGTAGCCGCAGGTTGTCGTCATCGAATGCGTACCGCCGGATCCTCCCGTGCACGCACATGTGCAAGACTGCGGCGGCGATGATATTTTGGGGGTAAGAGACAAGGGCAGCGTCGTTGACGATGATGTAACGTTGGTGTTGATGGATTGCAATAGGAAGTGTTGCAGAGAATCCATTCTACCTGAAAAAGATGTTCCAAATCGGAACATGAGGTTGGCAGTTCCAACGAGGTAGAGGCTTAGTTTGTGATTTTGATGCCGTAGTTCTAAGACATGGTTCTGGTTATGTCGTGTATTAGTTTATAATCATCACCAAGGTATAACAATCTTTTGATCATCACCAAAGTAAAACAATTTTTTTAGTTTCTCAACTGTTAGTGTAATAATAAATTTTTTTATGACGTAAGGGTCTTCTGTGATGATCTTGTGACGGCAATGACAAGAGTGATGGTTACTTCTCTTGCGGGTGATGGAAGAGTTGCAGGTGTTAGAGCAGATAAGAATCTCTCAAAATATGTCCACATTCTATTCCCAGATGGAAGATGCATGGAGGTAGGTGAGGATAGAATAGATTGAAGGAGGAAAGTATGTCAAAGGATTATCTTACAAAATTCAATAAAAAAAAGACTAAAATGCAAAATGTTATTAATTAAAAAATTTAATAATTTTTTGTTATTAATAACTTAAAGAGACAAATAATGTTATGCCACCTGATAGGAGTATTAACCCCCCCCCCCCACAAAAATAAATCTAAAAATAAATGTTTAAAATATTATACAAAAAAAATATAATTTAATCCATTTAACTTACGGTTGAAAAAAATAAATTTTATTTTATTTTATCAAAATATATCTAAACAATAAAATAAAATATTTTATTTTTGTTCCACCTATTTCTATTAATTCAATCATAACTGGCCACCAACATTCTTCTATCGACTGCTAAAGCACGAAAGGTGCAGCCTAGAGATCGTGATGATGCAATTAACAACCCATCGTCCTGCCCAAATGTAAGTATGAACTTTGCAAAAGTCAATAAGAAAATAGTCTCAACTGCTTCAGTCATACAACACAATAATGCTGTAGCGTTTCTGTTGCTCTCTAACATCCTACCTAGTATTGTTTGCAGTGTGAACCACATTATATGCACAATGTATAATGCTCCTATAGTGCACGATTTTATTTTTAAGATAAAATAATATTTCCTCTTACAAGGACAATTAAGATGAAATAATATTTTCTTTTACATGGACAATAAATTTGATGACATGACAAAAAGAAAACCTTAAATAGGTAAAATATCTTCTTTTACATTCGTTTTAGTAAACAGTTTTAAAAAAAAATACATACTTTTGGTCAAAAGCCTTGAGGATTAGTGTGCCCGGGGCTAAAAAAAACTAAAATGACAAGCATTTGTAATTTTCCGAGACCAATGTGAAAATTTATATTATCAAGGACTAATGTGACCCCTTGTAAAAATTTTCAAGTTGAATTTGGAGTTTCGCTCAAGAATTTGACAGCGCATCAAAAGTTCGAACAGTAAAGGGGTCATGTAAATACTGGTGATGGAATGAAGATTACAGAAAGTAAATGGTAGAAAAGAACGTGCTTCAAGCTCCCGGATAAAATGTCACGATACAAAGAAATGGGAAGATGCAACCATTTGGCCCAAAGGAGATAGGTGTGTAAATGTTACTTGCACACAGGATTACTCTTCCAGGCAGGGGCTAGAGCATTAGCTACCAAGCACACATTACAGGAGGCACTTTTAATACCATCTAAACTGAAAGGCCGATTATCTCATAGAAGAACAATGAAAGTCCACTACGAAATACCCTAAACTCAAGATATCTCATGATTTTGAATAATTTGGTCACATCATAGAACAATAAGAGAAATACAAAAAGAACTAAAGGGTACACATTATTTGTTTACACTTCTTTCATCTCACGGTAGCAAATCATTTTATCAACATTCTCCATTGAATCTGCATCGATGCCCAAGGAAAAATCTTTATTCCATCCGATCTGTAAAATAATCCTTGTTGCCATACTATAACAAAGCCTACATTGGTCAATATCAAATATAAATATGGTGTCAAAATTTTAAATTTCTCTTTAGGTTCTTGCTCATATGATACACAAAAGAGCTACATTCCCTGAAAGCAAAAGATCCAACTGGCCTCGGATGTGTCCCTCGTCAATACAAAACCTTGTTCTCCCGAAGAAGAAAAATGAGTTCTTAGATTTTCCCCTAAATTGACAAAGTGAAAAACGCCTTAGGGCCAAAGGTTCAAGAATGTGTCAAAAGTGGAAGCAGAGATGCCCATGGATACTCCAAAAGACAGCAGCATATGTTTCATAAAAATTTCCTTTTCATATTTCTATATGGCATTTGAGCAGATGTAAATTCCAGAGGCTTCTCCTCTTTAAACGATCTATATCCCAGCTTTATGTACAAACGGATACAAACATCAACAGGAAACAAATAAGGTTCCCGTTATATATTGATATGTACCGTCAGATCACACTTATCTGGTGAAACAAATCCAACAAACATGAATAATTGAGCTGATATAGCTGAGTGCCACTTCCAATAAAATTATCTTTAGCCCTACACAGCTCACAAATCTATTCAACAATTTTTGGGACATACCCTTCCCTTTTGAGCTCCTCATGGAGCAAAATAAATGTGTTACTTATAACTATGGAGTCAAGGCATAAGCCATCACCGGCATGAAATTCATGCAAGCAATTCTCAATTTCAATCCAGCTACAACCAGGAGTTTTCGTGATACCCTTCTCTCTCATCAACAATCTCATCCTTGCGGAATCATCCCACATATTCAAATTTGCATATATTTTTGATGAGATGATATAGTTCCCAGAACTTGAAGGATCCAACTCCAGAATCAGCCGCATAACTCGTTCGCCTACATCTACATTTTTTTTTCTTCTACAGGCACTAAGCAAAGCACCCAATGTGATCTTATCTGGTTTTTCAGGCATTTTCTCAATGAGATCCCAAGCTTCATGCAAATGACCAGCACGTGCCAAAAGATCAACCATACAAGAGTAGTGCTCAATTTTTGGTACCAATCCAAACAATGTACTCATCATATCAAACAATCTATAGCCCTCAGCAACCAGGCCTACATGCACACAAGCAGAAAGCAACCCTACAAACGTTATATCGTTGGGGCGAGCACCGCCACCCTCATTTGACATGCGCTGAAATAGTGATAGGGCTTCCTTGGCTTTGCCATGAGAAGCAAGTGCAGAGATCATTGCATTCCAAGAAGCTTCATTTTTTTGGGGCATTTCTTTGAAAACTCTCTCTGCACTGCCCAAACTCCCACACTTAGCATACATATCAATCAATGCAGTAGCCACAAAAATATCATGCTGAAATCCTCTTTGCAATGCATATTCATCAATCTGTTTCCCCAAATCCAGAGCCCCAATGGAGGCACACGCAGACAGCACTGCAGTCAAGGTAATTTTATTTGGACTAACACCACCCTCCTTCATGCCATGGAATAAAGAGATTGCTTCATTCGCCTTTCCATTTTGAGCATATCTGTAACGTAAGCATAAATCACAGAATAAATTGAAAAATAAAAACAAAAAATTTGAGATCATGGGAAAACTAATTCAAGATAGACTCACAATTGGAAACACTGATCAGAACACAAACTTAGAAAGTATTGATACAATTTACAACACACAACACGGATACAATATGAAATAGGCATATAAATTGCAGCTAGAAGTATTCAAATTCAAAGTGTCCATGATGTAGTCGACACAACAAGCTACTATTTTGAAGTGTCTATGCTTCTTTCACACAAACAAAGCATAATAAACCTACAATATAAAACACCACATATAATAATGCCCAACTAATAATAAGTTAACAACACCTTTGATTCATCTCAATTCTAGGAAAATAATGGCTTATCTTTCAAAAGCTCTCTCAGAAAGGCAAAAGAAATAGGCGATTAATTCTAAAAAATAAGCCAAACCAAAACAACAAGCACTCACTCCAGTAAGAATTTCAACAACATACTCACCCCGATATCACTGCATTCCAGGTGATCACGTCTCTCTTCGCCATTCCATCAAAGATCCTCCTAGCCGATCCCAAATTCCCGCATTTAGCATACATACTAATCAAAGCGGAGCCTATATACGAATTAAGCCTCATGTCATGCTCCACAACAAACCCCTCCACCCACTTCCCCAACTCCAAATCCCCCAACTCCCCACAAGCACCAAGCACACTCACCAAACTCATCTCATCAGGCTCAAACCCCTCCCTCCTCAACTCCCCAAACACCTCCACGGCGTCCCTGGCATACCCCGTCTTGGCATACCCCGAGATCATGGAGTTCCACGACACCAAGTCCCTGTGAGCAATTTCATCAAACACCTGGCGCGCACAACACAATTTACGACACCGCGCGTACATGGTAATGAGAGAATGAGTAGTGTGTGGATCAGAGTGAAGTCCAAGTTTGAACACCAAAGAGTGGCCCAAACGGCCGTGGTGGAAGTGGGTGAGGTTGGCGCAGGAGAGGAAGAAGAAGGGGAAGGTGAAGTTGTTGGGCGTGAGGCCCAAAGACTTCATTCGGTAGAAGAGGGAGAGGGAGAGGGCGTGGTGGTGCCAGGTGGTGGTGAGGGCGCGAATCATGATGTTGAAAGCGTAGTCATTGGGGTGAGGAGCGATGTGGGAGAAGAGAAGGGAAGCGTAGGGGTAGTGTTTGATGTGTATGGTTTGGGAGAGAAGATGGTTGGGTTTGTGGATTGAGTTCACTACCATTTGGGTGTGCACTTGTTGGACTGTTTTCGTCGATGAACATTTCTTCAGTAAGGTTATTAGACTCTCTGCTTTGTGCTCTCTGCTGCTTTGCGCTTGCAACTTCTGCATTTTCAAACGCCCACTGCCGTGCCGCCAAATCAATCTCCTTCATTTCCTATTGTTAGGATCATAATTCAAATGGTTATATATTTATAATTTTTTATAAAACATGTACTCATGATTTCAATGACTTTTTTAATTTTATAAATTTAAGTAAAATGATTCTAAAACAATTTAATTAGTCCACTTTACAGATAATTTGAGTAAATAATGAGGATTTGAATAGTTTTGACAAAAATACTTTTTTATAATAATATAAACACTTATATGTTAAATTTGAACTATAAAAACTTATAATTATTAAGAAATTTAAACTATACATTAGATGCGTTTTCAAAAAGTAGTCTTTCCATCATGTTCTTAGGGGTGGTCTCTTTTTGGTACTTTGTAGTTTGTTTTTCTGCAAGCCCAAATCTTGGAACAGGTTACCAGGCCTAGCCTCTGGCCCATATCGTTCCAATTTTTTTACAAGCCCAATATTCCATGAATAAGTTAGCACAAATGTTTGGGAGTAAATCGCATAAGTTGAAAAAAAAAAAAATTTGATTTTGTTTATAGACAATTTATTTCATTAATTTACTTAATATTCCATAAAATTTTACAAATTTGAAACATTATATAATATAGTTCATCACATAACTTTATTATGACTACTGTATATTTTTTTAAAATATAAATAAATATTAGATATAACATTACATATGTATAAATGTAAAATTTTAAATTCAAGATCACGTAAATAATATTAAATAATTCAACGGTTAAATTAATAAAATTTAATGTTTGTTAAAATCAATCATGCAAAATAAAACATATTCGGATCATTTTCCACGAATCCAAATATTTTCTGTTTACTGGTTAGTTTTCATTTCTTATTTTATTTTGAAAAAAAACACTGAAAGCTTTTAGAAGCTGACTGCACTTCAATCGCAATATCACTGGGCAATCTTGTTTAACTTCTTTGACTCTTTTACATAACATAGTGCATTTAATAATTTAATACAGCTAGTATTCATACAACTTTATCAATAAAATATAGTCTCTGAAAATATAATTCTAATTAAATATTTAAAATATGTTTGTAAACGTCTTTTTAAGCATAGCAACTAGATCATCACGATAAAATTTTAATAACGAGTTTTCTTTTCTCTTTAATTTATGTTCTTTTGAGAGGCTGCAAATGCCATTTGTAGGTGGTGATGAACTTTACCTGAGACAGGAACATGAAAGAACGCGGCCAAAAAGAAAAACGGAATCAAAGAAGGCATTAAAAGTGATAACGACACAATTAAAGACGAGGAGGTAAAGACACACATGCACGATGGATCAAAATGCATAGATCTGATCTATCTACCTAGTAGAAGACAACATAAATGTAAATCAAATTGGTCAAGCACAGATTAATAAGACAACATACCAAGAAAACTAACTAAGCACTTCTGTGCTTTCTTTTTTTCATTCATCTGTCATTTTGAGGGTATTGCTGCCTAAACTAATATTTTACCACAAGTGTAAAGCTGCCTTTGACCCTACTTACTTGCCAAGAAAGAAAACGTAAAAGAGACACGTAAACTTTTTATTTATTTTTACTTAATAGTAAATTATTCTTATTTTATTTCATATAAAAGTTTTATTATTATTATATATAAGTCCAAGATATATATGGTAAGAGTAATTTGAAATGCCCTTGTTTGAAAATATGATCAATTAATTCATAAAAGTTGTATTCATACACCAGCTTACAGCTAATAATATAACTTGTACTTGTTAATTTTAATTTAATGTGGTGTTATACCATCAAAAGATTTTTAAATTTAGTATTTATCTTTTTCTCTTGCTTTTCATGATATCCCATCCTCTTCAGTTCTTTAAATCTTTAGTGTTTATAATCTCTCACTGTGCTCTTATGATATTGTTTATTTGATATATATAAATATATATAATAAAATAATAATATTGATTTCATAATTAGCTAAATTCATATTTAGTTATATATGTTGCTATAATTTATTATAGATTGATAAATTAAACTAATCAACAAGTTCTATTCATAAATTATTGAGTCTTAAAAATTCATTTTTAACACTAAATCGAATTTAAATTTAAATAACCTTATGCAATTTCAAATAAAAAAAAGTCAAACTAAATTTGATCCAACATATTATAACCACTTCTAATAATTCTTAACGATCTATTAATTATCAATTATGTTCATTTAATTGAAAGCCGATTAAAATTTAATTGTATGTAATTGATTTTAAATTATTAAATATGATTATATAAATTAAATAAATTTATTAAAATGATTTTCTAACTTTAAAATAGAAGTGCCTATGTCCTAACACGTACTGGTGTAGTCCTGTCTGCGTGGGATCCATGGAATCCATGGTGACGTTACAGAATCCTTGTCGTTATGTTGCGTTTCTTATATTTACAATCTACATCTTTCTTTTTTAGTGGCAGCGAAAAGCACAAAATAAATTTTCACTATATAGATACAATTTTTAAATAATTTTTTTCTAAAAGCCTTAATTGTACATTACAATCTATTTTCGTTTTTTCTCTTTTACTGGTCATAATACGTTTTCTTCACGTAATGCTAAAATGTGTCAAAGAAAAAACATTTTACTTTATTTTTGTGCTTTGTAAAGAATTGTTGCTCACTTTCTTTTTGCAAACATTATTAAAATATAAAAACAGTACTAAGTTAAATATAAATTTTACCATGTGATTAATCTAATTTTAATACGTGACTTTTGTAATTTTAGCATAATCACTTGTTCTCTAAAAGTTACTTATTTATTTTATCATGTAAAATTACTATATACCTCCCATATTCCTTTTTATTACCTTTTATTGATTTATTCTTTAATTGAAACTTTATAAAATATTAGTCATTATTTTCTCAATCATTTCATTTTATTTGGTTATTTTTTATTTTTTGAGATACTTACAATAAAATTTATAAAGAAAATATTAAAATAACAAATATAAAAATTACAATAAATTTTTAAAAATAATTTACATTTATAAAGTTATTAATTAGTTCACGTGCTATAACCTTAAAAAAAAAACAACTAAAAATATAAATAGTGTTTTATGTACTTCCTTTAGCCAAAAGGTTGTGCGTACAAATTGTAAAGTAAACATAATATTTTGATATGTTTTAACGTTTTTTGAATAATATTTATATATAGCAGTAGTAAAATATATTATAACTGAGCACAAATTTTAACATGTTATACATAGTTAAGGGGAAAAAATACATGTTTTCTTATCATTTTTCCTAGTTTAAAAATAAACACAAAGGCATAAAATGTGCATGAGAATAGCACAAATTATAAAAGGTATATTATGATGTTAAATTACTATAAGCATACTCACGATGAATGATAGTTTAAGTGGTAAATGAAAGTTTGAAAATTGAAGGAAAATGGGAAGGCTCAAAGCAGAAAATACTTATGAAGAAATGCAATTTTAATACTGTAAGCGTGGAACAATCATTTAAAGAATAATTTGAATAGAAAAAATAAAAATCTAGTTAAACACAAATAGAAAGCATATGGACAAGTCCACTAATCACGAGGCAACGTATTAAAATCATCCTAAATTATAGTATGACAATAAATTTTTATAAATTTCACCTCAATGCAATTTGATTGCATAAAAGCCAAAACTTCAATTATCTCGTAGTCTTAGACCAACCTAGGTGTTTGTTAACCTTTCAACATCAGGATTGAAATATTTGGATATGTAGTGGTTGAATAAAATATACTGTAAAGTTTTAAAAATCTAAAATATCCATCAGCATGGTGTGATTAATTAATATGACTGTTGAGAATGAGTTGTGATGTAAGTATGTAGGTACGTAGTTAGTAGTTAGGTAAGTTTCAGATGGTGATGAAGTCGAAGATAACAACAATGAGTAAAGTGAGCTAAGAAATTTAATTAATATGGAATAACCCGAAGCATCTATGCAAAGTGAACTTATCAGAAAAAGGTCGAATTCCAATTCCTATTTATTGATGTAAAAGTCGTCTCTCACAGCTAGTTGTGTTGACTAGTGGTATCTGGTCACATTCAAGCACAAACACTTGCCATTGGTAATATTTATGATCAACTGTTTTTCCATTCACTTCTATAAACAAAAGGAAAGATATAGAATATCGAAGTTAACCTAAAGTTTCAACCCTCAACGTGAATGACCAGTGAAATGCACATTCATAGTTTACATAACATGAAGACTATTATATATACATGGTGAATATTGATTAAATTTCAAAACATAAAATTGGAATAAAGGGTTTGGACTTTCGATCAAGAGGGATAAGAAACGGTGGTGAAGGGCAAGTTGGTCCCAGAGGAATAAATTGTGATGGAAAAACACTGAGAACACCGTTTTCTTGTATATATATATATAGGAAGTTACCAAGCATCCTACGTTCTTTCTTTTCCTTTATTGCCGAGTTGTATGCTTTATTGCTTTTCCAAATTCTTCACTCGTTTTCCTTTCCTCATCTTTCAGCCCTAAAAAGCCAAGCACTTGGATCAATGAAAGTACAAAAATATCCCTGGTTCAGCCATGAATTACAAGTGAAACAAGAGTGAGCTAGTGCGTTACAAAGGGTATGACCCATGAATTGTGGGTCCCTAACAATCACCCATATTATCCGGTCACAAAGTGTCAAAGGTTGTGACTCGTGAGTTCCTTTCAGTTTCACCTTGAAGAGTGTGTGTGGGTAAGGGTTGGATTGGGTGTCTCAATTTTTGTGTTTCTTCTGTTCATGTCACATGGTCTTCTCTTGGACGTACTTCATCTTTCTTGCATGCCTTTAGGATTATGAATTCACCACCACACCATTCATTGGCCTTCAAAGATACCTAATTTTTCTTTTCTTGACGTTTATTAACTTTTATTTGTTGTTAAATTGTTTCAATCTAAGCAATTTTTCCGAGTATGACGTAGCCCTTATCTTTGGATCGAGAAGTTTTGTTTATAGTTCATGTATGTCATTTATTGTCCTAATTGTGCTGCTTATTGTTTTCTAAATTAGAAAAACATGACCATTCTAATACCATGATTATGCAACATGAGACTATTTCCAAATTTATATTCAAGATTTTATGTACATATGCATTTATTGATATACGGGATTATTTAAATTTAATTGACATGTTTATTAGTGGATACTAATTAAAATGTTTACTTGAACACTAATTAGAACACTTGTGTTTAAATTTGACAAGTATTGTAGATAGATTCCATTTATGTCCCATTACGGAATTACGTGAGGAAGTTTTTTTTTCCTTAATTTCTTACTTAAATGGTTATTGTATAGCCTGATTTTTCTTCTATATACTTTCATTTGATAAATTATTTTTTGTATTAATAAAAAATATTACTAGAAATGTCCCATCAGTTGTTGATGATGACAAAAATAAAAATTATTTATCAAGTATATATGTATATGTATTGTAATGCAAACAATCATAAATTTGTGTTTTTAAGCTTATTAAATAACTTTAAATAATTTATGATAATAAATTTTACAGACAATTATTAAAATAAATTTTTAAAAATTGTAAAATATTTTTATAAAACATTTATATATTGTTTCAAATAACTCAATAACATATTTAAATTACAGTCAAATTTATTTAAATTGTATAAATTATAACCTTCGGGAGTGATTTGCAAGTGTTCAAACATGGTAACAAGTGACTAACATTCCCACATTACAACAAATTTGACCAAAAGGAATAAGCAATATCACCATCTTAAGTCTTAACACTTACCTTCACATATCTGTAACAGCATTATTTGGCATATGATAGTTGGGTCCCATTAATGACACATTTTGACCAGTCACTTTCATGAAAATTTTCATAAGTAAAAAACAAAAATTGTGATTGAGCAAAAAAAGGCAACTGTGGCATTCTAGAAATTCGGGGCAACATGAAGGGCAGTGACCCAATATTGTCATATTCTCATCCTCTTCTTCCTTTATTAGCTGCCCAACCCTGAAACCAAAGCTTTTAATTTTCGCTCTCTCTCTCTTTTTTTTCTTTTTTATAATTTTGTTGTTTTTAATGTTTTCTTCTTGCTTGTGTTTTGACCGTTGCTTTTTTTTACCCCCCTCTCAACGTCTTTCTCTGTTCACACACACACACCCTTCTCTCTCTCTGATTCCCTCTCCACTATTCATCATCAAAAACACCCTCTTTTTCCTTCACTGCTATGTTTCTTCTCCCTTCTAAGCTTCCATAACCAAACCCAACGTGAACATGCTTTTGTTTTTTTCCTTCCTGAAAATGGGTACTCATTTTTTTATGTTTAGAAGCTCTTTTGTGTTATTTTCGTTCATTTTCTCCCCTTTGATCTTTCTTTTATATATATATATAAATGTATCTTTTGTTTTATCTTTAATTTTTTGCTCTATGAATTTTTCTAAATTTATATTTATCTATTTTACATAGAATTATGGTCCTATATCTACTGTTAATTCAGCTGATTGACGACTGTTTTAGTGTCTGCCTTATTATTATTTTCTCTTTAGAAATGTTTTTTTTTTTTTTTATAGATTTAACTGATTTTTTTTCTACCTAAGCAAAATGAAAATTCTCCTGCTGAAAAGCTACATGCTTTCTTCATGTGTTCTATTTTTGATAGAGCATAATTTGTTTTCCCGGAAAACGTGGAGTTTTCGGCTTTGAAAAATCTCCACTTGTTTCTTGCTTCTGTTAAGCATGTTTGAATTTTCATCACCCTTCTTCTAGTAGCATCCAACTTCATTAACATTGCTAGTCTTATTTGGTTCAAACATAATATTATTTTCATATTTTTACTTTATTTTATTCTGATTTACTCAAGTTTGATGGAATTCTAGTGCATGTTGTTGAACTTCTCTACTTTTGGTGACAGGTTTATGATTTCTTTATGAATGTGGTGAGGCATAGAGAAAGATTCCCCTTTCGTTTCAATTTCAATGCAAGCTTGAGACATTCATTCATAGGGGAATAAGGAGGAAGAGATGGGATGTTCACATTCAAGGCTTGATGACGAAGAAGCAGTGCAGCTTTGTAAAGATAGGAAAAGGTTCATCAAACAAGCTGTTGAACAAAGAACCCTATTTGCCACAGGACACATAGCGTACATAGAATCTCTGAAGAGAGTTTCAGCAGCACTTCGTGATTACATTGAAGGTGATGAGCCTCGTGAGTTCTCATTGGACTCAGTTATCACCCCACCATTCACACCTGTCAAGAGAACTACCCCTGCCTTCATTCCCATATCAGCAAAACCCTTCACACCAACAACGGCAATTGAGTTTGGTGTTGGACCAAACTCTACTTTGAAAGTGAACTACCTTAGGCCAGGTGGTAATCCTGCAATTTCAGTTGAGGAAAGGCCTCAGTCACCTGAAATGGTTCGGGTGGAGACATATCCTCCAATGCAGCACTATGGCATTGATGGATTCTTCAACATGCAATCATCACCTGCGAACCCCTCAATTTTTGCTTACTCTCCCAATAATAGGCCCAACATCCCTCCCTCTTCACCTCAGGCTTCTCAGTGGGACTTCTTTTGGAACCCCTTTTCATCATTGGACTACTATGGTTATCCTGCAAGGAGTAGCCTTGAGCACGCTGCTATGGATGATGAATACAAAGGACTTAGGCAGGTTAGAGAAGAAGAGGGAATACCTGACTTGGAAGAAGATGAAACTGAGCAAGAATACTATGTTGGGAAGAGAAATGTAGCAGAAGAAAGAACTAGAAATGATGTAAATTCTTCCAAAGAAGAAGTCATTGTTGAAGATGTTGATGATGAGGATGAGGATGAGGATGAGGAGGAGGACGACGAGGAGGAAGAGGAAGAGGAGGGAACAGACATTGAAATTGAAAATAAAACAGACCTTGGAGCTAATAATTCACAAGCTCATGGTAGTGTAAGTTTTGATGTGTCAAAAGCTCAAACTGCAGGTCATGTTGAGTCCAGCCATAGAGAAATGGCAGTTGGTAAACAAGAAGCTAAGGATGAAACACCAGGCTTTACTGTTTATGTAAACCGAAGGCCAACAAGCATGGCAGAAGTGATCAATGATCTTGAAGCTCAATTCACAATTGTTTGCAATGCAGCCAATGATGTCTCGGCATTGTTAGAGGCCAAGAAATCTCAGTATTTATTGACATCTAATGAACTATCAGGTTCGATAGAAATTTACAATTTATATTTTCATTTTGTTGAAGTGTGCTTCCATATTAGTCAGATTTATGAGTGAACCCCTAATGAATGAAAAAGAATGAATTAGCAGCCTAAAGTTTGATAATGAACATCATTCTAAAAGTTCTTATTTGTGGAGGAGTTCACACCACAGAAAATGTTCTTTTTTTCTTTTATTGATATCTATCTGTGAATTTTCAGGAATATAAATTTTAGTTATATTTCATTTGCAGCATCAAAATTGTTGAACCCGGTAGCTTTGCTCCGCTCTGCTTCTTCACGCTCTTCGTCATCAAGATTTTTAATGAATAATTCAAGCACTAGAAAGGAAGGTTGTGATGGAACTAAGGATCTCTCTGAGGAACATTGTATGTTATCCGGTAGTCACCAATCCACATTGGACAGATTAAATGCATGGGAGAAGAAGCTCTATGAGGAAGTGAAGGTATACTACTGACCTTATCTTACATCATGAGGAAATCAAAGCTTTCTAAAAATTTATTTCAATGAAGTTCTCTCTGGCATCATTCTTAGAAACATATAACTTCTACTTAGAAAAGCCTAAGGACCTGGTTTTAAGTCCTTTTGGGCTTTTTCTTAATTATATAAGCAAGCTTCTTTGCAGAAAATCCCTCAGATTCATATATCCTTACTCTTGAGGGATCACCAAATTCAATGATTGACTCGTGTTATGGATTCATCAATGGCTAATACACAGCTTATTGTTATTACTAGATATGAAATGAAATAACTTCTCATAGTAATTCTGTAGGAGTAATCATGAAATAGGTTCAGCTTAAACATAATGTGAAAAATCACTATGCTGCAATGCAAACTAATTAGTATAAACCTTTCCATTAGATGTTTAACAGCTCAAAGCCTCAAACATATTCATTATTGTTACAGGTCATTATGCTTGTGATGAAATACAATTTTATTTTAATGTTGGGAAACTTATTAGTTTTTGTGGCCACTTTCTTCTTCAACAGTCTGGAGAACGTGTCCGAATTGCTTATGAGAAGAAATGCAAGCAACTCAGGAACCTTGATGTAAAAGGAGAGGACCCCTCCTGTGCAGATAAAACAAGATCAGCTATTAGAGATCTAGACACCCAGATAACAGTTTCAATACACTCAGTTGAAGCTATTTCAAGGAGAATTGAAACTCTAAGGGACGAAGAGTTGCATCCCCAACTTCTTGAATTGGTGCAAGGGTATGTACGAAAGTCACTACCCCTATGCTTCTTTGTTTTATAAAATGAACTAAAATCTGCCAAAATTTGAAGTATTTTTTAGACTTCAAACATGCTGCTAATGTTTCATTTGATTCTGTAAGACTAATTTTCCTAAAAGAGCCACAAGACTCTGGCACTAATGACAAAATTACAGATGAAGACATACTGAGTTATATAATTGAATTGCTGAAATGTTTCTATACTTTCAGCAGTTCTTATTACTTAATATTAGAATTTTCCTTTGTCACACATGCCATCAACTTGCTGAGTAAAGCCTGCTGGAGCAAACACATTTACCTAACATCCACTTAACCCTGTCAAGGTTTCCACCTTCATAACATTTGCTATGTACTTGGTGCAAAACTACTAATATGATAGGAATCCTGCATTCAACAAACTACACATTCAATTTTATACAATCATGCTTAAATTATTGGTTTTTAATCTCTACATGAGCATCACTGTATGTTCTTAAATTAAAGGAAACAATCTACATCCACCTTACCAAATGCAGGTATATCTATCTAGCATTGTATGTCATCGAACAAAAGATTATGCTTAATTGATTCTTCAATTATACAAATAAGGCCGCTCTTCAACCCAAACTAATGTTCTTAAAAGAAAGATAGGACTGATAGACTTTATTTGGTAATAATCACAAAATTTCAGATGAAATTATTCAGACTTGCATTGTTGAATTTCTATAATGTTTCATTGCTTGTAGCTGTACTTGGTGTGAGAATTTTCCTTTGTCACACATTCCTTCAATTTGTAGAGCAAAACGAAATGGAGTCATAAATTTACCAAACATCTACTTAGCCTCGTCTTTTCCATTACCTCCATAATGTGTTATCAATTAATTCTTTGTTTTAACTTTTTCATGAGCAACAATTTTATGTTGTTTAGAGGAAACAGCCTACATCCACCTTATAATGCAGATATATCACACTAGCACTGCACGTATTTACATAATATTATGCTTGCTGATTCTTCAATTATACAAATGACAGGCTAGAAAGGATGTGGAAAGTGATGGCAGAGTGTCATCAGACACAGAAGAGAACCTTAGATGAAGCTAAGATTCTTCTAGCTGGCACCCCTTCTAAATCACATGCCAGAAAGCACTCTTCCATTTCAATGACTGATCCAAACCGGCTTGCACGTTCAGCCTCGAATCTCGAATCCGAGTTAAGGAACTGGAGAAACACCTTTGAGTCATGGATCACTTCTCAAAGATCCTACATTCATTCATTAACTGGATGGCTTCTTAGGTGTGTGAGATCTGAGCCTGATGCATCAAAGCTACCATGCTCTCCTCATAGGTCCAGTGGCACTCACCCTTTATTTGGACTGTGTGTTCAATGGTCAAGACGTTTAGATGCCATACATGAAAAAGCAGTGCTTGATGGCTTAGACTTTTTTGCAGCTGGAATGGGGTCCCTCTATGCACATCAATTAAGAGAAGATTCTAGGAGAAACTCATTTGGATCAAAACAAAGTTATGGGAATATGGAAATGGTGGAAGTTGGTGAGGTGGAAGATGTGGTAATGGCTCCAGAGAAACTAGCTGAAGTTGCTATTAAGGTTCTTTGTGCTGGAATGTCTGTTGCTATTAGCTCACTGGCAGAGTTTTCTTTGGATTCTGCTGAAGGGTACAATGAAGTTGTTAAGCAATGGGAAAATGTCAAGTGTCAACAACATACTTCTAGTGAGGCTAGAACATCATAGATGTCTCACATTTTGTGTGCTTAGTTGATTAGTTTAGGCTTGTTTAGCAATGAGTGTCTGACAATGTAATTATGTTAACTAATCAATACAAAGGTAGTATAGCATGGGCAATTGCACCCACATTGTTCAAGTGGATTTCTTTTTTGTGTTTTTTGGGGGTCTAAGTCCTTTGGTTTCTGAAAATCATTTTGGGTCCTAAAAACAAATGAAATTTTGTAGTAACTAAAATTTAGAGTGGTTGTATACGTATAACTTACTAAAAAATTCAACACTATGATACACCATTGTCAGCCAATGCCTGCAGTAGCTTTTGTCGTTTTTGCATTACTAATATCCTTTTAATCAAAGCTTGCCTACCTCACCTAACTGAATTACTGAAAGCTAAATGATAATGCAGTATATGTACGTTGAACAATCTCTTAATCTTGTTTTTAATATGAAATAAGTTTTGACGTGTGCAACGGATGGAGTTGCATTTTACAGCACAGTAATCAATAGTAATTGATTAATATATACATATATGTATATTAATCAAATTATATTTAATACAAATTTATAATTTAACTCTTTTAAAATATATAAGATTTATAAAGTTAAAAAATAAACAAAAATATATCTACAATTAATTAAAAGAAAATATTAACCTCAACCCTAAAGAAAATCAACTTCAATTCTTAAAACTGAATTCGTTTACCCAAAAGTAGTAAATTTTTTATTGAATAATGAATTATCGATCAATATATTCTTACTTTTTTACTCAGCGCTTCTCAATATATAAGAGCAAAATTTCAAATTGAATTTCTTATGGAATGAATTGTACAATTTTACTAGTTATATTAGAAAAAATTAAAATCAAGTAAAAGGATAATTAAACAAAAGTTTTCACATATAGATGGTGTTTCTTTCATAATTTAATTTTGAAAATAAATAATACTTTTCAAAATCTTATTTCTAGAAGATAAAAAAAGGAATGTAAAAAGTAAAAATCCTCTTTTTGTTGCTTACCTGTTTGGCAGCATTCGGACCCATTAGATCACTTTATGAAATATGGGCCGTTGCTTTTTTATGACTGGTAACCTATCAAACATACAAGTGATTGATTATTCCATTTAGAACTTCGTATTTTGGTAACCAAATTGCAACATGTTTCTTAGATTGTCTTTTATTTTATTTATTTAGGAAAAGTTGTACCTAGTAAAGGGAGGTATTCCAATATCACCATGCAGGGTGTCAGTGGCATGTCTAGGATCCTAAAGCCAAATAGAGACCCACCATCTTTCCTTTTCCCAATTTTTTTCATAGAAACCAAACACCATTTCAACAACCTTTTTCTTCTCATGTAAAACCGAACATTGTTATAGTCACCGTCACAAAACTCTCATGAGACTAATCAACTATAGAAGAAAAAGCCAAACTACTCAACAAGATTCATAAAGCTTTTGTATGGTACGAATATGTAGTTTTTCTCATTTTCTCTTTTTTGTTCTCTTAAGGTTTTAAAAACATGTGGTTTTCATTTTTTGATATCCTTATATCATTACCTCACCAAATAAACTCTCTCACACACAAAACAGATGATCTCGTAACTGACGAAAAGATGAAGATTTCATTCACTTGTAAGTATTTCATTTGTTTTTAAAATTGAATACAACGCCAGCCTTTCTATATAGGTAATGATATCTAAATGAAGGAAACTAACACATTAAGAAAATCATTAAATGATTGGCTGGTTGGATATGCTACCAAGATTCTTTTTATTTGTCACTTTTACGGATACAAATTAGCAATATTTTAAAATCTACAGCAAATTACACTTAACTCCTTGTAATTTCATGCCTTTTTAATTTACCCCTCTAGGTTTTCTTTTTCTTTTTTTTTTCTTTTTTTTTATAGTTATGAACTCCCATCTGGAGACTAAAGTAATACAAAAAATTTAACACCATAAGGAAGTTAAGTGACACAAAGAAAAGTGAGGAACTATGTGGGGTTGATTAATATGATAGCTCACCAAAGAAATGAGTGTAATTTACCCTACAAATTATGATAGCTCGCCAACTTATTCATTCATCACCCTTAAACCTTGATTAATTCTATCAAATTTTTGCCCTTACTGAATAGCATTATTCTTGCCTAATTGAAAATATTTAACATGAGATAAAACTCATTGCTCAACTTTTCCTTTTACATATCCTTCGATGGATTGGCTCTTGTAAAAGGATTAGCATCTTTATCTCAAGTTATGCACAAGATAATAATAAATAAATCTGTCCCAAAATTTATATGCATAAGGCTAATAACAGACCTATAGACCCTTCCAAGTCATGGTTCACTCCCACAAATAAAAAACAGCAACATAATCCAAAGAATAATTATAGCTACTGCTCTGAAACAATGATCAATCTGCTGAAAATCAACAAGTATTGAAAAATGGATGCTCCAAATAGTAAATTTTGATGTGAATGTTAATTTTATTTTTATGTACTTGTAACTTTGCATCATACACAAAAAAAAAGGGGCACATCTTAAACATGCAGTAACACAAGGCTTTGACATTGAGTGGGAGATAAACAAATGGATGAAAATTTCATTCATCATAACCATAGCCTGCATAGTCATCGTCCAACTCCATGTCAGCATTATCACCATATGCAGGCATGATACTGAGGAAAAGAACAACAGCAACCAGCTGTGCTACCACAAAATATTTGGCCCTTCTTCTGAAGGTTTTCTCTTCCTTTGTTTGCTGCTTTCTTTTGGGTCTGCTCTTAGACTTTGAACCTAATAGGGAAAAAACAAGACAAATCAATCTTTAAGAATGACAGAATATAAGAACTCAAAATAGCAAACAAAAAAATATATATTTATATAACAAAATAAATAGCAAAAAAACATTTTCATGGAATTAGTATATCCTAGCAGTGTAACAAATAGTTTTAGTTCAATAAACTAAAAAAGCTCCATAAATAGAAAGAAGGCAGTCAAAGGTGAAAGATGTCCTTAAGGTAGTAGAGGGTATCAATGCCTTGATGTAAAGAATTAATATAAGAAAAAGCATAAACAGTAAAATGTTTGACTATTTTGTATTTCAATATGAACGGAAGTGATCAAGCATAACATACTAACATTCATACAACAAGAATCAAAATCTTATCCTACTAAGTGAGATCAACTATATATATCACACGACATCATTGAGTTCAGTTAAAACCAAAGTCTTTGAGATATTATTTATCACTAAACCTCATTTAATAATTTCTTTTATAGTTCTTTTAGATCTCCCTCTACCTCATTTCAAATATTTATATTAACATTCAAAATAAAAATAAAAAATTCAAATGTCCATGTTACATAAAACCTGTTCTCAAAGACAAACAATTAACATTTTTTAATATTCTGATTATTTTACCTCCTTAGGATCTTCATTGCCAAGTTAGATGTTTTAAATTTATCAATATGATGATAGATGCATTCCGTTCATGAAAAAATAAAGCACATCATGTCTTTTAGGGCATTGGACTAAAACTTATATAAACTACTTCATAATGAGCATTCTAAAATGAAACCTAAGCTTATAAGGCTTTTAAAAGCAACGCATGCAACTACTAGAAGTATTTAAGATTTATGATGCAAAGCATATGATCAAGGAACAAGATCACAAACCTAAGCTATAATTCATCATGTTTTCATAGCTCATTTGTTGAGCAAGTATGGCAACCAATTTATCACAAGATTCCACATCAAGAAACGTTGAGTGATTAACTTTAATTCAAGGGTTGTATTAAACACATTCCTATAACACACAGCTACTGGAAACCTACACATTTCAGACTATTCTAGTCCATATCAGGAATATTTCAGACATCAGAGTAGCTACAGACAGGAGTGGTACTATCCTATTGCTACAATATCAAGCCAGTATATTTCAAGCCACTATTTTTCTATTAACATCATTACTACAAGTAGGGGGGATGTACAAGAACCCACTGGTCTTACCAACCTATCCTAGTCCGATGTTAATTTTGACAGGTTTGAATTTTCATAATTAGACCCATTATATCGAGTTGTCTCAACCTAACCTGTTGTCCTTTTTCTTTTAAAACTTATATTTTTTAAGCAATTATATATAAGTAATAAGCACTTAATAGATAATACTTTGCATATCATGGTATCATATTTATAATTATATTATTTGTTTTAAAATATAAATAATAAAATATACCTTAATTTTAATTTTATGATTTACCCATACATAATGTTAATATTGATATATTTTGCCTGTACAACAAGTTGACCTGGTCCTATCCCAATAACACTATCAAAATTTTTTGTCAAGTAAGGATAGAAATAAATCTGTCTCATGTACACCCCTAACTACAAACAATTCAAACAAAAAAGAGAGAAGTGTTCTATGGTAGTTATCTAAAGTAAAAAGAAAAGGAAAATAAGGATGCATTGGTAACACTTGTCAAGGAAATCCATCAAATAAATCTTAAAAATATCTTACTTGAATTTGAGCGACCTCTAGAAGCTGATGATGATGGGTCTGCATGAAAATATGGATCACTGGAAGAAGTACCAGCTTCTATAAGTTCTGTCTTACATTGTTGAACATATCTCACTAAATTGGCATGTTCCAAAAAATTCATCCGCAACGTTGATGATTCCTGGCAGCACATAAATGCAGAAACTGAAGTTGAATTTTTTTGTCAAAATAATAACTCTCAGCACTTCTAGTAAGCAATAGCTACTAGCCTGCTACACAAAAAGCATTTAGCTCAGGATCAAGAATTGAAAAAGTAAAACATAATCTATGAAATTTATTAAGTAGAGAAGTTAGGACTCTAAACAGTAGAAGAATTGAAAAAACAACTAAAGTGCAAACAATTACAACACTTTCAAGCCAGAACTGCATGAATTTCCTCATTCAAAAGTATTTTCCACTATCAGGTTATGCTTCAAGAATAACATTTCTCAGCGAGAAGAAAACAAGGAATCATAATTTATCAATCTCCCATTTTCTCATCACCTCAACATTATAAGTCTAGGCTGAAAATTATCCAGCACCCCCTGTATAGAATTTTTCTTTTAATAATTGTTCTTACACTTCTTAAACCAAAGATAATTCAAGTCCAAAAACCTCCAAATGGAGCTGATGACAGCCCAAAATAAATACCATATCTCTAGTCTAACACCTACAATTATAAAATCTTTTGAATTTAGGTTGGGCCTAACTCAACCATAAAAGTTAGCTCAAAGGAGGAAATATCCAAATCTTATAAAGAATATTTTAACTATATTCTTAATCAATGCTGGACATCTTATCACACCCTCTCACAAGTTCACAAAATTGAATATTTGCAAGTGGCCTAACATTATGACTGGTTAGACTCTACCACATATTAAAAATGAATGGGATCTAACTCATTCCCAAAAGTTTTCTCAAGGTATAAAAATTACTTATGCCTTTATAAGCTCTACTTTGATTATATCTACAGTCAATGTGAAATCTCAACACACACACCCCTTATGTTTAGGACTGGACAGCTGGAATGTGAAGATTGTAGATTTTTTTTATTGTATTGCACTAGGAAAGCCATGAGCCCAAGTGAATTGCATTGGGGAAGCTGCAGGGCCAAGTAGATTGCACTAGGAATTTCCAAGACCAAATTAATTGCACTAAAAAAATTCACGAGCCAAGTTCATTTTTGAATAATTGAGTGAGGACCAATATCAAATTATGATAGACTTTGATACCATATTATTTTTTTTTCTGTCCAGAACACATGTATCCTCCACTTGAGGTAAACTTGTTCAAGTTGGGTAGGACTACTATGGGTAGCAAAACTCCCCCTTTGATTATTTAATACAGTTGCATTTACCGAGACTCGAGATAGCCCAAGGAAAAAGGATTACCCAAGACTTATCAGGAATATTTTGGTTATATTCCTAATCCTAAGTTCCTAACTAGTGTAGGACATCTTAACAACATCAAAGAATGGTGAAATGGAAGTTGGCAGGCAGATTGACAATTTATTTCCCATCTTTACAAAATATAATTTGATTGTTTTATTGTTGTTGGAAAGAATCTGTTACCAAATACAGTATTACTGTTTCGCTACAAAGTGGAGTGAAATTACAAAACCTATATTGGAGAGAAGTTTAACCAAAGCAATCCACCAATTTCTATTACACTCAGTGCAAGCCATCAAATTTACAGCACCAAACAGATATTGGCTGTTCATGCAGCCCACTTGCCTTTGTTGCCTAACAACTCCAGCTAGTTGTCCATTTTACAGCACACTCAACTTTTCCATAAGTTTGCTCAACCATGGACTACTTCACTAGTTCTGTTATGACAGCTCAATAGTTCTGTGGTAGTAACCTTTGCACTTATAAGCTTATTACAAATCTTCCCAACATTAAGGCAAATTATCAGTCAAATAAATGCCAGCACTTTTGAGTTCCTTTGGACTTGCAACACAGCGAACACATTCTTTGTCCAATTTTTATTGACCAGTGACCAAAACAACCCGAATGGACATCCCATCCATATTTATTTTAAAGAATATATCAGAATAATTTGACGATAAAACTTACAGGTAAAGCTTGAAGAACGACTAATGCATGTGCAAGAAAAATAGCATCCAAGCTTGATGGCCTTCATAAACAGAATAAAGCATGTGAATACATCACCAGGAGGTCAAGGTCAAAACTTGCTCTCAACACAAAAACGAACCCAAAATGACAACCCTTATTGCTCCAACAACAAATGATTTTACATATAAAACAGCCAGCGGAGTCACCTGTTCTCAAATAAGTAGCTTTGTTCCCCTAACCAAGTTGACAGAGCATTGTATGCAGACTTAGCTCTCCCATAAATCTGTTGACCAACAACATCTATATATGAAGACCAAAATCAACCAAAACACACACATGCACCGTTGAAACTAATGCAGGAAAAACAAAATGAAACTACAGGACAGAAGGTTTAAAAATTTCCCAAAAAGCATGTAAACTTTAAGAAAATGGAGCAGAGAACTTGTCAATTTTCATAGTCTCAACTCTCATGTATCATCAGAGCTAGGATGGAGAGAAACTGACCTCTTCTTCCTTTGCTTGAGCATTGTCTTTATTTAATCCATGTTTCTGCTTTACCCAGTGAGTTTTCTTCCAAAATAGGACTTTTCCTATAGGACATGGAAGATCAGAGTAATAGATACTGTAAGCAGAAGAAGCATCACATCCCACCCACAGTTCATACTCAAGTGCATCAGCAAGCCAAGTGGTGAGTATCACTTTGGTTGGTATCCAATCAGGCAGTGAAGAAACCCCGCCATCTAAATCACCCACATCCCTTTTCAAGCACTCAATGATCCCATCTTTCTCATCATTGTATGCCACACAGTCACCAGTCTCAAAGTATGGAATTTGATCTAAACACCACAAAACACAAGCCAAAAAACTATTAATTAAAAACATAAAATCAGGAAAATTCAACCACCCAAATGCAAAAAAAGGGGGGGGGGGGGGGTGGGGGGGGTTAAAAATAACAAAAACAAAGTAACTTGATGAGATGGGGTATGCAAAGGCCAAAACTTTGAAAATAAATAAATGAAGGGGTTAGTGTTATTTGTTATTATAGATGGTAAATAAATAAGTTTTTTTTTCTTTTTGTAGCGTAAAAGGGATGAAGATTGAGGTGTATACCAGAATCAGGGTAGTTAAGGTGGTAGTCCAAGTTGAAGGGAAGATGAGAGAGCTTGAGATAGATGTAAGCAGATAAGCATTGAGGGCACCCAGTTGGGAGGCCAAAGCATGGGTTTCTCACCACAAGGGTGTTCGTTCCTGTGCTCTCATTTGCTTCCGTCGCCATGCACAAGAAGAAGAAGAAGAAGAAGAGTGGGATGGGTCAAACTCAAACGTGAACAACACTGAACAAGGGTGAATGAAGGTTTCTTCCTTACAACAAAACCAAGCAAGACATTGGAAGCAAGGCACGAAAACGAGGCCTCCTTTGGGGATCCGAAAAGTGTTGGTCCGGGTCTAGGCCTATTCCCATATTCCCATTTTTGTTATCTAATTTTGTTAGAAATCTATAATCACCGCTAGCAGCAACGCATTCTTTTTCTAATTTTTATGAATATAATTTTTACGTTACCTAGTGAGTTACAGACATTTTTGTCATCAATTATATATATATAATACAGGGAATTAATTATTTATTTTTAAAAAATATAAATATTTTTTCATCTTAAAAATATTAAAAAAATTACAATTAAAAAAAATAAAATATTTTTAAAAATTTACAAGCACTGTAACAAACATATTTTTTTTAGTTCACAGTTAACTTCAAGAACAATATTTTGTTAGTTATTGATTTATTTTAGTTTTTCTTATTTTTTTATTTTAAATAAGTTATTTTTTTCAACAAATTTATTTTCTTTAAAAATTGTAAAAATAATTTTATTAAACAAGATTATTTATTTTTATATAAGAACTTTTCTACAAATTCATCCAAATAGGTTAAGATTGTAAAATGTTATTAATTTATTAGCAATTATTTTAAATAATTACCAATCATGACCTTCCAATTCTTCCTATTATTGATGTTAAGTGTTCCATGGTGTCATGAAAGAAGTTTTGGTTCACATGCATGTCATATAGAAATTATTAGTACAGTATATGTTGGGGACAAATTCTCTCGACCATGATGTATTTTAATGATAACAAAGTTCTTAGTAACTCCAAAATCTGCAAGATTTTTTATATTTATTTATTTATTTTACAGAAAAAACTAATATTTCATTGTCTAACATGTTCATGATGATTTCAATAAAAACTATTCAAGATATAATCATATTCAAACCTTAACAAGTTTACTATAAATCAACCTATTGGTGAAGTGTTATTTACAAGAATTCAAAGAAGTGCATTAGATTAGCCTTTAAGGTTGGATGCAAACTATAATTTAGAAATACATTATCGTAAGGATCACACTTGACAAGTTTGCATGAGCTAGTTTAGACAAAGTCTTGTGAATTAGAATATATATAAATTTATTATATGACCTACGTCTATCAAAAGAACAACAGTCTTTCATAAAACTAGTACTGCCACGTGCTTAAATAATGAATTTAAGTCTTTGAAAAAGTAAAAAAAACACGAGTCACAATTGAGCAAGTTCAACAATTGAAGTAACTATGAGCAAAATTCAGACAAAAGCATATTACACGAACAAGACTGGATATATAAGACCTACATTTAAGAATATACAAGAAAAAATTATGAGCAAGTTTTTATTAACGATGACATGAAAAAAAAAGAAGACAAAGTTGAAATGTTTTTGGCACACCAAAAAAATAAAAGGTTAGAATTTGTAGAAAAATTGCCACATTTGTCATAACATACTTCCAATGATCATAGTTAATAAAAAAAAATAAAATATTCCATTCATATAACAAGGCATATTTTAGCTTATAAACACAAAGCTTTTCATGATAAAAATTTGTTGAAGTTAAAATAACTCGTTGCTCATACACCAATAAACTCATTGTTCATATACATAATTTTATGACAAAATAGTTAGATTCATGAGGTAGTGCTTTCTTGTTTATTTTATTTTTTTATCTTGAACTGTCCATATAAATCCAAATACCTAAAATTCTCAAAAGTTCAAAGTAAAGATACATCAATCTGGATTGTGCCGTGTGAGTTTAAAGTTGATGAGTCTAGTATTATGTTAAAAATGTTAATTGTTATGATTTTAAAGGTTTTTTTATTTATTTATTTAACCCAAATACTTTTATAGAAGGCAATTCTATTTGAGTTAAGTTGGTCATCATAACAAACTCTTATTTAGACAAATATTTTTTCCATTTTAAACAAACATTAATATAAATATTAAAGAGTTTAAAAGTGATTTATAAGATATTATGGAAATGATGTAATTTTTTTGAATTCTTGTTTACATTATTAATTTGAATATTTTAATAAAATTATATTTGTTATCTAGTTTTGTTTTAAAATTAATTTTGTGAATCTCATCGCTTCTCTATTTATTATGTTTTGTTTTATATGTTATATTAAAGCTAAATACACCTTTCATATCACCCTTGGGTAAGTGTAAAGCTTCGATGGAGGAAGGGACGTGAGGGGTACAACATGCAAACCCATGAAGTAAGTTACTTTTATAGAGTTGGTTGACGCTTAAATCTATTTTTTCTAGAGCAACATATTATGTTACACATTTTTTAATATATTTGGATTATTAATAATAAAATATATCAATTATATGAAATAATTGATATATTTTATCAAACATTTTAAATTATTTAAAATAATATAAAATCAAATTCTCTCAAGAGAATATTTTATTTCTAAGTTATGGTATGGTAATTTTATGGAGTACCATAATTTTATGGAGTTGCCATGTTTGTCCCATTCTGCCTCACATGACGGAGACGAAAGGGAAGAAATAGCAAAAGGAGGCGTGCGGAATTATCGCTTTTCTTTTTATCCATTCAGAGGGAGACGCAGCTTTCGTTTATTTTGTTTCTTGTCCATTATTTATTTATTTATTTAAATAACTAAAAAAATATCCTCTGCTTCTCTTCCTCATTGCACCCTTACGTTATGCCCTTTCCAAAACTCAATCCATCAACATCTCTCTCTCGATGAATCTAGGGTTTTGTAACAGTGAATCTTCACCACCACAGGTTCTGTCTCTTTCTTCTTCCTTCTTCCTTCATGTTTCCTTTCTTCTGATTCTCTCTCTCGCTTTCTCTACATGTATGTCTGCATGCATGGAATTTCCCTTGTTTTCGTTCGTGTGTTGTGGTATTTGGTGCTTCATGTTTTGGTGACGATGATCGTGGCTGTGTGAATGTTCGAGTCTCTTTTCTAGTTCAGTCAACGAGAGGGAAAATATGTGTGTGTGTCTTGGTTTGACCAGTGAAACAAACTTATTGTTTGTTATTTGACGTTTTTTTTTAATTTTTGCTTTTTCTTCTCGTGGTGTTTATGTGTTCAATTGAATAAGGATGGATGAGTTGCTCTCGACATTTTTGAGTGACTATTTTATATATTTGTGTCATTTATGATTTCTTCATCATAATCAAAGCTCCAATTCAGTATGGTGTTGGGGGATGCTTTCGAATTTCCTTTGGATAGTTAGTATGAATTTAAGTAACATGACATGATCTTCATTGAAGTTTGTGTTAATTGGCACGTGGCTTCAGCAAATTTGAATTTTTGCGCAGTGTCTCAGTGAATTTGTGTGATATGTTTGATTAAATATGTGTTGTCGACCTGCTGTGTTATTTGATTGTAGACATTGTTTCTTGTACTGCACCGGTTTACTTTTTTAGTGTAATTTAGCGATGCTATTAAGTTATGTTTCTTATTAGAAGTTTATACTGATCCCACAATTTTGGGTGCTCTTTAGGAGACAATGTGAAGAAATTTTTCATTACAAAAGAAGCGGAAAGCTAATCTTCCAGTAGTATGGCAACTGAGAGTCCAATTAGAATCTCAGAAGCTGGGGGTAAATGGCCGTCTCTTAAGGAAGCAGCAGCTTTTGGTCCACCATCTCATTCTGTGGTGACAGAGGATTTGGGTTTATTTCTGAAGGGCCATAGGCTCCATGGTGGTGGAAAGGATGTGGCACCCAGTCGCAGTGGCAGTGCACCTCCCAGCATGGAAGGTTCATATCTGGCCATAGAAAACCTCTTACCCCTGCAGAACACCACCCAGAACGCAAGCTTGGCCACTCTAAGCAGAGCTATGCAAACATGTGAGTCTGAAGAACAATTACGAGCTGATCCGGCTTATTTGGCATATTACAGTTCCAATGTCAACCTTAACCCTAGACTTCCTCCACCACTTACATCCCGGGAAAACCACCATCTAGTGCGTCATATTGGGAGTTTTAGAAATAATTGGAGGCTGTGTTCCACAGATGATAGCGGTAAAAATTCTTTACCTTTGCCCCAAAGGACTCTTTCAACACACAAGGAGGAGTCTGAAGATGATTCATCACAACAACAGCCAAATGCTAATGAAATAGTTAAGACAAGTGGAATATGGCATAAACCAGATGCAGCTTCATTGGCATCTCAGCACAAAAATGTGGTTGATTTAATTCAGGTGATTACATTGATATCAACTTCTATATTTTGTGAATTTTCTACATATAAAATACATATTTAATTCCTTGCATTTTCTTAGATATGAATGGTAAGTTTATCATAATTTTTCTCCATTTATTTTATCTAGTTTATATTTGGCCTTTTGCCTGCTGCAAAGGGTAGTAATCCCACAATGGTATTATCTTTTTCTCTTTTTGTGAGTTGTTAAGTATTTGACTCTGTTACCTCATCTGGAATAAATTTTTTATCACGAATACATAAATTTTTGTTCAATACTCAAACTTTCAGGAAGATTTTCCTCGCACCATGTCACCTGTATATAATAAGTCTCTTTCTCTAAGTCATGGACTGGTGGATAAACCAATTGATTTAGAAGCCAGTTCTAGTTCTTCCCATGACCCCCTTGTTACTGCAGTAGTGGCTGCCAAACCTACTGTAGGTGCAGATGATATAAGAGTATCATCAAGTGTTGATACCCATGCCCCTGTTGCAAGCTCATCATCTCTTGAATCCACAGGCAGCATTGGTGTTAGTGACTTGGACATTGCAACTGTTGATTCTCAACTAAATGCTCTTTGTGTATCTAATCTACCAAATTCAGAAAACTTGAGTTACGAAGAAAAATGGAAGACCAACTACCAGAATAATTTGATGCAACGCCAGGTATTCCAGCAGCAAAACAATACGTCTGAAGTTCCCAATGCCAATTATCAAAGTGTAAATTCTTTGTACGTTGGTAGGGAACAGTTTCCTTATAATTCCAGCAAATTTTCTGATGTCCAGCCCCTGTTGCAATCATCTGGGTTTACACCTCCCCTATATGCCACAGCAGCAGCTTATATGACTTCAGCAAATCCACTTTACACTAATATGCAGGCCTCAGGTATATATACTCCACAATATGTTGGTGGGTACACTTTAAATCCCACAACTATTCCTCCATATATGGCTGCATACCCTCCTCATGGTGCTGTACCACTTGTTGTTGATGGGGCTACTAGTTCCAGTTATAGTCCACTAACACCAGGGGTTTCAACTGGGGGAAGCATTTCGCATGGAGCTGAAATGGTACAGACAAACAAGTACCCTGGGCAATTTGGATTTCCACTGCAGCCTTCTTTTGGTGATACTATGTACATGCAATATCATCAGCAACCTTTTGTGGAGGGATATGGTTTTTCTGGTCATTTTGATCCAGTGGCACCTAGAGAAAGTGGTGGGAGCCATATTAGTCCTTATGATTCACAGAGAAGGCCAAGTACCGGTGCTTATTTGGATGAGAAAAAATTACATGATCAGAGAACTGGTGCCAATGTGACCTCAAGAAGAGGTGGATTATTGATTCCTAGTTATTTTGGACACATGCCCAATATGGGTTTTGTGATGCAGTATCCGAGTTCACCACTTGCTAGTCCAGTTTTATCAGGATACCCAGATGGAAGTCCTGGCCAACCAGGAGTTAGGAATGAAATGAAACTTTCCCCAGCTTCTGGTAGAAATGGAGGCATAATATCTGGATGGCAAGGTCAGAGATTGTTTGACAGAGCTCATGACCCCAAAATTGTTAATTTTCTTGAAGACTTAAAATCTGGCAAAGGTCGAAGATTTGAGTTATCTGATATTATTGGACATATTGTTGAATTTAGGCAAGTACTCTTTTCCGTTGTCTTTCCACCTATCTGATTGATCAGTTTCTTGGCTTTAGAAATTAAGTTCACTGTGGTTTTTTACTCCACAGTGCTGATCAGCATGGAAGTCGGTTTATACAGCAGAAGTTGGAAAGTTGTGGTGTTGAAGAGAAGGCTTTGGTGTTCAAAGAGGTTCTTCCACATGCTTCTAAGTTAATGACTGATGTATTTGGTAACTACGTAATACAAAAGGTGTGCTTTCTAACTAATGTATATTGTAGTTAAGAGTGACTTTTGGTTGTCTGGAATATGTTCTGGTCTAATTTGTTCCTTCTCATGTGCTTAGTTTTTCGAGTATGGAGGCCCTGAGCAGAGGAGGGAACTTGCAGATCGACTGTCTGGTCAGATACTGCCGTTAAGTCTTCAAATGTATGGTTGTCGTGTAATCCAGAAGGTACATAATTTATAATGATTAACCTTGATTTATGACTGTATCAAGATGGTTAAAATTGGGATTTTACTTTGAATCGTAAAGGGAAGTGAAAATCATAAATCGAATCGTAAGATTTTACGAAATTCATATTAAGCATATTAAAAAGCATAAATTAGAAAAACAAAACCTTAAACTATCACTCATAAAGCATAATCCATATTCCATAAGAATGTCATGCATAAGCCATAAAGTTTTGAATTCATAAGTTAAAAATAGAGCAGAACTGAAAATATGCAAGGACAACATGAACAGCAGCACTGGACTCAAACTAAGAGCAGTAGTACACTGCTGGATTAGTTGCAGACCAGGTTGCACACACTGGGAGAACTGTTGAAAGTTGACCATGGTGTTTAGGGGTTCAAAGTTGTTAGAGGCAAATTGGGTTCAATCAAAAAGAGAAGAGAAAGAGGCATCAACTAGATTAGGGTTCAACAAAAGAGGCTTTTTGAGGGATTTTCATGATTGACTTGAAATTGTGAAATCCCACAATTTTAGTGATTTTAGGTTCAATTCGGGATTTTACAATGATTTTACTTGGCCATGATTTCACCCCCAATTTAAATTGGTATGGCTTCCAAAATAGTAAAATCTTGGAATTTTACAATTCAAATCAGGATTTTAACAACCATTATTAGTGTACATTTATTTCATTGCCATGCTTGACAGGCAACAGCTTTTAGGATATGTGTGGATGTTTTGAGTATGTATTTTATTCCCTGATTTCATTTTGGTCATTGAGTCAGGATTTATAATTGAGATTTATAAATGCTCTTAGCATATCTAGGTCATAGTTAGACATTCAGGTCTTAGCAAATTACATTCTTAAAATGGGTTTGTCTAACCTAGTTTGCCATCTTTGCATCCACCAGTACCTAGGGGGAAAGTTTATAAAATCTGGGTTGCATTCAGTTACTAGTTGCTTATCTTCTAAATCTACTTTTTCTTCCATAGATAAGGTGTACTTTCCTAGTAATAACAAAACCAGTGTGTTTAGATTGAGTCATAGAAGCCTTGTCTTATATAGTACATGAACGTGTGTGAAAGTAAAATATGCTGAAAGCACTGTTGGTCTTTTAGAAGAAAGTAAAATATTCAGGTAGAACATTTTAACATCAATTATGTAGCTGACACCACCTACTTATAAAAAGCTTGGTTGTTGTGTAGTAGGCATATTATACTACTTGATTATATTATCAAGATATTGGAAGCTTTGTTATTGAACTTTGTCCTCAAGTTTGTTTGCCTAGTTATTCTTGGTGCTCAGTTTTATTTATCTTACAGCTACACTCGAAATTTGAAGCATATCTATTACCTCCAAGCTCGAAACATGTTTTTAGGCTATTATTTATTGTATGTTATAGAATGTGTTATCGTATTTATTTTATTTCCATTCAGGCACTTGAGGTTATTGAGCTTGAACAGAAAGCTCAGCTTGTTCGTGAACTAGATGGACATGTTCTGAGATGTGTTCGTGACCAAAATGGAAACCATGTAATACAAAAGTGCATTGAATCTATTCCAACCAAAAAAATTGGCTTTATACTATCTGCATTTTGTGGTCAAGTTGCTATTCTATCAAAGCATCCCTATGGTTGCCGTGTCATACAGGTAAACTTATTGCCTTCTGCTTTCCTAAAAGAAGATTCTTTTTGTTTGGTCATAAATATAATCCTATGATAATGTTTCTTGTAGAGAGTTCTAGAGCATTGCACAGATGAGAGTCAATGTCAGTTTATTGTGGATGAAATATTGGAATCAGTTTGTGCTCTTGCTGAGGACCAGTATGGTAATTATGTTACCCAGGTACTTGGTCACCATCTCTCCCATACCATAATTTGACTATTAGCTTCTGGTGTTTATGGTTCATAGTAGAAAGTAACTGTGACAAGTTGGATGCATGTGATGTCCCTTTATCTGTATACAATTATAAATTTGAGAATCTACACAGGGGCTGCATTGCAAAAATTACCCAGACTTGTGGCTACAAGCCACCACACACTAAGCATAAATCTATAACAGTCTATGATTTGTGAGTCTCAGCAGGTGCTACATTGGTATTTCCCATTCTTTTTTTCCCTTTGTTTTTATTCTATTTTCTGTTTACTGTTGTTTTTAGGCCCTCTTAAATTTTCTCTTTGCCAAACCTCTTTCTGTGACCTTTATTCCCAAATGTAATTGTTAGGTTTTTGTATTCCTTTTCTAGTTTCTTTTTTCAATTTTATGTCTTCAATATTTTTAGACTGTGTTCTCTTGTATATTATCATTCATGTAGAGTTTTCATTTACAAAAAGGGCTAGTTACATTGACCTCCTTCGAGGTTTGTATTAATTACACTTACACCCTTCTAGATTGAAAAATTACAATTACATTTCCTAGACTATATAATATTCTTACATGTTTAGCCTGTTTTTTTAAAAATTATGCATACCTCCCCTGTTTTTATGCTTGAAACATACACAGTGCCCTTAAAAATATCAAAGCAAGGTAGGTGCAAGGGCAGGTAGTTGTTATTTTCCAATATAAAATGGTGTTAATGTAATTAATGTTATCCTCAAGGGAGGTTAATGTAATTTTCCCTTACAAAGACTTGTTATGCAATGGAGTTAAACCATGTTAGAGACTTGGCCATAGGTGTTAAAATAGATTTTCTACTGTAAAAATACCCATGATATCTTAAGTATCCATCCAGTAGATAGAATTATGCTGTATGTCATTATGGTCTATGTGAGGTGAGTCTGTTGACATATAATGAGTTTGAGCTTCAAGAGAATAATACATTTTGGCTCATGAATGTTGGATGACCTTTGTAACCTTGCTCCAAATTGTCTTTCAAATTTTTATTATGTAAAGCAAAATTCACATTGAGGCTTTTCATTTTTCTTTGGAAATTGTTATATTAATGCATAAGATTCAAATTCTCTAAAAGCCATTGTTGTCTTGATGTATGACTCCTTTTATGCAGTTTACTCATGCATTTAGAAATGTATTAGATGCATATAAATTTGAGTGATGAATGATGACACTTAAACATACTTAAATTCACATAATCCTTTTGAGACTTTAGATCACACTATGGGCCCAGATTATGCACATGTCACAGTATGTAAAACTGTAATTTTCCTAATTATATGGACACAGCATTCTGTTTTATTCAAAGTGAAAAGTGCATTGCATTTGGAAAGACAATAAATTGATTTTTTTTATGCATACTCTAATAATTTTAACTATTAATGGCCGTCTACATGTACAATTCATTATATTTGAGATAGGGCATTGCAGAAGATCCATGACTTCATAGAAAATGTGCTAAAGGTCTTTTGAGACAAATTCCTTCAAACGTAATTTTATGTCATAAAGATTGGATAGAGTTTTATGTTGGCTATTGACTGCATAACAACCCTTTTTTTCGTAATTCAAGCTTGGGATTAGCTAATGTATTGATAAAGATAGGCACAATCCTCCCTTGCAGATATGTTGATGGACCGGGAAATTTTACTTGATTGATGTATTCTTTGCTTTCTATTGGTTGTTTTTTTCCTTTTAAAGGAGGATTTCTTACCTCTGGAATGTGTGTTTTGGCTAAGGGGTGTTCAAGTCCTGTTTCCCTCTCTTTCTTTCCGTTGCATTTCTGTTGAGAATATTTCCTGTACATTTGTGTTCTATTAAAGATTTATGATTCATAATGTGTTTTCCAAATGCTTTATGGTGTATATTACTATGCTTGAATTGATGTTGATTAACTCTGGTCTTCAAATGGTTAACGGTAGCCACTTTGGACTCTGGATATTGTTATGTTACCCTTTCATATGTCATATTTGTTTAATTTCTTAAGATATAGTGCTTTCCTTGTGTCACCACAGCATGTCTTGGAGAGAGGAAAGCCTCAGGAAAGGAGCCAAATTATTAGCAAACTTTCAGGACATATTGTTCAATTAAGCCAGCATAAGTTTGCTTCAAATGTTGTAGAGAAATGTTTGGAGTATGGTGATGCTACTGAACGGGAGTTGTTAATTGCAGAGATACTTGGGCATGATGAACAAAATGATAATCTATTGGTAGGTTTTAACTTTGGAAGGCTTATTACATGCTGATTATTCTTTAGAATTTCCACTTCCATACAATAGAAAAAGTCTTCATTCATTAACTTCATTGTTGTTGATGGAGATTCCCTATTATTCTTGAAATATTTTTAATAATAAATTTGAGGATAAAAGATATTTTACTCCCTATATATGACAAAATTTGGGTTTAGTCCTCAGTTTTTTATTGTTGATTTTAGTGCTGATGAATTTTACAACTTTTAAAAATCGTTCCTATTACCTCTTTATTACTTATGGATGATGTGACACATCTAAACATGATGTCGAGACATTTTGGCTTAATGCCTTCTTGATTCTGAAAGATGCTACTATTGAAACTTGAAAAGATTGAAAAGAAATTAGATACTTTTTTGGGGTGTAAGATGTTGAAAGGACCTCTTTGAGATTTACAAGAGCAATGCACTCTTTAAGGGTAAAAATTAGGATTTTTTCTTACTCAATCTTTTATTTTCTTTTCATCATGTTTAGGTTTTTTTTTTTTTTTAGTTTGTAATTCAAACATTAGTGATTAATTTTTTTATTCTAGAGTTTGGGAGTAACCAAAATTAGGATTGATAATGATGTAATGAATGTTTGGTGATCTTTTATTAATTATGATTTTCTTATTCAATTCTTGGTATTTTTAATGTTTGTAAATTTGTTAGTCTCTTATATACATGATTTTAAATGTAAAGGGAAGGACTGAAAATTGGAAACCTCAAGAATGTTCTTGAGATTCTAGATCATGAAAGTAACCAAGTATTTTTTGATGAATTACAAATGATACTATGAAGTTGTGGGAAAACATGATTGAATATAGAATACAAGAGGAAACTGAGATTGTAGAAAATTAATTTGATTTTATGTCAAAAAGGTTCATAACAGAAGCTATATACCTTTTACGAAAGATGGTGGAATAAAATTGCTACATGAAAAAAGACTTAAAACATGATTTTTATTGACTTAGAAAAGGCATATGATCGGATACTAAGTGAACTGTTATGAAAGGCTTTAAGAAAGAAAGAGATTCATGTATTTGAGTAAGTACATGTGTGAGAACTTTTGGAAGCGTATCTAAAGACGTCCTAATAGGAATATGTTTACATCAAGACTCCGCTTTGAGCTCTTGTTTAATCGTGTTTTAGATGTGCTTAAAAATGACATACAAAATATTATCTTTGGGCACATGCTATTTACAGATGATATAGTGTTGGTCGAGGTTTCAAAAGAATATGTTAATATTAAACTTGAGTTATAGAGGGAAACTTTAAAGTCTAAGAGTTTCTCCATGAGTAGAAGTAAAACAGAGTACATGTATTGTAGGTTTAGCAAAAAAACAAGATGAAAAACATGCATTGGAAGTTAAACTACAAGATGATATTATATCACAAGTTTTCAGTTTCAGTTGCTTGGAATCAATTATACAACATGATTGAGAAATTAATGAAAATGTTAGTCATAGAATACAAGTTGGGTGGTTAAAATGAAAAAAAAAATATAAGTTATTTGTAATTGTAAAGTACTTATCAAATTAAAAAAAAAATTTTACTGTACTGCAATACAACAACTATCCTATATAGTAGTTAATGTTGGGCCTTAAAGAAATAATATAAGAAAAAAGTAAGAGTTGTAGAAATAAAAAAGCTAAGATTTGATGAGTGGACAAACGAAAAAGAACAATATATAAAATAATAGTATACAAGAGAATATTGAAGTAGCATCTGTAGTGAAAAAAATGATTGAAAATTGTTTAAGGTGATTTGGTCATGTGCGAAGTGCTAGTATGGAGAGTGAATTATATGACATTTAGTTTAGTAGAGAGGGATTGAGGGTGATCCAAAATAATCTTAGACAGTTATTAAAAAAAAAAAAACATTTTAATTAACCAAATTTTTAAAAATTTAATTTTTGACTAAACTCAATGATGTTCCATATAGCCAACTTCACCTAGTAATATAAGACTTGGTTGTTGTTTGTTGTAGTTGTAATTATATATAATTATTATGGAAGTAAGAGTTAGTCTAATTAAATACGTTATTGTATTTTGAAAGGAAACAATAATTACTTTAGGGTGATTTTTCTTCAAAATTAATAAAAATTAAAATAGGATTTATTTTTTTTAAATTTCTCAACTCTAATTTGTGAAAGTAAGAGTTAGTCTAATTAAATTACCTTGCTTATAACTTGTGATATTAGGTTTGAATTGAAAGTCTCTGGCCACATTATCTTGATTGTAAATATGTTTTAGGTAATCCCTCATGTTTAACAGGGGAAAAGGAGCTCATATTATTGACAATAATTTGGGTGTATGAGGTTTCCCATGTACCCAACGTAACTTTTTCTTTGGGAGTAAGAAAAGACCCATCAATATGACCTCACGTCTCTTTCCCTTTCACAAACATTTTGAACCGAAACTCCCATGTAGTATATTCTTACTATTGAAGTGAACAAAATTTTTGTCAGTAGCCATGGAACCAAGAATTGGGATTGAGAAGTATGCCCACAATTTAGAAGCAAGGGAAAAAAGGATGAAGGGACAACTGAAACCACAAGAACCAAGTGCCATGAGGACATTGTTGTTGAAGCAATTACGACATGGACTAGGATGAGACTTGTGATATCATGTCAAGAAATTTTGGCTCAATGCCTTCTTTGATTCTACTTTCCTTTTTACATAGTATAAGGTCATTTACAACTTTACAAAATGATTTGAATTCCTAATTTCTAGAACCTAAATTAGGAAATTTGATTTTGTACAATTAAGAGAGTAAGAGACTAATTTTTATTCCTAATATATACAACATATAAAAGAAACAATAATAATAATAATAATTGATCCTCTTATTAACATATTTAAATGTTATGATAAAGTGTAATAGGGACTATAAGAAGTTTTAATATTTTTGAAAACCAAAACCTACACAAAATGAATTTATGAGGACTAAAAACATATTTAAGCTTAAATTTAACATTGAGAAGGATGTTTAATACTTGACTTAATTAAGTTTCTTTTCTCTAGAAATGTTGTTTTTGGAATTAATCCCTTTAAAAAAATTGTTAGTATACTATTTAGTCTCAACATTTTTTTCAAGATGACATTGGCTAGAAATAGAGGTAGAATACTCCTTATAAGGATTAGGGTAGTCCTACCCCTAAGAGTTAGCTTTTGAGAGTGATTTAGATTTAAGTTTCTTAATATAGTATCAGAATTTATCCAATTTGAATGTTAGGTTGCCTACATATGTCTAGTCTTGTTGGGCTACTCGTGCAGATGTCTAGTCTTGGATGTGAGGAGGGTGTGTTAAGATGTTCTACATTGACTAAAAATAGAGTTAGAATACTCTTTGTAAGAGCATGGTAGTATTCTTCTTATGAGCTAGCTTTTAGAAGTGGGTTAGAACTAAATTTTTAACAATTTTAAAGAGGTAATAATTTAGATGGAACTAAATTTCTTACCCTTTTAAAATATTAGGAACTAAATATTAACAAATTCTTTTACAAATATCAATTCTAAAAACAACATTTATAGGGATCATAAACTTATTTAAGCCTTAATCCTTCTAAGGTCTTTCATGGAGGGGAAAATCACATTTTCTTGCAGTAAAATTTACATGCTGTTCATGAGGGATTACATTTCTATAACTGTTAGGGAAGAAAATTTGCTATCTCTAGTTTTTTATAATGGTAGTCAAAATGGAGCTTTGCTTATTTTATTGACAAGTAATTATCAGAATAAACAATTGAAAAGAAATAGAACAATTGAAGTCATTCCCATGGTTTATGTTGTGAATCTTATCTCTCAGATTTTTGAAAGTTAACTTTTGATGAATCTGTGTCATTAGTTTATTATTTATCATGACAAATACAATGTTTTCCCCATTTAAAGAAAATATCGTCAAAGCTGCATACTTAATCTTGGGCATAGTTGGGTAAATAACTTAAATAAGCATTTATTCAATAAGTCGTATCATGTAAGAACACATTCATAAACATGACCCAAACATTTATTAAAACAAGATGAAAAAAGCTTATAGAAAAGGTCATAAGATACTTTAATAAGGTCAAATAAGCTCTTCCAAACACCCCCTAAAAGGTGATTGGTCTGTAATACTGCTCCTCATCCACAAGGTCTGCACATGTCAAGCTGAAATATAAGAAGTGAGGTCCTTGAGTTCTATTTTCAATGGGTTAGAAGATATTATACCAAATCTAAAAGACAAAAAACTTCACCTCACCCAGAATCTTACTGTATCACGTGGCATCCAAAAATTGTCTCTTAATCTTGAACTATGCTTTGTCTGATGAGGTGTAGGTTGAATTGTCTGTTATTCTGTGAAATTATGCTTTGCATAAACTAGTTATTTCACTGTATAGAAGAAATACCTCAGCCTCTTGGTGTGATGTGGTCAAATATTAAACTTAAATATCTAGTACATATGTAAATTTCCACTTGATTAATTCAATCTTATGCCTGGATGCTTTGAATTAGCTATTTAATTGTAATTGTTGAATCATTTGCTAATCAGGCTTGCTAATAGATGCATCTCGACAGTTACAAATATCTATCTTTAGACTGCTATGTATAAAAATTTACTCTCCTGTTAATTGTTTCCCTTTCTCCATTTCTTAATCTTTTGTAGACAAGCAGACTAAATTCTCATTTTGTTTGAAGTTTAATTGTATCTTTCTGCAGTATTGTCATCCAATGATTTCATAATGGTTAACGTTTAGCCAATGCATAATCAGATAAGAATAAGTTTTTCTAAATTTTGATAACTAAAAAACCAGCTTCACTGTATATAGATATTTGTTTTTCGAACACCCCTAGGCCCCATTTTACACTAATTCCATTTTGGTATCATTGATCCTTCATGTTTGATGAGATCTTTTAAATTTTTTTACAAAGGCTGAAATTTCTTGACCATTAAATGTAGTGTGAAGTGTGGACATTGCTAATTAATTGGATCATTATATAACCAGTGTGATGCTGACACACTCGGGTTTATACTCTTTCTTACTATATCATATTTTGATTTTCATTGTAGACAATGATGAAAGACCAATTTGCGAATTATGTGGTCCAGAAGGTTATTGATATCTGTTCTGAAAATCAGCGAGCAATGTTGCTTTCTCACATAAGAGTTCATGGTCATGCTTTGAAGAAATACACTTATGGAAAACACATTGTGGCTCGGCTGGAACATCAATTTGGAGGTGTGTATTCCTAGTACTTTGGTTGGCTGTTCGGAAATACTAGTTCTCTTAGATACAATGCATTTTAATTCTTGTCACAAATAATTTAGTAGGTAGGGCATTCATGCTAAAATATTCTTGTTTTCATACATTAAATTAAATTATGGTTTTATCTTTTCATGGTGTGCTAACTATGCCTACACTAAAATCATTGATTTGGACGAAAGAGTTAACCACCTTAAAAGAGTTAGGAGGATTGGGAGACTGATTCCTATTCCTTCTTGCTGTTTAAAGGTTGTCAAACTATCTTTAAGTTGAATGAAATTATGTAGATATTTTAGCTGCTGTTCAGATGAAGATGAAACAAGAAACATTTGATGAAATGTTGTATCAGAATTACACAACAGATGCTATTATATAGAGTAAATGTAATAATTAGAATAGCAAGTAACCTAACTACTTTAGTTACAAAATTTGGCTACCCTATGTACTTTATTTTGCAAGACTCCCCCACAAGTTGGAGTGTGTAGGTTATATGAGTGCACCAAACTTTACTGTTTACATATATATAACTTATTCAAAGGCCTCTCTAAAATTTAGTGAAAACATCCTTTGGTTGATCATTAGGGATGTCTTCAATAACATTCTCTGGAACAGTGATAATTGATCTCAATATTTTTGGTCTTCTTGTGAAACATTGAAGTATCACAATGAGTGCCGTTTGCATAACCTCCCTGAATTGGAGTTCTTTTAAGTAGTTATTTAACCAATGCATTCACAAGTGGTTGTGGCCCTGGCTTGATATCCTACTGTGTACTTGATGTTGCAACTACATTTTGTTTTACTTTTCTAGGTATTAGATTGTACCTGATGAATGTACAACATGCAGAAGTGGACTATTTATTTGTAGGGAAGCCTGCCCAATCAGCTTCTCAGTATCCCTATCCTGTAATCTGAGTTTGACTTCTATCTTAGTGCATGCTTGGAGCTCCTTTAATGCATTTTAGGATACTTAATACTATATCTCAATGCTCTTCACGTTGTGAAATAGGGATTGACTTACCGTACTAAATGGAAATGAAATGTTTGGATGAGTAACTGGGAGATGCTTCCGTTTCCTAACTAACCTTCAGCAACTTCCTGGGTTTGAAAGTAGCTCTGCCTAATTGGCCTTAGTGATGAATCCATAGGACTGTCATTGGCTTTGCATTCAATTAATAGGCTGTTTTACTCAATAATGTCTTGAATATTTCCTCATGAAATCATGATGCCTTCCTTGGACTGTGCAACCTATATTCCCAAAAGTAAGTTTGTCTAGGTCTTCGGTCTAAAAATGTTGACCAAGATATTACTTTACTGGAATTGTACCATGGTGATCACTACTACTGATAAAGGTGTCGTCAACATACACATTCAATAAATAGATTCTTGAGCTGAGTGGAGGTAAAAGATACTGGTCAACTTCACTCCTCAACATATCACTTCTCTAATTGAAGCTGCCAAACCAAGTCCATAGAGATTGTTAAAGGCCATATAAAAGCCTTTGCAACCAGTTGTTACTTGTTAATCAAGCCATTAGGGTTTTCTTGACTTGAAACATCAATTTGCATCCAATTGCCTACCTAGGACAAGGACCAAATTTGTTAGGCAAGAGCTGCATATTTTGCTTGGATAGCAGATTGCCACTGAGGGTCAGCCAGGGCTTGTTTAACAGTGACAGGCTCCAAACTAGCTGGTAACAGTGTCGGGACAAATCTAGGCTTGTGGGTACCCAATATTCTCAGCATGCTTCCCAGCCTTCGAAGCAACATCAATTGATAGAGCTTCAAACACTTTGCGGATCCCTAGGATTGCTGATGCTTTTCAATCCTAACTTCATTTGCAAGCAGTAAAGCTTCAATGTCACTGACACTGGGAGATACAGTTGGTTATTAATTGAAGTCATAAAGGCATTGTACGTCTCTGGAAGGCCTTCAAGAATGGCATTAAACTGATCCTTATTAGAGACGGGATCAACAATAAATACTATGAATCAATGATTGACTTTATTTTAAGCTAATACTCAGATCTAGTGTGACCTCCTTTCTTCACAGCAAAGTTGATTGAGCTTTTGCATGTAAGTGGAAGAAATTGTGGATCTCTTCCCAAACTTGCTAATAATGAAAACAATCAACTACTCATGAACAGCAATTTAGAAAGTGATGATAACAGCATGGAGAACAGAATCTGGTCCTGTTACTCCCATTGGAGATAAGCTTCCCTCGCACACCCAATCTCCTGTATTACCCCACTGAAAATCATAATTTTCGAATTAACCACACAGCATTGCAAGCAATGAGCCTTGATTCAAGTGTTGACTTGCTGTGTCCAAAGAAGAAAATTCTTCTCAACAAGTTGCACAGAGATCAACTGCAAGAATGTAATGGGAGCAGAAGTTGGAGGCACGTGGATCTGAAGTTTGGAACAGATTGGAAGGGGAAGCTATGTGGGTAAGGATTGAAGAGAAGTTCTTGATACCATGATAGGAATCGAAGAACCAGAGAGAAAGTAAAAAAAATTGAGAAAGAAATCTATTCTGAAAATAGTGATTGAATTAACTTACTGAACTAACTGAGTCAGATTTTTAACGGACCCAACTGCTTGACATAAAGGTCCTAACTTCATTACAGAACTACTAACTGTTGCCTAGTATTCTGAGTATTACTCTAACAGGTTCAATAGCTGGAAAGTAGGAAGTAAATTTGAATGAAAGCTACTGCTCACTTTTTGGTACAACTAAAATGAGGTAGAAAATAAAATTTTCTTTTTTACTCTTGGTTGAAAATCCATTTCAGTCTGTTATCTATTTCCCAGCTTCTCACTCTCCACCTACTTTACCGAGCACTCCTTAAATGTCCGTACAGAATGATTAGATTTCCTGTCTTCCATATTGCCTTTTTTTGGGATAAATTTTGGTGATATTAATTTCATGGAAAGTTAATATAGCTAGACAATTAACAAACAAGCCACTGCTTGGTGTGTCAGAATGCATCTATCATGTCTCCAGAAGAAAAAAATATTGAGTATGTAGCAAGAGAATTAAACACGCCTACCTGGATTGTGATGACCATCTTTTTATTTGTTTTTGCCCTTGTAATCGTATGCCTTCTTATCCTGTATCTTTGATAGCAGAGAGTCAAATACCCGGGTCATGATGAGCCTGAGAGGAAACCATGGGTCGTCAGCAGTGCTGCTGTGGCATGCAAACCCCACAGCTTCAACATATGTTCTATTGATTACTGGAAATAGCTGATACATTGATAGATTCAACTAATGAGTAAAACCTGCACCTTGATTGCTTCCACATTGATGGCTTCAGGAAACATTAGTGTATGCATCTATACTAGGAAACTCAATGTAATTGTCATTCAAATAATTGGTTCGCATGAGTATAATTATTTGGAAGGAAAGCCTTCCTGATGTATAATTTGCTGGATTTATCCTACTTTGTGTGTGGTTTTCTTGGACATATAGAAAGTCAAGGATTCTAGTATTCTACTAGTCCTTGTCGCCTGAGCCCTGCTCCTTGTGATGCATATTTTAATTGAGAATGTTTCAATTGAGTGGTTTGGTTTATTTTAATCGCTCTAATTGTGGGATTGTACCACCTGATAGGCATTGCAGGCAAAATTAGCTGGCCATTGGTATGGTTGAGCTCGGTTCAATTAGCTGTTGAGAAAAGTGAAATAAAATTTGCATTTTCAAGAAAACTTCATGGACTTTCTACTAGGACTTTGTTTGGGAGTTGATTTTTTAAAAAAGAGAGGGAGGAAAAGATTTATGTGATGATCATCTTTGTTGAAAGTTTCTAGATGAGAGAGAAAGGGTTTATAAATTCTCTTAGTATCATTTTTTTAAGTTTTTCAAATTTAAAGAGTTTTATATTAACTTTATTTTATCTTTTCTTTCTGCTTCCTCCAAAATTCTAAACAAAGGTTAGGAAAAAATATCGTAAAAGAAAAAGCATTTGTTTCGGGACTAGAAAGAGGGAATTATCCTATATTTTAAACCGAAGAAGCATGTGATAGGTAAAGCAGCAATCAGGTGTGTGACACGGTGATTTTGATTGGTTTGGTTTGGTAAAAACTATGGACAGGCAAACGGGTAGAGTCTAGGTCAACGGAGCTAGGTGGTGGAACTACCGTAACTCCAATTTATTTATGAGAATGGGAAAACATAAAAATAAATAAGAATTTTGATTGGTTTGATCGGTTATAAATAAATATGAGAACTTCAAATCGAGCCAAATAAAATTATTTTAGTTTTTTTTTATTAGTTTAATTGGTTATCATTTTTTGTGGTTTGATTTTATGGTTGGAAATGGTTTGGTTTAGTTTATGAACACCTTTAGTCTTTGGTATGTATTCATTTTCTTAAAGTATTTTTCCTGTTTCAAATTATATGTTTCTTGTATTTTATTTTATCTCAAAATATGTCACTTCAAAAATTAAGAAATATTAATTTTTTTAGATGTATTATCTTTTTATTGTTAACTTAAAAATTCATTATTATAATATAACTTTTATCAACGGTAATTTATCAAAATAAAGTTATGTTTATCATAGTAATTAATGTAATTAATGATTTTTATAATTTGCATTCCTTAAAAGATAAATAATATAAGATAGATGAATCATAAATTAGGTTTCACATTAACACTGAATTTTACTCATTTAAAATCAACCATTAAACTGACATGAACTAGTCGCATAAGCGGATAAATATTAATTTGTTTGAACAATAATTAATTCATATCACAAGAACACAAGTAACATTTTTTTTATTGGCAAATGAGTACTAGTATTTTAAGGTTTCTCTTGTGATTTTTAATGTAATTTTAACATGGTTTTTGTTGAAAAAAAAATCTTTATTAATTTTTAGGGTATTAATTAGTAGGACTTATTTTATTTTTTAAAATTATTATTGTGTGAAATTCATGTAAACTTAATAAATCATGTGGCGTTTTTTCTTATTTTGTAAGACCAAAATAAAATAGTATAATAGTGATTTGAAAAGTGTGTTGTTATTATTTTTATAAATAATGGTTTTAATTTTAATACGAACAACAATTTAGAGAAAAGGATAAATAAAAATGCTTCATTTCACTCCCGGGTAAACCTTAAAATGACATGAATATCACTAAAAAGAAGTGGCTACACATAAATTGTCAAATAGTTAGACCTCTAACTTGTAATATAATAGGGATACTAGTGAGAAGTGCAAAATTAATTCCTCACTTGATATGAATGCTGATTGTACCCTTTTACTTGTTGAATTCTATTTTTATCTCACCCTGTTATTTCTGTTTCTTCCTTCTTTATGTATGTCAGGTAGATTCGTGTAATTTGGTCTCGTACGATATACTAAATCTATTATAACAATCGCCCTATTGTGTTTAACTTTAAACAGGAATAAGTAAATCAGCATGAGGACTAGCTAAAGTGCTAGTTATGGAACCTTAAAAAGGGAAATAATAATTTTAATTATGTCTAAGCAGATGTTTCCAAGGTCTCCTAATAAAATAATATTCTTTAATTGAATAAGAATTGAGCAGCCATTATTTAATTAATTGCAATAATTTACTAGTTCTGGGAGATGTTTAAAATTGTACCAAAAAACCTGAAACGATTAAGGGCAAGAACGTAATTCAAGGTATGAAATCTGGGACTAAGTGTATTATAATTTAGTATGTGAGCTCCATCTAATAGTAAAAAGTGTTTAGACTACAAGTTTGAGAGACTCTTCTCTCTAAAATATCTTAAGCAAGTTTAGGATAAATCTCTCTTAACTTATAAACGCTTTGATACGTTGTTGATCCACCAAAATGGGACTTGTGTATCTTAACAAAATGACCATAGTGGGAAAGAACACAATGATGCTAAAAGATTGGGTCATTTAATTGCTGGGTCATTGGAAGGAATGCATACCGATGGTGGGCTGATATTGGCAATGGAGGGTTATTATTACTTTGATATTATGATCTATACCTATGAATTATTTATATTAAGTAATTTGATTTTATAGTTTTGGAAACCCAACTCTAGTATCTATCGTCAGTAGATGAAAACTCAAATTGTTGTTTCAAAATGCCCTATAAAGATTGTCAAAGATTGATATTTCTTTCTACTCATATATTGTTTATTATGTTTTTCTAATACATACTCATATCTATGTACATAGAAATCATATGCATGATAACGATGACAGGGAACTCTAATGGTTCCTAAATGTCAATGCCAGATTTATATTTTAAAACATATTAGTTAGTTTTAAGATTATCTTATTAAGGCAAATGAAATAGTCACAACAACTGTTTTCTAGATTTCAACATGAACAACTCACTTAAAATCCTTTGTTGTTCCTATGCTAAAATTCTATATATATATATATATATAGTTCACAAGTTCATTCTATGAGTCTGGACTAATTAGATCATAATTCTAATCTAACTAAAATTTGTCGTTTCTAGCATAAAATAAAACAATATTTTTAAGAATTTTTTAAAATTAATATTTAAATAATAAAATATTAAAAATACTAATAATGTAATAATAATAAATTAAATTTTTGTTATTCATCTCGTCAATTAATATAATTTAATTAATAATAAAAACTAATTTTTAACAGGTTCAACTAAAAAAAGTATTAACTAGTTCTAAAAAATATACTTGTATATTTTTTAAAAAAATAATTAAGCATTAAATATATATAATTCATGATATTAGTCTAAATTTATTATTATTATTATTATTATTATTATTATTATTATTGAAGGCACTTTATAGTTTCTATAAAATATTTATTTTTTTTCATTTATCTTTAAGAAATAGAGTTGGTGAGAATTTAAAATAAATTAATAAGTTCAATATATTAAATGAAAGTAAAATTAGTATATAAACATTTTTTAAAATTTTAATAAAATTAATAAATTTTAACTAATTTTAGTAATTAATGTAATTTATTTAAAAATATAACTGATAAAGTAACTCTTCTTGATGGCTTAGTCTAATAATACTCATATAAAATGAGAATTTAAGCATTAAAATTAAAGACAAATAAATTTAAACTTTTTTTATTTTGTCAAACATTCGAATTTTTTTTCTTTTTACTTGAAACATTCGAATTTTTTAGTTCATCAATGAAAAACTCAACACATGTGAGTTCAAGACAACTTTTTATCATAAGTCTGTTACTAGCGTTTGGATAAGTGACAAAATTTAGATTATTATTGTAAAGGCCTGAGTAATTTTAAATGTTTTTAGCTTTTTCGTGCTAACTTATTATTTAACACAACTAAACTTAAAAAAATTAAACTCAAAGCAAGTTGAATAGCTAGAATTGTTAACTCTATTTAAAAATTCTTTATACAAATAACCAATAAAAATATTATTTATGAACATAAGATTTTTTAAAGGAAAGTATTTCACTACAGATCATCTAAACTATTCATTCAATAGAATACTATATTTATTATTATTATAATAAAATAAATTAATATTTAATAATATTAGTTTTATTTAGTGATTCATTAATTGAAGAGGATGTTGACCCTTTGTATTAACACAATTTTTTTTATTTTTAAAAATATATTTTATAAGTATTTTAAAATATACTTTAAAAAATTTAAACAGAAATAAACAAGTTGAATTTTATATCTGTTTTTTTTTCTCCTTTAATTTTTAGTAGAAAGACCGAAACAGTGTCAAAAGAAAATAAAACGCCCCTTCCGGAAATTATTATAAAGTAAAAAAATATTAAAAAAATGAAATAAAAGTTGTGAGGTCCACATCTTTTATTATTTCTTTAAAATATCAATAAAATATTAACAAAATGACAAAGTATAATAAATGACAAAACATATTGATTTTAATTATATTATAATAATTTAAATGTTATTTAATATGATAAAAAAAATTTAATTTTAATATCACTTTATTCAAATTCTAGAAGAATTTATTTTTTAATTTTTTCTCCTTTATTTAATCTCTTCTTAAAAATGCAATATAATTGAAACTCGAAAAGTTTAAATATATTTTTTGTTTTCATATTTTAGTAATTTTTTTTTAGTTCCTTTAATTTTTTTTATTTATTTATACCTTTTTATAAATTTTTATTTATTCTCTAACACAGCGCCGCTGATGTGATTTAACAAAAAAAATTAAAATAATCATACAAACTAACATATGACAGTATCTCAACAATAAATAAAAATTTATAAAAAATAAAAATAAAAATTTGTTTGAAAGAATTAAAATAATTTTTTTTAATATATATTGATCCTAATATTTTAGATTTTTTTTATTTTAGTCTCTTTAAATGAATTTCTTATTTTAGTTTCTTTTTTTAATAAATTTTTACTTTTAGTCTTTAATGCTAATGTAGTCAAATTAAAAAAATTTGACAGTGTCTTAATGAATTAAATCAATATTAAAAATTAAAATTTAAAATTTATAAAAAAAGTAAGGACTAAAATAAAAAATTATTTAAAAGAGCTAAAATAAACAATTTGCTTAAAATGTGAAGATTAAAAGTATATTTAAGTCAAATAAAAAATTTGCTAAAATTTGATGACTAAAAACATATTTAAACTCTCAAAAATTATAATTAATATTTATAGTAGATTTACTCATTATTTAAATTATTTCATGATTGAAAAAAATTATATAAAAATAAAAAATTAGAGATATTAAAATCAAAATCTAACAAAAATATAAAAAATATTATATATATATATATATATATATATATATAAACTAATATGATATAAATGATGAGTCAACAAAATTCTATTTAATTAGTACTCTAGAGAAACCTCCATTCAGTCAAAAGAAAAATTTGCTTTATAAAAAGTAATCTTAAAGAGTCTACAATTGATCTTTGACTTGAACAATAGTAAGCTCTAAATTGAAGATATTTATTTTATGATTGATGAACTTAATCAATATTAATTTTATTAATTAATTAAGTTATCATATATTTTTTTATGTTAGTGGATTAAAATGATATTAAAATTTATAGAATAAATAAAATATTTGTAGTTATATCCTTACAAGAGAAAAATAATTTAATTTTAATTAAAAATATGATAAAATTATTAATTATAAAATTGGCTTAAAAATGAAACAAGAATTCAAATCATTTTCAATTTTCTGAAATTAAAAGACCTCTTAATGTTTGCCACGTCGCATGCTTGTTTTTCTCTACTTTTTTCCTCAACTTTCTTTCTAATATCACTCATTTTTGCAATAAAAACGTTGAGTTTTGCATTGTTACTTCACAAATCACCATTGACTATGCCCTATGTGATGTTGATACTTCTAAATTCTCATCCTTTCATTACCTTCGCAATATTCACCACTTTTAAATTTTAATCTTTAATTATGCATTTCATATATCTAAAAGAAATTCATTCGAAGGATTACTCTAATTCTTTTTTTCTTGTTTAGAGTTTTACGTATGCTTAAAACCTTACATTGTTAAATCTTATGTCATTAATATACATATAAAAAATATTTTGTAATTTTAATTTATTATATATATATATATATATATATCAATATGATATTTTTAATTATTTTAATTTAATAAACAGTATTTATTTTATTGTTGAGAAAAATGTGAATCCTTTTCACACTTAAAATTTTCAGTGCGAGTAAGTAATTAAAAAGTAATTAAATATTTATTTGACTATGTGCCTTTAAGTGCAATAAAATGTACTTAATAAAAACAAATAATTAATAATACTTTTATATTAATACTAATTATCATTAATTGTACTAGCTAGTATTTATCTCTGGTCTATTTGCTAATTATGTCTATGTGGTTGGTAAAAATAAAGCTTAAATGCATTCTTGATTCTTTTAGTTTGGTTTATGTGTAATTTTGACTTACCTAATATTGTTGAGCTAATTAATTTTTTTAAAAAAATTATACAAATTTAGCCTTTTTATTGATTTTGTTTTAAACGAAATCCTTAAACTAAAACTTTAAAGTAAGGATTTTATAATTAGTTTATTATATGAATTAATTTTAAATGCTTAATAGTAAAAAAATTAGTAAAATTTTGATAATATTCAGAAAATTTTTAAGAAGTGAGATTAGAATTTGTAGAGAAAAAAATAATATATTTTTTATATATTTTGATTGAAATTTGTCATTTGAATTTATTTGTTTTGACAAAAAAAAATTAAACACACTCTTTCTAGTCCTCCCTCTTAGTTATTGACTAAAATTTATTAAAAAATTATAGAAATTGTATTAGTGCTACTTCTAATTAAAAATTCTCACTCTTAGTTTAATTATTCTCTTTCTCATTTTTATAGCTTTTAACAAATTTTAACTAATAAGAGTATTAAGATTTTGAATAAAAGAAGAAGAAATTTGAGTGTTTTAAGTAGAAGAAAAATGGACAAAGAGACTATATTTGCACAATTTTAAAAATAGAAAGACTTAAATAGTTCAAAAAAGATAAAGAAACTAACATTTCATGTATGTCAAACTAAATAGACAAAATGAAATTATGCTTAAAAATTATATATAATTTGAATGATTTACCTTTGTGATAAGCAAGTAATGTGTAAATGTGTACTCTTAGTAACTGGTAACTGAAATTACTCATGCACCGTCACAAACTTGAATTCTTGATAACCTTGCAATTACTGCTTCAGTAATAGAGGGCAGAAAGTCCGATGATACCTAATATGTGGCATTCACAAATGTAAACAAGCAAAAGCAGTTGAAAGAGAGTGAGATAGGTCTAATCTATATATTTGAGACTACATCACTGTAAATTACAATGAGGTAGTTCTTTGTTCTCACTTTGTTTGCAGTAGCTTCTATCTTATTCTACATTTTAATATATTGTTTTAATTTATTTTATTTGTTGTGAGATCACCAATTTTAAAAAAATCAATGGCAACTATGAAGTGGTTAAGCATAGTAGTGGATGGCAATTCAGCCTTAACGCCTCACTGGAGTATCATTTTTTCAGAATATCTTGTAAAGATTATCAGGTTCGATAGTTCTTTTTACTTATTATAATTTTCATCGTATGAACGACCATCAAGTACTCAACTTCTTGTTACTTTTATGTTATTCATTTTTTGGATCACTATCTATCAATTTTTCATCCACAACCTTATTTTAATGGATGAAATAAACAAAACCAACTATTTTGATCAATACAAATGATTTTTCTTAAAAAAAATTATCAATAATTTTTTACTTTTTAACTAATCAAACAAGGAATTACCATAAGAGCAAAGAGAAAAAAATGTTTAAGAAAAATGACACTTCCATGTATTTCATTAAAAAAAAACTATTTCAACCCATCAAGAATACTTTCCAACAAAAAGAAAAGTCAATATTTTCCAAATAGAAAAGTAAATTTGCTATACCAATGAAAAAAAAATGTTATCCTACTTGTATGTCCTAAAATAATTTAATTATTTTTAGCATTTTTTTCAAGTGAGTAGGAAAAATATAGCCCAAAGAATAGACAAAGAAGTCTAAAAGAATATTTCTAATTATGTTGTTAATTAAACTAAATTCTAACATCCCAATATTTTTTTTATAATATTTCACCATTTAAGCTTACAAAATTTTCTAGCTATTAAATAAAAATATTAATTTTTTATACTTTCAAAACAATAAACGTATATATTTTTTATTTAATACTTATTTTATAAAATTAAAAAATAATTGCTAAAAAGATTTGTCGAAAGATAAAGCTAAACTCTATTTTTAACTCTAATTTTTTCACTAATGTTTTATATTTCGTTTAATAAATAAAAAGATCCAACTTATTAAATAATATTGAAGAGTTTACTCTATCTCATCTTCTTTCAATGACCAAATTCAATGTAAAATTTAAGTGCAATAAATAGAAAACTACTTTCATAGAATCAAAATAGGGTTGACTTTAACCAAAATAGAAAAAGACAAGTAAGAAATTAATTTCTTTTATATTTTGGAGATGGGATATTTAAGACACCTACTATAGACTTAATTTAACTCGCTAAGGCTTAATGCATTTAAATTCGATGTAAAACTCCCTATCTTATATCATGCTAAATAATAATATTTGATTATTCCACGATGTGATTTACGAGATGAGTAAATTACTTAACTAATAAGAACTTCAAAAGAATTAGAATTAAGTATTCAATGTTAAGGTTCATTGGTCTATTTGTCAATTTTCAACTAGCGAGTAGAATTCCCAAAGTTATAAGGCTCATGGTGCATCATTTACCAGTATGTTAACCTTTATTTTATGACTAAAAGTGCGGATGTCTTAATTTGCTCAAATATTTGAATTAACTAGTTTGTGAGTTAAAATTGCTCTGATGTATATGCTTTTTTCTTTGTTGATTATGCAGGTCCTTCTGTGACAACTCAGGAGAACAAGTAATTTCAAAACTTAAAAGTCTTAAACTAATAACCTTTTTAAATTTGATTTTCAATGTTATAATTTTTCTTCTAGAAACATGTATTGAGTTACCCAAATGGATGGATTTCAAAACTAAGTTTACGGCTTCTTGTTATACACCAATACACCATACATCAGCTATTCAGTACTTCACTATAAATAAGAGATTCACAATAATGTTTTAGTCCTATATTAAGGTGTTATAGTGTGAAGGTACGTATGCAAGTATAGCATAGCTATCAAATCCACAAGAGAAAAGGTATTGTCTTACCATGCATCATTTGTCAACAGGGAGCTAGCCATGCATCATGCAACTTGCGACTAGTTGTATTTAACACCAACTCTGATCTAGGTAACTATTATATCTTTTACATAATTTCTATATAAGATCTTATGCCTTATTATTGAATGCAACATATAGTAGTTGTATACTCTATCAATTATTTGAAACATTCCTTTGTAGTAAACACACGTTATATGTGATATCTTCATCAGAAAGTTATCTATCCCTCAATATAATTATTGCTTTGAGGCAAATCCTTAATATATTTCCTTTTGCATTCCTTATGCAGGTTTTGATATCCAATTTATCAATTGGACAAGAGATGTGAATTATTTTTTAGGCACCTTATCGTGTTTAGTTTTCAACGGGGATAATAATCAAAATCAACATGCTATTGTAGAAGGACTAGCTGAATCGCTAGTTGTATGTGGACACAAGCATACTCATTACTAATTATACTATCTTACATATGCAATCATATAAATGGAAATAACAGTCTTAATTGTGGCTTAAACAGGCATTTCCAAGGCCCCCTGATAAATTCACAACACAGGAATACTTTGATGGAGAAAGGCACTGTCTCCTAATTACAGCGAGTGACCCCATTCCGAGGAAAACGCTAGTGTCAGTGCCGAAAGTCCCTGAAGGAAAACACATAGGAATGCAATTTGAGACTTTAAAGGTTGATTTTCTTGAAGTGGCTCAAATGTTTGCCCCGGTAATAACTAGACACTCTATTTTTAATTTTGTCTAATCCTAACCCCTTTTATTAATTTACACTAACTCTGCTCATGTTATTATATGCAGTTAGCCGTATCCCTTTCAATAATAACTCCAAAGCAACATCCAATTTTTGGAACGATATTCAGTTTGGTAAAAGCTTATATCTGACATATTTCATCCTTTCATGCAAATTGCAGTTGTTGTTATGATTTGTAGGTCTCCCAAAATATGTTTTTGTTCTCATTGAATAAGTAACTATATCGTCTCTAGAAACATCTAATGGCTAGATCCAAGTCATGAGTCCCTAGTTACATAATAATATAATGCTATTGTCGAAGAAGGAGTGATCCCTTTTGGTTATGCAAAGACAAGGTTGTATACAATGGTAGCAATATCATGATTTTATGGAGTGCATTGAAAATTGCAGTTGTTGTCATGATTTTTCAAATTTTCTATAACCATAAAAAGGAAATACATATAGTTTTCCAATGAATGAATAGTAGTCATGCAAACTAGCAACATTAGTCTATCTATGCATGTGTGTGTGTTTTGGTCATTATATAACCTTGTTTTCCTTCTTTTGTAGGGAAATAATGAATCTTCAACGGTAAACACTCCCATCTCTAATTATAGAATTGGTCAACTTACTGTTTTATTGTCAAAAAAATTTAAGGAAGCATGTGAAGCCATTCATGAAAAAAAAATAGTGGATTCATCCACAAAAGAAGGTGTAGAATCAATGAATACAACAACTGATGTCAGACTTCCTATGGTCTTGGCTAGTGGTGACCCAGGTTCTCTATCTTCTCCTTGTGTGCGAGTGTGACATTAATTTTTTTTTAATTATTATTCTCTTTTCTTGTTAACATATCTAGCTGCATTCTTTGTTATTTATCTTAAATTTTCACCTTCAACTAGTTTATATCGCTTAATTGCCATATTAGAAAACGACAGTATTACTGAATATAGCTCTAGCTAACTGCTGTAGGGATAAAATTCTTGTGACAAAAGCCATAAAAAATGCATTTTATTTTCTTGTTCTGCTTCTTTCTATTCATTTTATATTAAATATCAAATATCTATATAGCCATGCATTATTATTTATAATAACTAAGTTGTCATGGAGATTTTGGTTGTCTTTCACTTACATCACTCAGGTGACGACTAGGCAAAGTCTAGATGACAAGTCTCAGCTCTTCTTAATGGAAAAGCCTAAACACATTAATTTTATTTTAATCAATATTATAATAAATTTATCCAATACTATGTAGCTTACTCTTCTTTTTTCTTTCCTTATAACATTTTAGTGATTTCTACATAAAATTATCAGCACTTTGAAACAAGTATTTTGTTTTTTTTTTTGTCCATTTGCAACTATGTACCAAATTCTTTAAAACATTCCTTTCTTTCTTTCTGTTTGACGTTTTCAGAAGAATTATTCCCAGCTGATAACTTTAATTTTGAAGAGCAAACCATTGAAGCTGCCCAAGATGATAAACTTGTACGTGTAACCTTTCTATGTTTAAGTTCTAATTAACATAATATTTTGAGTTCTCTTTCCCTTTTATATTCAAGGAGTTAAATCCCTTTCAAAGTTTTATTATTTTTTACTTAGGACCTATTTTTATTTATTTTTCATTTGCTTTCTATTAACATGAAATACATTCTTGTTCAGGAGCATGCTATAAGCCCCTTGTCCCAGGTTGTCCTAGATGCTACAACAAATGATGAGGCACATGTTCCGTTATCCAACTGCGCCCAGTCAATGAATGTGTTTGATGACATTATAGCTGAGCTAGGTGAATATGATATGCTTCTACCAAGGAAAAAATCCAAGACATGTATAACAATAATAGAAGAGGACGCCTTGAAGGACCTTTTTAAGCCAGATCAGCCAATTCCAAACGATTCGCTTGGACAAGAAAACCTAATGTCTAACAAGGAAAAGATTTCCTTCGACAACACTAGAGCAACGGAACAAGAATCTGGACAAGTGCTGAGGGATATTGCAGCACAAAGTGCAGCAAGAAACAAAACAAGCACTGTTGACTTGACCTCAATTTCACCAATGGTATTTAATGCATGCACTTCCAATGCTGGAGAAGGGTCATCAATTGGACTAGTTCAGAAACTTGGAAGCAATAACGATGAGGTGAACACTGTTCTCAACTCAGAAAACAATTCAAGTTTTGGTTTGTTATCTAATGCATTCACTTCCAATGCTGGAGAAGGGTCATCAATTGGACTAGTTCAGAAAATTGGAAGCAATACGGGTGCGATGAACACTGTTCTCAACTCAGAAAACAGTTCAAGTTTTGGTTTGTTATTTAATACATGCACTTCCAACGCTGGAGAAGGGTCACCAATTGGACTAGTTCAGAAACTTGGAAGCAATAAGAGTGCGGTGAACACTGTTCTCAACTCAGAAAAAAATTCAAGCTTTGGTTTGTTATTTAATGCATGTACTTCCAACGCTGGAGAAGGGTCATCAATTGGACTAGTTCAGAAACTTGGAAGCAATAAGAGTGCGGTGAACACTGTTCTCAACTCAGAAAAAAATTCAAGCTTTGGTTTGTTATCTAATGCATGCACTTCCAACGCTGGAGAAGGGTCATCAATTGGACTAGTTCAGAAAATTGGAAGCAATAAGGGTGCGGTGAACACTGTTCTCAACTCAGAAAACAATTCAAGCTTTGGTTTGTTATCTAATGCATGCACTTCCAACGCTGGAGAAGGGTCATCAATTGGACTAGTTCAGAAACTTGGAAGCAATAAGGGTGCGGTGAACACTGTTCTCAACTCAGAAAACAATTCAAGCTTTGGTTTGTTATCTAATGCATGCACTTACAACGCTGGAGAAGGGTCATCAATTGGACTGGTTCAGAAAATTGGAAGCAATACGGGTGCGGTGAACACTGTTCTCAACTCACAAAACAATTCAAGCTTTGGTTTATTACCTAATGCATGCACTTCCAATGTTGGAGAAGGGTCATCAGTTGGACTAGTTCAGAAACTTGGAAGCAATACGGGTGCGGTGAACACTGTTCTCAACTCAGAAAACAATTCAAGTTTTGGTTTGTTAACATCCCAAAACAATCCAAATTTGAGGGCTGTTGGACCAAAAGCATGGTATCAACCAAGTGATACAGTGAGCACAGCAGTCAGACCAGGGATTATTGATCTCCCACAAGTTAATTCATCAGTTGGTGATTCCATTTTCCCTCAAACAATAGGGAATTCATCTGTTCAATCCCAACCACACTCATCATATTCATCATTTGGTGATTCCATTTTCCCTCAAACAATAGGGAATTCATCTGTTCAATCCCAACCACACTCATCATATTCTTCATTTGGTGATTCCATTTTCCCTCAAACAATAGGGAACTCATCTGTTCAATCTCAACCACACTCATCATCACCAAGCCTCCCAATGCTTCGTCCATATGGTACTGGTCACCAACATTTTCCAGATAACCTTAGGTACCAAATGACTGGGTTGGGTCCACTAGGTACTCCTGCAATAGGAGCAAGCCCTTTGGTTCCTCCTACACCAATCGTGCCTCAATTTAATCCAAGAAATTTTTGGCCTTCCCCACCAACTCTTTCAGATCTTCCATACTATGTGCCTGCATGGGAGGTAAAGTGGCTAGGTTCATTATTTAATTAATGACCAACATAATGTATGCTGTGATAATGCATCGCAAAATATTGAAGATATTTGTTTCCTATATATATTTGTTAATTTAATTTGTTGCAGAACTACTTCCTAATATCTAAGCTTATCGCATCTACGCAATTGTTTATATTTATTAATTCATTTAATTTATCATTAAATTTGGCAATATGGGTTTAGAACCTTGCTCACAAATAATTGATTTACAATAATTTTTTCTCTTGTGCGTCCAGGGAACTTTGGCAGGACAAATCCACTCGAACCACAAATCCCTTCATAAAGCAAAGGTATGATAGAATTATGTAATCTGTAAAAGAATCTTTCTTGGCTTAGAACATCTACTTTGTAGGGTTAGATCAGCAATGGGTTATGTTCTTAAGTTCGAGCAACCTGCATTCTAACAAATATGGAAATTAATTAATTACAAAATAGCTGAATTTTCCCCCTCTTTTTCCCAATGAAATAGGTCATGAAGAGAGCAGCAGCACCCTTGACGTAAGTGTATCTTCTCTATATTGTCCAATCCAAAATTTTCAAAGACAATCTTGGTGTTACATTTTCTCAATTATTATAGTCATAATTTTATATTTCCTTTCTTTATTTGTAATTAAATTAGATTTAGGGAGAAAAAAAAAAGAAAGGAAAAGAAAGTTTTTTAAAACTCTTTTCCAAACCATATTTGAGAGTTTTTAAAAATAAAGAACTGGGATTTGAGGTTTTGTTTCTATACTCTCTAAAATTTTTTCTCTTTTATATTTCTTTAGTACTCCCATTTAAAAGATTTTTAACATTCAAATGAGAGAAGAATTTAACCTTCATTCCTTTCCACCTTTTCAACCATTTTTTCTCTCTTTCTTCTGAACTTCCAAATGCTACTGATCATCTATTTATGTTACTCTTTGCAGACTTACTGTTCAATGGTCCCCAAGGCTGGACATATCCCTCTTCTTACCAAAGAAAGCTGTCAATCATACCATGAAGTAATTTTATGACGTAGTGCTATTGTTGACTTTTTATCTTTTGCAAGGAAATTATAAATATATTATAATAACATTTACATGCAGGATGTGCCGTGGACCTATAGATTACTTGATCTTCCATATATTGCAGTTCAACAATCTTGACTTGTACCACCATCTGACGAAGAAAAACATGGTCAGTAACCTATACTTAATAATAAAAATGTCCAAAATTATGTTATATTTCAATTTAATGGTACTTTCCAACTCTAAATTTTTTTTTATTTGCATTGCCGTAGTTCTGCTGCGAAACTGAAAAATTTACTCGAATGTGCAGCAATGTGCATAAGTACTATGTTAGTACACACATAATGGAAATAAATTCTCTCTCTCCCGCGCAATTAAATTTAGCATTAAAAGGAATAGATGATCCATTTTCTGCATGTAATATACAAGATCCTTTTATGTTGTTGCAGTGTGCCAAAATTGATCTCCCTTTCCAGACTTTGATCTTATCTGCAACCGAAAGCAAACTCCATTACATAGGAACAGTTTTCCCTGGGGTGAGTATTATGTTAATATTATTCTCTCACGTTATTATTTTCCTTTCAAGTTTTCATCTGAATGTGTCTTTTTCAATACTCAATTTGACTCATCAATAAATGACAGGATACAATATTTATTGAACCGATCTTCTAAGTATGCATCTGCTCTCAAAAGAAGCCGAAGCTACAAGTTGAAGGAGCCGCAGTAGGAGTTCTAACTTAGAAAGAGAATTAATGGATGGGAGAGAACAGGCATGAGATCATGCCTTTCTTTGTTTCTTAGTTTTTGTTATGGTTCTTCTTAGAACAGCAGTTTAACTGAAATACAACTAAACATCCTATAAATTCAAGGAGTCCTCATTTCCTAAAAATCCTCGTTTCTAATACATAGCCGCTCTATATTGAAATATGCATGTACTACAAAGACCCTTGCAAGAAGTGGCAAAAGTACTTCACTAAGGATAAACTGTCTAAGCTCTTTTGTATAATCTCTTTCTTCTTCGGGCCTTGCAACAACCATTTTCATTCAAATGACGCTTTGGATTAGGATCTTCTGACAAGAGTCACAGTGGGAAAAGGTGAAGTACAAATGTGCATTTGTTGACCTTTTGAATCATATAAAGCTAATCAGCTAGAAATAAGATTTATCCGCTTGGAATAGAATTTAATGTTCATACACAATACCTCAAGTGAATTTGTTGATAGAGTTCTTGCCCGTCAGCTTGAATAAGATCTAATAATCTTTCTTTTTATTTTTTGTCGTGAAGATCTACTAATCCTGAAATGTATTTAATACTCTTATGATACCCAAAATAAATTTTCTTAGTGCATTTTTGGACTAGCATTCACTCTACTTAAATGTGAATCCAGTTAATAAAATACAATATATTTTATGTCTTGGACATGCATTACACAATTTTTCACCCTGATCCGAACATGCATTTTGAAGTACTCTGAAGGGCATTTTGATGCTGTTACGCATCCATATCCATTACCTTGAAATAAAATATGATAATTTAGAAAAAAAAAATACATGATACTACGAATGCTTTAAGTAAGTTTTTAAAGAAGCAAATAATACCATTTGATCAAAGTAACAAGCAGTTTAGTTCTGCTTACATAAGGTATCTAGCTTTGAGTCTTATAAATAGGAAAAATAATCCTTAAAACTGGAAGAATTTTGTCAACTAAGACAGGTCTACATAATTCAATTTTGATTAGTTGAGGTACACATTATATTTTGGATATCAGGGTTTCAAAAAAGATTATGCCTTTTCAATTGCCCATTTTTTATGGCTGAATTTCCTCAGCTCTTCATTCTTTGAGGATTAGTTTGTCCATCACTCCTTTAGGCTAGGCACCCCCACTCTTTTTATCACTTAAAAAATTCAACTTCAAAATATATTAAACACTATTGAAAAATTAATTCCGAATATCGATTCACAAATCACTTTCCAGAATAAAAATACTAAAAAAAATTTAAAAATATTGAACACTTAGATAATTAAGAAATCTGCCAATTCATGGGGGCTTTTTCCTATTATCCAATCAAAATTCATTTGATCAGTTACGGCAAATGCTAACATCAATATCTTGTTCAACACACCGTAATAAACTTCCAATACATTAAGCATTATTCAATACATCAACCCCAAAAAATATAATCATCAGAGTTGACGATAGCAGTTAAAATTTATAACCCATCAACTATGTTTTTACGTTGCTTGCTATATACATTCACAATTATATCTCTAAATCAATTTGAATTAACCAATTGCGGGGGACCCAATTTGGAACCAACCCAACGGAAAACTATTTAGTTCACAATTTCCTCCATGATTTGTTCTGCGCAGGAGCAGTATCTCTTCAAGCATCCTCCGAAAAACTATTTTGCATTCTTCTTGTCAAAATCTTTTTCAAGAGCCTCTTGGCGTGCAAGGCACACATTAATCCAAGATACCAGAATGAAGAACAAAAGTTACTTCACAAGGTTACAACCTCGCAGTACAACAGTATTCTAATGGCAGAAAACAAAAACACCTTTCTCCGCAGCTACCATCCTTTTGGCTGGAGTAGTTCCAACAATTCTTTCCAGCTGAAATTAATCCAAAAACAGAAGGAGTATAATACAATTATGATGTCAAACTCCAGAGAGAAAAGAAAGAAGAATTTAAGATTACTGGATTAGCAATATTTATTATCAACAAATACTGCAAAATACTACAATCCAGCAGAAAACAAAAATACAGGGAACGTTCACTACTCACTACCATCTCAATGTATTGCTACCACATTCCCACCTCTTTACGCCTTTTGTCATAGAATAATAGTACACTCATGACAATTTTTAATTTACCACCAAAAGGTAGTCAATCCCAGAGATACAAATTAACATTTTCTCATTCAATTAAGAGAACCATCGTTTTAACAACTAATTAAGTCACTATAATATCAATTCTCTTTCCGTGTTCCAAAGGTGTGCATAATATAAACCCATGAGCCCTATCATACCATTGAGGTTCTAATCCATAGGTATTATAAGAGAAAATATCCAGATGGTCTAAGCAATTATCCATGTTTGAAGAAAATATTTGCAGTGTGCAATGGAAGTTTTTCTTGAAAAAACAAATAGCTCAAGATAAACAAAGCCAGTTGAGATATGGTGGCAAAAAAAGCCTATATATTATGTATAGGCATACTCAAGTCAATAATGTAGCAGTAAGAAAGATATTAGGAATCATAAGATCCAAACCATTAAATACCAATCTTTCCATTAATCTCTCCCTTTCTAGCACCGATCATCTCTTCATCCAAATACACACATAAACCCACACAAACTACACTCCAGCCAGTAACAAAATACTTAAGGGACATAATCAAAGAGAGTAAATATTACCCGAAGCTTGTCAAGGCTGGAAAAAAGGACAGTGCATGTCATATTGTCAGACCCATCAAGCATATTCACAATCTGCAATAAAAAAAAGGACTTAAGAATCAAAATTATGTTTTCAGTATCACTCAGGGATAACATCTGATGCAAATTTATATCAGCAGAAAAAAGAAACCTAAAAAAATTATGAAATGCATAGACTATATAAACAGTTTAGAAAGAATAATAAACTAATGAAATATATTTTGGTTGTGCTCTTTTGGAGTCTGTTGTTGGAGCTTTACTCCAAAATTTTTAGCTTCATTGTGGGCGTGCAATATTGATTTTCACAGTTTTTCAAGGTTTACCGCGCAAAAGGACTAGTCTGAACTTTGTAGCCACTAGAGGATTCCAATTTCATCAGTTTTATATTCCATTCTCAGTGAATACTTTGTGAGCGATAGAGAAACAGAAGAAAAAAATACCCTACTTTAAAACGTGCTTACCTCAGGGTAAAATTCCTTCCTCTCTGGGAGTGAATAAACGATCAAATTCTGAACCCCACGAATCTGCCATCAAGTAAACTAGAAATGTTGATATTTGTATCAATAAAAATATGAAAACGGAGGAAAATAATACCCCATACCAGTCAAAACTTCAGTATTCAAAAAACAAATTATGCTTACACAATTTTCCATAATTGTCTTTCATGAACACTGCAGACTATGAATTCAACAGATTTTAATTGTTTATTTTGTGTAATATAATTCCCATTAGAAATGGAGGCAATTTCAACATTTAGTTAAAAATACAATTCAGTCCATGAAAGAAGGTTAAGTTGCTTTTGTCCTTGAAAGCACATGTCTAAAAATATTAATCCCTAAGGATATGTTTGAGGAGTTGAGGTTTCGAAAGGAAGGGAGAGGAGGGTCAATATTTTTTTTTTAAAATTTAAAAAGCAATATAATGTTTATAAAAGCAAATAAAAAATTAAGCATTAAGTTTATACCAATTTATCATTTTATAAATTTTATTTAAAAAATTTGAAATTAAAACAAATTAATTAGAAATTAAAAAATTTCCTTCTCTTTCTTCTCCACCAAAATCTAACTCTCAAATACACTAAAAGTATTAACTTGCTAAAATGTTTACCCTATCAAGTTGTCAACTTGTAAAGGATTTCATTCCTCAAAGGACTAATTTGTATAGAAAACCACACAAATTGTCACTTTCAGGACTAAATTATATATTTTACTCTTCAGCATTTAAGTTACTGCATGTCATTAACTTGACAAATAACCCACGGTGGCTCTATTTATTTTTATTTTGAACATACAGCTATTAAATATCTGAGGAAAAAAAAAATAACAACAGGGAAGAGAGGGATGGAAATATAAACTATTTCAGTTTCAATGCGTAACCTTATATCTGTGGTAAAAATGAGATCTCTCAGTGTAAAGCATAATTTTTCTTTTTCCTTCATAGAACCAAAGACGCGAGCGAGATATATCACTTTGGGTCGTATACCTAAATAAAAAAAATAAAAAACTTGTAAATCAAAAGGCAAGATAACAAAGAACTACCTTATAACAACTTAGGAAAAACAAAAAATGGAAATGATCACAACAATAACAATAAGGGCATAATAATGGAAATGGATCCTTACTCCCCAAGCAGACAAAAGGAGGCATTCTGTGACTTCAAAAAATTTCGAATTCGAATAAATTCAAAGTAAGAATTCATAAATAACATGATCCCTCCCTGCATCAAAGAAAAACAAAAAGTATTAGATAATAAATTTAAATTATCACATCATACAAGAAAGGTGATAGTTTTTAACAAAGTCAACCTGATCTGAATCTTTTATTCTAGGGAAGACCTGTAAGACAAGAGCGATTGGCATTATTTAAAAACGACCGTCCAAAACATGTAGTAATGAGCACATAATCATTAATACTATTTGGACCATCCTAAGGCAGTTAAAGAAATTGAACAGAAATATTTTGCTGAACACAAATGACAAGGACTAGAAATACTTTGGATATTACTACATAAATATTAATGTTTAATAATATACTAGAAATATTTAATAATATACAAAGCATTTCTAGTCTTTGGATCTCCGCATAGTAATGAACACATAAACATGTAGAAAAGACTTCTACAATAGTGAGCTTTAGTAATTGATATGGAAGCATCATTAAACACAACAACAACATTTGACAAGCACGGCAAAATTATAGGTTTAAAATTATATTTCTTCTTTAAACTGTCTCCAACTACATTCGTATTAATTAAACTTCATGATGACAAATTTAAAATCCAATCAAAAACAGAATTTTACACAAGTGACATAACTACTGTTAAGGATGTATCCAAGTTAATTTACTGATTTTGAATACAAATAAAAATTGTATTTTATTTGCAATGATCAAATAAAATATAAATGCTTTTGCTAGGTGGCATATAATATAACCAACAAGAACACACATCAAAGGCATAGCAGCGTTAAGAATGAGTGAAAAAGTTATCAGCGTACATGGACATTAACATGGACTCGTATTCTATGTCCCGAGATAATGTGCAACCATATTCCATTATTTTTGCCAATTGCAATTTGTATTTTTAGTGTAGCTCTCTTGTGTGATCCTGTTTAATCTCAAAAGGTTAAATTTCAAGCAATTGCAATTAAAAGTAAAAGCAAAATATTTTTGTTGTTTCTTTATATCATTTTCAGTTACTTGACTCTGTTAAAACTGCAGTATTTACCGTAAAAATAACTAGCTGACTTGAGTTAAGAGTAGGGGAGTCACTGTTCTTATTATAATCTATTATGGATAAATTAACAAATACTGATACAGGGAGTCATAATTTCTCATTTAAAGATAAAACCACTCTACTGCCATTCTGGTCTATTTATAAACGACAGATTGATTTTTAAAAATCCAGATTATACAAAATTAATGGTGGAAGAGAGGATATATTAGGGTTGAAATGAATTAGAATGTGAGTGAGTAAATGAGAAGGCCATGTGACAAATATATTCGTTGGTCAGAGAGACAGTACTACGGGACAGTGTCTAACATGACAACAAAAACTATGCAACTGTTAAAACGAACCCCACAAAATTTTGGGGCCGTGGATATCCAGGTTAAAGTTAGCCATCTGGGCTCACTTGAGCAATGTTTTTCACTCATTACAATGTTCACTTGACATCTGGCTTGAGCCAAATTAGTCAAGATTGAACACTGATGATAACATTCTCTGAAAGAATGGACAGTAATCTCTTCAAGACCACTTCAACAGAACATTGTAATATTTTCACAACCAGAAGTCCATAATACATACCTTCTTAACAAAATAATCAAAACGGGCATCATCAGCTTCTACAATTGAGTCTACAATAAATCGTTCATAAATCTACAAGGTTTAAGATTTAGATAAGTATTAGTGCAGTAGTGATTAAAGTGCAAACTACAGTAATAAATCAACATAAATATTTATAACACAAGAAACAGAAAAACGAATTGCCTGACCTCAATAATAAAGAAAAAATGATAATGAAAATCAGTATATCAAATATCAAACAAACTAATCATGACATGAAGACCCCATAGTATGTCTGCTATTACTTGAAACAAGTGATAGCATTTTAGCAGCACCCCACTTTTCACATAATTGGACATGCATGAAATTATGCTAATTTGATATTACATTCATTCCTAATGAAAACCCATCCTAAAAAATATTATTTCTTTAGTATTTCCAAATAGATAATCTAGTATAATATATAGCAATAAAATATAGCAAGGTAGATTGATATCATTATTGACTCATTTTTCCCAAGTACTTTCTAGTAACAATAAAACAATAAATATTATTTTGCATATCACATAAGATCCAAGGAAATTAAAGTGCAATAATATTGCCAATTAGACTATCTGAAGCATATAGACACAATTGGTTTCCTTATTATCTGAAACATTAGGCACAACTAGACCTAACTGCATCTTAACAGTATAAAAGGACCAAATGTAGATTATTTATTCAAGTAGCCAGCAATATCAGAAAAGATTACTTGTCGTATTTCAGGTAGCACTTTGTGCAAGACACCTTTATATTCACAGAGCAGTTTCACCTGCAGATATCAATTAAAAATACTGGTGACTATAACATTTAATAATTTAAAACATAATTATTTTGATTGATGTAATTGCTTGAGGACAAGAAAAACACACAAATTCATGCATGCCCACACTTGATTGCAGTTTTCATTTCACAAGGCATATCAACAATGAGCTTCATAAAAGTCTATAAAAGAGCAAATATTTTTTAGTCATTTTGATATAGTGAGAACTTTTCAGTTTTCACCAATAATGCATCATTAAGTGCTTCAAGATTGTTAGTAGGCAAAAACCTTGAACCATTGAAAAAGCATAGGAAGTGCAGCCAATCATATTACACACCTTCCCTTCATAATTTAAACACTGATGATTGAATGAAGCATTTATATCTGCAACAAGGAAATGTCAAATGTAGAGGTTAACAATATACCAGGATGTGTTTCAATAATGAGCACCCATATAGGTGAAATGAACCATAGGTTAACTGTTAACCAACATCCTCCTTCATAAAATGTTAATTCAAACTCCAACATTTCACCGATATTCCAGTAAACAAATTATCATGATGATTGCAATGTAAATTAAAATGGACAAAATCATTCTCACAGAAGGCAGGATGGATCACCTTCTCAAGAAAAAAAAAACTTTTTTCCAGCAAATTAACTACCCCTCTATCCCATTATTAAACAGAATGAAAGAAAGACGAATGCAAATGTCTATGTTCAACAGGTAAAATCTGGCTTTCTCTATAGAAGGTAAAGACAAAAAGAATAATGCAAATATGTTCTCAAAAGACTTGCCTACAAGAAGGAAGGATCAATACCTGGATTTGAATAAAAACCCAGTATTATTGTTTGCCTGTAAAACCTGGCATGATCATCAAGATACCTACAACAGAAATACACAAATGAACCTCAAAATCCTGGTGTAGAAAAAGAAGAAAGAAATGTATGTCACTTCTGACCCTTTTGCATCTAAGAACCTTGAATGTAAAATGCAATTAATACAACAAATAAACAATGAGAAGTATATAAAACAACAGGGCAGTCCCTCCTGCAACATCCAAGCGAATGAAAATGATGAGAGAATACAATAGCATGCATGCGAAAATGTGTGTTTTTTTAACAAGCCCAGCTTCAGCTTAAAAATGGTTCTTTTTCCCACTTATATTCAATGGCATTCTTTTTACTCATAGGACCATATATATTTCTTAGCTCAATGTTCATAGACCTCAGACTAACTCAATGTACTGATTTTTGTAATTTGCATGAGGGCCTGTGTGCATGTCTTCTTCCATCTTATAGGAAGAAAACATACCAAGAGATATATAACATTTAACACTGGAAAAACTTGCTATTAGCAATTGAATGAGACAAGAACTTCCTAATTTTGTAATTTGCATGAGGGCCTGTGTGCATGTCTTCTTCCATCTTATAGGAAGAAAACATACCGAGAGATATATAACATTTAACACTGGAAAAACTTGCTATTAGCAATTGAACGAGACAAGAACTTCCTAATTACCTACAAACAAATATTTTCAATATCTATAGTCAACCATCCAAGGCAAAAATGTCAATCAAAAGGATGTGAGAATAACAATTTAGATTGGCTGAAGAAATAATCAATATAAAGACAGCACAAAAAACATAAATATCTTCGTAGAAAAACAAAGACTAGAAATGTTTTGGATATTATTAAACATGGAGATACTCAAATACAAAGACACTATCCAAAGAGAAAAATGAATTTGGAAAATCAAAAATAGGAGAAAAAAGAATGACATAGGCTGCCTTGACAAGCCAAATATAGATGTAAAAAAGCTAGCGGAAAAATGCGCTTAAGGGACTGAAAGGAACAAGAGAATTAATGCACAAGACCCCAATCAATTCCATTCATGTATTTCATGAAGCCAATAGCAAGTATGAGAATGGCATTTTCTTTCTCTAGCTTTCTAACAAGGCTAGTAGCATTAGCAAAATGAATTAGTAGTGCATCATCAATCATAATTGTCATATACTGTAAAAATTATAATGGAACAAGCAAAAGGCTACACATGCATATGATATGATGGTATATGCCACACAAGGACTAGACAGTTCTTTGCTGTAACATATTCCATAGAATGGGATCATAAGCAAGACATCCCATTAGTGTTCAGTGCACACTCTTAGTGTCTTCATGCATATGTTCATTTTTTAGCCTCCTAGGTTTACTGTTTCCTATTACTTTCTATGTGTAGCAGGATATCTTATCCTCCTCCCTCATTTTAACTTTTCTCTATAATATTTATTCTGCTATCCAGGGGAAAAAATGACTTTCGATTATTTAAGTGGAAATAAGTTTGCCATGTGCTAAATAGAAAAAAGAAAAAGAAAACAAAGATAAAGAAAGGCATACAAATTTTATACCAATCTATGAGGCAAAAAAATAAGAAAACCAACTTCAATGCAGAAAAGTTAACATTGAATGTACCATGGTCTAATGCGCATTACATCTGTTCCTGGCTGCTTAGATGGTAAGCGGTTCAAATGTTCAATAACTGTATGCACATGAGACCAGTTCTGGCAGGTTTAAAAAATAATGAGAAACAACATTCAAATTGTAGTCAAAATCATGGGGAAAATCATTTTTTATAATAAATTAAAGAAATATCACTATGAACCTGCATTGCAATTACATCTGCATGATCAATAATCAGAACCTGTTTAGAATAAATATATACGCTTCATCAATTTCATATTCTTTAATCCATATACAGGGTAACTATATATTGAGATGGAATTGTCATTAAGTAGGATATAACAAGTAGTTAGGGAAACTTACCTCTATCGAAGAAAGAAAATCTACATCTTTTTCCTTATTACTCCCAGCCTCCTCAATTTTCTAACATATAGAACAATCTGATGTTAGCATACATCAGAAATACATTTATTAAGAAAAAAATGGTTCAGTAGAACTTTATAAGATTGAGAGGATTATTAATAAATAAAACCTATTTAAATTCATACAAATTAACAGAATATAGTGCAAAGTTATATAAATAAAAGAAATAAACACATGTTTTTTATGCTTTACTAGAAGGGCCATATGCAATGAGGAAATATAAAAGAAGGTAAGATTGAAAAATTAGTCCCTATACTTGACACCATTGTTTATATGTTGATCCGTTTGTTTAAAAAACCTCTACATTATGGTCCTTACACAAACCATTTACAGATTGTTTCTACCGTTTGCCTTAAGTTATTACAATTTCAGATTTTCATTCTCTCAAGTTGGCTAAAGTTTTGTCCTGAATTGAATCACGCTGATTATAAACGCATTTTTTAAAATTAAGAGACCAAAATGTAGAGCTGTTTATATAGAGACTAAAATGAAAGGAAAAAGTGATAGGCATATATATAAAATATTTTATTTAACCTATAAAGAAAAAAACCACTTTCATTTAATAACATGATGGTATAAAAGTTTCCTTTTCATTTAATAAGTCTGAAAACTGAACAAAAAATAACTGGATAAATAGAACAAAAAACAGACAAAGTTCATTATAGAGAGGAAATGGTCAAATTATAGTTAAATGATAAGGAATCCTCCTTAGCATAAGTAGAAGGGACAAAATATTAGTTTCTAGAGTAAAATATGAATAAGAAAAACCAAAACAACTGAAAAAGGAAAAAAAGAAGGTGCTTACATTGACCAAGGAAAGTGCTGAAGCAACAATAATGTCTGACGTATGGAAATCACTGAACAACTTGATTGTTTTCCTGCACAGAAAAAAAAAACAGAGAACTTAAATTAGAAATGAAAATCAACTCACACTACAACAAATACCGAGTTTAAGAAAAGCAGCTTCCCATGGGTTGAGATTGTATAGTAATATCATATGTAAGTAACTACAAAGCAGAGTATTATCACATGAAATCTAACTCATTTGTCAAATTACTGAAATATTTTTTAAAAAAAATTCAGTTTCCATAAAATCATCTTTTTCAAGAAAATATACAAAAATAAAAGGATGCTTTAAATGCAATAAAAGCACTAATGGAAATGTGGAATAAATAGCGAGCAGGTAAATTGATTTTGGTGCAAGACAGTGCTTGATAGAAACTAGTACCAATGATAAGAAAAGTGAATCGTTATTAATAGAAATACCCAATTCCAGGCCTACTCCCTTGGATATTCTAGAGACCAGTAAACTCTCCCACAACTGAACTATGTTCACTCCATTCCCTCTCTCTTTCCATCCCCATCAGTTATACTGTCCCTTCTATTTACAATTTGGTAACTAACAGAACAGAAGTCCCCTAAACAATCCCAACCCAACAAACTAACCAACCAAATCTCTAACTGCCTGCCATGGGGTTACCCATCATTGCCCCAAGCTTGCATTAAAGATCTATGATTTTTATTGTAGTTTTCACATTAGTGTAACATATTGAAGCAGCTATTTGGAATTACTTAGCACAATCATTAGACTTATTATAGGATTGACACAATATGGAGGTGGCTTATGCAAGCTATGGAAATAGAGCAGCCATTTATATAATTTCTTGAACCCCTACAACACCTACACCAACGATTGGCATGAGCCATTATCAATTAAAAAGATAATCACAAATAACAAAGAGTACAACAGCAATTACAATCAAATCTTATTCACTAAGTGAGGTTAACTACATAAGATCACACGATGCCATTGATCTCAATCCAAATCCAAATCCAAAATTTTAAAAATATGATTAATCAAAAGATCTTTTTCAATAACTTCGTTTAAGATTCTTTTGGGTCTTCAATGACTCCACTTTATTGGACTAAGAGTCACGTAATCCACTCTCCTAATTGATATCTTCAAAAGTATTCTTGGCATATGACCAAATTACCTTAGATGACTTTCAGTCATCTTTTTCACTATAAGTGCTACTGTAATATTCTCTTTATCATGTCCTTTCTCGTGCATCCATCTACATTAGTATTCTTATTTCTGTCATTTGCACTTTTTTCTCATGTTCTTTTAAAGCCCAATATTTACTACCATATAAGATAATTAATCATAATCATATCACAGTATGATAAAACTTTCCTTTTAACTTGATAGATACTTTACAGTGATAAATAATTCTAGATGTCTTTCTCTACTTTAACCACCCAACTTGTATTTTGTAAGTAACATTTTCAATAATTTCTCCATCATTTTATATAATTGAACTCAAGTAGCTGAAACTAGAAACTTATAGTATAATATCATCTTTAATTTTACTTTCAATGCATATTCCTCATTTTGTTTCTTTGCTAAACTTACAATATATATACTTTTTACTTCTACTCAAGTAAAGACCCTTACATTCTAAAGTCTTTCTTCATAATTTAAATTTGGCATTAACCTCTTCTAATGGGTAAGTCCTTGGATATGCCACCAAAAGTTCTCATATAATTACCTTCTCATACATGTTTTGTATAGTGCGAATATATACTACACAGACCACTTTCTTTTCTAAAATCTTCTATAACATTCCTTTTAGTATCTGATCATATACTTTTTTCAAGTCTATAAAAATCATATGTAAATTTTTTTGTTCTAACGATATCTTTTCATCATTTTTTGTGAAAGACCTATAGCTTCTATTGTGGACATTCCAGCATTAAACCATATTGATTTTCTACAATCTCAATTTCCTTATGAATTCTATGTTCAATCAATTTTTCCTACAACTTCATAGTGTGACTCATGAGTTTAATCCTTCTATAGTTTGCACAATTTGAATATCACTCTTGTTCTTGTATATAGGAACCAAAGTGCTCTTCCTTTATTCATTTAGCATATTCTTATATCTCAAAATCTCATTAAAGAGCTTAGTAAATCACATTAGTCTTTGTTTTCCCAAATTTTTCATACTTCTATAGGGATATTATCAGGGTCAATCACATTACTATTCTCCATCCTCTTAAGAGCTTTTTTTTTCCCTCCAACTCGAATCTTACGATAATATGTCAAATTTAAATCATTCGTTTACACCTCTAATCTTGCTAAATTTTCACTTGCCCCTTTCCCTCTTTAAAAAGTTTATACAAATAACAAGTAATGAGTAAAATAACAAATGTTAATGGTGGGTGGACATCCAAAAGCTTCCACATCATGTCTTGGAAAAAGAAAGAGAAAAAATAGCTACACTATAGGAGTATAAATTTATAATTACCTCGTAAATTTTATGCCAATCATAAAGTCATCTTCATTATTGCCACCAAAAAGCATTTGAAAGTCAGTTGCTTTGGAAGACCTATGTTTTGCATTTTCAGATTCTTGGCCATTTTCTGTATCGTCTTTATGTTCTTCACTTCCAAATTTAGCAGAAAAGCGATCCATATGTTCAACACTCACCTGAAAAAACAAACACAAACATCATAAAAGGACGAACAAAATTGTTTATCTTGTTCAAGGAAAATGTCATAAACTAAGATGGATAATATTAGTAAGCAACGCTAGCAGCAATGAGTTAATGGCAAAAACTTGAGCAAAGTTATGTATACCTGCCACTGCAATCATTTCAACTCAGAGTTCAAATGAAGGTTTCAACATAGACATTTGTTGCTGGTCTTAAAATTTCACTACCCATGCAATTTGATATGCATTAAAATAAATACGAATTGGAATTATTAAACTTAGTAAAACAGTAGAAGACTCAAAAAAGAGTTCATCTATATTTCTTTAACCATGTATAACAAAACCTAACCAGCCAAACAAATTTCATGGCTTTACGCTCTAATCAGTATGTCATTTCATTAATTATGCAAAATGATCAATTCAAATGCCCAGCTTAAAATTGAGAACCACGGTTAGCTTGATTGCATGTTTGAAAAATAAAAATAAATGAAAAAGAGGGAACATCAACGTACTTTGTAAGCTGAAGGTGTAAGCTGTACAAGCCTCTTTACAACACGGTACACAATACTTGCCAATGGCAATAAAATCAAAACCTGGAGCATGAAACAGAAAAGAGATACATTAAGCATGCTTAGCATTTCCTAGATAGAAGCTTACTTCTAATTTAAAGATCATTTCAAAGGAATACTAAGTTTATCAAATAACATAAAACAAAAGATGGGGAAGCATTATCAAATCCACAATGAAATATGTATTTCATAGAATACCAAATCAATCAATTATATTAAAAGTTTGACACTTTTTCTAAAGCCAAATATTTCATATGACAGAGAAGCACTAAATGGAAAAACAAATTGCAGAACACTCACTAAAGATTTGAAGTGGTAAATACAATTATAATAAGCAATCCCTCATAACCCAAATTAAGACTCTTTTACCTTAGGACGAGTAAAACCCTGATCTCGAAATCTATCAACATCAGCAACCTCTTCAAGCCTGGTCAGTTTGGCATCATTTTTTTTCACACAGTCTCTGGTTCTGAAGACATGATTGAGCTGTGTATAATAATCATTAAGTAAAAGATGTTCACAAACTCGTTTTTAAATAGAATGACAGGGAAATTTTCTTACAGAATGCATTAAGTATGCATCCATGATGCCTGTGTCTTCAAGGCCTTTGAGGTAGAAAGGCCTTTTGTTACAGCAAAGTATATCACGGTAGCTGCTGCCTGGAAAGAAGTCAACATGAAGTCAATGCAAATAACAACAACAATATCCTTATTCCACTGATAAGTCAGCTAATAAAATGATTAAAAAAATCAAAGTTGAAAAGATACCATGCACCCATGTGCAACATAATGCAAATTAATACACAAAAGAACATAATGAATCTTACAAATACCGTCACAATATAAAAAGCTTAGTGAACATATAAAGTAACAATCAAAGCATGCATTTTATGAAAATTATTTGCATCCAGTTTTCTTGATCAACTGGTTGAAAGAGAGAAAAGTAAATATAGGCTTCTTGATCTTAAACTTTATGCATAATTTAGAACTTTCTTAAATCATAAATTTGAGATGACAAGATGTTCTAAAATACACAACTAAAGGTATTTGACAGAAGAATGAGCGGTATATTTTTTGTCAGTTGCTGAACAGAACAATTGTCCAATTTGAACCATGATTCCTTGAATGCATCTAAAACTGTTATGTGATCTTAAATTAAAGAGGGAAAAAAAAAAAGATAGAATCCACAGCCGTATATACACAAGCTACAGTGTGCCACATCAATTTTCCAATGAGACTATTACAGTAACAAGGTTCTTACATTCTTAATTTAATTTCTCAACAAGCAGGATAAAATAACCACTCTAAAAGAGGGAAAAGTCATTTTCTTCTTTATTTGGCTTTTTGCTATTTCCCTCTATAACCAGCATAATCCCCCACTGGACCAGAAATTTTTACAGAAAATAGAAGAAATATGAAAATTCTCTGAATGAATTAGAAGAAACTGCATCTTAAATACCCGTAGTGAAGTAAACATTCAGGATAAAGATCAAAAGACATTAACAGGCAGGATTTTGACTTTTAATGATTATGACCGCAAATGAGTGAAGCTAGTAATGTAATTGATCATTAAGAAACCAACTTACAAAGGGAGAAAAATATCTTCTGTTTAGGTGAATTAATATCCTTGCCTCCAGATGTCTTGTAGACATCCATCCAGTGCTCATGTAACTTTGCTTTCAGAATGTCACAAGTATTGATATTCAAACCCTAAAAGAGAAAGCGGAGAGAACAATGTCATATGTACTTGAAGGCATTAAGCAAATTGAAGGATGAAAACATCTTTTTTATGCAAATGTAAGATTATCAATTTCTGTGGGGGTGGGGAAATGTACAATGATTAGGATTTTACATACTATAAATTTACAATAAAGCCAAGAAATGGTCAAGGTCAAGGTCAATGCCAAGGGAAAAATGCTTTTCAAAGGAAAAAAAAAACAATAACAATGCACATTCTATTGTCATTGGAAGGGAAACTAATCAAAGTCCCTAAGAAGAAAGTAAGCAACACAAAATTGACTCAATTTACCATTGTTAACTTAAAAAGTAACATTACAAACTGGGATGCAATCAAAAAATCAACAATTAGTCCTATTTACTTCCAAAAATAACAATGGATAAAGGCATCAATGTTGACCACACTCAATATCTAATTAATATTTCCCACCTAACATATAGCATGATCTATTTGAGGGTAAACCATAAACAGAAAGGGATTAAAGACTGTCACTAGAATAAAAAAAGTAGTATTGAACTGCACCAAAGCCAAGCATTCCCCATTCCTTCATGGTTATTGATTGGCATGTGGCTATGAAAATGTACTTAAGTTGCACTTTCACAAAAGGTCACTGAGACATGATCTTGGATGTACCAAAAGAATATAATAACATGAAATACCTCCAAAATATTCTCTCCAGTTCCTGTCCATTTGCAATTTGACATACCAGTAGCTGGAGTCTCCCAGCTGAATTTCCTGTTGCTTTGGCTGTTAATTTCTTCTTTTGACAAATTATGTTGCAAATGTAAATCAAAAGAGCTGCATGGTAAAAACAATGTCAGATTAAAGAATAACAAAGCATGTAAAAAGAAAAGAAAGTACATATGATCTATGAATGCTCAAGCAATACTAAATAATAATAATAATAATAACATTGTCAAGTAACTAGTATTCATTGCAAAACAAATTATGAAACATGTGAGAGATCAAAATTAGAGATGATATACAATTAAAAAATATTTAACATGGAAATCGCTTAGGTAATAAAAATTTAAAAAAAAAAGTATAAATAAAATTAGAGGTGTTTCAGTTTCTAATTGGCATAGAGATTTAAGAGTTTTGACACATCTTATAGCCACTTAGCCCATTTTCTTTAAGTATACCCCTATGTTTCTGAAGATACCTTATACCCCTATGTTTCTGAAGATACCTTATCATTCTTCCCTAGTTTTAGTTTTTCTCTCTTATCTCGAATGAAATTTCTTCCTCCACTCCAAAGAAAAAGTAAAAGATATTTATGTTAACAAACCTCAAATGCACTGAATCCTCAGAAGTTGACTGACCATTAGTTCCAACATCCTCTTCATCTGAATGAATCTCAACATCTTCTTCAGTTTCAGAACCTTCTGTTAATCCAGAATCATTGTCATCAGGATCTTGCCACATACTTTCCACAACTTTGTTTCTAGGAGATTCAATGTCAAACCCTAAGAAAGCAAAGGGTAATAACATCATCAAAAGGATATGCTATTGAAGAGGGGAGATTTCAGAAAAACAAATAATCAGTCTCGGAGTGCCGAAGCATGCAATCAGGAACCAATAATTAAATTTACAAAACAATGGCATGACAAAAGGATTTTACATAAAGTTCTATAAAATAAAATAGAATTCAGATACAGCATCTAATATAATTAAAGACCCATAGCTTACAAGAAAATTTTATGGACCCAATCATAATTCACACAAAATAAAAACAACATTGACAGCTTTGCCACACACATCAAAATTTTGCCTTAAATTTAAATACATAAATCTAAAATATGTTTAATCAAACCTTGCTCTTCATTATGGTCATCCTCCAGTATGCTACAAGATTTAAGGACATTGGCAATTTTCCTCTTTTCCTCCCTTTTACCTTCTTTCTTTTTTATCTCAACTTTACCTTCTTTTCTTTTCCTGAAAAAGGGACAGAGCAATGCAAATTATTAACTTTTAGAAACTTGAGGCAACCAAAAACAAAATTTTTTTTATGAGACTGATACAACATTTAATCATTTAAACAAAGGAGTAAATTATCATGGACCACTGCAACTCTAAGTTTACGACATGCATAAAGAGAATTAATAGCATGAAAGGCCGCAGCATGAGAAATTTTGATTTATATCGTTATGTGGTAGAGCAATAAAAGTAGACGAGTTTTATCTAACCAAGAATAATCAATTAAGAGAGCTTTCACGGGATGAAGTTATAAATAATCAATCAAATAAATGCATGTTTGGTAAGATATTACTATTTAGTGATAAAAAATAATCACTTATTTTTCAAAAGTCTCTTTAACAAAAAAATAAGCTATTATTTCTTCAAAATAAGTTAAACCAACCAAACACACACTTAACTCTGAATAACAAGTAGTATATAAAAGAGAGCAATAAAAGACAACTCCAATTAGACCAAACAAAACCATCAGTATTACCTTTTCAAGTTAGACTCGGAAGGAGTAGCAGGTTTTGGCGTCCTCATAGCGTTAGAGCTTCGTTACGATGATTTCCCTGCGTAGTGTTAGAGTCAGTGAGCAAATCGTTAACAGCAGAGCCACAGCAACAGAGAAAAATCACTTTCGTACTGAAATTCTAAAATCACGTCATCAAACAGGGAACAATGAAAAAACGGAAACGTTGTTACGGCGAAGAAATTAAGTTCGGGGAAATCGAGCTAGATTGAGAACGATTTTGAAAGTGAAGTGAAGCTTAAAAGCAATGTTTCATCATCGGAATGTCGTAAGAGTTGTTGGCAAATGTTTGTTCACGAATATCAGTATCAACGAGTTCTTAATATTGCTAACATAGCCATGGCGAACAACAACAATATTGAGCACGTGATTTCTGACTTAGAATGTGTGTGTGTAAAATGAAGAAGAACCTACCGGCGACAGAGATGGAGTGCTACGGCGAACGGCGAGGGAACGGAGTTTAGGGTTCTGAGGCGGAGAGGCAGGAACTCTGCAACTGTTTGCAATATTTGAACTTAGAAGAACCAGTTCCGCAGCTCAAGGGCTTTCAGATTTTCGTTGACATCAGTTTTGGTTCGTAACAATAAAATTTTGAATTTTGGATAAAAATAAGTAGGGATGTGGATTTGTTCAAAACCAAACAAAAATTATTTTAAATTTAATTATATAAATTAGGTTTTAAACTAATTTAATTTATTTTTTTTAAAATTGATTTTAAAATTTGAATATAAATTTATTTTAAAATCAATAAACTATATTATAAATATTTTTATATAATTATTGAATTGTTATATTAAAAAATAAATTTTATAATAATTAATAGAAATTATATTTATATATATTTTAATAAATTAATAATATAATTTTTTATATTCATATTATATTAGTTAAATTAATATTTTTTATTTTATATCATCATTTATCTGCTTTACAAAAATTAATTATATAGATTGAATTTTAAATTAATTTATTCTTTTAAAAAATAATTTTCAATTTTAGATTTTTTAAATTGGTTTAAAATTTAAATTTAAAATTAATTTTAAATCTAATAATTTATTTTAAGTTAGTTTTAAACTAATTTTATTTTAAATTATTTTTAAAATTATTTTTAAGATAAAATTAATTTTTAATACATTTATAAATTTAGTTTTCAATATAAAATTACTTTGTTGTAATGCACTGTTATATTTAATTATTTTATTTTAAAAATTTAGTAATTTTTATTCATTATATTATAAAATTAAATAAAGTTAATGATAAAAGTTTAAATTAAAACGTATAAAAAAATATTAATATTAAATAATAATAAAATATTATTATAATATTTTTTAAATTAAAAACATAAATTTAAATATAAAATAATAAGTAATTAAATTGAAATTTTTATTATATTTTATATCTTTGATATAATAATTATATTTTAAAATTATTATTTTAAATATTTAATCTTAATTATAAGAATTAAAGTTAAAAAATATTAATTATAAAATATAATCAGGAAAAAAATTGTGAAATATTAGTTATAAATTTTTATAAAATATAAAAAAATATCAATAAAATATATCAAAAGGCCTAAAAGATGAAGTAATATATCTATACATAATATAAATTTAGATAAAAAATATAGTTTTAAAAAATTGGTCGAAAGAATTAAATGGTTACAAATATATGATAAATAAAAAATTTAATTTAATGTAAATTCAAAATTTTTAAATTGATTTAATATTGGTTATAGATTGAACTTGCATAACTAAATTTTTTGTCCAATCTTAAGAATAAATGAAAAAATAAAAAAGAAAAAAATGAAATTTTATTTTTAAAATTTTACATTTATTTTTTTTTATGAAAAATGTTATTCCTTATAATTTTATTCTTAGTTTATTATAAAGTTGTGTTTGTATATCTGATTTTAAATTCAAGTTATATTAAAGTAAAAAATTTTGTCAATAATAATAATCTTACTGAATTCAAACAATATTATAAAAGATAGTTGTGATTTAAAAAAATTATATATAAATAATAAAGAGTTTAAGCAGAAAAAAATATTTTAAATATTAATAGAAGAAAATACAGATATAATTTGGATATAAAAAAATTTATTACTTTTATGTATTTTAGAAGTTATATATTATACTTATTTTAAATTTTAATATAAGTTGATGATGTATTAAATAAATTTAAATTAATTTTAAAAATAGATATAATTTGGATAAAAATAATAATTTAATGAATTTTAGAACAAAAATATTTAAGAAGTTAACAAAATAGAATTTAAAAAAAAAATCAATGTAAAAGCTGAAAATTTAGAAAAAAATTTAACGCTAAAAAACATTAATTATAATTGATGTTTAAGTTAAATTTAGAAAAATGTAAAAAGAAAATTAAGAATACAATAACTAATAATTTGATATTATATGTGTATAATCAAATTTAAATGAGTTAAAACTCTATTTGGATTCATTAACTTACTCAAAGATATTTTTTTAACTTATTAAAACAAATTATTAAAAAAGTAAACTTCTAACTGTGATTGGTTCAACTTAGTTGGAAAAAAAATCCCTTATTTTAATAATTTATTTGAAATAAATTTTTTAAATAAGTAGTTTTTAAAAAAATTATTTTCAAACATGCTTAATACTTTAGGTCATGTTAGAATTTCAAAAAAGTAAAAATCAAAGTTTTGAATTTCAGAATCAGATTGAACTAAAATCTTATAAAATTTAGTCTAATCTATTAAGCAAATAAAAATTGTACAGCTCATTTTTACTCTTATTATTGCAAGGACAATGAAATATGTGTAGTTAGATTTGAGCAAATTAAAATTTACTACTAACAAATTATAGAAAATATAGATTAAATTGAAATAATATAAATAGTTTTTATTTATGTCTGACACAACTTTAATTTTTTGCATTATTTTTTATATATATAATATCAAATCTATACATCCATATACTTGGAAATATTTTGAATAAACATAATCCGAATAACCATAACAAATTAATTATTTAGTTTACAACTTTCTATTTTAAACAAATTTTCATGTTATAACAATACAAGCCATCACCATAGTATAACCTCAACCAGAAAAGTTTTTTCCAGCATCAACAACTCTCACAGGATCATATATACAATAAATAAAGCAATCAAAGGAGATCATGGCCAATCTTTCTTTATTACATGTTACTCTCCTCCTCTTATTCACAGTAGGTAAGTTTGTAAAACACATTATACTACACTTTAAGAGTTATATTGTCCTTGAGTACATGTAGAACTGGTTATTACCACTAACTTGTTGTAATTGTAAATTCTTATTTGTTGCATCATGATTGTTGTCATAGGGGATTTGATGGCTACAGTGGTCGGTGATAGGTGCAAGGAAGATTATGGAGTTTGCCAAACCCAATATGCTTGTAACGTGGGGTGCTCTAACAATCATAAAGGTGGTCAAGGTATTTGTGAGCTTAACGGTGAGAACCAGCTACGTTGTTGGTGTTTCTATGATTGCCCTTCTTCCAAAGTATGTGATGTAGGTTTGGATGTTTTTGGAAGTTGTAATGGCACTCAATGTGATCTTGCTTGTGCTGCTAAGTACCCAGGACGAGGAGCAACTGGATATTGTTATAGCATTGGAGATCCAACGCTTGATACTTGCCATTGCAAGTATTTTTGTTAACTTTCTTTTTGCCTAATGTTTTGGGATGTGTTAAGTTGACGATGCGACTATTGCATATCAAATAATAAAACCTATTTGCAAATCAGATGACAAAACTTGGTATATGCATGAACCATCTTCCATACGGAACATGCTACATGAAACGTTAACATGGTCGCTTACTTTAAAAAATATATATAATACACAACCACTCTGCTAAAATTTATAAGAATAAAGGTATAAAAGAAAGAATTAATGTTTTTTAAAAACAAGCTAGAGTCACCAAGATCATAATTAATTGCAGTAATTATATCAAATTATTGCAATATTTTCATTTATAAAACTAAAAAAAAAATTACAAATAAGTAGGAATACTAAAAATGTTAAAACATTCAACAAAGATCATGTTTCATATATATCCCACTAAAATATATGCATTTGCTCATGAATCACCAATACAGTGTTAGATTTGTTAGGTCAAATTCTCTTGACCAAGTGTATTTTAATAATCATAGTAAACTTCTTAGCAAAAAGACATTATAAAATTTTCTGAATTTGTAGTCTTATTAACGGTTTTATTTAAGTATAAAATATAAATTAAAAAAGTATATTTAACAATTTTTTTAATATGTTTCTCTCTTTTATTTGACCTCATCCAAATAGGTTTAAATGCAACATTGAGATTTGAAAAGAAACAATAAAAACAAGATGAACAGATTAGCATCCTAATTTATATTTTTGAGAGATTGTTCTTGACTCGATAGATTATTATTATTATTATTATTGTTGTTGTTAGGTAATAATTTTTTTAATACAAGCTTAGATGAGAGTTGGAATGGAGCAATAATTTGTTGTTGAATGGATAAAAACAAGAGTAAAAAATGAAAAAAAAAACTGTGAAATTCCTTTTGCTTTTATCATCTTAATTTATAATCTATACAAATATTTACAAATTTAATCAGCGAATAAAAATTAGAATTAAAAACACGCATATAATACACAGAATATATATATACTAGTTAATACGTTAATTTTTTGTTCAAATCAACTGAAGATTATAAAAAGTAAATATGATCCAACGAAATTTTAAAATGATATTGCATTAATTTTATATTTGAAAATATTAAATTCAATCACATTCAGGTATACATTTAATTTAATTTAATGAGGGATGAGGGATGAGGGATGAGGGACACAATCATAATTAGCGTGATACGTTATCAAAAACAACAATGCATTCAATTAAAAATATTCTATTTACAAATTAAACCCCTAAAAAATTGTCGTCTTAAATGCACATTAGTGACACAACACAAGGCATGACCATTATATATATCTTCAATTAGAATCCACAATCTCCCATAGACGAATCAAATACTTTGTACCCAAAACGATTAGAAGCAAGCATGGCAAAGTTGTGCTTACTGTATGCAGCAGCACTCATCCTCTTGTACACATCAGGTTTTGTAATCATGGGTAGTACTAAATTACTACAGAGCATAGCATTGTATTCAATTGTTTTTGGTATGAATCTAACTTTAATGTGTGATAGGTGGCATGATGGGTATGGTGGCTGGTGATAAGTGCAATGATGATTTGGGTGTTTGTCAAAGCAAGCAGTCATGTAACACAAAGTGCTCTCGTTTGCATAAAGGTGGGAGTGGGATTTGCCAGCCCAATGGTAAGGCCCAGAAGTGTGTGTGTTCCTATGATTGTGTTCTTCCCAAAGTATGTGAAGTAAGTTTGGGTGTTCTTGGAGGCTGCAATAAAGATCAGTGTGTAAAGGATTGTGTTGCTAAGTATCCATACAAAGGAACTACTGGCTTTTGTTATAGTGTTGGAGATCCTACCTACAATAATTGTCATTGCAAGTATTTTTGTTAATCTTTCTTTTTTCTTTGCCTATCACAATGGCACTGTTTTTTTGGGTGTGAGTTTATGATAAGATCACTTCTTATCAAATAATAAAACCTACTTGCCAGATTAATACACCAGATTTGTCTTCCAACAGATCATCTACTTAACTTGCAATTTTAAACTCTTAAGTAATATGAATTATATAGATTGGTGGATTTAAAACTCCCAACCAACCCTAAATTATAAGTTAAGTCGTAATTTCAACTCTAAATTTTGATTATTACAAATAAATATTTATATGAAAGATAAAAAAATGATATACATCATTTTACGAAAATCATGTTCATATAAATAAAAAATAGTGTAAATTCAAAAATCTTGTTTTTTTATTATATTAATATTAAGTAAAAAATATATTGATATAATATATTGTAACTAATTTGTAAATTCTGTTATCTTTTATCTTTTCACACATATTTAAATTTCTCTTTAGATATTTTAATGTTATATGTCCTCCTCAATTATTTTCTAAACTTGAATAATGGTTTCTTGACCCATCACATCCCTAAACAAGCCATCACCATTTTATATATGTTCAATTGGATTGCACTGCATCCAATAGACAGAAGCAAGCATGGCTTAGCTGTGCACATTACATGTCACACTCCTCTTAAGCCCGATGAAAAGGCCCAGACAAGGGGTTGGCATTACTATGACTGTCACGTTGACCTCTCAATGCTTATATATAAATAAGAGCTTAAAATATATTAACTCACTTTTATATTAAATAAATATATTAGTAGAAATGAACATATTATGTATAGTGGCCAAATTAATGAGTAAATGAGCATGGCCAGCACTTGACTCTTACCAAGTTAGAAATCAGTGTTGTAATTGAAGATGATGACATAATATGCGTGTGACTGACTTTAAGGGGTGCACGTTGTGATGACCCAATACTTTGGTGAATACTGTATTAAAATATGAAAGATCTGATTAATGAGAAAATCCAACACATCGTTGTCCTAAAGAATAAGAAGCAAACTCGATCGTGGAATGGCTGCGATGACTGCGCTTGGCGGTGGGCCGGTGCCTGTCATCTTACTTTACAGATAACCAATGAAAATAATGTATCTATTTCCCAAATAAAATTATTGCTCTATACTTGTTGAAATCTGTTTAATTGACCTTGTTTTACAAAGTTTTAATTCTCTAAATTAATTTGAATCATAACTTTACAATTATTATTTCTATATTACATCCTAAAATTTTATAATAAAAAATATTCTTCCACTATTTTGATTTTCACAAAAAAAAAAACATTTTTTATACTATAAGTATCTCAAATCTAATAAAAATACTATAGGTGACAAAATTTTATTTCTGAGCATTTAACATAATTATATTTACTGTAATTTAAATTTAAGATTGTAGATTAAATTGAAACACTATTCACATACTTGATGTTCTACAAAATTTATATGATAATAATATTTTTAAAATTTATCATGAAAATAAATTCTTATTTTTGTTATTTTTACTAGTTTAATGTTTCATTAATTCATAAATAATGTCATTTCTAGAAATTATAATAATATATAATAAACATAAACTATACATGCTATTTTCTCCTTAATTGTTGCTAACTCATTTATACGATATTACGATGGTTGTTTTACTATATATTTATAAATAGTCCGAAGTTTGGTGAAATTTAGAATGCATTTCTACATTTTAATTTATGAAAATTACATATTTTGAAAATTTTCTAATGTCGTACAAAATTGTTACTTTCTAAAATAAATTAATTTAAATTTACTGTTATATTTTTTGAATTAAATTAAAATTTAGAAAAAAAACAATTTAAAAGGGGTAAAACATTTGAAATTGAGTAGTGTTAAACCCCCTTTTTTTTACAAAGAAAGTAAAAAACAATAATGTTTGTTATTAAAAAAATATTTATTTGAATCTAAAATGTTATACGTTAATGAAAATCAATTGAATTTATTATTTTTGGGGAGTTTTTTAAATTATTAACACGTGTATTTTATTTTTTTTGCAGTAAAAGTATATCTCGGTTAAAAGTTAAAGATTAACATCTTAGAAGAAGTGTAGAAATTATAAAAAGTAATGATAATATATTGTTTTTAAATTTATAATCAGGCAAAAATAATATTCAACATAATTTTAGAATCAGCATGAACTATTATTGATTTGAATAAAAATGAAAGAAGGATATTATTATAAAAACATAATTTTGATTTTTGCACTATTTATAATATATATTATAGATATATTTTAAAAATTAATTATCACAATAATGCAAAAATTACTAACAAAACAAAATTAGTTACACTTTTAGTATATTTAAATTAATAAAAAATACAAAATAAAATAAATTGAGCAACAGTGACTTTGCAGGCTATAAAACATGACAGACAATACACACTCCTCATGTTTTGGCAATATGTCGGGGTCGGAGTGTTCCTTTCTCATGTGATGTGTGAGATATATGGTTGCACTTACGGAAGTAATACATTCAATGCTGCAAGCTTCAATTTAGGTATTGTATATTTCTAACATGCTACTTATCAGAACCAAATTATCATGTTTTAGCTTTATTTAATTTTATTTTTTATAAACTAAAACTTTAATGTTCTGTTTGGATGTATATATATATATTTCTTCATTATTTTCGGCTGGGTATAACCATGTTTCAACATTAAATAAGAAGTTATATTACATTCCCATTTACGAAAAAAATTAAGAAAAAGCAATGGAAATAGAATTTCCCAAGTGAAAAATATTGTAATTTGTTTTTTTTCCTAAAGATAGAAAAGAGGGAGAAAAAGGGTGAATGGGGGGGCATGATTCTTTTTTTCCTATGCTAAAGTTAGTAGCAAGGAAACAGGCCCACATACATTAGGCTTTATGGCAATTTACATGAATAATAATAGCATTAGCCGGTGACCGACCTTTCCGAGTTTCACCCTTTTTAGCATCCAATCCTTGCAATGCAATAGGCAATGGTCAACTTCTTCCATTGCCAACCCTTCTTAACTCAAGTCTTTCTCAACCCATTCTTTTTCCCTTTCTGTCATCTCACCCACAAAAATATTTCATTTCACTATCAATATATCATCTACCCAAATAACAAAACCATTTTTTAGAAATTTCATTTGAACCATACAACTATATATAAGCCTTGTTTACATGCATATTCATCATTGTCCACCTACCAGAAAAAAACAAAGGAAGAAAGAGGAATGGACTTTCCCCCCTTGTCCTGTAGGTGATTAGTGAAGTGTGCTAGTTCAGTAGTTCTCACTCATATTGCTTCACTTCCACCTTTCCCATGCTTTTTTTCCCTACTGTGTTTGATTCAGGGTGTGTTTACGTTTTAGTTAATAGATGAAGATTTGAATAATAAAAATAATTATATTAAACCATAAAATATAATTTATTTTTTAAAACATTTATCCCAAAATTAACAAAAACAAACCCTTATTTCTTTAGAATAAAATATACTTTTAATGGCAATTTTGTCATAATATGTAATTTTGTGAACAAACTTAACCCCTGTTCTCCAACACGTAATTTAGAATATATAAAATATAACCCAAACATGCGCTTGGTGCCACTGTTCAATTCATCTGCTTTCATGTCTGAATTTAATTAATAACATTATTGGTACAATTAAATATAAAAACATTTTAAAATTAATAACCTTAATAATTAAAATTAAGTTTAAAATCTAAAAATAATAAAATTTAATAAAAAATATTTATTATGTTAAATATTCAAGAAGGTAATTAAATTTTTAGTAAATATGTTCTATTGTATAATTAAATATACTTCAAAATAAGAGTTTACAAAACTGAAGTTTTAAACTGAAACCATGCAAAATCAGTAAATCGTGACTAACAACAATAACAACAGCACCCTTTAAAAATGTCTGAAGCAGAGAGAGAGAGAGGGGAACAAGGAACAGGGAAAATTACAATTACCATTGGGGGGGGGGGTTGTTTTTCACCATTGCTGCCCCATGGCCCTGGAAAGTAAATCAAGTTGCATGTGTGATGAGTCATGAGAGGAACATAAAAAATAATAAAAAAACAGAAAAAGAAGATTATTTAATTTGAGGGGCTTAAAGAAAATATTAAAAATGCAGTTTTACAGTTCATGTGTGTGGTGTAGTGTGGGGTTGAGGTTATGTTGCCCGTTAGTGATAAGCACGCCTGGCATTCATCATTCCCTCCCTTTCTCTTTCTCTCTCTGACCTCATTCCTTCGCTTTTCCCATTCTTTTCTTTTTCCCCTAAAATTCTACTTCTTTTTTTTTCTCCCTCTCTCTCTCTCAAATTCTAATTCTAATTTTTCTTCTTCTTCAGTCCCCACTTTCCCCTTCTCTCTCTCACTTTCCGCCACCTTCTTTTTCCTCTCATTTTCTGCTTCCCTCTAAACTCTCCAATTTTGTTCCTCTGATTGGATCTGCTGCTACCTATTCATTCCGATTCTTCTGCTTTTTATTTTATTTTATTTATTTTTTGAATTTCGCGATTCAGGTCTTCTCAGCTGTAGATTGTGGTTTTTTTTTTTTGGTTCTCGGTTTCTCGAATTCTCTTTTTTTGTTTTTTTTTGGTGATTCCGATAAAGACAAAATCGATTGGTGCTGTCATTCCTGCTGCTTCCTTTTTTTTTTTTTCAGGTATGAAGGTCCTTGAATCCATTTTCGCTTTTTTTTTTATTCTTTGCTCTTTCTGAAGTTGCATGAGTCATGCTCGAATTTCGATCTGTTTCCGATTGGTCTGAAATGCGATTGAACTTCATTGAATTTGACTTGAATCGAACATTGCATTTATCTTGTTTTTCGGATGTTGAAAAATTTGTGTGCGCGCGTGTTTTTTTTTTTTTTTTGGAAGTTCGAAGGCGTTGAGGTTCGGAACTTTGGGAAATGCAGCATCCTAGGCGAGCGATTTTAGCGTCGCTGGGTTTTCGAGATCAGCTCAAGTGTGTTATTGTTATTGCTGTGATTTATTGAGTGTTTTAGCGTAGGTGCATACGTGTCACTTGCCTAGGCATACGGGTAGACTTTGTTGTCAGTGTTATACGGTGGCGTTTGCAAATGGGTAACTGTCATGTGTGCATTTCGTGGCTCGTGAATGCGTTGGGGCGTGTCATCTACGTGGAGGGTTCTGGCGATTTTGGTCTTCTTTCACTTGTCTACACAATTTCTTCATTGGATGCGTTTATTTCTGAGGTAGCTTTGGCGTTGGATCAGTTATCCGATGTGGTTTTGTGTTTTTTATGTGTCAGGAGAGAGAGTGATGTCGGTTGAGTTAATCTTGACCATTCATTCTTACATTGGTGATCGAGATTGATTTTACTTGAATATAATCCATGTAAGATTGAATGGTCAGGATTGACTCCTCTTACTGAGTGTGATTAGGATTTTAATATTATTGGGCAATTATTTTTTTAGAATTGTTGAATTGCTATTAATAGGCTTCCCTTCCAATGGCAACTCTCCTCGCATTAGTGAATTTTTGGACTGTGCGATGGAAAGAATATGTTGGATGGAAATGAGAGGATATGTGTGTGGTATCTTAATGTACTAATGCCACACTGCTTAAACTTGTGTCAAATGATGGGTACCAAATATTTCTGTCTAGTAGGTAGGTATGCGGAAGAGACATGTTGACAAAAGATGCAATTTTCTGTTGAGATTTTGTTGAGTTTTAAGCAACTTGAATGACATGGCATTTGCTTTTACTGAAATTGCAGTTTATATTGTATGTTCAGTGTTTGGGAATAGCCATGAATATGTACTATGTAGTTGCGTGCAATGACATTCTTTAGAATGTGTTACTATTCTTCTTTGCCGCTTGTGATGCATCTGTCTTAGCTTAGGGACATGAATATTGGTAAATAAGCTCTTAATATACACGGAATTCCTAATGGTAGATGAGTGAAGATATCTAACAGCTACAATTTGCCTAGCTTACTGTTTTTTCCTTTTTTACTATTGCATTTCCCTGACAAATTATTGATGCTAACGGCTAACCTTATGTATTATATGATTATCTATTCCAATTCCTGTGAAATTTCTCTACTGCCCAAAATAAAACAGAATTTCTTTGTTGACATGGCTAGTGGAAGCAGTTGCATTTCCTTTTTTGCCCACTATCATGGAAGCTTTGGAAAATTAACACTTTGATCTTGTTTTTCTATTCACTTATTATATCATTTATGATTTCCTTTCAGGGTATTTTCTGCTATATTTAAACTACGTAATAGAAGAATATTATGGCCGTTTCCATGAAAGATTTGGATCCAGCTTTCCAGGGAGCTGGCCAAAAGGCGTATCCTGCATCTAATTAACATATTGTGCTGTTGCTATTTATCAGATTTTCATATTTACAAGATTTGTTTAAGGTTTCTTCTTCCTTTGGTTCTGTCATATGCTTAGTTTCATTTTGTCATGCTTTGATGTTTGATCTGTTCCCAGTACTTGTGCATTATTTTCCTTAATTGTTTATAGAGGACTTGAAATATGGCGTATTGAGAATTTTAATCCGGTTCCTGTTCCAAAGTCCTCTTATGGGAAGTTTTTCACAGGAGACTCCTATGTGATCTTAAAGGTAAGCCATATTTTCAAAGTGATTATTCATTCATACAATATTAGCCTCATGTTGGTATTTACTGTTTCAAGAAGTTTTAACTTTTGTTTATTATTGTATTTCATGGACACTGTAATTGAAAAGACATAGTTGTTCCCAACATGACAGAAATCACAATATTGTATGTAATGGCATGTGGGATCGATGGTCCTTTTATGCATTACAGTTTTGGTGGACCATGTATTCTCAAATTAAAAAATTGTTGCCTGAATTTACAAAATATATCATGTTTTCTTAATTATACGTGAGCATGAGATCATCTGAAAGACATTGTTGACTTCTTTCCCATGAGCTTTGTTTTCCCTTGTAGTTGGATGAGGTCTTTGATTAAAAACTCTAAACATATTATTCCTTGATAGAACTTATTTTGGTTAGACTTATATTATTTTCTTGTTTTCTTTTGATTTTTGGCCATAATTGCTAATCTAGTAGTTTTTTAATTTTTATTAAGTTGCTTATGCTTACTGCATCATATATGAAACTAAGGTTTTCACTGGTATGAATGTTTTCTTATTTTTTATCCTTTGCTTGTAGACAACTGCATCAAAAAGTGGTGCTCTGCGCCATGACATCCATTATTGGCTTGGTAAAGACACCAGTCAGGTAAAGTTGTTGTTGTTGTTGTTGTTGTTATTATATTTATCATTATTATTTCTAAGATTTCTTTTTAATTTGTTTCCCCCCTTTTTTGGTTTAACATTAGTTATTATTTCTGTATGCTTGTTAGCTAATGACTCTAACTCTAAAATAGGATGAAGCTGGTGCTGCAGCCATCAAGACAGTTGAGCTGGATGCAGCTCTTGGAGGACGTGCTGTTCAGTATCGTGAAGTACAAGGCCATGAAACAGAAAAATTCCTGTCTTATTTCAAACCATGTATTATTCCTCAAGAAGGTGGTGTTGCTTCTGGTTTCAAACATGCTGAGGCTGAAAAACACAAGACACGGTTGTTTGTATGCAGAGGGAAACATGTTGTACATGTAAAAGAGGCAAGTTTGACATTTTTCGCTTTCCATTGATAATTGAGTCTTGTAGGTCATTTTTGTACACACTGGATTGGCACATGCATATATAGAACATTGTTTTCTGCTTGTTGAGTACCCATTGATGTTGGTTATAGGTTCAATTTGCTCGATCTTCACTCAACCATGACGATATTTTTGTTCTGGATACTGAATCAAAAATCTTCCAATTTAATGGTTCCAATTCATCTATTCAAGAAAGGGCTAAAGCTTTGGAAGTTGTACAGTATATTAAGGATACCTACCATGAAGGGAAATGTGAGGTAGCTGCTGTTGGTAAGTGGACTAGTATACATTGAAGTTTTAAAGGGGATCACTGATATTGTGATTTGAATGTCTATACCTGAACTTCCATGCAGAGGATGGGAAGTTGATGGCTGATCCTGAAACTGGGGAATTCTGGGGTTTCTTTGGGGGATTTGCTCCTCTTCCACGAAAAACTGCTGGTGATGATGATAAGCCTGCTGATTCTCACCCTCCAAAGCTGCTTTGGTAATATGTTATTTCATTTTTCTCTCTAGTATTTTTTTTATCTGCACTGCCAGTGTATTCCAATATTTTTTTAGCTAAATGATATTTGGATGAAGTTCATTGACATGTACATGTTTTATAATCTTTCTCTTTCCCCTACTGTTTATAGTGTAAATTGTTGCTTTCGCCCTTTAATTTTTGGCCCTTGATTGATTTGATGTTAAGAGTTTGAAAAGGTGTAAGTGAAACACTCCTCCCTCTCCTTCAAAAATCCAATTTCTCACTTTGAATGTAAAACCCCTTATGTCAAGTAAACTGTTAAAAAAGTTAGCAGAAATGTCTCTTGACATGCTGAGGATACACCTTAAAATTAGCAGAAATAATACAGTGATTACATAGAAGAAAATTAAATGAAAACTAAAACAGTTAAAGGAAAAACCTTGTTAATTTTCTGCTTCATGGTATTGTTTGATGTTAAAACATGTTTTAATGGTACAACATGTAACTTACATGTTATTTCGTGATTTCCAATAGTTTTTAATGGTTTGAAGGGTTTTGCACACATAAAATTTGGGATGTCATTTTTTTTTCCTGCTGTTAAGCTTTAGTTTACTACTACACGTGGCCCAAAGTTGAAGGGTGAAACAAACTATAATTTACCATTGTTTTCAATTCAGCTTCATCTGTGAGACTATAATTTTAATTCAATGTGAAGACTTAAAAATATGCTTTTCATTTAGTCTAAAGTTGTGTTAGTTGATAAGAATGAGAATTTTTAAAGTAATATTAAATTATTTTGACAATGCATTGATGAAATTAATCTGTTGTATTACAATCTAGTTATAATGATGAACTTGTAAATTTTGCAGTGTTCAAAAGGGACAGGCAGAACCTGTTGAGACCGATTCTTTGGAGAGGGAACTACTAGACACAAACAAATGCTATATTCTTGATTGTGGTTTGGAAATGTTTGTCTGGATGGGAAGGAATACCTCTCTTGATGAAAGAAAAAGTGCAAGTGGAGCTGCAGATGTAACAAATTTCTTTTTCAGTATCATTTTGCTATAAGCTTTAGTTTTGCCCAGTTTTAATTACTGTTGAATTGCTGTTGATTCACAAACAGGAGTTAGTCAGTGGCACTGATCAACTGAAACCCCAAATAATTCGTGTTATTGAAGGATTTGAAACAGTGATGTTCAAGTCCAAATTTGGTTCTTGGCCTCAGACAACTGATGTAACAGTATCTGAAGATGGTCGTGGCAAGGTAGCTGGTAAGTGTTAAATAATTTTACAGTTGTTATTGTGACTTGAATTGATTTTTCTAACAATAAATTTTTGTCATTAGCATCCTTGATAATATTGTAATTATATCATTCCAATTTTTTCCCTTACTTATGGTTTTGTACTTTGTAGCACTTCTAAAACGTCAAGGAGTAAATGTAAAGGGTTTGTTGAAAGCTGATCCTGTTAGGGAAGAACCCCAACCCTACATTGATTGCACAGGACATTTGCAGGTATTCTGCTGGTTACAAATTGCCCATCAAAACTAATATTTCTTTCTGTAACTTTTCATAGTTTTACTTTAATCAGTTTCTTATTGTTTTCTGTCTTGTGTAATTAATTTCTTTTGACAAGGGAATCTTTTAGAATTATTGTATGACCCTTAAAACTCTCATGATCTCTATTCTAAACATGGCCACCAGAATGAGAAGAATAATACTAAACAAGTATTTTGGAAATGTTCAACTTTGATTAAATGATATTCATATAGAACTAATAAAGTTGCTGCATAATATCCTCTGTAAAAAATGAATTTAGGTAGTAGTTTGATCTTTGATGTTAAGATACATAGGCTTTGTATATTCAACAACATTGTTTCCTCAGGGTTGCCCATGTCATTCATTCTGTGAGATAGCTATGCTATTCTTGGATTGTGCCATTTTCATTCCCAAGAATTAACTTGTCAAAGAAGATATGTTTTAGTTTTACTTGAGTTATGCCAATTTCCTGAAGATAAGCCATGTTATCCATAGGAGAAAAGTGTTCTTATTGTCTAGGCCAAAGATTTAGATGTATCCTCTGGCTGTAGGATGAGCCTTGGGGTGATCAATGCCATTAGGACTAACTTTGACCATATAAAACCTATGACAATCAATGACAGATGTTCGTAGAGGTAGATGAACTAATTCCCAGGTCGCCCCACTGCTCTAAAATATGAACATTTTATCTAGCAAAGCTGCATGTTTGGAGATGAATGTATTTGGAGAGAGTGAAGAGAGCCTGACATGAAGATTTATGAATAGATGTAGAAGACAATGAAGATGAAAAAAGACAAGCATAATGCAAAAGAGACGTGATGATTCAAAGTAACATAATGATTCGGTTTATGAATAGATCATATATTGATTTGGAGAGTAACAAAAAGATTGAGTTTTGGAGGTAGAGTTGGAGCTGATAAAGGAGTTTGGGTTCTGGGTGAGCTTGCAATTGCATCAGCATTTGTAGGAGTTAGGAGTTTGGAGGATGCCATTGCTGATGATAATAGACCTTGAGAGGGTGAGTGGTAGTTGTATGTTTACTGACAAGAGGAGGGTTTGTAATTAACTAAACTGATGCAAGCTATGAAGCATGAACTTTGACATAGACGACACCAGACACAACACTAGTAATGTCTAAAATATAGGATACTGGACGCACGCACATATATAATAAAATGAAGTTAATGAACATAACATGAAGTTAAAGTAAGGTGTTTGTTTTTGTATTCAATAACCCCATTTTGTTGAAGAGTATGGAACTATTGGCATGAAGAATGCCATTAGAAGCCATGAAAAAAAAAACAAATAAATATTTAGAGGCATTCACTTTGAAAAAGTATAAATATGAATATCAATTTGAGTTTTGATTTCTTGATAAAAATTCTGAAAAATGAAAAACAATTCGGAGCTGTTTTGTAGTCAAAATAACCAAGTACAAAGAACGCAGTCATTGATTAATGTGAAAGTGTTTTGACCCTAAGATGGACTATATATGACTTAGATCCTGAACATCATAATTAACCAAAGCAAAAAGATGCAGTTTTACATTGTGTATAAATTGAAATGTATTATAACCTTATTGTCTTAATATATGTTATACCTTTCTTCCCTTTGCTTTGGTGTACTAAAAAATTTTCCCACTCTACACTCTGAGGATTTCAACATTCAATAGGAAAAATGTTCTAACATAAATTGCAGTTGTAGTTGAGACTTTAGACGTCAAGGTGAATTTAGTTTCCAAACCAACTATGGGGTTTTCTCCATGGTTGCAATTAATATGTGAGCTGTTGTTTTGTATAACTTTGCAGGGATTTGATAATTAATATCCCTTGAGAATTCAAATGATATCCTTTATGCTTTCCCTGTTTGGCTGGAGTTTGTGGTTTGGTGTTGTATAATACAATTCCAACATTGCTTTTTTGCTTCTGTTGTTAACAATAGCTTTGCTCTAACTGCACAGGTTTGGCGAGTGAATGGTCAGGAAAAGATTCTTCTTCAAGCTTCTGATCAGTCAAAATTTTATAGTGGGGATTGCTACATCTTTCAGTATACATATCCTGGAGAGGATAAAGAAGATTGTCTTATAGGAACCTGGATTGGAAAGAATAGTGTTGAGGTAAAAGATTTAGTATTTGATTCTACTCCTACAAACATGTGATTTTAATATAAAGGTAAAAAATAATCTGGCAGCAAAATTTTCACACATAGGTTGCAGCTGAAAAATATATTAGCTGTTAAATTAATCTGCAAGTCTCTTTATGTGTTGGATATTCTTAAATAAGTTCCTATAATTTAAAAGCTATAATTGGATCCCTATATTATTTATTTTTCAATTGGATCCTTGTAGGGTCCTAACAACAGACTGGATTCACTGACCCTATTGTAAAAGTTTTTGAAACTATAAACAATAATAGTTTTTAAACTATAGGGACTTCAAGAGAAGTAAACAACTTGTGCTTTTACGAGAGTTGGTCCTTGACTGGGACCTATTAAAAATTTACCAAATAGCATTGGAACCTGCGAATTTATTTCTCCTATATCAACCAATTTTAGGCTTATGTATATCATTATACTATTTACAGCTTTGGAAACTGTTTTGGGACTATAAAGTGTTGAATAAATGCACAATAGATTTTGTTTCAGTTTAGCTATAAATTTGTATTTAGACTCAAGGAGTGTTGTGAATCTATTTTCTGCATTGTTTACAAGCTCTTTTAGTTTAAAATAGGAAGAAAGAGCTTCAGCTAATTCATTGGCAAGCAAAATGGTCGAGTCAATGAAGTTTCTGGCTTCTCAGGTAACTTTTCTGGAAATTGTGTCTTTTTCACTTGGTGGGGATATCATTTGTGCTCAATTCTCTCCTTACTGATGTTTTGCATGTCTAATTTACTGTAGGCTCGTTTATATGAAGGCAATGAACCAGTTCAATTTCATTCAATCCTCCAAAGCTTCATTGTTTTTAAGGTTTTTGGGATCTTAATATTGTGGGAACTAAAAATAATATTCTTGTTTATATATGTTTGTGTGTGTGAAAAGTACTGGCCGTTTAACTCTCTTCTTTCCTTCTCCGTCAGGGTGGGCTTAGTGATGGATACAAAAATTACATTTCCGAAAAGGAAATTCCTGACGAGACATACAATGAGAATGCTGTTGCATTATTTCGCATCCAGGGCTCTGGTCCAGACAATATGCAAGCCATACAAGTTGAATCAGTATGCCCTGTTTTCTCTTTTTAGTGCCATATGTCTATCCACTCAGCTTGTCTTAAGAAAGACACTTTTGGTTATACAAATTTTATTTATGTAATAATTTTTTCCCTCATTTTCTTATGTCAACCAGGTTGCATCTTCCTTGAATTCCTCCTATTGTTACATACTTCATAATGGGCCTGCTGTGTTTACTTGGTCTGGAAGCTCTACAAGTGCAGAAGATCAGGAACTTGTTGAGAGGATGCTGGATTTGATAAAGGTCTGATAATTAGTGAAAAATTGAGATGTGCCTAAAGCAACACTAAGGCTTTGTTTGCATGTTAGATTTAGAGGTGGAAGGTGTGGGGAAGGGAAGGCTTTTAAAAGACCTTTCGCTTTTTGAGAGCTTTTAAAAATAAGGAGAAAGGGTTTGAGGTTTTTTAGATGCCCATCCAAAACCCTCCTCTTTTGTATTTTTTGAGTTCCTCAATTTTGAGGGATTTTTAACATCCAAGCAAAGAGGAGCTTAACCTCCCTTCCCCTTACCTCCTTTACCTCTCAAATCCTTCCCTTCGTTCTCCCTTCAAACTCCCAGACAAAGCCTAGGAAGTTAGCATATTATTTGGTCAAATTAATTGTGTTGAACAAGTAGCTATATGTGGGTGAAATTTTCTCTGATTGCTTGTAAAAAATGATTTAATATTGTCATTTAGGCTATAGCCCAGGGGCACTAGGATTGCCTCTGTTGTCTGAGAGGTTTAAAAGTCTGATGTTCACCAGCGGCAATTCCCTAATGAGTAAATTATATACCAATTTTAAAAAATATACATTAATCAATGCACATATGCAAAATCCAAGTTTCTAAACTTATAAATTTTTTTAAAGAGATTATTATTAAAGTGTAAATTACACTCCCCAGCCCTTGTAAATGCTTAATTACACTACCCTTACCTCTATTTTATAAAATTACAACTTCCTCCCTTGAGAGATTAATATGGGTCATACTTCAATCTATTTTAATGTAAATGAGCTTCTTAAGGACAATTTTCTCTCTCTGATTCTCAACATCATCAACAATTAGTTTTAGATCCTTTCAGCTATGGGATTTTAGAAGATGAAATTAAGATCCTTAGGTGAAGTTTCAAAGCTGATAGTAGAAATGTTTAAAATTTCATTTCATCTTCTAATTTTTCAATAATAGGATGTTCAAAATTTGTTTTCATTGACATTAAAATTTGTATAGAGAGGAAATATTTCCCTAGGAGAAGTTCTCACCATTGCTACATGATTTGTTTACCTTGAAATGGACTAAAATGTTGCACATTTCTTCTCTCAAGAAAGGAGAATGTAACTTTTCAAAACTAAAGGAAAGGACATTGTAATTTTATCATCTTCCAAGCCTTATTAATATATTTGTTATCTTTGTTTATCTGGTTCTCTTATGCTTGCCAATTTTTTGCAGCCAAATTTACAATCCAAACCACAAAGGGAAGGTTCTGAATCTGAACAGTTTTGGGACTTGTTAGGAGGGAAATCAGAATATGCCAGTCAAAAGATTCTAAGGGAGGCTGAAAGTGATCCTCACTTATTTTCTTGTCAATTCTCAAAAGGTAAGGAACAACTTTTTTGCTTGCTAGAATGATTCATCAGATCCCCCTCCCCGCTTTTGAAGGCAAATAGCTGACTAGCTTATGATGGTTTCCTTCCACTCTCTGACTGAACAACGTGCAGGAAATTTAAAGGTGAGTATACCCACTGATCTATTATTAGCTCTAGTTATATACATGATTTGGAATTTACAGAGAGCCAATGGTATAAAGGTGTATTATAATAGTTCGTCTTTCATTGCCTTCAAAAAATATCATTATAACCTTTTGTGTTGCTTGTCATATATACTTAAAAGCTTAATGATGCAATCCATTTTAAGAAACAACTGATACGTGATTAATAAGATTGTAATAGATGTTATCATGCTAGTTCGATCAACCAAATACTATTGGAAAAACTAAATGATAAATCCCAGTTCTCAAGAGTGATGGTAATGGTGAATGGAAAACTACTAAACACGGACGAATACAGTTTTGAAAGACAGAATCCTACATCAGTTGTACTGTTAACAAAACCTGATGCAGAATCTATTCTGGTATTAACTGGGATCCGTATGAAAAACTGGAAACAGAAGAAGAAAATGCGGAGACAAGTATGAAAAAACAGAAAGAATAGATATCAGTGAAGCAGTGAGCTATCTCTGCGCCACGGCCTAAGCCACCCTAGATTTCTTCCAGGCACTTCTCCCCAAACTCTTCCCTCCTCATATTCAAGCCTTGTCCTGTTCCAGCATCCTTCTCTCCTATCTCCAACAGCCATGTGTCCATTCTGTTAGAAATTAGAATTCTCTCTTTCCTCCAAAACAGATTCCTCCAATAACTCCTATGCATTTCTGGCCTTGACCTGCATCCCTTTTTGCTTCTCTGTAAACCTGCATAGGAGGCTCATCAGCATGAGTTCTATCGGAAAGACATCATAGGTGCTGATCAAGCTCTTTATAATGGCATTCAAAATGTGCTAATATAGTCAGATTACTCAATTAGATGTTCTGTCATATATTTGTTAAAATGTTATTGACACTGCAGCAAATATAATTCAAAAGTCAAACTTATATTACTAGTAGTATAATAAGCACTTGAGCCACAAAATAGAACAAAATACTGATAACCTATCAATGTAAATATTACGTGTTCGGTCATGTTAATCACTGCAAGGTGGTTATAGCCATCTCATTGCTTTTGAAGATTGACTTTGAGTGAAGAATGCTAACAGAAACTCTGGACACCTGTGCTATGGATCACGTTTTTTATGCCTTTGTTCATACTATAAGTACATTATGAAATCTCAAGGGTTAATTTAATTACTCCAGTGTGCTATGCTGCTTATGAAGATTATTAATTGGATTTATTTCTGCTGCAATGCATTAATCTGAAGCAATGTTTTCAGGTGACAGAGGTATACAATTTCTCCCAGGATGATTTGATGACAGAGGACATTTTCATCTTGGATTGTCACTCGGAAATCTTTGTCTGGGTTGGCCAGCAGGTTGACCCTAAGAGTAGAATGCAGGCTCTAACAATTGGTGAGGTATGACTGGTTTTGCCGGAACCCATGAACATACTAGAATAATTTAGTGGATATTGTTTTGAAGTCTTTGTTTTGTCTTTGCAGTTATAATGTATATTTATGTCTTATAACATCCCTGTATCGTAAGAGAAACCATAAGATTTTAATTTAAGCATTCTAGTGTCTTTTTACATCATGGATTTAACATCTATTAGAATTTGAGTCAGCTGTGGATTTATACTTGTTCTTTTGAATTGAACAGAAATTTCTTGAGCATGATTTTCTTCTAGAAAAATTATCTCGTGTAGCTCCAATATATGTTGTCATGGAAGGGAGTGAGCCACCTTTCTTCGCTCGCTTCTTTAAATGGGATTCTGCCAAATCTGCAGTAAGTTTTCAACATAATGACATCATGATATGACTTCTGGTTGTTTTAAAATCCTAACTATTGGCAATCCCTTTTTTACTTGCAGATGCTGGGAAACTCATTTCAAAGGAAGCTTACAATTGTGAAAAGTGGGGGTGCTCCACTTTTGGATGTAAGATATTTTTCCCCTCCTCCTTCACTGTCACTAATGAAATGTTCCTTTTCTTGTGTGTACGTAATTATTCAAACTCATTATCAGAAACCCAAGCGGAGAACACCAGTATCTTATGGGGGAAGGTCAAGTAGTGTGCCAGATAAATCCCAGCGTTCATCCCGCAGCATGTCTGTCAGTCCTGATCGTGTTCGGGTGAGGGGCAGGTCTCCAGCCTTTAATGCACTGGCAGCTAATTTTGAGAACCCTAATGCTAGGAACCTTTCAACTCCACCTCCAGTAATTAGAAAGCTGTATCCAAAATCTGTGACACCAGATTCTGCAATACTGGCACCAAAATCTGCAGCCATAGCTGCACTTAGTTCTACTTTTGAACAACCACCTTCAGCACGAGAAAGCTTGATACCTCGGTCACTTAAAGGTAAACAATTGATGAAATAATTGAACATCCTCCCTCCCCCTCCTCCTTTGAGTAATGCTTTTAGTATTATAATTTACTAAATGCAATATGCTGTCTGTTTTCTTGGTTGTTATAATGTGAAGTGAGTCCAATTACACCCAAATCAAACCCTGAGAAAAATGACAAGGAGAATTCTGTGAGCACCAGAGTGGAATCTCTTACCATACAGGAGGATGTGAAAGAAGGTGAAGCTGAAGATGAGGAAGGTCTTGTGATTTATCCATATGATCGTGTTAAAATAACATCCACAGATCCTGTAACAGACATTGATGTGACTAAGCGAGAGGTATAATGGACTATGTAGCTTTTTAACATCATCTCTTCTCTACTTGTTTTTGATCTTTTGTTGTTCTTCTCCCATTCTTTGGTAATTGCAGCTTATAATTAGGCTTTATTTCAGTTTAGTTTTGATTTGTTTGAGCTTTGTTTTTTACAGACTTATTTATCATCTGCGGAGTTCAAAGAGAAATTTGGGATGTCGAAGGATGCATTTTACAAGTTGCCGAAATGGAAACAAAACAAACTCAAAATGGCTGTTCAGTTATTCTGATTCTTAAGAGTTTACTTAGCCTTCTGTCATCTCCTGCAGTATAGGTTGCAGGTAGAAGAAATTTTGATTATAAACATTATTTTTTCGTTGGCATTTTTATGTTTAGTTCTTTTAGTGTCTGTCTTAGATCTCAGGGAGCTTGTGTGTTTTGCAGTGAGGAACTAAACATATGGAATTAAAGGGGACAGCATCAGTGTTTTTTTTAGCATAGCTGCATCTGCTCCCAAGAAACTTTTCATGAAGAGAAACTAGAGATTTTCCACCTCTCCCCTTCTCTTTGCAATGGTTTGAATGTTTAGGGTTATTTCTTTGTTGAGTTAGCTGTGTGGCATTAATTTTAAAGGGCACAGGTTGTTTGTGAGCTTGCCTTTTATTTTTTTTGTTTTATTTTTTCGGGGTTTCATGCTAGTCTTCATTTTATTTTTTCAATTTAAAATTGTTTTGGTAAAGCAATTTGGGTTGCAAATGCGGTCTACTTAGGTTGTATTGATATTGAGGATGAAGTGTGTACAAAGTGTAAAAACCAGTCAACTCGTAATTTGTTTTGGAAATAAAGTGTGATTCTTTGTTATTCTCAATAGCACTTTTGAGCTAAATTTCCTCAAGCTCAATATTGTGATTTAAGTTACTAATAAAAGCAGCTAAGCATTCGGTTTGAATTGATTGAGGAAAAAAAATTTACTTGAACCAATTATAAATAAAATTTGCATGTCAATTTGAGAATAATATCAAAATCAAACTAATTTGAATTGATATTTTGCGGTTTGAATTGGATCAGTTTCTTTTGGTGTTTTATTATGTTTTTCTTTAATTTTTAAGGGAATCAACTTTTAACTTTTTGATTAGTAAATAAATAAAATTTTACTAATTAGAGCATGAATGGAGTTATAATTATATAATTTGTTGTAGTAATTAATTTTTTATTTAAGAAACAATGTTTATTAAATAAATTTTAAATCAAACATCTTTAAAAAATAATAAAAAATATTGAATCTCATCATAAATTATAATATAGTTTAACAAATAAATCTTAAATCATAATAATCTCATCTTTTTCTTAAAAAAAGTAGAATCTTGTTTTATAAAATATATGTTAGATTACTATTTATATAAAAATATAATACAAAAATTTATATAAAGTATGTTTATGGTTTGGTTTCGCTTGGTTTTGAAGATGAAAGGCAAAAATTTAATCAAACTGTAAAAGAAAAAGCAATTTTTTTAGGTTAATAGTTAATTCATTTTTTTAAAAATAAATTTTACAGTTTGAAATGGTTTAGATCCATTTTAAATACCTTTAGTAGTAGGATTCATTGAATCGTCGAACAACAATATGTTGAAAATGTATTAAAAGAGAAGAGAAAAGTGAGAGGGATAAATTTTAATCATTAAATTTAATTTTGAATTATTATTTTTAAAAGATTAAGCGATATGAAATTTTAAAATGATCATATAATTTTTAAAGCTGTTTCTGTCTTACTATCTATGTATGATGTATGATTTAATGATAAAAATTTATTCCTTTTATCTTTTATATTAATTTTTTTTATTACGCAAATTTTTTATACACTAAATTTAACTTTTAATTAATTTAACTGTTGAGTTATATGTAATTAAACATTCGTAAATATGTAACTTAAAATTGTTCATATTTGTATACATTTTTAAAAGTACATTATATATTAAAATAGTTATTTGAATAATTCTTAAATGATATACAAATTTGTTAATTTGCTTTGCTTAATATAAATTCTAAATTCAATGGTTAGATTAGTGTCCAAAAAATGAATAAGAGTAAAAGACTTATCTCTGGAATAAATAGATTCTTTTTTAATTTAAATTATTGTTATTTCAACTAAGTGGCCATTTCTTAACTTTATTTTATTTTTTTAAAAATCTAGTCAAATTTATTTTATCTATAAATTTAAGGGAAAAATGTTAACTTGGTGCCTGTTTGTTTATCCGGTAATGGAACGAAACGAAATTTCGTCGGATCAAAACAAAACAAAAAAAAAAAAAAAAAAAAAGAAGAAAGAAAGGAAATTTTGTAAATATAATCTACGGTCTCATGAATAGCATGATTTCTAAGACACATTTTTTATTTTTGCTCTGCCAGGAATCGATTATGATGGTTCCTTAGGAGAAACAAATCAGAGTCTTAATGATGTTAATCGTACACTTTGTTTAGCCCTTATCTTAAGTTATTTCCCTTAACACCCATATTAGTTAGTCATGGTAATTGTTGTTTTCCATTTAATTCGTTTTCAATAAATAATTATTTCTTTTTGTTCATTTTTCAGAATACTTTTATAAAAATGAGTCATTATGTTTAAAATTTAAAAATGATCCTATATACATTAATAAGTTTTTAAAGTTAAGTGCAACCAAAAAAGGTAAGGTGTAAATAAATAATATTATCACAAAACAAAAGACGACAAATTCATACTATTTCATGAAGTTAATAATAAAAAACAGTTTAATTTTGATTTGTGTGGCCGTTTAGTTTATATTTTCCTTTTTTAAAAAAGAAAAGGTTAGCGGTGCAGTTACACAGTTGACAGTACACAGCCAGAGGAGAGAGAGAGGATCCCGTGGGAGTGTCCGAGAAAAGAAAAGAAATAGGCTTAGCTTAAAAGAGCGGTGAAGTTGAGGGAACGCGAGGGAGAGTTTATGATTAATACCTGTTATCAGAATCTGACCTTAGAAAGTATAGTTAGTGAGAGGAAACTATAAGGTGTTATTATTATTATTATGAGTAGCGAAAAGGAAAAAACATCTGCACCTTCGTCTTCTCCTTCACCTTCCGTAGAACTCTGCAAAGGCATCAATGGCCTTGAAAAGGTTCTTCTCCGCGAGTCTCGTGGTTCATCTGCCGAGGTTCTCTCTCTCTCTCTCCCTCTCTCTCTCTTATGTATCTCTTCGTTTTGTTGCTTGATCTGTTTCTGTTTTATGCTATTCGCATTCGCTGCTTAAGATTCGACTTTTTCATCGCCGATTCTCATTTTTCGCTTTTGCTGTACTGAGTGCCGATCTCGTGAGAGTTCGCTTGGATCCCGATTTTCTGGTTCCGTTCACTGTAATTACGGTTAATTAGATGAGGATGCTCGATCTAGCTTTGTACACTGATTTTTGCTGTGAAATAAACCTCATAAGTAAACCTCAAGTAAAGTTAAAAAAGAGAAAAAGAAAACTCGATTGTGTTGTTGGATGCTTCTGTTTGATTCTGACGGCGTTTCATTTTTTTTCTTTGTGATCTTCAGGTGTACCTGTACGGTGGTCACGTGACTTCCTGGAAGAACGACCACGCCGAGGAATTGCTTTTTCTCAGTAGTAAGGTGCGTGCTTGTGTGTGAGTTACGAAATGTGTTTGTATTTCATCTATTACTGCTAGTTTATTAATTTGGTTAGCTCATTTCTTTTCTTATGCCTCCATGTTTTAGTTTCAGTAATTTTTCTTCTATTTTGTGCTGTCTAGAGAGAATAGAAATGTTAAAATACTAACTGTATATTTTAGATCTCAATTAGTTTGTGAAGTCTTATTTTGCTTTGAAAATAGTCATTGAGTGATCAGAAGAAATCACTTGTAATAACTGTTGAATCTTTCATTAGTTCAAGATCTTGATTTGTTTTGGTAAGACATTAACGGTTTTTCTAACATGTGCCCTTCAGTACACAATAAGAACACACTCGTATGTATAAAGTTTTTATTACAAATAACAAGATATCACATAATTTAATGCATTAATAAACGTTATAATTTTCAATAAAAATTTACTATTTCTTGATTTCTTAACACGTGTCCTTGGGTGAATGTTAGAAAAACCAAAACATTAATATCAAACTTAATTTCTGATTGTAAAGGAGGATTTAATGTCTCTAATTTGGCTTGGAAATCCATGAGTTTCTATCGTGCTTAAAATTTCATGTATAAAATGTTTGAACCCCTTGTGACTATGGTCTGTCCACTTCAATAGCAGTAATCCAGATTAGCCAAAATTATTTTGATATGGTCTGTCTGAGTGACTATGGTTTTGAATACTTTCAAGGCCATTGTTCATGTTGATTAGATAAGTTATTGTTCATTTTGTTTTACTGTTAACTTGTTCCTTATGCAGGCTACATTTAAGCCTCCAAAGGCAATTCGTGGAGGGATTCCAATATGCTTTCCACAAGTATGTACTTCTTACATATTTCTGTTTTCCATGATTGCTTTTGTATAATGCACTTTTAGAAGAAGAGGTAAAAAGTGAAGGATGGAGAAGAGAGATGAGAAGTGAAGTGTTAAATGGTTATATATTCTTAAAACTTAAGCATTTAAAATTAAATTGTTATGAAAATAAAGTAGATTGCCTACCCCGTTCAGAAAATTAAAATAATATCTTATATTAAGTAATCATATTACAGATTGGAGGTTCATGGTGGTGTGTTAAGGAGGGTGAATTGCTGGCAGTGGATGGGACTCACAGTTAATTTAATGGATGCTAGGGTTCTGTGAACAGTACCCTTGGGCTTTGAGTTTTGTGGATTTTAGAACAGTCCAAAGGACATTAAATTTTCAATGGTATTAATATTTAATGCTTTTGGCCAGGCAGAATAGGCCAGTTTAGTAGTGATCATAGTAGTCAGTCAGTGCGGAGTGGGCTTTGCAGCCAAATCAAGGCCCAAATTGTGTCTTGCTAGCGCACAATGGTGGTGCTATGCTAATGGCTTTGTAAACTTGATGTTGCCCCTGCCACTGCATTGTATTGGTCTTTTTTAAGGGCAAAAAGGACATTTTGTCCTTACTCATAAATAAATCAAAAAAGTCCTAAGTTTCCCTGTTTAAGAAGCATACACTACATGCTGAAACATTTCTCTGTTCTCTCTTTTCTCTGCTTTAATGGCTCTCTTTCAGCCTTTGCCCACCCATTTTGCCAGAGACAACATCATCCTTGGCGACCTTGAAGACTGTTTTCTAGATGCATTTCCTTTCTTTGTTCTCTCTTTCCCTTCTCCAGTGGCACCCTCTGCATCTTTTAATCTAAGTCATCTTCTCCAACAGCTTTCTCGTACTTGTATATTTTGCTTAAGACCAGACTAGACCTATCTTTTGTTGATAATTATACATATGCTATGTGTTACAAATCTGAGTATTTTTTAGCATTATCTATGTAATTATGTGCATATATATAGAATAAATATTTAAATTTTTATGATAGTGGTTATCCCCCACTATAGCATTTTTGGGGGTCAGCTGCTGTGCTGCTATCCGGGATTGGTAACTATGGAATGGATAACTAACCATGATTGAGTAGAAGAAGACAAGAAATAAGCCTAGCCATCACGCAATTGGTTGATTTGATGTCGTCATCCAACCACACAAAGGGCCACTTGCTGCTGAAATTTGTGAACAATCTTTCTCTATTTGATAGTTGAGCACATTAGAATCAAGACTATTCAAAAAGTTGGGGAAGTTGTCAATGACTCAATAGCTTATGGCCCAGTTCAAATAAGCTGCCTCTAATAAAAATTTAACAGTTCAAATAACTAAAGCAAATGATAGAAAATCCCATACATAGACACAACTTTATGCCCACCCTCAAATCCCTTAAACTGAAAATAAAACACATGCTAAAGTAACAACTTATTGAGATTGTTACTCTGAACAATTATGATCTTGTATGATAATAACAGTTATGATCCTGTAAATAAAGAAACCAAAATAATATTAGAGCATTTTCCTTCTATATTTTACTGCTGTCTTGGTCAAACTAAATCTGCAAATCCTAAATTGCTACTAAATTAATTCATTATTAAAATAATGTAATTGAAAATTCTACAATCTATTTTTGAATATTATCACGATTTGTAAATGGCCTTCCAAAAATATTGCATCTGTTGTTATCATCACATTCCAGATTATATGATCACTGAAATTCACTCTGTTGCAGTTTGGAAGCCTTGGCAGCCTTGATCAGCATGGATTTGCTAGAAATCGGCTCTGGACCATTGACGATGACCCTCCTCCATTTCCAACAAATACTTTGAGCAAAGCCTTTGTTGATTTGATTCTCAAGCCTTCTGAAGAAGACATGAAGATTTGGCCTCACTGGTATTCAATAGAAAATGTTCAATATGTTGTTTAGGTTTATTTTTTAATTACCTTGTTTAACTTAAAGCTCATAGTTTGAATTATTTATATTATATTTCATTTTCCTAATTATGTGTCTTTCTGTTTACATATAGTTTTGAGTTCCGTCTTAGGATAGCTCTGGGACCAGGAGGAGATCTGATGTTGACATCAAGGATCAGGAACACAAACAGTGATGGGAAGCCGTTTTCATTCACCTTTGCCTATCATACATATTTCTCTGTATCGGACATAAGGTTAGTGTTTGAGAACATATTTGTCTTGCACTTCAATATCACAGTTTAGTATTAGTGTTCTGTTTTTTATTTATTAATCAACACTGTTGACACATTTAGCAACTTGCTCTGTTTGCTAGCAACCTTAGTTTGTCTATTTCAGAGATGACATTTTATTAATTTTGTAATGAATATTCAAATTATTATATTATTAATTGGAGAATTTTGTAACCAGATTTGTAGTTTTGGTTGTTATAGTTGTCCATAATTCAGATCCAAAAGTTCATCGCAACAATAGATTCATTTATGAGATAGAAAGGGATCTCAAAGCACTGTTGTGGGAGCTTTTAATTTGGCGGTGGTGGGGCGTGGAGGGGGGAGGGAGTGTATAACTTTGGATACTTACTTAAAAAGGGTCAAGGAAGGCATAATAAAATTATAGAAACAATTAAAATAGATGTTATTGTAAATTGTTTCACTGGAAATTCATATTTTGAGAGCCAATCCAATGGCTTCAATTGGTTTACCAATGTAGTCAACCCCACATGGGGGATAAGCTTACTTCTTGTTGTTGCTGTATCTGTAGATTCTGTAGACAATTAAACGAACAATAATCTGAACTTTTTCCTAGTTATGTTGGCAGTTTGATATTAGATCTGTGTTGGAAAGTGAAAGTTGTCTTGGAACTTTTACAATCATCTATGCATTTGTGGCTTGTATAAAGGTGAAGAGTATATATCATTTTCAGTGAACCAATGTGAAAATGATTAGCTAATGTTATTCCTTGAATTAAATTTGCATCATGCAAATGCTATCATGTTGTCCAGTTAAATTTTCTGTGCTTATGTACTTGACTAAATGTGTTGTATTTGGTGAATTTTTTTTAAGTATGATACTTTGGTTAAATTTCTCAACTTTTGGGTGATTGAATTAGAAATTCCGTTGTATTTATAAACAACCCACTTATGTTTCACTTTTCGTCATTTAGTATGCTAATTTAACTTACTTTTTTATTATATTTTTTTGCATTATTATTATTATTATTTAATAGATTAACGTCAAACTTGTTTATTTGAATTCAGTGAAGTTCGGGTAGAGGGATTAGAGACCCTGGATTATCTTGATAACTTGCAGAACAAGGAGCGCTTTACTGAGCAGGGGGATGCTTTAACGTTTGAATCAGAAGTAAGTTTTTTCTTTTTACCTTCTATTTTGTTTTAGGAAGCACTGATACTGAAGATTTCAGTGAATTGAATTAACTGAAATAAATTAAATACATTTCTTTACTTTTCATCTGAATAGATACTTTAGGTGAAACTTAAATCAGTTTTATTTAATTGACAAAAACAAAAAGGAAAAATAATGGATCCAGATCACTTGGTTACGTAGAACAATGGAACAATTTATAGTTGCTAAAGATGTTTTTCATTTTTTTTAGTTACTTATAAATTTAAATTATTTTGCGAGTATTGAATTCCTGCTGCAAGTGGCTTGAAAACATTTGCCGAACAATGTTTTCCATTTGACAGCTTGTGCATGTGAAAGGATGAAGTGATGTAAAAGTGTACTATATCCTCCATTCACAGAAACAATTAGACAGTTTCTTCTTTCCCATCCTAGTTTCCTGTTTTTTGTCTTTTGTATCTTTTTCACCCTTTAATCCGATAACTTGCTGCAATAGGTATGGCCCAGTATTTTCTGGTTGATGCCATGCCACCCAATCCACATCGGCCATTGGTTGGATCCAATCCATTTCTGAAAGAAACCTATCTTTACTAAAAATAAAATTGGAAAGAGGAACAAAATAAACAAAAACACGTACCCAATCTGGTTTGTGTACTGTGCTGGTTTATAGTATTAGTTGACTGATTCTAGGCACATGCATGTAGCAAATTATGTATACTGATATTTCATAGGCTTTGTTGACTGTAAATTGATGCTTCTGTTTTTCTTGATATGGTAGGTTGACAAGATATATCTTAGCACCCCCACAAAGATTGCAATTATTGATCATGAAAAAAAGAGAACATTTGTTTTGCGTAAAGATGGCCTTCCTGATGCTGGTGAGTATTAATCAGTCATCTTATATTGAAATTTTGTGCTTCTCATAAGTGTACTGATTGGGACTTCATTATTTGTAATTTTATAATTTAAGAATATCAAATTGTACTTCATATATGTCTGAATGTACAAGAACAGCTGGGGTAGAATGAGAAGTCAGATTCCCAGTATTGTGTAAAATATCTGTTCTAATTTCCATATATAAAATCTTCATGTAAGGTTACAAGATATGCCATCTAACAATATGGTGACAGTGACTTCTGCAAGAAACTGATTTAAGCTAGCAATGGCATTTTCCAAATTTAACTTTGAATACTTTTGGATGTCTTTGATTTGGTGCTTTTAGCTTGGGCTGTAATCTATTCATGCCTGACTTTATAGCTTGAAATTGATAGCTTCATTAGAGACAAACTTAACGACTCTGAACCAAGTAGATTATTATATATGGCTTTATTAAATTGAGCTGTGACTTCTAAGTTCTCACATTTAAGTGACTGTATGCAAAATTTTTTGTATTAACATTTATTATTAATCTATGCAGTGGTGTGGAATCCTTGGGATAAGAAAGCCAAGGCTATGTCCGATTTTGGTGATGATGAGTATAAACATATGCTTTGTGTGGAGGCTGCTGCTATTGAAAAGCCTATCACATTGAAGCCTGGAGAAGAATGGAAAGGAAGGCTAGAGCTTTCAGCTGTTCCCTCTAGTTATTGTAGTGGACAACTTGATCCCCAAAGAGTTCTTCAGGGCAGCTGAAAGATCATTGTTGTGTTCTGTGTCCTGTACAGGTAATAGCTGCAAATTGTTATATTTCAATTCAGTTGTCTTTTTAACATTACTAATAAAAAGGAAATAAGTCTTGACTTACATTGTTCAACCGAGATTTTTGTTTACTAAAGAATTTAGTAGATATTTGATTGATACTTGTACAAAGTATAGAAATTAATAGAGAAGGAAGAAAGGAAGTTTGAGTATCCTTGAGCGAGAATGATACACAATGCTAAATCAGCTAACTGTCTTCACTCTTCACTTACATTGTCCTACCTCTGCTACTTTTGTTAGAGGACTAAGGTCTAGTTTGGGTAAATTTCTAGAGAAGTCTTTATAGAAGAAAAAAATTAGAATAAATAATGTATAAAATTTATCTCATAAGTTAGAAGCAACTTATTTTCTCAAATTTTAGAGAAGCTAAATTAGAGAGCATTTCAAAACTTCTTAAAAAATGGAGAAACATAAGTTATTTTTGTCTCATGAGAAAAGTTTTATTAATTTTTTATACTGATTTGGTAAGAAATTTTCTATAAATATATCCCAACTGGGCCTAACTATAACATCTCTAACAACTTTAACTAAGGTTTTGCTATCAGAAGTTGGTCTGCTCAGCTATTTGTGCTCATCTTTATTATCCTAACATGTACTTCTGTAATTGGGCTTGTTGCTAAAAATTTTTGTCCATCCTTTTAGTGTGACATGTTACTTCATTTTGCACATGTAACTGCAGAACATACTTGAGAAATAGAATTGTATGATATTTGTTTGTTTTTATTCAAGGTTCGAATTGGGTGTTATTTTCACCAATTGGCATATCATTGCTTAAGATGTTGCGTTTCAACAGTTGTTCCGGACTCTGAAATTTGGTCATCTTGTGCTTTGATATTTATGATTTGATTGGTTAGGGATTTCTTTAGTTCTCGTATTACTCAGGTGGCTCTGGTCTTTCAGACGTGTGTTGATCCATTTAAATGTCTCACTAATCCTTAGGAAAGATTTATCTGCAGGTAGCCTGTTGCGACATTTATGGATGATGAAGAAAGTGTCTCAGTAATTTTGCCCCTTCATGTTTCATTTAAGTCTGTGTTGGACGGATGAACTCATGTTGGATAGAATTTTATTAAACTGTTGTTTTCCCCCTTTAATGGATGAGTAGTGTGGTCATAACAAACTGAACAATGCATATATGCTGAAAGGGTCCACAGTTGTTGTCATGGAAGATAGCCTACAATTCAACAGATTTTCACGTTGGGTTGAATGGCCCAGACCCAGAGGGATTCCCTTTGAATCCATAGTTTTTTGGGTTCTTAAATCCCTATTAATTGTTTATTTCTAAATGTTGTAGGCCTATGAAACACATCCTTGAAAAATATTTTATAATACTAAAGGAATTTACTACAGAAGAACGCTTCACAGGTCATATTAAATATTTGTCTTATTTTGTTACATTATACTATGTTGCTTAAATATTTCTGGTTTAGTTTGTTACATTATCCTACCTTTGTCGTATAAACATACTTTACCAGGTAATGCTATCTTGGGGGATGAGTAATATTATATACCTGGTAAAATTGGGAGACTAACTTCTAGGATTTTGCTCCTTTGAAATGAAGAATTGCACTCAGTACAAGAGTTATTTTGCACGAAGAATTGCATAAAATTGCGAGTCTATTAATCATTGATTTAAAGTTATTTATTTTTAGAAAATTTTTAAATTTATATTAAAAGGTTAATAGATATTTCATTTTATAAAAGTTAAATTCAAAATTTTTAAATCCCTTCATTTAGCTGTCAATATTTTATTGTGTTTAAAACATTTTTTTTATTTTGATTCTATAATTTGTTTTTTTTTTTGGTATAAAGAATAAAATAAAAAATGTGTATAAAGGTCACAATAAAGACTAAAACGAAAAAGTATTTAAATATGAGATAATAAAGTTACAATAGAATTTAGTAACAGAAATTATTTTATAATTATTTTTACTTTAAGGACTTATTTACTTTTATAGATATCAAATAAAAGATATTTTTTGTAGGGACCAAAATAGTATTTAAGTTAAAAATACACTACTAATTAACTATAATTATTAGCCAAACACAACCTTGGAGTGTGCTTTCACAGGTCTTCCTCCTCTTCTTAGACTTTTAGCATTTATCTCGTAAATAGAGTGAAGGATGCACTTGCATGACTTGTTGTAAGTTTATCGTTATATATATGACTCCTCTAAAATGAGAATTTATAAAGCAAAATGTGAAGTTATAAGTAACAATTAGAAAATTAATGAAATAGATCTTAAGAATTTCATAATTTATACACTTATTTTATTACAATCTTAATTGCTAGTTTTTTTTTTTTTTCAATTTACAGTTATATCACGTTGGCATTTGGAAAAGTTTCTATAAATTTTAACAAACTTATATTATTATGGAAGCACTTAAGTTCAAAAGTAAAGGTGTTTTGTAGCAAACAAAAAACAAAAAACAAAAAACAAAAAAGGTAAAGGTGTTTAGTTAAACTTTTAAAAGTAATATTTTTAAAATTTTATTTTAATTGGTTTTACGGTGAATTTTATCAAAATAAATAAAGTTATTAAATTAAGAGCTTAAGATAAATTTTCTTGTGTAATAATTGGTTATTAAATTAACACTAAATTAAGCTAATTATCCTGCACATTCTCTAAGATGCGTGCATCCCTCCAAAACTTTGTTCTTTTCTCTGTTGAACCTCTTCATTTTTCCCAGTTTCTTATATAACACAAATAGTCAAACCATGTAGTTCTTCAGAATGAGTTTAACACGGCGAATATTAAGTTGAAGTGGGAACCGGCAAGAAGCGTAAAACTGTGATTTGCATCGCTAAATAGCGGTAAAATGGAGCCCCAATATCATGGTCGAATTGCATAATAATATTGCTTGTATTAAGGGGTAGACTGCAAAACAGGGTTACTGGGTACATACAGGTCAAGTCTACTGTGGGTGACAGATTTCAGTGAACAGGGTTAAAAAAGTTTGAAACTAATTTAGATTTGCAAAAATAATATTTAAAATGAATAAAGTCTGATTTTTTATGAGTAATTATGAGGTTAACTCACATTGGTTTGATTAAAAAAGTGTGAATTTAACTTGAGTTCTATATTTTATCTGATAAGTTGGGACTGACTGAGTTGGGTTGGTTGATTTTGCCATAGTTGTCCATGATAAAAATGCTAAGCCCTATTTTTGGCACATTCATTGTTCTTTGCTTAGACTTGAATCAAAGATGCTGGAGTAGCGTGTATCATTGTTATTGTTCCGTAACAATAATATGATACTGGGTACCATAGATTATTCTGAAAGGCAAATGGATTTAGAAAATGCTTGCTTACTGGCTCAATAGCTCATATTATTATCTTACAATCGTTATTGAAAATAATGGCTTCCTTAACTATTTTTTGGTCAGGGTAATGAGCTGAACATATTATTTTAGAAATTTATCTTGCTGTGTTGACTTAGTTCTAACTGTTGAAATCGAATTAAATTCAATTGCTTCTTCGGAAATCAAGGTCAGCAAATCATACGAAAATTAAGAATTGATGACTACATGAATAGGTTTCATTTGCCACAGCTTGTGATGTTTGAAAAAGAGAGATTCGCTCATTGATCTAGGAATTTGATTGACTCAGATTATTGCTTCTACCGCGAAAAATGTCCTGATAATATAATATGACACACCTACAGAAAAGAAAGAAAGGGGATAAATAAAACTACGAAATATACTATAGACTTAAGAGATGCATTATGTTCTAAGCTATTGCATTCTTCTTGTAAAAGTATTCTATCAAGGCCATGTATGAGCCATGATTGTCCCAATCAAATTTTTTTTTTCTTTCCCTTTACCATTGAAAAGTTACGCTATTAATAGCACAGCTAGATCACTCTCAACCTGGACAATAGTTAAATCAATCAATAAATAACTCAATACAAATTGAGCCTAATTTCTTGAATCTCGCATGCAAATATGGAGGAATTTGAGTCTTTGACCTTAGTTTCATAAACATCCCACATGATTTGATTTCGTGTTTGAACATTTGGGTGAATATGATTGAAAACATTAAGTGTCATGTGATATTGATTACATAAACGTTTCTTTTCTTTTTTTAACAATAAATTCTGAAGTAGACCGTAGGTGAGTAGTTAAGAGTTAGGAAATATTAAAATGCAATTAACTTGAAAATATCATATTTATCTTTATCTTAAAAATTTAAGTTTCTGCCTCTACATGAGAATATATTTAAAATTTAGTTACTTTCTTATTAAGTACGCGACTTTCTTACTTTGAACATTTAGTTTTTATTGTTTTAAAATGATATATATTACTTAAATTTGATTTTAAATTTTAATTTGTCTAAATTTAAAGTTTTGTTACATTATTTCAAATTAAAAATATTTTTTTTTAATATGGACGGTGGTGCAGTGATATAAAAGTCTTGTTTGTTCACGTGTATATAAATCTTATCACGTGTAGACTCTTGAATCAACAGCAGCCTCAAACTGAGAATGAAAATTAGTCTTAGGCTTTTTACACTTGAGACACCTTATAATCTCATACTTCAAACAAAGATATTTTTGTAGATAAACTAAAATTTAATATTATAATAATTTTAGTAAAGTTCTAAATTGAATTTTATTATTAAATTTAAATTTTGCACATCATATCAATAAAAATAAGGTATGTTGACTAAAATAATTTATTTAAATAGTTACCTTCTTAATTTTAAAAATTTTATGTTTTTGATTTCTTTATCTTTGATTGGTAAAATAAAACATTCATTATTTATAATAAAAATGTCTACTATTTTTAAATTTATCTTTGTAAAATTTTAAAAAATTACCCTAGCTTGACTTTCTCTCACCAAAGATTTATAATTTGCCTCTGAAAATGAGAGTGAGAGATATCAATTTCCCTTTCTTTGATCGTCAGCTCATATATTAAATTCCCTTTCATAAGTTGAAGTTCACTTTCAACTAAATTTTGAGTATTTATTTGTAATGAGTAGAATTAAACTTTCTTGCCGCCCAATTACACCTCCACAAATTCTCAACGTTGCTTGAATATTCTAGGGGAATAATTTTCTATATTTTGAGCAGACAAATCAAATTTTATTTATAGAAATTTAATATATTTTAAAAATTTATCAGTTTATATAGAATATAATTATTTATTTAATGAGATAATTTTACAAATTAAATAATATTTAAGTTATCTCATAGAATAAATAATCTATTCTAAGTGAACTGATGAAATTTTATTTATAAAAAGTTAAATAAAAAATAATATAATATTTCAACAATTATTTATCTCTTGGAGTAACTTAGACAAATCCCAATATAGCAAGAAATTTTTAAAGCCATCTAACCTTTAATTACGCCTCCTTCAACTTATATCAAATAACATACTGAAGTGTGTAGCCAGACTGTCCATGAATCTGACATTTTTTCTTACTCTCATCAATCTTTCTCCAATTTAGTAATCTTATTTAATTTCAACCCATTTTTCGTAATCACATGGAACTATTGGCATGTACAATTTTTATTTATATATATACACATATATACAATGAACCTTACAATTTGTAGCACAGTAATCAATTCATAGCAGTAAAACTATACAGAACAGAACAACTAGTAATGGAAGCTCTTAGCTTCTTTGTGGTGTTATCATCCTTGTTGCTTCTCCTAATTAGTACACAATCAAGCTCAGCTCAACTTACTTATGGCTTCTACCGTAACACATGCCCCAATGTGGAACAGTTGGTTCGCTCTGCCGTTCAACAAAAGTTCCAAGAGACCTTTGTGACTGCTCCTTCCACTCTTAGACTCTTCTTCCATGATTGCTTTGTGAGGGTGTGTAAGCATATCTATTTCTTGACTTCATGATTATCACATTCACACAAACTATAGTTAGTTCTAATTGAGTTTTTATCTCTGCGTTCAGCAAATTATATAATTTGTTCATGTTTGTCCAATATCATATTTATTAATTATTCAATGATTTTAATTTATTGAGATTTTGAAAAGAATAAACCTTTGTATTAGTTCTTGAAATCATAGGTGTCAGTACTCACTTTAGTACCTGACTTAAATGAAATTCTCATTTCAGTCCATCATTTTACAAAGAATCATTTAGTTTAGTTCTTACTTTATTTATTATTGTTATTTTGCACTAAAAGAGATTAAAATAAATGACTATTTTTAAAGTCAAAGACTAAAATGAAGATTTCGTAGAGTAAAAAGTTGAAGAGTTGGCTTACAATTTTAAAAACAAAATAAAAAATTTACTTCTTTTGAAAATGTTATTGATATTATTTTTATTTCTTCACAGGGTTGTGATGCTTCGATTTTGCTTTCATCTCCAAATAATAAAGCAGAGAAAGATCATCCTGATGACATTTCACTTGCTGGGGATGGCTTTGACACAGTGGTTAGGGCCAAGGCAGCTATTGATAGTGACCCTCAATGCAGAAACAAAGTCTCTTGTGCTGATATACTTGCTCTGGCTACTAGGGATGTGATACGTTTGGTATGATACAACTTCAACATTACTTTGATTTTTCTTGATATAGTAGAGTCTGCAAAATGAAGCAAAGGGGGAAGAAATTCTATGTTATTATATTGCTCTTAGTTTTATTGATAAATAAGTAACAAGTAAGATATTACTTTTTAAGGTGCTTTCCAACTTCCAAGTCTAAGCTTTGATATTTAACACATTTCACAATGCTAAGTTTGATCATATGTTTGGCATCATATTGATTAATAATCGTATAATTGCATAATGTAGACTGGGGGACCATGGTATGAAGTTGAATTGGGAAGGCGTGATGGGAGAATATCTACTATTGCAAGTGTTCAACGCCGTCTTCCTCGCCCTGACTTCAATTTGGATCAACTTAATTCTATGTTTAGCTTTAATGGTCTCTCCCAAACGGATATGATTGCATTATCAGGTAACACACAAAAAGTGACATGGTTGTGTTATATTTCATTACTCAAGCTACTTTACACCAATTGACTAATTTAAAGCTTTTAAATTAATTTTTTTTTTTTTGGCCAAAAGATTGAATATGATGTGTTTTAATTGTGTAGGTGCACATACAATTGGATTCTCTCATTGCAGTCGTTTCTCACACCGAATTTACAATTTTAGCCCCAAAAGGCTGATTGACCCAACACTGAATTGGCAATATGCTTTGGAACTTAGAGAGGCTTGCCCTCTAAGAGTTGATCCTAGAATTGCCATAAACATGGACCCTGTCACACCTCAAACGTTTGACAACCAATACTTCAAGAATCTAGATAATGGAATGGGTCTCTTCACTTCTGATCAGGTGCTGGCTAATGATGCAAGGTCAAGGGACACAGTCAAATTATTTGCATCAAGTGAAAGAGCATTTAATGATGCTTTTGTTGAAGCTATAACCAAGATGGGAAGGATAGGTGTTAAAACAGGAGATCAGGGTGAAATAAGATTTGATTGCAGTAGGGTGAACTAAGTACAATGATGGTGTCATCCTTTAGAATAATGTTTGGTGCACATATATGGTCACCACATACAAGTGTGTGGAATGATAGAACGAAGGTGGAGCTGTGGGGAAAAAAAAGGTACAAGTAAGGGTAGTTACAATAAGATGGTGATTGGTGAGCATCATGAAAAATAAGAAGGGGTGGGTGACATTATTCACTTTGTTATTTTTAATTGTTTGATATATGAATTTTGTATATTTCATAATTCAGAGTTGAATTAATTATTGATGGAGTCCTTTCAGCTACACTGGCTTTAGGAAGTAATGTACCAGAGTTTTACAAGAAAAAGAAAGGTTTAAAGAGTAATTAGAATGTTGAGTAACTATACCCAAAAGAAAGAAAATCAATGAGTTTGAGTGAAGAGAGAAAGTAGAAATTCAATAAAAGTACAAATCCTAACAAATTGATGTGATAAAGAGTTGAATTGATTGGACAGTTAAGATGAAAATGGTGAAGAGAACGAATGAAAATAGACCAAAGAATTGATGAAAAGCATATACACCAATATCAATTGTGGTTTTAGCCAAACGCTTGAATTTCTTTTATTTTTTATTTCATTACATAATCTCTCAAATGAAGACGTGACAATTCATGCAAAAAAAGTTTTGTAAAATAAACTAAAATAAGGAGTTCACAGTCATTGATTCACTTTTATTTGGCTTCTCTATTGCTTTGTTTTTATTTGTGGAAATGGATGCTTCACAGAATGATGATCTCATACTATATGCTACCTTATTAGGCCGTATTGGTCGGTTTTCATCATAAGCATGGGCTAGGTGCAGTCACTTTGTGAGGCTTTGAGGCTAAGAAAAAGAGAAAAAAAATAAATGTTATATGGGAACTTTGTACTGTTTTTGATAACAGCTTTCATGTCAAATGTAATTATTATCCCTATTCCACAAACAATGTGGGGTTACGTTGTACACTGAGCCATGAACTACCATTTAGTTGGATCATGTTAAGAATTATGACTTACGAATTTACTTAGATTTCGGCTTTTGTCCACATTATGGTTTATTATTTCCATATTGACGTGAAATTTGAGTTACATTTGAGGCTTATGAGAAATGTTAGAGGTGCTGAATAATGTGTTTTCAAGTTCTTCATTGTTATGATCGTACGACTTATTCGATTTACGATTTGACAACTATCCCGGGGAGTAACACTGCACATTCACTTCACCATTTAATGTAAGATGAAAACAGGACAAGACTCCTTTACAATCATACAGAGTATATGATTTGCCAAAATGACAAAATTTAAGTGTAAATATTCTCCATTTAAAATAGATGTGTTGACTTTTAATTTAAATTTTTATTATACATATTATTGATATAAAATTTTAATTCTAATCGGAGATGAGCATCATAGGTATTTATATTCTTTTTAGTATATTATTTTTTAGTTAAAATTTAATGAGACACACAAAATGTCTTAGGTCATAATTTCTAGATTTATCTATGATTTTATAAATTTTAATATTTTTTAGTTGGATTATAAGGAACTTAAAGCTCAAGATTTGATTACGTTAGAATAGTTCTTGTCAACTACTTTACGCACTCACTAGTTGATATATTGATCATTGAATTCGTTTCAAGTGAATTACTTTATAATAAATTAATTAAAATTTAAAAGTTATACACCTTCACATCTCACTGTTGAAATGAAGGCACTTATGATGAATTATTTCAATTGGAAAAATAGAAGTCGTAATTGGGTGCTGTAATTGACTGAACTTCCCAAAGCTGAATGCCTAATCAATGTTCATTGTTGAAGACACATTAGTATTTGCAGGTTGTCGTGTAATTAACCTTATCATTATCAAAGAAATAAAGACAAGGCACAAGTCTACAAGGTCAACAAGGTCTGTCTACAGACAAGAAATTGCCTAACACAATCTTGTGTCTTGAGGTCCCATCTATTAGCAAGTGTCACAAAGGAGTTTAATATTCAACTAAAAATAAAAATGCATTGAGAGTGTGGAAATTAATCACATACAAAAGCCATGTTATCATTTAAATTAAAAGATACAAATTCTGGGCATACAACAGTGAATAAACCTGTTTTTGTGACAATTCAGTTTGCAAGAGACAATCTTGAAAGAAAGCAATGACATTGATAGCCATTTATCAAATGTTGCCATGTGATGCTCTTATTCTAGCTACTTAGTGGTGGAGCTTTTTTTTTCCCTTAAAGAATAAGGTTCAGAAATAAGAATTGAACATCATTTTCAAAATAGGAATTTGGGCAAAGAAGAAATATTAACCCTTTTGATTTGATAATGGTCATTTGAGAATGGACATGAAAGTAATATAAGAAGCACATAAAACTAACTCTACCTATTTACAGAAAGGGACATACAGAAGTGGGTATGTAAGTTATGCATTTATTGGAATAAAGTGAAAACTAATCTAGGAATCTGAACACATGAACCATAAAAATTCAGTGGTCCATGTAGAGAGTTGAGTGGAAGGATACAATCAAACAAGTTAAACTCCTATTTAAGCTTTAAACCTTGAGAAAGCCAATGTGGCCCCTTTCTTTCTTGATCAAATGTCACACTGGAACTGCTAATAGGGGTGGTGGGGTCACTGCAATCTCCCACCCTATCTGATTGGAAAGAGACAGAAGAATTGAGGTCCTTAGTTTTCCTATTGGGTGAGTCTGAGCACCCTAATGGAAGCAGATAAGACTTCTTATTATTCTTCTTAACTTGGCTTCCTCCTATACTTAAAGTCAAATCAACTTCCATGTCTTCATCAAAGCCATCGCCATTGCTTATTTTACAAGTGTAGGAGCTAGGTCCTGCCTCACCTTCATCACAGCCTCCAAAAATGTCTCTCTCAGCAGGCCTTTCTAGATCAAAACCCCTTTGCCTTTTTATGGTCTCTCCAGAACAGCTTCCACTCCTTTCTTTTGAGCATAGCTCCTCTCTCAAACTTTGAACATGCAAACCAGGTCCATATGAAATTATTGTACTTTGCTGGTGGTGTTGTTGAAGGATATGAGGATGGCGGCTTATGTCTATGCCATTCATAGGGGTCCAAATTTTGTTTTGTTTTGTTTCCTTTCTTAGATCATTCATCATCATCTTTTGCACACTGTATACCCGGTGTAGCTCCCTTACCTACAAATTCCAAAAACTCATAATTACCAACTAGTAATAGCTTCAAATTCCTGCATATCACTAATGGATATATCATTGGGATATGATAAGAGATTTCAACTAGATTGGCAAAAATAATGTTACACATGGTGCCTGCTAGGAGTTCTAAACATATAATTATAAAGCTTATAGAATGATTAGAAATTTAGAATGTGACAATGGATACAGTACATATGTTACAGAATGAAGGACATCTTACATTGATTTTGACCTCAGTATGGTCGGTATCAAAAGTATAATGATTGCACATTACTAGCAATTTATTATACAGTTTCCCCCCAAATCTTAATGAAAGGTGAAAGCCTCTAATACTGTTGGATTAAAATCACTTGTTACCGTTTCCTATCCCATTCCCATCCTCCGATCAACAAGTAACACACGGTTAAAGACTACTCCTTTTGGTGTTATTTATAAAAATCTAAATCACACAAATTAAAAAAAGTTGTTAAAATTAATTAATATAGTAATTTTTGAAAGAATAACTATAACATTCCAAAAAGTTTTCTCCTATTTATAGTTAACTCTTTTATCATATTATTTGCGGAGAAATTAACAATGTTCAATATTTATGATGAGAAAAAATATGAAAAATAATAATAATTTCTTAAACTTTGTAAAGGATTTTATATTAAGGATCATAAATTTTTTAAAATAATTTTATAAAAAATAAATAATAGAGTAACACATCTTCTCTTGATTCTTAGTTTTCCTCCCTTTGAATGTTACAACCAAAGAAACCATCTGATCCACACCCTATGACATTTTCTTAATGCAGTGTAACATTTCTGGTACAAATTGAATGACAACCCTGAATTTTGTGGTTAAGATGGGATGATAAACCTTACAACATGAATCTGATACCTGGTGTTTGAAGATGTCCTCATGCATCTGCATTGTCTTTTTGATGGATTCTAAGTTGTTTCTGTCAAGCATCCTATCCATGGGATCTTGCAATTTATTCACTCCAATACTGCAATGGTTGTTAGTCACTCCTTTGTTCTGATAATGCTCCCAGACATCCACACCACCCACAATGAAGTTGTTGCTGTCTACTGAGGATGCTAGAAGATTTATGGAATATTCAATTTTAGTTCCCATGCCTGTAACAGAAATTAATACTTTTTAAGTTTTTTTTTTTCTGACTATCATCAGACTTCAACTTCTATGCCTAGTGAATGTTGAGTAATGCATCAGCAATTGGAAAAATGCCTTCTTTAATTATGCTTATTCTTGGGAGAAATTGCAATATGAAGAAATTGTAGAAACGTATACTCTGATTAAAAAAATGTGAAAACTGAGATACAAAAGGAAAGCTTGCTACTGACGTGCTTGTTACAATTCCAATCAACTTCCCAAAATTGTATATGGTAAGAGTTTCTGATGTTAATTGGTAGAATTATATAATCTCTCAAAAAAACACCAAATACTAATAGAAGAAGGAAACTGAGGTTTTAGGAATGTTTAACAGGTAATCATACCATAATTCCATTGCAAGTGAAGAAACTTAAGCGCTCACATACGGAATTCGAGATCCCAAATAACAAGTCAAAATAACTTCATATCATACACTAACATTGTATATTGTAAAATATTTTTGCTTCCTTTTTTGGTGAATAGATATAGAGCCAACTATTGCATAGGTACTAGTATGGTGTTTGAATAAATTTGTCAAAACAGGGGAAACTTTACTAACCAAAAGTAGAGAGGGAGGAGACAGAGAGAATTTGGGTAGAAAAGTTCAAAAGTGTAACCAAACATCGCCAGTACATTGAAGAAGCATGAAATAATGAACATTAGATGTAGGCATTTATGTGGGTGTCAGTGTGGGATGAAAGCATCACAAGCAATAAGGCCAGGCCCATAACAGTGTTTTGATCTACTATTCCAAGATACTAGGCACATAAAAGTGTTCATTTCTCATAGTTCCATATAAAGCTAGGCTCAGTGAAAAGAAAAGGAAAATAAAGCTAAAGACAAAAACTAAACTTTTTATCTGATGCAGCTTAAATAGAGACTAAAACAAAAGAATTCAATAAAATTAGAAAAGATCACACCCCTCACACAGACCCCAAGAGTTTAAATGTCAAGGACTTGTGCTAGTCAACAAAAAAAAATTTCTTGAAACTTTTTGATGCATCACCATAGATAGACATGAACAACACTTTCATAGCAATCAAAACTATCAGAAATGGCCTTCAATTTTCTCAGTTGCTGAAAAATATAAGAAGCATTAAATCTGAGAGCCGCAATAACAAACACCTTCACAGGTTATTTGTCTGGAGGCTCCTCATCAAAGTAAAAAAATAGAAAGAAAGAAAGAAAGAGTTATCATTATTAGGAGTTAATTCCTGCTTTGAAGTTGATGTAAAGGATCACCTGTTGTAAGAAGTACCAAAATTGCAACTTTCTCTGATGAAGTTCATTGAGCATCTTCCTCCCTCATGCCAGCATTTTTTTCCCACATGTTAGTCTTTTCTAACAAAACCAATACTAATATAACAAGTGGCCAATTCTCTCATGGTTCTCCTAGAATCATGGTTGGAAAAAGAAATAAAAAATAAATTTAAGGGACGGATCAATCCAAGTGGTGCACCATCTGGGGAAATTGGAGAAAGCTCACAGACAGAAGAAGCAAAATTCTTAGGCTTGGTTGTTTAACCCTTTACTTAGAAACAACAAAGAAACCAGCTCAAATTTTAAAACTAGAATCATGGAGTTAATAATTCAGAGTTGACAGGCTGTGAGAGAAAAGAAGCAAGAGAAAAGCTGGAACTGCAATGTGTCTGTATATGTGTGAGTGCCTGAATGATATTGAGAGAGAGAGAGAGAGGGAGGGAGGGATGTTATAAATTATAATGTGAATATTTTTGTATTTGTAACTTATACTTTAATTTAATGTATATTGTATATTTGTGCTTCACTGTAATGTGGGAAAGGATAGGAGAGAGGGGACCACAAAGTTGCATAATAAAAACAAATGACACTCCTAAACATGAGCCAATGTAGGCCAGTGAACAAGATATTCCAGACAGAGTCTTGTAAAACTTAATCAAGATATGCATGAACAATGAAAGTTAGTGCTTCTTTCCTATAGGACCTACCATCTCTCTCTATCTATCTATCTTTAAATTTTCTTGTTTTTGGATATTCAACGATTGAGATTTGATTATTCTTTCCGTACATGCAGAACAATATCTAGTCATCTGTTATGTTTGAGATTTCACCAGAGTACCAATTTGCATCAGGTGTTCATTGGGATTCCATGTAGTGAATTTCCCTTGTTGGTTGCAGTAAATTCCATTGGCTTGGGATTTGAAATTGATAATGACTGCTTCCATTTCCACACACTATAGGGGGGGCCATAACTTGCTCAAATGTTCTGTTGAGAGGATCAAGGATCATGCACATGCTTCTTCTCTATCCGTGAAAAAATGGAATTGACTACAATTTTCACCAATAAAAAATTTTCCCTTTACTTCAGATGAAAGATCCCTCTCATTATCGCAAAAATTAAGAAAAAAGGAAAAAAAAATTGGACCCTTTTATATATTATGCTATATATAGTACCTAAGTTATGCTTTCTTGGTTGATATTTAGTGCATGGCAATTCAAATGGAAAAGAAGTATTTTTTTTTTCCTCGGATCAACCTTAAATAAAGTTGAGTTTCAATTATCGTGTAGAATTTCTTCTAGAGAATGCTAAAATAATATATAGTTTGAAAATGAAAAAGGCTTTGATAACTTTGATGTGTTAGTTGAGGAATGGAATGTTAATGTATGGACTAGAAAAAGAATGGATGGTCTGTGGTGCATCGAATGGATGTTCCCACGTCACTGTGTCCCATCTTCACTCTTTTGGTGCTTCCCTCCTGCCCTTTTCCTTGTACATTTTTTTTCTCAAAAAATTGGTGAGGATGCTAATTAGGAACCTTATTAAATAAATAAATAATTATCAAAGTGAATAGAAACTTGGAGATCTTCTTAACGAGCTGTCAGTAATAATTTGAAGAATACATAAAGAGTTAAGGTAGAAAGATGAGAAACTTCCCACCTGAGTCCATCTATTTTTCATCAAATGAGAATTAATTTCAGTGATATATGTTTAATTTTTGTAAATAAGTTTGAGTTTAAAATTTTAAATTAAAAAATAGTTAAACAAGTTAACTTTATTATGATAAAGTATGTTAATAATTGAGTTTAAATATCTAATAATAATACTTTTTTTTAATAAAAATTATTATGTTAATGTTTAAATGCAACTCATAAAGTAAAATGAAATCATGTGAAATTGATTACAATATAGATATTTTTTTTACTCAAATGAATTTACTTAAAAAGTGTTATTTACACCAAAAAGGATGGATGATTGTGGAAAATTGAAAAGAAATGGAAATGTGTTCTAAGATTCCAAAATATTGATCCGGAAAAATAAGGGCCACACGTATGAACGTGTGTTTGTGATGATTAAGAAATGCATAGATTTTGGTATTTAAATATTTGGTTTGATGAAACATGTGGACATGCCAGTCTGTCCTATCTTGTATTTTAGTTGCTATCCAAATCCCTTTGGGAGCTTTGGCCTCTACCCATATTCAGAAGCCTTAATGCAACAATTGCTTTCACAATTTGCACAGAAAACAATGCACACGCGTGCTCTACTACATTTCTGCATTAATCTATCACTTTTTTGCGTTTTCTTCCAGTTCCGATTCCCTGTTCAAGAAATCAGAAATCTTAGATAGGTTAAACATATGTTAGTAATATATTTTAACATACTCTTTTTAAAATACATTATTCAAAATATCAGTTTCATTTTGAATATAATAAATCTTATTCATATTTTATGTTTTTTTTTTAAAAATTTATAAATAATAAATTTATTAAAAATGACCACAAATAAATATTACTTCTACCATTTTTTCTTATACTTAACTTTAACAAACATGTTAATGTATAAGAGGAATAAAAAGAATAAAGAGAAGTTGGTGTATAAAACGCACCTTATTTACATGCATCAAATTCGGCTTCTCTATAAAAAAGTATGCAACATACGCTGTGGTTAAAAAGTAAAAGTTGGGTCACAGGAAAGCCAAATTCACTGTAACAGTTAATATTTTATGGCAAGCATCCAAACTGAGTTTCTCTTAGTTGTTGATCTTCCTTAACTTGTTGAGGCAAATTTGAATACTAAACCATGCTTTTCGACTTAAGTAAGCCTGTTTAGAATTTCAATTCAGATCATTAAATCAGTCAAAACTATTGATTGATGACACTTGTTTGGTCTATGCTAGTTTAATTACATTCAAATCAATAATTTTTTTATATTATATAGTAAAATAATATATTTAATCAAATAATACGATATTGTATTCAAATTTAATAATTGACTAAACATTCGTGCTTTTATAACATAAAGAAATAAAGTTGTAAATAACTCTAAATATAACATTTAAAATGACGATCTCTAAGCTAGTAAGTTTCAGAGAAAACTTATAAAACAACAAAGCATAAGCTATAGCTATATTTTTTTCAAAAATGCTAGCTCCAAATCAATTCAATTAGTTTCTTACAAATTTTGCTGATTTGGCCAATTGATTTATTTTATATGAGAAATGAATCAACGTCTCAAAAAAGGATGAGACATTTCATCCTAGTTTTAGTCATATTATCCAAAAGGCAGCAAATAAATGTAGGACCGGTAGAAATTAGGATTTCCCATTTCCCAGTCTGAAGGGCATGATTCTTGGAACATGTTCATTTGATATATATTATATATAGTAGGTTATATATGTCAAACGTGAATTCACCTTTTCTTGGGATTATTGAATGTATAACATTAATTAGATTGCCTGAAGCGATTAAAATTTAAGTATTAGGAACTTGATATGTCTGGGTTGGCCACGTGAACCTTTCACATGGCTAATGGACCTAACAATCAACAACACCTAAACACAGCACAGAGATTCAATCATGCCTCGTTACACAGAACAACATCCCAAAACTAAAAATATCTCAAAGATATCACTATCTATTTTCTTGGAGGATGATGTTATTAACTATGTGACTATGTTGTCGTTTTCAAGGGAAATTGGGTAATACAAGAGATAGAGAAAGACCTGTGTACCAATCGCCAACTGATTGGAGGGGGGGTCATCAAAAATTGTCAAAATCAAAGTTAAGATTTGTAGGAGATTGACATTAAAACACAGTTTCTCTGCTGTCATGAGTTGATCTCAGCATGACGGTGATAAAAACTTTTTCCATTTATTTTTTATTTTATAAAATAAATATTAATTACTGTTTTCAGCATATAAATACTTAAGAAATTCTTTACTTAATAATTAAAAATATTTATTGATATAAAAGGAAAAAATTTTAAATTATTAAGGTAATAAATCACAGCTCACTCAAATACCCATTATTTTATTAGTTTGGTTAGATGCACCTACGTGTTTGTGAAACACCAAACTCTATAGCTTTTGAAGAAATCTTCTTGGTCAACACTTTACGTAAAATGGTTTGATTAAAATTGAAGTATCCTTGTATAACCTCACCCAACTCTTTCATGTTTATTTTACATTAGAAGTAGGAAGATAAACTCACATAGGAAGATCGAGGGGATAAGGAATAACAGTAACCTCACCCATCTCTTTCATGTTGATTATTAACTTTGATAAAAATGAAAACGTAATTTGATGAAGTTTTGAAAGGGTCTGAGGAATATGAAAGTGGGTCCATATTGCAAATAGAGTATGGAGAATGTGTAGGGTTGATGTTGTAGGAGGACATAGAAGCATAAAGGCTAGTGGTAGAGTTGAAGTTGCAGAAGCTACTCAAAGGCACGCGTTGTAGCCTAACGAAGGCACAAGCCGTAAGAAACTTGACCCACCATATTACTTTCTATTTTTCAATAACATTAACTTATCACTCTCAATTGCTGTGGGGGACACCTTAACAGAAGAGACTTGGCCCCCTCCCTACTATTTCCAAAATTCTTTTTTTTTTTAATGCTTTTTCTTTTTTACTTAGGCCTTTCTTATTATATTTTAAGAAAATATATTTTTAATGCAAAATAATATATATACTTTTTTATAATAATAAAAAATGAATTTAAGATATTGAAACTTTTTATATGATATTTGTTATGTTTTTACTGGTTTTTACAAATATTTAACATTAAAATGAATTAAAATGTAAAAATAAAATTCAACCCCTCGAAATTACTATTCATTTCAAGGTTCTGGGGAGAAGAAAATAAATTTATGATATCCCGTGTTTTCATTTTGTCCTCCTCTTAATTTGTTTCTTCTTAAACTAACCTTAACCAAACAAACCCTTAGGATAAGAGAATGATGAGAATTGAGATAGATATAATTAATAGAAAAAAAAATTAATAAGTAAGGTGACAAGAAAGAAAAAAAATCTAGAATGGGATGTGATGAATGTACAAACTAAAAACATGATAAGAATTTTTTTTCAGATTTAAATGTATTTTTAATTTTTAGTCTATATAAATATTTTATTTGACCTTATTCCTTTAAAATATTTACAACTTGTAAAATTTTAATTTTTAAAATGATCTTTATCACCATTTAATATAAAATTATCATACATTTAATTATGCCATATCAACAATTAATTGTTTTAAAGTGACAAATAATTTATATATCATTGGGTGCATATCATATTATCATTAAGTAATAACAAAATATTTAAAGGACTTACATGCAATTATCTATGATTCCTTGTTGACTGAAAGGACTAATTTCTTTCTTTTGCAAGAATTCCAAAGAGAAACCAAATGTAATACTCTCAAATGTGAAGCATCACACCACAAATCTCCTCTTATTCTCAAGTTTTTCGTTGGTTCAAACACATTCTTTGTATGGTCAAATCTGGGATTGTTTTTAATTCAGTTTAGTTTAATTTTTATATAAAAATGTGTTCAAATTAAATCAAACTAAATTAATTTTTTGTTGAAGTTTATTTTCATGCATTTTTTTAATTGATTTATTTTTATATAAATTTTAATTTAACTTTTATTTTTATGCATTTGTTGAGAAAAACAAAGAGAAGGAAAGAGAGACGTTAACCAGAACGGTAACATAGTGAAAAAAACTGATGATTTTATTGATAAAAAAGAAAATAAAACATTTATTGATAGAAAAGGATTAGTCTAAAATAGATAAGAGCACAACATATTAATTTATCCAATATTTTAATAAGATAAAAGTAAAAAATTACTTTAAGAATATTATAAATATGTTTCAGTTGAATTTAACTTTAACCACAAGCATCGAAAATTGGATAACAATATAAATATAATTTTTCTTTAAATTAATTTAAAAAATTAAAAATAATTTAGTTTAGTTTTGAACACTCTTCAACTTCCATGAATCTTAACCTTGACACCACACTTCATCCAACTTCCATAAACTGAACTCATTGTTGTTTATCTTCACCCTTCACAATATCCACCACTTATAATTCGTCTCAATAGTATTGAAGTTCTTACATGATGTAGCAAATCCAATTACTATCACCAAGTCATCACCTCCTCCTTCAATTTCATATTGGCATATATAAGTCAAATTGAAAAGTGAATTGGAGATATTTATATTAGCAGAACTATGACATTTTTACTTTTATGGAGGAGAGTGAGCTTGTGAGTGTTTGTGCATGGCTTCAGTTGATTAAGGACAAACAAATTATTCAATCTGATTATATAAAAAAATGTGATTCAATTTGTAAGATAAATATCAAAATTGTGGATTGATTATTTTGATTTTTATATTATTTTTAAGATTCGTTATTTCAATTTTTGGCTAATAAATTAATAAAGTTTCACTGGCTAGAGTATGAATAATGTCTTAAACCGGTACATAATTTTTTAATATTTTTTATTTTAAAAGCCAAAATTGATTTAATAAAAAGTCATATACATAATAAATAAGAAAAAATGTTAGAAGTATTATATATAACTTATCATTAATTTTAAGTTTGTTATTTTCATATTTTAATATTAATTTATGTAATAAGTTAATTTAATTTATAAAATGTTAAATCATTATATATATATATATATTGTTTAAAAATATTAAATTAAATTAAAAACCATAGAAATTTTTAAAAAAATTTCCAAGGTTGAGTAATATGAAAAATAAACAATATATCACAGAAACAAAGTTTAAAATTAAATATATTGTAGTAAGAAATTTTCTACTATATATTTTTCATTTTCTACGGGAAGGTAAATGAAGTAACATAGACATTCATATTTAGTTTTGTTTTGGTTCACCATTCATATAATGATCCCCACTAAAAACCAAAATAGATTCTTTTTAGTGCGTAATGACTGGTCACATAAAACTTAATATCCTTTAATCGCTGTTTTGTTCTCTTGCCGCTACTATGTGTGTTGATGATTCATAATTGCTTCAAAATTTGGCTGTTCCTGAAAATAACACTTAATTATACCAACTGGGTATTTAGAATGTTCCTCGTCAATCTGGTATGTGCCCCACTCTGCCTCAATTATAGAACAGAGCTCGAAAAGAAGAAGAAGAAGAAGAAAAACCTCCCTATTTTAACTAATCAAAAGGACACACAATCTAATATGAAAATCGCATGGCAATAAATGTTCAATTGGATATAAAAATGGAGCATATTTTTATCTTCAGGAGGCACACTTGGTGGGCTCCACTGTATGAAAAAAAAAAACTTTATATATGATTGGTCCCTTCATATGGTTTGTTTAAAATTACAACAAATGGGTGTCACTTTGAGAGCCGTCATGATCCACAGATTCATAAGAAGGGTCGCATGGATGCCTTGTTGATAAGGTATGACCAAAAAATGTTGTGTGTTATGTGGGGTCAAAACATTGTGGGTGTGACAAATGTCACTCACCCAACCATGCAAATTGTTTATAGTACCACTCTTATCATGTTGTTTCCAAGTTCCAACCAGAGTGCAGAAGATCTAATGTTCACTTTCTGATTTGACATGTTTTGGGATCAGTTGTTGATTAGTTAAGATTTTTTTCATGTGGCTTCACTAATAGGCCTCTACTTGGTTCATTAAAGAAGCCATTGACTCAAGATTGAGCTTTTTGCTTAAGCATGCTTAATTAAAGTCTCGTTTTCTTTTCATTGATTGATCCACAAGGCCCAAGGACCTCATTACTTCAAATAAAAGTGATCCCATGAGCATCATGCCTACTTTATATTATATCATATAACACTATTTTATGTGAAGCCAACCTGTATGCAAACAAAACCATACATTAAATTAAACACTCAGCGTTATCATCTTTGAAATTAGTAAGTATCCACCTTCCTCAAAACACAGTTTCCTATACATGGAGAGATATAATATTCACTTATATTGTTGGAATGTTTAATAATAAATACTGTGCTCAATTATTTGATTTTTCCTACTTTTATATCAAGATTTTCAAAATATTTTTCAAATGTAAAGAAAAATGAACAAAATTGACATCATCCAGCACTTTCTTTTTAGACTATTTTTAACTTTGATTAGCTCGATATTTATAAGATAAAAAATTAAAGAAGTAAATGAATGAAACAAATTTATGTTAAAATTAAATTGTGCTTTTATATCTTTTTAAGAAGCTTTCTCAATTATTTTTTATATAATATAAAAAGGCATTTTATTTAATTTTCTTTAAGTAATTTTGTTAAAATTTCCTTCAACTAAGCTTTAGTGTGAACACTTGACGTACATAAAGTCTTCGAACTAGATCTATAATTCAAAACTATCATAATTAAAAACTCTATTAATTCACATGTTTGATGAAGATTCGTTGTCTCTTTCTTCTTCTTCTGATAGGCCAAATTAATTAGTATTCCTCGTGTAATTCGGTGTGCTATTAGGATAGGCTGGTATCACCAAATTTTTGTATATCATTGGAAAAAAAAAACAAATTTTCGTAAATTCAATAGCCTCAAAGAATAGATATTTTAAGCTAACAAAAACCACCAATTTACAGTTTTTAGAAGTTAATAACTAGATAGAATAAATGAATAGTAACTCAACTTTGCTACTGAATGCGAAGTTCATGGTACAAATTTGTACTTGGTTGAATTCAACTTGCAAAAGTTGACATTTCGTTGACAATTATTACTAACCCGTTAGTATTTCTATATGAAAAAGTTTTCGCACCAAAAAAACATTATCATGATAACAAAATGCCACTTCCTTCTGGAAATATATGTCGAACACACACGAATAATGCACCTCAGTAATTTGGGAATAAATTTTAAATACAACTAAATTTTTACTCGATCAATATACTGAAATAAATTCTAGATGAATATATTATAAGGTAAATGGTAATGAGTGACCTTAAAGCACTAGTTAAGAAAATTAAGGAAAATTTTTTGATAAAAAAATAATAAATACACCTCTGGTATGATTTTTGCTACAATCTAACATAAATTTCAATTAAAACTTGTAAAATTTTAATTCCCTATTCAACATTCTTAGAGCACTAGTTAACAAGAGTCATATTATAAATATGTGAATCTTGTAAGGGTATAAAAAAACTTGATATAAACTATCATGTTAAGAGTCCTAATTAGCAAGACCCATATTATAAATATGTGAATCTTGTCAATGGTATCAAGAAAACTTGATATAAACTATCGTTAAAAATATAGTTTGATGTGTGCTTATACGATACTAGGGTTTTAAAACACATCATATTTGTAATAGGAAAATTACAATATTATGGATTTTGTGGTGTCTAAAATGAAATTCAACGTAGTTTATACATGTTATGCTTTGCAGCAATCCAATTCAAATGTGACACTTGGTTCATGACAACACAGGACCAACCAAAAACACATTTTCTTAAAACAAATAATAATTCGTATTAAAAAGAAAGAGAGAGAGAGAGAGAGAGAGAGAGAGAGAGAGAGGAAAGGGAATCCCACAGGTTGGTTCATCGAGGAACACTGGAAAAAATTAAGCACGATTGTGAAAAATAGAAGAGGCAAAGAAAAGTTTGGATCCAATTCAGCTCCCACATTCAATGCATCAGATTCGGGGTATGACTTCCCCACCAACAAAGATTAAAATAAGAACATGAAAATTGATATTTAAAGGACAAAGGGAATCTCTCCATTTTGTGACGAAGGCTTATCTTCTCTGGATCCAATACCCTCACTTCATTTATAACAATATCCTCATCCCCATGTTAATTATTCCATTGCTTACATTCATATTATTCTACTTTCTTTCTTAATCTTTTTTAAGCCCTTCTCAATTATTGTTGTCAAAATTATTCTATACTATAGTATATCTTTCCTTGTCATTCTTCATTGTGATATTAAATATTAAATCAGGTACAAAGTGGTTGTATACGTTACAATACAAGAGCACTCTTTTCTTTCACAGACTGGCTCTGACATTTTCTTAATTTTTTTTAATTATTGGCTCTTTGATCATTTGGCTTAGATTCTACTAGAAAATTCCACGAGAAAAGTTTAGTGCATGCCCTGAGCCATATTTCATGCTCTTTTTTCTTTTTTGCATTGAAATACTTGGCATTCTTTTATTTGGGGGAGGGCATGAAATAATTTACTTTTATAATAGTTCTCTTATTGGACCTCCAAAGATCCACAAAAGTTGGTGTTGTTTTATCATCACATGGAGGAAGCATTGAGTTAGGATTGGATTGTGATTTAGAAATAAGGAACAACAGACAAGAATCTGAAAGTTTGATTGCATTGTTCTTTTGTTCCTAGGAGGAATCTGTTTAGTTCGGAGGTAATAAAAATAAAATTTCTCGAAACAACAATCTGTCCATGTGTTTGGTGAATAGACCTTATATTCTCATCATCCATTGAGTTTAGGAGGGAATGGAATGTTTATAATTGGCTGCTCTCTTTATGTAAATAGAAGTAAAATGCCCTCTTTTTTATATTTTTGGAATTAGTGTTATTGTGCAATCGAAGTTTGAAGGTTTAAAATTAAATGGGCTAATTAGCTGGCTAGGGAAAGATATTGCATGCACACCAACTGATGGGAAAGACAGCTAGAGAGCCAAACAAAAGAAAAATCTCTATATATTGCTGTCTAGTCATGCCTTTCCTTTTATTCCACATTGCAACATCAAAGACTAAAATGACATTAGGATAAAAAAAAATGGTGTGACGCGTTACATTATTGATTTGGAAAATTAAGCTGAAAAGAGGGGGTGGGGGGAACATCTCTTTTGGTCGGATAGGATAGGGTTGCTTTTATTTTTGTTGGTCAAAAAGATCATATATATGTTACAAGTCTTGTTTCATGACTAAGATTATCCTTTCAATCAAGGGTACATGGTGGGGTTGTGATTGTGCTTCAGAGGAAATGCATAATTCGGTTGCATGTCACTCACTTCACTTGGTTGGTTGGTTGTTGTGGCGAACCCAAGTGACATAGGAAAGGAAGTGTTGAGTGCCTACTTGGAAATGACCTTTGTGGCAAAGTGCGCCACAACACAGGTCTTCCACTCACACTACAGGCCCAAAAAGACACTAACGGCCATTACCCATTTCATTTTTTTGTACAATCGTGGTACCTATTTTGTTGTATCATGCAGAATTAGCAATACTATTTAGTATAAATGACTGTTTACAAAAAGTTCTACTCATGATTTTGTAGCTAATCATGTACATGAGTGTAGAAATGAGAAAGTTTGGTAAAAAAGATTATACTTTTGTGTATTTCACGAAAACTATTTCGTATGTTCGAACATTTTCTTCCAGCTAATCTATTATGCTCTTAACTCATATCCTTCCTATGGAAGATGTCCACTTTTGATTGGACTTTGCTTACTTAATGTGCAATTAATGTTAATATATTCCTTATCTTCATTATTTATTAGTTTGTTTTACTTGAAGCAAGTTTCATGTCCATTCATCGTATTACAAGATACTATTGTGACTTTTTTGGTGTTGTCAATTGTCATTAAATTTAAGAGACCTACACAATGACAAATTTAAAATGGCTTCGCTAAAGTCTAGACAATATTATTTTTAGGGTATTGGTTGATGGCTTATTTTGATCGGTCTCAAGAATTATGGTGAGATAGTACAATTAAATGATTTTCTTTGACAAAAATATCTTTATTAAAAGTTATAAAATAGTTTAAAAAATGCATTTAAGTATAAAGGTGAGATTCCCATGAATTAGGATATTATTGGGGAAAAAAAAAATTCAATGCTTACTTGATTATTTAGATTACTCCTTCCATCTCCGATAAAGTTAGCAAATATTTATTTTATATTTTAATTTCAAATTACTTCCTTTTTCATTCTATTTCTTGTTTTTAGAGATTTGTGTAAAAAAACAGTAAAAACTATAAAATTGAGTTCACTATTTTCTATGCAATTCCCTAAAAAAGAAAATAAAAAAGTGAAAATAATATATTTTCTAAAACTGAACAACTCCAAAAACTTTTGTACTAGGATTCAGGAAAATAATAAATATCTTAATTAATACAATAATTTTACTAAATTATCCTTATTATTTGCTAAAATATGGCCTGCACAGTATTTAAAAACGATTGCATTCATTATTTATTTGGGGAAATTAAAATAAAAAATATTAATAATTCATTGAAATCTTAAAGCATCAGTTAATATGATTTTTTTTGCTCGCTAAAATGAAAATTTAAACTGAAGGAAGTAACAAATGTTTTGAGACAAACTAAAATACTTAAAGAGACATAATATAGAGGATTAATAACAAATAATTAAAATCATAATAAAAATACCTTAATATAAAATTAAAAATTACACTTTCTAATTTAAATTTCGTGACCCAAGGATGTTTTCATGGGCCTATAACAGCACTTCTGAATTAGTGCCTTTTCTTACTTTTGGGCTCACACGGAAAATCTAGTTTTTTTCACAAAAACGTAGATTTGATTTGTGTTGGGTTGGGTTGGTATATGGGCCCAGAACCCTCTATAACCAGTCTATCTGTGTTGTGTGGCTTGTATGTTTGTGTCCACAGACTTAGGTGACTATTTTATTTTATTTATCATCATAAAGAATCAATTTCAGCCAATCAAAAAATGGTAGCTATCAGCATCTACCTTACTGCTACTAATATCAGAACACAACTTCATCCATAAACCAAAACTCACACATCTTATATAACCAAAGTTTCAGTTTCATTCTTATGGTACCTTTCTGGGTTTCCCACTCACTGTCAGATGTTGGGTGGTGCCCTCTCAGCCCCAACAACTCAAGGCCTCAAGGCAACAACAACAATTCCAATGCCTTATCCTACTCACAGATTATTGTCTACCCATTTTTGTTTCCTTAAGGTACTTTTTCTAATTTGTTGTTCCTGTTTTTCCTTATGTTTGTTCTTGTTATACTATGATTCTCTAGTTTGGTGATAATGGGCACGTGTAAATTCTTTTGAATATTTTTCTAACTTAAATTTTGTTTTGTTAGAACCCAGTATCAAATACTAGAGGATTTTCTTCAAAAGAGAATTGTTTTATCAGAGGTCACCAAATCAACATCAAGAAATTTTTTGGCCTTATATCTGGTCGGGCTCCACGAAACAAAGCAGGTGCTATGCTACTTTGCTGTCAATGCAATTTTCAAGGGCTTAGTCAATTTGAATATAATTATATTAATTATTACTCTAACATTATGCCTTGTGTTTTCTTAGATGAAAATGAGTACTGCATATTATAACATCAATGTTTTCGTGGAAATTTGGAATGTTACCTGTGTGTCATTTGCAAATCTGATGTTGATTATTGTGAGTTATTGACGTGAAAGTTGAATATGCCAAAAGATGAAAGAAAAAAAAAAAAGGGGGGTGTTGAATGTGTAAGGCATGTTATTTCATAATGAGACTTCATAATATTTGCAATTATGTATGAAAGAAGCTAGGAAAGAATGTGAGAAAATAATCGATTGTAGAACTCTCGTTCCAATGTTGCAGGAGTTGCTGTTTCCCCATGCTGTATGCTGCCACTGACAGAAGAGAATGTGGAGAAGGTTTTGGATGAGGTAAGGCCTGGCTTGATGGCTGATGGAGGGAATGTGGCTTTACATGAGATAGATGGCCTTGTTGTTATCCTCAAGCTACAAGGAGCATGTGGATCATGTCCTAGCTCAGCTATGACCTTAAAAATGGGAATTGAAACTCGCCTCCGGGATAAGATTCCGGAAATCATTGAAGTGGAGCAGATACTGGACACTGAGACTGGTCTTGAGTTAAATGAAGAAAATGTTGAAAGTGTATGGATTTTCATTTTCATGCATCATAAATAGCATTTTCATAATTTCATTGGTCCTTTTGGATTTTAACGTAAGGTGTAAAAAAACTAAATGACTGCTTTGTATCATATAAGTGGAACAATAACAAACTATAAATATTTGATCATAGGACTTTAACTTCTGATTCAAATGTTTTTCTTCAAGTTTCATGTATCATACGCATCAATTTGACAACCGATAATTGGTGTATTATGCAAAACCATGAATAATCTTTGCTTATTGATCCCAGACAGCCTGTCATTCTTCATTCACTCAGATAGTTGAATAAACATGTATACTCATAACTAGAATTGAAGATAAATGCTTAATTAACCATATCTCCCATGCCATCTATTTCTAGTGGCTTGTATATTTGTATAAATTCTCTCTAAAACAAATGCATGCATGTATCTATAAGCTGCAGGATTCATGTTACTAGTGAGCACTTGTTGCTACAGGTATAGATTCTAAATCTTATAAGAACATTGTTCACTTTTCAGGTTCTTTCTGAAATCAGACCTTACCTTGTTGGGACTGGGGGAGGAATATTAGAGCTTGTTCAAATCAATGATTATGTTGTCAAAGTTCGGCTAAGTGGACCAGCAGCTGGGGTTATGACGGTTCGTGTTGCCTTAACACAGAAGCTGAGAGACAAGATACCTTCTATTGCAGCTGTGCAGCTGATAGACTGATGTAACATACAAGTTCTTTTATATTTTTGACTCATCTGTTACAAGATGGAATGGAATCATACAACAGAAAGAACATGTAAAATTCTACACGCTAGTTGCTAATGGATATGTTGCCCCCCAAAACATAGGGTCTGATTGGTTTTTGAATGCTTTTATTTCCTATTTTTCACAAATTACAAAAATGCCACTGTACTTTAAGCTTGTTTCTTGTTTTCAAAGATTTAATTAAACAGGGAAGTCTTAAAACAAGAGTTGTTTTCACTGCTATTTATACAAATATTTGAATACAACAAATAAAGTGAAAATTAAGTTACATGGTTATAATTATTCATTAAAACAGACCCTAGATTTTCAGGCTCCTTGGAGTTTGATTGATTTGGAAAACCCATAGAAGAACAAGAAGTAAATGTTTGATCAACTTGTATATCCACACAAAAATAAGATATTACCACAATAACTCTGCAGTATATAAGAGATTATAGTTATGAAGAGAAGGAAAACAATGACTCTAGATACAATTAACATATATGCAGTGCTACCTGGTTATGTTATTTTCTTTATAGCTACCTGGTTATGGCTCTTCTCCAACTCTTTATAGTGCCTAACAACCATCTAAACCAACAATTAGAAAGCACAAATGGCTTCTCTTTTAAGCATAATATCTCAATTTGCGACTAATTGTTAACTCAGCTACTCAACCTATGTATTTTGAAAGTAGTACTATTGACCATCATCATCTCTTGACATTAAATATCCCATAACAACTGTAGCAGCAATACCAAGAAATATAATCAATGCCATAGTGTAAAGCTCCATTATGTGTAGGGTACACTAGGACCTGGTCCTGAAACAAAAAGGAGTTCAGCCCCATTTAACATATGGAATAACACACCAATACTATAGTTGTCTGTACCCATCCAACTTGTCCTGTGAACCTGACCTGATCCGATGTTTAAGATTCGAGTTATAGTTTGAGTTCTTCTAATTCAGTCCCATTGTCTATATATTAATAATAACACTTTAAGACTTAATAGTGATATCATATTTGTATTGATATTATTCATTTTAAAATTATACTACAAAATATACTTTAATTTTAGTTTCATACTTCATTAATTCTATAATTTAACTATATCTCATATTAAGATTATATTTTACTTGATCATAATCTAATATCAACGGTTAATTATGATTGGCTACTTATTTTTATTTAAATTAAAATATTAATAAATATATAAATGCTTTAATTTCAATTTAACCAATTTAATATATAACTCTGAACTTAAATACTACTGAAAAAAATAGTTATACAATTTGTGAATCTAAACGACATTCATAATTATACATATTCCTAATGTTTTCTTTGTTGTACTATGGAATTAATCTTTTCTTTTACATTTTTCAATATCATGATAAAATGCATACACAACATTATTAAGTGAAGAAGATCAAATTCAAATATAGGAGGAGAATCTCTAAACAAATATTACATCACAAAATCATTAATTAGATGAAGAGTCAGCTGGTGAAAAAAAAAATCCAAACATATACAACATAGTAGAACATCCTTAATGAAAGTCAATATTGATTAAAAAGCATAAATATAATACTTTAAAAAAAAAACTCAGAAATCAATCATATGAATTTGAGAAAAAATAAAAATAAATTTCGAACATGGAAGACGTCAAAAGTCACAAAATATATATTTAGAATATAATATAATATTTCATTATGCTTAACATTGATTGTATTTAGCAAATTAAAAAATTGCACATCTCTTCTTTATGATTGTATTGCAACAAACTTAACTTATATTGATATATAAAAAATATCTTTTATTATATACATATTTTTATACAACTCATTTACATAATATTAAGGATGTATTAGTTAACATTATTTTAGTTTCATTTATTTTCAAATTTTGTGGTGCTACTAAGGTGACTTTTGAAAGTTATATAATAAAGAAATTATATTTTCATACAGTAAAAAGTATTAAAATTATATAAATGATAAAAAAATAAAAATCAGAATATAGTATAACATAAAATGGAATGAAATATTTATAGTGTAACACCTTAAATTTAATTTTCAAGTAATAATTTCACAAAATGGGAGTAATAAAATTTTCATTTAATAAAAAATCTCATTACAGAGTTTCATAAAACGGTTCAAAATAATAAAGAATTACAATTTATATCAAAGACTACTACAAAACTAATTCAGTTACATCATAATTTTAAAATACAATATCAGTTCTATAGTAGTTCACCCTTCCTTCACTGAGTCTGGTGCTGATCGTCTTGGTCACCTGAAAAATAAATGTAAAAATGAGTACTCTACACTATCTAACACATATAACTAACATAGAATCTCACCATGCATATCTATAGGTATTCTAACATGTTTTACTCAAGTCTAGGTAATTACAAGCAACATTTCAAGCATTTCATTCCAGTTCATAATTGATATATTCACGACACCATAACAATTTATGCACATGCTCTGACCGTACCTAGCCACGAACATTGTGAAACTGTGATCACAGATTCATACTATGAATGATCGCCAGTCACCCCGCCTCACAAATAATGCGTGGGCAGTCACGGGTCACTCAGCAAAAGTATTGATCAGATGTCTAGTCAGGAGGAGAGTATGTAGCTCGTGGTGCACCCACGCTCACTGTTGATGTCACCACCACTCTCTCTTCTCTAAGGTATTTCTATCGTCCTCATCTTCCACACCTCTAGTATATTGCTGAACCATTCATAGCATCATTACAACAACATTCAACATGCTCCTATTTACACACATTTTAACCACACACATTACTCATTCACAACACACGACTTAATTATCCATAGTCATTGACATTACACGATACATAAGCACACATTCATTCGCACACACGGCACAAGTGCCCACACTCATTCACAGTATACGGCCCATGGACCCACATTCATCTACCACACACGACACACATGTCCATTTTATACACACAATATTTCAACATGCCATCTATACTCATTTCATCCACTTACATCATTCAAGAACACACAAACACACAAACACACCTATTCGCCTATATTGGGCTCAATCATTTCACTCATCACATTCAATATCAATTGCTCAACATGCTCATACACATTTCCTACAACCTATCTCAGTCACATCACAACATTCAACGAAATAAACGGTGAATTAAACACAATGAGATAGGGTAAAGTCCCCCTTACTTCAAATGAAGACCCACACGTAAAATCAGTAATGAGAAGGCTCCCCACACGAACTTAGTCCTAAATATACGAAAACTTCTCGTGAGAACCAAGAAAAATTGAGAAATAAGAGAATGTGGATAAAAAATCGAAACCATAACTATTAAAACTTACCTCCAAGCATTTTCACACAATTTCAACCTTCAATCTTACCTTCAAACGGCTTAGAGGTAATTTAATTGGTGAAATAAGGTTTTGAGTCGAGAGAATTGAAGGGACCTTAAAGAGAGAAAAGAAAAAAATGAGTTTCTCAAGTCCTAACCCCTTTAAATCTTTTCTGGTCTGATTCTGCAGAATCTCGTTATAATGAGACTGCACCTAGAAATGCAGTCCAAACTATGACTCTGTCGTTACAGTGACAAGGCGACAATTTCATACCTCACGCTCAGGGCCCTCTCACTACAACGAGAATGCCTTGCAACAACATCCATACTTAGCCTGTATACCTATATCCACATGCATATATATATATATATATATATATATATATATATATATATATATATATATATATATATATATACAAATCCATACATTAATAATTAAACTTTATTACAAAATTTGGAGTGTTACATGTAGTAAAAAAAATTTTAGCAAACACATTTGACAAGTAAAATGGGTTTGATTGGATAGGTAAACAAAAATAATATAAAGGGGAAACACCCCCACCCCATAATTTTAATTGGAAATCTAATAATTTTTTTGGGAGAAAGTAATCTGACTACAATAATTAGGGCATGCCCTCCAAGTTGCAGCTCGTCTCCTAGGAGTCATTACCCAAGCTACCTATAAATTTTTAAAACAATTAATGTTGGAATGTATCTAGACGTGTCTAAGATATATGTTTACCTTGTACATACTCAATTTCACAAAATGAAATACTCAAGTTTTAGAGATTGAAGAGGAAAAAAAATTCCTTATCACGAGACATGACTATTTTATATATATATATATATATATATATATATATATATATATATATATATATATAAGCACAAGACATCTATTGAAAACATCTTTATAAACAAGCAAAAAAATAAAAATGAAAAGATTTTATTCAAGAGAATAATATATAGCATTTTGAAATGACTACATTCATGTCCAACTGAAAACTTGGTTTAAAAAAAAGATAGGGCATGCATGTTCTATTGTTCCATATCTAAGCTAAGACTTATGCCTTCTGAAATCAATAATTGCAGCAGTATGTAAATTAAAGTTACTAAATATTTTCTCTTTTTCATTCTTGTAACGAAGTAATGTTGGGAAAAACAGCATATATTAATTAGGATCAATGATAAGAATGCACATAAAACACATTTCCAAAGAGTAATGGAAAGCACAAGATGTATGAGGTTTAACATGTTGTCTGCCTATGTTAAAGAAAATACTCCAACAAAATATTTATTACCTCAAATTAGGATTACAAGATTTGTGAAAACTTAAAAAATAAACCACCCTAAGTATATGTTAATTATCCTACATATCCAAATACATCATTCAAGAGTTATAAAGAATGATTAAAGTCCATTGACACTACTATATTTTCTCAAGAACAGTCAAGTTCAAAATTCATGAGCATAGCACTCTACTAGGTCGCTTTAAAAACTGCTTAATCTTTAATAGACAATTCTTGCCTACCATAACCAAGACAAGACTCAAAATTAAGTCAAGATGTTGCTTTCAAGAGCTTGAAGGCTCAAATGATTATGGTTTACTTTTTCTTCATTTGAGTTTGTTCTATTGCTTGAATTAAATTGAGAATGAATCGCTCATTATAAAAGTTTAATTAATTGATGAATTGGTGACCATACCACACATAATTAACATGATCATAGTAAGAGTAGAGTTTAGGGTTATAGAAGGAGCAATTCATAATTATTTTCTACCAATCAAATTAACTATAGGTTACCGAATCTCTTCATTATTATTAGCATTAGTTTCTATTGACTTTTCTGTATATATATATATATATATTATATATATATATATATATATATATATATAATGCTATCATCTAAAAGAAAATGAGAAATGGATGTGATCAATCAGAACGTACAAAACCAAAGCCCGCCTAACAAAGACCACATTATAATTCATTTTGTTTAAATGTGTTAAATCGTCTTAACGTACATTAATTTCTGCTTACATATACTCATGAAATTAGCTAGTTCAAACAAATTCTTCACCACACTTTACTAATTAATCAAATTAAGTTCTGAGCTCGAGCTATTTACAATTGTAATCATCACTTACATGGCATCCTAGCTATATCAAACTTACACTGTATACCCACATATATATATATATATATATATATATATATATATATATCATTTACTAATAAATAAAACGGTCAAGTATTAGAAGCCTTTATTAACATATTTTTTATAATAAAAAAATTATTAGTATACACTTTAAAAGTTTAAATTAGTGAATAATATAATATACGAAAATTTAAAATGTTAATAATATATATGAATAATTTTACTAACAAAATTATTCATTTATGTAGTACATTAGTATAAATTCATAATGTCTTAGCTATATCTTATATATACTTTTTTAGATAAAAAATGAATTAATATAATAATTTAATAATTATAATATTTTTATTTAAAATTAATTATGATTATACGTTTTTGGTAAAGTTTTCAAGTGATTAAACTTTTGTAGTAATATGATGATGAAATATATTTGTGGGTGTAGAACTCTGCTGATGTTCACTTAATTTGTTATATAAATAAGTATATATACTAATGAAATGTATGCAAAGCCTTCCTTTTTTTACTTTTCTTTTTGGAAAAAACAACCAAAAGGCTGTTTAATTTTGATATCAATGGCAGCTGCTTGATGTACTCAAACTGGACCAGCCAATATATATGAAACATTAAAACTCTATGACTATAGAATTTCCTTGACAACTCTTTATCGGTAGGTTATATTATTGTAAGGTAATTTCTGAAGCTTGGGGAATATATGTCCTAACACATGGAGCAAATTAAACCTCTAAACCTTTTGTATTTGAGAAAACTGAAAAATACTACCTAGTACTTCTAAGAGAGATTAAGAAAAAAATATTAATACACTTTTATCATTTTAAAAATAATTAATTGATCATTTTCTTAACTAATAGCCCCATGCCAGAGTACGTACTCATATGCCTTTCTGACTAAAGATGTCTTCTATTTCACTGATTTGAATTCCAAAACATCACTGACTAAACGGAAGCTTTAGGTGAGCAACTTTTTGATTCTACTTCCATCTTGATGATGCATGAAACTGACATGTTTTGGTGGTCCCAAAATTTAAAACAGTGTTTAGAATGCGTAAATTAGGCGAATTAAGCGTTGGGACAGGTGTTAGTGGGAAAAAGAAAAGAAGAAGATTGAACATACGACAGACACTGCGCGTGTCAACTCTTCAACTTGAATATCTAAATATTTAAGCGAATCCAGAAGTTAGTTTAACAGTCGAATTTTCGATTCCCTAAAATATTGTATTTATTTATACAATAAGCATTCAGATTATATAACCAAACTGCGTAATTAGCCCCTTTATACACGACATACACACACTTGAGGAGAAAATTAAACTAATAGAAAGAAAAACTAACATATTTTCTTTGCATTGTAGATAATTGGAGAGCATTTCGTTACTTCCTTCTAGCTTTTCTTTTCCTTCGTTCCCTTCTCCCCCAAAACAGGTTTGAAAAATATATACAAGACCATATTCAAAATACATCATACTATATATATATATATATATATAGTTGCTTTGACCATTGACAATATATATATAGAGAGAGAACACGTATAGATAATAATTAATGGCTTTATGGAAAAAGCAAAACACATTTGAATTGATCAACGTGTCTCGGCGAGGCATTGAAGAATGTTCACCTGCATTTGCAAACAACTTATATAGCTCTCCAGTTCTGCCACCATTTGTTCATTACACATTTCCTCTCCACCGGGTATCAACCTTCTTAGGCTCCTCAACTGGCCACTGATGATCTCGTCATCGTCATCAACTTCTCCTCTCAAACCCTTTTTCATTTCTGGAATGTCCTTGTACTTAGAATTCTTCAAACTAGGGGTTGAAGAGAAATAATCCAGTGCAACCATTTCATTTTGGTCACAAATCCTTGATGAATCTTCACCAGTCTTATTTTTTTCATCAAAGCTAGTAGTGTCACTATCTACTTTGACTCTATCCCTTTGAAGCTTGACACTTAGAGCATTGCTCCATGCAAAACCTTGGGCTGAGAACACCATTGCCATGTCCACTTCATACTTAACAACATTGTGAATATCACAATGGCTTCTATGTTCCGAAGAAGTAGTCCTATCTTTAATCTTGATCAAAGCTGGAACCAAATAGTTCATGTAGTTTCTAGCAAACGCTGCTTGTACCACTTTGTTGGGTTCAAGTGAGTAAACACGTCTACGTTTAGCTGGTTGACCCTCCATGTAATAATCCAAACACCCTTTTGTGATCAAAGTGTAAGGAAAAGAAGATGTAAGGATGATGAGTGATTACAGTAGTTAAAGGGAGGAAAACAAAGTAATGGGGTATGGTGAAATTGAAGCGAGGGAGAGAGACACAGAAAAATTGGTTGATTTTGTCAGCTATGCTAAAGAGAAAGAGGGCAAAAAGAAGCTTTTAGGAAATGGTGGTTGTGGTGAGATTAGTGTTGAAGAAAGTGGAAGTTATAGGCTTGATAAGGAAGTGAAGTTGAATAGGAAATAAAAAAATATATTATTTGCATGACATGAGGAGGCCCCATGCACTGAATAATTGGAGTGATAAGGAAATTGGTTTATAAATAAAAGAAGAGGAAGGAAGTATGGACGCAGGCACACGCACAAAAAGAAGTGAGTGAGATATGTGAGTGCAAAATAGTGGGAGTGGTCTATTTTGAGTGGCACATGGCGTCACATGCTTCTTGCTTTTCACAATGGAGTCTCTCCCATGTGCCACTACAAAACAAAGACACCAAAACCCCACTATAAATGCACCGCACATGACCCCAACCCTCTCTCTCTTTGCACTCCCACCCTCTCCCCTGCTTACAAGTTTTTCCCCCCTCATTTCAAATCAACCAGCTCACATCCTCCTTTTCCCACTCCTCCCTCCTCTCTCTCTCTACGTTTTTCCTTTTTAATTACCCTCTTCACTTTGTACTTTTATATTTCTCAATACATGTATTATTGTTAGCATGGAAGTTTAAGTTTACTCTTAATAGAAAGATTTAAAAGATAAAAATATAAAACTATAATCATTAGTAAAAAACTTTGACATATTAAATTGTAATTCTAGTCTTGTTATAGAGAAGTCAAATTCATGAAAGTTTCACCATTGTGACCCCAATACAGGTAAATTAACCTAACAGATGTGGTATATTCTGATAAGATGTATGTGACAGCTAGCTAGTCCCATAAACCGCCCACATTAAGAAAGTTAGGATTTTGAAAGGATAAACAAAATCCAAACCATATTGGCCCTACTCTAGTGGGGTGATTGCAGCGCAAAGATGATAAACCTAGAGTTGGGTAAGCAAAGTCAATAACTTGTCTTCATTGAGAAAAAGTGAAAGCAAAAAGGTTCATCTTCTGGTAGCTTGATAACTTAAATCAAATTTTGACCTTCATGTTTGGTAATATAATCACTCCTCCTATGAGAGCCCCACCTGATTTATATACTGTTTATTCCAAAAAGGAAACTAAAATGACAATGAACTAATTAAAGAATAAAAAAAAAGGAAGAAGAAGAAGAAGATCATGAAGAAAGTTAGCTCAAAGTCCTTTTGCTTTCAGAGGATCCTGGACCTGGTAGTTTCCAAGTCTGAGGCAAAACTAAATGCCAACCACCCTTTGGACATTTTGTGGGACAAGTTTGCATGTGCAAAAGAGTCTCAGAATTCAGATTGTTAGTATAAAGTACGGTTCTCATTCTCACAGTTAATAATTATTAATAGTGGTGTTATTCTACCTGATGCAGAAACAGAAAGACTAAGAATTATATATGAATAAATATTGTCAATTGCATGTATAATATTACCTCTCATACAGGATGACATAATCAACAGTAATTTGTTGGGTATGGCCTGTTGCCACGTCAAAGTCAATGATCAAAAGCAATACTGCAATTAGCCTTGGCAGGAAAGAAATCAGGTATTAACATTAATTGAATGCTAGCATAGTACTAGAGAACTGCATTGACGAGTCACACACAATTAATGGGTTAGTGAAAATTTGTCAGGGTGTTTGATTATATTGAATGATCTATGATGGGTGTGTTTGTGACGATGCACGAATAGACAACACAAATGCATGATGGTGCCTTGTAATAAAATCATATGTGATATATACATTATATCAGGAAAAAAATTAATACCATCAAGAAAAGACTGACGACAGAAAGACATAGCGGGAGAAGCTTTATCATTATTTCCATTCATACAACATATATAGATCATTGAAATGGAACAAGATTCTAACAGTTTCTCAAATGGGGTGTAAGCTTTGATTTCATCTTAATTTATATTGAGTCTTCTTATTGCCTCTTCGATCATTTTAGATACCATCTCAAGTGTTTGATATTCTTGAATAACGGGACATTATCAGAGAGAGATACAAAACTGAAGGAAAATGTAACTATTAGATTTTTCAATTAATTACGATAATTTTTCTTTTTCTAACAGGACCATATATAAATCTTGTTCAAGAGAGAATCTAAATCGAAACCAAAATTAACCTCTAGCACTAGTACATTTTTTACTATTTTTATCTTCCTTAATTCTTTGAACTGGGGCAGCAATCAAATCTCAAACTCTTAACCCCGGCATTAATTAACCAGAACCTTAGAAGCAAACAATTACCACTAAGATTTAGAGGCAAATTAATAGATAATAGACAGAGTATCTAATCACCAACAAATGAATAAACATGTAGCTAAGATATTTTTCAACAATATATGTATGGTATAATAAATAAATAAAAAAAGGATTAAGGAGATATGGTTGGATATGGAGGGACAACACATGGGGACATTACTCACGTAGTTGGGTTTTGTACTTTAGCCTAATTTGGGAGTATAGTGGAACAGTGACATCACGTGGAAACTTGTACAGGGTGACATCTTTGGTGGGAACAGTTACAGCAAATTCTAGCTCAACTCAAAATCATGCAGCTCCTAATAGCCCTCTGCACACTATAGGCACAGAATGCTCCACGGCATCTACTTCTGAATCACAAAGCTGTCTGTACGGACACAACCTTTTTCTTGGTGGAAGAGATCGAGAACGACAAGGCCACACTTTGTCACTCGCTCAACGCTGCTGGTGATGTGAGAGTGAGAGGCCACAAAACCAACACCTTCATTTTCCTCTCTTCAATTTCACTTCTCACACACACACACACACACACACCCCCTCTTTCAGTGCCACACGCACCCCCCATATTTTACAATTGTCGTGGTAATTGGTTTACAAATATTTTAGTTGTATTAATTTTATTTTTTCTCTCTTTAGTTTTTTTTATTATGTTATATTGTTTGTTATATATGTTTTAATTTTTCTTCTAATTATCATTTCTCTTATACCCTCGAGTATTTATCAACTAATTTTTTTGTCTGAGCATTATATTTTAAGAGTTAAATAATTTGATTTTTTTACCTTGATCCAATGAAGTATCGACCCATGTAGGCTGATGTATGCCGACCACTGGCCGTTTATATTGCTATTTTTCTATAAACATTATAAAATAATTATATTTATCAACTAAAGATGATCACAATTGTATTGATATCGCTTAAGTAAAATTTTATATTTAAATTTTTATGTATATAAAATATTTTTAATAATAAACTTACTTACTACATCTAAATATATAATTTAAATCAGATTTAAATTGAATTGAATAAAAAATAATTATATTAAATTTTTACATGATTAAGATGATTTAAAATTATAACTTGAAATGCTTAAAATCATTTAAAATGTTTGTTGCAAATTTATTGAATGGATTGAATATATATATATATATATATATATATATATATATATATAATAAATTGTTATATTTGTAAATTTTAAATATTTTATTATTTTAACTAAATAAATTTATAAACTTTCATTTTATAATATTTAGATAGACAAAATTTTAAGTCCTTACATAACATACAATTAATAAAGTCTCCAGCAAACTTTAGAACTAGTTGACTGTCCTTTTTGTTTCTCTGTGTTAGAGCAAAAACTTCATTCTAATATCATCATTTAGAAGAACCATTAACTTGAATACTAGTTGTTAGGACCTTCAAGGAGGCTTAAATATTGCCGAGATTTTTATCTATGGGCTACAAGTAGAGCTATTAATTTAAGGTTCTTAGCCACAACCTTACTTGTTAATGCAAGTCAGACTAAAATAGCCTATTTAAGTTTCTAAAATGATAGTACAAGCTTAGCCATTTGCATGCAATGAACTAAGCTTGTATGAACGACCTTCTTATAATATGTTATTTTTTAAAGTTTATTTTAAAATACGTTAAAGATAAATAATTATGTTAATATAATTTTTTAAGCACATTAAAATTTAAAAACTAACAAATATTATCAATCACTTTATTCAACAAAATTAAAATACATTGTTGCAAAAATTTAAGAAAAATATTCTAACTAGTCTCTCAATTATTTAAAGCTTTATATCTTTAATTGCATTTATCTTTCATTGTCATCATTTATAATATAATATAAATATTACTTAAAAATATATTCATTTAAAAAAACTTCTAAATTTTTTATCTTTAAAAGCACTTACCTAAAAATGAAGAAACAAAAAAATAATAACACATATTTAATGTAATTTAACACCTACGTCCACTGACTTTTCAACCTAATTTTATTATTTTATAAATTTTATTAAATAAAATTATGAATTTAAAAAAAAATTAAAAATTCGTACTTAATATACAACTACTTAAACAATTACATTTTATTATAATAAAAAACATAAAATAAATTCTCATGTTACATTATAATACACCATATATAGTCCGACTCACTTCTTTTGCTTATAACTACAATGCCGGATAATGACTATACCTTCCTATGTTCCACGAGACAATAATCATCAACATATAGGGTGCACTTGGAAGGTTGGATCTATAACAAAAAAAAGAAAAAAAGAATGACAGTAGCAAATTGATATACACTGTTCTATGCTAATAAGATTTAAATTGTGAAAATAAAATCATTTTCAAATTTTATCAAATCAATTTGCCAGATTCTATATGGCTTAAATTTCCCAATGTTCAAAGGTCTTGATGAGCTTAAGCAAGTCAACAGCAGAACTGACACAGAATACAATGAACATAAAGTAACTTGCACAATACCCTTTTAATGCAAAGTTCAGCAAAGTGGGGGGAAAAAACTTTAAATGCTAATTCCAAATTCAATACAAGATGATTCTGCAGCATCATTCCAACAGTCTATATCATTCAATTCCCCATGTAGCAGAAGCAACCAACCAAACTCTTAAATTGGAGTGAGTGTGCTCCTATAAATGACCAATGCATTTTTTATTAATGATTTTTTAACCCAAGTTATATATAGCAATTATAAATTTAATATAATTAAATACACTAATAATATTAAATATTACAATTTTCAAAAAAAATTGTTATATATATCTTCTTATATTACAAGTTTTAAAAAAATCATTATATAAATACTAACTAGTATATCAATCTAAAATTAGATGTTAAATTCCATAGTTTGAATTATGACAAATGGGGTGTTTTTTTCTTTTTTTTCAAAAAATGTCACGTGCTTTTAAATCAAAGAATAGTTTTTTCTTTTTGGTAATTGAAAAATAGATCAAAACATAAAGGCCGAATTCTGAACTTCTCAGTATATTGGTACTGTAGATGGCGTTGCTGGTCAACTTCTGGGCTCAGAGTTCCAAATTAGAAAGCCCAAACCCGTTACTGTAATAAAAAGGCTTAAAAAAAACCACTCAAGAGTATTTATCAACTAATTTTCTTGTCCTAGCTCCATTGGGAATAGGCATGGTAAAACAGTTCAGTTCTATGGACTAATCTAAATATACTAAAAGAAAATGAAAATTTGACCATCATATTGAAAGGGTTAAATAAATTTATTTTTTTTTACTTTGATCCAATGAAGTATTGATCATGTAGGCTGCTCTATGCTGACCTGTCATTTTATTATATTTAAATAGTTGAGCTTACTCAAAAAATTCGTAAATTTTAAATATAATTTTATTATTTTATAAAATTTGAATAAATAAAATAAATTTTTATTTTATAGTATTTAAACAGACAAATTTTAAATCTTTATTTCATATACAATTAATTAAGCCTCTAGCATACTCAAAGAACTACTTGTTTGCATTTTTATTTCTATAAAACTTCATTCTAATATCATCATTTGAATGAACCATTAACCTTGATACTAGTTGATAGGACATTTAAGGAGACTTAAATAGAGATTTTTATTTTTATTTTTTTATCTATGAACTACAAGTAGAACTATTAATTTAGGCTACTTAGCTCCGACCTTACTTTGAGTAGCAAGTTAATGCAAGTTAAACTAAAAAAATTAATTCAAGTTTCTAAAATGACAGAACAAGTTAAGTCCTTTGCACTGTAACTTATACAAATGAACTTTTTACTAGATATTTTTCAAAATCTATTTTAATATGTATGAAAGATAAATGATTATGTTAATAATAAATTTTTAAGCACATTAAATTTTAAAACATCAAATATCTGTCTAGCAAATATAAAAATAACAAATATTATCAAATCACTTCATCGTCATCATTTATAATGTAAAATAAATATTACCTAAAATTATATTAATTTAAAAAAAATAAAATAAGAGAGCCATCTAAATTCTTTATCTTTAAAAGCAGTTATATAAAAATAAAGAAACAAAAAAGCAATAACACATATTTAATGTAGTTTTACACTTACATCCCCCGACTTTCAAATAATTTTATTATTTTGTAATTTTTATTATATAAAATTACATAATTTTTAAATAAATAAAATTACAAACTCGTACATGAGATATAATTTACTCAGGACTTCAATATATCTAAACAATTGCATATTATTATAATAAAAAACATAAACTAAATTCTCATAACTCACCTCTTCTTTTGCTTATAACTACAATGGGGAAAATGACTATACCTTCTTATGTTCCACAGGACAATAATCATCAAGATGGAAAAATGAATATTGAATGTATTAGATAAATAAAATAAAATTGACAGTTCTGTTGTATGTTAATAAGATTTAAATTGTGAAAATAAATTCATTTTCAAATTATAAAATCAATTTGCCATATTCTATATAGCTTAAATTTCCCAATGTCCAAATGTATTGACGAGCTTAAGCAAATCAAATACAAAGAACATAAAGTAACTTGCAGAACACCCCTTTAATGCAAAGTTCAGCAAAGTGGGAAAAAAACATAAATGCTAATTCCAAATTGAATCCAAAGTGCTTACGCAGCATAATTCCAACACCAACATTGAACAGGAAAAAGTAGACTACTACAGTAGTCGATTCTCTGTGGACTGTGGTCTAAACAGATATTTTGCGTTAAAAAATGTTGTTAATGGAGGAAAATGTATAGAAAATTTAAAAAAAATAATAATAACTACGCGTTCTATAAGGAGTTTTGAAAATATTGATTCAAAATAAAAAAACAAATTTAAAAATTCATTAAAAGATATTAAACTTATAAGCATTTGTCCTATTTTAATAACAAATTTTTAACAACGTAAATACATAATTATTCATCAATGTAAACACATTTATCATTTACATCCTGTTTTAATAAAATAGATTTTCATAAAATTTCAACAGATTCTTTGTCACGTAATTATGGTTAGTATTTTCTTACGAAGTTAATTTTATCAAATCCTTTACACGGTTAAGATAAGTCGTATTCGTTGAATGACAATGTAAACACATTTCTACAACAATTGATGTAAACATTGTCTTAAGTGACAAAACATAATCACTGAAGCACAATGTAAACACATTAATACAAAATTGACCATTCTTTATATGTTTTTAAGGTCAATTCCTCAACAGTTAAAGTTTTGTTACATATTTTTGTATTTGTGCACATAAAAAATAATAATATATTGTTAAAAATTCATAAAAATATGTTAAAAATTATAGAAAAAAGCATTTATCATATTTTAATAAAAAAGAATTTTCCCTAAAATTTAAACAACATCTTCATCAATGTAAACACGTTTACATAATTCTGGTTAGCATTTTCTATCAAGTGTAAAGACGTTAGTTGGCACCATTCAATATCATTTAATTGACACGGCATAAACATTCAACGACAATGGAAACACATTTATACAGCAATTGATGATTTTTTAAATATTTTTAAGTTCAATTTCTTGAATGTTAAACAAATAAAGTTTTGTTATATCTTTTTTATTTGTTCACAAAAAATTATACAAATAAATTTTAAGTTATTTAATTTTTTGGAACATGTGTCTTTGATGAAAGTGTTCGGGGGATGGATTTGTTGAATTTTGATATAAAAACTAATAAAACCTAGAATTTCTGTAGAAGAGTTGAGTTGATTTTGATTAAAAAAATTTCTTTTAAAAATAATAAAAATTTTGTATACAATTAATGACTTAATCTTAACATCTCATGTAACAAATCTATTAAGATAAATGAGAGAGTATTTATTATAAAATATAATATTATACTAATAGTTTAATATTAATCTTAAATAAGAAGTTAAAGAGGTACAAAATAAAAAACAATTATAAAAAAAGTATAAAATTCAATATTTATCTTACAATTTAAGACAATATACAATATTTAAAAGTTGAACGGTGCAGGGTTAATAGAAAAAAGACCCATGTACGAAAGACATTGACTAAACACAATATTAGGGTTAGATCAAATTTTAACATTGCAAACTCACACATCAACCCCTACTTCGTGAAATTAACCCATTAGTTTTTAATTAAGTTGGATTGGTTAGGTTGATTAGATTAACAAAACTCATGAACATCCTTGTCTTTGCATACAAATTAGAAAAATAATTTCTAAATTTTACTATTTTGTAAAAAAAAAAATTTTAATCTCCATTTATTTATTATTTTTAAAATATAAATAATATTTAAGTTTTTTATTTAATTATTAATATATATATATATATATATATATATATATATATATATATATAAGGTATAAAGAACTTCATTTTTTTTTTCTTGAAACAAGTCAAGCATGTCGTGCTCACTTCATTGAATGAACTTGAAAGTGAACAAAAAAAATTTACACAAATTTGATTATAAAACAAAAAACACAAATTCTTCGTTAATGATGCACCGATTTTGATTTTATCATCTTAAAAACACTCAACTAAATTTGTTATACGGGACTGGTTCTTTGCTACTTTAATAATTTTAGAAATATTAAATGATGGTAATTATAGCAGTATTTAACAATTGAAATAATATTTATATTTATTATTTTTTAATTTCTAAATTTTTATAAGAATATTATGACAAACTAGAACTAATTTATAAAATATGAAAGTATAAATGGTAAAATACTTGGAAGAGAATTATAACTCGCAGTTTAACTAAAAAAACGCAAAACAAAAACAAATATATACACGAAGTAATGAAATGAGAAAGAACAAATATACTGATAGTGAAACGCGTCTATTAATAATTAAATAACAGTCTTAGTCGCTTCGTTAAGGCACAAGGAATTATGCAAATCACGAAGAGAAATAATTAACACACGGTGCGGTGACTTTGAACATCTAACTGATGTTCATTTTCTGTATTTAACGATTTATAATCATGTCAGGTACTGTAGTAGATGCATTTTAGAATAATTGCTCACAAGACCTAATGTTTCTACCTTTCATGCCATTAGTCAATTAGCTATATAACAGAAGAATAAAATTAATGAAATAAAATAAGATATTATTATATTACTATTTTTTATATATCTACAATATAATAATTTTAAAAATTAATACATAAATAAAATATTCTTATATGAATTATTTTTAAATTTTTTAACTTGTATGAATAATACAAAAACATTTTTAGTTCGAAATAAAAAAAATAGCAAGCATTAATTATAAAAAAAAATATTAAAAATATTTTTCAAAAGACAATTCTATCAACTTTGTGCTAAAAATTATTTTAAAAAAATAAATTAAACATACTCTAATTCTTCATTGACTTGTTTTTTTTTTCTTTTTTCCAATACATATAACATCGCCATCAATTTTTAACTCTATTTAAAAATTTAGCTCATATTAAGTTTCAATAGATGGTATTCTTATTCTAACTTTCTGATAGTTATGGTTAGGTTAAAGTGAGTCATTAAAGGTTACATTAAAATACTTAATAAGAAGACTTTATCCAAAATAAGAATTTGTCCAAGAATTATAATAGTGAGAGTTTGTTGATATAATTGCTGGAGTTTAATTATAATTTTATTTATTTAAAATTTTTAAATAAAATAATGTATACTTTTATTTACTTAAAAATTATAAAATAATAAAATTGTTATGAATATTTATGGATGTAAGTCAATATGCTATATGTTAAAATTATATATATTTTTTCTTTATATATGGATATTTCTTGGAATAGAGAATGGTTTTCAAGTTCTTATTAAAATTATTTTAACTATATTCTTAGTAAATGTGTGACATTTTAACTTATATTAAAAAAATATTTACAAATTACTTAATATTTAAAACAAGATATATTTCAACACTATATTAAAAAAATAACTCATAAAAAATAGATTACCAAATTTTATAAAAAATATATTATAGTCGTATTCTAATCAATACATGATATCTTATTATTATTTTTATCAAACAAAAGTTAAACTATATTTTAAAATATTATAAATTTGTATATAATATGATGTATTATATTAACATTTATTTATTGATAATATAAGTATTTTTTAAAATTATCTTTTAAAAAATATAAAATTATAAAGGCTAAATAAAAAAAAATATTTTTAAGAACTATTTAAACCTTAAATAAATATATAGAATAGTTTACGGTAAAAGTTTGTACAGTGGCGTAAAACTCCATTACATTTACATTCATATGTATTGGATCAATATATTTAGCAAAAAGTCTTATGATACTAATGATAGTCATTAACTAGGAGGATACATCAGTTTTAAACCGTTTAAACTTAAAAGTGTCTCACGTACAAGATATGGTTAAAAAATATACTTAATTGGCCAATTAAAATGTTTTCTAATGTATGGCAAAGCAAATTTATTATTTGTAGAACTTAAAAATATACTAAAAAGCAAGGGAATAAAATATCTATGATGCTCACGTAAGAAAGATTATGTCATGTTTTGCATGCATATTAAGAAGCTGGAGCCTGGAGCAGGTTATAAAAGGGCAACAAGAGTTGGTCATTCCCACCACCCCCATCCAAAACCCTCAAAGCAAACACCCAAACTAGCAATTAACCATGTCTTCTACTCCTGCCTCTTCCAATCCCACACCTCCTCCACCTTCAATTTTTCGTGAATATATTGATCCCAATCATTTTCGACCTTTCCCTAATAATATCATCAACCCCAATATTTCAGAATTCCACTTCGTTTTAACCTTTGCCGTTGAGACCTACCAGGGGGAAGCTGAAAACCCCAGGGGAACAGGACACTTCAATTCCACTTGGGACATCGAGCGCTTCGGTCCTGCCGACATCAGAAGCCTTAAACAAGCCCATACGAACGCAAAGTTTGTAATAAGCATTGGAGGCCGTGGCGCCGATCATAGCTTCAATCCTGTTGACAGCGAAAACTGGATTCGCAATGCTGAATGTTCCCTCACAAACATTCTCCGACGCTACAACAACGAGAATGAGAATCTGGAGAAGATTATTGATGGTATCGATGTTTACTATGAGTACATCAATAGTGATCACTTCAACCACTGCATTGGGGAACTTATAAACCGCCTCAAAAACGAAAACCTGGTCGATGTGGTATCTATTACTCCATCACGTAATGTGCTACCCCAATACAGCGCCTTGTTCCAAGATAACCAAGCCGCTATTGGCTTGGTCAACTACCAGTTCCATACTGAGGACGTGCACACAGTCGGTGACTTTATTCACCGCTTCTATTATTTGCGATCCACCGTCTTCGGCCAAAACAAATTAATGGTGGGATTCAGCACTGTTCCTGGTGAATATGTCAACTTTTCACCACCTGTCTTCATTGATTTATGCCAACAAATCATCGAAAGCGGTTTTCTCAAAGGCATTTCTGTTTGGAATGCTTCTTACTCTGCCCGTTACCTGCCTCCATTCTACATAGAACAGAGGGCACAGGCGTTCCTCACTGGATCTGATGATTAGTTTCAGGAGAAATTCTGAAATGAAATCTTATCCGATGCCTATATATATATGTTTAATATTATTAATTACGGGTCACAGACTATAATATATATGCATGTGTGCAGTAACTATAGTCTGCTGAATAATATAATCTAAATAAGACCCGTAATGTTGTCAGTGTATGTGTGGCATGCTTATAGATGCATGCAAGGTTTCTTCTTGTATTATGCTATTTGGTGTGCTTTACGTTCGGGTCACAGACTATGATAAGCGTGCATGTGTATGATAATTCGTAGTCTGCTAAATATTCTAAAGAAGACCCATTTATGTTCGTATCTATATAAGTTGGATTGATTTCTGGTTGTTCTGTATTATTTATTATGTTGCAAGTTTGGATCATCGTCATGTTGGAGTGTGTAATTAAGTTGTTTGATCGCAGGGACGGATCCAGAAAATTAAGGGTGTGACTGAAAATAAACAAACATTACAAGTAAATTATTAAGATTACAAATACTAAAAAAGTCATATATATAAACAGAAGTGTTAATTATTAAGCTCGTCATCCTTATTAATAAAATATTTATTTAATAGAATTTGAATGATGAATACAGTTAGTATAAGTTAGCAATATGTAATTTAATCCATCAACATAATAATATAACGTATTAATGATATTTATGAATTTTTTATATTAATAAATTTTTTTTATTAATTTGGTATGTGTGGTGGTACTTTAAAATTTTTTAATAGGTACTATATCCAAAAAAATTATACTAATAAAAAAGAGAGACATGTCAAACTAAAAATATATTATTATATATAATTTATTTAAAATTATATTATTTATATTATTTGCTATATAATCCTATTATATATATATATTGTATATTAAATTTTTTATTTTATTTTTCTATCATTTTTCATAAATTTTTAGTTTCAAATAAAATACAATTTATATTTAAGTAATTTTTATTTATTATAAATAAAAATAATTATAACATAATATATTAATATAATAATTAAATATTAATCATAATAAAATTAAAAATATAAAAAAAATATTAATATAATATTATTATTTAATTTTTAAATTTTAGTTTATTTAATTTTAATTACTTTTTGTTTCTATTTGAAGATTTAATTGTTATTAATTTATTTAAATATAACAAATATAATAATTTATTATTAAATAAATTTATTATTTAAACATTTTAAATATTACTAGTTAAAATTTTTCATATACGAATAAAATTTTTAAGGGTATAATGGCTCGGGAAATTACATATTCTGGAGAAAATAAAAAAATTTCTAACAAATTCCATGCGCGTCACTTGTCATATTTCAAATGACCCTTCATGTCAGCGCTGTGTAGCTGAAACTCAATCCATAGTGCACTGACTGCACTCTCTAAGTGATTGTATCAAAGCTAGAAGTATCTGGTCTTATATGCACTTTTCACATGATTCCTTTTTCAATTAGAATGATGCCAAGGATTGAATTATTTTGTCCAGGAAAAGCATGGTACTACCTTTGCTGTTATAACTTGGTGTAATTGGACTGCAACGAATTAATTCAGCAGCTTTTTCTAGTTCATTGTGGCCTAATTGAAAAGTTGAATCTAGAAATAATTCTCCGCTACGTGATATAACTGCAGCGTTTTCTTCTTCTGCATGTTGTTCAGAATCGAACTCCAGGTTCGTGCTGAATTCAAACTTAATGTTGAATTGATGCGCGGGTTTCTCTGGTTTTTGTGGATTATCCAATAATATCTATGCTGAAGTCTTAGCTATTTATAATGGACTAATGCTTGCCTGGAATATGGGATAAGACAGTTCATTGTGAATTAGATATTCCCTTCATGCTATTGCTTTGATCAAAGGAGTTAATAGGTTTCATCATTTGGCTATTAAATTTGACATTATCTTTCTCTCATATTTTACGTGAAGAAAATAGCTGTGCTGATTGGATGGCTAAACAAGAATCTTCTGCTGCTCATAGTTTCAGTCGTTGGGTCGTTCCTCCTCCTCAACTCAGTCCTCTCCTCCTGGCTGATGCCTTGGGAGTTGTTCATCTGTAGAGTGTCATTGTCTTTTTACCTTCTGCTGATAAAAAAACACCTAGTAAAATGATATCTCTATTATTCTTTTATCAGAAATAAATTTTATTAATATAATCATGCAATTTAACGTTCTTATAAAATAGATTAAATTTACAAAATTTTTGTCGACTTCAATATACTAATATGACACGTCATTGACTCATTATATTTGAACAAATGGTATATTATTTACAATCTAATTACATAGTTACTATTGAATTACACATTTATAAATATTTAATTGTATAAAATTTCATATTTATGCTCTTTAATTATACGATATTTTTAGAATAATTAATAGTTGGATGGATAAAATTTAGTCTTGAAAAAAGTTGTTAGAGATATCATTTTAGACCTTCATTATATAATTTTTTTTCTTATTCTAAGAATAAGTCTTGAATGCTTAATATTCTTAATAACCTTAAAACTAAATTCAATGAATATAACCTTTAAATAGTATATATTAAGTTTAAAAAATAAATTAAATATTTAATCTTATAATCAACATTTATTTATATTTTAATAAATATATTATATGTTAAAATAATTTTTTATAAATATCAAATACATATCATTCTATGTTTAATCTTTAGTTAACTAATTTTACATTTTATCTCATCCTATTTTTCTCTGATTTTAACTTATTTATCTTTCTCTCTTTCATTTTTTTTCTCATTTCCAGATAGATTTCGCTTGCAAAATTATATACCCTAAATTTTTTAATTAGAAATTTTAGACCGTGTAAGAATGTTTTTGATAAAATTAGCAATAAGTTAACTAAAATCTGAAAAATTAATTAAAATATGAAATGTTAGTTGAAGGATGAAAGTTGAAGTACTAACTAATTGAATTAAAAATACTTTCTAAACTTAGGAATTAGGTTAGCTGATCAATATAAAATGATAAATAAGAGCGTCATAACTAAGTAGATCAAAATTTAAAATTTAGTATCTATATATTTTCAAAAAATTATAATTTCTTTGAAATATGTATCATCTTTAAGTTAGGATAATAAATTTTTAATTTCACTCATTAGTCAGTATTTTATTATAATATAATAAAATTTTATGACTTTGTTAAATTTTTCTTAAAAAATTAATACTTTATAATTTTCTAAAACAATGATTGTTGTGAATGTTTATTTATTTTCTTTCAATGTAAAAAAATTAAAGAAAGTAGGGTTAAGAAATTGAATAGGTAACAAATTATATAAAAATAATAAATACAAAAATGACAAAATCACTTTCAACTAATAGCTAAATTAAAAAAAAAAATTGTTAGTGTGAATAACATTAAAAAAATATTAGTAGCTAAGCACTTTAAGTACTTTGTCAAACAATATTATTTTTTAAAACAAACTTTTTAGTTAACTAAATATACTTTCAAATAATTAAAATATTTTGCCGAAACACACTTTAAATAGATTCTACCTTTGAAAAAATTACAATTTTGAAATAGGGGAGGGGAGCTGACAAAATGTATTAAGGTTATGTTAACGTGGAAAGAACTTGTTAAATGTAAAAGAAAAATAAGCATCGTTAAGAATTAAACAAAAAAGTACAATTATAGGTATTTTTATTTTTATTTTGCTCTCATTCAAACAAACCACTAATTGAATGATGCATTGGAGTGTCTAGAAGGAAAGCCAGCACCTATCCAAACATAGGGACTGCGATACAAGTTTTTTTCTAGCTTCATTATATCCTCTTACATATTATTTTATTATCTTAAAAAATTTTAAAAAAATATACTTAATACTTTTTTAATTTAATAATTAAGAATATTTGTATCAATAAAAAGTAATAAGATGTAGAATTATTCTTTAACATGAATAGTGTTTCCAAAAGGCAAGCAATTAATATAAAAAGTATGTTGCGACCAAGAAGTCAAAGTTTCAAATTTTGCATAATGCCGTAAAAGCTTTCATGAACTCTTATTCTCCCACCACAAAATTCCCAATATGTAGTTCATTGTCTAGTCACTGCCACTTGAAAGTGACATACAAGAAACATTGAAAAACCAGGATGAGGAAGGACCCACAAGCATATGAAAATCAAAGAGAAAAGCAAGGATTGAAACTAACGTTACTTTTCCCCAAGCATCAAAGCAAAAAGAAGGCTAGGACTAGGACATTTCTTTCATTGCAACTGAAAATACATTCAAGAAAAAAAAAGAAGATAAATAGACTGGGAGAGATATATCACAGGCTTCATCTCCCTACCTAGTAAGCATTTAAGTAGTTAGGCCTTTTCCTTCACTCTTCTTCTTTCATTTAAGCCATTGTATTCTGGCCTTTTTGCTATCTACAACTTTTGTGTGTTGTTTATCACACAGTGTAATGCTGCTGAATTGTATCAATGTCCAGACCTTTCAGCTTCACCACAGACTCAACATGTCCCTTAAGTGTATGAAGCTCACGAAGCCTGTAATGGTTGGTTAACAAGAGACAAGTTTCATGTTAGCTCCACTAGAAGTATTTTTCTGAAAATAATGAATAATGATACTTCGCTTTTTGTTCTGACACTTCAGCAATTTTGTTTTGTTCACTTTTCATTGTCATTTTATCATATCAAAGAAAAGTTTATGCTTTTTTAAAATTTTACCCTTCATAGTTAATGTTTGTTTGGCAGATGTTAACAAATAAATGATATAATTAATATAATAGATGAAGGATATACTAGGAAGTTAAGTAATAACCTTTTATGAAATTTAGAATACTAATCATTTTCTTAATCCATGTTCAAAACCTTAAATGTCAATCGAAGAAGAATGAGGGAATATCATCTGTGTTGTTATTCATGTTGTGATAATTGTGATGACAACTTTAGAATCTAGGCATGTGGTTGCTAACCTTGCAACTTCAGCTCTTCTCTTGGCCTGCTCAGCAATCTCAGAAAGTTCTCTATAACTGCTCTTTTCATTGAAGATAGAAGTTTCTGGTGGTTGAAGTCCATGCAGTGTCCTCTGAGCAAGAGCCCATTGAGCTTCCCTCTCCTCCTTACCATAGTCTTTCTTGGTGGTGAAGGCAGTCTGCCACACATTTTGAAACAAAATTTACAAATATATCCACACAACACTTCTTCTAAAGTATGTCCAAAGACACACAATAAGAAACAAAAGAAAAAAAGAAGTAATTTTTTGTTAAAATTATATCATTTAATATTATCAACGCATTATATTTTATGATTTTTAATAAAAACTTACTTTACATAGAAACTTCACCATTCCATAATAAGTGAAAGTGTTAGAATACCTTGTTTTCTAGGAGATTTAGCCATGCCTTGCCACTCAAGATGTAGCGGATGGCAAACTTCATAAAGTCAAGTGGAACATAGAAGACAACACTGTAGAGCCAAATGACTCCTGCCCAACCCCAACCAATTCCTTTGATCTTTGCAAAGCCCCAGTTGGCATATACTGCAATTATTGTAGCAATCTGCAAGACCATAAGCTCAAAACATGATTTCACCCTTCTCTCATAGTTCTTATAATGAAATAGTTACATCCTAATTTGACCACATTTAAGTTTCATAAATAAATCCAACTCTAGCAGATATAATGGAACAGTTACATGATCCTTACCAGCTGAGCAATAACAAAAGCACTCATTAACAGTAATCCAGGGCGTTCAACATAAGACCAGCTGCGTGAACGCGTTACAAAAATCAAAGCCTGGCTAACTATACTGACTTGTAGATACAAAGCAGCAGTCATTTCATCTGGACTATTATGAAGTGGCCTAACTCCAAATTTATCCTGCAGTCACAAACAAATTGAGCCAAAAAACAAGAACATTGAAATGCAAAATGCAAGCAATGAAAGGTGAATATTTCTTACTGGGAAGAACCTAGTTTCTTTCATTGCCCAGAAGAATATAACAGTCATCAATGCCAAGTAACCTCCAAGAACAACCCCAGTAGCAAATATCTCTCTCAGTTTCCAGCTATCAGGCAAAGGAGATGGCTTAACCCTGTCCTTTGAAATTGTCATGATTGTTCCTAATAGTATAAGAATTATTGTTTATGATCACCATTGCCGTTTATCATAGTCATGAAGAGATTTCAAGTATATTTTAGAGAAATAAGAACTTTACCATCATTTAGAATGGCAATAATCAAAACCATGAAAGGAGAGAAGTCGAATTTCCAGATAAGTGCAATAAACATAAAGCCAAACTGCATTCGGAATAGAAAATCCAAACTGATCAGTGTTCATTCCTTGAAATAATGAATTACTTATATAATCAATGCAATTAACACTCTACTTACCACTATACGGATTGTGATAGAAACTGCATAGATCTGAAATACAAATAAAAATTAAAAAGGGTCAAGAGTTAATTTTCAACATGGTGAGCGAAAAAAAAACATCTACAACATGAAATCAAAGAGTAACCAACCGTGTAGTTCTTCATTCTTTGGAAAATAGCTCTGCTAGTTAAAACTGCACTAATAATAACACTCAATCCAGGTTCTGTCAAGACAATATCAGAAGCACCTCTTGCAGCATCAGTAGCATCAGCAACAGCAATTCCAATATCAGCCTTCTTCAATGCAGGGGCATCATTGACACCATCTCCAGTCATTCCACAAATGTGCTTCCTCTCTTGCAGCTTCTTTACAATTTCATATTTGTGCTCTGTGGTATAAAAATAAAATATAGTAAGGACATAATTAGGAACTAAACATTTTGAAAAAACATAAGGAGAGGGAAAATAAATTGAGAGTTGGCAAAAGAGTATGAACCTGGAAAAACTCCAGCAAATCCATCTGCTTTCTCAATCAGTTCTTCAATTGGAAGTGCAGCAATACTTGAGTCTTTGTCTTGACCAAGCAATGAAGCAGATGGGTACATATTTGTTCCCATCCCAAGTCTCCTTCCTGTTTCCTTAGCTATGGCAAGTTGATCACCTAGAGAACAGGATAAAACTCTAGATATCAAATTGAGATGTTTGATGATAATTGCTATTTTTACAATTAATATAGTTTTGCTTTAGATAAAGGAATGAGGGAGATTAGTTACCAGTAATCATCTTAACATTTACACCAAGATTAAGAGCTCTGCGAATGGTTTCAGCACTGTCATGCCTAGGGGGATCAAACAATGACAACAAACCAACAAATTGCCATGGACCACCAGCACTTTCTTTTGATTTCTCAGGAACTTCCTGAAGAAATAGAGAAGGAGAACGAGGGTTTATGACTGTGAAGGAAAATGAAGACTTCGAATACAAATTCAAGCACGAGGAGCATCCATAAAAACCTGTCTAGCAACAGCAAGTGAACGAAGCCCTCTTTCCGCGAACTTGTCAATAATAGCATGGACCTTCTTCTTAGCATCATCCCTGAGGTTACACAGGGTCATGATCTGTTCACCAAAATAAATATATTAGCATCAATTTAGTAACTAAAAGTCTCAAAGATTATGAACAAGGTTACCTGCTCAGGAGCACCTTTGCTTGACCGGTGCCAATTTCCTTGTGCATCAACATAAGTCAAAGCAGTTCTCTTGTCAACAGGATTGAATGGTAGGAAGTGTACCTCTCTTATCCCAGCCCTGGCCTGCATTAGGCATGCATAGATATGTTCAATATTTAAGGCCAACATGTTTGGCTAAGGTTTTCAAGTGACATATATTTTTCAACTTAATCAAACCTCTTTAGGATCAGCAAGCATTCCAACAATGGCAGCATCAATGGCGTCCTGATTTTCAGTCCTGGCAGCCCTGGCGGCAAGAAGGATGACATGATCCTTGTCCACACCCTTTGCAAAGACCTCAATCAAGTTCTTGTCAACACTGAGTTTGTTAAGGGTGAGTGTTCCTGTCTTGTCACTACAAAGGACATCCATACCAGCCATTTCTTCTATGGCAGTCATACGCTTGGTGATGGCACCTTGCTGAGAAAGCTTATGAGAACCAATGGCCATTGTGACAGACAACACAGTAGGCATAGCAATGGGAATCCCTCCAATCAAAAGGACTAAAAGGTTGTCAATTCCATCTCTATACTTGCGGTGCTGAATTGGGTACATGACTATGATCTCAGCTAACATACCAACAGCAATGGAACAAATGCAGAAGTTTCCAATTGCTGTAAGAACCTTCTGAAAGTGTCCAACTTGGTTGGTACTATCCACCAGATGAGCTGCCTTCCCAAAGAATGTGTGAACTCCGGTTGCAATAACAACGGCTTCGATTTCGCCTTGTTTGCAAGTTGAGCCAGAGAAAACCTCTTGCCCTGGATGCCTAGTCACTGGAAGTGATTCTCCAGTCAGAGCTGCTTGATCAACCATCAATGGATCACCCTCCAGAAGACGTGCATCAGCAGGTATAATGTCACCTAGTTTTATGCTTATGATATCTCCAGGGACTAGAATTGCAGCTTCTTGCTCACTCCATTTACCATCTCTAAGAACCTGCAAATGCATCAGCATTTTGTTGTCAGTCATCAGAAGAGATCAAAGAAAGATCTTTCATACAATTTCAATTTTATTACCTTTGTTTTAGGAGCAAGACCAGCCATGAGAGCAGCAGCAGCATTTCCAGCATTGTTTTCTTCAATGAAACTGATGGTGGAGTTGATAAGCAACAAGCACACAATACCCACGAAATCTTGCCAATCTGGAGGCTTCCCTTCACCATTTGCAAGAGCAATTGCCATTATAGCTGCAGCTTCCATCACCCATGATAGGGGATTCCACATGAACCCAAGAAACTTGAGAAATTTGCTTTCCTGTATGTCATTACAGTTACAATTATTATACATCACAAATTGTATTTGATCATCAGAAATACATTGATTAGACTATATCATAAAGAAATGAACCTTCTTCTCTTCTAGCTTGTTGGGCCCAAATATTTGAATCCTGTTGGCTCCTTCCTCTGAGGACAAACCTTCCCTTGTACATTTCAATTGCTCGAACACTTCCTCAATTGGAATACGTTCCTATAAACACATTCAACACTTTTTCATGAATGCAATGTTTTCTTCATTTTCTTTTTGGTTGCTATGTGATTATTGTGGTAAATAACTTAAGATCTTTTGTCCATATTTACTGCGCACAGTAACTGTTGATGTGCAGATAATTCTTAATCAACCGAATTCATATTTCAGAATATTTGCGGCAAAAGTTGCAATTTTTGCTGTTTTGGTCTATGGTTGAGTTGCATTTCAAAGTTTTGTTTCCAAAACTATGCTACCAAACCTCCATATTCTGAGAAGATTAATGCCCAAACCACAGACAGACAGAAACACACACACACACACACGCGAGTGCAATGATATAAAAATCAAAATAACAATATATGAATAGGAACGGAAGTGATATTGTAGCATAGCTTTAACAATATTTTGATAAAAAAATTTACATTTGATAGGATAAACAAAAATCTTTTATAGAATTCTAAAGCTACTAGCAGAAACCTTTTTCTACTCTCAGCCCATGTTCTAAGAATTAACAGCTCCTTAAAAATTGACGTCTCCCTCATTAATTTTTCATGTTGAAAATGTTTAATATAAATTATCTTACGGTAATGGTTTTAAAAATATGATAATTATATCAAAATATTATTATACTAATATCTTTATTAGTGTTTTATTATTTGACACATGCCTCAACAGGAATACAGTGATATGAAGCGTGAACCAATCTTCGTTGGCAAGAAACTTAAAACTCTAATCCTAGATAACTTTCTCATTCTAATAATAATAACAAGAGTCGTAATGAATATCTTCACTCTTTAAAATATTAATAAATGGAAATATATATTAAAAATTAAGGTGAAATTCCATTAAAAATTATACTAAGATGTGCCGGTAATATTTTTATAATTTCTTTTTAACAAATGTCATAACAAAACTTATTATTTTTATTGTTATTGTTATAGAAAACTACTAGCACATATTTCCTAGTGTTTTATTTGGATGAAGAAAAAGAAAGAAAATACAAATAACAATACTTTTTTCTTTGTTTGGTTGAAGTAACAAAAAAAGAGAAAATTCAATTTTAGAAACAACAATTTAAATTTTTATTCTTTCTATTTTCTCCTCTCATTTTTTTTCACTAAACCAAATAGAGGGTAGGTGAATACGAGAAATAGAAAGAAAATTAAAATGAAAACGAAAAATGATAAATGATTATGATATAGTAGGAAAAAATAAAATAACTAAAGTAAAAAATATGGTAAAATACTATACAAATATATAAGAAAACTGTTAAATATTATTTTCAAAGAATTATTTTTCAAAAAATAAAAACATAAATAATATATTTTTTAATTAAAAAATCATTAATTTTACAATTGATATCTTAAAGATTCATCGTACAAATCAGGAAGACTAAAAAAATGAATAGTAATTAAATACTTATAATTGTTAGTTTGCATTTAAAAAATTATTAAAAATCACAAGAAATCATATTTGAAGATAAAAATTAAAATTGTGAGATTAAAATAGAGGATTAATGATAGTTGAGTGGGAGTCAACACATGGGGAATAAGCCATATGAAGAGTGTGTGGCCAAACAGGCCTTGGACGCCACACCGTCTCATCAGGAAAGTCTTGAGTGTCAGTGTAGACAGCAGAGCCATCTGTCCATGTGATTGGCGCGTGTTAACAGCTTTCACTTCTTCCACAGCTTAGACAAATTGGGGACCCGTTTGGCCTCATTTTAATTAATAATACTTTTTCCTTTTTATTTTATTATTCTAATACTAGTGGCCAACTAACAATTTGAATTTTGAGGCTGAGGGCAAAATGGACAGCTCAAATAACACACCCATTTATGAAACCAAAACCATGGACCCCCCAAGTGTCAGGACCGTTGAATGTGAGACTTACTATGAAAACGGTTAATCCTAAGGGCCATCATCCACACAACATATTCATATAAGGCCAAAGTACCACGGAAAAGTACTTCAAATTCCCTCCCACCAAACAGGGCGCAGACATAGAAAGAGAGAGAGAGACACACACATGATGAACAATTCTAAAATATGTTACACCCTTAACATATTATGGGCTCAATTCTAAGCCGTGTTGATCTCCCATGTCTTACCTGTCTCTCACATGTTTAGATCCACTAGTAAGGCCACTGGAGATTTTTAATCTGTTTGGTCGCTGAGAAAGTGCAGGAAATTTTGAAGGATGAAAAAGAAAAGGATCTTTATCCTTCACATGCTTAGATGAATTACTCATATATCCCTCTCCTTGCAGTTTTTAGTTTTTGACCAATTTCCCCTTAACGTGTAACTCTTAAAGATACCCCTTAAATGACGCTAGTTTCAAATAGTTGTTTCTTAAGTCATTCAAACTCCTCATCATGCATGTTACCTTCCCCATAACGGCCTTCCGATATTTTTTAGACTAGCTAATTAGTATTCTTAACTCGTTATTAGTTAAGGAATTTAAGATAATAATATTAATAAAAAAATTATTAATTTTCAAACAAAATAAAAAATACCGATCAGCTGCACCTTAACTTTTATCAGTATTTTTCTGAGCAATGAAACGTTTAGGCAGGGAAAATTTTATCATACATGTAGAAAAGAAATTTTTTCTGAACCTGTAAAGCAGACCAATTCTGAAGGAGTTGTTAAAATAATCAAGGGCTAACAAAAAAAGGTTTGATTATAAGAAATCTCAACTTGTTGTTGGATGGATGGGAAAACCATTGAAGCCCATCAAATCAAATGAAGAAAAAAATGAAACTTTTGTATGATTCTTTCATTTGATCAGTACTTCAGCACTCTATACACAGAATTTAAGAGAATGAAAATAAAGGAAAAAGAGAGAAAATTAAAGGGTCCAAGAGAAGGGAAGTATATACCAGATCAACAGTCTCATTCTTGATCTCTTCCAAAGTGATTTTTCCCTTGTCACCAGCCATGTTTTTGGTTGAACCGAGAGAGAGAGAGAGAGGTGGTACTGCAAATACAAACAACAAGCAGAGGCAGAAAGGGATAGAAAAGATTAAAGGGTCATTGAATGAGAATTCTGTATCCCAAGAAAACGAATGAATATTGCAGGGGAAAAGGGTATAAGCTTACCCTCTATGCCCCTCTTTATATACCCTTTTCTAAACTACTAGTACTACTCTTGTGAAGGAATGAGCCTCCCAAGTTGAGACTCCAAATACGACCTCGCTTTCTCTCTCTTATTCCCTGTGACTTGTCGGTTCTTACTGCTGATGTTGATGATAGTGATATTCTTGAGTTTCAAAATTTTTATATTGTTATTATTGGTTTTCAAATATTATTATCTTATTCAGAGCAACTGCGCATGTTACCCAATTAGGGGGTCCCAACGCTATGTACTAGCCATGTTGAGGTGGCTTGCATCATGTTGGCCCTCAGCTCTCTATGTTATTTCTCTACTTCATTAATCATATCTTATTCTAGTGGAAAACCCTTTTATCATTATTAAATATAGGCGTGGACTGTGTATTAGTGAGAGATAACAATAGAACTAAATAAATATAAAGTAGATAATGTGAGGTGAAAGAAATCGAGATAAAAAAATCTATAAGATTAAGCAAGATAAGAAGAGATAGTATGAGAAAAAATAAAGAAAAAAAATCATATAACATAATTTTAAGGAATGTAGATTAAAAAGGATAAAGTTAAGGAAAGATCAGAACAAATTGTTAAAAAATCAACTTTCTTAATTTTCAATTTTAAGATTGATTTTAAATGTTTTAAAATATACATTTTTATTTTTTAAAAAAACTATTTTTTAATTACAGCCAAAGTTAATATTTTTTTTAAAAAAGGATAAAAGCATTGTAGAATTAAATTTTACTGTTACTTGAATTAAATTTTAAATAAGGCAAATGCTAACAAGTACTTTTAGGATACTGATTAAATAATTAAAAGTAATTTTTTTTAATCAAAAATCATACATCTCCTCTAAAGATTTTCATTATAGTCTAATATAATTTAAAACAAAAAAAAGTTTACACTAACATTTCATTATAAATTATCATGTTAGTAAAAAAAATTATTTCTAAAAGAATTAATACAAAAAATACATTAATAATATAAAAAAATTAGACTGTACCAAATGGATCTCTAAATAATAAACTTTTCTTGAATGAGTACTCAAAAGCACTTAATCAGCATTTTAATTTTAGAAAAAACAGAGTACAAAAGGCCGAACTTGACTTCCCGAGGCACCTTAAAACAAATAAAGCTGAATTTTTCTTCTGCCAAACTTCCACTTGGGAGAAACTACAATTCATACAACAGAGACTCGTGATTTTCATATGAACTTTCTTTTTCATACTGTTATTCTGCTCTGCTCTTTTCTCGTTTTGTGATACTTTCTATTGAATTATTTTTAATTCATTATTCAATCAAATAAATTTAGTTTCCTTATTTATTTCAACTAATACTCATTTTTTAATCACGGTTAAATATAATAAATTATGTATAAATTAACAATAACATATTTTTATATCAAATGAAAAATGAAATTGTTTAATGTACTTTGAGATTGAAAAAGATAAAAGAGATTGAGTTTTTGGTTTGAAGCTAACTTTTTGGAAATTTTTAAATTGATTATTTAAAATATTTCATTTAGCATCACTAATAAGGATTGACTTTTTAAATGGGGCCCACAATAATAGAAATTTGTCTTAGTGACATATTGAAAACATAGTTTCTTTACAAGCAATAATGGAGGGTGTGTGTGGACCCCAACCCACTTTCTGCTTCTCTACAATTTCATCAAATCAATTAATGGAATTATAAAAAAGACAAAAAAAAAGTCAATTCAATGAGATAAAAAGAAAAAATAATAAACTCTTAAATGGTAAATGCTAATTGGATGCACACTCCAATTTTCATATCTTAAAAATTTCAAAAAATCTTATTGTTCTGACCAGAGACGTCAAGTCCATCCTAAGTTGCCACCTTTGAGCTTCGGCGGCGACAAAGTAAAACTGTAAACCACTTTCGTTGTGTTAATTTTTATGCAATTTAATTTTTTATTTTTATGTTTATAAAAAAATTGAATACAAGGTGTATATAAAATTTATTTTTTAAATTAATTTTAATGTATTATGTGTACAAAAAGATTTATATTATCAACTCATTCAAAATTAATATAAATATAACTTTGAACTTTATTATTTTAGAAGTCAATAATTTTAATGACTCAATAATCAGTAATTGAATAAGAATTAATAATGTAAAAAATTTACACTATTAATATATTTTTTAATTAATTTTTCTATCATGTTTTCAAATAAAATTTATCGTAAACTGATCGCCAAATTATGCGGATAGAATATTAAAAATCATTTTTTTAAAATTATTTTGTAATATTAATATCATCGACAGCAACGTACGACAAAAATGGGTTATTATTTTATATTATATCTAAAAAATCTCTAATAACATTTTATACAAATAAAATATCTCTACTCTAAGTAACAAAACTCCGTTGTGTTCATTCACAGATAAAGTATTAATTCTTAAAAATTCAATTAAGCTTGTTAAAAAAAAAATTCAAAAATTGATTTTAAATTCAAAATAATGATCTAATATAAACTACAGAAAATTGAATTTAGTTAGTTTAAAATTAAAATTAATTTTAAATTGATTACAATAAAAATAAATTGTTTTAAAATCAAATCAAATGAATTTTTATTTAAAAATTGATCTAAAGTAAACCTCGGACACTTTATTTAGCTGATTAAAATTCTCTAGCTTCATGCACATTTTAATCTTTTGCATTGTTTCAAAATGATAAAAAAAAAATTAAATTATCTTAGCTTAATTATTATTTTGAAAATTATTTCATCCAATCATTATTTTAAAAATTAGACTAGATTGACTAATCAAATCTAAAAAATAATAAGATAAAATTTCTGTAACATTAATCTCAAACAAATAATTTCCAATCTATACGAAATTAGATTCAATATTTAAAATTACAATTTAAAGAGGCTCAGCTTCTTCGCACATGTGTTACATTTAGATAGTACATGTCTCATAGTAATTTATTATCAATATTTTCTTTATATCTCAAATGAATCAAATCATTAATTCAAAACACTCAAAAACTAATGAAGCAAAAATTAATCAAAATTAGCTAAAATCAACAATAAATCAATATTAGAATAGATTTTTTAAATGTTTTTTATTTTTATTTAAAAATATTAAATTTTAAAATAAATAAAAACTACCATACGTGTATATAAGTTGTTATTATTTATTGTGATTTTTTATCCGGTAAAACATACAATATGGTTTTTTACATTAATAAAAAAATTTACCCAACTTATTTTTTTATAATTTCACGCTAATTTGTTAATTAATTTATTAAAAATTATTAATCACTTATCCAACATTAAAGCATTGGCAATTTGATTTTTTTGACTTTGAAATCACTTTTTGTGTGTTTCGTTTTACTATTTAGTTTATATAACTTATTTGGGTATGACGTTTCTTCTTCATTTCATTTTTATTTCGGGTGCTGTGTCTGCGCTGTCAGAATGGAATAGAACCAATTACATCAAAATTCACCATCGCTTCAAACCTAATTCTGAAAATGCACGTTTTCATATAGATTTAGGAAAAATAGATTTTGATCTTTTCTAGTTAAGTAGCAGATTATGACCATGTCTTAGTAAACAGAGTAAAATAAACTTCATTAAATATAATTAACAAATCATACACGCAATTAGCAAAAAATAAATAAATAAATAAATCATACATGCAGTCGTGACATGTTTTTATTTAAAATTGTATTTTACATTATAACATAATTATATTCTAATACTTAACAATGGAAAAGCATCTAAACAAAAACGACAACTTTCCTTGTGATTTATGATAATAGTTGATTTTTATTTTTATGCATCTGTATTAGATAAGATATATAAAATTATACCTTTACTAATTTTTACTATAAATAAATTTTAACAATCTAACTTGAATTATGAAATTTTATCCTAATAATAATTATAATAAGACAAGTTAATTAAGACTGAAAAATGACCACTACATTAATTAGCTAACTAATTAGTTGCTTATGTAATACACATATATTTTATTTTAAAAAATATATATTAATAATTTAAAAATTAAATTTTATATTTGTGTATGTATGCTGAATGTATGTATAATAATGATAATAAATAAATTAAAATATAATTTGTTTTAGAATAATATTTTCATCATAGAGTGTAAAAAATTAATTATGTTTTATAATAATTATATATTAATAATTATTTAAGAAATAAGACTGTTAAAATAAACTCTAAATTAGTAAAAAAGAACCCTTTAAATTAAAAAAAGAAGAAGTCAAGATCATGTACTTAAGTACAACAAAACATACATATGAACTTTTATGTATCTTTAAAATAATTTTTAAAATCTACAAATTATATGACAAAATAAATACTAATAGATAAAATAAATAAAAAACAAAAAGCTTCGTAAAATAAATATGAAACATCATAATATATTATAAAAATTGAAAGACATAGAAATTAAGATTTTTTTTTTTATCATAAAATCAATCACGAATGATACACTAATGAAAATTAGACAAATTTATAATTGCATATATAGTATAATATTAAAAGATAAATATAAAATGTATATGCATTTTATATATATATAATATTATAATAGATAAAATAAAAATAAAAGGCACACTAATATCCGAAAATAAATTTATTATAATTAAATAAAGAAATCACTATATGAAAATAGGCTTGTAATTTTAATAGAAAAAAGATATATTAATTTAAGTATTTTAAAATTTATAAATGTAAACATAAGTATTTATAAGAAACTTAAAAATTTATATAAATAATAAAAGATAATGTGATTTATATTTTTAATGAATTCTAATCCTACAAAGTATATGTGATTATTTACGAAAGAAATTACACTTAACAATTAATATAATCTCATTTATGATATAAAATTTGATTTTGTAATAAAACGTCCAGTCAAAACGAATGGTGACATGTTCGGTTGTTAACTTGGTTAATTTGATAACCAAAATAACTAGTCATTAAATTGAAAATTTTGTTGCTTCGTATGGTCATTAGTTGTGTTTCCTTCAGTTGCTATTTGAATTATTAATTAATAATAATAAAATTGTTATATTCAAGTTTAGCAGTTGACTAAATTGTTTTTTTTTCTTTATGACAAACAAGACTTGAAATCTAAAAACATCTTGATTTAGATGTTTTTAAGTTGCTAAGTACCAAGATTGCTGGAGAATTCAAAAACAAACTATGTCATATACATTAATTGCTTCCATCTTGATTCCTCTCCTGAGGATTCCAACCAATAAATTACTTCCTTTTTTAATTAGTCTAGACATAATATAATAAGCAAAAGATAGATTAGCATTCATAGAAGAATGAAACTTTACAATCTTAAAAGAGATTGAGGATCATATTATTTTGCTTTAGACACCAAAAAATTCGTTCATTCTAAAGCATTTAACTAGTAATTTTAGACAACTTATTCCAACTTGACTCCTTAGATTTAATCTTTTCACTAGGATTGAAATTAATCTCGTTACTAAAACTTACACTAAAGAAAATAGACTAATTATTCTAATGAACCAAGTTTGTTTAAATTTCTGAAGCAAAGTTATAATCTCTAAGCACATTTACGGTTCTTCGAGCCCCATTACATCTAGGATAACTATTAGATACAAACAAATCTCTAAGCACAGCTACTTTTCGTAAGAAAATTTTGATTATAGGAAAACTTTTTCATTTTCAAATCATATGAAAGTTCTTATTAATAGGACCATAATTTTCTAATAATTTTGAATCAAATTATAGGTTGATTTAAAAGAAAAGGTTGCAACCAATGGAGGTTAATTCGAGTCAACAACCGATTTAGTATCATTTAAAAAATATCTAATAATAAAATCTTAATTTTAGACCATCTCATATGACTCATTATTAAACGTGAACAAAGCCAAAATAGTATTAAAATCATTAATGAAACGATTATTTTGAACTTGAGTAGATAAGGTTCTAAATCTTGGAAGCCATTTGTTTGGGTTGCTAAAATTTTTATGGCCAAAATTATAGCCGATACATTTGATCGCTAATTTACTTTTATACTACCAATCTACCATACAATTTGTTTATTTTGAATACATTCCGTTAAAAAGCTAAATTTTATGCACAACGATGGTTTAAGTTAAGAAGTTGTTGCTTTGCTAGTTACTTCTTAAACTCAAATTTCGTAGAAGCTTGATTTAAGGGAAGGAATTTTATCCATTAGTTCTCTTGTTTGCTAACTTTTCTGGGATAGTGATGTACTTTGTTGTTGTTGTTTTTCTGTTTTGATACGAGGTTTGTTGTTGGATTTTTCATTCTGTTATTTGGCTGTGGCCTGTATTATGGCTACAAGTCAGATGAATAAAACAACAAATTTTCAGCTATGTCAATATATTGTTTTCTCAGTTTACTGCTAACAGCAGAATTGCCAAAGACAACCAAATTCAAAAGTAAAATGTCAAATATATTTATTATGTAAAATAAAAATGCATTAAATAATACGAAGTTAATAAGTCAACATTAAAAATCAATCAAACATAGAATAATAAATTTAAAAATCCCTACACTAAGATCATGGGTGCATGTGAATTGAATTAGAGAATTAGATTTTATTTTTTTTGTTAGAAAAGCCCATTTGATTCGACCATAAAAGCAAAATACAGTTTGATTTGAAAAAACAGTTATAATCTAATCCAATTATGTCAAAAGCAATTTGGATTGAAATTGATAATTTAATTGTATAATTTTATTTTAAATTTAGTTAGAAGGTGTTTATCACCTTTTTTGCATTATTTTTAATTGATTTCTTTATATAAAACATAAATTTATACATAAAAAATATCATATTTAAGAATAACTTTAAATTAAGGTAAAATAAAAAAATTATAAATATGTTAGAACAACTGAATGAGAATACTCAGAAAATAATAATAGGTAATAACGTTAAAAGCAAAATCATGAAAAAAATTAAGTATTGCAATTTGATAAATATGTAATATTGTATAAGTATAAATGCAAATTTAATTTCATAAATAAAATACATATGTATTCACAAGTTCGGTTGAATTGAATTGAATGGATTTTAAAACTAGATTCAAGACCTGAAGAATCCGAGGAAAAAAGATGTTGATTTTACGATTTTTTCACCTTTTAAATTTAGCTTTTCCATTAATATGATTTTTGAATTTTGATTTTACAATTAGTGGTGGTGAATGAAATGGTTGGGGTGGGTGGAAGATTATGATAATCAGTAGAGGTAGCTGTTTGATCGTGAAGAGGTGACAAGTGATATGCCCAATTGCTGACATAACCTATTTAAAATGCTTTGGCTTTTCTACTATTTCAATTAAATTCTCTCAATGCTTTGTCTTCAAGTTGACAATAATAATCTACTTTATAATTAAGTAATAGAACTCTTCATTATACGGTACGAATATAAATTCATCAAATTATTTTATTTTATTGTGCTTTGCATAGAACTCCTCACCATTAAATAAAATAAACAATTCATCCTCTCAAAAAAGTGATTGTTAATTAATTATTTGTCTTAAGTACTTACATTGAAAGTCGATTCAAAAGTGGGTGCTAAGGAGATACATTATGACTTCCTTGGTCTAATCTGTAACTAGGACTAAGAAAAGAACCTAAAGTCATATTAGAGCATGTAAGAATAAAAGGGAAGCAATTCAAAATTCACCAAAATTAATGTCCTATCTATTGGCATTATTCTATAGAAAACTTTGAGACAATTAATTTATAATTTGGTATAAAATATAGACAGATTTCCTAATAGAAGTTCGAATTATGATTTGACATTTTATGAAAGATTAATCCCTTTTATTAGTCTCAACATTTATTGGTTACAAAGTGATTATTGAGCAATGCGTCCGTGCATGACTCTAATTTATGATTCTTCATTTAAATCTCAATTTGTTTCCATTCTTCTTTGATTTTACAAAGAATATTCGTTTCAAAACCCAAAACAAAAAGAGAAAAAGTAACTGTGTTTTATTCAGTTCTTCGTGAGTGAGTATCTATTTTATTCATCATTAAATTTAGAGATGCTTGGTAAACTTTACTTTTAAAAAGGATACAATTATCTTTAAAAAATTAATCAATTGATTATTATATCGGTATAAAAGAAAAGAAAAGAAACCTATTCCACTTGTGTTTTGATATTTGAACTGTGATCAAAACGTGACATGTGTACTACTTATAATTACTGTAATTACTTTTTATGGAAATAAATTTTATATTTGAAACCATTTTTTGGTTAATTTAAACTTTATCTATAAATGTTTATAAGATTGTTATAATGAAGTGTATAGTTAAAAAATATATAGATAAAAATTAATATAATATTATTTTTAGCTGGATATGTACATTTGCATTTTTTATTCATTTTTATAATATTGTTATTATACATTAACTGAAATATATTTTGTGTCATATCAATATGTGTGTGTGTGCTTTAGGGTGTATATATATAAGTTTAATATATTCTGAACTAAATCGACTTCATTTATACATAAAAAGTAAGCAAATATTGACATAACAACTTGATTGGATCAGTGATAAAATTGTATCCCAAATATTATCAAGTCCTGAGTTTTACTCTATTTCTTCCTAATTGAAAGAGTTTTCAGCATAAATTATAGAACTAATTCCCAATTTTTTATGGTTGTTAACTTTAGGTTTAAATTTTTTAAAATTTAAAACTACTTCATAGTTTTATAATTTAATTTAAATTCAAATGATACACAAACCAATCCTATTTAGCTGGTTTTGTTTGACAGTAACAATAATTAACCAGCAGTAACAACAGATAATCAAAGCAACAACAAAAGAGAGGACAAAAAAGCAATGAAGCACCGATGATAATAATAAAAATGATTCTAAGTCAAACCATGCAAACTAATAAATAGGGTTTGGAGTTTAATTGCTAAAATTGTAAATGAAGTATTCTTCACGTATACTGATAACCGGGACGGGTAGGTCTTGTTTTTTTTTTTCTTTTCTTTCTCTTAATAACTATTTTTCATGAAAAAAATCCCACTTAAGGCATAAACAAATACTTGATATAAGTGTTTTTCTTAACAAAAATTCAAATTATAGTATGTCAGCCTTATGTTATATTTCATACACACTTCAACTAATTTCACTAATTAATAAGAAGCATAGCTATCTTCTAAAATAGTAATACAAGAGAAACCTGCGTTTACTTTTGTCAAGTGTTATATTACACATAATAGTATTTTACAAATTTTTGTCAACTACAAGGTAGGATGATAATATCCATTTATATACATTGTCAACTATCTTTATTAATAAGTCACATCTTACGCACAAATTAAATTGGATATAAATCATTTTCAGATAAATACTACGTATGCTCTTTGGCTAAATATTAACACAATACTTCTTTGTCAATGAACCATTATCCACGCTTACTGATAAACAGAGAAGGAGTTTTAATTTCTAAAGGTCTCTATTATAGCCTTATGTCATATTTCACATCCACTTTAAAGGTCAACTTTGGATAGAAGCTATTCCTATCGCTATTGCTAACAAAAGGACAAATATTTCTCACATTTTTTGTATACAGAAAGATATTTGTTTAATAATACAATAAACTTAAAAGAGCATTTATGATGTGATTGAATCACCAGGCATGCTTTTATTTTATTTTATTTTTAATTATTATACCAAATAATTGAATTTTTTCGTCACAAACTCTCAATCAAAATCACGATTACGTTTAACCTTTCAACATGCAGAGTGGTTGGTTTTGACAACCGATAAATATTCAGAGGTCTGTCTAGGCGTCTTCTTTCTTGCCATTGTTCCAATTTATATGAAAAACAAAACGTTTATTGCAATGTACCTTATTTAATTAGTTATTGTGTTGCCCATTTTATGCAAAATTTCAATCTGATTACGCTCACATGAGAATAATAAATTCAAATTATTTAATTATGTATTAATGACAAAAATTAGTTTTTTTTTAAAAAATTATATCATCACATAAAAAAAGCACGTAATTTTTTAAATTCATTATACAATTTTATAGTTTAATTTTGATAATTTATGACAATATTTAATTGTTAAAATTTATTCTCACGTTTTTATATAAAAAAAATATCGGTTAATATGCTTACTTTAAAATTCAAAATCAAAACTATAAATTAAAATAAAATAGTTTAACGCCAATTAATCTACCCATTTAGTAGTGTGTGTGATTGTATGGTTGTGTGTATATAGTTTCACCAACCCACTTATAATTGCATCGATCTTTTCCTTTTGCTACTAATTTATAATTATCAATGTCTTAATATTGTTTATTGAAAATTTAAAAGTCAACAGAGATATATACTTTAGCTTATTTGTGTGGTCTAAAACAAAGAATTTCGATGACTTTTAGACTAGCATATATGTTTGAGCTATTTGTCATTGAAAAATAAAGTAAATAAGAAAGAGGTTATGTTTAGCAAAGAAGACCAAGAAGTTACCCCTCAAAGCAAAAGAGGAGAGGTCAATTATTAGTTCCAACATGGGTGCAGCTATTCAAGATGACAGAGAGAAACAACAAAATTAATTAATCACCTTCTTAGTGGCTTAGATTAACGAAATCATTGAAACCCTTTTATGATAATTTCTGAATCAAACTAAAGCTTATTATAGATTATATTTTGGTCAGCTATGTTTCCAATGTTCAGAAAGAGGAATCATGGCCAACTATGAAATTAAGGCCACTCAAGTCAGTGTCCAATCATGCACTTTCTTCATCCCAAATAACCTAGTAATAAATTATTTTTAAGAGACACTATTAATATGTGTTCTCAAAATGCTTTTTAAAAATTATAAAAAGTTTTGTTGTACATGTTTAAGGTGTTTTTAAAAAAATTAATTAATTTCTTAACTATTAGTTTTAGGACATTTCTTAATATAACAAGCTCCACATATATATAATTGTTAATTAATAATAAAAATTATATTAAATGGAATTGTTACTGTAGCATTTATTTTTCTTGAACCACGTACTATTGTTGTTAAAGCAATTAAGTCGAAAGCTAAATTTAACTCAATTTATTCTTTATAAAATAAGAACTGAGAACTTGCACATAAATTTGTAGGTACATGTGAGTAAATAAAAAGACTCTTACTATCTATATTTAAACTACTAAAAATGTATACCATATATAATATTTTATACAATTATTTTTTTTTCACTTATTTTTATGCATGCATCCTAAAACTACTAAAAATATATCATATAAGCATAAAAAGACACCTTTAACAGCAAAAGACATCAATTTGGGTGTTAAAAGCTATGTCACTTCATATAATTAATGTATGAAATTTGTTTATATTTTATATTTTTGAATAAAAAAGTTATAAACATTACTATTATATGTTATCGAAGCACACATAAAAAAAAAATCATAGATTATACTATACTACGTACTATTATGGAGAGGCGCTAACATGGAAGCATGTGAAGAGATATTTGAAAATGTCGATGAATGGTTGGTATCACACAGAAAACTCATTATTTGATCACAGATACACTTTGCTGCTGTGTTTTATTTTATTCCAAACTACAATTTAGTGGCAAGATCCATGTAAGACCCTTCCATTCTTTCAGGGGCTGTAGTTTAGCTTTCTATTATATTATTTTACAGCATTTTTCACTATACCATTGAGTAATATCTTATTGATTGACCCAATTTTTGTAACAAATAAATGGAGAATCAAATAAAGTTTTAAACTATACAAATAATGAATAACTTTTATTTGTTTATTTTTCAGAGATTGTTGTCCCCTTGACTTTTTTAGCAATAATAATAATAAATGTTAAAAATTGGCATTTTCAAGTTAAGAATCAAAAGCAAAAATATAAAGCCAAATTAGTTAAGAGATTTAACAGTGAGTTAAAAATAAATAAATGTTAATATCAACCTTCAAAACTAATTAAAAATAATTTAAAATGATACTTTGTTAACAAAAATATTTGTTCAATAAAAAATTAAAAAATAATTATAAATAAGTAATTCAGTTACTATTTATTCAATTATATTCTTAAACAATAATCCATGTAATGATTTTTAATCAAGATTTGAAGATTTTTTTTCAAGATAAACATATCATTAAAATAAACATAATTTTTCTTAATAAAATGTTTTTTCATATACACAATCTTAAACAGAATTTAAAAAATTAATTTAATAATAGAGTACTACGTAATGGAGCAAACTGCATAATGACATAGTTAATTATCTTAAAGAGTTAAAAAATCATTTAATAAAATTATTTTTAACTTATAAATTTTATATGAAAAATCTTAAACGACAATGAATTTAGAATAGATGGAACAGTGGAAAAAAGATAGCGAAACGTGTTTGATTCTCTATATTTGACCTTAAATTATTGCAAAGTTAGGAATCTTTCTCAATCTGTGTAAAAAATATCACCGCTGAATGCATGACAATCAAAAATTGAACAAAACAGACACATAAAACATCAATACAAACAAAAGAACAAACAAGTTTTATTGGAGAAAAGTAAATAAATAAACAAGTAAGACAATCACAAGTAGGATATCTGTGACCAAATCCATAGGCTTATTTATTTAGCATATAGAGTTTTGAGATAGAAGAAGAAACACACCAAATTAATAAACATAACTAAAGCGAGTAGTTTTCAATTATTGAATGTTAATAATAATTCAGTTTGAGTTTTGTTCATCAATTCAACTCCTTTTAATATTTATTTTTTCTACATAGCTTCTCTTTCTAATCTCAAAATATGATAAAAAAAAATGTGCTATCTTAGAAGTAACATTTTCTTTTTTTCCTTTAGGGCTGAGCAAAAGGCACCATTTACCATACCAAATCACATTCTTTTGTGAACAGACTTCAGAGAGCTTGACCAAAAACAAAAAGGACAATTTTATGCATTTTCGGGGCTATTTTTATATTATTTTCAGTTGAAATTAAAGTTTTGCTTCAATAAAAAAAAATCTAATATTATTACAAATTATTAAGACAAAAATTTAATTTTAATTAAAAAATATCTTAAAAGGGTACTATTAAGTTCTGTCCAAACAAAAAAGACCTGAGGGTGTCTTTTGGTCCGTCCTTGTGAAGGAAAAGAAAAAGATCATATTCATACAATATTATACAATACAATATTTTTTTTTAATCTTTTTCTATTATGTTACCTATCTTATTTTGTATTTGTCTTTCTTTTCTTTCAATTTATCTCTTATCAATATGAATTGTTGTACATTTATTTCTCATACAAAAATGGTCAACTCGAACAATTAGTCAATTACCCTGTGAGTGCATGAAAGGGCACACAGTTCTCACACGTTGGGTTAGTGAGGCCTTGTTGCAGAGAACGATACGCAAATAGTATGCTAACTTGGGGAATACGCATTCATTCCTAACATCATGCCCTCACTCTTTCAAGGTTTGCTTTCTCATTGGATTCACCCAACTTTGTCTGTGCAAATAATTTCTATTTTGGGACATTTGTCTTCAGAAATTATTATATTTCCTCGGAACCAAAGCAAAGCATTTTTTTTTCGACTTTAGTCCAACATATAATCAGTTTAATTATAATATTAAGGACTCGCTTGATAAATAAGAGAGGGTAGGATATGAAAGATAAATAAAGTTTAAATATGACAAGAATAGGATTGACTCTTATTATATTTTTTATTTGATGTGCATTAGAATAATAAAATAAATAATATTATGTCATCGTATTTAATGTTTAAGATAAATAAAAATATAATAAAATAAAACATAAGTTAATATTAAAATGATATAAAGTATCATTTTATTAAAAGTAAAATAATTTTAAAATTTTTAAATAGAAATATATAAATTAAAAATATAAGATTATTTAAAATTTAAATTACTTGTATACAAATATATTATTTGAACAATTTTCATGAGAATTTAATTTATTTTCCTTTTTATCGAGGCTCAATTCATTCATCGTTCAACTTTAACTGTTAACCCATGTTCAATATACATGTTGAGCTCCACAAGATTATCACACTTTTTTTTTCGTTAGTTTGCTTCATACTCTCCCCCCTAAAAGTCATAGATATAATGTAAAAGTGTATCAAAATGTGTATAATGACACAAGTTGTCACAATTAATATATAGTAGTAATGTTATATTCTCTTAAAATATCATAATAATACTTATAATACATAAAGAAAAAATAGATTAAAAAGTAAATGCATTTAGTAGTATTTATGAGGATTTTACACAGAACTTAGAAGAATTATCCTTAACAACATAGTTAATCAAATACCTTTCCTCAATGACCAAATTTAATGTTTCAATTTGACTGTTGTAATAATCAAGACTTATGATTAAGTTGAAAAAACACAATTTACAAATTACCTAAAAAAAGTTGCAAAGTTTAAATAATTCCTATTCAACTAATGGATATCTGCACACATCTTCTAGTTACCGTAATTACTATTCCCCAGTAATTACGGTTGATAGTGTTCTTGAAAATTATGGTAGATCAAATGCCTCTTTCGAAAACAAAAGGTGCTAGTATTAAAATATATACTTTCATGCCTCTTTATTAAAATATATCCTTAATCCTATATACTTTCATAAAAATCAGCAGATAGGAGATAAAACTAGATTTCGCATTACGTTCACCCTTGATGTTATTCTTGAGTTTGAGTTCCTGTTGCCTTATCAACGCTATAAGGTATGTAAAAGGCGTGCGCATGCGTGTTTTACCACCCTTTTGATCTAACTTCCGATCAGCTTAGGTTTACAAGGACAACAGCACACCATAAATCCCCAAGAACTTGGTACGATCTCTCCTATCTGAATAAAAACACATCACATTCATTCCAAGAAATAGGGTGCACACGTACCCTCCATGAGACAATTGAAAACCACAAATTCAGCCCAAGAAACTGGGCGTACACAAACACGTCATTGAATTAAAATTAAACCCCTCAAATGATGGGCAAAAGGCGCGCACACGAACCAGGATTGAAGTTTTTTCATTCTCAAGAACTTACATGATCTACGTCAAATAATGTCTGCTTTAAGCTAATGAACATTACCGGGTCTCAATGTAGCAAAGAGACAAGGTTGGTGTAATCCTCCATATCAAATACCTGATTTACGTTTTAATTTTAATTCAACGCCAGTGTTCACAGGCTTTGTTCGGGGTTAGATTAACACGGGCTTTACAAGTCTTAGATTGTGAACTAGACAATATCGGCTTTGGTGGAGGACATTTACTTGTCAACTGTTTTCTGAAATTTGGACCAAAAATTATCTCAAATATACAATAAATAAATAAGCTGATATATCAATCCAATCACCAAAAGATAAACAATAGAATAACATCCCTCCCGAACAGCCCTTGAATGATAGATCAAATTGTAGATGAGGTACGACCAGTCGATGCCAAGTCTACTAATCAAATACACAAATCAAAACTGAGTTCCGATCAAGGTCATCTTGCATTTCTCATGCTCCTGAAGTCAATAGAGGAAAATAAAATTAAGTTCCAACAAAAAAGGATTAGCAGCAACATATCTGCAAAATGCATATATCAAAAACGAATCAATGCCAACAGAATTCCTTGCCATTTATGATAGGAGAGTTGCCAAGTGTTACTGGTGTCATGGGCTATAGTAGCCAAAATAGTGTGTTTCTGGTGTCATGCCATTTAAGCAATGACTTTTTAGTAGAAATGACGAATATCTGAAGTTAAGTGTCGAGTATTTATTTCGTACTAGGAATTATTTGCTTTGTATCTCTGCTATAATTTGTGTTGCAGCCATTTCATAATCCACTAAAACAAAAGCATTATTGGGGCGGGCCACTTGACACTACCACCCAAGATTAACTACTTTGGTACTGGCTACAAATTATGCAGTATCCTGCCCGCACTTTCCCCAGAAAATAGCAGGTAGTTATGTGGAGTGCCAGCTAATGGCTTGAAGCAGAACATACCTGTGTATGATTATTTTACTGAGATGAGATTTAAACACAACTTCAGGTGACTCAATCTTGAGGTTTCATAGCAGGGAAGAGAAGAACCTCCTGTAACCAAAGGGCCAAAAGATTGTTAAAATTTGCCAGAATAAAGTGAGCACGCAGATAGAGAGAGCAAGAACCTTAATATTCTGTGAATCAGTCAGTAACATGGTCAACCGATCAATACCCAAACCCCAACCACCAGTAGGCGGCAAGCCATACTCCAAAGCTGTACAAAATGTTTCATCTAAGGCCATTGCTTCATCATCACCTGATTGCCGATCCTGACATGTAAATCAAATAAAAGTTACTAGTCTTGTTTTATATAAAAAATGCCCTACAATTTGAGCATAGTATATAGCACAGTTGTATCACATCCCATACCTTGAGTTGTTCAGCAAATCTCTGGCGCTGCACTACAGGGTCGTTCAATTCAGTATATGCATTGCAAAGCTAAAAAATAACAGTGGTCAGAACTTAAGCATGATTCTGTGTTTTTTAAAATAATAATCGCCATATGTCATGAACTTACTTCACGTTTATTAACAAATAATTCAAAACGTTCAGTCAGGCCTGGTTTTGATCTGTGCCACTTTGCTAAAGGACTCATTATCTCAGGATGGTTTATAATGAATGTAGGATTTACACACGTTTCTTCCAAAAAGTGCCCCACAAGCTGCAATACAGAAAAAATACAATTACATTTTATGCAGACACCTCATAAGAGACATGAACAAAATGAACAAAATGCAAATTAGAATTGCACATACTTAAAACTGAACCTATGCCTATAATCAAGAATCAAAATGAAAACAGAAAGCTGTACAGGTAAAACATGAAGCGGGATAAAAAAATAGTAGACAAGAGTTGTACCCATCCTAACTAAACCAGCAGTCGCATTATTCTCACAGAATTTGATGATATAATTCACTGACTTTATCACATTAGCTTTTTACTGGAACTTACAGCTATATTGCTGGAATGACTTGATGGTTTTCAGAGTAGATTGTCTATATCTCCCGCTCCCTCTCTACCATTCATTTCTATTTCATTATCCCAACCACAACATAAAAAAACTAATGCTTTTTTATATAAGGATTGACCTTATCCAGGTCTTATCTGTTTTATAACCATCTTAAGTCAGACTGTAAGGATTGACACCTTGTGAGTTAGGCCTTGTCTATTAAGAGTAGGATTTATAACCTGTTGGAATAGGGATTAGTTAGACTATTAAAAATAGAGCCACAAGAAGAAAGAGGAAGTTAATTGGTGACAATTAGTTTTGGGTGGGAGAGACAAGGATCTCAAATTCTTGGGTGTTATGACACAGATTGATAACTAGTGATTTGATCAATAAAATCTCATTTCATTCTAGTTTCTGATCTAGTTTCCATCATAGACCTGCAACTCCACAAGCAGCATTACACAGAAAATACCACGGTTAAAAGGGTATTGAAAATTTTAACCAATTCAAACACAAAAAGACAGGAAATCTGCTTTAACCTAAAAGGAAAATTAAAAAAATGATATTATAATAGGGGATGTAAAAGGAGGTTACTTTATCCAACAATCGAGCAGTTGTTTCTGGGGGAGGACATTTGATGTCATACTTCAAGCATGCATCCTTCAGATATTGATTAGCTTCCTCACTTGACAAGTCTTTGGGAATACTGAGGCCTGCCAACTTCTCTAACTCATCAATCATGTCAAGCCTTCTGAAAGGAGGAGTAAAGTCAATTTCAATAGGATCCTTATCAATCCCATCAGCATGATACTTGATTTTGTAGCTGCCTTTTGTAAGTTCCTTGACCATACCTATTTAATGGTTTCCACATAATGAGATTAAGCAGGTGACTTGAAGATAAGATATATGAAAGATAATCAATATGACAATCAAAATGCCTATTAAATTCTCACCACTCAGCATTTGTTCTGTTATTTCCATTAAGTCATTGTAGTCCTTATAAGCCATATAGAACTCACAGGTAGTAAACTCAGGATTATGGGTCAAATCAATGCCCTCATTCCTGAATTGTTTACCAATTTCATAAACACGATCCAGCCCACCAACAACCAACTCCTTAAGATAGAGTTCTGGAGCAATTCTCATGAATAACCTCATGTTAAGATCATTGTGATGGGTTACAAATGGACGTGCAGCAGCTCCACCTGCAATCATGTTCATCATAGGTGTTTCGACCTGAAAGTGATGAAAAGAAGTGGGTGAATGGAAGGAAAGGTACCATAGGATCCAGTATCAAAATAATCAGACACAGAACAAACCTCCAAGAAATCAAGGTCATCAAGGAACCTCCTAATGTAAGAAATGATTTTAGACCTTGTCTTAAATATTTCTCGAACCTCTGGATTAATCATCAAATCCAAATGGCGTAACCGATATCTTGTTTCCTACAAAAACATATATAAGTAATTGCATAAAACATGTTACTACTATTACATAACTAATGAATTTTGAGGGGGGAAAGCAAACAGGAGATAGTCAAAAAGAAATCTTCAGTCATCCAAGCATGTTTAATCATAAAAAGCCCATAAATTATAAAAATATAAAGAAATACAGAATATGCTTAACAGCAACAAGTATACATTTAGGAAAGGTAATTCATAATAAACATGTAAACTGCACACAGAAAAATTGTGAATAACAATGAAAAGTTTCCATCTATCTATCTCAATTCATTTCCTAGCCTTAACCCTAATGACCAAGTGTAAATCACAATCCAACATTATATCAATTACATATGCGGTTTCACCTCTCATTACCACCATGCTAAAATTGGTTCCAAGAACATGAGAGATTATATGGCACAAAAGTTTTCGAAAAAGACCAAAAACAGTGAAAGTATCTATCAGAGTACATTTCAGGTCAATAATACCTGATCTTTTAAAATGTACATTTCAGGATTCCTGGTACTTCCTGGTACCCATGGATTTCTCTGCAAGTCAATAAAGTAACAACATTATCACATACAGTCATCAAACAGCATCAAACATTAAGGAATTCGTCTGACCTTCAAATTAGCATTATCAGCAGCAGCCGCAGACTTTTGCCTTGGCATCATATGCAGACAATGAGACAGCACCACAAAAGTCTTGGGGAAAATACTAAGCTCACCCTTCTTACTTTTGCCTGGATAATTACACAAGGGAAAACAGAAAAAGTTGTTGATTACAGAATAAACAAATTTATAATTCAGAATACAATACTGTAGAAAGCATCCAACCTAAGGAATATCAAAGTAAAAAAATATAAGCCTGATTAGAAAATTTTATCCCTTTGTAATTAGAAAGTAAAAAAAATATGGCTCCAAATTTTGACAATAAGCTAATATTTTCAAAGTGATTCATGGGTTTATATTATAAAGTCCCCAATTGTCTGAGTCACACAATGCCGCATAACTTCCCTAGTCTTGAGATAAAACCATGTAATAATATACAAACTAACAGAACAGATATTTTTATTTTAACTTATTTCTTCATTTAAAAAAATAAAATTCCTTAAGATATGGTTAAAGTTGTAAAATTAGAAACAGGAGTACAGGACCTTATATGGAAGTAAGAGTAAAAGACAGCAAATAAAAAGATCAGACAACTGAAATTTTGTAGCATCCCACACCTGGAAACCCAGTGATACCAACAATATCACCACGCTTCACATTAGAATGGAATTTGGAAAACTCAGCTTCATCCAAGTCTGACTTACTGCATTGCAGAGATAACAGTTATTTCATCTGTCCTACTAAAATCAAACAAGATAAAAAAAATATAGGATATACAATAAGAAAAAGACAACATTGTGAAAGGATTAGAAATAATAAAACATTATCATAATTTGACAATTCAAATAGAAATGGCTACATCTTAGTCAAACACCAACTTAACAATGAAAACCACAGACATGACATTTTAACAAGAAGTACCATAGAATGTCAAATTATAATGCAACCCTATACAATTACATTTGCGATATTAGATTTATTATCACTAAATATCTATCCTTTATAACTCAAGCTACATAGAACCAAGACAGAGTAGTATGAAGAACAACACGCAAAATTGATGGTACCAAATTAAGATACTTCCCTTCACTACATAAATTTAGCCTATTGTCTGTGTAATAAAACTATGAATTATGATATAGGGCCCAAAAGGATAATGCAGGTTATTCTAGAGTGTAAAAAAATTGCATGTCCAGACTTCAATTAGATATTATTTCAGATTATATAATGTATCATTCACTAAGTTTAATCCTTTAACTAAATGTTCTATATTGGATAATATGCTCCTTCACTTGGTTCAACGACATCAAGCACCTCAAAAGTACTCTGCTCTGTCACAATCAATACGACACAATCTGAAATTAACTAATTAAATTCAACAGCACAAAATGACCACGTGTAAAGTCAAAGAACAACATTGGGTACCTGGCATCAGCCATAACCTGAACCTTGAAACCTCCACCATGCAGATCATAAAAGACAAGCTTAGAACCAGATGCACGCTTGTGCATGATTCGGCCTGAAATGCAGAGAGATTATTAGAATCAACATACACAGCAACAAAAGCAACATCCAAAGATAAAACTATCAATGCAAAAACATCTAACTACCAGCCAAGGAGACAGAGACATCATCCAGGTGCTGCCCATCCCTTAAACCTCCATACTCTTTGATGTATTGATCAATAGACATAGTGATATAGAACTTGTGCGGATACGGATTATTCCCTTCCGCCTTTTGAGCTGCAAGATACTTAAGCCTGTTCTCAAGGTATTGCTGCAATGAAAAACCCCAAAAATTACCCCAAAAAAATAAAGTAGTTCATACAATATTCCATTTCGGTGACAAAAGTGAAGCTATACCGTTGGGTCCATATCTTCATCATCGGCAGTTGCAGATTTGTTATCTTTAGCCTTTTGCATTTCAGCTGCCTACAAAAATAAAATAATATATATTATACTAAAAATAAGAAATTGAAATTCAAATGCAAAATATATGCAATCCCACAAAACCTTACCGACACATGCAAAATCCAAATTTGGGGGAAAAAAACAATTTCACCGCTAATCGAATGTTACATTACACGATGAGAACTGAGAAGTACCTTTTTGGCCTTCTCCTCCTCCTTGCGTTTCCTTTCTTCTTCTTTCTGCTTGTTCTTCAGTTCCCTCTTCAGTGCACTGCGCAAAAAGACACAGCAAATAGAAATGAAAAATGAATTCAGTTGTGAATTAAATTTTGCATGCAGAAAAGGATGTTGAGCACTAACTTCTTGCTTATGGTTTCACCGGCACCGGCGCCGGTAGTCGGCGGCTCCGAAGGATGTTCCATTGGGGAGGAGAAAGAGAGGAGTTGGATGAGAGAAGCGAAGGAGAGTGTGAGGAATTAGGGTTTTACAAAACGGCGCTTCTCTGTGTTATATATATCCGACGACGTTTGTTTCTAACTTAGTAACTGTGATGCTAGGGGCTTCAGGACTTTCACCTGCTATTTGTTCTTTCTTTATATCTAAAAATTAATTTAATTTTCTATTATATTCTTGTTTAATATTATAAATAATTACTCAGTTAAATATTATGATTATCTTTTTTCTGCATATCCAAATAATGTGTTTGTAAGAAGTTAAATGATAATAAATAAAATAATAATTTTTGAATGTGCATAAATTTATATATGATAAATTTTTATTAGGAGTCAGGTAATTCAATTTATTAATACATTCAATTGTATAAATTTTAATAAAATTATAATATATCGATTTTATTCTTGTATTCTTAGACATATATTAAAAATATTAATAAAATAAATAGAGATTTAAGAAATATATTTTAATTAAGATATAATAAAATTGCACATGATTAAAAATTTCCTATTATATATTACACTGAAAGAGTATTCTTTTGCTTGAACATCAAGCTTCTCAAATTTCCTGGAAAATGTCGTGCTTTCCCTTCAAAATTTTTAAAATCATTCTTTCGCTTTGACGTCAAGAAAGTTGAATGTAGCAAATATTTTATATAGTGTATGAATATTTATAAATATTCGTAAAATATAAAGCTAAAAATATTTATTAAAAATATTTTGTGGATAATATAAATATAAATGAAAAGTAAGTAATAATTGGAGAAGTTCAAAATAATAAAATATATATAATAATTAGGTTGACACTTGGTATTACAAAAATTAGTAGTTAATCATGTAACGTATAAATGAGCAAATCATTTTATTAAATTAGAAGTTGTGAATTTTAGTAGAAACATTTCAACCAATAATAAGTTATATTATAATTAATTTTGTTAATCTTTCTTTTCATTTTTTAAATATTTTCATATTTTGTTTAGTGCTGATTTTGAGGTTTAAGAACTGTATTTTCTTTTTTAAAAAATATTGGTTTTGAATATGAGATACTTTATAAATTTTAAAGATTATTAATTTTTATATATTTATCCATTGTTGTTGAACGTTTCCAACTTCTTGATAATTAATACAATAGAATTAAAAATAAAGTTGAAATATTATAATTTTTTAAAATTAATATATCAACTACTTTTAACAATTTTTCTTAAAGAGAATATATTTTCAAGTCTTGAGAATTTCTCAGGTTGTATGTGTACCCTGTATATATAATATTCAAATATCTTGACATAAATAATTATTTATGATAAATTTTTATGTTGTGAAAATTTAAAGTAAAATTGAATTTTAAGAATTCAACGTTAATGTAAAAAAGTTAATGTTATAATAAAAAAAATTAAAAACACTTTTATTGAAGATTACTTCTAAATGTATTTAAATTTAAGAATGAAGATTAATCTCTAAAAGTATTTTAATTTAAGAATAAAAATTAAGATATAATACAGAGGAAGATAAGAGTTGATTGATCAGTAATAGATAGAATGAAAATTAATTTCTCATTGCTGTATAAGAAATGAAACATTTATAAAACTTCACTCACACTATTCTATATAAATATCAAATTTGGGTTCTCTCAAAATTTACTTCATAATTTCAAAGTAAAATATAAATTGATTATTTTGTTAATACTTATTAACTTTACATTACCCTAAATATTTCAACTAGATCAAATCTTTAGAAAAAGCGTGATATACCAAATTGTTGGTGTCAGTAATGAAGGAAAAGAGATCATCACAATTTAAATTTTTACAAGATCTTATAAGGTTTTAAAAAAAACATTTATCTTTCTATTAAATGTTAAATCTAAATAATACTATCAAAATTTATATAAAAAAGGGAGATAGATATAAATTTTCATTTTACAATGTCATCTAGACATATAGAATTTATCACAAACAAAATTAGTATTCAATGTACACAGTATTTATAATTGTCAAATTTCGCCTAATACTTCAGATATAGCAAAGAAGCACCATTTCTTCAAAAAATATGCCACTGCATTTTCATCTAACTAAAGGTATGAGGAAGTACTCTGCATAAAATAGCTGGAACAAGAGAGCAATTCAAACAAGGTATCAGTAAGAGCTAATAACGTGCTCCACTTTATGTGTAAATATGTGCATGTTAAGCTATAGATTAGCTTGGCCCTTTGAGAAAGCTAAAAAATGATATTTCTTAAAAAGAGTCAAACCAAGCATGCTTTCAAACATTGCATATTTGTTGGAACATGTTTACTTTGGTTTGTGAAGACAAGGATAAGGGGGAGAGTATTATAGGTCTTGGATAATTAAACTAGAAAATTTGTCACAATAGTTTGGAACTTCCTTTTTCAAGTATTCTTAATTAAATCCATCAAGTTTTCAAACTCTAGAATCTTTTACAACCATGATATATTTACTAGTTGTAAGACTTTTTTTTACAACTACCAAGATAATTCCAGAATTTTCATACATCCATGGAGTTCTAGAATTTTTACAAGGTTGGTGATTACCTTCCAGATAAACATGTAGAAAGATGTTATGGCAGATTTGCTTTTCAGATCTACAGACTTGGCATGAAACCAGAGGACTGAAGCCAAAAGGGCATGTCCCATACCCTAACACAAAAGTGAGAATAAACTTCAAATTTTTCTGAAATGATCAAACATGCCCATATTCACAATATAAATCAGTCTATAGTAAAGGTCAGGATATTCCATGTAACAGAAAAATTGCAAATCCAAGGTAGGAATTTCCTTATTTTAGTATGCTCAATACACTATATGTGCATTAGTGAAGAAGCACCATTTTCAAACTTCTAGAAGACAATTATAAAAAGGTAGACAATTGCATAATTGAACAACAACTACAATGTGAAGAAGCAGCATAAGATGGAAAGAGAGTATGTGGATGAAAATCCTTGAAACTCACTATTCTACAAACTTGTTTACCAAAATCATATTCATATCCTTTAGACACAAATTATGAAATGCTTAAGAGGTAGAAGGATATTGCAAATCCATAATTAGCACATTACCGTGATCATTTTGCTCCAAAGGCAAGAAGATGTTACTCCCACCAAAAGGGCAACACCATAAGTCATTTCAAGAAGTGAAACACAAATCCAGAATACCTGGCAGATATTAATTATGGAAAACCATGGACACATACATGAGGGCACAATCAAGTCTACTAAATATTGCATGAGAGTAACATACCCGTTTCTGACCCAAACGCACAGAAAATGATCGAATGCCAAATATTTTATCTCCTTCAATGTCAGGTATATCCTATATATGAGAGCCAACAAAAGGTAGCTTTTACATTTCACATCATGTAACTATTGGACCAAAAGTCTGTTATTGAAAAGACAAATGCATTGTTAAAAAAGAAAAATAGAAAGATTTTACCTTGAACAATGCTATAACTACAGAGAAGAAGCCCATGAATGCCGTAGCAAAAATCAGTGATCTTGAAAAGATAGCTGGCCTCTTGTACACATAGGTCTGCACATTTATACACTTATATTAGCAACCAGAAAACCTTAGGACCTGTCTGGTTTGTGCAAATGTTTTCTGTTTTTTTCAATGTTTTTTGTATAAATCTTAAAAAAAACAAACAAACAAAATGACAACTTCAAATTAAAAAAAAAAAAACGTTTTCATAACCAAACAGCTCCTTAAATTTCCTAGAAAAGAAGATTTGTGAAACTAAAATGTACTTGTCAAACATGTCATGAACACTACTACTACTGCTACTAGCTAAAAGCCTAAAAATGCACCCAACACCTTTTTTTCACCCTACTTTCTTTCTACCTAAAAGCGTTAATAAGGAATATAGTCTTACCTAGGAGGCTACAACTACATGGTGAAATGGTTTAACTCAACTAATCTACGCCAAAAGTTTGGATAAAAGATTTGTTATTGCTGTTATGGGTAAGAATGTCAATGCATGCACACAATTCAGTAGAACTGTAAGACCTGCACATGAAGGAAAAATGCAAGTTGAACTATTACTGCCCGAACAGCAAGGATGCACGTGGCTGCAAGCACTGCAAATCTCTTCCATCTCAACAGGGGCAACTGAGAAATTTCATAGACAGAGGCTATTAAAAAAAGGTTATAATTATCTAATAAAGTTTCCAAACTGAGAATTTCAAGAAGCTACAATCCGAATGTAACTGGTAAAAGAACATGCTAGTGCCACTGTTTTAACTCTCTAATCCAGAGTTTTCATCATAAATGGAAAATTAAGAGAAGTACAATATTGTGTAACATTTTTTTGTCTTTAATTTTGGCCCTTCTTTTTTGGGCTTCTCATATCCTTAAAAGTACAACCTTCTCCAATTAGCTTCTATACTCCAATTTTTTGAGCTTTTATTCATTAAAATAATATTAAGGGTCCTCCTGGCAAGTGTCCTAAAAGCATTGGTTTAGGAATCAATAAATAAAAAACTTTTATTAAAAATCACATTGAGAATGCATTAGAAATCACAAGATGAGGGCAACATTATATTTTTCAATAAAAAAAATTAATTTATTATTTTTTAACCAGTACCCTTAAAATTTTGGTTATCATTTTTTGTTTGAATATTAAAGAGATTCTTCGAAATTGTATCTAACCCACCTCTCCTTTCAAGGGTAAGAGAAGCTAAAGTTGTCCAAGTGCTACTAACACGTGTTGATTTTGAAATGAACAAATTGTACAATGAGCCTTATTAATTATCCCCTGAATAATATTAGAGGACAAAGAAGGTTTGAATACCATCCAAATGAACTCACATCGATTGAATAAGCAGTCCCCAGCACAAAACTGATGAAAAGAGCCCAAAACAATGGCCATGAACCTACAATCCACCCAAGCCAAAAACTCTGGAAAAGAGAATAAAAAATGATAATCTTTCCTTCTACCCTGTCAGCATTTCAGCTTGAAGAGAATAAATTGATGGCTAAACACAGGCAAGGCCAAAGACCATAGCATATGAACAAAGAAAATTATTTAAAAGGAAAGGCTTTGAACTAGTAATACAGTTTGTATTTTTGTAACAATCTCTGCAAGAGGGTATCTAATAGAACTACCAAAGTATACAGACACAGAAAAGGAAGCCTAATTATGTTATCACAAGTTCTTAATTGTCAACTTGTCATACTACTTCAGATATCCGGAAGAGAATAAAACATGCAAAAATGAAAAATAAGTATATTAATATTTATGCTATGTCAAAATATATGCTAACTACTAAGTAATAGAGCAATAACAGAGGAACTAAGTGGTTCCTTAAAACCATTAGAAAATGATTTATATTAAGAACAAGATGAAAATGAAGCATGAGACATGATGTGCATCACATAGTACCAGAATTGAAAATGATACAACAATAATGAGACCCGTTCCAAAGGAATACTCTCCAGATGCTAATGGAAGATACGGTTTATTTATCTGCAATATAACATGTAGCAAAATCAGTCATAAGAAAACCCACCTATTATTTCCCCAGCAAAGTGTGGACTCTAGATTTAACTCATTTCTAAACTACTTAAATTCATGTTTATTTAATGTACTCTTAGAAGTTTTTTCAATTTATTTTAAGAATTTTGTTAACTTCAACCCTTAGAATTAAGTTTAAGTACTTACAAATAAAATTTTTTTATGAAAAAATACACATTTATTGTATTGAAGTTATAAAATTATAATAAATACTTTTTTTCTAATAAATTTCTATTATTATTAACTGCTTATATCAGTCCTAAGATTGAGGTTAACAAAAACTCCTATTTTAATGATTCTTTTTACATAACTCATTAAATTAAATTACTTTTATCTTATGTCAATAAATTTTATGATATAATTGTAATATAAACTCTTTATAGAATAAAAATTTATTAAATAAATATTTAATTCAATTATTAAAAGTGATAAACCCAATTCGAAGGTAATTTTTCAATTTGAATCATTCTGTAGGATCGGGTCTAAAAGTGATAATCTTAATTCGAAGGTAAAGATTTTAACTTTCTTCAATTTTTATTTACTACTTTTTTCAAACAATAATAGGCATAATGAGATATTTACAAATTATTAATAAAACAAATTTTTACATCAATCAAATCATTTTTTAGGTTTTTAAAAAGTTAATAGTGTCACATGTCTGTGTTAATATTTTAATGTATTTTTTTTATTACAGATAAGTATATGTTTGAATTAATTTATTTTGACTAAGTAGATTTTTGTTAGCTCAAGAGTGAGCTTAAAAAAAAAAGTTAATTGTCTCAAGTGTGTTTCTCTTAATTTTTTTTATAGGTTTTGTTTTTTCTAGCAAATTTGTTTATACGATTTATACTTTACCAGCATTTCAAAAACAAATGTTATAACTCACCATTATTTATGAAGCGTTCAAATTTAATTTTTACTTCTTTCTAAAAATGAAGTTGTGATTTTGAATATTAAAATAGAACAACATTTTTTTTATTTTTAAGAGTAAATTTAAAACGTAATTTTAAAAAAATGAAGAAAAAAATATAATATTCTATACAGTTTTTTTTCAAACAGTAGAACGGATTTCTTGCAGCATAACATTAGTATGTTCCTTACTAATATAAATATGAAAATCTTGATCCAATTAAAATAATCCAAAGAAAGGTAAATGCAACAGGTTTGGATCTTGTTTTTAAGTTAACATAAACCTCAATTTAATATTTTGATTGCTTTAATTATTTTTTACACTCCAACTTAGTCCAATGATATGACCAGGTTAAGATTCTATTGAACTACTTTTAAAACAGAAATTAAACATGCTCTTAATTTATGACAAAATATACAAAACTAACAATATATATTCCTCTGTTTTTGTTTTGGTAAATTTTATATTGTTGATTGAAGTTAATAAGTTGCATACCTTGTCGATTTCAACATCAGATAATTGATTTAAGCCAACAATATAAATGTTCATAAAAAGGGCAGCTGTCACGGCCTGAAACAGAAAAGCTCATAACACAAGCATTAATAAGTTAGGAGAAGTAGGCAATAGCATATTTAAAATTTATTACAAATTACACAAGTATGAAAAAAAAATCGTTAAATTAAAAATAAAACTCATGTAACTTATATAATTTTTAATAATTTATCATAATTAAAAGTGTGTTAGAGACTTTTTACTAGCATATATCTTAGCCATTTTTAAACAAGTAATATATTCAAGTTACCACCTCCAGTACACCAATGAAAAATGCTGGAGATATATCTGTTAATTTCTCCACTGCAAGAAGGGACACAGAAATTATGCTTAATGCCTGTGCAAACACAAAAAAAGTTAGCCTTTCTAATGTTACAATTTTACTGAAATTAGAGGTTCATATGAAAAAGATTTGAATGTATACTTATATAAGATTGATTCTACTTAACTGTGCCAATGATTGTGTGTGGCCTGCTAAACCTGTAGAAAGCATTCAATGTATGTTTGAGAGAACCCCAAATGGTTTTTGGACTATGAGCTTGAGGTTCAGATTCAAATGATTGTCCAGAGGCTGCATTCACAACATAAGCTCTTGCAAATTCTTCACATGTGGATCCAAACTCAATGCCTCTGTAATTATGCTGTTGAATCCTCATCATAGGATATTCATTCTGGAATTTCTTAATTCTGTAACTTGAAGCTTTTGTTATGGAATAGCCTAGAATACCACATGTGGAAAGTTGGTAGCTGTGACCCCAATAAATGAAAAAATACATTTTTTTTCTTCATTTAGGATGAAATAAACATGTAGCAAAATTCTTCTAGTGAATGAGCAACCAATATAAGTAGTACTCACCAAAACAAAAAACAAGAAAGCAATACAAGTAGTTATATTAAACTTAGGATCCAACATGTTATATATATATATTAGTTTAGTTTTAAAATTCATGAATGTGAGAAAAATTACTGATGAGAAGAGTCCTTACTTAAATATACGACCATATTAGGATTTGAATTCAATATAGTGAAAAAATAAAGGACACATTTGAGGCCGTAAATAAAGTGGAGTGGTTGGAAAAATATTGAAAGGCTTAAATTCCTAGTCCAACTGAACTCTTCCAATCTTCATTCATCGAAATGCATCACTGTTTACTTATGGCATGTTTGGAGAAATGTCATATTTATTCAAACATGAATCTATTTTAATTACATTCAAACATAATCTAATGTAATAATTTAATGTAATAGCATAACTCGCAATATCATGAGAAAAAATAAAAAAGAAGAATAAAAAAAATTCAGCAAAAAATACATTATTTAGATGAATTAAAATAGGGGGGAAATGAAAAAAAATCACTTATTTGAATAAGTAAAATATATGTGTATATATATATATATATATATATATATTAAAAATAATCATAAAATTATACAAAACTAAAATAAATATATTATGTTTTTGTTATCAAATATTTTTTAATAAAAAAACCAAAACTCTCTCCATTCCCTTATCCATCTGTCCCTCTCACAAACAACAAAAATTCATCCTTCAGCTCTTTCCTTCTTAAGATGTTACTTTCTTCCTCCTCATATCTTTTTCTCCTCCTTATTTCTACCCCATCTAAACAGATCAAAAAGATTAAGCCGAAAGTGTGAAAGTGATTCCTTTTTCTTCATCAAAAACTCCCAAAAAACTGAAGGATTGCACGGGTGTATGAACAATAGCAACAACAGCAACTAAACTTGAGTGTGAAAATATTATGCAATGTCTAACAATGCCTGAACTGTAAAGAATGCAACCAGTAAGCATAATATATAACAACTCTTCTCTTAAAGGAACAAACAGATGAATATATTAGACATACTTGCATAGTAATTTTTGGCACATTTTCTATTCTTCCAGGAACTTGCACCTGCCAATATTTTTATGAAAAAAGAACAAATAACTTGAAATTTCAGAAACTTTACACTGAAAAAAGGAGCAATTTTTATGTCTCACCAGTGGTAATAGGAGAAGCTATGTGGAAAGAGGGAAGAAGCAAGGAATCCATTATCAGTGAAACGCCACACCCACACAAACTCAGGTCTCACTTTGACCCTTCAAATGTTGAATAAATGATAGAGAATGATCCTATCCAAGCATGGAATTAGACACGTTTCATTCACATTAATCAAATGGTTGTAATTTGGATCCATGACAAGACTCTCCCTTTTCTAAATCAGTAATCTGTCATGTCATAACTCAGCTCCTGCGAACTAGCTGCTAACTTTGTACGAAACAAAAAAAATAATATTATATATATATATATATATATATATATTTTAATTAATAAAACTTATAATAAATTAAAATGAATTTCACTTGATAAAAATTATATATATGATAAACATAAACATTTCATATTACTCGTTAATACTAAAATTGTTAAAATAAATAAATAAAATACATTGCATGCTGCTCTTCAACACAAATTCAATGTTATCATTAAATACTAATTGGACACAACCTTTATCATCTAATATCTAACCATATAATTATTATACTTAAATATCTCACTTTGTTTTTGTTTGTTTTTACAGTTAGGCTCTTTACTAAGGTTGAAAGGTCAATATGACAGATATGGGAATATAAGTAATGTGTGGTTAATAATTTTGATGAATTGAGTTTTGTAAGTGTTACAAGTATTCTCTTGATTTAAAGTTCAAGTATAGTCAATTTTAATAGAAGTATTTTGACATTATTGAATATCGTTGAAAAGCATATTAAATTAATTTAAGTTCTATACTTATATTTATTAGAATATATTTTGTTATTAAAAGTATAGAAATTGGTTTTCTAACCTCAAAGGCTAATATGGACGAAAGAGGAGAGAAAGTAGTTGTATTAAAAAAATGTAAGTGAATAACATTTCTAACTCTTAGTTAATAATTTGTACTAATTTAAATTGGAGAAAAATTGAAATATATTTATAAATGTGTTGAGTCATGTAAGTATTTTTTTATTTTAAAAATATGACTTTGAAGTGAAAGGATATAACTTTCAACGGTATTTCTTAGTTTTAATGGTATAACTCTTAAATAAAAAGATATAATTGTTCATTTAAGTTTAAATTATTAACTATAAATAATTTTTATTATTAAACACATAACAAACTTTATTTTATATAACATATGAGTTAGAGTGTTCTTAATTTTTAAGTTTAAGAGAAAAAAATTCTTATTATTGCTAGATAAGAAATTTAAAGGTTTTATTGAACCTTGAAAAAGTATCGTCATTAATCTATAGCAACTTTGTGTAGTAGCGAATATTTTTCTAAAGATAACGATTAATTTCGTACTTTGAAACTAGTATTTTATATTTTTGTTCATCATCTCTTACACTAAGTTTCTTAACAAAAATTAGCTAAAATTAGTTAAAATTAAGCTAAAAATACTTGTTTGAAACAGTCTATTGCTGATTAAAAATTAAATATATTTTTTTATCACTTCATGATACTTTTGTAAATTTTAAATATAAATAATTTTCATATGTTATCAGGTTAAATCAAGTCAACTTAAGTAAATATTTTTTTTTAGTAACGTGTCAGTAATTAAATCACTTTTAAAAATTTTATTAGTTTATTTGAGTAGTTTTAAAAACATTACATGATTAAACTATTTAAAAAGTTGATGCGTATGATCAACTTTTGTAACCATGATTGTTGAAAAAAATTTTGTTTAAAAATTATTTACTTATTTGGAGTAATTTTTGCAACCTCACCTATGATTAAAAAATATTGTTTAAAAATTATTTGAAGTGATTTTTAAAAATTATATAAAAGTAGATTGTTTAAAAAAATGTTTGAGTTTAATTTGTACTCTCAAATTTGAATTTTAATAACTTTGTTAAAACTCTCTCTTATGATTTTATTGGGTCAAAAAGATTGATTTTAACAAGAGCAATTATATTTTAGACAAAAAAAAAAACTGTGCAAAGATATTTAATGTAAAATAAAAACAATTAATTTATATATTTAAAAGAAAAAACTTAAAATTCTCAAGTATAAGCAAGTCCATCTAAATTAAAAATTTTACTTACTAATGCATGCGAATAAACAACCCAACAAGCCCAAGATATTAAAATCACAAACTTTATCGCGGGCACTGATTCTACTTGTGAGAAACTGAGAATAGTGAATCAAACACCAAACTAACAAAATAAATAAAAGATTGATGAAGATTGAAGAGCATTTTCCTCCCCTGAAGTAAAACCTAATATTCCCCTTACTATATAGCGGATGACATAAGATTATCATCCTAGTTTTAATGCCAATCACTACTTTCACTGTGACTCATCTCTCTCTATCTTCTTTTCCCCACACCTCTCCAATTGCTTACAAGTCACAGTCTCAGCCTTATTCTGAACCCAAAACTCATCTTCTTCTGTTGCCACTGCACTTCCTTGTGGCAATGGAGGGTACCCTCTTCCCCAATAGGCCAGTTTTACCCTCCACACCGCACAAACCTACACACCCTTTGAAATTCAAACCAACTTTTTTACCACCACCCTCTCCCCCTCCTCCTCCTCCTCCTTCCTTTCATTTAGATTCCCTTCTCCAACATCTCAATCATCTCTCTTCAGTTCCCATCACCTCTCACACCCTCACACTTGTGCCTCCAATTCATGATAATAACACAACCCATTTCCAAGATTCTCTTATTTCAGAGCACCCCATTTCGCCCTCTGCCCCTCAGGACCACTTTGATGATGCAAATTTTAAATTTTTATCAGAAAAGGGTAAGTTTATGCTGAATTCAATTGTTGGGTCACCCTTGCATGAATTGAATGCTTTCTTCAACTCTGTCAAGTTTGATTTGCTTGAGGTTGACTTTCCCAGCTTGTTGAAAGCTTTGGACCTTTCTGGAAACTGGGAAAGAGCACTCTTGCTGTTTGAATGGATTTGGTTGCATAGTGGGAATGATCAGAAGAATGTCAGGGTGGATAATCAGGTTGTTGAATTTATGGTTAGGATATTGGGGAGAGAGTCACAGCATTCAATTGTGTGCAAGTTGTTTGATTTTATTCCTGTTGAAGAGTACTCACTTGATGTAAGGGCTTGCACCACTATTCTTCATGCATATGCTCGCACTGGCAAGTATAAACGGGCTATTCATATGTTTGAGAAGATGAAGGAGACTGGTCTTGATCCAACTTTGGTCACTTACAATGTTATGCTTGATGTTTATGGCAAGATGGGTAGGTCTTGGAATAGGATTTTGGACCTTTTGGATGAGATGAGAAGTAAAGGGCTTGAGTATGATGAATTTACTTGCAGCACTGTGATATCTGCTTGTGGGAGAGAGGGTATGCTTGATGAAGCAAGGAAGTTTTTTGCTGAGTTGAAATTGAATGGATATAAACCTGGAACTGTTGCATATAATTCTATGCTGCAGGTTTTTGGAAAGGCTGGGGTTTACGCTGAGGCATTGAATATCTTGAAGGAGATGGAGGATAATAATTGCCCTCCTGATTGTGTTACTTACAACGAGCTCGTGGCGGCATATGTAAGAGCTGGGTTTCTTGATGAAGGGGCTGCTGTCATAGATACGATGATGAGCAAAAGAGTGATGCCAAATGCTATTACTTATACCACTGTGATAGATGCATATGGTAAGGCGGGAAAGGAGGACAAGGCGCTAGCATTGTTTGGCAAGATGAAGGACTTGGGTTGTGTTCCCAATGTGTGCACTTACAACTCTGTTCTTGCAATGCTAGGCAAGAAGTCAAGATCTGAAGAGATGATAAATGTTCTCTGTGACATGAAATTGAATGGATGTGCTCCTAATCGAGCTACGTGGAACACCATGCTTGCTGTTTGTGGTGAGAAGGGTAAGCACAATTATGTTAATCAGGTTTTAAGGGAAATGAAAAGATGTGGGTTTGAGCCTGACAAAGACACATTCAATACATTGATTAGTGCATACGGTCGGTGTGGATCTGAGGTTGATTCTGCAAAAATGTATGGGGAGATGGTCAAAGCAGGCTTTACTCCGTGTGTAACAACGTATAATGCTCTTCTAAATGCTCTTGCAAGGCGAGGTGATTGGAAAGCAGCAGAATCTGTCATTCTGGATATGCGGACTAAAGGCTTTAAGCCTAATGAAACTTCATACTCACTGTTGCTTCACTGTTATTCCAAGGATGGGAATGTCAAGGGGATAGAAAAAGTTGAGAAAGAAATTTATGATGGTCATGTCTTTCCTAGTTGGGTACTTCTGAGATCCCTTATCATTGCAAACTACAAGTGCAAACAGCTCAAAGGAATGGAAAAGGCATTTGATCAATTGCAAAAGAATGGATACAAACCTGATTTGGTTATAGTAAACTCCATGCTATCAATGTTTGCCCGAAACAAGATGTTTGTTAAGGCTCGCGAAATGCTACATTTTATTCAGGAAAGTGGGTTGGAGCCAAATCTTGTCACCTATAATAGCTTGATGGACTTGTATGTCCGAGAGGGCGAGTGTTGGAAAGCAAATGAAGTGCTCATGGGGCTTCAAAACTCTGGTCCAAAGCCAGATGTTGTGTCCTATAATACTGTGATCAAGGGATTTTGTAGAAAAGGGCTCATGCAGGAGGCTATTAGAATTTTCTCAGAGATGACCACTAAGGGGATTCAACCATGTATAGTTACATACAATACTTTCTTGACAGGTTATGCATGGATGGGGTCATTTGCCGAAGCAAAAGAAGTCATTAGATATATGATTGAGCACAATTGCAGGCCCAATGAACTAACTTACAAGATTGTAGTTGATGGTTATTGTAAAGCAAGGAAACATAAAGAAGCCATGGACTTTTTGTCTAAGATTAAGGAGATTGATATCTCTTGTGATGATCAATCTGTGAAAAGGCTAGCCTCTTGCATAAGGGAGAGTTTAGGGACTTGACTTTGTCACCTATTCATTGGGTTTCTTTTTATATATATAAATATAATACCTTTGCTAAATACAATTCCATCAGTTGCTGCATTCTTTAATCTTTTGAAAATTCATTTTATACTATAATTCTATTAACTTAATGACCACTTCGGTCCATAAAAGAAAAAGAAATATATTGAATTCCATGGGAAATTTTAATTAAACAACTGAAAGCTACACAATTTGGTATAAGAAAGTTTCCTAAGTCTGTAATTTGCATACTTGAATTTTCATTTTTAAATGTGATCAGGGAGACAAAATTGAAGTTTAGGCCTTGAATTTGAACAATGTGCAAATTTGGAATCAAATTTTGAACTTCTAGAGTGAAGACTCATTATGAAACTTCAGCACAAATAAAATTAACAAAATAGCCTGCATAAGATGAAATATTAAACAGAAGAAGCCCCGGATTAGACTAAAAGTTCAATCAGATCATACTCAGTCTAGGACACCGGTGATTCTATCCCATCACAACATCTTGTGTTCGAGGAACTTTGAGGAGTTTGACAGCATTTGTAATTGTCTGTTCCATAACATCAAAATGACATTTGTAATAGGCATCCCACCAGTGAAGTTGAATTAAATTCGAAGAAATTAAATCTGGTCAAACTATTAATTTATGGGATCTAAATTCTCTTCAGTTGTAGCGGGAATTGTATATCTAGTTTTATTTTTATTTAAGCGAAAATGGACTCATACAAAAATAATAAAAAAAATTTATACAAAATTAGTTTAAGCAAATTTTTTTTGGCTTAAGCAAAATTTTTTGTAAATTTGTTTAAGGAAATTTTTTTGGATTAAGCGAATTTTACGTCTTCTTTTCTTATTCTCTTCATGTCTAACACTTACTCTTTAATCTCCATATTCAACCATTTTTAACTAATTTAGACTATTAATTTTGGATGTTCAATTTCTGCCATAAATAGAGATGATTTAAAACCTAATTTATGATGTCACAATAATATAACAATTTTGTTTCTTAAACTACTAAAAATTGACACCACATATAATATTATACCAAATTATTTTTGTCTCTTTTACTTTTAAGAAAAATTATACACTTTCTAAAAATAAACATCAAAAGTATAAAGAAACGTCTTTAAATGTGCTTTTCTAAAGGTAGAAAAAATGATAATCTAAAATAAACTTTTAGACAATTTTTAAATTTTTTTTTTGAAGTAATGTGTTTTTTATTTAATTTTTCTAACTTTAAAAATGTGAAATTATAGAAAGGGTGAAAACAAGCCAAGCAAAACTAAGTTTCATAAAATTTGAGCCAAACCTAACTATTGAATTCAATTGTTAATTTTGACCTATTTTTTAATAGTTGATTTTTTAAAATTTAATATTGCTTACAAGTCTATTTAAAAGTTTACTTAACAATAAAATCTTTTAAATATATAAAAAAAATTTACTTCTAAATCTACTAATAAGTCTAAACTTATATATAACTAAACAGAGTTGTATCTTTAAATAAAATAAATATATAATATCTAAATATCATTATTATAATTTAAATAGGAAAATCTATTTTGCTTAGAAGGTTTGATAAATGGCTCAAAGTCTAGGCTTTTTAACTGGTCATACTTAAAAAAAGAAAAAGAAAAATCTTAAACTGACTTATTTAATAAATAAGTTTGACTTGATCTAATCCTAATGTAGGTTAGGCCATAGCTAAGATTTTTACAAGCATATTGACCTATTTTCCAACATAATTATAAAATAAATTATGTTATTAATATACCCATATAAATATTAAGACAAGCAATGTGATTCATGTTGGGAAATGATGTTCAAAGATTTATGCATGCTAATTGCCTAAGACATATCAAACGCTTGAAAAACTATGTATTAATGAGACATATTTGTAATTATTTTATTCACACATAGTTTAAGTGTGATGTATTCTTCCATACTTAATGTGCAGAAATACCTTGCGGAATTTTATAAAGTAATTCAAAAACTTGCATCCAATAGATAAAGTTATCACAAGACTTAGTAATTACCATACCATATATGTAAGTTTATTTTAATTTTTGTTATAAAGTTAAATTTATATTTATTTTATTTGTCATATTGTATTATATAATTTTATACTATTTTTATTTGAAGTACAAGTGTAAGACGCATGCATGTTTGAAACATAAACATATTTTAATTTGATAACATGGGAACTCTTGAGTAGGCTAGTGCATATATTTATAAGTTTGGGGTTCCCTTAAATTTTAATACATTTTTGGCAGTAGTCCTACCCCAATTAAAGTATTTAGTTGTATCAAACCATCTTTGCTTAAATTTGTGATACTAATCATCATCTTAAATAATAATTTTGTTTTAATTTTTTATTTTCAATACCTATGGAATAAAAAATATTTATCCTATATCACAAATTAGACAACACAAATTTATTTTTACAATCATTAAAAAAATTCCTTTACATTAATAATATATTAAAATTAAACTCTTAAATTAAATTATAAAAAATTAATGTATGCATCAAGTAAATATGTAGATGTAACTGTAGAAACTCGATTTTATGTTATTTTTTTTCATGCAAAATAAAGATGCAGAATATTCAAATTTCTCATTGACAATGAATCCAACTAATATAATAACCTTTATAATGAAAATTGACGCTCAAATTTTTGTAGAACTTTCACTGGAATAAACACCTTTATCTATTTTTTGTTTTTTTTATTTTCTGATGCTCTATTCTTGATAAAAACACCAAGAGACATATAAAATGTTATAAGTAAGGATAAAGACAAGCATCTTTTCTTTTTTACTCAATTATATAATTGCTCACATCGAGCAATTGAAAGTTAAGAGAGTTTTCTTCTTCTTCAAAATTCATAATTTTCATTTAATTATTATTAATTTTTGGTGTGTATATCAAGTATATTCTCACTTTCATGGTTATGTAATAATCATTTAAGATGGAGAAAATATCAAAGTTTTTTTTAAAGATTTATTTTTTCATACAGATAATTTAGAATTTAATTTTGATCAATATTTTTAAAGAATCTAACTAGTTACCCTTGCACCTACTTCATTCAACTATTAATAAGGGTTTTTTTTTTTTTTTCTAAACTTGAATAAAATTAATTTTAAATTATTAACAATAATTCAAACATGCACTTACAATCAATTTCTTACTAGATCGATCTTGAATTTAGTGATTAGTCTTTGACGTTGTCATGTATTAATTTTTAATATCATTGTCTAAATTAATTGATAGTTGTCAAATTTAATGACTAAATTAACCAATGCAATAATATTAGGGACTACGTTGACTATAATTCAATTTGAGTGGCTAAAGTATTTGATAATGATTAATTTTAGAATGATTTTTGTCTAATTTCAAAAGAAGAAATTAATTGATAATTATAATTTCAGTTTGTAATTACAAACGCACCCTTAACTGAACACAAAGATAAAAATCTGTTGGCATTTTGTCTGGTTGTGCAATCCTTTTCATAAGTAATAGGAAACATGTAACTTTATAGCTCACCAACAATATTCTACCTAAATTTCTCAGTAGTAAATGCTTGCATTACCTCTTCATATGGCTTTTCCTTTATGCACACTAAAAACAATTGACTATACAAGTGAGTGAATACGAAGATCTTAATTTTATTTTCAGTTAAACTAAAAACGTACTCAAGCATCTAAGTATTTCAAATCAAAGACTTAGAAAGAAGAGTTTGGTTATGTTATATATGTCAATATTCAACTCATTACATCATCATTATCTACCATTGTTATTACTTTCTTCAGTGAATTATCTCCATCCAAGAGACTATATTCAAAGAAGGAAAAAAAATACACCAACCCTTTTCCCTGATTCATAGCAGAAGGACAAGAGTATGAAAAAGCGCTTACTGTGTTAAGCACAATATAGTAGAAAGTAGAAACTAGAAAGGCACCCAACAACACACCTTTCTGCGGTACAAAATAACAAGCATACCTATTTCTGCCAAATCAGAATGTACTAAAACGCACAAATTTAACTATAGTAGATTTCCTCCAAATCCATATCTCTTGTTATCTTATCAACTTTTATACAAAATTTCTAATTATATATTTGATAATCCTGTACTTTTTTAGAGCAATTTATATTTTTAAATAACATTTCATTTTAGTTTCTTGAATTAATTTGCATATATATAATTTTGATTTTTTACAATTTATATTTTTTTAAACTAGGACTAAAAAATATACATGGTTATTTTTAGTGTTTTTATATTTATAAAATTTACATAAAATTTAAGAGTAATCTATCAAAATTACATGTATGGTAAAATGAGGTAAAGTTAATCCTAAAATAAAAGCAGTGAGATAAAGTAATAAAATGGAGGAAATGTAAATGGAAATAAGGAAGGGAAGAAAGTAAAAGAAGGGTTCAGAAAGAGATATTTGGAATTGGAAACAAACAGTAGTGTCTGGGAAGCCCACATGTGAAAAAAACAAGACCATCAACTAATTTCTTTTTCTGGAACAACCTCAAACCTCAACCCTGTCTTCTTAGCTAAATTGCTCGCCACTCGTTTTATGCCTCTCAATCTTCCCCACTCTCATCAACTCCAAACGACAACAAGCACCACACCCTCACCAACTCAATAAGTCTTTCTCCCTCTCATTGCTCTTTTCATTCTCATTCCCCGTTTCCACTTCTTCCTTCTCAACGCCCCGTCGTTCACATGGGTTGAACCACCGCCATTCGCTCTCAATTAAATGGAGTGGGACAGCAATTCCGATCTCAGCGGCGACGACGATGCCGCTTCCTTCCTCCTAAACGACGACGATGACGACGTCGTTGGACCCCTCCCTTTCCCCGTCCTCCAGACGGCGCCGTGTGGCTTCATCGTCACCGACGCGCTCGAACCCGACCACCCTATCATATACGTCAACGCCGTGTTCGAGATGGTTACCGGTTACCGTGCCGAAGAAGTGCTCGGTCGCAATTGGTTAGTACTCTTTCCTCTCTCGATTTCTGTTTATTAGGTTTAGGTTTTTCGTTTTGCTTGAAAACCCTAGGTAACGGTTAGAATTTGAAACGACTTGAATTTGAATGGCTGTTAGGGCGTGGTGTAATGCTGGTGGTACTTAATGCTAGTGGGGGCTCGGATTTGGAGCTATTGTGCTGTGCGTGTTTGATATTTATTTTAGGGTTGGAGTTTTGACTTTTGTGCCGTGAAATGCTAACTAACGAGGGAGTGAACTGGTTGCGTGATTCGCGATTGGCTGTTCATGTAATTCGGATTGCTTTTAGGAATTTTGTTGTCTCTGTGTTATATGTTGGTATTAGAATTACTGAGTATTGAGTAAAGAAGGAATGACGTTATCACTTTGGTCCCTTGATTGAAGGGGTTTGGGGATTCAACGCAGTAGGTTCGTCCTTGTGTAATAAACTTGTCTGCAATGTTGGTGGAATGGGTTTTTATTAGGGCCAGGCCCAGACCTTTATGATGTCTTCCTATGAAATATTCATTTTGAGCACTTTTTTTTTTCTGGATTTTTAATTTCTTTCGGTAAATGTGGAAAGATCAGTGTGGTAGTGAAACAGGTTAGATTTTTTCTTTCAGATTCTAAAACTGGTTGAAGTCTGCAAAGAGTTATAGAGGCAACATGAATCAATTAGAATAGAACTTGGCTTCCACAATCCTAGTAAAACATGCTATTTCACTAAATTTATCTTTTTGGTATCCTCAGTTTCAAGTTCCAACTTCTATGGCCTCAATTAGAGAAATCATTGCAACCATATATCATGGTTTTTAAATGTTCTCGCCTGTCTACTCTGTCTAGGGAACAGGTGTTTTGGATTACTTTGCTACATAAGCACAATGAACAAATAGTGTCTCAACTCTCAAACAGGCTTAGAACCAGCCTAAAATTTATTACGCCTTTTCTGTTAGGCTCTAGTTTATATATTGAGTGTCTCTGCTGTATACTTATCCAAATATTTCTTATCTGTCATAAAAGAAAGATGTTTCCTTCGAAGATTTCTCATGGAAAGAAATACTGGGGCATTTTTTGTTTTGAATTTTCTTCTCTTTTAATGGGAAAAGAAAATTCCAGTGGGAAGAATAAAGAAGCATAAGTTTGGGCAAGGTTTTAGAATAAGTGGCTAAGAGCCACTTCTGATTTATTTCTGATTTTCCACAGGCTGGAATTGTAAAAATAACCTTGGGAAAATTACACCAGAAAAGTTCGTTGATGTAGTTGGAGATCCTAAGGTCTTATAAACCCTACACTAGAATTCCATATTTCCAATGTGAGACTCAAGTCCCATAACTTGCAAATTACAATTGAATCCTAAAATCAATTGATTGGAAACCTGGTATGTTAAGAAGAAATAGGGATAAACCCCAATTACAAAGACTGGACACTGCAAAACTTTGAGGGCCTTTACCTCCAGGAGCCAAGGACCTTAATTTCCTCTCAAATGACAAAATATCTCCCTCTTAACGTCCTCTCTTATTTATAGGCAACTAGCATTATTAAAACTGTAGGGAGTAATAATGTAATATGGCATAAAGTATGTAGTTTAAGTTGTCTAAAAACCTAATAATAGGACAGGTACTGATCTAAGGTGGTAAGTCGTCTGTTTACATTCCATCTGAACTACCAATGGAAATTAAAAGAAAAATCAGACAAAAATCTCCTCAAGGAAAAGAAATCCTGAATCTCAAGGAAACTCAGCCAACAAAGAAGACCCAGCAATCCAGATTCCAGAATGCCCACTGTCTACATCTTAATAACAGCAGGGGCTGGGCCAAATATCCAAATAACTCAAACCCAACCATAATTCAAGCTGAACCATGTTTAAAAAACCATATGATGAAAACCATTTTTTAAACATAATTGATATATTTTTTTGTGAATTGTTTAGTTAATTGATTTAAAAACTGGTTTGGGATGCTGAAAACTGGTTTTTAACCCAGTTTTGTAGAGCAGAAATGGTCTTATAACTGGATTTTATGGAAGTTTTTGGGTTTAAAACAAGTTTTGGTCCTAAAACTGGTTTGACCAATTACAAACCCATTTTATAAAAAACACGGTGATTTGGTTTTGAAATCTAATCCAGTCCAAATATAGTAGATTTGTTTTGGTTTTTCATAAATCAAAACCATGCACACCCCTACCTGATTGTAATCATCAACCTAGAAAACAGTGAAGCTCTGAACAACCATGAGTCCATAATTCCAGAAACCCAAAATTCAACAAAAAGGTCCATCTCAAATTTTGAATACCCATTAAAACTTCATCTCTACCAAAAAAATATTATCAAAGATTGGATGCCTTCAATGGCTTTGGTTTCCCAGCTTTCAATGTCCAGTGCTTTGAGTGTTAATATGTAAAATATGTTATTAATGTTAACAACCAAATGCATCTGCAAGTTGAAATGTTGAATTGTATGAAACAATATTTGTCATTCTTATGTTGATTTAATTGAGATTGGGTTATAGTTTGCATTGCATACATCCATTAGAGTCACTAACTTTTATCCAGCATTGAAAGAAGTTGTGGTTTGACAGTTTAGACGATGTAGTTTCTACATGGATGAAATGTTTTTCATGTATTATTACTGTGTTTTTTGGAGTAGTATTTGTTAAATGATGGATCATAAACTCTCAATTGCTTTTCATCCTTCCTAACTAGTATACTGTTACCTGCATTAAGAAGTTGCTTCTCTTTGACAGGTTATGCAATAATAATAATTCCTTACATAATTGAAAGATTTCTTATGTAAGCTGAGTGTAAATGTCCTGTTGCTGTTAAACTCTTTTAGTAACATTTGTGAGAATACGTTGGATAATCATTGTCACTTCAAGTGAGAATTTTTCTGGTCTTCAGTAGTTTTTAGTTTGTTTGGAACACTTGATGATGCAATTGTCAGCCACATGTCATTAGTTTTTAGAGATGTAGAAAGTGTGCATTTGGAGAGCTACTTTGTTATTTCCAGTGAGGTGATGTAGGACAGAAGTGTCTCAATTTAAGCTTAGATGGCTGGTTGGCTGCTGAGAATCTGGGATGGCTGATAGGTTTAATGATGAATAAAAAGCATTGAAAACTTTGTGCTTTGATGGTGTGGATTTGAAATAGAAATGTTTAATGTATGAATCGGTTACTGGTCTGGATCAACTGTGGGACTGTTTAGGTTAGAACAGTTATGCAAAATTAATTTTATGGTATGTATAATAATAATTATGAAAAATTCATAGAAAGGTGATTTTTGGTATTTTTATATCAGAGTTTCTTGTAATGCTGCAGTTTGGGGCAAGGCTTTAAAACTGTAATAGAAGTCATATTAGAATTTTGATTGAGTAAAAATGAGAATTAGACTAGATATTGCATGGTAATTTATTTGTGGTTGTATGAAATATTGAGTATCTGCCTTTTAAAGCATTCAGAATAGTGACTTTTATTTTTCTTTATTTTTTTTAATCTTAATGTACGTATTATGAGGATGTGGATATGTATATTTGTTGGGTTTGTCTTGTCTTATGCTTTATGATAAAAAAGTGAATTAGCTAAGAAATTGATGTAGTTTCTTAACAGTAATTTATTTGCAGATCCATTTTCTCTCACATGACCCTCCTGCAAGTGCTTTTTTGTTATGTTTTTGCATAGACATACTAAGAAGGGCTAAATGATGTGGTAGTTCGGGTATTTAAAAAATTACTTTATTAACAACACTACTCTTGGCTTGTAACTCATTTGGACTAATATGCGATGGTGGCTCATCCAGATAGACTTGTAATCTCTCTGTAGTAATTTTGAAACTATTTTCTTCAGGAAATAGAATGAGTAACCTGTACACTGTACTGGGGAAATAAAAGAAAGAAAAGAAGGCAAAAGAGCATTCTATTTAAGCAATTAAGCAATAATTGGTAGCCCTTCATTACATGTCTTGCTTGCTTGAGTCTCTACGGTTGAATGTTTCTAATTCAATGTGGCTTTGTTGTTCTAATCATTTAAAATATTTTGCAGCCGTTTCTTGCAATGTCGAGGTCCATTTGCTAAGAGAAGGCATCCATTGGTGGACTCAACTGTAGTTTCAGAAATTAGAAGATGCCTTGAGGAAGGGATTGAATTCCAAGGTGAGTTGCTGAACTTTCGGAAAGATGGATCTCCACTTATGAACAGATTGCGGCTGACACCTATATTTGGAGATGATGAGATAACTCATGTCATTGGAATCCAGTTCTTCACGGAGGCAAACATTGATCTTGGTCCTGTTCCGGGTTCTACAATTAAGGAATCTACTAAATCATCAGATCGGTTTCATTCTGTGCTTTCGTCATTGCATCCTCTTCCAGTGGGGGACCGTAATGTTGCTCGTGGAGTTTGTGGGATATTGCAGTTGAGTGATGAGGTATTGTCTCTCAAGATACTTGCTCGGTTAACTCCAAGAGATATTGCATCAGTTGGTTCTGTTTGTAGGCGATTGTATGAGCTAACAAAAAATGAGGACCTTTGGAGAATGGTGTGCCAGAATGCATGGGGCAGTGAGACTACACGTGTTTTAGAGACTGTGCCTGGTGCAAGGAGACTTGGATGGGGTCGTCTGGCAAGGGAACTGACCACTCTTGAAGCAGCAGCATGGAGGAAACTAACTGTTGGAGGTGCTGTTGAACCTTCACGCTGTAATTTTAGTGCCTGTGCAGTTGGTAATAGAGTTGTCCTTTTTGGTGGTGAAGGGGTTAACATGCAACCTATGAATGACACCTTTGTATTGGATCTCAATTCTAGTAATCCTGAGTGGCAACATGTCCAAGTGAGTTCTCCTCCCCCTGGCCGGTGGGGCCACACTCTTTCTTGTGTTAATGGTTCACGTTTAGTTGTATTTGGAGGCTGTGGAAGGCAGGGCTTGCTCAATGATGTGTTTGTTTTGGACCTGGATGCAAAGCCTCCAACTTGGCGTGAAATTTCTGGATTGGCACCTCCACTTCCAAGATCTTGGCATAGCTCGTGTACTCTTGATGGTACCAAGTTGATAGTCTCTGGGGGCTGTGCTGATTCTGGAGTACTCTTGAGTGATACTTTCCTCCTTGATTTGTCGATGGAGAAACCTGTGTGGAGAGAGATACCAGTGGCATGGACTCCACCTTCACGGCTGGGTCACACACTATCTGTTTATGGTGGTAGGAAAATACTGATGTTTGGGGGTCTGGCCAAGAGTGGGCCCCTGCGTTTCCGCTCCAGCGATGTATTCACAATGGATTTAAGTGAGGAGGAGCCTTGCTGGAGATGTGTAACAGGGAGTGGAATGCCCGGTGCTGGAAATCCTGGAGGCATAGCCCCTCCTCCTAGACTTGATCATGTGGCTGTTAGCCTTCCAGGTGGGAGAATTCTAATATTTGGTGGGTCTGTTGCAGGCCTTCATTCTGCCTCCCAGCTTTACATACTAGATCCAACTGATGAGAAGCCTACATGGAGAATCCTCAATGTACCTGGGCACCCTCCGAGATTTGCTTGGGGACATAGTACGTGTGTTGTTGGAGGGACAAGAGCTATTGTACTGGGTGGTCAAACAGGGGAGGAATGGATGCTAAGTGAGCTCCATGAACTTTCCTTGGCAAGTTCAGTCATCTAGATCCAGTGAATAAACTGCATGCGGTAGTGAGGGGAATGGTAAAATTGTGAAAATCATTGTAAGCTGAATTGGCGGCAACGGTTGTGTTGGTCACTGATACCTCTTGACAAGCATTGCTCTGGTCAGAACGTTTGTGTATTAAGTTGTTTCTACAATGCATTTTATTGTATGGTTGGTTCTGGCTGGAGGAGAACTTTCCAATGAGTGACACCATACCATGTTTGGTTTTTTTGAGGTTGTGTGAGACTTTGCCCTTCAGTATGCACAATGAATTATTCTTCCTGAATAGATTATTAGTGTCTGATAACAAGTAGGTAATATATTAGGGTAGTTCATCACTTGATTACCCCACGTGTTGTTTTGTTCAAATCATGTAATTTGAGCCATGACAAATGATAGAAAAAAGAAAATGCCATGTTCATAGTAACGTAATTAGGTCTATTGTATGTAATGGAAGTCTCTACTTCTGTTTTTATGCTTCTGAACACGAGTCAGCTGACATGGTCATAATTGGTTGTACTGGTTTGTGCCACTGCAAACAGGTGTATAAGGTAGGGAACCCTGCAGTTTGTACATATTTTCCTTAATATTGTGATAATATGGAGTATGTCAACATTTGTATGGTTTATTATTATTTTTCTTGTCATATGGTCTAGCGGTATTGTGTGTTCGATGACGTTGCTTTGAATTTATTTATGTTACCGTGATAAATCAATATCTTTTGGACTGTAATGTCGATGATACAAGAGTTAAAATAAGTAAGGATTTGTTTAGTTCGGGTTTTGGCACAATTACACTTTTAAGAAATTGACGTTAAATTAATGTGTTTTGAAAATGATTTTTTTGAAAGTGAGTTCAGAAAAAAAAAATGATTTTATTTGACTGACAAAGTAGAATGAATTTTGAAATCTGGATATACGTTTTTAATTTTTTTGGGATCTTGTAATTATAATTATTTGCACATTAGAATATTTAAAATTTTTACTTCTCTCACTGTTGATATTACTGCAGAAATGATTGTAAGTAATTATCTTAACCAAATGCTTAGCCTTACGGGCATCAAAATGCAATTATATGGCTAAACTAGGTCTTATTTTGTATCGTAAATATCCGTAAATGCTTACTTTGACATTAGAATCCACAGTTCATACCGGCCAATCTAAGGGAACAAGTGCATCACGAAGGCATGGACTCTCACCTCTCACCTATAGTAATTGAATGAATGGTGCTCCGTTTGGAAACCAAGCAAAATAGATTTCTACAGAATTGAACTTTTCGAAATAATTTTCTCATTTTCATAGCTAAATAATTAAAAGGTACGACTATTTATATATATTTTAAAATCTTCAAACTCAACAATAAATATTGAAAGCATTGCCCCCAAATGTTCAAAATCAAACATCTAGTATCTGATTCATATAAATACAAATTATTTTTGTTTTGTCATATATTTTTATAGAGATACTTTTTTTTACTATAGCTTATTCTGTATATTTTTCCATCACATCATCAATTTTTTATCCTGTGTAAACCATAAATTTGTACAGTATAGTACATTCTTTAAGGTGTTACAATATTTATAAATTAAAAAAAATATTGTATATTCTCTTTAAATTAACTTAAAATATTAAAATTTTAAAAATATTTACATTTTTTAAAAATAAACTGTTAAGTCTCATTATTTATTATACATATTTAATATAAAATAAATAATAATAATAATTTCACGTATGAAAAATATATAATTTACAAGATATCGTAAAAATTATTTTATTTTAATAAATTTTTTTAGATGAGTCAACAACTCATGTCCGGACATGAAAACATGATAATCTAAAATATCCTACTCAAATTGGCACAATCTTCATTCGTAAATTCCACACACAACAGTGCTCTTAAACTCATTCATGCCCATCCTCATTTAGTTCCCTCTATTTTGAGGGTCAGAGATGAACTGCCTATCCTATTATAAAATATTTAAATAATTAAAATATACATTAGTTTTCTGTATTTATACTTCTTTACAATTTCGTTTTTATGCCCAAAAAGAAAATGTCTTAATTTTTATATGAATATTTATTACACTTTAATTTTTGCCATCTGGAAAAATTACTATTTATTGAATTAGTCACAAAATATTTTTTAATGATGTTAAAATAAAAATATTAAAACATAATAAAATATTATATAAGAATTAAAATATATTTGTATATAAATATTAACTATATATGTGTATTTTAATCTATTCAAATAATAAAATAGTAATTCTATTTTATTTTATTTCATTCTTCTCCATTTCCTTCCTCCTATTTAGCACCCCTTATTAGATATGGAAAGATAGCATAAATGAAGAAAAAGGAGCAGCAAACAATGATTTCTCAATAAAACATCGTTGTTAAAAAAAGAATGCTTTGCTTTTTAACAGTGACTTCATCTCGAAGTCACGTAGCTCCTTGCCAGCTAAATAGAATGTCAAATTGTGTTTACTCTTGATATGTCGTTATTATTTACGTGGGAGGATTTCATAAACTGCAAAATACGTTTTGCTAATGTGAGAAGCGTCGAAAATCAGGAGCATGGTATTAAGAAAGTGGAAATCTAAAACGTAGTATTTGTCGTTAGAAGTTTTGTTAAATTTATTTTTTTCAGACGGTCTTGGAATTTAGCTAAATAACTCACATCTATATGATGGATCGGCCACGCAGTTCCTCACTTTAAAAATTATAATGTAAATATGATTATTTTCTTTATGTAACAATGGGAACAGATTTTGCATATAAATTTAATTACTTTGCTGCTTCTTCCAATTTGTTCCTCAACATCACTTTAACTAGTCTATTGAATTCTTATCTCTTGTCTAATGCCAACTGTACTTATCATTGTAATGGGTAGGATTTTAACCTATGATATCTTTGTATTTTCATCTTATTTTGTTATATTTTTTTTATTGGTTTGGAAAAATTATTTTTGTTCTGATCGACTAATACTAACACATTTTGCAGTTGTCGCTCTTGTGCTGATAAGTATTGTGATTTGGTTAATGCCTGAATGCTTAAGAATATATCAGATTGGTCGTAGATTGGTTACACCAGACAAAGAATTTATGACACTCACCATGGATAAATTTCTGAATGATTTGGAAAGGGAAAAGCCAGTTAGGTTCACTGATCAGCATCTAAAAATTGCAACTGATAACTACTCTTACTTGTTGGGTTCAGGAGGTTTTGGAGCTGTTTATAAGGGAATTTTTAGTGATGGAACCATTGTGGCTGTGAAGGTTCTACGTGGAAGTACTGACAAGAAAATTGAGGAGCAGTTTATGGCAGAAGCTGGTACAATTGGTAAGATACATCATTTCAATCTTGTGAGGCTCTACGGATTTTGCTTTGAAAGAAACTTTATAGCACTGGTTTATGAGTACATGGTGAATGGCTCTCTTGACAAGTATTTGTTTCATGAAAACAAGACCTTAGGATATGAAAAGCTTCATGAGATTGCTGTTGGGACAGCTAGAGGCATTGCTTATTTGCATGAAGAGTGCCAACAAAGAATAATCCATTATGATATCAAACCAGAAAATATTCTTTTGGATAGGAATTTCAATCCTAAAGTTGCTGATTTTGGTTTGGCCAAGCTTTGCAATAGGGAAAATTCGCATTTAACTATGACTGGAGGAAGGGGTACTCCTGGTTATGCTGCACCTGAACTTTGGATGCCATTTCCTGTGACTCACAAGTGTGATGTTTATAGCTTTGGCATGCTTTTATTTGAAATCATAGGTAGGAGAAGAAACCTTGATATTAAGCTTCCTGAAAGCCAGGAGTGGTTTCCAATGTGGGTTTGGAAAAAATTTGATGCTGGAGAAGTTGAGGAGTTGATAATTGCATGTGGGGTAGAGGAGAAGAGTAAGGATATTGTGGAGAGAATGGTTAATTTGGCTCTATCTTGTGTTCAATATAGGCCAGAATTAAGGCCTATAATGAGTGATGTGGTGAAAATGTTGGAAGGTTCAGTGGAAATTCCGAAACCTTCAAATCCATTTCAGCAATTTATGGATGGGAATTTCATTGCTGGTCCAGTTCAAGTGCCAGTGACATATAGTACAAGTACTTGTGGTTCTTCTGTTATGGCATCTGATTCTAGCATTTTGCATGCCACTTCTATTATGAGGAACCATGACATTGAATTAGCCTCCAGCCAGGGCTGATGGGAGGATATATGCTGCCTCATGCAATATTTCCATCGGTTAAATAATCTGTAAAATGTTTTCCTTTCTGCTTGTTTGTTGTTTTGGATCCAATTTATTCATGTCTACTTTTATTTGTTTTTTTTATGATTATGTTCTTTTATATTTAGAGTTAACAACTTTGTATAATCAGTGAAGCAAAGAAGGAAATATTGGTCCCCAAAAATATGGCACGTCATTTAACAACATTGCATTATCACCTATAGCAAACTTTTTAAAGTATCTAAACTTATAAACATCTTTTTTAATGTTTATTCAATGTCAGGAAATAAGAAATTAATAAATAATAATTTTTATTAAAATTATAATATTTGATATTATTAATGTATTAAATGTTATGATATTATGTTTACTAAAAAATATTATAAATATTTTTTCTTACGTACCTTTAATTACACATTTAAAAGCCAATTTATAAATGTGCCAATTTCTACCCCCCCCTGTCTCTCTACGTATTATACAAATAAAATTAGTAAACCACCAAATTTACTACCTTGGTCTTGAGATTATAAGTGTTATATTTTAATCTCTTGCTTTACAGAAACTTTACTGTAAATTTTGCCTTTGTAAAATATTATAATTTTATTTTATTTCCTTTAATAATTTTTTGGCTACATTGTGTTGATAATATTAACAAGCAAAGCGAATAGAATATAATGTTTTATAAAGTCAAAGATATAAAATTTTTATAGTCAGAGTTCGGCATTGTTTCTCAGAGAGTAAATTATACCATGTATGATTAAAATAATATTCTCATTCCAGTGTACTAATTCGTATTCCCATTCTATCGAAATTGGGATAATAGAAAATTTTCATGGAAAAGAAAAGTTTCTCCAGTCAAGAGTCCACCGAAGCAAGGAAACGGATGAAACATGAAAAACAAGCTGAGCTTAGCCAAGACGGTATTGATTCATTTCTTAAATAACAATGGCGTTGACACAATATCTGACCAAGAGCTGCATGACAAACTTAATGCTCTGTTAGCCCAATAACACATGCAAGATCTAAAACTAAAAGGATGAAATCTTAAATGACACACATATGGTCCCCTAGTTACATTGCTGATTTTGAAAAAGAATGCTAACACTAAACTAAAAGAAAAACATTAATTTAAGAATAAAAAGTATAAGATACACATAATTTTTATAGTTTTTAATAAAAGAAGTGTGTTATGAACAAACTCAAAGGAAAGGGATTAAATTGTTTACACATCAAATTGAAGCATGTTTCATAGCACTTGTCTTTTGTACGCTTCTGTTAATTAGTGATGATCATTTGATACTATTTATGTTTAGAGTTAGTGGAGTACTTATTTTTAATGATATTTATGTTTCGGAGTTTCTCAAAGGCTACGTCTCCTAATTAAAAGTGTAAATTAATGACTGTGTACTAACATTCCAACTCTGTTTAGTGAAGTTAATCAGATTGCCAATTTATATTCAACTCTTAGATCTACGTAAATTTTACATTACAGATTTGACGACAGTACATATGCTTCTAGTCTAGAGGAATAAAAGAGAGCATACAATAATTTTTATTAATCGCTCTTATCTCTCTATTTTATAATAATGTAGTTCCTTGTGAATTGACTTGAATGTTAATTTCTGTTTACTCTTGATATGTCGTTATTACGTGGGGTGGGAAGATTCAACGAACTTCGAATGTGTTGATATGAAAGGTTTTAAATATGCTTGTAGTTTTATCGTTAATATTCATTGATAAATTAATTTTTATATTATAAAAATTTACTATTTAATTTTTATACGAATATTTTATTATACTTTAGTCAATATACATCAATAATGTTAAAACTACAGGAATGAAAATGTAATAAAACACTCGCGAGACTAAATTAATTTTTTATATACAGTAATTAATTTGTAATTCAGTATCAACATGTATTTTAAATTGCATAACATAGTATTTTTCATTAGAAGTTTTGTCTGGAATTTCAAGTTTCTTTGGGTTCAGGCCATCTTTGAATTTAGCTAGCTAACTTATTCGATCTGGTATATCTAAATGGTACCAGAGTATTTACTTTGACCCGTGATGATGACATCTAAATGATGGAAATTTACGCGTTATTCCTTCATTTGAAATTTAGGATGTTGATATGTTTTTTTTTTTTTTTTTTACAAGTGGATGGGATTTTTTTTCATATAAGTTTAGCTTATTATGCCTCTCCTCCTCACATTATTCCTCACAATCACTTGAGTATTTTGAATTCTTATCTCTTGTCTAATGTCAACAAGCACTAGTGATGGAACTGAATTTGGGGCGATTGGGGCTGTCATCTTACTTGGTATGATTTAAACCTATGATATATTTTTGTTCTCATATAATTTTCTGTTCTGCCTTGGTTTTTCATTGCTTAAGTCACAAGATTTCTAATTGAACATTAATATTTTGCAGTTGTGGTTGGGGTGAAGGTTGGTATTTTGATTTGTGTGTGCCGAAAAAGAAATCAGAATGATAGTAAAGTGGGTGTAGACTCACAATTTTTGACACTCACTATGGATAAATTTCTGAATGATATGGAAAGGGAGAAGCCAATCAGGTTCACTGGTCAGCAACTAAGGATTGCAACTGATAACTACTCTAACTTGTTGGGTTCAGGAGGTTTTGGAGCTGTTTATAAAGGGGTTTTTAATAATGGAACAATGGTAGCAGTGAAGGTTCTACGTGGGAGTTCAGACAAGAAAATTGAGGAGCAATTTATGGCAGAAGTTGGTACAATTGGAAGAATTCATCATTTTAATTTGGTTAGGCTCTATGGATTTTGCTTTGAAAGAAACTTGATAGCACTGGTTTATGAGTACATGGGAAACGGCTCTCTTGATAGGTATTTGTTTCATGAAAACAAGACCTTAGGATATGAAAAGCTTCATGAGATTGCAATTGGAACAGCTAGAGGGATTGCTTATTTGCATGAAGAGTGTCAACATAGAATAATCCACTATGATATAAAACCAGAAAACATTCTCTTGGATAGGAACTTCAATCCTAAAGTTGCTGATTTTGGTTTGGCCAAGCTTTGTAATAGGAACAATACTCATATAACTATGACTGGAGGAAGGGGTACTCCTGGTTATGCTGCACCTGAGCTTTGGATGCCATTTCCTATAACTCACAAGTGTGATGTTTATAGCTTTGGAATGTTGTTATTTGAAATCATAGGAAGGAGAAGAAACCTTGACATTAAACTTTCTGAAAGCCAGGAATGGTTTCCAATATGGGTTTGGAAAAAGTTTGATGCTGGACATCTTGGGGAGTTAATAATAGTTTGTGGGATAGAGGAGAAAAAAAAGGAGATTGCTGAAAGAATGGTCAAGATAGCTTTGTGGTGTGTTCAGTATAGGCCAGAATTAAGGCCTATAATGAGTGTTGTGGTGAAAATGTTGGAAGGTTCAGTGGAAATTCCTGAACCTATGAACCCATTTCAGCACTTGATGGATGGGGTTGTTGCTCATCCAATCCCAGTTTCAGAGACTTATACAGCAAGTATTTCTCCTGCTTCTTCTGTTATGGTAAATGATTCCAGCTTTGTATGTGCTACTCCTGTTATGATAAAGTATGAGATTGAATTGGCCGCTAGCAGTGTGTGATGGAGGGCATACACTACTTAATGGAAGGTTTCCATGAGTTAAAAGTTGTACAATTTAATTTTTTTTTCTTCTGGTAATTGGATTTTGTTTAATCCATTTTATTTACTCACATGTCCTTTTTATTCTTGGTGATAATGTCCTTTTCATTTTGCTCTGAAGTTTTTGGAGTTTAAAACACAGTGTAATAAGTGAAGCATAAAGGTAATGCATAAATCTGCAACATCATATGTGTGTGTATATATATATATATATATATATCTACAGGACAGGTAAAATGGCCTCCACTTTCCATGTGCATCTCATACATCATCCTTCGCAATTGTTTCCGTAGTCATTTAATTTCTAATCCTATCAATATTATATCATGAAGTTAAAATAAGGTTCTCATTCGTGTTTATTAATTCCTGCATAGTCCCATTATCGTTCCTGAGAAATTCCGTTATATTTTCAAACTAGCATCAAGATATCTGATTTTTGGAAAATGACCAAACAAGGTGACTATGTACACACTTGAATCGAGGAATGAGCACAGGCGTGGCTAGGAAACAACAGATGAAGTGAACTTTTCCAAAAGAAAATGATATTAAACAAAACAAAGTCTTTGTCCCTTTATTATTCAACGTCATTTCTTAGTTTTATGTTGGTGGAGTTCCTTGTCAGTTGCTTAAAATGACAAATGTTGTTTAATCCTGATACGTCGTTAATATCCAAGAAGATTTCGTGAATTATATTTGCCTTTGACTTTTCATATTTAATTAGAAAGAAAAAGGTTCTTTGAGCACCCTATCAAGAGGCATTGTAGGAAACATCACATGGTGTTCTCATTTTTTTAAAATCTTCGATGTGATATGGAGAAAACAAATATATGTAAGAATAATAAAGTTTAACTAATCTAGGGGGATAATACTAGGAAGGTGGACATCTTAAACTTAGCATTTGTAGTTAAAGATTTGGTTCAAAACATTGTTTCTGGCCGTCTTGTAATTTGGCTGGCTAGCTCATTTAATCAAGAATATTATTGGTCAAATTAGTACTTTAGACTGGGAATGACCAGTAAAATTTAGAATCGTTTTGTTAAGGCCCGGTGTTAAATATCTAAAAATAATAACTCTTTACTAGAAAAATATTCATTATATTATAAGTTTAAAAAGTGTAACAAATATTATTTTTTTAAACTTAATACTTTTAGATGTAACTACATATTAAAGTTAACAAAACTGAATTTAGAATGACCACAATCCCTTTATGTTTGAAACTTGAAAGTTCAGATCATGTAGACATCATTCTTTTTCAGAATTGATTTTGCATATAAATTACAAACCTTTACCCTTCCTTCCCTTCATATTTTTCAATTCTTATCAATGAATTAATGTCAAGTATGGAGGAACCAAGTCTATCTTAGCCATTGTAGCGGGTAGGATTTTAACTTGTCATATATATTTTTTAACTTCTTGTTCTATGTTGCTTTTTTTGCATGTCACAAAATTTCTTACTGTATGCTGGCATGATGCAGCAGGGTTAATGTGGTTGACGATTCTTTTGGTTGTTGGTTGGTATAAAAGATCCAAGACCAAGACTGATAGCAACTCAGACATGCAATTTCTGACCCTCTCACAATGGATGATTTCTGAATGATATGGAAAGAAAAAAAAGGCCAACGAGGATTATTTGTTAGGAAGCTAAGGATTGCAACTGATAGCTACTCTAGATTATTGGGTTATGTTTATGAGGTTTATAGTGATGAAACCATTGTAGCTGTGAAGGTCTAACATGGGAATTCTCACAAGAGAATTGAGGAGCGGCTTATGGCAGAAGTGGTTACAGTTTGTATTGTAAGATTCATCAAGAGTGGTTTTGTGTGTTTAGTATAGGCCAGAATCAAGACCTATAATGAGTGATGTGAAAATGTTGGAAGGTTCTGTAGAAATTCCAAAACCTGATAACCCATTTAAGCAAATGATGGATCCATTCCAAGCAACACGGATCAATCCATGTTGATACTACTTGTTAACTCTAGCTCTTATGCTCTCTTATAAGCCACTCCTATAATGAGCAAGTGTTACATTGAATTGACTTCTAATTTAATTCTTCCTATTTTGGTTAAAGCGAACTTAGCATAAATCTATTGGCAGAAACGGAAAAGTTTTGGTACAAATTTTAATAAGCTTATTCCTTCATCATTTGAGTCATTACCAAAAAAATTTAAGGATAATTTAAGGTAATACATATAAAAACCTACTAGCGATAATTATTGAGATGAGTTTTCATTGTTATGATATAATGTTATGCACATGTGCTTGCTTGAGGTAGAATGTTTGATATTATGGATTCCAAAATGTTTAACTAGCAACAATATCCGTACAAATGTATGTATTAAGAAATTTTGAGCGAAAATATAAATTGAGAGGATAAAGAAACATATTTAAAAATAATTTTTTCTTAAGTACCCTAGGACATGTCAATAGAATTGCTTCTCACAGTTACATTAGCTTATTTTCTTTTAAAAAAATCGTATTATCTTGAGCCACTTCGACAAAATGAAAAAAGGATATATCTTACTGTCATGGTTAAGGCATTTAACCACCAATGCTGTGTGTGGGTTTAAATCAAGGTTGACATTATTATCCAAGTAAACTTAATTTTCCAAGAGATAATGACCTTAAATAAAAAAGGAAAAATGAAAATTTCCCTTTGATAATCTTTGTCATTTCTAATTTTATACTACGGCGTTCCTTGTGAACAGAATCGAATGGCAAGTGCGGTTTACTCTTAATATGTCGTTACTCATTGGTAAATAATTAATGATATAGACATTTGCCTTTTGACATTCCATATTTAGCAAACAATAACCTTCTGATCATGTCATGCGGAAGGTAGAAGGAATGTGCAAATATTGAAAGTAGTATTCGGAACTTAACTAACTCATATAGTCAAGCATATCCATGGTCAAAGTAATAAGTAACTTTATTCTTTTATTAATGTCAAAATAATAACTTTAGACCATGGATGAGTAGTATTCTAGTAAAATAAATAAAAAAATGAACACATTCCTCTCTGCTTGAAACTTCAAACTTCATATCATGTATATATGAATGCTTTTTACATTCGATTTTGCTTTGTCTTTGGAGAACAAAGCAATATCATGATGATAGCCTTTGGAGCAGGTAGGATTTGAACCAATTACTTTTTTTTTTCCTTCTAATTCTATGTTGGTTTCTCATTGGTTTTGTGACAAAATTTCTGACTGCTACTACTGAAATATTATTGCAGTTGTGTTACTGTCCTCGGTGATTTTTGTGGCTATAGGTTGCTACAAAAGTTACAAGAGTGGCAGCAAATTAGATTTGCTCAACATGCATAAATTTCTCACACAGATGGAAAGACAAAAGCCAATCAAGTTTACCAGTGAGCAACTAAGGACTGCAACTGATAACTACTCTACACTGTTGGTTCAGGGTTCATGAGGTTTTGGAGCTGCTTTATAAAGGAAACTTTGGCACCAAATTAGCAGTGAAGGTTCTACGTGGGAATTCTGACTAGAAAATTGAGGAGCTGTTTATGGCAGAAGTTGGTACAAATGGTAGAGTTCATCATTTTAATCTTGTTTATCTCTATGGATATTGCTTTGAAAGAGACTCGAGAGCACTGGTTTATTAGTACACGAGGAATGGTTCTCTTGATAGGTATTTTTTTCATGGAAACCTTAGGATATGAAAAGCTTCACGAGATTGCAATAGGGACAGCTAGAGGCATTGCATACTTGCATGAAGATTGCAAGCAAAGAATAATCCACTATGACATAAAACTAGGGAATATTCTCTTGGATAAGAACTTCAATCCTAAAGTTGCTGATTTTGGTTTGGCCAAGCTTTGCAATAGGGAAAATACTCATATAACTATGACTGGAGGAAGGGGTACTCCTGGTTATGCTGCACGCGAACTTTGGATGTCAGCTTCTGTGACTCACAAGTGTGATGTTTATATCTATGGCAGGCTGTTATTTGAAATCACAGGTAAGAGAAGAAACCATGACATTAACTTTGTAGAAAGCCAAGAGTGGTTTCCAAAGTGGGTTTGGAAAAATTTTGATGCTGGAGAAGTGGGATAGTTAATAACTGCATGCGGTATAGAGGAGAAGTATAAGGAGATGGCAGAAAGAATGGTTAATGTAGCCTTGCCTTGTGTTCAGTATCGGCCTGAATCAAGACCCATGATGAGTGATGTAGTGAAAATGTTGGAAGGTTCTCTGGAAATTCCAAAACCTTTGTTCCCATTTCTGCAAATGATGGATGAGGCTTACCCTGTTCTTCCAATCCAACCATCAAGGACTGATGTTAATTCAAGTCTCAATTCTCACTCTCATGCTATGGTATCCGAATCTGACAATGCATATGCCACTCCTATGATGAGTAAGGGTGACATTGGATTGGCCTCTACCAATGGAGATGAATGAGACAGGGTATTTGATTTATGTTTTACATTGCTTTAAAAAGTTAAGAATTTCTTCTTTACTACTAATTTCATCCTGTTGTATCTATATATGTGTGCTTTATTTTTTGGTAATAATATGCTTTTCCCTCCTGTATTATTTAAAATAAACATATGTATTGAGTGAAGCAAAGAAGTATAGGCAAGTCAATAGCTAGAGTAGGACCTATTGGAAAATACTAATAAGTTAACCATGATTGGAGGAAGGGGAATTCCTAGTTGTGCCGGCCCAATCAGCATCACTATAAGCTGTGAGCTGTAAAGATTTACCAAAGGGAAAATACAACCCATGCATAGTAGTGCCGAGGAGGTAGCGAATAATACGACGAACAGTAGCAAGATGGAGATATCGAGGAGAGGACATAAATTGACTAACTTGGTGAACTGCATATGAAATGTCAGGGCGAGTGATTGTTAAGTATATAAGACTTCCAACCAAACGTCGATAAAGAGTAGGATCAGGCAGCAAATCTCCTACAGTTTTGCTGTGTTTCACATTGACTTCCATAAGAGTATCCACCGAACTAGCACCATGTAAACCTGCCAAAGCCACAAGGTCTTGGATATATTTATATTGATTCACAAAAATTCCATTTGACTGATGATGAACTTCTAGACCCAAAAAATATGTGAGATGACCCAGATCCTTCATGTGAAAAGTAGAATTAAGCATTTCTTGAAGCTTGGAAATTAAGCTTCTATTTAAGCCGGTGATAACAATATCATCCACATAAATTAAAAGAAGAATTATCCCTGTAGAAGACTTATGAAAGAAAAGAGAATAATCATTGTGACTTTGTGAAAAAGAAAAGTTGAGAAGTGTATGACGAAACTTCTCAAACCAAGCGCGAGGTGCCTGCTTAAGTTCATATAAGGACTGTTTTAATCTACAAACATTCTGAGAAAAAGAAGTAGACAAACCAGGAGGAAGATTCATGTAAATTTCTTCATTAAGATCACCATGTAGAAAAGCATTCTTCACATCCATTTAATGAAGTGGCCAAGACTGAGATGCAGCAATAGCAAGTATAGTTCTAACAGTAGTTAATTTAGCCATAGGAGCAAATGTCTCATCATAATCAATTCCATATTCTTGCTTATTACCAAGAGCCACAAGACGTGCTTTATAACAATCCAAAGAACCATAAGAATGTAGCTTAATAGAAAAAACTCATTTACTCCCAATGAGTTTAATATTCGATGGACAAGGAACAATGTCCCAAGTTTGATTCTCTTTAAGAGCCTCCAATTCCGCTTGAATAGCCTGTTTCCAACACTCTTGTTCTATTGCCTGTTTATAACTTGATGGAACATAAATAGAAGTCAAAGTAGTACTAAAGGATACATGGGAAAGAAAACCATACCAATTTGGAGGTCTAAATGGCCGAGTGGATCACGAATAGGACGCACGACAGGATCTTGTGCCGAGCTAGGGTCTGGATGAGAGCCTAACTTGTTACGACGTCTTTCATACACAACACTAGGTTTGAAACGTTCCACCGTGGTTGAATCATTTGAAAAGTGAGGCATAAGCGAAAGTGAAGAAGATTGTGGTTCAACATATGATTGAAAAAAAATTGTTTTTTAAAAAATATAACATTCCTAGATACTTTCATGCGACGAGCAAATGGATCATAACAAACATAACATTTTTTTGAATTAGAATAACCCAAGAAGGCACACTTAACTAATTGAGCAGCAAGTTTATGACCCTCATGAATAGGAAGATGCACAAAACAAACACAACCAAATGTACGAAGACTAGAATAAGAAGGAGTATATCCATGCAACTTATGAAATGGTGAAATATTACCTAACACAGGAGATGGAAGACAATTTATTAAATGAATTGTAATAGAAAGAGCTTCACAACAAAAACGAAGAGGAACAAATGATTCAAGAAGAAGAGTTCGAACAACATCAAGAAGGTAACGATTCTTTCTTTCGGCTATGCCGTTCTGTTATGGTGTTGAAGGACAAGAGCGTTGAAAAATTATTCCCTTGTTTTGTAGAAAGGCCTGAAATTTTTTAGACATATATTCCCCACCTGAATCAGATCTCAAAATTTTTATATGCTTTGAGAATTGAGTCTCAATGAAGGCTACAAAACGTTTAAAAATTGAGAAAATCTCTGTTTTAGACCAAAGAAAATACACCCATGTAAAGCGACTGCAATCATCTATGAAAGTAACAAAATACTTAGTGTGCATGAGAAATAACAAGAGCAATACCCCAAATATTACTATGGATTACATCAAAACATTCAATTGCATGGAATGAATTAGAAGGAAAGGGCAGAACTTTACTTTTTCCCAATTTACATGTGGTACAATCAAAGAAAACATCAAGAATGTGAGAATTTTTATTGCCCAATGAACCAGATTTAAGCAAGGTACAAAGAATGTAAGGATTGGGATGGCCTAAACGCTTATGCCACTCTTGGTTACCAATTTTTGCATCAATACAAGCAAGTGAGAGTAAAGAAAATCTAGGAGAAGTTCCAGAAAGAGGAAATCTAGGAAGTTGTATAGGAAAGAGTCGTCCCACTTTAGGCCCTTTTGCGATTATTTTCCCCGACACTTGATCCTGCACAATACAACCAAAAGAAGAAAATTGCACATTACAATCATGGTCTACTAATTATCCAATAGAAATAAGATTAGTAGATAGTCCAGGAGACACAAAAACATTAGTCAGAGATGGAGAAATATCACTAACAACACTTATATCCAGAGAATTTCCATTAGCAGTATGTATTTTTTGAATTCCATCATATTTTTGAACATTGGACAGAGGTATAGTTGTATTTGTCATATGATTAGAGACTCCAAAATCAATATACCAAGGCAGAGAATGAGAATTGGAACTACCTGAGAATCCAAATGCAGGAAAAGCAGAAAGTATCATCTGTTATACCATTTCAGGAGTTAGTGTATTTGGATTTTGAGACGAGGTAGAAGGTGTAGTTGTATCATGTTCGATCATAGGAGTAGCAGCAAAACTTGACGCACCAATTGACGCATGATATGCAGTTCCTTGCCTCCTTATAGGTCATGTGGGACACGAGGAAATGATGTGTCCCCGTTGTTTGCAATAATTACAAAATTTCTGTGAACAATCCTTTGCGATGTGACCAAATCCTTTACAACTATAGCATTGAATACCACGTACATCTTTCCCTTTGCTTCTTCCTTGTGCTGCATAGGCTACATTAATTGGGTCATTAGCATTAGCTTTCTGTTCCATTGATGCTTGAGTTAGTAAGTGTTGTTCTTCTCGAAGAAGTGCACTCAAACAAGCATCTAAGGAAGGTACAGGATCACGGTCCATCAGATTAGAATGAGCCACTTCAAAGTCTGGACGCAACTTCATCAAAAATTGGTTCCTCTTACTGGATTCATGTACTTTTATGATAGCAGTGAGAGCTGCATCAGGAACATCACCCTGAACAATATCTGAATATTCTCCCCAAAGGTTCTGAAAAGCAGAGAAATATTCTTCTATTGAAAGACTTTTTTGTGTGAAATTTGTTATCTCATACTCAAGTTGAAATTTTCTTACTAAGTTTTCTTGATGGTAAACCTTTTTAAGATATTCCCACATTTTCTTGGCAGTCTTATGAGGTCTCAAATTGAGAACAATGTGAGGCTCTACTATGCTGATTATCCATTCATGACACGAGCATCCTTAATTTCCCATTTTGCCAAGGCCTTTGCATCTTTGGGAGCTGGATCTTTCCCATCAATATGACCCCTAATTCTTTCCCTTTCACAAACAATTTGAACTAAAATTCCTAAGCAAAGTAATTTTTTTCATTAAAACGAATATGGAAAGATTCTACTTTCTCACAAGACATGATGCACCACGAAAACACAAAAGCAACAACTAAGAAATGGGTTGAGATATGTCCAAGACACAAATAACCAGGACAAAAAAACTGACCACGTTTTAGAGTTTTAGCTCTGATATTATGTCAGAAAAATACAAGACACATAAAAAGATAATAAGCTAGAGTATTTCTGTGATAAGATTGTTTGCCTTCCTTGAGGCCCTGTCTCTCTTTAAATATTAATTGTGAAACTATACAAAAAGGAATATGCTGTAAATGTTCCTCTAATACAGCAGATTTTCAAGGATTATAAACAACTTCCTAAAACTGATATCTATATACGGTAATAAAATAATTCTACAATAAACAATTATCAATTACAATAAATATGTACAGCTGTATTGAGATATTGATAGTGCGGCACCTGAACTTTGGATGCCTTTTCAAGTAAATCACAAATGCAGGTTTGGAATGCTTTTATTTGAATTCACATTGTCCATTCTGGCTCTCATGTGATGGTAATCGCATCCTGCATTTTTTGTGCCACTCCTACTATTGTTATGAGGAGGTAAGACAATAAAACAGGCTCTAGCAGAGGGGCATAAGAGAGACACATGCTTGTTGATGGAAGGTTTCCGTAGCTTAGATTATGTTGTAAAATGTTTTCCTTTTTTCTAATTTGATTTTTTTGTACTTTCTATTTTGATTGAAAAATGAAATCAAACATCTCTTTAAATTCTACATGAATTTGAAAGAGATACTTGAACTCAATATATATCTTATGCAAAGATTTGCTCCTATCTTATAATCTTAGGCTTTACTTCTCTGAAAAGTGGAGTTCTTACCTACTAGAATGACCTTAGCTGGCTGAAGCTTGAAAACCACCAAAGTATACTCTCAGCCAAAAGAAAATGTGAGAGATGCTTACAAGACATGATACATTGTGCTTGGCTTTGGGTCAGCGAATTGTATGATTGATTCTATTCTGCAGTTGAACAACAAATTGAAGACACAAGAAATAGAGCATAGTTCTATTATTTTGGTGTGATACAAACTTTCAGAGGTTTTAGTTTAGGCACCAAGAGTTGGATAGCAGAATGTGCATTGTAATTTTCAACAAAGCTCAAACCATTCTCACTTTGTTTAAATGTACAAAATTAAATAGAATTTATATTTTACAGCAATCACTATACTATCATGATACAGTTAAGTAGGCTTTTCAATCTGAAATGCATTGTTATTGGTTTTGGAGCCAGATACTCCGGAAGATTCTGTCTGCCATGACGTAGTAGTATCTGAACCTCCAGTGCTTCCTTCTGGAGTCAAGTTTGGTTTATTGGACACCAGATTTTGGAAGGGAGGTGGAGGTGGAGAAATTTCAATTTCACCCTCCAACATCTTCACCACAGTACTCATAAGAGGTCTATCATCTGGCAAATACTGAACACACCATAGAGCTACCTTTAACATTCTCTCAGCCTTCTCTTTGTCTCTCTCTTCAATTCCACAAAGTGAAAGCATTACAGATAACTCATTATTCTCAAACATATCCCATGTCCATTTTGGAAACCATTGCTGTGATTCACTGTAGTTACAATCAAAATGCCTTCTCCTCCCTACAATTTCAAAGAGAAGAATACCAAAACTATACACATCACATTTCTTAGTCACTGGATGAGGCTTCCACATTTCTGGTGCAGCATATCCTCTTGTTCCTCTAAAGTGTGTATTGACTGCAACATTACTTTCTCTGTTGCTAAGCTTTGCCAGGCCAAAATCTGCTACCTTTGGTTCCATTTTCATGTCAAGAAGAACATTCTCTGGCTTAATGTCATAATGAATTATTCTCTGTTGACATTCCTCATGTAAATAAGCAATTCCTTTAGCCGTTCCAATTGCAATCTCATGAAGCTTTTCCAACGCGATGTCGCGGTTCTGGCTGCCAAACAAGTACCTGTTTAGAGACCCATTTTCCACATATTCATAGACAAGGGCTCGTTTGTCACGGTGGAAACAGAAGCCATAAAGTCTAACTAGATTGACGTGGTAAGTTCTTCCAATGGTGCTAATTTCTGCTTTGATTTGCTCTTCCATTTGCATATCTAAACTGTTGATAACTTTGACTGCTACATGCTCTCCATTTGACAATTCCCCTTTGTACACAACTCCAAAAGCACCAGAACCCAATATGATTGAGTAGTTCCATGTAACTTCATCAAGTTGTTCTGGTGAGAATCTAATTGGTTTCTCTTTGTTGATGTTGCTTAAGAACCTTTCCATAGTTGCAAACTCAACTTTTGAACCTTGAACAGTGGAATCTGGTGGTATTATAACTTCAATTTTACTTGAAGGAAAGGAATTTGAAGCTTTATGAGTTTTTTCTATGGTTGGAAGTTGAGTGTAAGATGGAATTGCTGCTCCTGTCTTCTTCAAGCAATCAATGACGGCATAAACTATTGCTACAATTGCTATCATTACCACCACTCCAGAAACTGAAAATTGAAATATCACATAAATACACAAGTTAAAGCTGTTCGAAATTCTAATTCAGAAGACTATAACACAAGTTTAATTTGAAGCTATTTGCCCTTTTTCTTACTTTCATTTTGTCATTGCAATAAGCATTTACCATTTAATCTCTGAAGCTATACTTTTTAGTATAATTTAATATACCTCAGATCCTAAACTGGTCAATATTGTATACATCTAAAAAGAGAAATTGAAACCAATAATCGCTTTGCAAGTTGCAGTGAAAAGGAAATATGAAAACAGGCCCAACAGAAATATGATAAGTGCTTACCAACTGAGCCTGCCACAGCCCATTTCACAGAGGAATTAAAATTGTCAAAAGTGGTTTGCGCTTGAGTGTCAAAATCGTTTGATGAAGAGTAGAAATCTGGAGGAGAAAAGCGAAAACTCATGTTTATTCTCTAATGTGCAGGAAATTAAGCTTCAAGAAAAGAGTTAATGGTCGAATTTTGGAGTTGCAAAAGATTAATATTACATAGCATGCAAATGCAAAGGGATATGCAATTGTTGAGGTATATAACATGTATGGGAGTGTGAAATAATTTAAGTGTTTGACAAATGTGTTTTCTGACAAAGTCTTATATAAGACTTTATAGCACATTATGGTCCAGTTTATTACGAGCATGACTCATTTGTACTACAAATCTTTGACCATTTTATCCACAAAACGCGTTTTGCTTAGTTGCGTCGAAATTGCACCATGAAAATATGGCAACGCGTAGCATGGAACATTTTAAAACTGGTATATTGTGGACCATTATGGTTCAGTTTAATGTTGTATTAATGCATTGGCCTATGGGAAATCGTTAAGAACTTTCCTAGTACAGTGAATGGGAAAGAGGGAGAAGTAAGATAGAGAACACATTTTGCTTTCAAAATATTGTGAATTTATACCCTAAGTTAAGGAAAAATGGAAACAAATATAAATTATAATAGAGCATTGGAGAGAAGACAATTCACGGTTATAATATCTAATATAGCTCACAATTGACATAGCTTAGTCCCTATGATTAAATTATTTATCAATGAGTGAGAAATAATTTTAAAAGGAATATTGTAAAAATAACATACTTACAAGAAAAGGTGAAAGCTTTTTTTTTTTTTTTTTTTTTTTCCAGAATTCTGTGAGCTTTGTGTGGGCTGCACAAAATACTTGTTTAGATTGCCAATTAATCAATCTGAGTCATCCATTTAAATAAATATTACGAGTTAATTTAAATAAACGTCTTAACATGATCTTTTAGGAGAGAAAAATAAAAATAATAAAACAAAATAATCATATTTTTCATAAATTAAAAGTCTAAAAATTATGCAATTTTTTTTTCAGAAACTTTATCTTTTAACTTCTATATAAGTTGATCATAATTTTAATATATAATACAAAAGCTTAATTTATATCATCTCTTTATTTTATTTTTTATAAATTATTTGTTAAAAACTTTATCCAAATTGTTGACTTTATATTTGGACCTTATGCACTATAGGCGTTACCAAAAAGAAAACATTAAAAGACGCAGACAAAAGAGGTGTAGAGAGGATATTTGTAAATAAAACCAAATAACTTCACTTAAATTTTGACTTGCTCACGATCAAGGTACATGTTAATAAGCTCCCTAGATAAACTAATTACATTCTAAGTGACTTGGTAGAAATATGAAGATGCAATTACTTCAGTAAATACATCATTTGTGAACAGGAAACAGACAAACCTTAAAGTATTAAATTAATTGTGAGACATACTTTTGTAGAAAATAAATAACTTTGGCACATTACGGACAACTTGTGTACAAGGGATCTTTTGAATTGTACTGGATAGAGAACTGTTCGGTCTTACATATAGGAAAAGGAAACTGAGTACCTATTCGGCCCAGTCTGGCCAGATACTTTAGTATCGTGATTAAGAGGTAATTAACTCGATTAATGTTAATAATTAGAGTATTATCTACTTTAAGCAAAGGGCCAAAATCAAGGATGATTCATTAAGCCCATAATAAAGCCTATAAAAGGAAGGTAGGAAATACAGGTAAATGGTTGACTTTTCATTATTAAATACCATTTATTACTCAGAATCGAATCTTGACTTCAGCATCGGAGTGCCTTTTGCAGATACACTCCCCACGTCAGCGACAGTCAGAAGGACGTCATTGTTTCAGAGCAGAGACTTGAAGATCAGTGTTTCTCTAATAAGAACATTTTGGCACCCACCGTGGGGCTCGAACCCACGACCACAAGGTTAAGAGCCTTGCTTATTCGATCAATATGGTACTAACAAGAAGCCAACAGGATGGACATGTTCAGCAGGGGAAACTTCTCGACAAGAAGATATCACACCCACCCAACCGACACCTGAGGTTCTGGTAGAAGCAGGAACCGATGAAGGCCTTTTAGCGGTGTTAATGCATCTCAAAACAAAAATGATGGACATGAAAAAGGAAAGGGAAAAAGATGCCCTGGAGCTCTCGGTCTTGAGAATGGAAAATGCCCACTTAAGAGAAGAAATAAGAACACACATCCTTTCCCAAACTACACCTCTCGCTCAGGATCAGGGGGAGTCCTCGGCGTTACAAGAAAAACTAAGAATACAGCAATCTGAAACTAAGAATGACCGAGATGATGTAGTGAGTCGAAGCCCATTTGTTCACCATATTTTGGATGCTAAACTACCGGACAATTGAAGAGGCTTAACAATAGAAAAATATGATGGCACAACTGATCCCGGGGAACATCTAGATGTTTTCACAATTCAGGTAGGCCTGTACACGGAGAATGACTCCTTATGGTGTAGAATTTTTCCCACTTTGTTAAGAGGACCAGCTCTCGCTTGGTTCACCCGACTCCCTCCGTCATCTATTGACTCCTTCACAACCCTCACAAGATGGTTCAATTTACAGTTCGCTACAAGCCGACCTCACCCCTTGACATCCCTAGCTCTTGTCAATATTCGACAGGAAAGAGGAGAATCACTTCGAGCGTTCATGGAACGATTTGGCAAAGTGACCCTCTCCATCTACCATTTGGAACCAGCAGTGGCCATGCACCACCTTACAACGGCCCTTACGCTTGAGCCTTTCGTTAACAGCATCTGCAAAAAACCACCAGCTAATTTGGATGAATTGAGGAGTAAGGCAGCAAAGTACATGCAGATGGAAGAATTAGCCGAATACCGAAATCAAATTCGCATGGACCAGGGGTCCAATTCAAAAAATCCAGATAAGAGAGAAACTTTCAAACCCTGGCAAGAAAATAAAAGAAAGGATGAGCCCGAGAGGCCGCCTAGGGGGACAAAATACCCCTCTTACAGTATACTCAATGCCAACAGATCCAGGGTACTTGATCAGGCTTTAGCAACAGAAATCCTGACCATGCCAAGACGCACAAACACCCCCCTCGGGCAGATAAGAGCAAATCTTTCTAATATCATCGCAATAGGGGTCATACGACAAAGGAGTGCACGACCCTAAAAGATAAAATAGAAGATTTGATCAAAGATGGGCACCTTAGAGGATTTGTTCAAACAAACCCTACCAGTTACACCGAAAGGGGGAGAGATCGGTATCCTTAATCCTCAAGAAGGTATGAGAATAAGCAGCTTGAGAGACAGCGGAGCAGGTCAAGAGAGCCTCCTGTAAGAAGATCTAATGAACGAGAAAAAAAATACCTGAAGAGGGTGATCAACACCATAGCTGGTGGGTTTGCAGGTGGAGGACCCACTCATTTGGTTAGAAAGAGGCATCTCTGTTAATAACATTTCATTGGGCAGCAGAATCTGAATCCCGCCTATCACATTTACAGATGATGACTTTCAAGAAGTGGATCCGGTACAGGATGATCCCATGGTCATTAGTGTAGACATTCTTAATTGCACTGACCGGAAAACACTAATTGACCAGGGGAGCTCGACTGACATTCTGTATTAGAATACGTTTAAACAATTAGGCATCCCAGAAGAAGAGCTCAGAGAATATCATGAGCCGCTGGTGGGTTTCTTTGGGAAACGAGTGGAGACTCGGGGTTGTATTGACCTGTACACCTCGTTCGGGTCAGAGCACGAGGAAAAACGTATAAAAGTCACTTATCTTGTAGTGCATGCGAATACCTCCTATAATATACTGCTCGGCAGACCATCCCTAAACAAATTGAAGGCCATAGTATCTACTCCACACTTGGCCATGAAGTTTCTGTCTAAAAGGGGTGGAATCGTTACAGTCCACACTAATCAGAAAACGGCTAGAGAATGCTACTTTGCAAGCCTACCTCTTAAGCCTTTTCATGGGGGTAGCCGAGATGTCAATATTGTATCCCCTTGGTTGGGAGAGGAATTGGATGTTGAACTTGATCCTAGAGTGGATGAGGGGTATAGGGTGGAGCCCAATGAAAACAAGCAGCCTTTCCAACTTGGACCGAAGCCTGAACAGGTCACTTATTTGGGATTCGGTTTGCTATACAAGAGAGGCAGGCCTTTCAGGAAATATTGCAACATAATGCTGATTTGTTTGCTTGGTCAGCTTCAGACATGCCCGACATTGACCCTGCATTTCTCTGTCATCACCTATCATTTTATAAAGGGGCCAAACCGACAGCATAAAAGAAAAGGAAGATTGGCAGGGATAGAGCAAAGGCAGTAGAGGAGGAAACTAGTAAGTTGCTATAGGCCGACTTTATCTGAGAGGTTAGATATTCAACTTCGTTGGCCAATGTAGTCATGGTTAAAAAAGCAAATGGTAAATGGTGAATGTGCACAAACTTTACAGACCTGAATAAGGCATGCCCAAAGGACGCATACCCTCTACCAAATCTTGATTCCCTGGTAGACGGTGCAGCCGGTCACCGGGTACTTAGTTTTTGGATGCCTATTCTGGATACAATCAAATACGAATGTATCCTCCAGATGAAGAGAAGACGACATTCATCACAAACTCAGCAAATTTTTGCTATCGAGTAATGTCATTCGACCTAAAGAATGCAGGGGCAACCTATTAGAGGCTAATGAATAAAATTTTTGAAAAACAAGTGAGAAAATGCATGGAGATATATGTAGATGACATGGTGGTAAAATCTACTGCATTGAAAAATCATTTCACTCACTTAAAGGATGTGTTCGGGGAAGCCAGGCGACATGGAATGCGATTTAACCTAGAAAAGTGTACGTTTGGTGTAGCTGGTGGTAAGTTTTTGGGGTTTATGTTATCAGAACGGGGGATCCAGGCGAACCCTGACAAGTGCCAAGCCATTATTGAGATGACTAGTCCTCGAAACGTCAAGCAAGTTCAAAGACTCACTGGTCGTATTGCTGCCTTGGCTAGATTTTTGCCCATCATGGCAGAGAGATCTCGGCCTTTCATTAATTTAATTAAAAAATCCCAAAAATTTATTTGGACCGACGAATGTGAAACTGCCTTCATACAGTATAAAAATATACTAGCAGCACCGCCTGTTTTGGCAAAACCGAAGCTTGAAAGGGAGATAATTATTTACTTGGCCGTCTCAAAAAATGCCATAAGTTCAGTCTTATTACTAGAAATGCCTGAACCGGTCCCTATCTACTTTATTAGCTGAGCACTCCAAGGCCCTGAATCACGCTATCAGTTAATGGAGAAAGTGGTGCTAGTCCTAGTCTATACGGCTCGTCGGTTAAGACATTACTTTCAAAGCCATCAGGTGGTGGTGCGTACAGAATGCCTAATGGCTAAAGTTTTGCGAAAACCAGAATTAGCCGATTGATTGGTATCCTGAACGATCGAATTGTCCCAATTTGATATTCATTTTGAAAACCAAGGCCCTCTTAAAGCTCAAGTACTCGCCGATTTCGTCAATAAATTCACTACTCAGTCACACACCAGTTCGAATATGTGGAACTTGCACGTTGATGGATCATCAAACTAACTGGGTAGTGGAGCAAGAATTATACTGAAAGGGCCGAATGTTGTAACTATTGAGCAATCTATTCGGTTTGGATTTAAAGCCTCCAATAATCAAGCTGAGTATGAAGCTCTATTAGCCGGTCTCAGATTGGGAAAAGAAACTGGAGTAAAACGTGTTACTTGCTGGAGTGATTCAAAAATAGTAGCTGAACAAGTCAATGGAGCATATCAAGTGAAGGATTCGATAATGCTCCAGTATTATCAAGAACAAGCTGACCGACTTGCTAGTCAAAGAAAACCTGAGCAATTACAAAGTGTGATCCATCAGGAAATTCCTCAACCTAGCATCGCCAAACAAGAGTGCATGGACATAGAAAATATGCCTCAAAATTGGATGACCCCCATTATTCAGTACCTTGCTAGCAGCAGCTTACCAATAGATTCAGCTTCGGCTAAGAAGATAAGAATGCATGCAACAAAGTATCTCCTTCTCGGTAAAGAATTATATAGGAGACGAATTTCAACACCGGTGCTTAAGTGTCTTGATGAAGATCAAGCCAGCTATGTTATGAGGGAGATTCATGAAGGTATTTGTGGTACCCATTCGAACCATGGCTGCTAAAATACTAAGAGCTGGATACTTCTGGCCAACACTTGCCCAGGATTGCCAAACATTTGTAAAGAAATGCATTCCCTGTCAACAGCACAGTCCTCATTTACACCAACATGCCGACACCCTTCGTCTTATCAGTTCTCCTTGGCCTTTTGCCATTTAGGGTATGAACCTTCTCGGCCCTTTTCCTTTGGCAAAAGGGTAGTGTAAATTTCTAATAGTCGTTGTGGATTACTTCACCAAGTGGATTGAAGCTGAACCACTCGCCACCATCACGGCGAATAATGTTCAAAAATTCACGTGGAAAAACATTATTACACGATTCGGTATTCCTCATGCATTAATAACAGATAACGGACTGCAGTTCACAGATCGCCGGTTTAATAGATTTTTAAAAGGGCTTCATATTAAACACAGGGTCTGTTAAACATCTGCAGACTAATGGTTAGGCCGAGGCAACAAACAAAGTTATCTTACATGAACTAAAAAGGAGGTTGGGAGCGGCTAAAGGAGAATGAGCAGAAAAACTATCTGAGAACTTATAGGTTTATCGTTGTACGTCACAAACCACCACAAAAGAAACCTTTTTTTGGCTAACTATGGTACTGATGCCATGGTACCGGTCAGGATTGGAGAACCATCTTTTCAAAGGGAGAACTTTGAGGAATCAGCCAATGAAGAATCCCTAGCTGTCAGCCTGGACTTGCTAGATGAAGTACGCGACCAAGCAGGAATAATGACCGAAGCTAGCAGAAGAATGATGGCTAGGAAGTTTAACTCCAAAATCAGCCCAAGACAATTTTACGTTGACAACTTAGTATGGCGAGTAACTGGAGATGCACTACGAGATCGGCGAGAAGGGAAGTTGGCAGCAAACTGGGAAGGACCCTTTCGGGTAGCGGCAAGATTAGACAATGACGCATACAAGTTGGAGACGTTGGAAGGAAAGCTTATACCAAGAACTTGGAATGTCACACACTTGAAGCATTATTTTAGTTAAATTTCTGTAACATGTAATCGGTGCACTCTTTTCTTCGCTCAAGTTTTGTCCTCTTAAAAGAAAGTGAAAAGGAGTTTTCCTAGGAATGTTTTTAATGAGGCACCTTATCAATGAAATATTTCTTCTCAGATATTTGGTTTTCATGAGTTAGTTAATCTCCTACCAAGCACTTGATTAAAATTCAAATTCTCAATTCCCTCCCGAGTACCCCTACTTGGCCACGGATGAATCATTAATTATTACAAAATTCCTCCCAAGTATTTCTACTTGACTAAGGTTGAACTAATTAATTCCCTCCCGAGTACCCCTACTCGGCCAAGGATGAAACAATTATTACAAATTCCCTCCCAAGTACTTCTACTTGACTAAGGTTGAATTAATTAATTCCCTCCCAAGTACTCCTACTCGGCCAATGATGAAACAATTATTACAAATTCCCTTCTAAGTACTTGGCTAAGGTTGAATTAATTCCCTCCCGAGTACCCCTGCTCAGTCAAGGATGAATTAAATTGTCAATTATCATTACACCTGCTCAAGTACACCTGCTCAGCCAAAGATGAATCAATTATCATTACAAGTACCTCTACTTGGCTAAGGTCGAATTCATTAATTCCGTCACGAGTACCCTTACTCGGCCAAGAAATGAAACAAACAGAAGTATTCGGCTTAGTTGTTTAAAGATAATTTGCAAGAAAACAAGAAAGAATTGAACTTGTATTTCGCTTCAAAAGGATTACAAAATTTGGGCACTATCGGCCCATGAGTACAAAAGAAAATCTAAAAACTATTATTAATTTCCCTCTTCTCCAACATCCGGATCGGGGGCGTCAGGACAGGGTGCATCAGTACCAGAGGCTTCAGCATTGTTATCTATTTCAACTCGAGAAGGGGCTTCGGTGTCAGGTTCTAGTTCATCATCCACATCATTATATGGTAAAAACCTACCACCGAAAAAATCTTTGGTAAGATCAAAATGGAAGTCAGCCGGCACCTGGCAGAAGTCATAGCACTGGCGAAAGGCATGGTTAAAACCCGACTCGTGTTCAATAGCCACTTGGACCGAACACTTGTCAGCAAAGGCCTTCATCTCAACATCAGCCTTTTGCCTCTCAAGAGCCAATGCTTCTTCCATTTCAATAGATTTGGCCCTTAAGGCCTCCTCCAATCCCAAAGATTTTACCCTCAAAGCTCCCAATTCTTCCTCCTTAGCCCTCATTGCTTGCTCGGTAGCCTGGAGCCGATTCTCCACTATATGATAGTGTTCCTAATATTGAACAACCTTGGCTTCCAAAGCTTTATTGGTCTCAGCAAGATTTAGCCGAATCTCTTCATTATCCGCTAAAGCTTGTTGGGAGGTGGAGAACTCGTTTTGCACCTTCCTCATCTCAAGTGTCAGCTCTAGTACTAGTCTTCAGAGCATCATCATGGATTGGATTTGAAACTCCACGTAGCATTTCCAGAGGGACTCGAGGTCTAGGTTGTTGACTGTTTCCTTTCCTGCATCCGAAAGCAAGTCAGGTGCAACCACTCGTCCAGCATGTACTCCTGGGATGAGGAAGGTGTTGGATAAGAAGAATGGAGGAATATTTGAAGAGCTGCCAACCCCGACCATTAAATCACCTCGGGCTTGATTTCATGCCCCCTCTGAATCACTCGGTTTACCCAAGTGGGAATGCTTCCTCTTCTTCTCCCTCTCGGCCTCTTTGTCTTTGCCTTTCTCCTTCTCCTTTCCTTTCTCTCTACGCCTCTTGGGCTGATTCTCGACAATGACAAGGTCTTGGGGAGGAGGACGAGGCCCAATTATCTTTGGCGTATGGTCGAGTTGAGGGTTTCAGTGCTCCTCAATGGATATGTTTTCAGGTGCCTTAGACTTCAAGGTTTTACGGTATGTTGGTACGTGAACATCGTGTTGAGCCATTAAGCCTACAGTAAAAACAAAAAGTCAAATCAATACAATTTGATTCAAAAACTAAATCATAAAGACGAAATATACCATCCATATCTAGACGAGGGTGAGGTGATTTTAACACTAAAAGGATGTGTCGGGCAGGAAGCTCTCGGGGAAGAGACTTCAAGTAATCCAAAGCTGATAACTCTTTGGCCGATAACAGGTCCTCTGGAATCCAATCGTACCGACGAGGCACTCCAGTCCAGTGGAAGGGGAAGAGAGGATTATTCTCATTATCAAAGAAAAAGTTTCTATCTACAGGGTGGACGGTTACTTTGAAGTAGTCGGTCTTAAAACCCTTAAAAGATGAAGCATAAGGCTTAAACAGTGGCAATTCTAGTTGTCTTATTAAAGATATCCATCTTGCTAAGTCTGATGGACGAGTACAGAAGAAATAAAGAAATAAGCCTACACTAGGTTCTATATAATGAAATTTACAAAGTACTCTAAATGCTTGGATAGCCGCCCATCCATTCAGATGGAGTTGTGTTGGCACTACATGTAAAACCCGCAGTACTCGGGCATTTTTATTCCTAGTTCCCTAAACATATACTCGTACACAAAGAAGATGTCGGCCATCCCGGCACCCCCTAGAAAAACAAATTCAAGGTTCCCGGTTTCATTTCCTCGGCAAGGGTCAATGGATATAGGGTAGAGATTAGAAGGTTCCCATAATGAAATTTCACAATGGTTCATGAAAGATTGAAGACTCCTATTTTTTTTAAACCGAGAGAAGTAGGCGGCCACTTCACTGTGTACCTACTCGTATCCATGAACTGTACAGGGAGGGAATACTGGTCTTTCCCTAGGAGGGCTCATGCTCAGTAGGAGCTCAGCAGAATCAGAATCAGTTAACTCAGATGATTCGGCTTCGACGCTACATTCTCCAGAGTCGGTCTCCACTTCTTCATTCACATCACTCGGTCTTGAAGAGAATTCAACCCCCCCTTTGGTTCCCTAAACATTATGACCATTGACATTAGTCGGCCTAGATGAGTCCGACAGCGAGTCTTCCCATTCCAAGGATTCAGCCATAATAAAATAAGGAAGGGAAAGAGAAAACTAAACATACCTCAAAGGTAGTCGGTTGGAAGAAAGATAAAAATTTGAATACCTTTCGGTTTGAAGCAATAGTATGTACTTCTCGGCTCAGAGAAAAAGTGGAGAACAAAATACTTGGACCACCATGTATTTATAGGGTTTAGGGTCCTCGGATGTGAAGAGTCACACCCCTTCCTGACCGACAGATCCCTTCCAGATCAAACAGTTGAGATCAAGCACCCTTTCGTTTCGTACACACACATCAAGAAAACCCTAAGAAACATGAAGTTCTAGAATAATCTTTTTTTATTATTTATTTTTATTTTCTTATTGTTTACTTCTTTGGTCTACATCACTTTTTTTTTAAAAAAATTGAATCCTCCTTCGGTATGCATTCCAACCTACCAAAAGATTTCATATTTCTTAACCGAATACCCTATTCGGCTTAATTACACTCCTAAACACCGAATACCCTCCTTAGTCTTCTTTACCACCTACCAAACCGATTACCCCTTCATCTGCATGTGCTTAATACTTGTATATTTTTAGCCCTTACATCATACCTCGTCGGGCTTGGGGGGCTAGTGTACTAGACAGGGAACTGTTCGGTCCTACATATAGGAAAAGGAAACCGAGTACCTATTCGGTCCAATCTGGCCGGATACCTTGGTATCAGGATTAAGAGGTAATTAACTCAATTAAGGTTAATAATTAGAGTATTATCTACTTTAAGCAAAGGGTCAAAATCAAGGATGATTCATTAAGCCCATTAGCCCATAATAAAGCCTATAAAAGGAAGGTAGGAAGTACAGGTAAAGGGTTAACTTTTCATTATTAAATACCATTTATTACTCAGAACCGAATCTTGACTTCAGCATCAGAGTGCCTTTTGCAGGTACCCTCCCCACGTCAGCGACAGTCAGAAGGATGTCATTGTTTCAGAGTAGAGACTTAAAGACCAGTGTTTCTTTAACAGGAACATGAATCATTGAAATAAGTTTATGTGGAAGATGGCTCAATCTCATGCTTTGTCATAATAGGAGTAGCACTTGCAACGCCAGATTCAGTTAATATCAATGAAGAGCCAGAACTAGTACTTGCATCAATGGTTGGCATGATGTGAAGGGAAAGTCTCATTAATCATGTACTGAAATGGGTTCAATGGTTTTGGAATTTCAACTAAACCTTCCAACATTTTTACCACAGCACTCATTATAGGCCTTGATTCTGGCCTATATTGAACACATAACAAAGCTACCTTAACCATTCTTTCTGCCATCTCCTTGTTTTGATCATCTATCCCACATTCTATTATTAACTCTTCTTCAGCATCAAATTTTTTCCAAACCCACATTGGAAACCACTCTTGACTTTCTGGAAGGTTAATGTTAAGGTTTCTTCTCCTACCTATGATTTCAAATAAAAGCATGCCATAGCTATAAACATCACACTTGTGAATTACAGGAAACGGCATCCAAAGCTCAGGTGCAGCATAACCAGGAGTACCCCTTTCTCCAGTCATAGTTATATGAGTATTTTCCCTATTGCAAAGCTTGGCCAAACCAAAATCAGCAACTTTAGGATTGAAGTTCTTGTCCAAGAGAATATTCCCTGGTTTGATATCATAGTGAATTATCCTTTGTTGGCACTCTTCATGCAAGTAAGCAATGCCTTTAGCTGTCCCAATTGCAATCTCATGAAGCCTTTCAAATCCTATTAGTATTGGTTTCACGAAATATATACAAGAGAACCATTCTCCATGTACTCATAAACTAGTGATGAAGAGTTTCTTTCAAAGCAAAATCCATAGAGCCTAACAAGATTGAAATGATGAACTTTACCAATTGTACCAACTTCTGCCATAAACTGCTCCTCAACTCTCTTGTTAGAACTCCCATGTAGAACCTTCACAGCTACAAGAGTTCCATCACTAAAAATTAACTTATAAACAGCTCCAAAACCTGCTGAACCCAACAAGTAAGAGTAGTTATCAGTTGCAATTTTTAGATGCTGATCAGTGAACCTCATTGGTTTCTCTTTTTCCATCTCATTCAGAAATTTATCCATAGTTAGTATCATAAATTCTTTGTCTGGTGTAACCAATCTACGACCAATCTGATATGTTCTTAAGCATTCAGGCATTAACCAAATCACAATACTTATCAGCACAAGAGCGACAACTGCAACATGTGTTAGTTTTCAGTCAGAACAAACTCTTGTCACTAAAATACCAATAAGAGGACATAGAACAGAATTAGATGAAAATATAAAGATATCATAGGTTAAAATCCTACCTATACCGATGATAATATTGGGTGACATTAAACAAGAGATAAGAATTCAAAAGACTAAAATGATAGTGATGAACAAAAGTGAAAGGAAGAGAGCAACTAATAATGAAATTCTATAGCTTGCAATTTATTTGTTTTGTGAAGCTTAGTAACATTTATTATATTCTATGCATGACCACCAAGCTTAGTCAAAACACGGTTTGTGAGATTAAATGCTTATTCAAGGCAGCGGAGACTTGTATTTCAGTAAAGTTTTTCATTTTTGTCTTTTCATGGGGAGTCAATTCGGTCGGTCACCCAATTTCTCAAATTAAAAAACAAGATCAAGTCATTTAAGTATTATTGATGTTATTTACTAAATTCTGATGTTAATTGATAAACAGTACTAACAATAACTAAAAGACATCTCATAAATTTTGTGCCTAGTTAATTTCCAATACTGTTTTGTACGTTGTTTTTCAGACTAAACTAGTGACTAGTTGATGGTTGGCTCACATTAAAAAAAAAAAATTAAACAAAGAGATAAATTTAAATTAAAAAAGAAGCTTATGAAATATTCAAAATTTAAATTAATATTAAAATAAAAATGAGAACTAATAATCGCTCCTCGATTCTAGTTTTGCTCAATTTCATCGAAATTTCACAAAAAAAAATAAAAATTACTCTGGGAAATTAATTAATAAGAATTAAGTTCAAATTACAATGATCATGATGAAAGGCCTAAGAGAAGCACATAACAAAAACTTACTATTGAATTAAGAGAGTGCGACTTCATAAATGTCACACCAAAATCCTATACTTATTGCATGAAACTAAAGTCGCATGCTGAAACGCTAATCACTCAATAATAATTTCTGGCTTGTTAAGGCTACTGATATTGTTTACTCTATCATTACAGCATCGATTCTTGCAGCACATTGGAATCCCACTTGTCTCAGACAACTCTGAAACATCATCCATAGACTCTATTTTATAGCCAACAGACTCCAAGGTAGCAGCAATTTTCTCATCTTGTGTCACAACAGAACCAGTGCCACATTTTTTAGTCTTGTAGTGCACTTGCCAACTAGCACACCTATTATTTGTTCTGTATGAAGAATCCTCACACATTTTGACTTTTCCTAGACAGCAACCATTGCAAGATTTCACTATATGAACTTCAACAGTTGCCACATGATGATTGACATTTTTACAGCACTCTTTACCACACTTTTCTTTAGTAAGAAGCACTTGGTTCTCATTACTATTATAGTTCTTGTCAAGTAAAGTTATGGTCTTATCTTCCAAGAAGGTGCCATATTTAGAGCTAGTAGATTCTCTTTCATGTTTTGGTTTCTCTTCTAGAAGTAACATGCTATTGAGAATCACAAGTAAACAGGTCCCAACATCAGTCAACACTGCAAGCCAAACTATTGGGTGTCCTGAGATTGCCAATGCCAGAATGGCACTCTTGAAGCCAATTGAAATAATGACATTCTCAATGAGCTTTCTCATAGTTTTTCTTGCTAGCCGAATAGCTTCAGGTATTTTTCTCATGTCATTTGACATGAGAATTGCATTGCCTGTTTCATTTGCTAGAGCTGAGCCAGATATTCCCATTGAGATGCCAATGTCAGCTGTAGCTAATGCAGGAGCATCATTCACGCCATCTCCAATCATTGCTGTTATCCCATCTTTCTTGAAATTATCAATGATCATGGCCTTTTCCGCAGGTAGAAGTTCTGCATGAACAATGTCTAGAGCATGGTTCAACTGCAGAGAGTAAGTCAACAATTTTCTTAATATAAGTCATAATAAGCAATATCAATCACCAAAACTAAAGAGGGTTGATCTTTTCAGTTAGAAAAAGAAAATTGACATTGTTAGTAATGAAGTTTATCAAAGTAACATCTTAAATTCTGGACTTTGGTCTAAGTCAACCCAAAAAACTAGCTTATAATGTGAGGATTACTTTAGTCCTTATAAGCTCTTAGCAATATCTGTGGTCGATGTGGGATTTCTACATAACAAATTTGTCATTTTGTCCTAAGATTGCTGATTAAATAGTGTGTAGATTATTGTGAACGTACTTGACTCTCAACATGCTTAGCAGCCTGAGTGCTATCTCCTGTCAGCATGACTGACCTCACACCTAACAACTTTAGCTCTTCTATTGCCTCCAAAACACCTGATCTGCATGTATCAGATAAGTTGAAGACTCCAACAAGGGTTGGTCCACAGCATTGTTTCGGGGTAGAAATTTCGTGGCTTTGAAATTGCATGTCACAATCAACTAAATAGGATGGAATAATTTAATTATAGATCATAAACTATCACAACTTCACAAGTAAAATGATAAGCACATAAATATCAGCATGTATCAAAAGTATATTGAAACAAACCTAAATTGTTTCACAAACGAGACTCCAAATACGATTTTATACTACTAGGAAAAAATGTGTATTAAGCATTCGAATTTGTCATTAGACAAGGATGACCAAAGAAACAGCACGTGGAAAAAAACACACAAACATTCGGATATTCAAAATTATAGAAGTCTACAAGAATTAATTTATGAAATTAAAGATGCAATTTTATAATCACCTCTTTCAGAACCAGCTCTAGCACCAATTCTCCTATTTCCTATATAAATATCTATCCCATCAATTGTACCAACAACACCTTCCCCCGGAAAATTTTGAAAATTCTCCACATTTTCAGGCATTGCCTTGACAGAGTGCAACATTCCATATTCCACTAGTGCAGCTGCCATCGGATGACTTGATTTACTCTCAACACTTGAAACCCTACAAAGTTTACATTAACAAAATGAATATATCATTGAAAGAATCATGAATTCTCCAGACATGCTGTATTAACACTTGTTTAAATTATAAAATTACCAGTACAATAAAGTTTCAATGCTTATGTCCTGTACAACAGAAAAATCTGTCACAGTGAACTCTCCTCTTGTTATAGTGCCCGTTTTATCAATAGCCACTGTCTTAATTCCAGAAAGTGTTTCAATATAATCTCCACCTTTAAATAGTAATCCACTGATTGCAGCTTTTGTAAGAGCACAAAAGATTGCAACAGGTGTGGAGAGGATGAGAGCACAAGGGCATGCACTCAATAAAACCACAATGGCCAGATGAAACCAAGGCGTAATATCAGGAACTCTTAATGCAGCCGGAACCACAGCAATGCTTGCTGAAATCAAGACAACAGCTGCAATATAACATAAATTAATGTAAATATCAGTATTTACTGGGATAATGAAGTTCTCCAGGATATTTATCAATCAAAATATTACTTTGGAAGTGAAAATAACATCAATGAAGGATTTTTCTTCTTCACTTTCACAAAAAGGAGAAAGTTGGTGCATGCACTTAATACTTACCAGGAATATAGTACCTGGCAAAATTGTCTATGAATCTTTGTGTTCGAGATTTTCTGCTAGAAGCCTCTTCAACAAGCTTTGACATTCTTGCCACCATTGTGTCTTTTGCCAACACAGTAGTTTTTACACTTATATATCCTAGAATCATATATACCCAAAAGTATATTAGGAGTACTATTTTAGTAGAAAAACATAAGAGATAACTAGATACTTAACCGTTCAGATTAATAGTTCCAGCCCAGACTAATGAATCTAACTCTTTGGTTACAGGGAATGATTCTCCTGTCAACATCTTTTCGTCAACTTCACACTTTCCTTCCACCACAACTCCATCAAGAGGAATATCATCGCCAGCCTTAACCACAAGGATGGTATTAATCTTTACATCATTGACATCAACACGCTCCCCAGTTTCAGCAACAACGGCCTTTTGCGGAGCCATGTTCGTTAATGAGGACATCGCAACCACTGCCTAAGTATGTAATGAAGGAAGCATTGACTTAAAACTCAAATGTCAAATGTCAAATGTTTAACATAAATCAGGTCTGTTTATCATTTGTTCTTTGATTAAATTTTTCATGTTTCTAACTCCAAGAACTAATCTATGTTTATGAGTGTCAAGAATCAAAAGTAATTATAAATATAATATAATAATAGACCAAGAAGATTCAGCTGGAGCATGTTCAATTAGACAAACCATTATCATAAAGATACATATATTTGTTGCGTAAACTTGCCCATGATAACACAGGCTGCTTTGATTTGGTGTACAATTCTCATACACATTAACACACTCTCCCCTCAACTTAGTTCTAAGATTCTTGCCTTATCTTTCAAGCTCCTCTTTGCAGGCTTGCATTGTTAATAATTCTGAACTAGTTCTAAAAGCATATAATCTTAATAATTCCAGATATGAATCGAAGTTCCAGAGATATCTGTAATAAAACTGAAAACACCTTGAGAAACAAGGAAAACTTGTGATGATTCGGCAATAAGCACGAAGATTAATTTGAGAGAAAATATAATTGGAATTTGAGAAATCATATTGAATATAATAGTGAAATTCATGTAACTTGAACTTCCTTATCACTTTGTACTTTGTACATGCATTGGCATTCAATTGAAATGTTTTCTTGTAGCATAGTTAAGTATTACCAACTTAGCAATGAATTAAGTGTGGCAGAGAAGAAAACAGAAATACTTCAAGATTTGATAATAAGAGTATAGACTAGAATTATAGCTGAATCCATCTTTAGTCAAGAGCAAAGGGATCATATAAAATTGAACTTTGCTTATGCCTCAAACATATCCTTAAAGTCTTAAGAAATCATTGTTAGTTTTCATTTAACCTGATACTGCACACTTCTTAGGGAATACTCAACCACAATTAGTCATTGGCAGGAGTTGTCAAACAAAACATTAAGAAAATTGACTTAACATTATGCCGTATAGAAGGAAGCTAGTGTACATTAATATTCACAATTTCACATTAAAAGAAAACAATTTGGTATTAATCAAATAGGAAGAGTTAATGAAGTAAGAAAAAGCTGCAAACTGTTTAAGAGAAAAAAGGGAAGTAATGTCACCAACCTTGTGAGTTGCTCTTGTCTCAAGCCATTGAGCAATGGAGAACAGGAATATGATGACTCCTGCCTCCCAAAAATCTTGTAAAGCAGCAGTGCCACACACTGTAAGATATGAATGGGGAAACGTCACAAACAGAACATTCCATCATATGTCACAGATGTATACATATTCTTTGGTAAGTAATTTACAGCAGTACCGCTTACCCATTTCTCAGTGTGTAATAAATAAAAATATAATTCCATCATATGTCACAGATGTAGAAAATTTACCTGCTAATAGAACAAGAATGTTGATATTAAGAGTGAGAGCCTTAATGGAGGCTATAGCCCTGAATAGAACCTTAGGGAAGCCAATGACAACAGAACCAAGTGCCAACCATCCCAAAGGGTGATATATATACTTCAAGAAAGAAAGTGCCAATAAAAATCCACATGCCATTGTTGGTAAATCTGGCCGTTTCTTGTCATTATCAGTCTCTCCCTGTAGACTTAAACTGGCTTCAAGCCTTGCAGCATTCAGTGCATCAGCTGACACAATCAAATAATTAAAATCAAGACATATAGGTCGTGTCTCTTCGAAGAAAATAAAACAATGACTGATAAGATTTTTCACCTTAATTGGAAACAAACTACCATGCAATTGGATAGAATTACAAGTATTTACAATCCCTTAGAAAGCCTATGAAGATAGAAAGCTTCTCATTTTAAAGTCCTTGTTCACGTAAAACAAAATCATTAAAAAAATGAATACAACTTCTCTTATAAGATCTAAACAACTTATTTTGAATTTTTTCTTATAAGGACTAGGTTTACCCAAATTGGACCCAAAAAGTTTATTAAAATGAGCTGAAAATAGTTGTTTATCATAAGTCATTTATAAACTCTTCAAAAGAGATGCATTAAACCATTTGATCAATGAACATACTGTAAAAAGCATATAGTAACACACCACAGGAAATCCAAGTAATAAAAGAGGCTATGATATGAGAGCTATGACATAAGGAACTAGTCAACTTACATATTAGAAATTTAAATGTATCCCTGGATAACCAATTCATGTAAAAAATTCAGCACCAAAGGAAAGTGAAGAGAAAATAGTAGAGAATAGAAGTCACCTATTTGTGACTGAGAAATCAAGAGAATATCATGGACCACAGTGACTGTTCGGGTAGGGACTATCACTGAGATATCTTTGACTCCATGCAGAGGCTTCAGAATTCTTTCAACCAGTGCCGCTTCTGTGGCACAGCACATTCCCAACACTTCAAAGTTGCTTCTCTTCAAGTTATCTTCCATTTTTTTCACTGTGTTCAAAAGGGAAACAAATAAGAAGCAAACTCAAACTACAAGATATTAGTAGTTGGTGCCTTCTCTAATATGTGGAGGGAATTATACAATCCATATTTATATGGTTTTTATATTCTCAATCCCAAATACTATCAAATATAATACGGTTCTTAAACCTTTACTTTGAACAAGTTTAGCTTATTTTCCAAAATAAAAGACACTGATCAGGTATTCACTTTTTTAATGCCTGTCGTATCATTTGTAAAGTTTAGTTTGGCCTAAAAATTTATTTAAAAATGTATTTTATAATAAGATTGTTAAATAAGGCAACAGGTCTCTTTTAAATAAAGTATCATACCTAAATCTTTAAGAGTTTAAAAAATTAAGAATATAATTTTAAGATATATCGTTATTATTATTATTTTCAGAAAATTACATACAGTCATCCTAAATTTTCTATATTTGTAAATAAACATATTTAACTTTTATTTTGTCTTGGTGCTTAAATTTCAGTTATTAATTTATTATTTAACAAATCTTTTACATAATTATCCCAAATACGTTTATTTATTTTGTATCCATTTTAAAATATAAGAGAGTAATCGCTGACTTTATGTTTAGTAAATTCTACGTATGTATGTGTATAAAAAATTCTTGGTCTTTTAGTTGATATCATCATTTTTATAGAAAATAAAGACATCTAGTGTTGTTACTTACGTAACTTGAGGCAATTAATGAATTCGTCTAATTGTCCTAAGATGATATTGGGGCATACCCTTAAAAAATTAAAATTAAAATATTCCATGTAGGGATTTAGTCTGAGATAAAACTGCCCTAAAACACCATTGTTCACACACTAAATCCTCATTTGGATTACACTGGGAGGGTTGAAGTTCATGGTCTTCGTTTTGACTTCAATACACTTGGACAAAAACAATTTCAATCTTTCACTGACGTTACTGATTTTCGTCATGACTCATTTAAATACATTATCCTTTTCTACTCTCAAATGTTCATGCAATTTGCAATAACTACAGAATTAATTAAGCCTATATAAATAATCACTTTACAATAGTGTTAATATTTTTAAAAAAAAAAGACCTTTTTTTTCCCTTCGTCTAAATTGAATGTCCATTGCTCTTGCATATGTCTCTAAGTGGTGAGTTCGATCAATGAGATATTTGTCAATAACATCATTAAATTATTTCTATATTAAAATAAATATGCTGTTAACTTTTTTATTTGTTAATAATAATGTAGTATTATGTTATCGTCATTGAAACAGAATAGTAAATTATTTTTATAATTAACTTGTTTTATTTTCTTAATCAAGATTTTTTTATAAAAGATATGTTCAATTAGGTTGCTGTGAGATTTATTTTTATATTTTTTTTATAAGTATCTATAGATGTATATGGCTATTCGTAAGCAATCATAAATTTGTTTAAAACTCATTTTATAGAAACATGGATAGATATGAGACAAATTTTAACTCGCAATTGGAAGTAGCAAATATCCACTATACGTGCCCATCTCATCACATTGCTGCATGTACCTATAACCTACTCAATCCAAATTAGGTCAAAGTGTTTTGATTGAATTTTACCATGTTCTTCAAACAAAAAATAAAATAAAATATCCCAATAATATGTCTAGGCATGGCAATAAAATTCAGATATGCGAGTAATGAAATTATAAAATAATAAAATATTGCCATCAAAACCTCTTATATGAGTTTTTAATCTTTATATTAATCTTTTAAAAGATTTTAACTTTAATTAGTGTTTTAAATTTTTAATTTATTATTAAATTAGTATCTTAAAGATAAAATATTCACTCTCAATTAATTAACAGAAATGTTCTTTTTAATATACTATATTTTATTGCTTAAAATTTATAAAAATTACATGAATTTTTTTATTTTAATTTAATATTTTTTATTGCATTTTTGTAATTTTTAATAAATTTTAAGTTAAAAAATATATTAAAAAAATTATGTTGCTGCTAATATTTTCGTTCTACGATTATAATGCATTAGAATGCCGAACCACCTAAACCACTATAATTCTAAAACAGAATCTTTGTTCACAAGCGTGCAATTAATAATACCTCACTCTACCATACACTATTTATATACAATTATTTTTTTTTATTTGTCTTATATATATCTTAAAAATATATTAACAAACACACTACTAAAATATTTATAAAGCAGACAATTACATGTGGCGTAGCTTTGGATCCATGTATCCAGAAGTAGAGGAACTGTGTTTGATTATTCTCTGTACCAAATTTGGGATTTTTTAATGTGAATCAATCTGCTAGAACAGAGCATCCTTATCTTTATGATTAGACAATAATTATATAATTTATCTATTCATGCATATACTTGTCTCTTATTTTCTTCTATATAACAATTACCTATACAAATATTCTTTTTTTTTTATGCAATATTTTCTTTTAAACTAACAACTCAAAACTATTTAAGTGTAACATAATCAACTGTAGAAAACAGATATGAATAAATATTGACAAAAACAGAATATAGAAATAGGTTTTATTTTTATTAATAAAATTAATTATCTGTAAATAATATCATTACTCATGATACCTTGACTTCTGAATAGGTCAACCTCTTCCCCAAAAAAACATTTAAAAAAAAAACGTGTACATTAAGAATTGCAGGTGGCTGGGGCAGATGGCATATTAATACTGTGCATGCACTTTTTAATCAACGATTTTTTAAACGTCAAAAATGAGTTTTTATTTATTTATATACATAGAGAAGAAATTGAGTAAGTTTAGAATTTTAATAATTTTGTTGAATTTTGACAAATATTCCATCACAGCCAACACAAACACTGCATAGTGTGCTTTATTATAAGTTGGAATCATTATTTTATGGTACTGTATTTCACTTATATACTAAGATTAATTTTTAAAATTTATTTAGGTATTTAGTAAATTATTACAAATTTATGAGTTGAATTCACCAACTTCCCACGATTTTAATTTTACTAAACTCTTAAGTTCAACAACCTTAATAAAAAAAACTTCTCTGTTCCTTTATATTTATGTAACATATATCTATATATACATGTAGTTGAAAGTTGCACCTAACTCCTTCACCCTAAGTACTTCCAATGGAGTCAGGTAGAGAAATTGAAAAGGAACTGTCATATGCGTATTCCAGATCCTGAAAATCCCAAAATTCTTCTTCTTGCTCTTCTTCCTTTGGCATTACCCACTTCTCTTTATCCATTTCCCTCCCCTCCATTGCTTCCAATACCTTTCAATTCATGAAAACAATAAGTTAGACCATTGAAACACAAAGATCAACTATAGGAGAAACTACATTAAAAATCAAAAGCAAAAGAAAAGACTAATATACATTTTACATAACAAGTTCAATACTTTCAAGTCAAAATACAATGAGTAATGGCCTTCTAATTGGCTTCCTAGTATTTCCAAGCATGTAACCACATTGTATGATGTTACTTTGTTTAATACCAAAATCAAATTTAAGATTATCATATTGTTTGTTGTTATTAGCATGATGGTTAATCAAAGTTAGGTAGGACAGAACATCAACTTGTTAATTAATTTACATGGATAAAAAGAAAGGCAGAAATAACAATAGGCTGTCAGTAACAATTGAAAAAAAAAAAATGAAATGAATCAAAGTTCTTACATCACATATTTGACTATTGAATAGTACGGTCATCTAAGGAACATCGTGACTGAAAACAATGACAGCTGACATTATGGTATTATATTTATATACTTGATTATTTGAAAACTCAATATGGTATATTTGTCTCTTTGAGGTTAACTAAATGGCCATAATTGGATTCTTGGACACGCATCACATGCTAATAGAAAGTGACACAAAATGACAAAGCTGATGGAAAATTGAGCTCATCAATAATATACTTTTTTAGAAGATTGATTAATGAAGCCGAAAAAAAAAATGTAATTTGAAATTTTACAGTTAACCATCTTTTGATCCACCAACGATGTGAGTATATGTCCGATTACAAAATTTTAAATTCCACGAATTCAATACACGATAATAAGTTCCAATATCATGCTGTTATATGATGTAATTTGCTGCTGAGGCTTTAGAGGTCATAAGAATTAACAACAAAATTTTGCTGTGCAAATGGGATTGAAGAGGAAAAAACAAGGGGACCAGACACAGACACAGACTATTCTACCTAATATGATATAATTTTATAAAACATTAAATGGTGTTACTTATGCAACGCCGTGGTGGTTATACCAGTTAGATGACCAAAATAAAGTTGGTGATTAGTTTCATGACAGAAAAAGAAAAGAAAAGAAAAGAAAAAGACTCGATTACTAGTTTTTCAGAGTTGAGACACCAAGTTATTCTTTTATACATAAAATTGAAATCAATAAAGTTCAAACGCAACCAGCTATCAGCCTAGCTCCCAGCCAATGTAACATGTTGAACTTGAGAATCAGGGCTGAATCTCTCTGTTAACTTGGAAGCTATTCTTTATGGCTAAAAACAAAATAACCTAACTCAACAAATAAGTAACAGTTTTGTTAGTTTTAATTTTTATTTAAGTATATAATAAGTTTCTATTGATAAAAATAACATTTATTATGCTTTTATATTTTTAATATAATGAATGTGTCTAAGAACTGATGTTAACATTTTTCAATAAATAAATATATAAATTTTGAAAAGTATTAGCGAAGTTAAGAAACAAAGGTATTTGAGCTACCTCACTCATGGTAGGTCGCCAAGTTGCAGATGCTCGAATGCACAGCGAGGCAGCAAAGGCAAGTCTATTAAACTGTGTCACATCATAAGCCCCTCCAAGCTTTGGATCTACCAGCTTTTCTATCTCACCTTTATTTAATATTTGTTTAGCCTATCAAGTCATAACACACAGTTAATTACCCCAAAAAAAGTTTAAATAAATTAATCAATGTAATATTACAAATCACCGTTAGTCTAGCCTAAATCTAGAGCTAACTAAAATGTGGGATTTCCTATGGCACACGGCAAGTTCATAAAATAACACGAGTTTCATGATCAAAGGTAGGGGTTACTACCAAGCTGTGCAAGCTTTGGTGAGACCCATCAACCGGTTTCCTCCCAGAAATGACTTCAAGCAAGAAAACACCAAAGGCAAATACATCTGTCTTCTCATCCACAACTCCATGCATGTAGTACTCAGGTGCCAAATGCCTACAAAAGATAAGAACAAGACATTACCATTTAAAAACCACGTTTTTGTTTCAATATAGTATACTATTACATTGATATGATATTAATCACTGAAGGGTATTGACAAATAAAATAAAAGGGTACCCAAATGTCCCTTCTATTGGGGCTATAGAATGATGAGTCCACTGAGATGGAAGCCACCTTGCTAGGCCAAAATCAGATATCTGACACAATATCAAACAAGGGAATAAATAAACAAACCCATCAAAATTCAAAATCACCAGATTCGACTAAAATAGTTAAGAAGAGTACAAATTATTAGAACCTTTGGCTCAAAATCTGCCGTCAACAGAATGTTTGAGGCCTTGATGTCCCTGTGGATTATCCTCCTCTTGCAACCTTTATGCAAGTAGTGAAGGCCACGTGCAGTCCCAATAGCTATCTTATACCTTGTTTTCCAATCCAAAGGAGGAACTTTCTCGTCTACAAACAACATTCACAAACTATTCATTAAGACTCAACCCGCTTTATTAATTGTTTTCTGCAAACCCATTTCACATAGCAAGTTTAGCAGCCCAAAATTCTATTTTAAAAAAAGATTGCATTTATATTTTCTCATTTTTGTTTGTTTGATGATTTTGATTCATGTACCATGAATAAGGGAAGCAACAGAACCAACAGTGGATAGCTCAAAAACGAGGTAAAGTCCATTGTCAATACAACATCCTAGAAGAGGCAACACGTTGGAGTGACGCGCGTGACCAATTGTTCCAATCTCAGTCAGAAACTCCTTCTCCTTTCTCTCATCCCTCGAAGTTCTAGTGAGCCTCTTCACTGCAATTTCTTCACCACCATTCAACCTTCCCTTGTAAACCTCTGCATATCCTCCTTTCCCAATCAAATTTCCTGCACAATATCACAAAGAAAAGCAATTGGTTTTTTGAAACAAAACGAAACAAAAATGGTGCCATCATCATATACCTGAGCTAAAGCCATTGGTGGCATCAAATAACTCTTCATAAGAGAAGCATTTCCAAGAGGGTCTTGGAGGGTTCTGTACATAAGGAGGAACCACCAATCCCACATCGTTCTCTTCCCCAAAACCGCGTCTTCCGAAGGAAAAGAGCCTCTTTAAGCTGTTGCTCCGCATATACTTCATTGCAATAAATACAAAACAGAGGACTCTGTTTTCATGCAGATAGCAGAAACAGAGGACAAACCTTTTTGCTGTCAAATGTGAAAGAAAACAACAACAGTGGGGTGTGTTAAGTGTGCTATGTGTTGTTCTCTCCCTCTGTGTCTTGCACAGGCGGAGACACAGACACAACGGTTTATAAGAGTGAAGAGAGAGTCAAAGGGATGTCTGTGAACTTTTAAGAACACCGGGAGAAGAGGGATATATTATTTTTTACTATTAATTAAAATTTAATTAAAGTTATAAGAATAAAAATAAAAATTATTAAATTAATAGTAAATTTTATATATTTTTTATTATATTTAATAATTTTTAAATAATAATAAAAAATGCAGATGGTTTTCATCTCTAAGGAGAGTATGAAAATGTCCGTATAGGATAGGATAACTGCGTTGCATGGGTACTTTGGGGTCCGTTAGCTCAAATTAAATGCTTTGTCTTGTATAAATATGGAATAGCAGTGCCTTTTTCAAGACATAAATGGCAACAAAAGGTGACAGAGTTAATACATTAAAGAATAAGCCAGAAAAATTCATATTTACTTTATCGATAATGGATTCAGATTTCCTTTCTCTTGTGTTTCCTTTTTATCCTTAAATTGAATAAAATAACACTTTAAAAAAATCTCTCACAATTAAATAATAAGATTCTCCCTCTTGATTATTTTTTGTTTACTTATATATCATTTTGTAATTGGATGAATAAGGAAATGACTTAAAATTTGAGATGGTTAATTGATTTGATTATAAGAATATCATAGTTTTTATTATGTAATGATGGGTATAATTAGGGAAAAGCTTAATATTTATTTCTCCTCTTAATTACCAGGGAAAAAAGTGTTGAATGTTTTTAAATTATTAAAATATGAAATCCTTGTCATTTAATAAATGGTATTTTTTTTTTTTTACTTATTCTCTTTTTACACCATTTCTTTAACTTTTTGTCATTAAAAAAAATAGTAAGGTAGAAGAGAAATAGAAAGGAAAAAGAAAAAAAGGTGATAAATTATAAATGTGATAGATAATGTAATGAGAAAATAAGAAAAATATAAAGTGAGATATAATTGAGAGACATGAAAAAATAATTCCAAATCCTTCTATTTTTTATATCCATAAACGTTTCTAATTATTAAAAAAATATTAAATGATTTTCATGTTTTTAACAAAATAAATATTTCTAAGAGAATTATAAATAAATAAAAAAGTTGTAGAAGGACATAAGGAAAACCATTTGCTTAAACAAAGCTAAAAGTATACGTATCCATTAAAAAACATATATCTATGGAACAATGATTAGCCTACTTTCTTGTTTGCCTCTATTTATGGAGAAATATTCATTCATTGATGATTTATTTAAAGTTAAACTCACACTTTGAGTTCATTTTTTTGTCTCATAATTTATGGCTTCATAGCTCAGCATAATGATTTAAGAATATAAATATTAATTTCTCCCAGTTAAGAGTTTTTAATAGGGTAAAAATTTCTATTAGAGAACCATGTAATGACAAATATAGAAGTAAAGTTGTTAATTGTGCCAATTGAGCTTTACTAAACAGTAATCTGAGTCCCCACTAAAAAGTAAGAGATTCTAACTCCCATTAGTTCTTCAATTAGCGATGTAATTCTTACCTTTAACAAGTAGCTCTTTATTCACCCTCTCCCTTTCTATTTTGTAAGTATTAACTTCAAATTTCAAATTTTCGATGAGAATGAAAAAGGGAACATTGGAGGGAAACCTCATTTGCATATCAAATTCTGAGTTAACTAATTAAAATCTGTATTAGTAGGTGTAATTAGCCATGTCCAGTTAATAGAACGAGCTATATTTATAATTATAAAGTGGTTTTATATATACAATTATCTCTATTTATTTTATTTTTTCAGACAAAAGAATACCCAGCTTCATGTAAAATTAAAATAAACATTTATTGCTCCAACATCCATTTACGAAATGTTTCTTAAATAGGACAACATATTTAAAGGATTAATTTACTACATGTTTGGGGCATCCAAAATAATTACTACATGTTTAGGTGATAACATTGATTATTTTGAACGCGGATATAAGTTGACAGAACATAAAGTAAATTTTTACAGGATGAACATGCGTATTCAGAAACAAACATGCATGTATTTGCATTGAACTTCTTATTATGATGTGACTTTGAATCTACTCTACTTTTTAGATGTTTATTTTATAGTAAAAATTAACATATAATTAAAATTCTACGGAGTAAACTTTTGAAGAAAAAACTGCTAAATCCAATCATGTAATGAATTATAGTTGTAGCTTACTTTAACAATTAAATCGAAACAAGATTTCAGTAATGATGGCTATTTTTCATATACTTATTATCATGATAAATTGATAATATATATGGTTTGGAGAGGACAAGATTCATCTTACGTAAAATAAAATTTAAAATAGCATATATCTTTTGTTCGATTTTAATTCACTAATTTTAGTAACGAATACACTATCAATTTTCAAAAATAGTAAAATATAAAATATTAATAAATATTCTTAAAGTATTCAGGACAACAAAGTTAAGGAAGAAAATTTTCGGTCGCATGAGTCATACATACGAAATTTTTAAATAACTCTATAAATTCTTATATTTAGATAAATTTTTAGAAGAATAAAGCCTTTTTTTTAATAATTAACCACCAATTGTGTTTAGATTTTTGGTTAAGAAAATAAAAAAGTATATATATAATAAAAGTAAAATATTTATTATTTTAGAAACATAAACTATCAACTAGTTTGAAAATTAACTGCGTGTTAAATTATTTATTCTGTAAATATTTTTCCTCAATAAAAAACCATTTCTTTTTTTTTTAAATCGTAACTAACAAAAATATTGATTAGATATTTTTAACTTACATTTTTAAGCAGTACTTTTAAAACATTCGTTACTAAAGTTTTGAGTATATTTTCTATAATTTTTTTTCAGTCCAAATTTAGTTGGAACTTCAAACGCATATGACAAACAGAAAGTCGAATCAATCAATGAACTCACCCTTTTCTACCGAATATTGTAAAAAAATTTAATGAGTAATATAATATAATTATATTTGAAAAAGAAAAAGCTGCTAAAAAAACTTATATAAAAAGTACTGATACAGAAGAACTTGTTCGGTTGCCTATATTTGAACGATGGATGAACATACCTAAACCTTTCATAACAAAAACATTTACATAAAATACACTGATTTGAGGGATTAAGAAAAGCTCATATGTTATAGAAAAATCGAAGTTAATCTAACATAACCAAACATAAAAACCCCACTACTACTGTACTATCAAACAAAAGCACTGGATAAGATGTTCAATGAAATCAATTATTTTTTATTCATCTGATACAGTCTATGTTTTATATAATTTATTCATTGCAAGCACTTAGAAAGATGTTATTATCCGTTTATCATTAACCCAAAGACAAGTCTTATAATAAAAAAACAAAATAGTTGATCTCATCAGTTGGGAAAATCACTCTCTTCATATAATTAATAGTTTGAACTTCCAACTTCTCCTAGTTAAATTTGTTTATAGTAGATGGAGAATATTCAATGCTTACTTCCGATGATTGATGATGATTATTTGGTGGTTTTGGTAAACAATGTGTATTAATAAACACATATTCCACTTAATACTTTTAAAACCACGAAACCAAAAGCTTTGTCACGACTCATTTTTCAGCGTGTCACAGACAAGTGGAGGCACTTTAAAGGCGTGAACATGCTCCAAGGCTAAAAGTTCTCATATTATTAATCATCATCATACATTAATTCCCTTCTTCTTGTTTTGGAACCTTGGTCAATGATTGGCATGTTTACGTAACACTTTTCATTTAACTAGAATCCCATTATTATTGAGACCATGATTTCTCCTTTGAAAATTCACACATCGATCGATTAAAAGCCTCATTGTTTTCCATGCTTTATTTTTCAGTTCATGTTTACTTCATCCAATTATAACATAAGACGAAGTAGATAATAGTTTACTTGTTACAAAATTTTTTTGAAAGCTTATGATTAGAAGCGAAATTATCTTCAATTATGGGTAAAGAGTCTTTTATACACACATACACTTTTAGTAAGTTGACAAAATTATTTTTTCTAAATAAAAATATTATTAAAATAATAATTTTTAATATGTTAAAGTAACAAATAAATTAAAAATACTTAAGTGATGCTACTTAATGTAAGACAAAGAGTACATTGGAAATGCTCACGAAGAATGATCAAATGCATTCAATGATAAAAAAGAGTTTTACAATTGTGTCCATATAGCAAAGTACTCAAACTTAACCTATGAAAAAACTATTATAGCTTCAGAGATGATCCATACATTCTCAAGCAAAAAATGCACGTAATCTTGATAATAATGAAGTTAAGCAAATAGACCTCTGAGCATTTCATATTCCATTAAGAGTGACGACAACTGTACGCGATGTAGGATAATCCCGATGCTCACACAGCCATATACCCTTCACCATAATGAAAAGTTATATTATATTAATAATTTTGAAGCTATTATAATCCAGCCTCAAAGAAATTCGATTAGAAAAGTGTTGAGATGGATGAAAATAGTACATCTTGAAAATTTTATATTGTTTAAGGTATGTTAGAAGAAGTCTCACATCGCCTGGAATGAACAAGGGAGTAAGTGAACAAGTCTATATAATAGACCTAAGTCCATGGTATCAAGGCATTCTAGTCAGAAATATTTTAAGCTTGTATCTGACTTTTTTTATATTCTTGTATTAGAGTGTTGTGAGGTTGACTTTAAGCTTATATTTGACTTTTTTTATACTCTTGTATTAGAGTGTTGTGAGGTTTAGTTTAGTTACTTGCTTTGGAGAGTGTAGGTGTAATTGGGATAAGGGAGAGTGTGTTAGGTACCAGAGTAACCGAGTAATATTACACAGCTAAAATAGAGATGAGAAAAGAGGAACTGAAACTCAATAATTTTACGTGGAAAACTCTTAACAGATAAGGGAAAAATCACAGGTAAGATCAGAGAAATATTTTTATTAAGTGAAAGAAATATTACAATTTTTTTTCTCCAATTTACAAGGAGAGAATAATGACACTCTCTCTTGAAAAATAGGAAAAACTCACTCACTAAGAGAACCTCACAGAAGAATACTATTTTATCTCTCTGTATTTTTCTCTCTATGTATTTTTTCTACTCACTATGAAATTATACTCGATTGTGTTGGATGATGGGATGCATAAAACTGACGGAGGATGCAAGTATTTATAGGCAAGGATTGTTCCAGTGCCTTTAGATGCCACCGAACAACATGCATAATTTTTTCTTCAATATGAGCTGGATGTACATGCACCTAATCCATAGCCCACTTCATAGCTTCCTTTCATTTACTTCTTCCACCGAAAACAAAACCAACAATATTGACTATACAAAGTCAACAAAAGTGGCTTTACATGTTCACAATCTCCCACTTAAAGTCATTTTTGTGATCTTTCAAAACTTTCTCTTCTTGCCAGTTCCATGTTGCTTACGTTTCCAATTGGCCAGAGGAGGATCTAATCCATGTAAACTTATTTGCATTGATTGGCTTCGTCATCACATCTGCTAGATTATCTTTCGTGTGAATCTTCTGCAAGTCTATAGTACTGTCTTCTACTACTTCTCTGACAAAGTGGTATTGTACCCCTATGTGCTTTGTCCTGAAATGAAAGGCTGGATTTTTTGCAATATGCAAGGCACTCTGACTGTCACAATACACCGTAATCTTTGGTTGCTTGTGCTCGAGTTCTTCCAATAACCTTTGTATCCAAATTGTTTTTTTTGCATGCATGAGTCGATGCCATGTATTATGCTTCTGTAGTAGATAAAGCTACAACAGATTGTAATTTAGATAATCAGCTTACTACTCCTCCTGCAAGTGTAAACACATAGCACGTAGTAGATTTTCTTTTATCAAGATCACCTGCAAAATCAGAATCAACATATCCTTTGACAATAAACTTTGATCCTCCAAAATATAATACAGCACTAGAGGTTCGTTTAACATATCTCAGGATTCTCTTTACAGCATTCCAATGTTCTTTACCAAGATCTGCCATGAACCGATTGACCATACCAATTGCCTTTATCTTCAATTTCCATAGAGAGAAGTTACTCCCATTGAATTTCTCAATTTCAAATTTCGCCGCCATTTTTTTTAACTAAACCGGTTTACACAATTTTACCGTAAATAGTACAGTATACGTGAACAATATTGTATATTTTTACCTCGCACTAGAATAATTCCAGTATACGTTAACAATCACTGCAAAAGTATACAACCACACCGTGAATAGTAATCATGAATAGTACCGCAGCGTCAACAACCAGTGGATGATTCTCCAACAACAAGGAATTAATCTTTTCTGATGTGGAAGATCAGACTAAGCTGCAACCACAGAGCATACTAAGAATATACTACCGAACCATCGGCTCTGATACCACTGTTAGGTACCAGAGTAACTGAGTAATATCACACAGCTAAAATAGAGATGAGAAAAGAGGAACTGAAGCTCAATAATTTTACGTGGAAAACCCTCAACAGATAAAGGAAAAATCACTGGCAAGATCAGAGAAATATTTTTACTAAGTGAAAGAAATATTATAATTTTTTTTCTCCAATTTACAAGGAGAGAACAATGACACTCTCTCTTGAAAAATAGGAAAAACTCACTCACTAAGAGAACCTCACAGAAGGATACTATTTTATCTCTCTGTATTTTTCTCTTTATGTATTTTTTTCTACTCACTATGAAATTACACTCGATTTTGTTGGATGATGGGATGCATAAAACTGACGAAGGATGCAAGTATTTATAGGCAAGAATTGTTCCAGTGCCTTCAAATGCCACCGAACAACATGCATCATTTTTTCTTCAATATGAGCTGGATGTACATGCACCTAATCCATAGCCCACTTCATAGCTTCCTTTCATTTACTTCTTCCACCCAAAACAAAACCAACAATATTGACTATACAAAGTCAACAAAAGTAACTTTACATGTTCACAGAGTGTAGGTGTATTAGAGTGTTATATTGTAGTTTTTTCTCCAGTTTTTAGAGTTTTTCGGTTTGTTTTTAGAGTTCTCCGGTTTTTAGAATTTTCATCTTGTGTGATTGTCTTTATCTTATTTTTCTGTTAGAAGGGTAATTCTCAAAGGATAAATGTATTTTTCTTCTTTTCCCAACAAAAAGGAAAAAAAAAAAGAAGAAAAGTTATCAGTAATGATCTTGACCAAGAACATTTTGAATAAATCATAAAAAAATTATTATTACCTGCCATGTCCCCATGTTAAATTTTCCATTTGTAATCGGTATCCTGAAAACACAATAATCAGTAGATTGATAATGTATATTTTGATAGCATGATAAATCAATCTGTAATATATATCATATATATATGAAGTATCTCACAAGAGTGCACAACCAAACATTGGAACCTGGAATCATGTATATGTGCAAGTTCAGATTAAAAATATTTAAGAAAACCATAACATATCATCGAATTAGTTAGATATCCCTTGATTTGATTTGGCCTATCAAAATTCAAAAACTAACCTTCGATAGTATGCTTCCAAGGTGCAGACGGCCCCTGCAAAACATGGAAATTTCATGTCTCGTAAGATTGTAATAGAACATTAATATAAGTTGATATATTGCAAGTACCAAATCAGACTTTATATCTAACCTCAGGAACTATCCGATTGAGGAACGTTTCTGTGTCATCTCGAACATCATAGTCACAATTCTCATTGATGGTCAGAGAAGCACTTGTGTGATGCACTATATATTTTTCGTTAGAAGTTCATTCTATGCAGCCAAAATTGAATATAATTATGATTTGGAGACCCAGTTTACATAAATATACTTACAGAACAGATGGGCTAGGCCACACTTGAATCCAGACAATTCTTGCCCAATTTCTTTCACTATCTGAACAAATGGTTATTCGATTTAATAATAATAATAATAAAATCAATGCATTTACGATAATGTAAAAACATAGAACCCCCATAAATTTATACATGCACCACCATATAGGATACACAGACTATTGATATTGTTTAAAAGAGCAAGACCGTTGATATTGTTTAAAAAAGAGTAAGCATAAAACTAAGATAAATCTAAATACTACTTCAATCAACTTTTCAAAGCCTTTTTTATTTTGTGGTTATCAAATATGGCTCTACTAACTTATTGTTTTTAAAGAATAAGTTATAAGATCATATTACTAAATATAGCCTAAAACAACAAAATTTAGGTACAGTTCTTAATAAATTTCTAACGATATATTTTAATTAAAATTAAAATTTTAATTTGATAATCCACAGTAACTTTAAATGTAGAGATTTTATTATAATGGAATTATAATTTTGATAAAAAAAAAACCAAAAAAATATGTAAAAAATTATACTTGTGTTTTAGAAAAATATTAAGAGTTGATGTTAAGTAATTAATTTTTTTTATATATAAACAAAAATTTAATATATATAGTAAAATATAAAAGTGTAATAAACAATATATTTATAACAAAAAATTACCACCTCCAAATGTTTAAATTTCATCTTAAAGATTAAAAATAACACAGTTACTAAGTTTTATCCTTAAAATAATAAGATGAATCTTTCAACTTTACCTGTTCTCTTTCCTAACTGTGGATTAAAAGCAAGAAATTAACAATAAAATGCTTCGTAATTTGCTAATTAATTTATTTTTCTTACTGATAAGTTACTATTTAGTTGGAGGGACAAAAAGGCTTTAGTCCGACAAATAATTGTACTTACAGAGATTGTTTTACAAAGAAGGAAGGAACATAATGATAATTGATATAAGCTGAGTAGTTCACTTACCTTAGAAGTGATGAGATGACAGCCACGTTTATGGGGAGGCAAAGTTATTGTCTTCTGGGTCCACTTAGGAGCATACACCTTGGCCGAGGAACTGTGGTCGTTTATGGTTGCTGGGTTCGTGTGCTGTTGTGACTTCACACAAACCCCAACCTTGGCTTGTAAAGACACTGAGGACACTTGCATTTGCATGTTTAAAGCATGAAATTAGATATAAGTGCTTCCACCGAGTTGAGTGAACAAAAATAAATGGAGTCAATTAAGTACACTCATTCAACCATGAAATCAAAACCATGTTTGGGGGAATCTTTCATGTATACCACACCCGTAGGTTGTGGTTCTGTGCTATCACAAGCAAGTGCAATCTTGACCGCTCATAGGTACAAGATTTCTTGCTTCTCACCAACGGTCATGGTTCATTGACATCAGAGCTATATATATAATTATGTTTGGGAACATAAAAGAAGGATAATTTCGTTATTTTTATATTATAAAAGTTATATAACATTTATATAAACAAAAACGGTAAGAAGCAATTATGCTTAATATATATTTTGTTATATTTAAATCTTAAACAGTAATTTTTCATTTTAAAATGAGAAAATAGGGAAAGAAATTTTAAAAGGCTCAATTAAATATAAATTTTTTAAAATTTACGCTAATATGAGAAAATTTTGCTTTTTTTTAAAATTATCTCTAATATAATGTTTTTCAATAATTAAACAAGTATTGAAATAAAGCATATAGTCTGAAAAAAAAGAAAAATTGCCTTCGTTGTAGACTATTAGAATCACACTTGAAGCTCGTGTTGTTTATTCTTACGAAATGGATAGTTATTCTTCTTTCTCGTATAACCTCTGTCTTCAATTCATGATCCTTTTACAATACACATTTTTTTTATGTTTATATTAAACTAAATCAAAATTTTCCTATTTAATTAATTATGTAATCTAAGTTTTTTATTTAGTCTTCAAATTTCTTCTAATTGATATTAAACATAATGAATTAATATTGAAATAAAATTTATTAATTAATTTTTACAAAATTAAAATGTCAAACATCTGAACATTTTATATTTAATTTATAATTTTTAACAGTCAATGAAATATTTTTTATTTCGTAATCTTATAAATGTTTTTAAAATTTATATTCGATCTTATGTAAATATTCATACAATAAATAAAATACTTAATAATTGGACATTAAATTAAAATGATGTTGAAGTAATCTTATTATATATTTATTTTTATTTTTTTTCAATCTTTCATCGATATCTATATTAATAATAACTTAATAGTAGAAACATAGCAACAGATGTTTATAAATTTTCTCAAGAAAATGGAAAAATTTGGATAATGTACGGAGGAATTAACCAACCATGGCAGCAACGATTCCTTTCTCTCTCTTTAGGTACCGTACCTTCCATTTTAGCTCAATCAGAATTCAATATTTCCTCTCTTGAATTTGGCTTTGAATTCGATTGCAGAAACTGTTCCACATTCAGATTAGCTACACCTTTCGCTCTCAATCCCTCCACCTTTAATCTTCTTCTTCCTCATCAACCGCCCAGGTTTCAATTTCTTTTGTTGCTTTTCTGTTTGCTTAAACATTTTTTTGTTCAATTCTTTTTCTGTTGTGAAGAATGTTAAAGTTCTCTTTTTTATGACATTAGCAAATAGCAATGCATGAAAAGAAAAAGAGGGAGTTTTAGGTTTTGCACAAAATTAAGGAGATGGACAGGGTCGTGAAATAACTTTCTATACAATGATCCGTGATTTCTGTTGTTATGTTTGTTCTCAGTTAGAGCCAGTTGAGGTCGGTGCAACGCCTGTAATGAATAGGAAATTTGCCATTGACTGAACATCTTTCTTGCCACTTCAAAACTTTCTATATCCAATCGGCCTGTCAGTAATGTTTTAGCACTGGAGCTGTTTTAGTCTTTGTAATTATTTGTGAAAATATGAAATGGAAATTAAAAAAATAATGTTTTCTCAAACTGAACCTTTAATTGTCCTGAACCAAATGTGTTGTTGATTTGGGGAGTGATTTTTATCACTCTTAAATGTCTATTGCCACTCCTATTTAAATTTATTTAAATAAGAGTGCGAATAGACATGACTGGCAATAGACACCCCTGTTGATTTGAACCATACATGTTTGATTTCTTACACAAGAATGTGTTGTATCTTGCCCACGCAAGTATTTTTTTTGAGCCATATGCTGTTTGCTTGGATTTTCAGGTTCTCTGTAATACTTCTGTTCGGGGTTAGTAGTAGCTATCCTGTGATATTGGACTTGTTGTCTATGGACGTATTTTGACATTTTGCTTACTTGTTACAGGACCAGGTTGGTTTTTAGTAGTAGTGCTACAAACAATGAAGAGGCTGCTGCAGCAAAAGCAGCTGCTGTTAATTTTGATAGTGAAGCTCCTACAATGTAACTGCCCTTCAATTTCTAGTATCAGTTTTTTCTCATCATGGTTTTTCCCTGTTCATTGAAGTATAATTATACTGTCATGATTATTGATTAAATTTATACAAGGGAGCACGAATCTCATTGCAAGAACATTGCTCCTTCCATCTCCCTCTAAGAATGATGTTCAAGATAGAGTTGATTCTAAATTTAAAGGATTTGCTGCTCTCTAAGGATTTTGAATCTCAATTATGTATGGTTTCCCTCACAAACTGTGACAGTCAATTTGAATTTCAGGGACTGATACATATAATCAGTGAAGTATTGCTGGAATTCTTTTGGCTCCATACTATATAAGATGTATATTTATTGATAATTATAGACATGCTGACACACACATGCACCGACACCGGCAATATTATTTCTTAATCATTTTAATGTGTTTCTTTTCTTTGTTTGTGTAATTCTGTCTCCTCTATTTTTTTTTTCCAGATTTGATAAGATCATAAAAAAGGAAATCCCATCAAGCATTGTATACGAAGATGAAAAGGTTCTAGCATTTCGAGATATTAATCCACAGGCTCCAGTTCATGTTCTAGTCATTCCTAAATTTAGAGATGGATTAACACAACTTGGCAAGGTCACTAATCACCCCTTTTTATTTTTATGTGTACACTAGCAAAATTTTTAGATGATTCTTTTTCTGTTTAGTGATTCATTTGGTTTGTCCCCACTCTGGCTACTGACATCATGAAAAAGAACATGGATTTATATAATAACAAAGTGATGATTGGAGAAAAACAATATTTTCTCATGAAGATTAGTTTACTTAAATTGTATGGACCATGAAGATGGTTAAATGAAGACATTCAAATCGAAGAGAAGAAGCATCATTGAGAATGATAATATATAATTTGTAAGTGATGCCACTAAGGTAACAGAAGTCTTGATGAATGGAAGTGCAGTAATCTCACATGCTTTACTAAGAGGAAAACTAACAAGAATTTATATAGAAAAAGCAATTAATGATTTTAGCTGCTCTGATATGTTTGATCCAAGGCACAAAATGTTGGTTTTATATTTGTGATGTGTCTCATCCATAATCTGCAGATTACAACATTATTTCCTTTTCTGTCTCATGCTACTCTAAGTTAAATATACATTCACATTATATAAAAAAATGTACTTTCAGATTTTAAAAACTTCTTGATTATCAAACTTTATTTATATTATTTTCAAGCCAGTTATCAGATTTTTGGTTTCCTTTGACCTTTGAGTTATTTGGATGTCTCATTAGATAGCAACATTACATCGGGGCTTTTTTGTGATCTGATGGTTCAAAAGATCTTTAAGTGTTTATATTCCAAAAAGGATGATGATTTTTCTTTAAGACCACCCCACCCAGTCTAGGATACCTTTCAATCTCTCTCTTTCACAGGCTGAAGGTAGACATGGGGAAATATTGGGTCAACTTCTCTATGCTGCTAAAATTGTGGCTGAAAAAGAAGGTATACTTGATGGATTCCGTGTCGTCATCAACAATGGTCCCAGTGCCTGTAAGTTTGTTTCTTCTCAACAATCTATCCGAGTCTTTTTCACTTGCTTATTATGGTGCCCCTATCGCCAATCTTCCTATTCTCATACTTTATTTTTATTAGGTCAATCTGTGTACCATCTACACTTGCATGTACTAGGTGGAAGACAGATGAATTGGCCACCAGGTTGAAGTTGAAAGTTAATTCTTGTTAAACTTATTGGCTTCAACACCTTATATTTACCATTTTCCCATTTTATTACTGCCCATTTTCTGATGAATATCTCATGTATAACTTTTCAATAATTGTAATATGGAGACCTACATATAAATAATCTAGCTACAAGGGATCGTTCAGTTTGGTTTTATGATTATCCGTAGGAGCTTTTCTTAATTGAATAGAGGGTGAAATGCTCGTGTTACAAAGAAAACCTAAATGGAGCAGAATATCTGGTCATCTTGCCTCTGAATACTATTTCAACTCTTTTGGTGATTTCATGCTTAATAATACAATAGGTGATTATCTATACTATTTTATTGATCATTTAGTTATGTCAAGAATATAGTTATTAATTTCATTGACAGTGTTATTTATATTAGAATGAATATTACTCTTTCTCTAAGATATATATATATATATATATATATATATATATATATATATATATATATCTTGCATCTGTTGTTAAAACAACTTGACCTAGTTTGTTTTTACATAAAAAAATCCTGCAAATATATAATATGTAGCATTTATTTTTTATTTAAATATTGGAAATAAAGAAAATTTAATTTAGTACAATTTATTAACAAAAGTGTAATGGATTCATGTTTATATTATATTATATTATTTGCAAAAAACAAAGTTTTGAATAACTTTAAAATTACACTGATGTGATTTTAAATTTAGTTACTTTAAAATATTATATGAACAATAAAAAAAAATTGGGATTATTTTAGCACATGTGCTTGTGTTTGAAGATAGCATTTAATATTTGAACAGTGAAATATTAAACAATTTGGCGTTGTGAGATTAAATCAAGTTTCTTTAGAACTATTGTTACGAAAATAACCAAAAATAGTTTTATCAAACTATCTTGCATGGGATGGTAACCAATAACTTAGCAAGGGGTTAGAATATGCAGTCTTGTGCATCAGATTCTCCTGCAATATCGTACGACTATTTTTTAACGGACAAAAAGTGAAAATCCCCGTGTTTATACGAAGGCAAGCCTGAATCAACCAAGCCCAACTTTGTCTACCAAGGGGCAAAAGTATAACTAATATATACAGTAATACAAATTCGAGAACATGAGTATTGATTGACCAAAAAAGACAGAACATGAGTACTGAGCATCAAGTGTAGATTAATTAATAACTTGAATTACCAAATATATATAACATAGATAGAGGGATAGCAGACATAGAATAGAACTAAGAGCTCAAAACCAAACTCAAACTCAAGCATCACACTAATGTTGAATTGCATTTGCCTAATACCTCAATGAGCAAATAAGCCAGGTCCATATGTACACGAGATTGTATCAACAAGAAGAGGAAACTGTAAAAAGGCAAACAATGTTGCTGGTATACAAGCAACAAAGGTAATTGGAATGACAATCCATGCCAATTGATGGCCAAGTACAATGAAAAATGTTGCACCAAAAGCTATGAGCATTGTAATGATGGAGAAGAAAAGGGTTGCAATGCCAACACTCAACCTTTTAGGCAGTGACACAAGGAAATCCTCCTGTGCATATCTTGAGGTGAGTATGGACAAAAACATCAGCGCCGATATTACCGAGGAGAACAATGCAAGAGCATCTGAGAGAGCAAAAACTTTGAAGGGTACAGTATGCATTAAAATAGGATACCCATTATTATTGTTGTTCCCACCTGGAACAGTAAAGATAGCTGCAAACATCACAGTGGTAATGAGTGTTGCAACTAGCATGCATGATGAAGCAGTGTTCTTCAGCCACTTTTCTCCTTCTTTGGCCAACCCTTTGTGTTCCTCAGTAAATAACATTTGAGGTGTCTTACCTTTGGAATCATTAATCTCCTTGAAAAGAGGCTGTATGATCTTTTCCACCTCCTGCAAAGTCAAGAAATAAAATGTTTCAAAACAACCTTAAATTCTCAATTTCAAACTAAACTGAGAAACTGACAACAGAATAAAGATTGAACAATGACCTTGAACCACAATAATTCCCTTTGCATCTGCAGTGCTGCACCGGATACAACATGAAGTTGATCTGAAGGGGCCAATTTTCCAGCTAAATGCAATATGTTGTGATTGTTATTGTCTCTGTAGGAAGTTATCAGATCCTTTTGTGCCCCTATGTCATAAATCAGTTTAAATACTTTTTCCTGACGATACATCACTGCAATGTGGAAAAGGCTTCTTTTTTGGCTGTCAACTTTCTTACGTAGATCTGGATATGACTCAAGAAGCTCATTTACAATCTCAGGGATTCCAAATTCAGCAGCAATAAATAGGGGTCGTGACAAAGGGCTTCTAATTAAGTCTCCTTGCTGTATTTCTTTTGAAGACACTATTTCTTTCCAAAGACGTTGAACTAACTCTAAAGCCTGTGAATTCAATATTCTTTTCTTCTGAACTGCTTCAAATCCTGGCACTGTAAGTAAAGCAAGTTAGTTCAAGACGCAAACAACTTTAGTGAGGCCATCAAGTTGAAGCATACCAAGATATTTGACAGCCCACCAAAGTCCAGTCAACAATAGATTATCTGCACCTTCAATCCAATAGATTATTGAATAATTAGTTACATTATAAATAACCTTATTCATAGACATAATGGAGATACAATAGCTCATTTTAGTTGAATATTTGAATAATTCTGCCCTTGGGAATGTAATTTGATAAGCATTTTCACATTGACCACTACAAATCCATTCCTTAACTCTTATTTCTTTTTAAAATCTGAATTATGAAAAGAATTCATCACAAATTGTGCAAACCACTTCAATGATTTATCATGTGTGAGAAAGATTCATGATGAAAAGCTTGCTGTGAATGTGGAAGCTCATTGCTTTATGGATGTTGCACCTAGTACTTACCAGCAGACAAATATTTAACATACCTTGAAAGGTTGAAGGCACCTGGGATTGGAAGTTGCTAGCCTGGCATCTGTAATCTTTTGTTAGTTTGACTTGAATCCCTTCAAAAAAGAATTTCAACATGTCATTCCTTTAACAAAACTCAGCTTTATTTTGTACTCAATGAATCCCTTCAAGAATAAACTACAACTTAATGTAGAGTGCTGGAATTATAAATATATTGAGCATAAGATTGAACCAAACAATCTGTCTGTATAAGGACTCTATAAAAATGACATTTTAAAACACAAGGTAACATAAGATGAGTGATACCTACATGGATAGATGCATCTTTCCCATATTCCTAGTTGAATGCCACTGGTAAATGATGACGGTTTTCTTGCCAACACGTGCAGGGCTGTCTCCCCATTCAAACCATGATAAGTTGCTAATAGTGGTTGACGCTCAAGTATATGTAAGGCAAAATCTGAGAAGCAAAGATTCATGGAGAAATTATCACAATTGCAATGTTTTTTAAATGGACTCTTAATTCATTTCTTGAACTTACCATATAAATCTGTAGATATAGCAGCAATTAATAGGCTAAAGTAGTCTTCTGTATTTAGATCCTCATGATTGGTCACTGAATAGAGATACCAAACCATGTCCTTTTGACCCAGTAATGTAGCTATATAAAGTGGTGTCACCCCTTCACTACCTCGTATTCCAGGTAAGTTTCTATTCTTTTCCACCATCAGCTTTGCTATCTTGGTAACCCCTGATATTGCAGCAAAACAAAGTGCAGTATTGTTATCTTTGTCTTGAATTTCCAAGTCCTTACTTCGCATTCTTTTGATCAGTTCCTCCACAAATTTGATGTGTTTAGCACCAGCAGAAATATGAAGAGCTGTTTCCCACCCTCTTGAAATCCTGGCACGCTCTGCGCCAGGATGCAAATTTAGGAACACATTAGCCTTGTCCCAATCACCTCTCATTGCAGCTCTATATAAGGGCAAGTACAGGTGAAGATTTGCTGGTATTTTATCTCCTGTCATGCAAGCATTATATATCAGTACACATTTTCACTACTGACTATATTCTACACTAGGACCTAGAATCGAGGCAATGATCATGTAGTAACAAATGTTTGAAGAATGTACGATCAACATATTAAACTTACCAAAAACAGGAAATGAACTCGAGCGGGGTCCTGAAAAGTTAATGTGTTCAAGATCCAATTGATCACCTGCGTGAAGAGGTGGAATTGCAGAAGTACTTGACGGAGGAACCAGTTGATATATTGACACAGCACGTTCCATCGCATGGGCTGGAATAGAAGATGAGAGATTTATTGGGGAAGGGGCCACATCTTCTAACAGAAGTGGTTTTGAACCGTAGCATTGACAGATTTGGCTTTCTGATGGATTACATTGATGGTTGATGAACTGAACAGAGCATGTGTCACATCCAGTGATTTCGCCATTATTTTTGGGTGGAAATACCTTCTGAATACTTGGAGTTCGTTCAAACTTTTTACTTGAGACTTGCATTGTCATGATCTTCCTCTGTATCCAGATAAGCTAGATAGTTAACACAAATGATATGAAATAATATCACAATAACGCTTATTTTCCTTCATTACAAACAATGGTATATTATTTCTTAACAGATGTAAGTGTGCCAACTATTCGGGTAAAGTGAGCAAGAAATAGTTGAACTTGAAGCAAAATTAAGAACACAACTGCAAAAAGAAAATTCATGAATGGATAAGCAAATTATTAATATTCATAGTTTATACCTCTCAAATCAATTCACAAATTAAAAATGAATTCTAAAAAGCTTAGCATGGAATGATTCAATTCATAACACATGGAAGTGATCAATAACCAGAGACACTAGCAATGGGACTACACCCGACATTTTTGCTTCCTTCTATAGCCATTTAGCATATGTTTGCTTTGGGAAGGTCAAAATGGAATTTTAAGGGAGTTAAAAGGGGTTTCCTCATGTTGCTTAGTGAAGAAGGTGCTAAATTGTTTTGCTTGGACAGGTTATAATACAATATCACTTCATTTTGATCTCATGTTAGTTATGAAAATAATAAGGGTGGATGTAAAATATAACTCCATGTTCATTCCATGCTTTTTTCTCATATTTCCAGTCAATTATTTGAACTCCGAAAATTCAACCAATCCCGGCTTTACATGGAAGTAGCTATAATTGGAAAATAACACCAAAAATTATAATCCTTATCCAATGACTGAACTGTTGCTTTAATGCAGAGAATGAACCATATTTAAATCATTAAAATGCATTAGTAATTATGGCAACAATGTATGCGCGATATACTATGTACAAAGAGGATTTAAGAAACTTACATGGCCAAATATCACAACGAAAAATCTTTGACCTGGGAATTCTGAAGTTGCCAAAGACCGTTGCAACTTGTAAGGACCCTGAGTGTGGAATTAAGAGGTGTCCCTTCAATGCAAGTACTTAACAGAGCACAGAGAGATTATATAGAAAGAAAGAAACAGAACAGAGGGGGGATTTAAGTGGTGGATGAAAATGTACAATTTTGATTTCAAGCATATGGGATATGAGAAATTACATTTGCGTTTAAATTACGCTCTTTGTTGAAAAAGTATCCTCTGGGATCATGTTGATGAGGATTGTGGTGGTTTTAGTGAGCAAAGAGAAGATTCTAGGCCCTTCAAGAGTAGCATGCAAGTGCAAATGAATTGATAGTGCATGGAAACTTTTTCATGCACAGGAAAAAGTACAATCAGTGGACCATTACGTCATATTAATCTTTACATTAATTACTCTTTTACAATTTAACTATCCATCAGTTTTAATCTTTAAAATTACGAAAAATAATTTATAACTCAAAAAAGTATTAATATATTAGAATGAGTTTATACTAAAGCAACTGATTTTTCATAATTTTAGTAATATTTTATAATTTCAAGAATTTAATTAATGAGCATCTATAATTTTAAAAATTAAAATAGCTAGTTTTTTTTTTTATCATTTCATGTATTTAAATTTTTTATCCAATTTAAGAATTAAAATGATAAACTCTTGATAATTTCAAATTTTAATTTTAATGACTTTTAAAAATTAAATTAGTAAATGCTTTGTAATTTTAAAGATTAAAATAACTGTATTACTCAAAATAAATGATTGGTCAGAGTCCAAAATTGAAACGAATGACAGCGTGCAAGAAGGGGTAGGGGGAGAACGGAGTCAAAGTCAACAGCGCGTGGCAGGACATTCTCATCTTTCTATTTCTATTTTTATTATATAATTTTTTATACAAAAATAGTGTAATTATGTTAATTTCTCATAAGAAAAGCTCATACATTTTTTTGTTTTATTTAATATACATTACTTTTTGATAAAATTATTTTTGAAATAATTAATTTTACAATGATATTTTTCTAAATAAGTAAGGTTAAAATTAATTTATGTTTGATAATAATATTTTAAAAATAAATCAAAAAATTTTATTTTGAATGATAAAGTAAATTATTTTTAAAATGTAAATATAGATATAATCTGTGAATTTCATTGGAGATCAACTCTTTAATAAAAATGGTAAAAGTATTTTCCACTTTAAATTTAAGCAACCCGAAGTTCTCTGCGGCAACCTAGCGTTAGTTTAACGCCAAATGCTGGCCTACACGTTAGAAGACCATAATTGACCAACAATAAAAAGTTTTCTTAATTAAAATAATACAATTTTAAAAATTATTCACCAAAATAAAATAAAAAAGTAGAATACAATTTAGTTCATAAAATTATTTCAAGAATTAATATGTAATTTAATGATTATTAGTTAATTTCATTGGTCTTTAATGCCAATGTAGAGTAGAACTTAAATAGAATAAAATAAAAGAGAATAAATTATATTTATGTTTTATTATTTAGATATTTTATGATTTAGCAAAATAAAATTTCTATTTTGTAATTTGACAAGTGAAAGGAACGATAAAATAAATATATATAATATTGTGATTCTATATTATTGTTATTATAAAAAATATATGTTTCAATTAATTTATAGGTCACAATTCATTGTGATTAGATGATAAATTTGAAAATTAGACCAATTAATAATTTATTATAAAACATAAAATTAATTAATTCAATAATTATTTTAAACATATTTATTAATTAAATTAAATTTATAAAAATAAATAAATTTTTTAAAAAGAAAAAAATAAATTCAAGTTGTCAACTATACAAATTCTTGTAAATAAGAAATAATAACATATTTTTTTAACACATTTCGTATGATTGATTGTACTCATCTTATAAATTATTTTTAAGAAAATCATGATAATTTTCAAAAATTACTTTAATATTTTAAAAAATTAATCAATAAAAAAATTGTACTTAGAGCATATTTAAAAAAAGTGTATTATTGTCATATTTTTTGTTGTAAATACTACAAGACACTGTGTAGGCTTATATGTGGCATATATTTACCATAGAATGGGTGGTCATCTCGAGCTTATAAGGGGAAAAAAAAGTTAAAAAGAGATCAACTTCTAATTACAGATTATTTTATTCGTTTATTTCAATAGTTAAAATAATAATAATAATAATAATAATAATAATAATAATAAAAGACAAGCTGTGTGCCCTTCATAGCTTAGTAAAACTGATTACATATCTTGGCCAAATAGTTTAATCCCATATATGCACCTATACTATCTCCATATTCATGGAATTCACATCCTTCGTTTATTTTATTGCGACATTGTTAAGGTGACAAAACAAGCTCACACAAGCAAATGAAGTCATTCATTAATTGAAATATTGTTCACAAAATTATGCTTAAGACTTCAAAATTAAAGTCTTTTATTCAATTCTAGGTTTAGTAGCACTTGGATGAGCCAACGTTGTGTTAGGTACATAAATCAATAAATAAAGGCCCAAGAAGCATACTTTTGCAAATTGCCAATTTGAAATTGACATTGCCACACGTTGACCACGAAACCAGAAGAATCGGAGTAGGTTAAATTAAAGTGGAAGTGAAAAATCATAGAACATAAAGACATGGAAATCTTAAAATTCCTAGTAACAATCTTGCTTTGTTTCACACAAATTGACTTGAATATAAATATTGACTTACCGTAAGTTAAAAAGGGATGAGTGGTATGTGGAAGGCAAGAGAACATATAGTTATTGCTCACACAACAATGGGGTGCGATAAACTCATTAGATTGGCTTTTCAGAATTTCAGCAGAAGAAACTTTCATGGCACTGCTGAAAGAAGATCAAATTGGAGGGGTCTTATTGAGAAAGAATTAGAAAGTGGAATAATCCCTAAAGAAAATGAGTCAGTTTGCATATACAGGGTTCCACCAAACATGTTGAGGGTCGATTCCAAAGCCTACGTACCCAACAACATCTCAATAGGCCCTTACCATCACGGAGCAACGCACTTGCAAGACATGGAAATCCTGAAAAAGAGGTTTTGTAATCGCCTCTTCAATCCAAATGGTCTAAATGGAGCCAAATTAGACGAGGCTTTCAAGTTTCTTGAGGAGCAAGAAGCCAACATTCGAAAATGTTACATGGGTGAAATCAAACACAACAGTGATGAGTTTCTCCATATGATGCTAATTGATGCCTCTTTCATCATTCAGCTCTTGAGGGATTTATCACACAACCAGTTCAAACAAGTCCCTTCCCTCAGTAGATGGATGCTACCCACCATTCGCCGCGAATTGATAATGCTTGAAAATCAGCTTCCACTCTTTGTTTTGAACAAATTGTTTGAGCTCACAAATAACTCTCGTCCTGATCAACCATCCACGAATCTGAATGATCTTGCCTTTAGATTCTTCTACCGTTTGCTTCAATCAGACTCGAGCCATATTCCAGAATGTTACCAAGCTTACAAGTTTGAAATAGAGCACGTGCTTGATCTTCTTAGGTACAACATTAGACCCCCCAATGTTAAAGGGGAAGAAGTGTCAAGAGGAATTCAGAAGCAAATGATTCATTCTGCTACAGAACTGAAGGATGCTGGTGTGAAAATCAAAGTTGATGAGGACCGCGAATTGCTTGATATAACCTTTGGAAGGAAGTGGGGAGTATTAACGAGGGAACTAACAATCCCTCGTGTGCACATAAGCGATCATAGAGGGACAGTGTTTCGTAACATAGTAGCATTTGAAAAGTGCCACAAAAGATGCAACCCTGATGTAACAACCTACTTGTTTTTCTTCAACAGACTCATCAACTCAGCAAATGATGTGGCTCTTCTTCATGGTAAAGGGATTCTTCATCACTCTTTAGGCAATGATGAAAGAGTGGCTGATCTAATAAATGACATTGCCAAAGAAATAACTCCTGATATGAATGAGTCATACTTGTACAAAGTGGTGAACGAGGCAAACAAGTACTTTGATACTATGTATGGAAGAACAAGAGCTTCAATTGTGCGTAACTATTTGACTAGTTGGACTGTTGGAATCTCAACCGTTGGTGCCCTTTTGGCCCTTTACTTCACATTCATTCAGACAATTTGTGGATTTGCTGATGCGTTAAAGGCTTTGGAGGATAAAAAGTTCAGTGCTATCTTCAGAAAGGCTTTGATTCTGCCATTTCGTGACACTGTCTCTGCAGTTTTTGATACAGATGAAGAAACATGATTCTAATTGCGGATACCACTTTAGGAACCTTCTTGATTTATGCATTATGATTTGAAGCTAAAGCTTGTTTTTGTTACACGAGGGAAGTTTGAATTCACATCTATGTGATCGATATACATATTGTCAAGCCTTCCTCGATTTGTGTACTGTTCTCTTTGTTAAGAAAATCCATATCTTCATTTTTTTTTATGCTAAGTTTGCTTGAGAGGAAGGGCCGGAGAGATTTTAATGAAATATAAATTTTAATTAGAATATTTTTTTAAATTAAAATGTTAGCTTATAAACATTGAGCTTTTACTAATAATATGATATATTGTATCAATAATTTCGTTTAGTATAAACCCTATATATATATATATATATATATATATATATACTATGATAATATTATTATTGTTACTCCCCTTCATTTTATTAACGCTTTGGTCATCTTTTCATCATCAAACAATTTTAGTTTAATAAATAAGAATTAAGTTATAAGATTTAGATTTAATATTTGATTAACTAACAACAACAAAAAATTTAAACTAAAATTATAAAAATAAAATGTAGTTTTGATTTTTAAAATTTCAAAACTTAAAGTAACAGCCACACGTGGTCTTAATTTTTTTTTTTTCCTTTTGAAACTCAACTTTTCTATCCACTTTCTCTTTATTTTCACTTTATCTAAATAAAAAAGAAATAATTAGAGCCCTAAATTAAAGGATAACAAAATAATTTGTCAAATTAAAAACATACTATGAATATATTCATCTCAAATATAATTTTTAATGCATTTTAATATATATATATATATATATATATATATATATATATATATATATATATATATATATATATATCGGTGCGGACTCTTTCTTCTTATATGTCTTTTTTGAGTGACCTGAGCGACCGAGCTCGCTTCGTTCGCTACCTTCTCTCCCGCCATCTCCCTCTCCCCGAGCCATAACTTCTCTGTTCTCTGAGTCTGGCTCTAGTGAGTCTGTTCCAATGGAGTACAATTCTATTGAAATAGCCTTTCTTAGCTATAATAGCACTAGCAAGTCTGAAACCACTGATCAGAAATTACATGAATAGAGATGTCTCTACTGCTTTCGAGTAGCCCGCATGAGAGATCCCTGACCAAGGGCAAGGGAGTGTTCCTTGGCAGCCCCAGCCCCAACCCTTAGGCTTAGGTACAACCTTACCGGTGCTTTCTTCGTGAGTTTTTCTTTCTATTTTTTTTATAGAAGTTTATTCTCGATATATATATATATATATATATATATATATATATATATATATATTCTGAAGTGAAGAATTACATAAATATTTTTCAATATTAGCAAAAGAGACTTCTTCTTTTAAAAAATTGATTTGATTAATTTTGTTCTGGATGGAATTAATATTTTTTGTAAAAGGCTTATTAGAAAATTTGAAGGTTACTTGTTTCCCTAAATAATGAGTGGATATGCCATCTTTCGAAATTTGCAGAGGGAAAAGAGCCTTTATGAACGGTGTTCCCAAAATAACTTCATTTTTTAAATTTTTAACAAGAAGAAAATTTGTTTCAATCTTAAGCCCTTGATTTTCAATCACGGCTTTAGAAAGTTTGTAATTAATTTTCAGCTTTGAACCACTAGCAGTGCTGAGTTTTTCAGAGGTTTTTTCAAAATATTTTGTAGGAATTAGACCTTCTAAGATACAATTCGAATCAGCACCAGTATCAAAAAGGGCCAAAGTATCAAGAACAAAATCATCAATAACGATTCTGATATTAATATAAAATTTTTGTATTTTGACCTTGTTGATCAAGCACATAAATGTTTCTTCTGGATAATCAGAATCATCTTTCCCTGAATCATTTTTTTCAGGAAATTCAACTTTCTCAATGTCAGAATCATCATCTAATTGAGAAAGGATAATTTGATGAATTTGTTGTTGCTCTTTGATTTCTCTGATCTCTTTCTTGAGATTATTTATCTCAATCTGGAGATCTTGAATGGTGGTTGGTTTAATACTAGAATTCTTTTCTAATCTTTTGAAAATGTTTGTAATATCAAATTTGTTTGAAGTGAAATTTCTTTTAGGTTTAGTTTTGTTTTCTAAAACTTCTTTAAACTTGTTTAAAAAATCTTTTCTTTCTTGAAGATCCGAAATAGAGCTTATAGCTTCAAAAAGAAGGTCTTGTTCTTTTGTCAAAACATTGATTTTCAAAGATACCCAGATTCCCACTAAAGCCAGACCAATTCAAATGAATGAAGAACTTCTTCATTATTGTCTTATGATGTTATCTCATAAATTCATTATAGATAAGGAAACCCTTAGGAAAGATTTTTACTCTGAGGAATGGAAACCTCAAAGAGAGTGGTTCTTTCAAAATTATAGGGGAAAAGACAGGTCTGATATCCAAGAGAAATTCTATCAATTTCTCGAAAAAGTCAAACAAAATATTCCATTCTTTGATTGGTATCATGCTTATACCATTCGTAATAATATTAATTATCCCTGGCAAGAAGATGTTATTAGCACCTCCTCTGCTAATGTTATAACCTGGCAAATCAAAGATGGACAAATAGTCCAAAGTGATTTACCGCCCACATCTCAATACCAATTGCCTAATTTGAAAGACAAAAGCGGTAACCCTGTTACTGCCACTCCTTTCAAGTCTAAGAGTGCTGATGAGTCTATCACTCCTCATGACATCCAAGGCCTTATGGAACAGGCCAATTATACCAATAAATACCTTCAGGTTTTAGGAGAGAAAATCTCTGTTAATCCTGTCAAAACGAAAATTGAAGAAACTGCTTCTTCATCCTCCCAACCACAACTAGAAAAACCTCTTTTTAAACCTTTTAAGATCAGCGCCAAAGCTAAGCAGAAAATCTTAGAACTTAGGCAAAAAGAGAAAACCAAAATAAATGAGGAAAATCAAAATGAGTTGCTTAGTAAAATTACTAGTCTCCTCACTACCATCCCAGACACTCCTCAACCTTCTGAAGAATCTAGTGCTAAACCCAGAACTAGGTCTCTTGCCAAAACTATCAATGCCATCTCTAAGACTGATTCAGAACATTGTTCTGAAACAGACTCTGTCTTAGCTATTAATCCTATCAATAATTGGAAAAATTCTTCCAAGCTTTATTATAATAGGCTACTGCTCCTGATCTTGTTTTAGAAGAAAAACAAGATTTTATTCAAAGTTTTAATTCTAATGATATTTATATTTGGAATATCGATGGATTATCTGAATATAATATCATTGCCAAACTTCAAAATATGTCGGTTGTTGCTATGGGATATTTTACTAATCAAAATATGCCTGAAGACACCATTGTCTATATTCTAGTCGCTGGCTTTACGGGCCAACTCAAAGGCTGGTGGGATAATTATCTCACTGAAGCCGACAGAGATAACATTCTCTCTGCAGTCAAAATTGATGATAAAGGGAAAACCATTGTCAGTGATAATGAGCGTCTCCCCGATGCTGTGTATACGTTATTATACACAATATCTCAACATTTCCTTGGTGATCCTTCTCTTTGGAGAGAGAGATCCGGTGAGTTACTTTCAAAACTCAAATGTGATTCCCTAGAACATTTCAAATGGTATAAAGATACCTTCATGTCTAGGGTCCTTACTAGGGAAGATTGCAACCAGGCTTATTGGAAAGAAAAATATCTTGATGGTCTTCCTAAAGCCTTCGGAGATCTTATTAGAAGTAAACTCCGAAGTCGTTCTCCCACTGGAGAAATTAATTATGATAATTATGATTATGGTCAGCTTACTGCTATTATCATCCATAGCGGTATTAAAGCCTGCCAGAAAGATAAACTCCAAAAAGAGCTTGCCAAAGAAAAGGCTTTGAGCAAGAAAGAATTAGGTTCATTCTGCGAACAGTTTGGTCTTCCATCCTGCTCTCCCAAAAAGAAGAAACATGCCCCTAAGAAAGAGGCTGTAGAACCGTACAAAAAGCCCTATAAGCGCCGGTACAATAGAAAACCCAGTCCTAAGAAACAAGGGGATAATGTCATCCCCACCAATATTCCCAAAAAACCCAGAACAGGCATAACTTGTTACAATTGTGGTAAACCTGGCCATATTAGTAAATATTGCAGGTTAAAGAAAAAGATTAGTAGTCTCAATTTAGAGCCTTCCTTAGAAGACCAAATCAACAATCTCCTGGCTGATACTTCTGATGAGGATTCTATAAAAGAATCCGAAGAAGAGGTCAACCAAATTCAAAATGATGACCAAGCCTCTTCTTCTGACAGTGATGAAACTCCAGAAATCAATGTTTTGACAAAAGAACAAGACCTTCTTTTTGAAGCTATAAGCTCTATTTCGGATCTTCAAGAAAGAAAAGATTTTTTAAACAAGTTTAAAGAGGTTTTAGAAAACAAAACTAAACCTAAAGAATATTTCACTTCAAACAAATTTGATATTACAAACATTTTCAAAAGATTAGAAAAGAATTCTAGTATTAAACCAACCACCATTCAAGATCTCCAGATTGAGATAAATAATCTCAAGAAAGAGATCAGAGAAATCAAAGAGCAACAACAAATTCATCAAATTATCCTTTCTCAATTAGATGATGATTCTGACAATGAGAAAGTTGAATTTCCTGAAAAAAATGATTCAGTGAAAGATGATTCTGATTATCCAGAAGAAACTTTATGTGCTTGATCAACAAGGTCAAAATACAAAAATTTTATATTAATATCAGAATCGTTATTGATGATTTTGTTCTTGATACTTTGGCCCTTTTTGATACAGGTGCTGATTCAAATTGTATCTTAGAAGGTCTAATTCCTACAAAATATTTTGAAAAAACCTCTGAAAAACTCAGCACTGCTAGTGGTTCAAAGCTGAAAATTAATTACAAACTTTCTAAAGCCGTGATTGAAAATCAAGGGCTTAAGGTTGAAACAAATTTTCTTCTTGTTAAAAATTTAAAAAATGAAGTTATTTTGGGAACACCGTTCATAAAGGCTCTTTTCCCTTTGCAAATTTCGAAAGATGGCATATCCACTCGTTATTTAGGAAAACAAGTAACCTTCAAATTTTCTAATAAGCCTTTTACAAAAAATATTAATTCCATCCAGAACAAAATTAATCAAATCAATTTTTTAAAAGAAGAAGTTTCTTTTGCTAATATTGAAAAATATTTATGTAATTCTTCACTTCAGAAGAAGATCCAAGCTCTTTTAAACAAAATCCAAGCTTCTATATGTTCTGACCTACCCAGCGCTTTCTGGAATAGGAAAAAACATATTGTCAGTCTCCCTTATGAATCGGGATTCAAAGATACCCAGATTCCCACTAAAGCCAGACCAATTCAGATGAATGAAGAACTTCTTCATTATTGTCAGAAAGAGATTACTGATCTCTTAGACAAAAACCTTATTAGGAAAAGTAAGAGTCCTTGGTCTTGCTCAGCATTTTATGTCAATAAACCTGCTGAGATTGAGAGAGGTACTCCCAGACTTGTCATCAATTACAAACCTCTCAATCAAGCCCTTCAATGGATTAGGCATCCTATCCCCAATAAGAAAGATCTTCTTAACAGACTTAATTCTGCTAAGATATTTTCGAAATTTGATATGAAATCTGGATTTTGGCAAATCCAAATTTGCGAAAATGATAGGTACAAAACTGCCTTTACTGTTCCTTTTGGGCATTACGAATGGAATGTTATGCCCTTTGGCCTAAAAAACGCCCCTTCTGAATTTCAAAAAATCATGAATGACATTTTTAATCCTTATTCAAAATTTGTCATCGTTTACATTGACGATGTTTTAATTTTTTCTCAATCCATTGATCAGCATTTTAAACATATAAATGTTTTTATCAATGTTATTAAACAAAACGGTCTCGCCGTTTCAAAATCAAAAATTAGTCTTTTTCAAACTAATATCAGATTCCTTGGACATAATATTCACCAAGGTACTATTATTCCTATCAGCAGATCCATTGAATTTGCTGATAAATTTCCTGACAGGATTCTTGATAAAACCCAATTGCAAAGGTTTTTAGGTTGCCTCAATTATGTAGGAGATTTCATCCCCCACCTAAATAACATTATCAAGCCTTTACATGATAGGCTTAAAAAGAATCCTCCCTCTTGGACTGACGTCCACACTAATGTCGTTAAAGAAATCAAAACCAAAGTCAGGAAGATAAATTGCCTATATCTTCCCATCCCTCAAGCCTTCAAAATCGTTGAAACTGATGCTTCAGACATAGGTTATGGAGGCATTCTTAAACAAAAAATTGAGTCTCATGAGCATATCATTGCATATACTTCAAAACATTGGAATTCTGCACAACAGAATTATTCTACTGTAAAAAAAGAAGTTTTGGCAATTGTTTTATGCGTCTCAAAATTTCAATCTGATTTATTAAATCAAAAATTTTTAATTAGGGTAGACTGCAAGTCTGCCAAAGAAATTTTACAAAAGGATGTTAAAAATCTTGCCTCAAAACAAATCTTTGCGAGATGGCAAGCAATTTTAAGTGTTTTTGATTTTGATATAGAATATCTCAAAGGCACTTCAAACTCCCTTCCTGATTATCTTACCCGTGAATATTTACAGGATAAGTAAGATGCCTAGAAAGGCAGTTACCCCTTCTAGGGGAGGAACCACTAAAGGCGGCAAAGTCAGATTAGCTCTGACTTTAAACAAATCAAAATCACAATCTGCTTCGGCAGACCCAAATACCTCTTCTTCTGGGTCATCTACCCCCATTGAGTCATCGACTCAAAAGGCAATCCAAATTGTTGAGTCATCAACTCAGCAATCTGGAACTCCAAAAGAATCCTCTAAAAAGACTGATTCTGTTGTAAAAACCACCAAACAAACCAAAGCAGACTATGCTCTCCCAATTAGTACGCTTTTAGCTGTCCAACAAGGAAGCTTGAATAGCCTACCAAATAAATCTTGGGCAGACATTGCCTCTGAAGAAGAAATGGAATTAGATTTAGCCAGCCTAAACACTATAATACAGTCCTTCAACCAAACCCAGAAAACAATAACCAATAGACCAGAAGGGACCCTTGACCTTCAAAAAGGAAAACAAAAAACTTCAAGTCCAAGCCATTATATAGCCAAAGGAAAATTCTCCTCAGTTATACAAATGGAACCTGAATTTTGGGACAAAAACCCATACAAGGCAATTACCAAAGTTTTCCCACCAGGGTTTCATTTCAGGCCATATCAGGCTAATAAAACTAGACAGTTTTATGAGTTTATCTTAGTAGATTCAGATTCTGTTTCCATCAAACACTACAAAGACCACAAAGACCCATCAGTCACAACCCATTCGACAATCCAGATCCTGAAAGTCTTAACTCCAAAGGCTTTTGAAAAAAATTTAAATTCTTATAAAAAGTTTTCCCAACCATTTGATCCAGCAGGATACAATTATTGGGATTACATTGACGCTTGGACAAGAACTTTCTGGTTCCAGAATAAACTTAACCGACATTCTTGGTTAATATATTTTAAAAAGAATCAGAATTATGACTTTCCAAATTGGTTCCTCCAATGGTGGGATTATTTTGGGCCAATAGAAGAAATCCTTCCCACCCCTGTCAAGGAAGGATACAAGATCTACAAAGGCAGATATCTGCGAGAATCAAGAATTCCAGCAGATCTTAAATACTTCTCTGACTTTGCCCTGGCATGGGTATTCTCATGGCAATACAGATATGGCAAGACAGAGAATGAAGACACTCTCCCTCTATTGCATAGGTATTCCTTTGTAAAGTGGTGGAATCAATTCAATGCAGATCATGCCGGACCAGAAGGAGTTGCTGAATATTTTGGGAAAAATCCCAAATTATTAAATCTTGCTGACCCAGCAACATTTCAATTCCTTAATCAGAAATCCAAAATTGCAGCATTCTTATCAGGATGCGACACCAAAGAAAAAATGAAGAAAAATCTTCAAGATGTTCTCCTGTTATTGCAAAGCCAAGAAGAAGGAGAAACTTCTAACCAAGATGCCAATATTGAAGATAATCAGAATGAAGATGATTGTTTCGGTATTGATATCCAAGATCTTTAGTAACCGGTACTATAGTGAATAGTTCCAGTCACCAACCGGAACTGTAGAAATAGTACTTTAAAAATTTCTATATAAGGAGGCCTCGTCTATATTGTGAGGTACCCTTTCATTTAGCAAGATAAGAGAGATTTAAGAGAGAGAAGCTCTGAGAGAAAAACTTCTTGTAAGCCTTCTTCTTCTTTGAGATCTTTCAATAAAATTTGCTGTTTCAAATTATTTTCCTCTCTTCTCCCTCTTAGCCGGTCCTGTTCGGACTACCGTCGCTCCGGCTTTCTTCTCTTCTCTCTTTACTAGATCTGTGTTGGTTATACCACCGTTCTAGTTTCTTTATGAATTAACTGTTTTACATACTGCACTTTTAATTTCTGCATATCATTTAGTAGTCCTGCTACTGCCTACTTTCCTTTCAGTCTTTTATTCTACATATTTTTGTTTTCCTTGATCCACTTCGGGTTATCTGGTATCAGAGCCTGATGGGGAAGTAGGAATATAACTGTTAATTGTCTGTAACTATGTTCTTCTGGATCTGGACTTTAAATTCCTTTATGAAATTTCTGTAACCATGGTTTATAGGCTGGACAGCTGACAGGCCCTTCGGGTGAGATCAGTAATGATCGTCCCTGTCTGTAACAACGCCACGAACTAATGGTACTGAAATATTGCTTTTGTACAGTTCTGCATATCTGAAAATCCTTTACTGGAAGTACAGCAGTTCTTCGTTCTTTTGAATAGGGCTGTAGCAGTAAGTCCCGTATGGTTGAAAGGGCAGTAAGGCTAATTTGACGATGCTGTATTCAAAAGAAACAAAAAGAACATAAGAAGCTGGTGGCTATAGTAAAAGAATTTATTGTTGGGAAATTATTGTTGGGAAAACAGTTAAAATAAATCGGTCCTTGACCGAGACTGGTTTCAACTGTTCCTATGAGAGAATCATCAAATTTATTATGACGAGTATCTCTTAGACAAATTAAGACAGCAGCATCTATGCCTATGTCTATCAAAGGTTTAATTGCTACCTGAACACATCCTATGTGAAGGTATTTGTACTTTCTTTTATGGTCATTGAGGGAGGATTTGGACAGGAGATGAAATTCTTCTCCTATGCCTTTCCCTAAAGGGATATTATTTTCAACAGTCTTGATAATATAATCAGAACTGTTTTTCTTGGGTTGGTCTTCAGGAACATATAATGTATCCTGAGGAATGACTGGAATAGTCCAGTCATCCATACTTTGATTGATCTCTTCAAAACGAACTTCTTCGTCGAAGAGGTTGTGTTTGGGTGTAATTTCAGGAGAATGATTCTCCTGGTCATTAAAGAGATTGGTTTTAGTAGGAGAGGAGGAGGAGGAACTGGAGCCAGAACGAAAAGAAATACGAGAGAAAGAGCGTAAGAGTCTAGACATGATATAAAAACATCTGGCTCATTACCCTCATTTGGTTCCGTAACAATACATCTGTTAATTATTTATAACTTATTCAACTGGATCTGGTTATTTTTGGACTTTTTTTTTTTTTTTTTTTTTTTTTAATTTGATTTGTTTACAAAATTCTGAAAATTCTTTTACTATAGCCACCAGCTTCTTATGTTCTTTTTGTTTCTTTTGAATACCGCATCGTCAAATTAGCCTTACTGCCCTTTCAACCATACGGGACTTACTGCTACAGCCCTATTCAAAAGAACGAAGAACTGCTGTACTTCCAGTAAAGGATTTTCAGATATGCAGAACTGTACAAAAGCAATATTTCAGTACCATTAGTTCGTGGCGTTGTTACAGACAGGGACGATCATTACTGATCTCACCCGAAGGGCCTGTCAGCTGTCCAGCCTATAAACCATGGTTACAGAAATTTCATAAAGGAATTTAAAGTCCAGATCCAGAAGAACATAGTTACAGACAATTAACAGTTATATTCCTACTTCCCCATCAGGCTCTGATACCAGATAACCCGAAGTGGATCAAGGAAAACAAAAATATGTAGAATAAAAGACTGAAAGGAAAGTAGGCAGTAGCAGGACTACTAAATGATATGCAGAAATTAAAAGTGCAGTATGTAAAACAGTTAATTCATAAAGAAACTAGAACGGTGGTATAACCAACACAGATCTAGTAAAGAGAGAAGAGAAGAAAGCCGGAGCGACGGTAGGCATCCTATCCCCAATAAGAAAGATCTTCTTAACAGACTTAATTCTGCTAAGATATTTTCGAAATTTGATATGAAATCTGGATTTTGGCAAATCCAAATTTGCGAAAATGATAGGTACAAAACTGCCTTTACTGTTCCTTTTGGGCATTACGAATGGAATGTTATGCCCTTTGGCCTAAAAAACGCCCCTTCTGAATTTCAAAAAATCATGAATGACATTTTTAATCCTTATTCAAAATTTGTCATCGTTTACATTGACGATGTTTTAATTTTTTCTCAATCCATTGATCAGCATTTTAAACATATAAATGTTTTTATCAATGTTATTAAACAAAACGGTCTCGCCGTTTCAAAATCAAAAATTAGTCTTTTTCAAACTAATATCAGATTCCTTGGACATAATATTCACCAAGGTACTATTATTCCTATCAGCAGATCCATTGAATTTGCTGATAAATTTCCTGACAGGATTCTTGATAAAACCCAATTGCAAAGGTTTTTAAGACTGAAAGGAAAGTAGGCAGTAGCAGGACTACTAAATGATATGCAGAAATTAAAAGTGCAGTATGTAAAACAGTTAATTCATAAAGAAACTAGAACGGTGGTATAACCAACACAGATCTAGTAAAGAGAGAAGAGAAGAAAGCCGGAGCGACGGTAGTCCGAACAGGACCGGCTAAGAGGGAGAAGAGAGGAAAATAATTTGAAACAGCAAATTTTATTGAAAGATCTCAAAGAAGAAGAAGGCTTACAAGAAGTTTTTCTCTCAGAGCTTCTCTCTCTTAAATCTCTCTTATCTTGCTAAATGAAAGGGTACCTCACAATATAGACGAGGCCTCCTTATATAGAAATTTTTAAAGTACTATTTCTACAGTTCCGGTTGGTGACTGGAACTATTCACTATAGTACCGGTTACTAAAGATCTTGGATATCAATACCGAAACAATCATCTTCATTCTGATTATCTTCAATATTGGCATCTTGGTTAGAAGTTTCTCCTTCTTCTTGGCTTTGCAATAACAGGAGAACATCTTGAAGATTTTTCTTCATTTTTTCTTTGGTGTCGCATCCTGATAAGAATGCTGCAATTTTGGATTTCTGATTAAGGAATTGAAATGTTGCTGGGTCAGCAAGATTTAATAATTTGGGATTTTTTCCAAAATATTCAGCAACTCCTTCTGGTCCGGCATGATCTGCATTGAATTGATTCCACCACTTTACAAAGGAATACCTATGCAATAGAGGGAGAGTGTCTTCATTCTCTGTCTTGCCATATCTGTATTGCCATGAGAATACCCATGCCAGGGCAAAGTCAGAGAAGTATTTAAGATCTGCTGGAATTCTTGATTCTCGCAGATATCTGCCTTTGTAGATCTTGTATCCTTCCTTGACAGGGGTGGGAAGGATTTCTTCTATTGGCCCAAAATAATCCCACCATTGGAGGAACCAATTTGGAAAGTCATAATTCTGATTCTTTTTAAAATATATTAACCAAGAATGTCGGTTAAGTTTATTCTGGAACCAGAAAGTTCTTGTCCAAGCGTCAATGTAATCCCAATAATTGTATCCTGCTGGATCAAATGGTTGGGAAAACTTTTTATAAGAATTTAAATTTTTTCCAAAAGCCTTTGGAGTTAAGACTTTCAGGAGTGGTTCTTTCAAAATTATAGGGGAAAAGACAGGTCTGCTATCCAAGAGAAATTCTATCAATTTCTCGAAAAGGTCAAACAAAATATTCCATTCTTTGATTGGTATCATGCTTATACCATTCGAAATAATATTAATTATCCCTGGCAAGAAGATGTTATTAGCACCTCCTCTGCTAATGTTATAACCTGGCAAATCAAAGATGGACAAATAGACCAAAGTGATTTACCGCCCACATCTCAATACCAATTGCCTAATTTGAAAGACAAAAGCGGTAACCCTGTTACTGCCACTCCTTTCAAGTCTAAGAGTGCTGATGAGTCTATCACTCCTCATGACATCCAAGGCCTTATGGAACAGGCCAATTATACCAATAAATACCTTCAGGTTTTAGGAGAGAAAATCTCTGTTAATCCTGTCAAAACGAAAATTGAAGAAACTGCTTCTTCATCCTCCCAACCACAACTAGAAAAACCTCTTTTTAAACCTTTTAAGATCAGCGCCAAAGCTAAGCAGAAAATCTTAGAACTTAGGCAAAAAGAGAAAACCAAAATAAATGAGGAAAATCAAAATGAGTTGCTTAGTAAAATTATTAGTCTCCTCACTACCATCCCAGACACTCCTCGGCAAAGTCAGATTAGCTCTGACTTTAAACAAATCAAAATCACAATCTGCTTCGGCAGACCCAAATACCTCTTCTTCTGGGTCATCTACCCCCATTGAGTCATCGACTCAAAAGGCAATCCAAATTGTTGAGTCATCAACTCAGCAATCTGGAACTCCAAAAGAATCCTCTAAAAAGACTGATTCTGTTGTAAAAACCACCAAACAAACCAAAGCAGACTATGCTCTCCCAATTAGTACGCTTTTGGTAATGAGCCAGATGTTTTTATATCATGTCTAGACTCTTACGCTCTTTCTCTCGTATTTCTTTTCGTTCTGGCTCCAGTTCCTCCTCCTCCTCTCCTACTAAAACCAATCTCTTGGCCCTTTTTGATACAGGTGCTGATTCAAATTGTATCTTAGAAGGTCTAATTCCTACAAAATATTTTGAAAAAACCTCTGAAAAACTCAGCACTGCTAGTGGTTCAAAGCTGAAAATTAATTACAAACTTTCTAAAGCCGTGATTGAAAATCAAGGGCTTAAGGTTGAAACAAATTTTCTTCTTGTTAAAAATTTAAAAAATGAAGTTATTTTGGGAACACCGTGCTGATGAGTCTATCACTCCTCATGACATCCAAGGCCTTATGGAACAGGCCAATTATACCAATAAATACCTTCAGGTTTTAGGAGAGAAAATCTCTGTTAATCCTGTCAAAACGAAAATTGAAGAAACTGCTTCTTCATCCTCCCAACCACAACTAGAAAAACCTCTTTTTAAACCTTTTAAGATCAGCGCCAAAGCCCACTAAAGCCAGACCAATTCAGATGAATGAAGAACTTCTTCATTATTGTCAGAAAGAGATTACTGATCTCTTAGACAAAAACCTAAGGGTTTCCTTATCTATAATGAATTTATGAGATAACATCATAAGACTCATTAAGGGAAGAGTAAGTTGGAGATTGGATACTCTGATTTTCGATGACAAACCTAAGGATTTTTTATGTCTTTTGCTTAATTTTTCAAATTTCTTCAATTTTGAGTGATATTTTTCTTCTGATTTCAATTATAAAATATATCAAAAAGGAATTAAAATACTTACATTTGCATTCTTCTCCTCAAATATACAAGTAATTGTAAAAGTTCTAAGTTTAGGAGAAATTTAACTAAAAAATCTAAACATTTAACATGAAAAGTGTTTAAGTCATAATCTAAAATTACCTAATTTATACATTTATCAGTAGTCACGACATACAAGTTTGTCATAAATTATCTAATTTCTCTCCTTTAAACACTCATTCCCAATGTACTGTGATAATAGAAATACAATGTTTCCAGCACTTCTCGACGTCTTACTCAATTAGATAAATAGTTATCGATCCCATGCACACTAATACAACGTATACAATAATGGCCCCTAAGCAAAGGTAGATTCCAAAGTCCAGTCAAGAAACGAATGTGAGGCCATGTGACGTATTCACTCTTAGAAAGAATGTGTACACATATACGAATGTCGTTCACTACTCTACGTTCTCATTAGATTTTTTATCGTCTTCGGACTTTATATCCTTAGTGTATCTCTGTAACTATTTACATTAGATTTATTCCATATTTGACACTTATATTCATCCCAAGAATCCTTTCATTCTCCCTTTCATAAGATCGTGCTTAGTAAAACACCTTCGAACTAAGTCCATATCATTCATAACATAGAAATACAACTTTTTTTTCAAACATGTATTTTCAAGGCAATATAGTCATTTCCAGCCAACATATACCATGACACATTCAACATTTTCCCTATACATCATCATTTTCATGTGCCATATATTGAGTTCTCATCACATATTTCATACCAACATAATATGATTCCTTAAACCAAACAATCAAACACTTATATCACTCAAACATGTATTCTCATACATGATCATATAACAATGTCTCCATAAGTAGAAAATATACACTTAACTAAATGATAAAATAGAATCCTCTTTACTTCGAGGTGAGTATTCGGAGAGACATTTATGAAAGTTGTAGTTCAACACACAAGTACTTCCTGTGTATCAAGAGATATCCTTGAGAAATGAAAAACAAGAATAATGAACAGATAAAATAGAGTTGAACCTAGATAAACTTACTTGGAGTCGTTTAGATTTGATGTCTAAATTCGGATTTAAGGAGTGATCAGAGTTTGGAGGAGTTTTATCTAAGAAAAGGAAGTGAGAGTTCAGATAAAGTTGAGAGGAGAAATGGGGTTTGGAATGAATGAAATTTTTATATTGAAAATCTCTTAAATATACTTCAGCTTCGTGCGCTCTCACTTGAGCGAGGAACTTCTCGCTTGAGCGGGGTATATCTTGCCTAGGCAAAAATACCAGATAATGGTCTCCCCAAGCATTTTCTGATATTCTCGCTTGAGCAAGATCATGCTCACCTGAGCGAGACAACGTCCAAAGAGTTAGACATTTTTCATGTGAGTCATCACCTGAGCAACTCAACTCGTCTGGGCGAAACCCCTGCTCGCTTGAGCGAGATCTTCTACACCAGACTTCAACAAAAACATCCATAAATCGTTGTCAAACACATTCCAACACTGTTTAATATCAAATAATTCATCAATTAATAAATAAATGAAAAAGAGAGTTTTACAATAAATGCCTCAAACTAGTTATAGATAAATAAAAGAGTGGTCTACAAAAAGTTAAATAAAGATAAATTTTTAACTTCAATCTATAATATTGAATTTAAATATATAGGTTGAGTGTTTTTTATAAAAAATTTATTTTTATATTACGTTTAGATTAATCAAAGTTTTTGGAGAGTAAAAATAAATGAGTTATGCTTGAAAAAAGTGATAATAAAGTAATAACAAAACTTAGAAGAAGAATAAAATGACAGTAGAAATGAAAAGTGAAATTCTAAAAGAGAAGAAAGTTATTATAAATTTTGAAACAAAAATAAAAAAATTAATAATTATAAGGATATTTAAAAAAAAAAGTTACATAAAAAATTAATAGGATATAAAAAAAAGGTGCAAAACGCAATCTCCATTATAAATCTCATTTTTTTGAATATTTTCCGTTTTCTTTTATTATAGAGTAGATAATTTTTTAATCAAATTTATATAATATTTTAATTGCACATAGCTTTTCTTATGTATATATAGAATCTTGAATAAATTCTCTAAAAAAATAAAATATTTAGTCGACAAATCCTACATCCTAGCTTATTATGTGAACATTTTAAAATCTTATGTTTCAAAATTCTATTAATATAAAATACTAATTCTTTGATATAAAATGTTGGATCTGAGTAGAGCATGAGAGGTCTACATATATCAAGTAAGTGATACAAGTCACTTAGACACTATATTCACCTATAACCTTTAGGCAATAGATATTAAGACACCGCCTTTTATATACATCTTTTATTTGACTTATACTTGATTTCCAACACTTATCCTTAAGTACAAGTCCTTTTTCTTTTCTTTTTTATTTTTATTTTCATCTCTTTTTTTTTTTCCTTTTACTTTATCTACCTTGATGAAGTCACAAATTCTTTATAATTTTTTTTTATCATATTTGTTGTTGTTGTGTTGTTTTCTATACATATATGTGTCTAAATTTTATGTAATTTTATCATAGTTAAATTTAATTCAAAATTATAAATTTTTCAAATGATTGCTTTTGTTCTTAATGCTTTAATTGATTTAGATCATTTAAAATATTGTAACATTGCTCATAATAAGCACTTTGATTTAATGTTCAGATTTGGAATAAGTTTTTCCTGCTTATGCATTGCTTAGACTTAGGAACGAAGATATATTGTGATTGTTAGCATTTATTGCAACACATGCTACTATTAGTTGAAACATCAAAATTTTATAACGAGAAATTACTATAAAATGCCAAGATATCGTATTTTACCTTGCTAACAATTTGAATTATGCAAAGATGATCACTAAACGAAATTAAATTTTCTTCTTTTGTTTTAGTTTTACATGAAAAATTGTATAACTTTATTTTTGTACCTATTGCTTCTTTTAAATAAATTAGGAGTACAATTTACAATGGAATACTTGTATGAATATTTAGAGAATTATAGATCATGCAATACTTATGTGAATATTTAACTAGACATTTAATTTATATGTATGTGTGTATCATCAAATTTATGTTTATTAATGTTTGTGTGTGTATCTATATACAATGGAAGTAAATAGATAGCACTTAGACCTATCTTTTAAACGTGTGCAAACATTTACCATTATTCAAATTCAAATCAAAGCCATCAAACAAATATTTGCATTATCCGAATTCAGATATTTACTTTTTCCACTGTATATCATTTTCTCAATATTAATATTATTTTATTTTTATATTTTTTAATTATTGTTTCTTTCTTCAGTTATAAGAGATAATAAAAATAAATTTAAAAAATCAGATTTTAAACAATGGTCACATAACTTGTTCACTCAATATAATTTACCTTAAGCATTTGACTTTCTCAAAAGTTTTATAATTTAAATTTAATTTTTATAAAATATTTTATTGAATTTAATCTTTACTTTTTTCAAATTTTTATTTTTATTTCTTTCAATTAGTATGATTTAATTAAAAGTTGACACTTGACATTTAATAAATTATGTTAACTAAAGAGACTAAAAGTAATAATTTAAAAAAAATAAAGACAATATTTAACAAAAAATAAAATAAAAATAAATTCCAAATTATAAAAAATTTAATTTGATATGTTTTAGAAACATCTTCAATAAAAGAAGTTTCTGCCAAAAATATTTGATAACACAGTCAAATTGTAAACTATTGTCTAATTTTATTTTATTTTTAAATTGCTCGAATTGCTATCTCGTCAGTTGATTAATTTTTTTAAATATATTTATATTATTTTATAATATTTTTATGATAAATTATATATTTATACACTTTTTATACCATTTAATATTTTTGTTAGATACATATCTTAAAATTAATTTTTTGAATTAGTTTTTTTATCCTATAATCATATCTATATGATTTTATATAAATTAAAAATTATTTGATATCTATTTTGTATATAGAAAAGAAAATAGTATAACTATATATATTAATTAATATGATGTATAATTATAATTTAAAAGTTAGATTATTAAAAATTATATTTTATTTAAATATATAATTTTTTATTTTTGTATATAGAAAAAAAAAACTTATTTGATAAGTGTAATTTTTGAAAATTTGTTTTCGAAAATTAAAAAAAAAAAAAGTACAGCGAAATACTCTTAACTTTTTCTTTCCACTTTTGAGTTTCTTACATTGTGGTTTATCCCTCTGAGTATGAGTTGCTTGAGGTGGAATTTAGTTACCATATGCTATTCCGCGCTTTTATCTTTTTCTGTTCTTTTTTATTTCATAAGGTACATTATTCTTTCCACTTTATGAATTTTGTTTAAATGAAGTTAGGCTAAATTTTCATTTTTAAAAGATAAGATTGATATATTAAAATTATATAAATCTATGAGTTTATTTTAAAAAGTTATTAAATTATCCGATTGTGTGTCTAAGAACTGAATATAAACATGAAAAAATAATAAAATTGGTAGGAAATATGCATTGAATAATAGAGCGAAATTAGTAGTAATGAGATGGAAACATAAAAGTTTGAAAGACGATTTTGTTGATTGATTAACCTAAAATGTTAAAACAACATAACTCGGGAATTAATGACATGATACATTAACAGAAGCATCTCCACTTAATTAAAGTGATGCGTGCTACCTAGCTTGCTTACACACTATAAATACGCAATTCCTGTATTGGCTGAAAATATTGTTATGAGCAGATAAATGAGAATGTCGGGTGTGAACGGAATCGTGGTTGAAGTGCTGAACAAAGAGAACTACTCAAACTGGAGCACGCTGGTGAAAAACTACCTAATGGGGGAAGGGCTATGGGACGGCGTCGTAGAGGGTGACACAGAGAAAGAGAAAGGGGACAAAACATGGAAGTCGAGAAACAGAAAGGCTTTACACGCCATTCAACTCTCTTGTGGGATCGGAACGGCGAAAGAAGCGTGGAATCAATTGCAAGTGTCGTACAGTGAGGACGTGGCAGCGTGGCACGAGGAAGCTACGCAATCACGTACCTATGACCCAGAATACGATCTCCATAATTTGGTGATGAAGGGGTTTTGGGACGACGCAGAATCGAAGATAGAATAGAACCCTAACGATATTTTCGAGAGATCCCCTGATGGAAAGACCGTTCTCCACGCCGCGGTGTCCAAAGGGTTAACCGATGCTGTGAATGTGTTGGTTAATTTGGGGAAGGAGCGGTTGGTCAAAATGCAAGACAAGAAGGGGTACACAGCTCTTGCTCTAGCCGCCGAGTTAATTGACGATGAGAAGATAGCTGAGTGTATGTTCACAGAAGGAGGGGATGAGTTGCTTAGCATTGCCACACACAAAGGTGAAATCCCTCTGCTTCTTGCTGCAGCTAAGGGCCACTCCCACATGACTCGCTATCTTTTCTCAGTCACTCCTCCCTCTGTCTTCACCGGAGAGAACAAATTTCTAGATTTGCTTCTTTCCCAATGCATCGCCAATGAAATATTCGGTAAGGCTTTTCTTCTTTCCCAACGCATTTTTTCGCTGTGTTTATATCCCATTTCTTCTTTTACAGATGTTGCAACAGCAATAGTTCAACACCCCAATGCTAAACTATTATCCCTGAAAAAATCTGATGGAAACATTGCGCCCATATATGAGCTAGCTAGCACGCCATCTGCATTTCAAAGTGGCGCCCAACTTAATTTGTGGGAGCAGTTTATGTATAAGAGTACGTTCACCTCTCTGCATTACCAAAGCCTCTTACGCTCTGTAAATAATATTATTGATTTTTAGAAAATTAGTTAGAATATTTCCAGTTTAACTTCAGAAGAACCTGGTGACAATTTAATTATATTATCATTTCACTGAAATTATCTCTTTTTTCATTGCAAACTAAATGACGCTTTTAATAATAATAACAAAAAACCATTTCGTTTCGATTCTGCTTCAAATAAATAATAAAAGCAGCATTTTTTTTTTAAGTTTTGTGTGAATAAATATGTCAACAAACAAACAAAATAAATATTTGAAGATATTATTTATTTTCCTTCATCTTTATAAAAAATCCTTTAAAGATCATCAATTTGAAATGGAAGGTGTATAATATTTGAATATAGATCGAAATAATAACTTATCCTTCAGTTTTATTATATCTACAAATCGGATTTCTCGCTTCTCAAATTTTTATACACACGTCTCCACAATGAGGATTTTATTGAATAGTACCCCATATATTAATTAGGTATCAAATTGATAATATTTTTTTAATTTATCAATAACAAAATTTAAGAAGTAATTATAATATTTTATTAAAATATAAAATTTCAGTGCAGAAATAACTTATTTTCTCATATTTTCTTTACAGTTTTGATAGTAAAAAATGAGAAGATACACGCCTTTGAAGACGAAAGAATCGAAATCGTATCCCATGTTGGGACTGACTATGAGGACGAACCAAATACAATCACAGGTACTTTAGCCGGTCAACTTCTAATTAAACTAGAATAAATTATAGTAATATTTTTTTATTATATTGTTATTATTAACATTTAATTTAAATATAAATTTTTATTTACTCATAAATTATCATAAAGTTAATATTAATTTTTTAATAACTAATATAAAAATTATATTTATGGTGTATTTTAATTAATTAAAAGTGTAAAAAAAAATTATGAACAGTGCACTAAAATTAAACTCATATTATTATGAGATAAAATTTATAAACTTTTAAGAATATGTTTAGATTATTTAATAAAATTAACATTTTTTTTACTATCAGTAGAGACAATTATTAGCATTGTTTCAAATTATCAAAATTATATCTTTCATAAGTCGATTATAGCTTATGGTAAGTTGTTGGTTGTTATCATTTGAGAGGTTTTATAATATGTTTTGATTCTTTTAGAAATAAAAATATTTTAATTTTTTTACTGGAACTTATATCTCTTTAACTTTTATCGCTTGTAAAAAATTATCTAACTATATTTATAGCTTTTAAATATAAGTTTTTGTTATTGGTTACAAGTACTTTCTTAAAAAAGAAAGAAAAAGTAAAGTAAACGAATGAGACATTTATTATTTTTTGCATAAGGTGCAACCCTTATTTATATATACAATATGTGCCATGGGTTTTGTACAATATTCATTTTATAATGAATTAGTCTCTAAAGTGAATAAATAAAAAATATTAACTTATTTAAATTAATGTGTCTCATAATTTTAACTCTTTAAAATTAACAATGAATATATCCTTGTTTAAAAATAATCTGAAAAATGCAATATTCATTTTAATGATTTTTTACTTGGAAAGTATGTTTCTAATTAACACTCCTCTACAATTACTTTATGTAAAATTTGTTCACTCCTCATACTTTGAGGAAAACATTTTCAAGGGAAAAATAAGAAATCAATCTCTTCTGCAATGTCATGTTTAGGTCGATTCTTGGTACGAGTTCAACAGTTCGTTTCAAGATCAAAGCTTCTAAAACTCTTTGTTGGTAAGAACAACACGAATGCTCCTAATTTATCAGTGTAGTATTTTTATTTTTTTAGCTTGAATTAGTTCTTTATTTAGCTAAGACTCACTTTTATTTTATCTATTTAGAAGAGTTGTAATATTCTGAAGAAGCATATAATATAATTAGTTCGAGTAAAATTTAAGAATAAAAATATGCTAGATTAGACTTTTTACAAGTACATATAAATTTTTTTGAAACTTGAGCTATAATTATTATTTATTATTAACTTTTTATTAAGTCAAGCTTAATATTTTTAAAAGTTTAAAATAGTATATTAACTTTTTTTAATGACTTACTTTATATTAAGATTTTTAATAGGCCATTAAATTTGTCTATAAATAAACTATTAGATCATATAAATAGGTATATCTCTATAAATGTCATAAAATTTATATTTAAATAAGTTATAAAAAAAGTTTCAATGTTTTTAATATTTATGATAAAATTATATATTTTTATTTATCATTTTTAAATAACATATTTAATTTAAATAAATAAACTATTAAACATATAACAAACACGAATATATGTCAGTTTTATATGGACAAATTGAACAATACTAACTTAAAATTTTTTTACAAGTGACACTCTTTCTTTAAGATAGAATGTAGTAAAGATACTTTCTAATTTTAATAAAAATTATTAAAATTTTTAATTTAAAATTTTATTCATTTTAAAATTTAATTTATTTAATATAATATTATAATAATTTTTATATAAAATTATTTAATATATTATTATAAATTTTATGAATCTTAAATAGGTTATTCTATTAAATTTAATAAATTTTTTCTTAAGTTCAAATTTAATCTATTCAATTAATTAAATTTTTAAAAGTTTAAATTGAATTTATTACTTAAATAAATTAAATTAGACTAAATTTTTAAAAAAGTTAAGTCATAAGCTCTTACTAGAGAGCTAACTTATTTTAATCCTTAGAAAAAAAAAAGCATAAATCAATTACATTATTACATCTGTAAGTAGTTAATTAGTATAATATTAATTAACAACTCAACACTGTACATGTAAATAGGTAGATGACTAAGTTTGACAATTGGTAAAATCAGAAAGGAATAAGATTGTGCAACATTATATGAAACTTACCGAAAAGACCTAATTTACTAGATATGAATGCAGAGTTTTATTTTTAATTTTATAGAAAATAAATTGACTACTTACTTTAATAATTATTTTTCTTGAAACCTATCATTCTAATATTACTTTATTGCTTTATGCAATTGCTTACTCCTCTCTACACATAAATGCCACTCCTCAATCATATTTTTTTTTAAAAAACATTTACGTGAAATCAATCTCTTCTGCAATGCCCATATTCAGGTCAATTCCGTGCGGCTCAAACTTTCGTGCTTGTAAATCTGTGTGGTAAGTGCAACCATGAATGCTCTCAATTTTCCATTCCTAGTCTTTTTTAGGCTTGAATTAATTCTATTAAAATGTGACCAGTGAGTCTGTGGATCATCTGACACGGATGTTAAAGTCTTGAGTACAAAGACTTGAAAAAAGAATTTTGTCACTACTATAGTCGTATCTGACTCGAACATATTGTCTCTACCGGAGCAGAGTATACTGAGATATTAAGTTCTTCTTAAACTTTTCAATGCTTTCAGGAAATATGAAAGTATATAAGATGAAAAGGAAGCATCACTTAGTGCTCGAGATTCTAAAATACTTCCAGAAAAGTGTGTAAAATAACATTAGAACATGAGTTGCGTTCGGTGCGTGTAGAAGACGCTATGTTGAAGGCAGCCAAATGTGGAATTGTTGAATTCATAGAAACAATGATGGATGCAAATCCTGCACTTTTAATGGTGGAGGACCGAAATAAAAGAGGCATATTTTCACATGCAATTTTGAATCGTCAAGAAAAGTTGTTCCAACTCATAAAGAAGGTAAAGGGTTCAAAAGAGATTATTACATGGAGTACAGATAAGTTTGAAAATAACATGTTGCACCTCGCGGCAGACTTAGGACCTCCGCCATACCTTGTCAGCATATCCAATGCAGCTCTACAAATGCAAAGAGAACTTCAGTGGTTTGTGGTACTCAAATCCATTATTCTCTCTTCACCATACCTATATATGCACAAATCAAGTGTGTACATATGTTAGATGCTTGTTTGGTCTCACATTTTTTAACTGAGGATGTGCCTAATGCTACTTACATTAGCTTTTGAGTTTCAGATGCGTTTATACAGTAAATTGAACGCATATTACTCTATTTAGTAATATCGTTTAATTTATTGACATTAAATTTCATAATTTAATTGTTGGATTCGTAGTTTTTTAAGCTAATTAAATATATAAAGTTCATATAATTTAAAATTGGTTGTTTCTTCATTAATTAAAATTAAAATAATTAAGGGTTACACAGTTATCTAAGAAAATACTTATGTTTTTTTTATTAACCAATCTCAGTCATTCAAAAAAGATCTAATTATCAAAATGAATTCATATTCTTATCAGTAAAAATAATTATTTAACTTAAAATAACTTTTAATTTTAAGTATCTAAATAAAAATTTAACGTTTGTAGTATATCATTGATGGTGAAATGCATTTGCATAAATGTTACTAACCCATCTCCTACCTTCTAGTTGAAATGCATTTTCATAAATGTTAATAAACCTTATGATTGCATGCATGCAGGAAGTAAAGAACATAGTGCCTCGGTGGTACCTAGGAGCTAAAAATGTAAACGAGCAAGTGCCTCTTGAAGTATTTATCAAAGCACACGAAGGACTTCTAAAAGATGCTCGGCAGTGGGCAAAAGATACATCAAGTTCTTTTACACTTATTGGTACTCTCATCACTACTATAATGTTTGCCGCAGCCTTCACTGTCCCAGGGGGGAACAAAAGTGACAATGGCGAACCCATCTTATTAAAAGAACAATATTTTCAGATCTTCATCATATCAGATGCAATATCCCTTATCACATCTTCATCTTCAGTGTTGATGTTTATTGGGATCCTCACATCACGTTATGGTGAGGAAGATTTCTTGATACGGTTGCCCGTTCAGTTACTCTTTGGCCTTGTCTCCTTATTCTTTTCAGTGCTATCAATGTTAATTGCTTTCTGCGCTGCGCTTGGTTTGATGCTAAGGGGACACCGTCGGATGGTACTACTAACCATGTTGCTTGCACTTCTTCCAATACTGGTATTTGTACCCTCTCTGTTGCGCCTCTTTGCAGAGATTTCCAGATCTACACTCAGGTCGATTCGACAAATATACCGTCCACAATGATTGAAATTATATGGGTGCTATATTGAGTCTTTGAGATTTTAATTTATTTATTTTTATATAAAATGTCATTCATTTTAATCCTTTTTTATTATTTTTTCCATCATCATTTTACATTAAAAAGGATTAAAATAAATGTTGTTTTATAAAATTATAACTGATATATAAACTAGTTTCAAATCTCAAAGATTTAAATATATGAATCATATAATTTCGAGAATTAAGTTACCAGTTTTTCCACTCATTCACATAATAAACAGCACATGAATATAGAAGTAAATAGGAGTGTTTTCTTGTTCTTGAAAGCATTTATTACTCGTGATTGTCAATTCAAAAAGGTGTTATTGTTGATGCAGCTGAGATTTTTAATGTACAGTATTGTATTAAAATATTTGTATGTCGTGTTTTCAATAGGTATTTAATTGTTGACTTATACATAATTTTAGAGTATTATTTTGTTGTGCAATTACGAAGTGTCAGCGTAATACCTTACTTGTATACATATTTTGTTTTCTTAAGATCGAGAGCTTTTGTTATGTATTTATATCTGAAACAAAAACGTCAACAGCTGAATCAAACCATTTTCACCTTTGTAAAAACTAGCTTCAGTGCTACCAGTTTTTATAATACTTACTAAATATTTTTTCAATATGCATGAATAATTTAATATCTTGTTTTATTATTAAATTGAGAATAAGTTAATTAATGATGATTGGAATATTACATAAAAATTTTAATTTATATATGTGAAAGGGATCAAATTAAGTGTACACACCTTTGTACTGTTAAAAACTTAATATAAAATATAATTTTCATCAATTAAGCTGTTAAATTACAGTTATATATTATCTTAATTATTTATATTAAATTTTATTAAATTAAATGATTAAATAATATAATTTAGAATTAATCTTTATTTTTATATATTTTAAAAATATGCACTACGTTAATTTTGATATTTGCAAAATAATCCTTTTTTATTTGCTGTAAACTTTATAACTGGACTTTTCTGGTCAATCCGTTACTCGTTTGTAACCTTAGCCTAAACCCAATAGTTCCAACCAACAAAACCTGTACAACGAGGCAGAACATATTTCTCAAAAGCAAGACCCAGTTTCTGCACATCCAAACAAAAAAGAATAAAAGATACATAAAGAAAAAGGGATTGAAGGTGCATTTTAATGACCTAAAAATTTCAAAGGGTCAGAGTTTGCAATGGTAAAAGGGTTTCAGATGGGAGTCTCCATGGTTGAAACAACATCGACTTTGCATGTTCAAGTTCTCACGTCTTGTGACTGCGATAAATAAGCGTCCATTTGCTTATTTAACTATTGAGCTCTGATTAGTTTTTTCTAGCTATGTAGTAAACTCAATTGATAACATATACTTGAAATTATCAACATGAAGGACCCAGCAATGGTCATATATTTTTAACAAACGAGAGTATACATCATTCTCAAGAATGTGAATGTCATGAATCTGGATGAGCAATATAATAATGACCAGAAAGGTACTTCATAACTTGGCAACCGGGATGTTGTACAAGGTAGCATGAGCAATGTAAAACAAATCCCCAGTCTTCTTCAGCTTAAACTCTAATGCAACCATAGTTACATTTCTTCCACTCTTCACCACAGTGGCGTCAGCTAGAATTTCAGCCTACATAGACAATGGGGCAACAATCCACTTATTGAAAAGAACATGAACACGTTGCTCAGCATATCTGATGTAAGAATCATCTAGGGTGACATTGCAACTGAGCTACATTATATATTGAATGAGCAGATAATTATATCTATAAAAATTCCAGCCTATAATTCGGCATCTTTGCAACATTATCGGGGAGGCCTTAATTATCACGAATCAAATATCTCGAAAGGTTAAGTTGTTAGGTGAAGACACGTAATGTTTGATATTATGGGTGTGTTTGGGTACACAACTTAAGTAAACGCTTATTTATTAAGCTTTTTTTCAACGGTAACTTATGCCATAAAGTTAACCATAAAAATTATTAGGATAAACTCAAAACAGTTTATTTTGATAAATTATACTAAGAATCTTGTTGAAATAAGCTTTAAAAAGTTTATAAGAGTTGTAAGTTATTTCCATAAAGTGTCTATAAACTTTTCCACATGGGCTCTATATCTCCAGCACACCTCCTCATGCAAGATCTATTTGGGATTAAAGCATGGATAGTGCACACGCCAACAGACAGTGTGCTGACATTCAACTCTATTAAAAAAATGGAGGTGGTAAGGATTGAATTCTAGACCATTTGGTAATACAGCCTCTGATACTATCTCATGAACCAAATATTGCAACATGAATGATTTTATGTTGTATCTTTAACATTAATCACGTTGAAACCAATGCACCAGGTACGTGCTAAGTAACTGTGCAAATGCAGAAGATTTATGCTAACAGCTAAGCAACACTTTTACAGTTCTAAGAATTCCAAACCCCAAGTTCTTACATCCCATTGCTTAATGTTGAGGTGTAATACTTTTTTGAAGTCCTAAAGCCTTTGTTTCAAATGTAAGTTAGGCTAAAAGCATTAATTTCCTAAGGCAGCATATTAAGTCATTCTGTCATCCACTGATTTGCAGAACGGGAAAAGCAGTAATGCCCATATCACAGTAAAGAGAATCAAAAGCCAAAAGTCATTACACAGGACTCACATTGATTGGAGCTCCAGAGAGGTAAGACACGCTAATTTCCCCGAGAAAAAGTTCCCTGTCCTCAGCAACAACAGTTCTTGCACAAGCAATCGACAGCAACTCAATGAAAGATCCAACAGACCCTCCATGCAGTATTCCAAACAAATTCTGCAAGACCAATGAAGAAAATGAAAAGTCCATCTACACCCATGTAACAATTTACAAATTCCGTCCAAAGCCCCAAATAAATTTACAACTTACACCACAGAGAGAAAATAAGTTCAGCTGCACACAAAGAAAATGGAAGAAATTTCAATTTTAACCAAAATTACAGCCTCTCAATTGACTGCATTACAATTACTGAAATCGCAAACAAATGCAGTCCATGCTGCTGCAATTCCAATCATTTGCAGGGCCTCCAAAACATCAATATTGCACCCCCAATTTTCTTTTATAATAAAAAATTTTAAGCGAGTTGAATGCCAAGAGCTCATCAAGACCAAAACATATCTCAAGACGCAAAAAGCATTTACGTAAGTACTTACAGCTTGGCCCGCAATCTTGAAACACTGGTCCGACCCAGTCAAAAACATGCATTCCCAACCTAATAGCAATTAGATTCTCTAACTTCGTAATGGAAAAAGTCACAGATTTTGGGTGAGTTTGGATCATTGATTTCAAAATCAATGGGCAAGATTTCACCATCAATGGACAAGAAAAGAAAAAAAACTCAACACATTCCCCATTTATGATGAAATCTTGCCAATTGATTTTGAAATCAATGGCCAAAATATATCCAAAGTCAGTGATTTTTCCCACCACAAAGTTAGAGAATCCAATACCAACCTAATCAAGCTCAATATAACCAACGGGGAAATTCCCAACAATCATCTAGAAACTCATCATTAATTTCGGTCAATCCAATAAACAGAACATTCCAAGAACAAAAGCAATCTATCCCCAATTTTCAGAGCTACCAAACAGGATATCCACAGCAACAACACAACAGCGAATACAAGAAGAACGCGGCATCTTCAAAAATGCAAACTAGGAATCAGCAATTTCGAGAGACCTATTTAGCAAAACATTCTTCCTTCCCAATTTTCTAAGCAGCTAAACACAAAATCAATAACTTTTATGACAAAGTGTTACAAAAACACCCATAGCCAGTAAGATGAAAAGAGTGTTACCGTGATAAAATACCCCGATTAAAGATACATGTGATGTGAAAACATAAGAAGAAAAAGGGGTTTACGGAGATTGGAGCTTTGACAGTAATAGTTGAAGAAATTCGTCCCCTCTTGATGTGATCGACCTTGATGAAGCTTCCAAAGAAGTTGGAGTAGAAGCCGCTGGTATAGCAACTCTGAGGAATGGGTTGGTCCATGCCCATTCTTTTAAGGAAAGTGTGGGTTAGAGAAACATGGTCGGAAGTTGAAGACACTGTTTTGGTTTCAGCAGCAGAGGCAGACGATGCTCTTTCCGCCATTCCTGTCTCTACCCACACATACACTGTCCGTTCTAAGTTTCCTTCAATTTTGACTTTAACATTCCTTTTCTGGAAAGTTTTTATATCCTCGTACTCCTGCGAGTTGCTCCTATTTGGGGTTTTTTTTTTTTTTTTTTTTTGCCTGTACAGGGTTAAATCAAAAACATTTTATTCGTATAAAGTTTTTTGACAAAAACTTCGTAGGGTAATTTGTGAGTGTCGTAAAAAATGTTGGCGATACATGATCAAGTATCGGCTGAAAGAATACCGACAGGTGTCAAACTCGACTATTTTCGTGGGATAGGTGATGGAAGATTCAGTTGCTGGGACATTATTTTCAGGCGAGAAGGTGATAGTTCAACATTTACCGCAGGAAGAAAACAAAAATAAATAAAAATGGCTGGACCATCAACCATTAACAGCATTTTGTTCCTGTTGCTAAAATGAATACAAAGAAAGCCGTAAGAACAACGTTTACTAAGATGAAGAAACACAGCAAATATGAAGAAACACCATCATAAACACTCTTTTCTAGTCGTCTGTCTCTAAAATATTTTAAAATAATATTTTACATGACTTTTGAGAGCGGTTCGATTCGAACCGCTCTCTAAAATGCACTTCTTAGAGCGGTTACTTTCTAACCGCTCTCTAAAATTGATTTATGAGAGCGGTTTGAAAGTAACCGCTCTAAGATGTCTATATTAGAGAGCGGTTCCTTTTGAACCGCTCTCAATAGTCGGGTCTGACACCTGTGTCGGCATTCTTTCAGGCGATACTTGATCATCTGTCGCCAACATTTTTTACGACACTCACAAATCACCCTAGACAGGGAATTTTTTGTCAAAGAACCCCATACGGATAAAATGTTTTTGATTTAACCATATACAGGCAAAAAACCCTCCTATTTCTTCTTGTATCTTTTTATAACAAAAAATAGTGAGTTATATTCTTGGTAATAGTAATTAATTCCCTGTTTGGTATGAATTTTTATATTTATTTTAATGTTATTATTGATAATTTTTACATTATATTATTTTTTATATATTTTAACATGAATTCAAATACATTTTAAGTGCTTTTTTTATAAAATAAAATAAAATTTATTTACAGCTCTTTGATCATGTTAATATTATTTATTAATAAAAACTAAAATATTATTTTATTAAAAAATATATTTAATGTTATTAAATATAATATTAATGAAATAAAATTTTATTTTAATTAATAAATAACACTTTAAAAAATATACTTTTTATAAACAAAATAAATCAGTAAATATAAATATAAAAAAATATAAAAATCATTACATTAAGTAATTTTTAACATAATTTGATAAATTTATTAATAATTTGATAATTAAAAAAATAATATCTAAATAATTATATTTTGATCAGTTAAAAATATTTATTTAATTGATTAAAATTAAAATTAAAATATATTAAATCTTTATTGCACAAAATCAAAGTATTGTAAGTAAACATAAATTTTATTAATTTATACTACATGATATCAAAGAAGCTAATATAAAATCAAATTGTATCAACGTTATGAAATTATACAATATAATAAAAGATAATAATGTTAAAAAAATAAATAACATGAATAAATAAGTAGAATGCAAAAAATGAAATAGCATGGAAAATTACAGTAATAGTAAATATAATATGATTAAAAAAATAAAAATTTATATTATATTTTAATTAGTTTTAATCATCTCTTATTATTATTATTTAAATTATTTTTATTTGAAAAATTAATAAATAGAATTAAGAGAATTAAATATAAAAATAAAAATAAAATAATTTAATTTAAGATAACCTAAATTAGATAAAATAAAACATGGGCTAAAAATAATATAAAAAATAAGAACTCATTTTTAAAAAAAATAAATTATTGGGCTGTTATAAAAAAGAGTTACTGTTTAGCGCAATTTTGATCACTAATTAGCCCAAAAACAATTTTGGGTAAAAAAAATGTTGTTGTTTAGTGTATTTTGGGTCACTAGTCAGCCTAAAACTAATTTTGGACGAAAAAAAGTAATTGTTTAATGCATTTTGAACAACTAATCATGCCAAAAACAATTTCAGAGAAAAACAAAAACGAGAATTGATGTTATGTGTCCTTTGTGTCACTAATCAGCCCAAAAATAATTACGGACAAAATGAAAAGCTATTGTTTAATGCATTTTAGGCCACAAAATAGCAAAAAAATGCTCAAATTTTTAAAAAAAATTTAGATTTGGAAATTCTATAATTTCAAGGCACAACTAGATTTTTTAAAGGAGTGTCATGGAGAGGGATATGGACAAAGTTGATGGAAGCTATTGTTTGGATAATGGGTCTTAATGTGAGGGAGAAGGAAAGGAAGAAAAATGAACAATTGAGGAGTTTTCATGGTTGGAGATAATAGTTTGAAGGAGACAAAGAGAGAAAGAAAAATGAAGAAAATGGGAGTTTTTTCATGGTGGTTTTAAATGGTTAGGGATGATGGGGTGAGAGAGAAAAGAAGAAGAAGTGTTTAATATTTTTTTCAATAAAATGTTATAAGAAGATATAAATTTTTTTGAATATTAAAGTGGTTATTTGAACACAATTACTAATTATTTTCGCTTATTAAAAAAGACACAAGAAGGTTTGAGTTTATATTCAATAAAACAATAAATTCATGAACCCAAAAATCAAAATTATCCATCGAAATGAAATGCTCATAATTTTATAGAAAAATTACAGAAATGTCATTGTGTTGATAAATTCTTGAGCAGATTTATCATATTATATATTATGAAATATGCAAAATCTACTTCACTGACTATCTCAATTAATTTAAATAAACTAATTTATTCAATTTGTAAAATACTAATTAAAAAAATATAAAAACTGGAGCATTTATTTGAAAATTAAATATTCTGATGTCTAGACACTTCATTCGTGCCGTTTTGTTTTATTACTCAAGCCGTTTCATCTCACTAAAATTTACACATTCAAAATTCTGACTCAAAAAGAAGGAAATGCAACGCATGTAAAACAATTTAATGATTTGACATTTTGACCAGTGATAAAGAATAATAATAAAAATTGCATCTAAATTACTTTGTGGTGTTTTGGTATCCTTCAAACATTTACTTCAATTTCTAAGGGAGAGTTTTGAGCCAAAGATGCCTCGTGGGACGCTTGAAGTTATTCTCATCAGCGCAAAAGACCTTCATGACAGTGATTTTTTCAGTAAGTAATGCAAATTCAAAATGTTATCTCAAAATATGGTTTTTAAACTTCTGGTTTAAATTCTCATATCTTTGAATAAATTACTTTTAAGTGAATGAAAATTTCCCATTTTTTTTATTTCTAGAATTGTAATCCATGCAAAGGGTTGATTCCATGTACCATTTTTTTATGAGCAGAGAAAATGGATCCTTATGTGATTCTCACTTATCGGACACAGGAGCACAGAAGCAGTGTGGCCAAAGGTGGGATTTGCTGTTTATTTTGCCTTATTCACTATTTTATTTGTTTTGGATTGAATTTGATTAAACTATCTTCCATCTTTGTTTCTCTATCTGTTCTTGATGATGATGGATATGGCTGAAATAGTGCAGTTATGGAATCACTGTGTTACAGGTGCAGGATCTAAAGCCCATTGGAATGAAAGCTTCCTTTTCACAGTTTCTGACAGTGTTTCTGAACTTAATCTGAGGCTAATGGACAAGGATTCGTTAACTAATGATGATTTCCTTGGCCAAACAAAGTGAGTCAAAAATCCTCTACAAACTTACCAAGTTAACTATTTTTTTTATTATTAATTATAATTTATTTAAAAAAATTATACATTTTTTGCTTCTAATTTAATAAATTTTACTTATATTTTTATGATTTTTAATAAATTTTAATCAATAACTATATATATATATATATTAAAAAATAAATTTTAAAAATAGTTTTTAGCCCTCTTCATTATTTGGATATAGTACAAATTCCTAATGTACATTGACGTGGGATTTGATTGTTTTTTTACTTGATTACAAAATTAATTTATGGACATGATTAAACTCTTTGTGTAGAATTAATCATATCAAAACATATGGAGATCACAGGTGCCCTCTCTCTCTTATTGTCTAAAACCAAACAAAAATATTGTCATTTTTGCATATTTATTATCACTTTAATTTAATTTTTTTACTTAAAAACCTTCACTATTGACATTACTATATATGATATTTCAAATAAAAACCACTTAAAAAGTGATAATAAACTTATCCCAGAATTTCTCATAAAGAAAAATAAACTAAAGAAAGAACGCTAAAAACAAGGCCCCTAAATTAAGGTTGTGACAGGGTGAGAACATTCCATGAGCAATTAAGTAACCTTGTAGCCAGACATATCTTCAGTAGTGTACATATTAGCTATTCAGAAATTAGGTGCCCTTCATCCGATTTTGTTTCATTTGTGATTTGTTTCTGCAAATATCCTGTGAAGTTGTTAGATAGTTGATAAAGATACCAATTTGAGGGCTTTTTGAGAAGCTAAAGTGCAACTTTTTCTGACATATGCAGAATTAATCTGGAAACAGTGTTTGCTGAGGGGACCATTCCAGAAACTGCTTACAACGTTGTGAAGGAGCAGGAGTATTGTGGGGAGCTTAAAGTGGCTCTCACCTTTAATTCTGAGGTGTGTTTATTACTTACCATTAGTTTCTATTTTTTTAAAGAAATTTTGCTTTTAATTCTCGTTGTTGATTTGGTATATTAAAAAAGTGTTAAATGTCAGCTTTTGTTGATGATAGCTCCTAATTGATTTTGTAATTTCTGGTTGCAGAGAAGCAGTGAAGTGGACTATGGCAAAGACAATTTCAGCTAGAATTATATTTTCGAATAATTAGTTGCTACAATTTCGATGGAGATTCTTTTGAAATGCTTCATAGATTTTATATTTTAAACTCTAATTAATTTAATATTGCCAATTAGAATGAAAATTGATATTAAAACATGTAAGGCATATTTGGCATTCCGAATAATGACCTCTTCTATATTCAAGTTTTCACAATATAGTTGACTAAAGTATTCTCACACCTCATGCCTTATTGTTCTTTGACCAAATGCTTGTAATTTTTTTAATAAATTATAGATTTATTGTCTATTTAATTTTAATTTTAATTTTATGTGTGATTTTTTGTATTTTTTTAGCCATTACAAATGTATCCATATAATTTTAATTACTTACATTTAGTTCATGTAATTTTCATAATGTGTAATTTTGATTTCTTTAATTTTAATTACTCACATTTAGTCTTCTTAATTATTAACTTTATAATTTTTGTAAATCTAATTTCAATTGTTCACATATAATTTTTAAATATTTAAATTAAATATTTTATTTTATATTTTTATTTAAATATTTTGTTTTTTACTTTTTTTATAAATTAATGAAATATTATAACTAATTATATAAAATTTTAAGATAAGAGATTTAACTTAAATATTAAAAAAATTAGAGCGCTGAATATGAATAATGAAAATTAGAAAAATAAAATTTTATTTCTAAAAAATGAGAGAGACTAATCATAAAAAAATAAAATTAAGAGGATAAAAAAATGACACGTTAAAAAAAAATTAGAGGGACCAAATTAGAGTTATTAAAATTATGATAATCAAAATGACATATTTAAAAAAGTAAAAAGATGAAATGTGAGCACTCAAAATTAAATAACTTATGAATAAAAAATACAATTAAGTCTAAATTATACTTTTTTTTCTTAATATATTTTTATTGGAAAAATTTTCTGTGATTGTTACGACCCTGCATAGGCAACATTATCCCGCCCATTGGGAAATAAGGTATAATTTTTAATTGTATAAATATAATAATTTTTTAATATTTTTATTAATTGTAATTTAAAATTTTTAAAGTTACTTTTATTACTACATAATAATGATGCGACATGTATATATACCACATAATTAATAAATAATAAAATAACTATTTTAAAAATTTATAAAAACCACTTAATTATACTTTTAATTCTTATATTTTAATAATTTTTTTGTTTAATCCTGTTAGATAAATTTTTTGCTATAATCTCTATTTTTTGTAATTTTTTTAATCTCTAATGTTGATTTATTCTATTAAAATACTACTACGTGTTAGTTTTTTATTTGACCACATCAATGATGAAGATTAAAAATAAAAATTATTAAAAAACAGAGACTGAAATAAAAAAAATTATTCAAAAAAATACAAATAAAAACTTTGTTAAAATTTGAGAACTAAAAACATATTTAAATTAAACTAAATAACAAAATTTATTTTAAAAGACTAGAATTACATTGAAAATATTAAAATAAAAATTTACTATGATAAAAGTGATATTGTTAATAAAAAAAATATACTTTTCACATAAAATTTAAACTTAATTAAAACTTTATATAACTTAAACAAACTTTGTTTTAATATAACATGCCATATAAAATAAGAGTATAATATATAGGAGGTAAAATATTTAAACTACCTCATTCATATAAAGAGTTTAATGTTTGAAAAATAAAGTATTCAATGAAATTGTTATCGTTCATAGATCATTATGTGTACATTTTACTAAAGTAATAAAAGTAACTATTCTTATAAGAATTGTTAGAATCACAATTTTTTATTGTTAAGAAAATTATATAAAATTTTAATTTGTTTGAAAGTATAAGAATTTAATAAAGAAATATGTTAAATATTCTTTCTTTTATAATAATAGACTAATGACGTTACTTACTGATTTTCTCAACCTATGCTACAAAATATTCATTAATGAGTATTAAGTGTCAAATTTAAATATTTATATTACATAATAATTTTAATTATTATAGAATATGAGATTGATTAATTTAACTTTTGAATTATTTTATATTATTTTTAAGGTTATGTATATCAAATTTTATATAATTTAAATATTTGTAAGAATTTTTATTTAACATTTGATATTTATTTATATTTTGAAAAATATTTTACATTTTTTTTATCAAATACTTGTTAATTTTTATCAATTTTTAAAATTAATTAATTTGATAAGAAAATTCAAATTATTATTAAAATAATTAATTTTATATTTTATAAAAAAATTATTGTGTAAGTGTATGAATTTGTACCTAGTGTCATCGAAACTCACTCTTCATTAAACATGAGTAGATCAGTTTTATAATAAGGTTAATTCTGAATATTTTAAAACTTTGTAAAGTAAATTTTAAATTATTTTTAATTATATCTATGTTAACATTTTTTTTATAAGGTTCCATTATTAAATGCAGAAACTTGAAATATTTTTTAAACAATTTAGGGATTAGGAAACTAATTTAATTATTCAATAAATTGAATAATTTAAAAAATTATAATTAGATTCGTGCATTTAATAGAAGTTTAACAAAAATGTAGTCATTGACTTTAAATAATTTAAAAATTCATAAATGTATTTATAAATTTTTTAAGTATAAGAATTTATTTAAGTTATTTAAAAATCCAAGGATTTATTGAATAATTTAACCTTATAATAGATTTATAGTGATGATCTGATTATTTTCTTTCGTCACACTACATATTTTACATAATAGAGTTAATTTTGATATAATAAAAGATAAAATTATTTAAAATCGAGTTAGTTTTGTAATGATGGTAATACAAAGAACACGAAAAATAGTCTTAAAAAAATAATTAAAAAAATTATATAACTCAATTCCAAGTAAATGCAAATAAGATTTTTCTCACTGGGTGGAGACCCACCCCATTTATATTAATTTAACCAACAAAAAGAACGATCTAAATACCTTAAAAAATCTCTTATGTGGAATGAATGAAAAGTTAAAATATATGCATTTGCTGGATAATTATCAATTTAAAGTAACAAATAAATTGAAAGTCAGTTACATACTTTTTAATATATTTTTTTTATAGTTAACTAAAATTTATTAAAAATAAAAAATAAAAAATATTAATTTAAAAATGAGACTCATATAAATTTTTTATAACTTTAAATAAATTTTAAACCAAAAGATATGTTATTAGTATTATAAAAAATAAATGTCGGTGCACACAAGAAGTAACGTAGGATGTGTTTCTGAAACTATTATAATAAATAAATAAATAATTTTTTAATCTAAATTCAAAGAATTCTGTTCAAGTCAAAAATATATAAAAAAAAAAAAGGTTTGAGCTGGGCATTAAATGCATTCAAACTATTTTATTTTAAAATAATGCCATATTAAAATCTCTTATGATATTTCCAATGCTTTACAAAGAAATATTAAATGAAAAGCAATATTATTTAATATTTTAGAAATATAAAAAATTCAAAATCAGTCAACACTTTATTCAAATATCAAGATGGAAATTAATGCATAAAAATGCAAAAGCATTTATCTCTTAACATGGAAGTGACCAAAAAGGTTTGATTGGTTAAAAAAAAAAAGGAAAATATATTTATTAAAAGAGTATTTATTATATTACAAAAATAACTAAGCTTTAATATAATAAATGAAAAAAATATTTACTATATTAAAAAAAATTGAATATTTATTTTTAAATAATATTAAAAATAATGTTGTAAAAAGAGGAGAAGCATTAGACTACGTGGCAATGGCACACGATGACGCTCACACGTACGCCACCAACAAACGAATACACAGAAGGCTTGAGTTGCTTAGTTGATGCGTAGCCAACTTCATGAGATTATGGTAATAAGGACAAAATAATCTGAAATTTGGCATTGCCGTTACATAGGAAAGCTCGTGGTCAATTCAAGGTCTTGTCTTCTCTATATATATTCTAGAAAGTAATTTTCAATTTCACTCTTCCTTCTGTTCTTCATATTATCTAAGAGTGAACAAGAACACAAGATAATTAACTTCACTGCCTAGAGTTGAGACTTGAGGTAAGAGGTGTGTTTATTCCTTTGATTCAGTGCATGCATGTTCATTTCCTTTCTTTTATCACCCCTTTCTGCATTTATATGTATATTTTTTAATCTTCGTTACTGGGTTTTTGTTTATTTAATTCGGATATCATGGGGATGATTGATGAATGATGATTCTAATAAAGGGTTTATGAGTATTTTTTGTCACCCTCACCCGATTTTTTTATTTTGACTTTCTTTTTGGGACTTTAAAATGACAGATCTACAATTTTTTTAATTTCCTTGTGACTGTAAAATGATAGATCCACATCAAATATTATATTATAAGATCGTCTGTGGAATGACAAGATTTTATTTTCTCTTTTTTAGCCGAGTGGGGTTCTAACAACGAGTTTCTTCATTTTGTTCAACACATATACCCCTTTAAAAGCCAGAAAATTCCCATGATTTTTTTTTTTTTAGGTTTCTATTAGGATTTCAAGACCCGATCCAATCCGAAAATTCAATTTTGCCTAAAACAAATTGATTTTTTTTTTCTCGTCGACTCGTTTCGTGTTTTGAGTTTCTCGTTCAACAAAAATTCTCGCATAATAATTTTTTATAAAATTAACAATAAACTATTATTTTTATTAAATTAAAGTTACTGTGTTTTACATAATATATAATGGTTTTATCTTGATATAATTCATTCATTTTGAAATATATTATAAAATATTGTTTATTTTTAATGTCTTTTTACTTTGAAAGTTTTTTAATTTAACTTTCTATAAACAAAAACTCATTGGTGCACTTAGGATGGGATTACCACTGAGTAACTTAGACAGACCCCATTTAAATATAGTTTTGTACAAGTTCCAATTAGGTAAATAACCTATCTTTAGTAGACTGAAAAAAATTAAGACATAAAATTATATCGATTTTTGTTTAACTATTTATCTGATGGGCTAATTTTATAACAAATCTTCTCTAGACGAGTTTGTCTAAGTTATCATATTAGATAAATAACTTCAGTTTAAATGGACCAGTAAAGTTCATATATGGTGTTAAAAATTGCATAAATATTTTTATTAGCAAAATGGTATCAGTTTCACTTAAGACAATATTTTTTTTTTATCTCGTAGAGTAGCATAGGCAAACTCTTCGTATCAATTTGGGCTAAAAGCAAATAATCAATTTCATGTTAGCTTGCCTAGGATGTATCTCCAGTCCAATTTAGGGTTTGAGGTACAAGTTGATAGACAGTTTATGACAATAATTTGTAATTTTTATAATTTTTTTAAAAACTTATTGAGTTTTTTTATAACTTTTAAAATGAGTTATTTTTATCTTATTTCAATATATTTCATCATTAAAAAAAATTATTGAATAAGAGTTTAAATAAGTTGTGTAATGCACCTTAAATTTCACAATTCTTTGTTTTTGAAACCTGAATTGTTCTTCTTACAAACGATGATAATGATTAAGAAAACAAATTTTAATTTCGCTAAACAAGTTATTATTGTAATTAATTATTTCTTGTCATGATTGCAGAAATATCTTTGGATAGAATTTTACTCCTGTTTTCGTTTCTTGGATATTGATTTGCATTTGCTGTGTCATGAGAAAATTTAAAACCAATGATCATGTGAAAAATTTTATAATATTGTGTTAATAATGCATGCAGGAAACATTGACAATGAAGAAGAGAAACTCAGGTGCCACAAGCCCGATTAATCATTTGTGCGATGAGATTCTGGTAGGAATTTTTATGCTTCTCAACGTTGCGGACATTGCAGCAGTCTCATTGGTTTGCAAATCCTGGAACCGAGTTTGTCGTGAACCTTCACTTTGGCGCAAGCTTGATCTTACTAGCCTGGGATCTCCCTATTTCTACATACCCAACACACGAGAAGCGTTGCGTGACAAACGTTCAAGCACAAGAGTCACTCAGTTCTTGAAATATGTTTTAAGTTTGAGCAATGGAAATACAAGCTGCATAGTATTTAACTACTATATATACTTAACTGATGTGCACTTGATCTCTGCTGCTGAAAGGTATCATTTCTTACTTACCCTTTGTACATTTACCTATATATGCTAGTTATTTAATAATTTAGGCATGCCTAGGTAAACAGTTTAACAAAATACTTTTTTTATAAACAAAAAATTATCATATGAAAGTTTATTCATAAGCTTTACCCCAAGGTTTACTAAAATAAACTGAAAGATGAAACTTATATGACAAATTACTTTCACTAGTCCAAATAATTTCATGGAAAATGTTTTTTGTATCATCGAAGTGGGAAATCTTTTGACGTCCTGTTTGATAATCATGAATATTTTTTATAAGTGTGCATATGAAAGCAATAATAGAAGTAAGAGACAGAAAAAGGTAATACTATATATGATATCATATTGGGTATTAATTTTTAGATGTTCAAATAATAGAGTTGATTTTGAACTCTTTCAAATGCTTCCTTACTCTATATTATAAAATGTGTTTTCTTTTGTAGGACCCAAAATCTCAAACGACTAATTCTACCAATTACAGGCTCCTTAACAAGAAGGGGAATCAATGCAGCAATGAGGTGTTGGAGAGGCCTTGAGTCCATTACCCTTACCTCCATGGTTAAGCATAATTTCCTATTTCCTGCAATTGGCAAATACTGCAGGAACATCACTGAGGTGAAATTTACTTGCGGCTTTCTAGAAAATCATGCTGATGCCTTGGTTAAATACACCCCAAATCTAAGGATCTTGAGTATTCGGTACGTGATAGTGAGCATGAAAGGTTTGTGTACCGTGCTCAATTCCTTGCAACGTTTGGAAATGGTTAATATATGCCATAGTGTCATTATGGATAAACCACATCCTAGGTCCGAGGTTTCGGTGTATGGTATTGGTGATCTGCGAAGCCATTTGGACATCTCGTGTATGAGAAAGCTCATCTTTTGCCAAGGAAGAAGATGCCTTAGGTGCAGGAATGGGCATGAAGATAACAATAGTCCTAGCAGGCAACCATATGGGCACTTTGAGGATATTTGGCGCGAGGATGAGATAATTACTCTTGCGCATTGATTAACTTGAATCGATGTTTTTAAGGCGTGTCTAATGCACGTAATAAGATCTTATGAATAGTAAGTTTTTATTGGAATTCACAGTATATCACAAAATTTATTGTGTTAACATAGTTACCTGTTAGAATTTCCAATAAAACTTATTATTTATTGATGTCTTATTATATGTCATTAGAAACATGTTAAAAAATAAATAACTTTTAATATCCATATGACTGCATGCATGAACCTTGTCATTTTGGTCTCTTCTTGAAATAAGTACTCCGTGGACATTTCCCTTATTAGTTTGTCTTCAAACCATTTGATTCAGTTAAGCTTGTCTGCTTACTAGTGTAGTTAATACTTCAGTTGTTATTGCTGGTTTGGCTAAGGATTTATATAAGTAGTTATGTTGAAAATGTGTTATTTCTATGGAAATTTAGTTGTGTGGTATTTATCAAAAAGAAATTAAGATGCGTAATACAACCCACAAAATGAAATTTAATTAATTGATGAAATGAATATAGAAAATGTTTTTTCTTTTACGAGCACAAGAAATTTATTAGAAAATGATGCTTGAATACAAGTTGTATTCTAGCCATCTGAGTGTAAAATTACAGGAGGACACTCAATAGAAAGCCAATGTCGAAAGTTTTGAAAGAGGGAGGGAGTACATTTCCAACCATCCTTATATTTTTTCTGCACTTGACAAAACCACAAGATCGAACATCACTAATCTGAAATTTACTTCCTCCTTTGAAGAGTATCATGCTGATTCCTTGATTAAATACACCCTAAACTTAACGACCTTGATTTTTGGGGCTATATATAGTAGTGAGCATGAAAACTTTGCGCCGTGTGCTCAATTTCTTGAAAAACCTTTCGAGGTAGTAAACTTGTAAGCATAATGATGGATAGTCCAATTATTATGTGATTAAAATTCATAAAAAAAAAATTTACAGTTGCATCAGAAAATCAGGCCACAAATATTAGAGTCATCACAGACATTGTTATTCATTCTTCTTTTAGATTGAAAAGCTAAGAGATTTTATAATGTTATATAGTAAGCTAGTGATGAAAGAAATCATAATTTGGAAGAGACTAAAAAGAGGTGTGTGATTTTGAATATAAATAATAAGATGTTATATAACATGTGAAAACATAAAATAAATTTACACCTTTCCCATTTATACTTAAATTTACAGTGGAAAGTATCTAGGGCAAATAAAATGTTTATTAGTTGATTCAAGAAAAAGCCTTTTCAGTTTTCTTTTTCTTTCCTTTCTTTCATTAATCGTTCAAGAAAGAGGCTGTATAAAGATAGATCACATAATTTTTATTTTTTTATACATAGATTTTCAGACACAATTTTCAGAAAAGCCGGAACACTACTTACTTATACACTACTGGTATAATAAATAGCAAATTTTGTTGTATAATACATCCTCTATAAAACCATTTCAAAATATCGTTAATGGCTAAAATATGCAGAAGTGCTAGGGAAAATATTAATCAATTTTAGAAGAGATACTTAACTCGCTTACTAAAGTTAAAAATAAAAATAAAAATAGGTGTTTCACGTAAGGAATAACCAGCAAGAACGTAAGAGATATTTTTGATATATGTTTTGTTAGAGACTCCATATATTTGAAAATTACTTTAAATTTGAATAAAGTAACTTGAGTTAGGTGAATTTCTATAGAAAATATTCTCTAAAGATTTATTTTCTCGATTCACAAGAATCAAAATCCAAAATCTCTTGTTTAATAAAAATTAAATTTATTGGCACTTAAACTAATTAGAAATAGGATTGTAAAATCATTTGATTTAATAAATTTAGACTTGTATAATGGTTATATAAATAAATTACAATTAGTGTTGATTTCACAACCAAATTCTTTAAAATCTCCTATTCGTAGTTGAAAAGATATAGTTGCACTCAAGTAGTGATATTGCATTTAACAAAATTTTGAAGCGTTAACTTCTATTAAATTTTGGTCTTATTGGAACTTGCCTCCTGAGAGTTAACCATAAACAAAGTGCATCTAATATGGCAATCATAAACAATTGCAGCTAATTGAGATGCCATTGAGGCAACTCAATTTTGAAGAGTTGGGGCGATTGGAAACAAAGGCTGAGTTTTTGTAATTGGATTGCATTTATTCATTCATAAGTAGTTAGTTATTCCCTCTTATTTACCATGCGTGAAGATTTTTAAGCAATTACTGTTCTCTAATTTATTCACAAGTAGTTGCAAACTCTGCCTTCACATTTGATGTTCTTTGATTCAGTTTTCTTTTAGTCTTAATATTTGGGTCAGTATTTATTTGTATTCATAACTTGTGCATTGTGTTGGTTTTTATAGCACAAAAATTTTAAAAAATAAAATAAAATGTGTAGAAAATGAATTCAACTTCATTAAGTGATAACGATATATTTACAGTAATACAAATAAAATTATACGTAACTGAAATATTTTTAATAAAATTAGATAGCAAATTAAATTATTTCTACAAATATAGAAACTACTTATTTACTAGAAAACTGATTGAATATACTAAAATAACTTAACGCAGCTACAAAAGTATATTGTTAACACACTGAATTGACCCATATAGTGTGTTAACAAGATTCACAATGTAAATGTCAAACAACAAAATGCAACAGACAAGGTAGTGCATGACTACACAAATAATTGAACTATGTTATACATAGAACACTTATGCTAATATTTGTGTAAAATTATTCTCATATTTCTCATTTAGCATATAACTAAAATTTAAATATTTTTATCTTTAATAAAACATTAATATTTAACACAGAAAAACTAAAATTTGAATATGATACGTTAATTGTATCTGAATTTTGAATTGACTATAATTAGTCAGGAACCTAACATCTATTTAAGAGAAAATTTATCAATGGAGGAGTAGTTTATGCTTAAGCTGATTTAAGATTACATGTACATTTGTGCTGAACTATGTTAAGGTTTTTGGTTTCTTGTGGTTTGTCTTGCAGGAGACCAATGTTTTGGTCCTGATATAAAATTGAAAAAGAATGATGTGGTAGCTTTTACTTTTTATATTAACTTGCATGGTGTGGATAGTATATAGGTGATCATTATATTTGATGAATTATATATCCCTTGATAAGCTCTGTCCTTGTTGAAGTCTCTCAAATAAAATTTGGCAATCAAATTGGAGAATCAACTTGCATATCCAAATACCATAGTATGCCATATGTACTGTGAGAGTCTTCACTCACTAATTACTTTTACAATTTTTTTGAGTATGCTGACTACTTAACTATTGTCTAACAACAAAGTCCAATTTACCTAATATTCTGTTCCAAGAGAAGGGGTAATATATGGATATCTAGTCATGATCTTATATATTACTGTCCACTTTAAGGCTTCATTTTTACTCAGCCAATGTGATGGATCTCTTCCTATATATTTGCAAGATGTGAATTTTTTTTCATGATTTTTATTAGTAACATTGACTTAGCAATTTTGTCATGAGGTATTGGAGGTTTAAAGACTATATCAGGGCCTAGTATTAGGAATTCCTCCATCAAGTGTGTATGAGTAAAAATGGCAGCTTGAAAGTTCGATACATACTTCTGATCCCAAAAAAAATTGTTTGGTAGAACATTGTCAAAACAGAAGAAACTGTAAAGGAGAGAATCCATAAGCTACTAATTGAAAAAGACAAAAAATTGAATTGTTGAGAGTGGGATTTGAACCCACGCCCTTTCGGACCAGAACCTTAATCTGGCGCCTTAGACCAACTCGGCCATCTCAACATTACTGAAAGATTATGAAAACGATAAACTATAAAGTACTTCTCATGGGCAGCAAGATCAAACAAAATTAACGCAAGCTTTGAAAGTAAAATTTTATAATTGTAACAAGGAGTTTTTTTTATTGGATAATTGTGATGTGAAAATATTTAAAATATTATTATAAATACTTTCAATTACTAGCTAAAATAAAAATTGAATGATTTTACTAATTTTTTTATTTTAAATTCTTATTATCATTTATTGACACATAATAATGAAAATTTAACAATCAAAGTTATTAATAGGTGATTGGTTTATGTAGTTTGTATTTAATTTTCATTAAGTAAGATTTTAGCTTCATGTAAATTTTATCATTTCTATACTACCTACACCTTGATGGTTATATTTTCTTTATTTATCATTTTTATTTTAAAAAATAAAATTAATAACCCCTTTTTTAGGTCCATAGCCATAATTGTACCATTAAGAATTAATGACTAAATTTTAAGGAGTAAACAATGGAATAAAACAAAATCATATTAAGAAAAAAAAACATTTTAATTATATAGGCTGCTAATTGTACAAAGTTAGGAAGAGTTCTTTAGTATTGGAAGCTGAATGCAAGAGGCTATAAGTTAAAAAAAAAAAAACATATTGGGTTAAAATTTATAGAGGATTGATAATATAGAATTTCAAGCTCTATTAATTAAAGCCTGCGATGTACTTCTATTCATGTAACCGTATGAACAAATAGTAAAATATTTTGCCACTGTGAAGAGACTAAATATGACCTCAAGTTCTGAGGATAAATCATGATAAATATATTGTATTGATCTTTCGTTTGTTTTTTTCTTAATATTGTTGATATTTATGTTTTAGAAGATTATGCTGTTCTGAGCCAAAATTGTACCCGCAAAAGTTTCCATTTGCGGTTGGAGACTAGTTCAAGAATACATGGTGTGAGAGCTCTAATCACCTTTTTTTCTCTTGCAAATTCTCATATTATATTTTAAATAATTATTTATAACTTTAGATTTTAGTAAATTATTTTAACAGTTTTCATCTTTTAATTTAAAAACAATATTTTTATCAAAACCTTAAAAATTATGCAAATTATGAAACTGACAAAACTTTGAAGTCCCAAACCTAAGGCTATACACGGTGTGATCCATTTAGGAGAGAAACTCCTGACCCTTTTGGTTTCTACTATGACTATGCTCGCAACACAAATTGGTGAAACTGCAAAAAGCAAAAACATCTTCGCCACAACCATCGTGTACTAGGTTTCGTGGTGTCTGGGGTTTTAATTTTGTTGCCTGAAGCATTGGTCTCTGTTGTTCATTTTCTGTAGTTTGTGAAGTAACCCAAGCTATGGACACTTATAAGAGATGGGTCAGGCAGAACAAAGACTTTGTCCACTCCTTGGAGTCTTTGGCTAATGTAATCTCTATTTTAAAGAATATGTTTTTGTTGCTTTTTATGTTTAATTGGGTGGTATTTTTTATGTCAATTAAATTTTGGGACAAAAGGGTGTTTTTGATGTGATGTAGACTTACAGATTGGGAAATGGGTTTATTATAGGTTTAATTATAATTTGATTTCAGTGGCATAATAGCATTAGCATTAGGTGTTATCTTTTGAATTCTTTTACTAGTTTGACCCATTCCTTGTTCATATGAAATCAATTGACTTGGTGATTATTAAAAATCTGCAGGTAGCCTTTTAAAATTTAGTTTCAATAGTTTTTTTTTTTCAGTTTTTTGAAGTTGTTTTTGTTGTTGTTGTGGTTTATGAGTCTAAGGAGGGGTTTGTGTTGAAACAAGAGTTGTTGCTTGTTGAGCTGTGTTAGTCAGGTTAATTATTGTCTTATTGAGGGATTGGAAATGTGAACAGGGGTTGACGTGGCTTCTTCCTGAACGATTCTCTGACTCAGAGATTGGACCAGAAGCAGGTTTTGTGAAATTTTGGTAACTTTTGGCTACTTCTTTGGAGTTTCAGAATTACATTAGACTTCATCTCACTTTAAGCATTTCTATGTTCTTAGTGACAAAATGGAAAGAAAAAGTTTCAAAGTAGAGAAAGTTTGTGACCGAGTTGCCACAAAGTAGATGCTTCTATCTCCTATCATATGTTTATGTTAATCCTGAAAATGCTAATTAGAAAGAATAATGTCTGGAAGACATTGCACCTTCCTAGATTCAAAGTGTTGTAATGCTTCAAAGTCACATGGCATTCCCCTTCTAGTTATTTTCTTTATAATAGAACAATTTCTAAATGTCTTTTTTTTTCTTCTACTTGTTTTCTCGTATTATATGTAGCTGCAATGTGGAAAGTAATAACTTCAACAAAAAAATACTATGATTTTATGCAGTGACGACCATTCTGGGGATTATCACGGCTATCAATGAACATATAATTGATACAGCCCCTACCCAAGATGATAGAGGCTCTGTTGGGCCTTATTCGTTTCCTTATTCACTAGGCTTATCGGCATTGAAGGATTTGGAAACATTAGTTGAAGTTGTGGCACAACAATACTATGGCGATGATAAGAAATGGAGTTTCCTTGCTGTTACTGAAGCTACAAAGTAAGCAGGGTAGTGTAATTTAGCATATTTCCCTTCCTACTATCCTCAGTTTGTCATTATCTCTATGGCCATTGACCCATGCTTCTTGTAATCTTGATAAACCTGACTCAGGATACTGGTTCGGTTATCTTTGTTTCGGAAGAGTGGATATAAGATGCTGCTCTCTGGTGGGGAGACTTGTAATGATGAGACAGATTCAAATAGCTTGACTTCACAACATCAAATAGGATTAAATCATGGTAGGAATCAAGGCTCCAGTTTCATGAAAAACAATCCCGGTCTTGACCCATGGAATCTGGAAGGAAGAGCATTGTCTGCTTTGAGTAAATTTGGAGAGAATGCCAGGATTGTGTCGACACCAGTGTGGTTGCAGAGTGTTCAACACCAACAAGCAATGATGGAGCCTCCAGGCAATATGTTTTCAAGATTTTTTTGGCAGTAATGTGATTGATTACAATGCATCAGAAATTCAACTAATACTTTCCCACTGCATCTTCTTTTTCGGCAGCAAAGAAGCCAACAACACTCTTCAGCATATTCTCTGAAAAGGGTCTTAGCGGGGCGCTGTTTTTTGTTGGAGAAGCACTATTTATTACAAGACCTCTCATTTATGTTTTATTTATTCGAAAATATGGTGTTCGGTCATGGATCCCTTGGTTCCTTTCACTGGCTATTGACTGCATAGGGATGAGTATTCTATCCATAGTTACATCAGTGGCTGGTGGAAAGGAGCAAATGTTACATCTTTCTGCCCCAGAAAAGGATGAGGTTTGATTTCGTTTTGGGGATGTAAATGTAAAGATATAAGCTGCATTGGACTTTGTGGTTTTCTACCTGAGTATTGGTTGATAAAATTGCTTTTAGAACTGTCTTAATTGTCATTGATGTTAAATCCATTATTTTAGGTTGGTACTGACATAGTTTTGCTTCAGGTTAAAAGAAGGAAGCTGTTGTTTGTACTATACCTAATGAGAGATCCTTTTTTCAGCAAATATACCAGGTAGCAATGATTTACTTATTCTCTCACTTTGTTCGTCCATTCACTCCCTTTTCTAGAAATATGCTTCCTCTAGTTAAAATGAATAATAAAATCCTGACTTTAATATTTTAGGCACAGACTTGAAAGTGCTGAGAAAGTTTTGGAACCAATTCCTTTCATAGGATTTCTTACTGGTATGCTAGATACTAATTTATTTCCTTTGTTGTTGTTCTTCTGCTTTAATTTCGTGTCACTATTCTGTCTTGGTCGACTACTTTGAGTGTCTGATCTGTTTTTTTCATATATGTTTTATTGCAGCAAAAGCTGTTGAACTAACGATTGGAGCTCAAACAAGATACACTTACATGTCAGGATCATAATATAACATTAAATTGAATGCTTCACTACCCTCCAAGATTCTGGGAAGATATTCTGTGCGTTCTTGTGCTTCCACAGTGTCTTGTTTCAGATACCTTAAATTTCAAGAAGTCAAAGTTGCTACTATTTTGATTAACAAGAAGGCAGCAACACTTGAACAATAATTCAAATTGGGATATTCTTTAAGATGTTCTCTTATACTACACATTTGGGGTGGCTGGGATTGATACAGTTTTTCTGAGCATTTATTGGCAACTTAAATTTAATCCCTGCTTGTTAAGCTCAGAAAATTGTTTTGTTCCATCTGTTGATCATTAAGCTTGTCTTCCATGATCATCCCTTCTATGTTTGAATGTTCTTACATCGATTTGACCTTTTTAAAGTTTAACCATTTGGAAAATGCTTTTTGCCTTTGAAAGTAAGAGATTAAAACTAAATAGTGTTTGATAACATACATTTCAAAACTAGTTATATTAATATAAAAAATCATGACATAGTACAAAAAAGAAAAGTAATTTAAGTCAAGAATTAACACTATTTAGCATTAATTTTTCAAAAGAATTTTAAATGACTGTGCTGTTGGACAAGGTTATGCTTAATTGAAGTCTGACATAAACAAAATCTCAAAATACATCGGAGTTTAATTTTTATATTTAAATTAAGCCTAATAAACTTTTAATGTGTCAAATGATTAACTTAATATGGCTTTTAAATACCATTTTTTTGCCTTAAAAATAAGATAGATCCTTCCGAAAAAATAAAGTTAGTTTGGTGGCGGCTTTCTTATTTTAATTTTTCAGTGTTGCGGTTATTTCTTATTTCTGTGCTTCTCTTTATTCAATTGATGCACTGAAACCATTATGCAAAAAAACTCAAGTGAAAGAGTTTGTAAATGCAGCAAAGAATAACAAACAACGAAAACAATATGTAGTTTTTATACTGTCTTGGACGAAGTTGTACTTCATTATTGTGCCGATCTTCTACAAGTTAATACTATAATAAAATTCCCGAGACAAATATTACATAATAAATTGCTATAACAATGTTTCTCGCTCAATCACATTTTCATAATTTTCTTGCAAAAGCCGAACATTTTTAACAATTTATTTACATTGATAGTATTCCTTAAAAAATAGATACATTAGATCCTGTTCAGAAAGCGTTATGATCAGCTAGTGAAGTAAAGATAAAATGCTCTAAGATCTTTGGGAAAATGGAGATACTGCAACATTTGCACAAGTTACGTCCATCCCAGCTTCCATAAGATAGCGGTAAGTTTTATATTTCCTATAACAACGTTCTGCTTCAGAATCAAGCCATAAGTTCCAAAACAATAAAGCCTCTGGATGCATTTGTTGATCAAAGTCCACCGTTTTCCCAAGACATCTCCTAATGATCTGCAGCTACAACAATTCAAACATTATTTTCTGAGTTTGAAAAACCATAAAACCTGATTGGATTCTGGTTAAAACAAAACATAGGTTACCTGAGTACTTTCATTATCTTTGTCCTGGTCCTCAACAATGCTAGATGCTAAAGAACTCCGTCCATGCTGACCAACCTCTTTGATAACTCTGTTTTCCCCCGCATAATCATTTTGCAGATAAGGCTTATGTAGAACATTAAAGGTCTCTATACTTGTCAGTTCCAGTCCCTTGAATGTAGACATGCACATATCAGTTTCATGAACAATAAATATTAAGCAGAAAAGAAAAATGGCACGAATAAATTACTTAGAACGTAGAAGAGAAAAATTCAAACACACCTTACAAGATGGATTATTTAAAGGAGTTGAAATCTGTTGGCCACATTTTTTCGAGCTAAAAGCATTCAGATTGTTGAGTATTTGCTGGATCATAATCACATCATAACCCTGTTCGTTGTATGAATATACTCCATCCATACACGTTTGCACAAGTACTTCTGAAAGAGCATGCATTGCGTTGACTATTATACCAACATCAGGTTTTGGAGATTCTATCAATGACTTCGAAACACCTTCAAATGTTTTCAAAAGATCAGTAACAACACCAACTCCAGATGATGATGATGTTGTTGGAGTTGGAACTGAAATTGGAGAAAGACCCTTAGTGGGGAAAACCTCACTGACTGACTTGATAGCTTTGGAATCTTTACTTTTTGGATCATTAGACATATTGAATTCCTTTCCCATTCCACAGGTGTTACCAGATTGCTGAACCTCAATTCCGTTATTCAATTCTACTGGGTATTCAGCCGTAACGGTTTTCACAAGCATGTTTTCTCCTGACACTATATTAGTGACAACAGGTGCACAGGAATTGGAAGACACAAAATCATCCTTTATGTATCTAATACCAGGAAAGAAATGAGGAGCCAGAGGATTTAAATTGTTATGTTTTTCTGTTGCCTTCTCAACATTACCAATTTGTGGCAATTCTGAAATTTCTATTGGACTACGAGGAAAGGTCATGGTTCCCTTCCAACAAGGAGAATCCACATCAGAGTCACTTTCACCTATATTCTCAGAAGACTGATTTTGGGGGCTGTTTTTAGCAGAAGAAATATCAATTGTTGACAATTTGAGTGGGGCAAATTTACCATTAGAACTAGGAAAGGAGATAGATTCATCAGCAGCAAGTATTGTGCCATTAGATTTTGATGGAGTGTCTTTTGCCACAGTTGTATCAGAGCCTGTTGGGTAAACATCATCGGATCCTGCTAGAGAAGGATTCAACCCATCAGCAGCATGCTTAACTGTACATATATTCCACAATTTTCTCAATAATTGATCCTATTTTCTTTAAATAAAATTTTCTAAGTAACATCAGATTAAGACTTAAAAAAAAAGATATCAACGTAAAAGTAAACAAAAAGTATACATAAATCAACATTGCCCTCAAGAATCAAGACAAGAAAACCATAATCAATGTCAACATGGATGATATACAAAAAAAGTGTAACACAATCATTACATTCAAACATAAAAACCTTAGTCATTTAAACAAAATAAGTACCTTTCTCAAACATGCCGGTGACAGCAACTGAAGCAGTAGTAATGCGAGGTGAGAAAGTGGGCAGTGAAAAATCCTTCACAATATCAAATTCACGTTGTTTTGACAACTGGTGAAAAGGGTAGTGATCAAAAAGAGAACTTGAAGTGGGTTGAAAGGTGGAACCGTTGAACGTGAAAGGTTTGGCCAACGGTGACAAACGTGATGTGGTGAACAAAGCTACCTGCGTGTTCCGATTCTTCATCATCTTTTTGCTGTGTAATACTAATCTGTAAGTGTTAAACACCAACAGAAGTACTCTAGAAGGAGTATCAGAACTCAAACAAATTCAAAAGTCTAAGTGTGTGATTCCATTCACGTTGAAGGTCTCCATATAGCACTTAAAAAGGGTCAACATATAGCTTCGTTGCTAAGGAGTTCAAGTAGTCTTGCTTTTTTGAAACTATAATCAAATTAATTACAGAGTGTATCAAAATTGCATGTGAGGAATGAAAAAAATAAGGTAAATTAAGTGGTAACATAAAAAAATTTTTAGATACCGTATCTAAGACTAATAAAAAGGAGACACATATTACGTTAAAAATAATTATTATATAATTTATTTAAAATTATATTATTTATTAAATAGTCTTAAAATAAAAAATATAAATAAATAAAATAAGAAATTAAATATACATAATAATAATAATAATAATAATAATAATAATAATAATAATAATAAATAATATAACTTTAAATAAATTATATATAATATTTTTTTAATTTGACACATATCTCTTTTTTATTAGTCTAAATTTTTTGAGTACAACAATTATAAAATTTTTTTAGGATACCTAAGCATACACTTGTCATGAATTAAACCTAGAAAAATGTCTTCAAATTTTTGCTTCCCTAAGCTTTTTATTCAAGTTACTTGTGTTATAAATGTGAAGTAATTAATCATGAATGTTAATTTATTTATCATTATATCAAGGGTTAATGCAATATGAACTATAGATGCGCTTATTGTAACTTGGAGCTTGATAGAAGTCATAGAACTAGTCCCAAGGATGCAATATTTTCTTTGGTACAAGTACGTGAAGTCTAAATAATCTCATTATAAGATAATGATGAACAACGTAGATAAAATGATTTTTTTTCACTTACTTAGAAGAACTTACACTTTATTTATTGTACTGATATTCTATAAGATTATATTATAATAAAATTATATCTTCCAGTCTTTTTTATAAAAAATAAGATGAAGTATTTTCTCAATCTTAATTATAAAAATAAACGATAAATTCAAGATACATTAATTGTTAAATTTCTTTTATACTCTTTTTTTATTAATATTATTAAATATAAAAATTACTAACTATATTATTTAATATCATAGATATTTTTAGAATAAAATTTATATTTATAAAAAACATATTAGATTTAATTATTTTTCTTGATTATTATAATTTATTCTTTTATTTCTTGTAAAAAAACTAAAGAAAGTATAATACATCAAATTGGTATAACATTTTTTAGCAATTTACTTTCAAAAGTCAAACATTAAGCAATTTATAAACATTAATCGTAATAGGAGTATCGAAACTCAAACAAATGCAACTGTCAAAGCGTGTGAGATTCTATTCACCTTGGAGGTCTATATATAGCTTCTTGCTAAGGAGAGCGTTCAGTGACACTTAGTTTCTTGGGTTTTTGCTGATAGCTTCAAATTAAATTAAAATCACAAAGTGGATCAATATCTTAGTTGCAATAAATTAGGATTCTTATGACGGTCAGACTTATCACATTTATACAAGATTCTTGCTGACTCGTAGACCTCTTTCTTTAAATGAATACCATGGCAATTAATTTTGTTATAAATTATTTTTAAATTTATCTTTTCTATGTATAAATTTTAAACTTTAAAATTTCAGTTATTTTTACTGTCTTAGAAGAACATATACTTGTATCGATTTTCTACAAGTTTATATTATAATAAAAATTTCCAGACATTGTCACAGGTTAAATTGCTATAACAATATTTCTCGCTCAATGAAATGTTTGTAATTTTGTTGCAAAAGCCAAACATTTAACAATTTATATACATTGATAGCATTCCATAAGGTAATGACAAGTTTTATATTTCCTATAACAACATTCTGCTTCAGAATTAAGCATAAATTCCAAAACAATAACTGAATGCATTTGTTTGTAAAATTCCAGAGTTTTCCCAAGACATTTCCGAATGACCGCAGCTACAATAATGCAGACATTCTTTTCAGATTTTGAAAAACATAAAACCTGATTGGATTCTGATTAAGACAAAACTTCAGGTACCTGAGTACTTTCATTGCCTGTGTACTGGTCTTCATCACTGCTAGATGCTATTAATCTTTGTCCATGCTGACCAACCTTTTTGATAACCCTGTTTTCCCCCTCATTATCATTTTGCAGATAAAGCTTATGTGGAACATTAAGGCTCTCTATGCTTGTAAGTTCAAGTACCTTGAATGTAGACATACGCTTGTCAATTTCAAGAACAATAAAGATTAAGCAGAAAAGAAATGACATAAATTCAAACATACCATACAAAAGCTCTAATGACCAATCAGATGGAGTATTTGCAGGAGTTAAATCAAGGGTTGGAATCTGTTGGCCACTTTTTTTCGAGCAAAAATATTCAGACTATTGATTATTTGCTGGATCATAATCACACCACAACCTTGTTCATTGTATGAATCTACTCCATCCATACACGTTTGCACAAGTAATTCTGAAAAAGCATGCATTGTGCTGACCATTATACCAACATCATTTTGGAGATTCAATTGAAGACTGAGAAACACTTTCAAATGTTTTCAAAATGATCAGTAACAACACCAAGTCCAGATGATGATGCTATTGGAGTTGGGAGTTGAAATTGGAGAATGACCTTTGTATGGAAAACCTCACTGGTTAACCTGCTGCTAACATGTTTTCATGAGCATTAGTTCTCTTGACAACGTATTAGTAGCAATAGGTGTACCGAAATTAGACGACACAAAATCATCCTTAACTTTTTCTGTTGCTTTCTCAGCATTAGCAATTTGTAGGGAATCTGAAATATCTACCCGAGTTCTACTAAAGGTAAAGGATATATTGGTTGTTGATAATTTGAATGGGGCAACCTTACAATTAGAAAGAGGAAAAGAGATAGGTTCATCAGTTGCATGTATTGTGCCTTCAGAACAGAGATACAAATAGCAAGTTGTGTTTACAGTCACTTTGAAGGTTTATAAATTATTTCTCCAATTGCCAAGGACAGGGTTCAATAACTCTTGCTTTCTTAGATCTTTTTTATATCTTCAAATCAAATCAAATAGAAAGTGTGTCAATATTATAGTTGCAATAAATCAAGATCTTTGTTATGATAAAAATTTATCACTTTTAGCTAAGATTGTTGTGGAGTTATTTATTTTCATCCCCTTTTTTTTAATGGATATCTTGAAATTTAGTTTTGTTGTAGGTCATTTTAAAATTTATCTTTTGTATATAAATTTTTAAGTTTAAATTTATATTAATTTATCTTTACATTAATTTTAAATAAATATTTTAAATTTAAATTTATTTAAATTAGCTTTTAAATATTATCCATTTTACAAAACTAACTCATTGCATTAACATAGGGTTAAATTATTAATGAAAAAAAATTGAACGGTTTATTTATTAATTTTGTTTTTAATTTACATTTTAAAGATTAAAAGATAGTGAAATTCATAATTAAAAAAACAGACAAATACTTTTATTTTTTCTAAATTATGAACTTTTATTATATTTTAATATTTAAAATAAAATTATAATAAGAAACCGCCAATCCTCTCCGGCAATTTCTTCCATTTTTGCGTCTATTTCTGCCAGTCTCACCCAATTAGATTGTGGGGTGTTCGACTTCTTCGTCAAAATCCAATTTTCATTTTGAAATTTCACATTTTTCTTTCAATCAAGCAATGGGTTGTGATGCACAATTTTTGAAGTACCCCGTATTAGAAGATACCCTTCAGTTACTCTTTCAAGTTTCCAACTCTTCTACCTTGGAAGAGTCCTTAGAGATTCTCATTCAGAATGCAAAATATGATTCTGGGCGTTTGGACTTAGCTTCCAAAAGGGTTCTCCCTGCAGTGTTGAATATAGTTCACTCACTCACTCATGCTTCTCACAATCATCATCATCATCATCATGATGTTCTCTCTCTGTGTTTCAAGCTCCTTAGAAACTTGTGTGCTGGTGAACCTGCAAATCAGGGTTCGTTTCTTGAGCTTAATGGGGTGGTTCTTGTTTCCAGTGTTTTGAAGTCAGAGGTTGGTTCTTCTGGCCCTGATCATGGGTTGCTTCGTTGGGGTTTGCAGGTTCTGGCAAATGTTTCTTTGGCTGGGAAACAGCATCAGCGTGCTATTTGGGAAGAGCTATATTTGCTTGGGTTTGTCTCTCTTGCAAGACTTGGCTCTAAGGAGATTTGTGACCCTTTGTGTATGGTGATTTATACATGTTGTGATGGACGCCCTGAATGGTTTAGCAAGTTGTCTAGTGATGATGATAATTGGCTTGTGATTGAAGAAATTGTGAGGACTGCTGCTTCTGGTCAGTTATTAGTTTTATTTATTTATTTGCGTGTGTACTTTGCTGTTTTTTCTATTATGTTATTCGGGGTTGTGAGGGTTTTTAAGCTGGGGACCTGATTTTGTTGAATTAATTATTTGTTTGCCTTTTTTTCCCCCTTGTAATTATTTTCTTTTGTTTAAATGGTCTTTTTAATTATTTGGTTTTTGACAACACACAATGACATCGGGTTATTCATTTATTGAACCTCAATTTGTGGGATAATGCTTGCTTTGTTTTTGTAGTTTTGCAGCTTATTGCTTGTATACTTATGATAGTTTTCAAGCTGTAACACTTTGGTTTCTTCTACTAAACCAGCTGGTTCTGATGAGGATTGGTTAAAATTGCTTCTTTCAAGAATCTGCCTTGAAGAATCTCAATTGCCTGTGCTGTTTTCTAAATTATGGTTTGTGGACACTCCTGAGGGTGAAGTTGCCGAGTCAAGAGATGATCAGTTTTCATCTGAACAAGCGTTTCTTCTGCTAATTCTATCAGAAATCTTGAATGAGCAGCTCAGAGATGTTACTGTGTCGAATGATGTTGCATTGTTTGTTTTTGGAATATTGAAGAAGTCTATTGGGGTTCTTGAACATGCAATTAGAGGAAACTCTGGTCTTCCTAGTGGCTCTGCTGCTATTGATGTTCTTGGCTACTCTATAACCATATTGAGAGACATTTGTGCTCAAAATGTAAGAGGTAATAAGGAGGATGCAAAGGATTTTGTTGATGTGCTATTGCCATTTGGCCTCATAGAGTTGCTTTTGTCTTTGCTTGGGGACCTTGAACCTCCAGCAATAATCAGAAAAGGAATCAAACAATTTGAGAATGAAAATGGTGCTAGATGTTCCTCAAAACCATGCCCTTACAAGGGTTTTAGGCGAGACGTAGTAGCGCTTATTGGAAATTGTGTGTATAGAACGAAGCATGCACAAGATGAAATCCGGCAAAAGAATGGAATTTTATTGCTGTTGCAACAGTGTGTTACTGATGAAGATAATCGTTTCTTGAGAGAATGGGGCATATGGTGTGTGAGGAATATGTTGGAGGGCAATGAGGAGAACCAAAAGGTAGTTGCTGAATTGGAGCTTCAGGGATCTGCTGATGTGCCTGAAATTGCTGCACTTGGTCTCCGAGTGGAAGTGGATCAGAGAACTAGACGTGCTAAGCTTGTAAACATCCCATGAAAAATCTCTATAACTTGGCTGTATCCAACTTTTTTACTTGTATGGTGTCTTAGGAAAAATGCACAGAAAAATCTTAGGAGGTTAACAACAAAAGTAATGCACCTTTTTTGGTTCAGGCGTTTAGGACATATTTGGTTCAGTTCTTGACCAGTTAAAAGTGTGTAAGGTCCATTGATTATGTAAGTTAAGGTGACAACCTTATGTGGCGGAAACAATGACCCTGGATAGAGACCATAAATTTACAACTGTCACTTGCGTCTCTAATTTTGCACCACCAAAATGATGCTTGTTTAGACTTTAGGTTGGGATTTTCATTTTATTAATTAACTTTTTCTTTGCAAATTGAAGCTGTTGTTTATATTATCAATGGAAGCTCAAAAGAAAATTCATATTCGGATTGGCAGTGTTCCTTCCCTGTCAATGCTGCCTAATTTTCCTTTCCCTGTCCCGACCCCTTCCCTGGACTCACGATATGAATTTTGGTTTACCAAAATAAAATTAAATAAGAGTACGACACATGATCACCAAATCAAAATAAGAGAACAAAATCAACCAAGATCATGATTTTTAAGTAGAGCAGAGAACGATGTTATCATATCAAACCTTGGCAGTGTAAATTACAAAACAAATCCACTTCCTGTAAAGTATATACGCACAAAAACCAGATTGATTTTGGGAAATTTTTCCCAGGATAAGTGTACTACTATGATAATCAAGAATGTGGTGGGACAGGTTGTAATGCATGTTAATCCTCTAAAAAAGGAAAAAGAATAACCTGAGTGTGTACTACTATACACTGTATGTGTTTCTTCAACTATCATGCTTTTCAAAATTGTTTCTATTTTGTAGTTTACATACATTTTATCCTAGTTCCTAGCAGAATTGAAAGAAAAAGTGATCAACTCATCAAATGGTTAGATTCTCCTTCATGGCAAGAAAAGATCCAACTATTTTTCCTCCCACATCAGGGAACTCTTCATAGCCTGGAAGGGGTCTAACCTTGCCCTTTCGATCAACTTCTACTGGGTATTTCAGTAGATGCCCTCTCATTTCTGTTACTTCATTTTCTGAAAATTGTTTCCAGTTCATCTCACCCATTTCTCTGACCCTTCGCACACACTGAAGGCTCTCAGGTTGCAAGTAGCAGTCTTCAATTGTTCCTGTATGTTCTGCCCAAAGTGACATCCTATATCCATGGATCTACATGGCACATTATCAATATAATACATGTTAATGCATTCAGTAACATATATGTTAAAAAAATCAAATCAAACCAAAATCAAACTTAGTTCATTTAAGTTTTTTTTTAATTGCTTATGCCTCGGATTGTCAGGAAGAGAATACAGTCTGAGTACAATATAACAAGAGTTAATTACACAGTTGTAAATCTTAACTATTGACATATAGTAGTATACCATTGCATAGTTATGAATACATATCTCTTGACAAACCTTTCTTTTTTTTTGATTAGAGTTGTATTTCTGATGGCAGGGAGTTATCATCTGGATTTTAAGCAGTGTTTTTTATGGCAGTGAGTTATCCTCTTTATTTTTTTGTCTCTTGATTGAAATTTAAAAGAGAGAAATTTGATTTGATATTTTTACACGACTATTAAATATTTAATGATGTTTTACATGACTACCGAAAGTGAAACATGAAATTGATTATATTAGCAATATCTTAGTAAACAAATATTTGTAGCCATACAGTAATGTTAAAAAGGCTTACTTGTCCATGTGGATAAGAATGTTTTCTTGCCCAGGTATGATGAGGTTGGTAGGCTCCCATTGCAATCTCACTGTCCCTTGTTCCTTCCATTGATCGTTGGTTGATGTTTGCAGAGCCCAATATCACATATTCATCGTCAACTATCATGCCTTTTGAATGAACATATATCATGAAGCGTCGGCTATTTCGACTAGCTGCCTGGAAATGGAGCACCAACATACAAAATTTTTACCAGTGCATTCACTAAATAGAGATTCCATGTCATTTAGAAAGCTATAAAGACTGTCAGGAAAATATCTCTCAAGAAATTCAGTTAAAAATATTAAGATACTTGGATAGAGCATTAGAGAACTATGTTAGTGTCAAGGAGCAGTTTACATGCTAATATATCAGACAGCTATCTGGAAGCAATATTTATTTCTAACATCAGTATTCAGTACTAGATGTCTAGAATTTTATATGGACTCCTGTTTCACATAGTGGGATTCATAGTTTAAATGTGGTATGGATATGGTTGCAGAAAAATGTAACTGGGAAAGGGTGTGTGAGTAACATACTTGTGGACTATTTGCTGGGGGAGGAGTTCCGGTCACAGTGACATTATCATACATATTTATGGGCTCTCTATTGCCGAGACAGAAAAAGTTCAAGTAGTCCTGTGGAGAGAATGCTGCTTCAAGTCCTGCCTCAACCAAAGCCTTGTAAATTGTCTCATACATCATTTGCATTGTTTTATTCTGCAATTTTAAAAAAATATTACATTAACAATGACATAACCAAGTAGCAGCAGCTGCTACAAAGTTCTCTTTGACATCAGGCAACCACAAGTTTTGAACAGTTGAGTCCTACCCCTAATTTGACAGGCCATAAAGATATCTTAGTTTAGGAATAATTTAAGGGAGTCCAATTTCTTTTTCCTCTATACCTCAGCAGTTTGGAATGATGAAATCACAATTATTGAATGAAAAAGAAAAAGGATGTTATTCTAGTTCTTTAAAATCATGATGGTCACAATGGTATTCTCTTTTGCATGACTATACATTATAATCCTTTTTCAGTATAACAGGCACCTGAAACAGGAGGATAGAATAAGAAGATGATCTAATATGATAAGATAGAGCTGATACACAATTTGACATCAGAGTAAACAATTTCAAATTCCAACCAATTAAATAGTTCAGTAAAATCCTTTATAAATTAAATGTTTGCTTATAGTGTATTAAATCATACCTGCCAAAATAGAATCCTTTGTGTGGCAGCCCCTGTTGGAACACCCTCTGGCCACATTGGAATGACAATATACACTGCAAATCTCTCATTTTCTTTTATCTTCTCAGCAATCTTTAGAGCAATTTCCATTGGGATTAAGTTATTAGCACCTGCCAAAACATGAAAATTAATATAAAAAAATATTTTCAAAATAAGTTTGTGGCATGTAAATCGCATTTAGCAATATTTTTTCAAGATTCAACCAGTAAATGATAGAGAACATAGAAAAGATAACAGTTGATAGAAGCTTGTCTTGAGCATTCTTATAGTTCATTTTTCAATAAGTTTTTTCTGGAAACTATGAAACAATGTGTAGAATTGTAAATTTGGCTGTTTATTTTATTTTATCAGGGCTAATTTTATTGCATTTTATTGTTGCTGTAACTTTTCTCTACTTCAGGAAACTAATCATAGGCACCGGCCAATAATTTGTAAAGCCTATCGTACAAAATATTCATTCAGAAACATAAAAATTTCTCCCTCCACTTGAAATTAGTAAAATAAACAGCAGTTACAAATGTACATATCAACACATATGATCTATTGGTTATAATATACTTGTGTAACTTCCAAAGCCTATTATGTATATAAATCCAACAACTAAAAAAATACCATACATCTGAAAGATTGTTTTTCTATACCAAAGCTGATACACTGTCTTAGTTTATGTTCTACAAAATCTTCAGGATAGTACCAGATGCAAGCATTCACACTTAACTGACAGTTATGCATCAAGAGGAGTTCCATACCAAGGTCTTTATGTTGACTCCAATTATATGAAGATCCGATGAAATATTGATTCTCTATATAAATGTAATGCTGTGCAGCACGAATGGCTTTAACATATGCTGTATGTATGCTCATGTCAATCAGCACATTCTTTCCACATACTAGATTCTGTAAAATACAATAAAATTTAACATTCTCATAGTGCATATAACACAATTTTGATGAGTTAAACCAAGTCCAAAAACTAAAATTCGAAACAAGGCTTTCATTCACCTTGCTAGTTGCATCTTTTGGATCCTTTGGAAACCTCTTAACGGAATTTGAATCAATTGAACGAAATATCTACATTCCAAAGAGAATAGATTTTATTTTTTTTTTCATTTTAGCACAAAAGAAAATAATTGCTTCCAGAAAAGTCAAATTACCTGCTGAGTATTATTAAATAAGTAATTACCTGAACATGCCAAACTTCAGGATTGTCATCACCAACACTAGAAGCATCAGTGATGCCAATAACATCCGGAATTCTCTCCAGGCTTAGCAAAGCATCATCATATGAAATCTTCAACTTTTTAATCCCGTGAGGTTTTGAAGCTTTTAACCAGCGCTCCTCAAAGTTAGTTAAAACATCATAAGCTGCTGGACCATCAATTTTAGAATGCAAATCGTGCCATGGCTCTCGTGGACAACCACCAACACTACCCTGTTATGATATTACTCTCATATCATACGAATTAATTGGTCTACATATTTCAAACAATAATCTTTAGAAATTGCACCATATTAATTCTTACCGACAGAGTCCACCATGATTTGAATTGTCTAAATTCTAAATATAGCTAAAAACATTCCTTCATAAATTGTGGTTTTTGCAGGAAAATTTCAGATATGCAATTAGGCTTGGTGGATTTAAATAAAAATATTGTTTTAATAATATGCTTATCATATCACTAGCAGGTGCTAATTCCACAATTCAATGTGTGCTGCACTATTTTCCAAACATCAACTTTAGGGATAAAGACTTGATATTCCTTATAGAAAAATAGAAAATATTTCATGCATATGCATTGACTTCATTTAGAACTTCAAACTTGAATTTATACATTCTAGCGCTATATTTTTACATATGCGCTTTCATTCATCCCTTGCTTATCATATCAAGATATTGAAGGATAACTCTAGCTAATTAGTCTTGATTGGACAACAAGGGAGTCTGAAATAACAATTACCGTAAAAGTAGGGTTGTGGTAGTCATCCTTATGTACTGTCTGCAATGTTCTAAAGAGTGGATGATGAGGAGTATCATATCGGCCATCACACAAATCAAGTCCACCAACAAATGCTATAATTTTTCTTCTGTTACTTCCAGCATCAGCATCCACAATAACAGTTTTCTGATGATGAGTATATATTGTTCCAACTTCCTGATAAGAAGACAGAGAAATTCATGAGGCTACCTTAGCATGTAACTCTCTTAATTAAGACTTGTTGATTTTTTATTTTATTTTATGAGGAAATATGTATTTATTTAGTTGTGTTATCAAATACTTATATCCAGTGCAGTCATCACAAAAAATTAGGTAGGTAACCAAATTGGATTACACTATCAGCAGTAATAAGTGCGGGATTAAATGTACACAATTGCCAAAGCAAATCATCTTACATAAGTTTAGATCCCAATAATGCAAGCTTTCAAAGAATGACTGAATGACATAAATGAGAAACAACATTCCAGAACAATTTGTAGACAGCTGGGCATGAATTAATGTAAGAATATTTCAATAAGTAACGTGGTAGTCAAACCTAACCTTTTGCTTGATCCAGCTATGTCGTTTTCCAGCAATGCGAGGACAAAGAAGCACATGCACTGAAGAGTGCTTGAAAAATCGTCGAGTTTCCTCATCATGAGTTGCCATGACACCATCCTGAAAAGTCCCAAGGGTTTTTCAAAATTAAAGCTAAAGGGAAAATATAAATATTATATTCATATTGATTACAGCAACAAAAAAGATTCACTCCAGAATCTAAATCTTACCTGAAATAAAGTAAATATCAGCAGTCACACACAAAAAAAAGTATTAGTGCATAGGATGAAAGAATGGATTTGCTAGGTCACTTATATTATGTATATTACCATCTAGCTAAGAGCATCGACAGGTTCACTGTCAGTTAGTTTGACTTCCAAGACAGATTTTAGATACAGGATCCTAGTTTAAAAATATGACAAGGCAAAGTTATAAATGTACAGACATCCAAATGTCAACAAGTTTGAAGATGTTCAACTCTGATTTAGAAACCATTAGCCAATGGATGGACAGAAACAAACATTAACAGGAGGAGGTATGAAACTAATGGACCAAGAAAAATGTGCTATGGAATCAGTACCCCACCTCTGCTGCCCACTTGCCCAAAACCAAGTATCTCTTAAACAATAATTCTTGTCCTAACTTTCTGTTTATCAAAACCAAAATCTAATTCTTTAAAACTAGTTACAATTAACAAAGTCCAAAGAGATATAAAAAGTGTATTCATGATAACAAACATAAGGCAAGGTTTTGCACATGCAGACAATTGCCAACCAAATCCTACCAGCCCTCTCAAGTATGGAAATGCAAGGAAATGTAACAGAAAAAGTTGTATTACTTACTGTTTTATAACCCAAAATGCTTCTTGATGTAGGATCATCCCAAATAAGTAGAAGCACTCTTACTCCTTCCTGTGACTTTGACCTCAGAAGATCACCCAGGGTATAATCTGATGCATAACCAGCAGTCTCCCTGACTAACCTAACTTTGTGCCACACTGACCACCCAGTAATATAAATCAAACGCCGAGCTTGACTTATGGCATCAAAGATATCATGCCAACACTTTCCATTAACATAATACATCCCATTGTCAAGCATTACATTGGGAAGGCTGCCATCTGGAACATGAGCATCTTGATATAGAGTAACAGTTCCACCTTTTCTCAAAGGAAAATATGTGGCAGGAACCCCAATGTATTCAGGGCCTGCTCCAACTCCTTGGTGATAAATGCTCAGTTTCTCCATTGGTATATACTGAATGGATAGGCTCAGGACAGCACCTTGCTTACAAGGCTTCCCATTACTATTAAGGATAGGGTAGGCTCCTTCAACTCTTTCCCCTGAGTATATTTGTTCCACTGGAATTGCCACAATACCAATGAGCTGTGAACCCACAATATCGCTGTCTTTAACGACAAAGTGCACTTCAGCCGCATGATGTGCAACAGGAACATAGAAATGTTGCATCCAAACAGGATTTTCACAGTTGCTAATGACATAAGTCCTCCCAATTACAGCATTTGATATGGAAATTGATACATAAGGATCACTGGTAATCTTCCTATTCATAGTTCCTTCAATTTTATTGCTCACACTACCAGGTAATCTACCAAACATATCCCCCAATGTTTTGTGAAACATGTCCATATTTGGAAGATTTTTGGCTTCATGAACCCAAATATCTAAATTTCCATGTAGGAGCAAAACTCTCAAGGACCCTTTATTCTGCAGTGGAACAATCTGCAAACTCTGACTATGCACTGATTCATTAAATGAGCCAGAAAAGTCTGAGAGTTTAGATGAATCCACCCGAGCAGGGTATGACGACCCCCAACCTGAGAAGGAGTTATTGGAATGTCCATAAAACTCCTCCTTCTTCTGTTGTAACTTTGGAACTGAAATGGAATGCGTCAGTGGTTGCACTGCTGGTGCAGATGGTGATGCAAGTGCAGTTGGCTTGTCATCAGACAACTGAACATTGCTCATGAGATCATCCAAAGGAGGGTAAGCAGAACCCTGAGATGGCTTGGAGTTATCACTAGTCTGTGATACTCCACCACCTGGGGTGCTTATGTTCCCCTGCCAGTAGGCACTAGAGAAGCTATTGGCACGTGAATGGGCATCTGGACGGCCTTCCGGCGATGAATATGATTCATTTTGTTGATAATAGTACTGAGATGATCCATGTTGCAAACTAGCATGGTGTGAAAGGGAAGGCCTGGGAGAAGCATGATTCCCTGGAGGAACATGGTAGGGATAAGGATAAGATGGGGAATGAGTATAAGATGGTGGAGGGTAGGGAAAGTCCAAAGGGAGAGGAGGGGGATAGGAATACTCCAATGGGCCAGAATGTGAGGAAGGTCTAGGAGGTGGAGGATAGGAATAGTTGAATGAATGTGAAGAAATGTAAGGATATGGATAAGGAACATGTGGTTGTGGATCAGGACCTGAACCTGGAGGTGGGTATGGTGGATGAGGGTTGGGAGGGTACATATATGGGTTTGGATATCGGTACGGAGAGGATGACCCATAATTGTCCATTTTATTTAACACAAAATTCTCACCTTTGTGTTATTATTAACAAAGAAAAATGATCAAATTTTGGTTCTCAATACAAAAGGGTCATAGAAGAGTGCATCATCAAATCATAATCAATTAAACAAGAACCGTGCCAATTGGATTTCAATTTATACAAGAGAAATGCACGCAGATAGAGAATTAAAAAGAGAGAAAGTGAATTGCAGTGGTTGAAGCCTGAAGGATGATAATTGATATTGATCAAACAGTAACTATGGAAAATTTGGAAGATTGCTATGATAATTAAAATGGGTATTCAATCAAACGAAGAAACTTAGCTGAAAGATGAGATTTTTACCTTCGTTGAAGAAGAAGATTCTGGGGATTAGGAAAATAGTAAAATCGAAGAAGAAGAAGAAGTGTCTCCCTCCCAACACACCAAGTCAGCAGGTGACGAGGTACACCAAAGTCCACGTGGAATACCGGCATGACACGTTACGTAAGACCTTCCCTTTTCTTTTCAGTTTGCGTATTTTTACCGATACAACCAGTTGTCCATGTCGTTCCTCCACGTGGATGAATCTGATTGGATGTCATGGGCCGGAAACAGCTGAAAGAAACAAATTCATAACCTTCTCGAAGAGTTCGAGTTCTTACAGAGGAACTTGCGGAGCTGTTGACAACTTTTTTATGTAATAAAAGTACTATTTTTAATATTGAGACAGCTTCTGCTTTTCTTCCATTTTACAAACGAGAAATATATTTTTTTTCTGAAATTATAACAAAATTAATCTTTAAAATGATTAAAATAAAGTTTGAAATTTTTGAAATTATAAAATTAGACGTTTTAGTTTTTTTAAACTATATATATTTATCAATTTAGTACTTAAAATTATCAAAAAATAATTATTTTTATCGCTAAAATTACTAAATCGGAGATTTTAATCTTTAAAATTATAAATATTTATTAAATTTAATTTTAAAAATTATGAAGAAAATAGACTCTAATTTATTTATTTATTAGAAAAATCAATCATTTTAGTTATTAAAATCACCCACATCATTTAAAGATTAAGTGGATTGATATTTATTATTTAGAGATTAAAATAATGTACAACTAGTTTATAAAAAATTATGAGACGGTTATACATGACTATAATTGGTTTTGACAATAGGAGATTTGTCGCTTTAAAGTATAAGTTACTACATTTTGTTGTCAATAAAGTTGACTAATTTGATTTGATTCTTATGTGACAGATTGATTCTCACTTTAGGATAATTCCTTGTTCTGTTTAATGAAGTAAATTTTTGTTTTAAAATATTCCCTAGATTCTGGAATATTGCTCTCGTTTTACATTTTTATTTAAGAAATTGCCGCGAACATCTGAAAAGAAAACATGTGAAAAAGAACCTACAAGAGATTAGTGTAGGTTAGCCAACTCAATTTATAATCTAAAACAAAATATTTTCAAAGAGGACAATTTTCATAGGATTGCCAAGTTAAAGGATGATTACAAAATTTATGAAATCAGTCTGAATAAATTAATAAGATATAAAGAAAATTAACATAAATGAATCATTCTAAACAATATAAATAATGCAAAAAGAAATTACAAATTATGCTTATGCTACTATTGAGCTTATTATGCACATGATATAACTTTCAACAATAATGTAATGGGTCATCAAATAAGCTTTGCTTCTCTCAAATACTAGCCTTTCAGAAAGATTTTTATTATTGCCAGGTTACTGCTATAGGACTTCTAACTTTATATTTCCCAGACACCCAAATCAGTGACCCAAATGATGAGGTACCCATAACTCTTGTGCCAAATGCAAAAAATGTCACGTTGTAGCTCAATTTCTGACCCAGTTTTTTAAACTTCAATTTCCTTGGTTCAACAGTAACTGAGACTCCATTTGGCTGTTCCATTTTAACTGCATAAGCACTTTGCGGTTTTCCAACATTTGTGACTACCCTCATGTATGTCACACTAGCATTTAAGGCACTTCCTCCAAATAAAACAGAAAATGAAGGGTAGTTCAAGTCACCAGCTTGAAAAACTGCTTCATTAGAACACCTAAAGTTACCTCTTGATAATAAAGCAACCTGGGAAGAGGTATAGTTTATGCTGCATAAGTAATTTATATAGTCTTTAGTGGTGATATCATAGACTAACCCTGGATCAGAAGCACTCTCAGGGTTAACATGGCCTGAACCAAATACAAAGGGGTTAGCAAAAGATGAATTCTTTGAGCCCAAGTCTAAAATTGGAGCTCCTTTATTGTTCAATGTGTAAGCAGAAGTCATAAGAGCAGATTTGATCGCTGAAGGTGACCAATCTTTATGAAAAGATTTAAGCAGTGCTGCAATGCCACTAACATGAGGGCAAGACATTGAGGTACCTGAGAGAATGTTAAATAGTGTTCTTCTTTTGTCACTCATGACCAAGCTTGGGCTAATTCTGGATGGCCAAGAAGCCAAGATGTTCACACCAGGTGCTGTCACATCTGGCTTAATCACATCTGGTCCCACTATACTTGGTCCTCTAGAAGAAAATGCCGCCATTACTGGTGCAGGGTCCCCATACATTGTGCCCATAAAGGAAATTGAAGCTGTTGGTTTTTTAACAGATTGAATATAGCTTCTAATAATGTTACTTGCCGAAGCCCCCAAGGAAGTGGCTGGCAATATGTGAGGGTCAGCAAAAAGCTCTTCTCCTTGATTTTCAGTGTTAAGAAGTATCATTCCTTCTCCACCTGCCATTTTAACTTCCTCTCCCTTTTCAGTTCTACCATTTATTCCTCTTTCACAAGCAACTATTTTTCCATGCACAAGCTTTGGATCAAGTGAGCCTCTTGTACAATACTGAGCTTCCTTTTCTGTGCCTGCTGATTTGCCATAGACAAGGGGCAATTGGGTTGTCTTCTTGCCTTGGTATAGAGATGACCCTTTGAAGATTTTTCCATTTCCAAGCTTTACTTTTGTTGGAAAGCTTCTGTCGGTGTAGCTAGCAGCAACAGTCATGATCCATGGAGCACCATTTCCAACTGTTGATTGAAAGGGGCCTGAATTGCCTGCAGAGCAAGCAACAAAAACCCCTTTTTGGATTGCTCCAAATGAAGCTATGGCAATGCTGTCATTGTAAAAAGGCTTGGGAATACTCCCTAAAGAGAGTGATAAAACATCAACCCCATCAGAAACTGCTTGGTCCATTGCAGCTAATACATCAGAATTAGCACAACCAGAAGGCCAGCATACTTTATAAGCTGCAATTCTTGAGGTATACCTCATTCCACTGGCTGAACCTCTAGCCAATCCAAAAAGGCTTGCATTTTTTACTATATCACCGGCGGCAGTTGAGGCAGTGTGTGTTCCATGCCCTTGGGAATCTCTTGGGGAAAGATAATCCACTGTTTCATTGATTTTTCCAGCATACTTCTCATACCCCTTGAAATAGGCTCTTGCACCAATAAGCTTCTTGTTACAATTTGAGGCAGAGAACTTGGTTCCTTGTTCACAAACACCTTTCCAATGAGAAGGTGCTGGGGACAAACCTGAGTCTCGGAAACTGATATGTTCAGGCCATATACCTGAATCAAGGACTCCAATAATCACATCTGAGGCCAAGTTAGGAGCACTCCAAAGTCCTCTTCCATTCCTTAGGCCAAGGAAATGTGGGGTGTATGTTGTGTGGAGGGTTGATAGTTCATCAGGTATGGCTGAAAGGAAACCATCAACTTGGTTCAAATATTTAAGTTGTCTCTTGGAAAGCTGGACAGCAAAACCAAACATGGTTTTTTCATAGGCATAAAGGAGCTGAGGGGGCAAAATCTCTTTGTCTTCTGCTGCTTCTTTTTCTATTGAAGCTTCAGAAATGAAATCAATGATTGATTCAAACCAAGGTTTTGAGCTACTTTGAGAATGAATTGAGGCTCTGATCTTGGTCTTGTCTATGTGTACAATGTATGTCTGTTGGTCCGAGAGAGCTATTGAATTTGTCACCATGTAGGCCATGACTAGGATAAGTATCCTAAAGATCATGATGCCTGCAAAAAATGAAGAGTAGAACACTTCATGGCTGGTAAAGGTCTTAATACCTACGCATAAGAATCTTCATTTTAACAAAAATTAAAGTAGTGATAGGATACTATTTCCAAACTGCTATAGAGTATTTTTCTTTGCCATATTTTGCTTTCAAACATAAACATAATTCTTAGCTACGAATGCATCTCTAATCTTAAAACATTGTGTACCTTCAAATGTAGATGATTAAAAAGAAATTTTGCTAGTGAGTAGGCAAATTAGCTATGCAATTAATACAATTATACAGTGAGATAGAGCTCATCGATAGATAAAGGTAGCGGTCCATACCTAGCTGGGCTTAGCAGAAGAGCACGAGAAAAAGTTTATTGAATAAGGAATGCTAATAACTCGTCACATCACATCTCAAATAAGCACAAAAAGTGTAAGCTTTAACTTTCTATATATGCTCATTAATGCAATCATAGAAAAGAGTTTACCTTCTCTTTACTTTTCCTCTACTTCAAGATTGGACTCTTTGAATTAGATGACAGTTATCCAAAGACTTTTAAAGCTATATATAGAGATGGAGAGGTAAAAAGTCTAACTATATGGTGTTGGCTGTCGAAAATAGAAATATCTTTCTCCAGTCTGTACAAAATTATATCAATCAACTTTCCAATTTTACTTATGGCACACTTTTCCCTTTGGAGAACCTTTTTATGTCTTATTTATGACATTGGTAAACATATGGTTGAGACAGCATTATGAGTTATGAGTCATGACAAATTTTACTTGGCCTATCAATGGAAAATTTACATGTATTATGAGTTCTAGCATCTTACATGTTGACTTTATTTGGTCAACATCTTCATTTGGATTCATTGGCTCAGTCCCTTAATGTTTCATGCTGTGATGAGAAACTATATGGAAATAAAATTGCACCCTTTTGCCATTAGCTATATATTTTACTTAATACTCATAACCTTAAACCATAGACTAGTATGCATGATTTAGTTTCATTGTATGTGTGGAAATATAACAGATCATGGGGCTTCATGAGACAACCTAGCTCATTTATTTCAAGTTAGTTGAGTCACGTGGGTGTTTGCTTCAGATACAGAAGGGATGTGGGGCTAAAAAGCTCTAGGAGACTAGTGAATAGGAATATAATGAATTGAAGTTTTTGACGTCTCCTCAATTCTCATTAACATGTTCACATTCCTGTCAATGCTATAGTTATTATTATTATTGTCAATGTCACACCTAGTGTTCATATTATTGCCAATGTCACGGCTAGTGTTCATACCTTGACATTATTATCAATGGCACAGCTAGTGTTTGTAAAATTTCTTCTTTTGTTTTAAAAGGACCACTAGTTTAAGACTTCAAGTTCTGTATGTAGCATGGATCTGAGAAATTTTCTGCTCTCTCCTTGACTCCTTGAGATTTTCAGACCATTTTGCACTTTCAGTGTAGTGATATTATGTGGTTTCGTACTTTGAGTCCAATTTAAGGCACTCCTTTTACTCTTTCTACCTTCTCTTTTTGAGAGGTACTATTTCTCCTTCTTTAATTTGAACTTCTCTGAGTCCATAAATTGTACCCTTAAAATTAAGTGCGGTTGTAAAAAGTGTTATTAATGCAGTATTACCATGATTTGTAATGCACTTTTATCATGATTTTCAGTAAAAAAATATTTATTTATTTATCAGTACTTCTTTTTTTCCATAAAAATTTACTACTTTTGAAAGCTTAAACTCTTAACAAAATTATTTATTTATTAATCAATACCTTGAAGACAATTTCATTAGTTAACAAAACCATATTATAATTTACATATGATTTTTTCCGCATATATAAAAACAGACATTCAATAATTAATTGAATTTAAACGGAGAGATTCATAAATGTAACACTTGTAAAACACTGTAAAAGAGGGGCATCTCTTAGACTTTTACCATTATGGTATGGGGTATGTACTAGAAAAAAAGTAAATACATGCAGTCGTATCCTGTGATGGATCAAGATATTTTCACTACTATAAAGTCCATGAAAATATTAATTCACCACCCTTCAACAAGATCACGCCAAGAAATCCAAAGTTTGAAGGAACCATTTCTTAGATTAACATGAAAAAGGGGCAATTAATGCTTTTATTTTCAGGTTTGATAAAACACACTTACTTAACCATGTAGGTTTATACGACCTAAGAAAGGTTTAGCTGGCATGTTTCATGCTATTGGGTAATAGTTGGAACATAATTTAGTGTGAAACTTTAGGGAATGAGTGGTTTCTTGCTTAAAATGCCAATGCACCAATAAATGCTTTATATGGCCCATGGACAAACTGTTCTTACAAGGACGCATTCACATCAAAATTGAAATTGTTGTCTTATGGAATGGACTGAATTATTCATTCAGACACACAAACAGTATTTCGGGTATCTCGCAATTTCTATGTTTTAGTTTACTTGTTGTGTCTCTTTCAGATTTCTCTCTCCTTTAAATTAGATCATATAAAAATTAAACAAAAGTAAAACATTAATTTTGGTCCTGATATTAACATTATTATTAGTCAATTCAATCCCTTGATGTATAGACCAAATAAACTTACACAAATCAATTTTAGAAACAAAATTTTGAGTAGCACCAACATTGAGCATGGAATTGACTAATAGTTACTGAAATCAAGATTAAATATTGTTTGGAAGAGCTTTTAGGAAATTTATTTGGACTTAAAGAAGTAAATTATTACCTCTTACCAGCTTTTTCTAGTATATCTTAACAGCCGTATGTTAAAATAAGTTATTTTAATTATTTTAATAATTTTATGGTCAAATTTATAACTTCAAGTGAGGAATTTGTTTATAAACACTTAATTAATTAAGTTACTTATCTAAATATAATTTTTATATTTGTTTTTTATTATGTCAAATATCAATTTCAATCATTTACTTAAAAACAAAATTAGTGTGAGATTGTGTGGATTAGCCTATGTAAGTAGTTTTGCTCGTTTGTATTGGATATTCTTTTCACATTCGATTGGCTTTTTTTATCAGAATTACAGAATAATTTAAAATTTAAAATAATTTTTAAAAATGTAAATAATAAATAAATCATAAATTTTTAATATGGAGAATTTACATGCACTGCGTAACTGTAGCAGGCACAATAAGCGTCTTACAAAATGCACAATAATTAAAACAAGAAAAATATTAATCAATATTCTTAGAGAATTAAAAAAAAACATTTTTTTCAAAAGTGTGACAAAGAATTTTTTTCATAACTTTAACGTAATTCTTAATAAAAACATTATTTATTTATTTTCAATGTATCCTAAAATAATAATTAACAAAATTCTAATTCATATTATAAATAATGTGTTACATTTGCTATGTTATCAACAAGTGTATCCGAAGCATATCGGACAAAACTTTATATACTGTGAGTGTTAACTAGTGGCGCAAAACTACAGTGAGAAACAATAAATAAATAAACAATTTAGAGTAAAATAAATTAAAATAAGATCGAGTAGATTCTCACGTCATTTTAATTATTTAATAAATTTTAGTAAATGATTAAAAATATGATAGATAAAGTATATTTACATTGTTAGTATTTTAAAAAAAAATACAAAACTTCTAAGTTCTAGTTCATAAAAATGAAAATAAAAACTTAAATCAATCTCACAATTAAAAACATACATTTTTAGTTAAATACAGGGAGTAAGTAAAAAAAAATAAGAATGAACTAAAAGAGATAATATTTTAAATTTGAGTAGAAAAATGTTCAATTTTTAAAAATCATAATACTAATATTTTCTAAAAAATAATGACACCACTTGCACGTGTGTGTATATATTAAATAAGTAGAAATTTCAAATAGTATCCATATCATTGAATAAAATTTATATAATTATTTTTTTGTAAACATGTGATTTTTTTTCTTTATTAAATAATTAAATGAAATAAACAAGTTTTTGATAACAAATTGAAAGGTATTGAGGTTATCTGTACCTTTGGAAGTGTACTGCAACATAAAGAAACTACATTGGTAACCAAATGATCATATGTTGAAGAAGTACGAAATATAGCATTCCAATCAACAGAATCGCAAGTTATGAAACTCCAATTTTGTTGAAAATAGTGCACAACATCAATCAACCCATCCACAATAATTACCTCCTGAAATAATCATTATAATTAATTTACCAACACAACTTTTAAAAAATGAATAAATTCACATGTTTATCTTAGTTATCATGTAAGTCAACTAATAAAATTAGAAGTTGTATCAAATTTTAAAATTATTTACTTCATGACATAATTTAGACAATTCCATAACAAAGGAAATTAAAGAAAAAAAATGGACTTAAAAAGTGTTTTACCTGACCTTGAAAGATGACCAGTTTTAAATTGTCGGAAGTTCTGAAAGTTCTTTCAAATAACTTGTCCAGTGCATCAATTACCACTCAAGGTTCTTGAAGCAAAATAAATTCATACCTATGATCTCTTGGATAACATGCATTGACCACTGAAAGGCACATGATTGGCTTCATATGAGAGGAGATTTGGACCCTCAATCTCTACCATTTCTTCTCTACTACAAAATATTTTTTATAGAAAGATTCTTCGTTAATTTTTTTGAAATTTATACAAATTTTTTATAAAGAACAATTAATGTAAAAAAAAATACGATAATATTTTTAAAATTTATACAAACTTTTTTACACTATTTATCAAAATTAAAAAGTATTTTCTATATTGATTATAAAAACAACTAATGTAAAAATTTTTGCAATTTTACAATTTTTTATGTTCATAGTTATAAACTTTTAATGAATATAACTTTTAGTACATGACTTCAATTTATGCAAATTATATTTCATAAAAAATATTTATGCAATAAGCCTTTGAAAAATATTGTGAATCATTATAAGAAAGAATGATTCAAGTAGTTAAGTTATTTGGAAGAAAAAATGGATACCCAAGGGGACCTATTCGATCCAATAAATAACTACTTGTTTATTTTCATATTTTCAATAAAATAAACACATATTCCAATAAAATGTATAGTTGAAATTAATTTATATATATATATATATTAATTATATTTAACCGCTTAAAATTAATTAGAGCCAACTTTAAATTAAATTAATAATAGTTAAATGTTACAAGTTATGAGATTTAAATTAAAATGTAGTTGAATAGAAAAATAAAATAAAATGTAGTTTAACGTGATTTTATTATATTTTTAAATGCGTATTTAATCAATAAAATAGTAAGATTTTTTAACATGAAAGCACAAGATAGTGTATAGGCCAATGATTAGTTTATTAGTTATATTTGATATTTTTTTACAAATTAAAATACTAACAATAATAAGTTATACAATAAGTACTTGCATCCACAACCATCGAAACGATAAAAAAAGTATCAGCACTAGTAACTTGGGATTTAAGAAAATGACATAACTCAAGAATTCAAATAGAATTTTATGGTTCTAAATGTGAATCAATGATAGCACCCTTTTTATTTGATGATCGCATTAGATACAGATCTCGGGAGAGATCCATAATCATATGATAAAAGAAAATGTCAACATTATGCAAAACAAGTGCTACAAAGGTAACTTCAAAAGCACAGTTAGTCACTGCTAAGTGCTAACTACAATATTATGGACGGTAGATAACAATAGGGCTCCTTACAATGTAACGTGGGCTTCTCCATATAAGGGAACCTGATACAATTTTCTTACTTGCAATAGAAGTGGCTTTCACAACTACTTTGAAGCTCTTCTTTTGCAAGGTTTTAGAGAAAATGAGTGTAGTAGGCTTCACTGTGATTTCCACTCCTTTTGGTGATCTAATGGTGGCATTGAAGATGGTGGGAGCAGGACCTACATTGGTCACTCTTCTTCTGAAAACTCCTATTCTTGTGTCTTTGTTGCTTTCCAAGCTGAATTGGATGGTAGGGTAGTTGATAGCATCATGGCCAATCCCAGGAATCAAAGAGGAGCAATTTACAGGAGAACCAACTAATGCTGAAAAACTAGAACCATTGTAACCCTCATGGCATAAAAATTGAATATAAGCTAAGTCATCCATGTCATACACCAAACCAGGGCTCACAGCTCTTGTTGGGTTCAATTGACCAGAACCATAGGCAAATTCTGCTTCATTGTTAACTCTCTTGCTCATAGGTTTGGCTTGACAAAGATCATCATATATATACATGTTAGCCATCTCAAAAAAAATCTCAAGTAGTCACTTATGACTACTTGAGGTGCAAGGCTATCAGATTCTTCATAATGCTGAAAACAACTCAACTAAGAAAGGAGGCATTTGGGAGAGTTTTTGCAAAACTTATTTAGACTTATCACATACATACTTAGCAGGTGTTTGGTTAAGTTTGTGAAAGTGACTAAAAATAAGCTCTTTTAGGTTATTTTAATAAACTTCATGTTAAGGCTTATAAAAATAAGTTATTAGCTCCTATCACTTGAGGTGCATGCTTTTTAGATTATGCATATAATGAAAACAAATCAACTAAGAAAGGAGGCTGGGAGAGTTTTTACAAAACTTAATTAGACTCACCATATAAATACTTAGCAGGTGTCTGGTCAAGTTTGTGAAAGTGACTTATTAACGTAAGTTCTTTTAGTTTATTTCAATAAATTTTATGGTAAGACTCATCAAAATAAGTTATCAGCTCTTATTAAATAAGCACCTGTAGTAATAATAGCAGATCTGATGGCAGCAGGAGTCCAATCTGGGTGAAAAGACTTCACATATGCTGCTACTCCAGCAACATGTGGACATGACATAGAGGTTCCAGACAATAGAATAAATTCTGAAAATTGAGTGTCACCTTTCAAACCTGTGAGTGACTTCATAAGAGTATAAGATGCCAAGATGTCAATGCCAGGAGCTGCAACATCAGGCTACACCAAAAAGATTATAAATCATCCTTAGTCCATTACATACCAGCTTTATGGTCACAGTTACTGGCAGAATAGAGAATGATCACCAATTATAGGAAGGTTGAATACCTTGAGAACATTGCGGGATCCAGGATTCGGACCTCTAGATGAGAATGTAGCAATGAATGGAGCTTGCTTTTGTACTTCCTGGCTTTTGTATATAACCGCTGATGGTGATCTTATTTGAACAATAATTTCAAGTAAACTATATGGTGTGAGATAATCTGATCAAAAGATTTAATTTGTAACGAGAGAAATGGTGCCAACACACACTGTAACTTTTTCAAATAGTACATTTTATCATTGACTAAAATTTATTTAAAATTACAAAAATCATGCAACTCTTGGTCCAAATTTAATGTTTCTCCCTCATATTTTGTAATTTTCAAAAATTTCAACCAATAACTAAAAGTCTGTTAGAGAATGTGTTTCTGACATTCCTCTTTTAACAACTATTTAGTTCAAGTTAACGATAGAAAAATTGGTAAGTAGCTATTTATCAATCTCGAAGGTCATTCAAAGGACAAATAAGAGCATGTTTTACCTTGTGGATTGTAAATATTTGGTAATAATTTCACTTGTGTCATTATTCACAATGGTAGCAGGAGCCATGAAAATTTGAGCAACATCAGGATATTGTTCACTTTCTATTAAAGAACCGATGCCTCCAATTCCCTTTACAACAGCTTCAGTGCCCCATGTTCCTAATTCGCAGTAAACAAGCTTTCCCTTAACCTTATTAGGCTCTAAGGTGCCTTCATAGCAGAATCTATTAATGCATCAAAATGTTTCTTGTTATTGTTGAACAGTTTACCAGGTGTTACTAACAAATAAATGAAAAATTACCTAGCATCTTCCTTATCTTTTGGGTCTTTGGCTGCATCAATCCCATTGACAAGAGGGTACTGTTTTTGTTTTGGATTGAAACAGCTAACTCCTACCCCCTGCATATCCTCCATCATTGAATGTAGACACATTTAAATTCATGACGAAAAAATCTCAACAAGTCACAGAATGTCACAATTGGTATTAATAGAACCATACAACTTCCCAAATATTTTGCAAATTTTGCTTTATATTCCTAGAGCTAATTATTTTCTCTTCTAAAACGGATCATTCTACTGTTCCACACGTTACAGGCATGTCACATGTTATTGACAAAATCTACACCAAATTGAAACTTCAGCTGTTTCCAATTCCAATGTTTATCTCTTTGTCCCATTTAAATTAATCTTAAGTTGAATATGTAAACCATGGTTATGAAATGAAAATTTAATGGAGTAACACAGTATCATTATTTACATGAACTATTGTAAAATTACTTAAGTCTATCATAATCTACGAATGGCAAAAGAATGAAACTTACAGAAATATTCTTTCCATTTCCCAACTGTACAGTGCTTCTGAAAGTCCTATCAATGCCACTAGCCGCTACTGTTACAATCCATGGTGCAGTATTTGTGACAGTTCCCAAAGTAGGACCATCATTTCCTGCTGAGGCCACTGTGATTATACCTTTCCTCATGGCATGAAATGCACCAATTGATATAGAATCCTCCACAATACTAGGATTCCCTCCACCTATGGAAATGGATATGACATTCACACCATCATGGATAGCAGCATCAAATGCAGCTAGTATGTCCATATCTGCACATCCACTGGATGACCAACAAACTTTGTATATTGCCAATCTAGCCGATGGCACGGCTCCGCGAGCAGTGCCATTGGCCAATCCAAAGAGGCTTGCATTTGAGACTAAATTGCCTGCAGCTGTTGATGCAGTGTGAGTGCCATGTCCATCAACATCTATAGGAGATAATATGTCAAATGGATCAGGGTCTCCATCAGCTTTGAAGTATTTGGCTCCTATGATTTTGCTTCAAGTTTGCCATAGAAAGTTACCACACAGAGAATTTTCAAGTTAGAACTTAAGCCATGTGATGTCACACTTAAATTTGTAAAGTTTATGCTAAAAATATGCTGATTAATATGATCTACATTATAATTTCCTACTTAAACTACATTAATACTTCCTTATTGAGCTTTCAAGTGCTTTTATAAGTAAATTGTTGGCAAGATCTAACAAATAGGAGGCATTCAAAAGTGTTCTTTTATTTCTCTATTTATATATATATCTACATAAGGTTTTTCTCAGGAGCTATTGTCCTTCGGCATTAGTTAAGTTCATTATATAACTTAAAAATCAATGTTACAATGGCTTAGAACAAGTAGCAATGTGAAGGATAGCATGCATACTTTTGTGAGTGCCTTTGTCTTCTTTTTTTATTTAACACTAATATTGAAAGAAAACTCCTTGGTCCTCCCGAATGTATTTTTGTTGTAGTTGTGTGCTTCAGGGAGAATCCTAAAGATATAAATAACGTATGGAAATAACAAATAGCAAAGTCTGAAGCATTGATTTGGTGGAATATTAACCAATAACCAACCACTGTGTCTTGGTCTCTTTCCATAGAAGCAGTGCTTCAAAGCCAAAAAAAAAAATTATCTCCTCTGTTTCGTGATTTTGAGATTTAAAAAGACTGTAATACGATGAAAATGAAAGTGAGATGAAAGATGAAGCACTCCTAATGTGTGAACGAGGGAGGATTGTGACCACACAGACACCACAGTGAAAGAACTCAAAGTAAAGGTTTATTTTTGTCTGCGTCAATGTTTCTAACAAAGCCCACATCGAGTATTATAGTAGGTGGAAGTGAACTACTTATGCTATAAAATAAAAGGACTTTCCAGTTCAAAGGCACGGAGCCGTGTGATAAGCACAGAGCGAACTATTCTTTCGCCTTTTACTAAAGAATACCGTGTGCTTGTCACTTTTAACGGCATACGCTTATTTTTGGAAGAGTCCTCTGAACTTGAGGACTCTGCAATTATAGTCTTAAGATTCAGTTTTATTATGTAGGGTGCTATTGTTTAGTATATGATGATAATTCAGTAGATAAGTGTTAAATTTGGGGGCTTCTGATTTCCAGAATTTTGAAAATTTTATAATGTTTATTGATTTAAAGTATTTAGATTGGGCATTCAAGCAAAGTTGGAAAAGAAAACAAAAAGTCTCAGAACTCAATTGGTTTTGGGTTGATAAATTCCAAATCCATCTAGCCCAACTCCAACCTGAAACTCTTTTTTAAAAGATATTTAAAAAAATTAAATATATCTATGACATGACTATAGTAAAGATAAAAAAAAATTGGTTTTTGGTTCAATAAAAAGTAAAGATTTGTCAATTACGAACTTGTCCGACCTTGTTGGTTTTGATCAAATTTTTCTCAAACTCATTTTTGCTTGTGGAAAACCTTCCTTTTCGTGTCAATTATCACATATAAATAATAGTGTCTTTTCTAAAAGTGAAAAAGCAGGGAACGAATTTGTAGTAATTGTACAAACTTGTTATTATATTAAAACAAATTCCCCCCCTAATATGAAGAATAGTTTGATGCACATTCACTTTCTATTATTGTAAAACGAAAATTACATTGAACTGAAAACTTGGAGAAACACTTTACAGGGGAAAAGGGAAAAAAATTAACAATAGCATGCCTTACAGCAACTAAAGAAAACTGATTATATAATAAAATGAAGATTTTCAAAATCAAAACTAAAAGATAATGATTGTTTGGGTTAACATCTTTTTCAAATACAACTTATCTCTTCAAGTTTTACTTTAGTTAACTCAGAGAGCTTCTAAACAAACAGAGAAACATGAATTAATTTTAACTTACATGAGAAGTTTAATTCTTAATGTTTTACTCATTGACAAGATTATTCAAATGTAACTTTAATGACTTTGAATTTATTAGAACTAGGTTTATATTGGGAGATTGATTATGCATGTTGTTTGCACAGTATTACTAAAAATCAGTATATGATATGTTATTATTAATGGTGTTTAGTTTACTTCGTTTTATGTCTAATTTAAATTTTAAAAATGTTAAGATTCTTCATGTAATTGCAAACTAATTCATTGAAAATGTAGTGATACGAAGTAAACAAGGAAAGTGAATTTACTTATTGCAGCCTGAGAAATTAGCATAGTGGCCACAAGTTCCTTTCCATCTTGCTGGTGGAGGACCAAACCCTTTGTCCTTGAAGCTTTTAGATTCCGGGGTGATCCCTACCTCACCAATATGGAGACAAGTTATTTACAATTAAATTACCAAGTACCATTTATAAAAAAAAATTAAAAATTAAAAATCATGGTAATGGTACAATAATAACACTTCTTAATTAAAAAAATATTTGTTTACTTAAGTAGTACTTCCTTTTATATTAATAATCTCACATTAAGTTAAATATACACAATGAGGAAAATGAAAATGAGAAGAAAGTTAAGATGAACCTGTATCCAAAAGAGCAACAATTATGTCACTCTCTAATTTCAATCTTCTCTTAGCAGTTTGAGGTAACCCAATGAAGTTCCATGATCTTGTTGTGTGTAGCTTGCGGTACTGATTTTGAAACACCGAGAGAACTTCATCCATGTCTACACATACAAAAAGGGTTAAAAATATAACATGTACTACTTAAAGAAATATGAAGGAGTTAGAGAAAAATGATCCATACCTGACAAATTCTTGGCTTCGTCCTCAGACAGTTTTGCAGCAAATGCATTAAAGCTTTTTGTGTAACTATATACCATGGATTGTTTGGCTTCAAGGTAGCTAAGTAGACACAAATCAAAGAGAAAGAAAGAAATTTGTTTAAGAGGATGGTTTAAATTTTATGAACTAGGGAGAATTTGATTGAATGAGAGATACATATATGGTTCATTTATGTGTGCTTTTGTGCTTGGAGAGAGAAAGATAAGGAAGTGTATGTTTGTTTGTTAGTCAGGGTTACCTTCCCTTCACTGCTGATAGAACTTTTAAATGGTTATCAAGTGCAATGTCTCTGCTCACAGGATGAGTTCCCAAGAAAACAATGTAGAAGTTCTGCAAACAAGTGAAATAATGGTTTAGCTCATATAGAAAACAATAATTGACATGCTATAAGCTAGCTCAAATGTGAAAGAAATCAAATAGATCTATAGCTATTAAGGAATGAAAAGAGAGTATAAATCAAATGCCTTTTGCTCAATTCCATTAACTGAGGCACTGGTTAGAAAGATTAGGAGTAATTGAAGCCAAAGAAGAGAAAAGGATTTGTGATGGTTTTGTAAAAACATATTTAGTAGTAACATCTTTGGCTTTTGAGAGTTGAGACACTAAAGCATGGCCAAAGAGACTCTAAGAAGAAGCTTATATACCATTCCATAGTTAGCAAAAGAAAGGATAAGAAAGCCTAAAACAACTAGTTTGCTTCTAACACACAATTTTTAAGGTTCTGGTTGGAGAAGCTTGTAAGAAAGATTAGAAATTTTGAATCCTTCTTTGGCTGAAGTCAATGTCACACATGGAGCATAGGGTTGCTTCCTCAAGTGAAACTTATATTGACATTCTCACATTCTTTATGGTTTGTTGTTATCCTTTGTCATTAAAAACTCCTTTGATGTCATGATCTCTACATGTAGTGTTAATAATTTCTTATTTTTGTTTATCTTGGACAATTTTTATTAGATGTTAGTGTTAAGCAGGGAATTCATACATAATTCTCCTACTTTTTGTCTCAGGGAAGATTGGTGTTTTTTGGGCCTACAAATATTTAAGGGCTAACATGTGTGCTAGCTTAGGAAAGATTCTTTTAATTTGCAATGTGATTTCATGCCCCTTATTATTCTTCATAAGCTAACGGATTTTTGTTCTCAATTTCCCAGAAACAAATTTTCAGAAGCACAAGAGTTTAAGAATTTTAATGTCACAACACCAAAGACACACATCACCATCAATTACAGTAGAGATATTGCTTAAAAACAAAGAGCCCTTGACATTATGAACCCCTATTCCTTGAATTCCAATGCAAGCGTTTAGACGTATAGCACTGATTACTTATGTTTAATGGGCTTAGCTTCAAGTTTAACCCAACATAGTGACTAAAATGTGGTATTATGCAACATTTTTTTTTCTTATTATACATTAGTAATAGGGGGAAGAAAGAGAATATACAAGGAGGATGAAAAACTGAGTACGATGTTTGATTACTCCTACACCAACCTTCACCTCTTTAAATCTCCGTTCACATATGAGAAATTATTATTATTATACAACAAATTTGTACAAAAAAGTATATCAGAAACAGAGATAGGGAGACAAAAGAGGATGTGTGAGATAAGATGGTTGATGTGCTAGACAAAGATAACTTGTAGAAAATATTCTACATATTTGTTTTATAAATAATATAACTGTGTATTTATTGGCTTAATGATCTAGCTTATTTAGCTATGTTATTAATAGTTCAATTTTTTTTAACATTTTATGGTTTTTAAAAATATGTGTTGTGTGCGATGAGGGTAGATTGTATGATTTATTTATGAAACCTTTAAAAAATATAAGATTGGATAAAAAGTTAATCAAATTGGTTAAAGTAGGAAAAATATATGATATTATAAGAAAACTTTAAAAATTCATGAAAAATAATTTTTAGCAATTCACGAGAGAGTTGTTTAAACGAACTTGTCATAAAATTTACAATATTTCAATTACTTATGCTTGTTTAAAATATACAACCATACAAATCCAACGTTTGTGAGAAACATAGCTTTTAAACAAATTTAGCTATTTTGTCATAAAATTTATTAATTCAATTAATATTTATAAAGAAAAAACCCATTAGTCATTTTGTAATAAAAATCAATATTTTAAGTAAAGAAAAAAGGTACTATATAATTTCTAATACAATTTTTTAATACATTCTTTGTTATATGTTAAAGTTTATGTGAGACTTATTAAATAGAGAGTAAAATATACCACATTTAATTCAATCTATAATAAAGAGACTTTTTATTTCTAACCTACTTAAATCTTGATTATATTCAATGTTTTAGGTTAATTTTAAGGTGATAGGAATGATAATGCTTAAGACTAATAAGAAAGCATCTAAGTTAGGAAACTTTTATTTGATAAGCAATTTGGCTACTTTGGATAGAAAATACTCCTAAAGTATCTCAAACATAAAAATGAGAAACACTATAGTTATGATATAATGAGAAATAAATCACATGGCATTTGAACCCAAAAAAAATGTCTAGAACCACAAAACACCTAAGATTAAGGTTAGAATGTCCTAAAACTAGAAGACAAGACTCTCAGAATGATCTAATTTACTCGTCTTAGTAGCTCATTACTTCTTATTTTACCTTATATGGAAGTTGCCAACTTTTACCAAAATTGCTAATATATTATGCAACTCAAGAGTGCTTTTTAGCCCAACTTTTGAAAAAGAAAAACTCACACAACACTAAGAAAATGTCATTATTGTAGCCTTAAAAAATTTATTGTTTGCCTTATCCGCAACTGTATATAATACTTTTTCACTCCCAACATTAAATATAAGCACAACACAAAATACTATAACCACCACAAGCCCAAGACAAACATTTTTCAACCATATTTCTCTCACACCAATAAGATACCTTCTTCATTATTTCATATTTCACAAACTTACAAATCCATTAATCTCTTTTTATTTTCTTATTAACTGTGATCTCTTCTTTTTCAAACTTGTATCAATAGTATTTTATTTTTTTTTGTAAAAAAGTGTATTATAAAAAAATGCTCCCAAAATTCTTTTTCAAGAAAATTACAAAACATATCAAGTGAAATGATATTCTTTAGGTATTAGACTAATCTAAGCTAAAATTATTTTCACATACTTTTTCTATTAATTTTATTTTTTAAAAGTAAATCTATAATTTACTTCTTAGAATTATAAATATTAATTAATTTAAATTTTAAATATATAAAACATTTACTTTAATATCAACTTTATAAAACTTCATATATTTTAAAATTTTTACTATAATTTTATTGATTCAGGGGAAAAAAGACAACACTCAACAAAATTTAAAACTAAAATATATATCTTATAAAATAAAAAGTTATTACAAGTTTTCAAGATAAACAAATATTAATTACTTTAGTTTTGAATTATAAATTTTAATTTTTAATCTTGTAAAATATTATTTATTTGAGTTTTTAATGTATTTTTATTGATACTTAGCATTCTAAAAATGATAATTTTATAAAACTAAGTAGATTTTTCTTTTGTAAAATCTGGACTAAAACAATATATGCTCATACTAACTTTAAATCAGACAAATTTGAACTGAATAAAAATAATTAATATAATTTCGAAATTGTGCTATTAGTCTCATTTATTTTATCAACTTTGTCTCCTTAATCGATCAAAATTATAGTGATTTAAAAAGAAAGTTGCTGTATAAAATAGTTTTATTGACAGAACCCTGTCTCTCAAACACTATGCACCCTTAAACCCTAATGTCCCTCTTCAAGCACCTTACCCGCCAAAACACACCCACCGCAACGCTCCTCACGCGCCACCTCTCCTCCGCCGCCTCCAAACTCCACGACCGTTACACTTTCAAACCGCCGTCCTCTCTCTCCCGGGAACCCCAAAACCCCAATGTCACCCCCACCAGGCCCAACAAAAAGAAGCCTAAGCCAAAGTACAAGCCACCCTCCTCCCTCGACCGGACCGGCCAGAAACCGGTCCGTTCCGATTTGCCCTTCGATTTCCGGTTCAGCTACACGGAGAGTAGCGCCAAGGTGAGGCCCATCGGGCTCAGGGAGCCCAAGTACTCGCCCTTTGGGCCGGGCCGGCTCGACCGGAAGTGGACCGGAGTGTGTGCTCCTGCGGTGGACCCAAAAGTGGAGGCCTTGGAGGGAGGGGAAGATGGGAACTTGAAGGAGCATAGGAAGGAGAAGAGAGGGTTGATTCAGGGAAAGCCTCTTAGCAATGCTGAGCGAAAGGCACTGGTTTTGCAATGTGAGAGAGGCAAAACTAATAGGCAAATCAATATAGGTATGAGAATTGAGAAAACCTTGTTCCTTTTCTTAATTGGTTGTCATTAGTTTGTTTTTCTTTTTTTAAAATTATTAGGATGATGAGGTTTGTGAAAATTTGTATAAGAAAATTGAAAAATTTAGGGATAAATTTCATAATTGAAGTTAGTAAGTGATATGAATGCTAATACTAGGATTTTGGGGAAAATGGTTTTAGAAACTATCAAATAGTTATGCTTAAATATTTTCTGGCGGTACTCATGTTAGGTATGTGCTACAGTTTTTTGTTTTTTTGTATTTATGTGCCAGTAAAAGTGGGATTTCATGAGAATTTATTCAATGGTTGCTTGGTGCTTGTGAACTTGTGTTTTGTTTGATGAGACAGATAGTGTGACGTTCTGTGGTCCTTTCCCTACTAGCTTTTCTTTTTCGGTTGTGTTGAGAAATGAATACTTCTATTGGTAAAAAGAGCTATTTGCTTTGCAATTATAGTGGAAATGCATTAGATGAGTATTGTGAGGAGGTGAATTAGTCAATTTCCTTACATATATTGCGAGCATGTATGAAACGTTATTTTCCTTTTTCCTCTTTCTGGGAAAATCCTGGCTGGTAGATATTTGAATAAAGGTTCTTGTTTTAGCTTTTGTACTTTGATCTCGCCCTTTTCCATACTGTTGGGTAGCAATAATTTTACTTAAAGGCTTATTTAAACAACCATGAGTTACCATTTTAAATTCATCGTGTGTTCTTAAATCTCTATCTTCTTTTCTGTTAATGAAAGACTTTGATTGTTTTGGTTCCAGGAAGGGATGGTTTAACTCACAACATGCTGAATGATATTCATAATCATTGGAAATTTGCTGAAGCTGTTAGAATCAAATGCATGGGTGTTCCAACTATTGACATGCAAAATATTTGTACCCAGCTTGAGGTTCATGCCTTTTCATACCTTTTCATTCTTTTCATCTAATTAACTTGCCTTCTGAAGTGAACTTTTTTATTGTGATTCGTTTTGAAACATTTGAACCCTATGCTAATTGAACAGTAGGTTGGATTACATGTCATTCTTATGTCTAAACTTACCTGATAACACATGCATAAGCAATTCTTGTGTTCTTATTGCAGGACAAAACATTTGGACAGGTCATTTCCAGACATGGGGGTACACTTGTATTATACAGAGGCAGGAATTATAATCCAAAAAAGAGGCCTGTAATTCCTCTCATGTTGTGGAAGCCCCATGAACCTGTGTATCCCAGACTGATTAAGACAACAATTGATGGCTTAAGTATTGAAGAAACAAAAGAAATGAGGAAGAGAGGACTAGCTGTTCCTGCTTTAACAAAACTCGGTATGAACATTATATTGCTATTTGGAGTTGCCGGTTTGCTTGTCAAACTTTATTGACTCTGAATTGAATTGCAGCCAAAAATGGTTATTATGCTTTTTTGGTACCAATGGTCAGAGATGCTTTTCTCTCCTGTGAATTGGTTCGGATAGATTGCCAGGGGCTTGAGAGGAGTGATTACAAGAAAATAGGCTGCAAACTCAGGGTAAAGACAAACCTCTTTTGCTTTCTATTTAGGTTTGTAATGCTTACTGCTATATATATGATATAATTATTATCTTGTGTTGCATAATGATAATGCAGATTGCTGTTTTCAGCTTGGATGATTAAGTACCTAAGTATTGGAATTGATTTTTAAATTGAGTTTGTTTGGATATTATAAAGTAGAATTATCAAATGTGATTACAAGTTATAATGATTATTTTTTGCTATTGTTGCAGTGAGAAACAAAATGTAAATTCAGTGTTCGTGTTTTTTTAATATTTAATTATTAATATGTATAGTCCATTAAAAATTAGTCGGAAAGTACCACAAGGTGGCCATGTAAGAAGTAATAACAGAGTATACTCACCAAGATAAAGTATCAAATTTTTTAACACTTGGAACGACAACGTTTTTGAGTTAACCCAGGGTTTAGTCTAGCATGCCCTTGTAATAATGTCACTAGAAAGTAAATACCAGTGGTAATGGTAATACACGAATACAGTAACAATGGCACTCTGTTCTACCTGTCAAACGTTTTGCAGAGAATTCACAATTTGTGGTTTTCAAGTTTTGTTTTCTTGGGCTTGGTGCTTTAAGTTGCTCCTTTTGAACTATTTCATGTATTGATGCAGGACCTGGTCCCCTGTATTCTGGTGACATTTGAGAATGAACAAATTGTAGTTTGGAGGGGGGAGGATTATAAGCCCCTGAAGAATAGATGGATTCTTAAAGATCGAGAATCATTTGATGACGATAGTGGCTTGTACACAGGTGAAGAACAAACTGAGCATGATAACAGCGGCTAATGAAACAAACCCTGCAGTCAGTCAGCTATGATAATGTGATCTTTGTAGAAATTGCAGCCACGAATCAGAAGCTCTTCAAGATTGGATTGTTGTCTTCTCTGTGTAAATGCAGGCAGAGAGAAAAGAGTGAGAATTGAGAGAATATACTGACAAGGTTGATACTGCTATTTGGATATTACAAGATATCTCCAAACTGTTCTTTGCCCATGACTCATTTTTGGCCTTAAAAAGCGGTGGAAAAAAAACTGAAATGTGGAATGAGTTTGATTTAATTTTATACTGGCTATATATAGTGCAGAACTGCATATTTGTAAGTTAGGAAATTTTCACATATTTTATGATCTGCAATTGGTGCACACGGCTTTCCTGCATGGATTGGGATTGGCATTGACATTGTTTAGTTTTAGTCCATTGTTTTGTCATAAATTCAGAATAGACAATTCAGAATCAATCCATTGTTTTGTTGACATTGCCAATAATACTTACTGGGGAAAGTGTGGCTGCAAAATTTGGTGTTTCATGCTGTGAGAAGATCATAGATTGGAATGGATTTGTGGAAAAACAGTTCAAAGTCCAGTGCGCAATTTGTCACCAAATTGGCATAGTTTGGTATGAGAAGTTAAATTTCGAATAATGTACAAATTATGTTTTATAGTGCAGGTTTAGATCAGTTTAATTTTGGAAAAAACAATATTTTCTCTTCAAAACCTTTATTTTTATTAGTAAGGTTTTGTTTGTAAGATAATTTTTTTAACACCGAATTTGTTTAAGCTGAATCAGACGTAAACGGAAATTGAGGACCCAAGTGGACTGAATGCTGAAGGCTATTTGATCACTGTATTGGTCTTGTTCTTTTACGCTTAGGTTCAATTTTATTCTTTACCCCTTTATTTTAAATTGCCTGCAATTTTGATATTTTAAGTTTTTTAAGATGAATTAAGTTTTCATTATAAAATAAAGTAATTTTAATTTGACTATTGATTTTTTATATATAAAATTCTGAAATTAATATTTTTATTTAAATATTTGAGTGTTTACAATGAATTTGGAACATCCAATAGTTTTAAAAGCTTAGAAGTATGAATTTTAGTGGAAATTAGGGAAATTTTGAAGAATTTTATGAAATATGAGATTAGCATTGGAGTAAAGAACAATTTAAAATTTTATTTTTATTTTTGGCAAAAGCTTAAACAGGAAATATTGTAATTTGTTGAGATTCTTAAAAATGAGAAATTGAGAGGTTTGGCTAAAAGAAATTTGACGGAGAGATTAAAAGTGTGTATGGTTAGGCCTTTGTGAAAGTTGATTTTATTAGTTTAAAAGTTTATTGAATAACAGTACCTGTCTGATAAAGTAACTAAAATTGATAGTTTTGAACAAAAGTAATTTTTATAGTGATTGAAGATTAAGAAGGTATTTTATATTTAATTATTTTTTAATATTATATTAAATATATATAACACACGATGAGAGTTAATAGTTTATAGAAAAAAACATAAATATATTTTAATTTTAAAATATTAGAATAATCACAATTATCATTTTAAAAATAATATAAAATGTCTTTTAAATTTATGAACATGCAAGCATCTTCTTAAAATTCTACTTCAACTAGTGTTTTTAGTTGTTTACTATTAGTTGAAAGTTTTATTTTTATCTTTAATATGTTTCTTTGTAATCTCTTTTTATCCATTTTATTTTGAAAAATTAATGTCTTTTCTACGTTACATTTGATCCTCAAATTATTGTTACAAACAATGATATATTTAAAATTATAAAAATAATTAATTTTCTCATTTCGGTACTCAAGATGCATGTTTTTCAATTTGGTCTTTCAATTTTTACGATTAAAACTTCCCTAATGCTTTGTTTGGTTATGAGAAGAAAATTAGTGAAAAAAAAATGAAAAGAATCAAGAAAATTGAAAATGAAAAATTAAAAAAAATAACTTTGTATTTATTTGGTTAAAGAGAAAATAAATAAAAGAAAAAATACATATGAAAAAAATATATCTGCAATAATCCTATATTTTATTCTATACCATTTTTGTAAAAAAAAAACTTAGTTAGCTGAAATTTTATTTTATTAATTCAAAGTTTATTTAAAATTGGTATATGTCACCGAATTTAATTGCAATAATGATGACGATCATGTTGGAATTCAGTGACAGACTGTAAAACAAGAAAATTTTCAATGTTACCAACTATTACTCTTAAGGTAATGGTTAAAAAAATAGTAGTAAATAAAATATTAATAAAAAAATTGATGAAAATATATAAATAATATTAAATATTATAATTTTTAATAAAAATTATTTTAAATTGTTATTACTGTGTTTAAGATAATGTTTAATAAAATCACTATAGTTTTTTTTCGTCTATAAAATAATAAAGTTTTTTAGGGGCAACTTAACAACAGAGCAAAGGGCCACAGTAAAGAGCCCAAACCAAAATATCATGTAGTCTGTTGCTTAAGTGGTTGCCTCAGTCTTTGTTATCAGTGTTATGTTTGAATATCTAATAATGAGTGAAATGTAATGAAATATAATGAAAAATATTATCATATTATTGAATGGATTACAGTTTTATTTTACTATATGAAAATTAAATAAAATAGTAAAGATTGGTGAATAATTAGTTGCTTCCATCCCATTCTATTTCTTACTCCAAATTAAAAATTCTAGTATCAGCTTTTATTTTAATCCCCTTTATTTCATTATTCTTTATTAAGAATTAATTACACTTATCTCTACTTGTAGTTTCACATTTAACTTATCTCATGTACTTTTTTCATCATTAAACTCCCTTAAAGTTTGGATTAAAGTGAAAAATATTATGACTACAATCAAAACTATGGCTTTTAATAAGATTAAAGTCATAATTAAATTAAAACTGAAGGCAATGAAATGAAGGTGTGGATTGACTTTAATTTATATAAATTGATAAAGAAAAACATTAAATAATGTATAAAATGTAATGACACTCATTTCTTATTTTTCTTAACTTTTATAATTTTTTATTGTTAAAATAATGTCACGTCGTACTTTCACTGTATTGCTATTAATTATTAAATAAGATTTAGGGGTTTAAACAATAAAAAATTATAAAAGTTAAATACAATTAATTAAAATGAAAGAGATAAAAAATTACTTAGACTAAAGTATGAGGGTTAAAAATGTAACTAGATTAAAATACTAGAAATGAAGTTGGAGCAAGAGAAGAAAATAATAAAAAACTATTTCACGTGATTTACTTGTAAGAAAAGAAAAATACAAAGTTCTAGCAAAAATGAAAGATAAAAGATTAAATTACAGAAAATATTAGTTACTCTAATCAAATGTAAATTTATTTAAATAAAATTAATTTTAGATTGTTGAACATGATTTTGTTATGTAACAAAATTGATATTAACCATAAGTTTTTATCAGGACATGCGTTTTTATTTTAAAATAAGAAATTAATTTTTTAATTACTAGAAATAGACTGGCCTTAGTTTTTAAGACGATATAGAAAAAAAGAAGATTATTCAATCCTTATCAAAGGTATTTTTGCCAAATATTTTAACTAATATAGAACATATAACACATTCTTCCACACCTAAAACAGACATTTAATGCATAAATTTGTAATATTGAAAATTTATGTGTACTTCAACGTTAAAATTAAATAAACTTTAATATTATATTGAAAATAAGTTATACATCACTTACTATCAAAATTTAACTTTAAAAATTATCCAACATTTAAATATATATATATATATATATATATATATATATATATATTAACCATATTATTAATGTCATCTCTAAAATAAAATAATGAGACACACTTTTTCTTTATTTACTGTAATTAATATTTCAACGATACATATAATACTTTAAAAATAACAAGTGGTTTCGAATTTAAATTTTTGTATATGTAAAAAAATCTTTAGTAAATTTAAGCTTACCTATCACATCCATGCTAACTCAAATCGAATCTGAATTAAATCAGATAAAAAAAAATAAGTGTAAGGCCCCAGTTATATTAAAGAAATGCTGCAAGATCTTGTAATAATATTTTTTCTTTTCTTGTCTGATGCTAATGTTTTATTTGTTTTAAGTAAAAATAAAATCAAGGGAAAGAATAAGCATGGATAGAAAAAGGGTCCATAAGAAGAAAAACCCAGTATGATGCAGCTCTCACCAAAATATTTTCCTTCAACATAATTTTGCATCTCCTTGTAGAATAAAAAAATCATGCTACCCACTATATACCTTTTATCTTCATGAGAAATTTGGTAAAAAAGACTATTAAAGACATTTTAATTTATTCACCAATCAATATTCTTTGACTTACCTATGAAAAACAAATAAACAATTTTTTCAATCTAAATAATCATATTTTTTTTTCTCCTTAGAACCTTTTTAAATATATTTCCTTCTTCTTAATTTTTTTTATCCTCTCAATTTTGTTCTCTTAAAAAGAGGACCACATCCAACGAGAGGATCCAGTACCCACCTATGAAAATCAATGTCAAAGGAATAATGGGAGTAATTAGGCACCTAGTCAACTACCCTTCTATTGCCCACATATAGGCCATATGCAATTTTGACATCCACAAACCCACTGAGAGATAGGTCGAAGAAGTTGAAAACATGGATGGAGTAGGAGAGTTTTGTTTTTTCTACACTCTTGTTTTTTTTCATTTTTAGCATACCAAAATGATATAACATAAAAAATAAAATAATACAAGTCCAATTTTTTTTAAAAAAATGCGACTTGCCAAATTAAAGTTCCTACTTACAAAATATCACTTAAATTATTAATATAATGTTTGAGTTAAATGTGTACCATGAATACTACTACTTACTTTCCAAATAATGGTTTTACAATCATATTTTCAAAATATGACTAATGTAACTTGTATTTTTGAAATACAACACAAGTAATATTTATTATTTTTTAAAAAAAGGTAAGTTCGATTTTGAATATGTGACTTATAAAACTTACTTAAGTTGTTTTTGTATTTGTGGAGATGAATTTATATAAAATTGAAAGTCTAGGGGTTGAACAGTAAAACTAAACTAAAAAATGGAATAACTAATTAAATTGATAAGCAAAGAATTTAACAATTACTTAAATTAATTGGTTTGATTTGATTTTTATTCTTATAATTACAATCGAACTGATACTTTTATTTATTCTTATATATTTCTTTAGTTTTCCTATTCTACCCCAATCCCAAAATTAGTAACTTTGATTATCTTCCCAACATGTTATTTTGTCCTTTAACTATACGAGTGTTATATATATTCTTTCTATATTGTAATTGACACTAATTTATAAGTTACTGCCATCTTTTTGGTATAAAATATGTATATTTATTTTCATAGTTACCGTATCATACAGGAATTTAATATCGTAGTGTATTGTTATTCCATTGGGTATAAATTTATTTTTAAATTGAAATTTTTTTGGAAAAGTAATTTTCTATAAAAACAAATTTAATCTCAGCTATATCAGCAGTTTTTTTTTACCTAACAGAGTCTATATAAGCATTGTAAGAGGTGATTAATGGAGGATGAGTGAGTACAGTCAATATTAGCAGTACAGCAGTGTTATGAAAAAACAAATTCAATTAGTCAATCTAATCCTAGCTGTCAATCATTCATTTTTTTTTATAAATTTTACATTATACATCAATCAAACTAAATCTAATCCTAAATTGAGATGCAATATTATTTTAACAATTGATTTAGATAACATTTTACCTCACAATCAATCATTATCATATGAATTTTCAAAAATATATTTTAACACATATCACTCCAATGGAAGAAAATAGCCATGAGATGAAAAATGCATATGGCACAGCCACCAAATGTGACAGTTGAGGCGTGCTTATTGCAAATTAAATTAGTAGAAGTGTAGTCTTTTGTATCCCATTTAACTTTTTCTTCCAAACATCATACACAGGACTATAACTGTGACCACCAACTCTCACTGGATAATTTTGCAAGTGTGAATGTATCTCATCGACGGGGAAGAAAGAACGAAAAAGAAAAAAGCATCGATCAATGTGTCTCCCCCAAATCAATCATTGCATGCCAAATGAAACATTATGACGAAAATGGTTGAGGGGATAATGTTGGAGTGCCTTCTATCTTTATCAATTCAATCCATCAAGCTCCACTGTACCCAATAATATAAATAGTACTATATAAGCACACCATCACAGCTGTATGCAAGTAGAATTTTTAATCTTTTCCATCGGAGAGAAAATAAGATACGTAGATCACTATGAGAAGAAAGTGTAAATTTTTAATTGTTAGACTCACTTTAATTAGTATAATATTTGTTTGATCAACAAAATTTAAACTTTTAAGTTTTAATGTCAATTTAAAATGTAAAATACATATCCTTCTTTTCTGTCTCTTCACATATGTAGGTTTTAAGATCTCTTTAAATCTTTTAAAAATTTGAGAAAAGTTTGCTTTACTTCTTTTTATCGCCTATAATTTAGATCTAAATTTTTTAAAATACGTAATACGATCTTTTATACTTTAAAATATGTGTAACAAAGCTGTTTCATTATTCAAACATTCAATGTTTTTTTTTATAAAAAAACACTTTCAAATCTTTAATCTTTTCTTTCTTTGTGATAATAAATATTTTTTAGTATTTTTATTCGAGAAATTAAACCCTTAAATAATAGAAGAATTTCTTTGCACACTTAAAAAAGTACAGGACATCGCGTTATATATTTTCAAAAGTTTAAAATCTAAATTAAATATAAACAAACTCATAAAAGGATAAAATGAACTTTTCTGAAATAAATATCTGAAGCTCAAAGTCACAGTAAAAAGAGGAGTTACTTGTGAATTATCAATATATTTGTTAAATGATTATGAGAAAAATTGATAAAATAAGTTATTTGACCCATTTAAATTGACCTGCTTGAGTGTTCGCTTTTAATGGGTAAAAAAAGTCTAAATTTAATTTGAACTTGCAAAAATATATCTAAACTCCGTAAAGCTTGATTTTTATAAAATTATTTTGCAAGTTTTTGTAGACTTAATATACATCAAATTTAGTTGGAAAAAGCTAAAATAACCTAAATTTAATACGAGTTCAAAACTTAAAATTTAAATTTTACATTTTATCAAACGAGTTTAAGCCAATTTAATTGAGCATAGCAGTTTTACTAGCTCTAGTTAATAGTGTTTTACTATTTAATTTAACCCATATTTACATATTATTTAATATATTACATTTAAAATAAAAAAATATTATTACACTTATAGTCTATCAACTTATAAATCTAATAACTTAATTTTTTTTAACTCAAAACGATCAAAAATCATAACTCATTATTATTATTATTATTATTATTATTATTATTATTATTATTATTATTATTATTATTATTATCCTTGTGATTGTGCCTCATTACTAGTAAAAGCTGTTTTTAAAGTTCACTAATCAACGAGTATCGATCATTGGCTCACAGTTTAATAGTTTTAATTTATCTTTATAATATTTAAATTTTAAAATGAGTAAAGGGTAAGTATCAATTCTAAGCATTCATAAGATATAAAGACTAGTGCTAAAGTTACGCATGTTGTAATAAATAGTCAAACCTACATGAGTGTAATCCCTAGACGTGATTCTCTAGAGGAGCATGACCTCTCCTAGTCTCTTTAGTATCCCAAGATGCTTTTATTTATCTTCCTACCAGCGTTGGAGGGTTTTTTTTTTCATTATAATTTATATATATTTTTTAAAAAAGTTACTTTATATATGTATATATAAAATTATAATTTATTATTTCATTAATTGTTATATTAAGTTAAATAAAAAGTACAGATTAAATGTAAGAATTTTTAAACTATATTATATACTAACAATGTTTTGAAATAACAAGTAAGATTGTGTTGTAATTTAGGTGTAACTCACTTGAATATGAGACTTATATGAGTCATAGTATCCTAACCTAAAAGTGTGTAGTGAGAAAAGCTTTAAGCTTTAAATTATTTGTTTAAGAAGTTTCACAATTTAAACCCATACATATTTTACTTATATTTTTTTTTCACTTGTTATCAACCCACTAATTTGAAATTTTTTATTATTTAATAATACTCTTTCTTAAGTTCAATACCATTCACTTAGTTACAACTTACATTCAAACTTTTTTCTTAGTCTAGCTAACTTTATACTTTAAGTTTAAGTCTTTCTCTTATTACTATTTTTTCCTCTTTTCTTCTTTTTTATTTTCTAATCATGAGCTCTTTTTTTTTAATTTTCTTTTATGTCACATGTATATTTTTTATCCCTTTAATATTATTACTTTTAGTTCAAGGAAAGGGATATTGGAATCGGAGGAGTGAGACAGCGGTAAGAATTTTGCATGTGGCAAAATTTGAACTCTATTGATTATATATAATCCCTTTAATTTACCACTAAGCTCATTCAACTTCACTATTTTTTTTCCCTTAATATACCCTAATTCAATAGTGTGGATAAAGAGAGAATTTTAAATTTAAGTGACCTATTTATATAAAATATCTTGACAATTTAAATTTAAAGTCTACTCACATATACTATTTTATTTATTATTAATCTGTCAATATAATTTTTTTATTATCAAATATATATTATTATGTTCAAATACATATTAACTTGATAATTGAACACGTAAATCAATTGATAGAAAGTTATTCTACTTTAATTTGTGATTTTAAATTTAAATTTTAGTAAATATAATTATATTAAATATTCAGAAAAAAATTATCGCTTAAAATCTCTTTACAAATTCCAACCTTCTCACAATTTTGTAATAATACGAAAACAGGTCGAATGACCCTACAATTGACCAAAAAAAATTGAGCAGGTAAAGTATATTAAACTCATTAACCAAACATTTATTTTGATCAAATTAAATAGCTACAAACAAGCTAAAACAACTTCTCAAACACATTCTTTGTATAGAATATGGTAGGCATCATCTCCATTTTTTTAGCAGGCCGTTTTATTTAAAACAGGTACCTATTCATACCATCAGGCATAAGCTCTGTACTTTAGGTTAATTAAAATATAAATCATAATTGTATGCTTATTCTCCTTTATATTATTATTATTATTATTATTAAAGTGTAATATAAAATATATGACTGCCGAAAGTGCTGAACAAATTCACGTGTTAACAAGCTATTGGAAGAATATTAATATAAAAAAAATAAAAAGTAAGATTATTGACAAAAATCATACTGTAAATACAGCTTTGTATACACCATCACTAAAAAGTATTTTTTCCAATTGAAAATTCATTCGATTTGGATATATAAATAGCGAGCTATTTCATTATTTTGGTGTAATATTATGACAATTAGGGTTTGGTCTACGACGTTTGTTGCGTTACAGCAGTTAAGATTTAATCTTAAATAGGTTTTGACCTGTGTTACTGTGTAGCGCGCGTATATAGGTTTAATCCAATACTTGCATATGTGAGAATATGCATCACTAGGTAAATTTGAGGAGGTTTCTGAAGTCAACTTAATTAGGAACATTTAAGAACGTGTAGTATTTTGAATATAGTGGAGATTAGGTAGTTTTGTGTCAATGGAAAATTTGCAACTTTGTTCATCTAAAATTATAAAAATTAAGATTTACAATTTCGTCTATTTAAAAATTGTAAATAAGATGGTTTGTAATTTTATATTGTAAAATAATAAATTATATTTATAGTTTGTAAGTATAGTCAAGAGATGGTAAATCATCTTAAAGTTATGTGTTTCTTCTCTTTTCATATTATTAATGTGTTTCTTTCTTAACTTGTAGTACCGTATCTCTTATCAACAGCACACGCCTCTCGATCTTCGTATCATTAGAAAAACTTTAACATAGTTAGGCACCCACCCATTTTCTATATCTACGAATTAATAACATAATTTTTCATTTTGTAAATTTTGAGGGAATGAAATTACAAATCATCTCATCTACAATTTTTAGATTAACAAAATTATTTGCCTTTGCAATTTTTAGATGGACCAAGTCCCTCTACACCAAAGGACTACGTGTTGTTTAGGTGAGACTTTGCTGAGAAATTATAACTCATAGTTGTAATAAATTGTCTTGTCTATTAAAAAATATATATACTATAAATATGTTTGTGTATAATATATTAAATTTAATGTCTATACTTAGTTATATTTTAGTTAGTATTATTTTATTAAATGTTTTCTTTAAAATAATTGTATACTAGTTTAATTTAAAATAAAATATTAACATAATCATTACTCAAAAAATAATTTTTCATTTAACTTAATACAAAACAAAACAAAAACAAGAAGCTTTTCAGATAAACTTTTTAACAAGTACTTTTTTTAAAAAATAAAAATAATAAAGTAAATTAAATTTCACTTATAAATTAAAATTAATTTAAAAAATTCAATTCATTTTAATAAGTACATTCTTCCCTGTAACATATCATTCAATAAGTTAAGTAAGTACGTGAAGTTACTTTCAAGTTATAAAATTTTAACTTTACATTCAATCTTATAAAATTTGTGTATCTACTATATAATGATTTTTCTGCATCAATTTTTAACTTCTCTCAAATATCTTTAGACAATTTTTAAAATCTTCTTTAACAATATTTAGAATCTTTTCAATATGAGTGGTTTCATCTTTAGTTAATGTGTTTGAATATCTAACACTATACTCAAAATTATCAAATGTATGTTGATCATTTTATGTTTCACCATATTTTGTCTAACAAGTATATTTTTTTTATCAATTTCATTAGACATTATATGTTCTTCCAATTCTTCCATAATTACTTGCATCATATTAAGATAACACCAACAAGGATATGAAATAAGATTTGTATTACTATCATACTCAATCACAAATCTAATAAACTCATTTATTCCATTTTCATATTGTTGGATCAAACGATCAGCGAACATTCAACTTTAATCCATATTTATTCAACCAACTAAAAGGATAATTACATATGATATAATCAATGTCTTATTTTGTTTAATATGGTAGGACCTATCTTATTCAAGAAGCAAGTATTTTCTACATTAATTAGCATTTACTACTTAAATATATATTATTTTATACTTGACAAAATTTCACATTCCTATGTAAGTACACAACTTAAATGTGATATCATTTACCATAATCAAGCATGCATCCAGGAACAATAAGAAATATCCAAACTAAATTTCTTCAAGTATAATATACAAAATTTTAAGAGGGTAATCAAATAAAAATAATTTTCAAACTATTTAAATTGGACAATTTAAAATTCAACATAATGACTTGTTCAATCATTATTTTGAGTTTCATATATATGTGTGTGTGTGTGTGCGCGAGCGCGCACGCGCACATACACTCTTAACAACAAAAATAAAGAAAACCTAGACTATACAACAATTATGTATGTAAAAACAATTCTACAACTTTGTGGATTTGTAATGTCAATAAAGTATTGTAAAAACTATGAAGAAACATGCTAAAAATGGGTAACTTATTTCAAAAGTGTATGTGACAAAACTCCACGAGAAACTTGAAGTGGGAAAAAACTTAATCTTAGTCATTTGAAAGTCTTCAGTTGTATTGCTTATGCACATGTCTTTGATCAACTGAGGAAGAAGTTTAATGACAAAGTAAAAAAATACATCTTTGTAGTATATTATGAATAAACAAAAGCATATAAGTTGTACAATCTAAAAATTCAAAAGGTAATACCAACCAAGTCAATATGTTACCTTTGATGCAGATAGAGCGTGAGATTGGTCAAAAAAAATAAAAGTTCCTACATGTGCTAATAACTATAAATGAAGAACTAAATAATAAAGCACATGAACCACCAATAGGTGTTACAAGTCTAAATGCATCAATATTAGATTCATCATCTCATAGATATCCACAAAGAGAATATTATCCACCTCCACACTTGCAAGATTGTGTGAAGTTGGTGAAGATGATGATCCTAATGATAGGGAGGAAGATGCTACTTATTATGGTTTATTTATTGATTATGATCTTGTGACATATAAAGAAGCAATCAATAATAATTGTTGAATTAAAGTAATAGATGAAGAAATTCATGCAATTGAAAAGAACATATAGGGGTTAACAATTCTTCCAAAAAGAAAGAAGTCAATTGGTGTTAAATTGGTGTACAAGACATAGTATAATCCAAATGGAGAGATAGATCACTTTAAAGCACAATTAGTAGCAAAATGGTACAAATAGAAATCCAACATTGATTATTTTGAAATATTTACTTCAATTACTAGATTGAACACAATATGTATGATTCTTTCTTTTTCTATCAAAAATCAATAAAAAAAATATTTTAAATAGATGTCAAGTATGTTTTTTTGAATGGTGTACTTATATATATATATATATATATATATATATATATATATATAGAGAGAGAGAGAGAGAGAGAGCAACTACCTGACTATCTAAGATAAGGAGAGGATATAAGTTAAAAAAAGAACTATATGAATTAAAGTAGGTGCCCAAAGCTTGATACACATATTGACAAATACTTCATGAACAATGATTTTCACATAAGTCTATATAAACATGCTTTATATGTTAACAATAACAAGCTTGGAGATATTATAATTGTATATTTATATGTAGATGATTCAATCTTCTTTGGCAATAACTATAAAATTTTTAGTTGAATTTAGAGAGAATATGCTCACATAATTTGAAATGACAGATTTTGACTTAATATCTTATTTTCTAGTTATTAAAGTGAAACAAACAAATGATAGAATTTTATTTCACAAGAGAAATATTTAATAGATATTTTAAAGAAGTACAAAATAAAATATTGAAAACCAATGCTAAACTTGTGGACAAAACATTAAAATCAAAAAGACAAAGTGGTGGTGATATTGTCAATTTAACTAATTTTAGAAGGTTAGTGGGAAGTTTTAAATACTTGATAGCAACAAAACTTGCATTGTTTATTATGCATTTAGCAAGCCAAAATCATTGACAAGCTACAGAACAAATTTTGAGGTATATTAAAGGTATAATTAATGAAAGTATCTTTTATTCAAATTCAATCCAAAGTTAACTGGATGCATACATAGTAATTGAAAAAATGAAACTGAACTACAAGTAGTTGTTGTATCAGTAACAAAGGTAAAATATGTAACAATGACAAATAGTATTACTCAAGCTATTTGGAAAAACAACACTAACAAAGTGGGTTCATGAAAATATTTTTGACAAGAATCAACAATTGTTTTAATAAAGAATCCAATTTTTCATGAATGTAGCAAACAAATTGATATCAAACATTACTACATTCAAAACTTGATTAAAAATAAAGAAATGGAAGTTAAATATTGTACATCCAAAGATCAAATTGCTTATATTTTTATAAAGTTACTTAAAACCAATTTGTTCTTCAAAATGGAAAATATGTTTGGAATGATCAACTAAGTTTAAGAAAGAATGTTAGATATTAAATTTGGCAGCCTAAAAAGGTGCTAGAATTACTTAACAACTTAAAACTTTAAATGGTCAAAATTTGCAACTAAGCATAGTGGATAATAGTTGTCTTATTATCACTTGAATTGTCAATTAAGTAGCTATAAATTAGCCTAACATATTTACATTGAAAAGTCAAAACTAATAGTTGTTACTAGTTGGTTATGTTTTGTTTTAGGAAGCTATTAACCTTTTTTTTTTTATAAAAAGACTAATAAATTTTAGGATTTTGTTAACTTCAAAGGATTGAAAATAAATCGCTAATAATAGTAAAATTTTATTAAAAAAAGAAATATTTATTATATTTTTATAACTTTAGTATTATAATTGTGTATTTTTTTTATAAATTTTTTTTATTTATATATGCTTAAACTCAATTCTTAAGGTTAATATTACCAAAACCATAAATTTTATTTCTTGAGTATTTGTATTTTTTAGGCAATTATTTAGTATTGTATCTGTTAATTTCATCAAAGTTAAAAAATTCTCAAAATAGCCAAAAATTAAAAATAATTATCATAAAAATAATTAAAAAAATTAATGTGACTAACCTGAATCAACTTTACTTTAACCTAAATCATCGTTTATGTTAATGACATGGATGAGCATGTATTGTTCTTCAAACAATGTTAAGACTGACTACAAGGAGCATAAAGTGTTGAGAGAGATGAACCATAAATAAGAAATTTACCTAGACAATGAGAATGAATGACAGTGCAAATAATAGCTAAAACTGTGTGCAAACAATAATGGTAAAACTGTGTGCAGAGGAGAGTAAAAATATAGGGACAATTGGAAAATAGGTTCACACGTCAATTGCTCTCTAAAGCAAGGACTTTTAAGATCATTTATATCTTAATAGTTTTTCAAGTGAATTTTAGAAGGTGATTCTTATTTACTTTTTAAGTGAGTTTTAAAGAATAATTCTTTATTAACTATTTTTCAAATTTATTTTAGAAAACATTTTTTTACTACTATTTTACAAGTTATCATTTCAAAAAATATTTGAAACAGTGTTTAAAACTATTTTTTACTACTTAATATTCCAGTTAAAAGCATATGACAGACCATAAAAGGCCATGAAGGAAAAGATCACAAACCCATGTTAGGGATGAAGTGTGTGACATTCTTTTGAGAGAGAAAGTGACAGAGGGAGAGAGAATCTTCTTATACAAAAGTGTGATGAGATGAGGCGTCCATTGAGAACCACAGGCTTTCACCTCCTCTTTTATCATCTCTTTCGAAAGTGATGTATGTTCATTATCTTTTCATAATGTGAGTTTTCTTTTGTAATTTTCTTATATTTTGCTCTCACCGATTTTATTTATAAGTTTTTAACTAAAATATATCAATTACAAAAGTTATTAAAATTATTTAATGCGTTATAATTTTTAAATATTAGTTGCTACTCTTTATCTTTACCTTAAAATTAAATTTTATTATCATAATTAAGTGGAACATGGCAAAAGAAAGCATAAGTTGCAAAAGTTGCAGCACCAATAATTAACCAATGTAACAAAGCAGAAACGATATTAATAGAGCACGTTGATTGAGAACATGAACCGATAATTAGATGGCATGTTGTGCTTTGATGACTGAGCTGTTACTTTCTAAGGTTCTATATATAAAAATTAATTATTAATATTTTTAAAATATTTTTAAAAAAATATAATAATTATTAAAATTAATAAAATTTATGTTAATAAGTGAATATATTTATTTATTTAATACATCAATCACTAATTTTATTATTTGATGTTATAAATAATATTCTGAAATATAGTATAAAATTATGAAAAAAATTTAATTTTTATTAATCTTGTGAATTATTAATATATTTCTTATAAGAAGGATTGGATGAAGTATATTTTTATATATTTTTTGTAATTTTTATAATTTTTGTTATTTTTTTCAATAAAAATGAATTATTAGTATAAATATTTTTTATTTTTTAAAAACAGTGTAATATATTATACTAACAAATACTTTTATTAGTACAAAATATTAATATATACTATTAATAAGAAATATTGGTAAGTATATTATTTATTCATATAGATCATAAAAGTCTTCACTGGTAATTTAAATTTTTTTAAACAAAAATTATATTAATAAAATTTATCATAATATATAAATTTTTTATTTATTAGTAAATGAAAATTTTTGGTAATGATAAATTTTAAAATTTAGTCAAATCAACCAAAAATTAAATAAATTAAAAATTTAAACACTAAAATATTATTAGATTGAATCTGAATTTGAATCTGATTTTAAAAATTCATTTAATCCAATATAAACTAAACATATAAATATATACCATTTTTATCATTAAAAATATTATACAACTCGTACTTGTATGACCAGAAATTATGAGATTATCATTACTTAATCTTCATGATTCATTTCAAGGATTATTTTTACTTAAAAAAACTTTTGAAATTTTATAAATTATTATATCAACTTTTTTAATAATTTAGCTATCCCAATGACTTCTTGTTAGAATGTAAATTAGTTTGATTTCAACGTTTTTTTAAGAAATTTTAAGCTCATTTTGATTAGTAGTTATAATTTTCCATGTGATAATTAATACTTTAAATTAATCTATACTATTATTACTATATATATTTCTTAAGTTTATTTAATATGAACTACATATTTACAAACAAATTATTTAGCTTAATCCAAATCACTTTTAAATTTGAAATTGTATTCAAATAAATAATTGAATCAAATGAACTTATATCTAAAACTCCATCTAAACCAAATCATAACAACATTGTTATGCTGGGTGGAATATGAAAACTAATTAAGATGAGGATGGGGAAGGAATTAAGTAGGTTTGACTTTTATTAAAGGTTTTTTTTTTTTCCATTGCTACTTTCTTACTTCTTTATTGTGCAGGTTTTTCAAAAGCATCATAAGGAACCATTCTAATTGAGTAGTCATCTAAGTTTTCTAGAGCCTTTTTTTTCTTCATCGTGAACAGGTAATCGAATGGTATTTTGATTATTTTAAGTTCTGTTATTTTTCCTTTTTGTTTCTTTCCTCTTTCCACTTAATACACACCTAATAGAAAAACAAGGTTCGATTATTATGTAATGACACTGAACACTGCCCTAGAGGAAGATTGTCACCAAATTAACCATGGTGTAATCTAAATTTGAGCTTAATTGCTTCCTAAAATTAACATAAGAAAATTATAAAATATAAAGCTTTTGTTTCGTATCTATTGTTCCAACACACCCCATGTGGAAAATAATGTTCTCGAATCACAAAACAATCACAAGCCATATTAAAAGTCGCAATCTGTATAAATATCAATTATTATTATTATATTATAAAAAATTTTAAAAATCTATTTATTAGTATATTTGATCTCTCAAAACCTTTGATTACCACGCACCTGTATTAAATGACATGAACTTATTTTATCTTAATTTGTCATTTTAAGTTTGATTTTGAATAATGCAATTGTGTTGAATATTTAAATAGAGAATTTTATTAATAATCTTTCCTAGTTTAAGATTGTCTTTTATAAATGATATTTGTGGTCTAATAATTTTTTTTTTTTAAACTCAAGTTTTTAAGATTGAGTTTAAGGATCTACAAATACATTTTTTTAATAAAAAAAACACTATATTTAAAGTTATAAAAATAGAATAAATGTAGTTTTAATAAAATTTTTATTATAATTAGTTATTTATCCTCTACCCTTAACTCTAAGAATTGAGGTTAATACTTAAAAAAAATATTTAATATAATCAATATTATATTTTTCGTGCTGGAGACAAAAAAAAATCAAGACCAACGTAAAAATATGTACATTAATAATATATTAAAATTGAATTCATCGTACAAATTTTGGTTTTCTTTTAATGAAAAAATTGTCAGTTATGGACATAAGAATTGGATTTTGTTAATATGTTTCTTTAAAGAATAAGTTAATAAAAAGTAATATTTATTATTATTTTAATTATTGTTAATATTTCTTATTATAAGAGGAAAACATATAATAAATACATATATTATTTTTAACATTTAAAACATATAATAAATACATATATTATTTTTAACATTTAAGGTTTTGCATAAGAATTAAAAGATTAATATTCTAAATTTTATAAAGAATCATTATTTGATTTTTTAATATATTTTTCTACTATATTAATAGTTTACTCATTTATTATTTTATACTAAATACACGTTAATTATTAAAATTAAAATTATAACAAGTTATTTGTTCGTTAATTTAATAAGACGAAAGTTTTGTATCCAAAACTTCTTTTGGATAGATATTAAATAACATTACTTTAAATAATAAAAGAAAACAGACCATTGATTCATGGGAATCAGGAATGCCAAATGCATAATCTTTCATATTTAATTTAAAATAAATGTTAATTAGTATAATAAATACACTAATTGAAAATACAAAATGAGAATTTTTATTATATTAAAAACATAAAATTATTTAAATTTTCATTAAATTATTGAAAATAATACTTTTATATATTATTTATTATTAAATAAAAATATTATAAACTTAAAAATATATATAAGAAAAATTAAAATTTTAGTATTTTAATTTTATTTTATATTTTTGTTTATTCTTTTGATTTTTCTATTTTATTCTCTAACTTTATTTTTATTTCAGTTTAATTCTTTATTTTATTTTAGTTCTTTGAGTTTTAAATGTCAGCCAAATAAATTTTTGTTATCCATTACTAGTTTTTTCCCTTCTCTTTTTATTTGATTGATATAATTAGATGTAGTTGATAAAAAAAAGTTTGTAATTAATACTTAAAATTTAATAAACAAAAATTAAAATAAAAAATAAAAAAGATTAAATCAAAATAAAAATAAGTTTTAAAAATAAATTAAAATGAAATAAAAAAAACTAAAATATTAATTTTATGAATAATATACTTTTCAGTATATTAAAAATAAATGTTGTGTGACAGATAGACTAGCGTACGGTGCTTCCATGGAAAATTACGTCCACAAAGAGAGAGATTCTGCGAAAGGTCTCAAATCCAATGATTCGCAGTGTTACTGTTTGGCCGTTGGATCAGAATCAGTGCATCGGATGCAGAAAGAGGGAATATTGCACGCCTGTGGTCCCCCCTTTCCCAGCCATTTCAATTCCCTCTCACCATATTCATTATTTATATCTGCAAAATAGTACTGCATGTAAAGATGTAAAAGTGTTTAAACTTTTAATTTTATTTATCAAATTATACTTATTTATTTAAATTAATTAAATTTAAAAATTTACTTTAACTTAATTAAAAAATTTAAGCTTAAATTTTACTTGTTAACTTATCCATATTTTTTTTATAAGTGTTGGATATTTTTTATTAATTTAATATTTAATAAATATTTTTATATTAAATAATAAAAAACTGTATTGTCTTATTTAAAATATAACTTTAAAAATTAAAAACACATAAATAATACACATGTAAAATAATAATATTAATAATAATAAAATATGTATAAATTTTAGTTAAATATAATAAATAAAAGAAATAGAATTCATTGACACTAAATGTAAGTTTAAAAAATTTACATCAAATTTTAATCGTACAAATTAAATAATCTAATAATTAAAAAGTTATTTTATTTAACTAAAATAATAAAGTACAAGTGTATAAAAAAGATAATTTTTTAACTGTTAAATTATTTAATTTGTACGGTTAAAATTTAGTGTAAATTTTTTAAATTTGTATAAGGTGTGAATGAATATATCTCTAAATAAAATAATAATTATTTAAATAAATATATATATATATATGTTATTTATAAAATTTAAATTTGACCTATTTATACTCATGACATAAGTTATTATTTATAATAAAATGTGTACAAGGATATAATAAATAGTTTATATATTATTTTTGTTACAAATATATTATTTAATATATAATTTTAATAAAATATTGTTATTGATTTTTTTTTATACACATATTTTAACAATAAATCATGAAATTTAAAAAGCCAAACTTTTGTTGTTTTTAGTTTGTGTCCACAATTGTTTTGTTCTTATAGAATTTTTAATGTGCACATATTTTAAATTATGATTTTTTTATTATTTAACTTTTTTTTACTTTAGTATTTTATCTTTTAAACATTTTAATTTAGTTCTTTAATTTCAAACGTTTTTTAAATAGGTTCTTTTATGTTAATTATATTTTTTATTGGATACTATTTATCATTTTTTTCTTACTCATTTTTCTCTTTCTCCACTTCTTCTTTTCTTGTATGTTAGTTATGTTAATTTTTTGTTTTTTGAAAAAAACAGAGAAAAAATAATGGAAAAGATAATGAAAAGTGCAGTAATAGGAAAGGACAAAAAAAAGTAATAGAATAAACTTATTTAATAAAAATGATTTATTTAAAATATATTTAAAAGTTAAATAATCAAATTAAATCTTTCAAAATTATAATTATAAATTTGCCCCTCTTTTTTACGCTATACTATCACTACATTTCCTTCTCAAATTATCATCCAAAGCTCTCAAATTGTTGCAAGAAACCTCTTTAATTTTTTCACAAATCATTTCCAACTATCCCTGTTTCTTGCATTTCTTTCCATTTCAAACACTTGATAACAAAATTGAAGCCACTATCATTGACCAAACTTTAGACATATCTCATCGTTGATGTTTTTATTATGACATTAAATATTTAAACATCTTTTGAATCGATAAAATTTGAAAAATAAACAAAATTAGAAGCTCATGAAACTTATATTAACTTTGGAGGATAAGTCGCAAGTGAAGTTTTATATCAAATAGTAATTAAAATATTGTCTTGTGGGAATTGTGTCATAAACGGTAAAATAATTGTGATTCGATTATCTAAATATACTAGTAAGTGAAATTAGTCAACAAAAAATAAAAAATTATAATTAAAGAACACTCCTCTTATTTTCTTACTTCATATTGCATGTGGGTTTGAAATATTAAGAATATGTTTGTTTTCGATTTTTTTAAAAAAATCTCTTTAAAAATAGAAGTGTTCTAAGTTTTTAAAATACTATTTTTCCTTTTTCACCTCTTTTATTTTTACTCGTTTTTATGCATGAAATGCAAAAAGTTCATTCTAGAATAAGAGAAAAACTAAGTTTTGATGTTATTGTAAGAGAAACCTCTAAGCACTTGCGGTAGAATCTGCTATTATAGCATTTCCTCAACCAACATTTAATAACAATTTTGAAAACAAAGAATAATGGAAGAAAGTTAAGTAGAAAATAGATAAAAAGATGAAAGAGAGTAGAAGGAAGAGGAAAAATTGTAAATTTAATTTTAGGATTTTTAATGGTAAGGTTCATCTTTAAAGCCTTTTCTTGATATTCAAAATAATGCAAATAAGGAGTTTAAATAAATTCACAAGTATAAAAAACACTAATAATTGATTAAAAAATTGAGACTAATAAAAGATAATAAAATATTTATTACATCATCATTAATGCTAATTTAGTTGTTCTTAGGCTCTAAAATATAAAAGGTTTTTAGTCATGTTTAAATGTAATAAATTAAATTATACGTAACAAGAACACAATAATATAAAAAAAACTGAGTAAAAAAAGTATTAATATCCACCCTTACTTGTATTACTCTTATGGACTTTATAATTAAGATGTCAAAACGAGCCAAATTATTTCATCCCTTCTAAAAAGTAGGCTAGAATTTTCACTGGCTTATTCAAGAGTGGCATGACAGAGTAATAGACTAACCCACCAAAGACTAAAAAATAAAAAAATAAATGATTGGTGGGCCCATAAGTTAATGGGTTAGTTCACTAAAAATTAATAAAAAATAAAAAAATAAAAAATATTTTTAAAAATATATTCATATTAATAAAAATTTATTTAATTAATAAAAAGTTATTTTTAATTTTAAAAATTGGCTTAATGGGCTTAGCCTGCTTTTGGTCTTTATTATGGTAAGTTAAAATGGGCTTAATAGCTATTGTTTATGACACTTATCTATAACGAGTTTATATATATATATATATATATATATATATATATATATATATATATATATATATATATATGTGTGTGTGTGTGTGTGTAATCCTAATGTATAATTTTTGACATGTAAATCCCATTAATGTGACACACATTTTTATTTATAATTAAGATATTAAAATCCTTTATAACTCACTCAATACTTATTAAAGACAAGCATGATGTGGATCATTTTAACATTGTTTTTCTGATGCTTCAATTATAGTTATGAAATTTTTCATAGACACACAGTTTACTTACAATAAATTTTAAAAATACAAGATAAAATTGTGTTAAATTTAAAATCTTTCCAAAAAATAAAATTATCTTACAATATTTTTATAATCTTATACTGTTACACTTTTTTAAGAATTGTTGTAAATAAAATTTATGATAATATAATAACTCATTCAATATTTATTTTTTATAAGAAAACACCATAGAATGAGTAGCTTTATTAGTGGCTATATAAAAAATAGCCATTTTAGGTTCAATTCGTTCAGTTTTCACTGTCCTGCTGTCAACTTATCTGGGTAATTATCATATAGTATCCGAAATTAATAATTTGTGTTGATTTAATTGTTAATAGGTTGAGAATGAAAATTATTTTTCTTAAAGACATCCTTTTTTACTTTAAAAATAATTTTTAACAGGTTGTGCTTATCTAATTTATTATTTCCAAATTGTGCAAAGTTTATTACACACTAACCCTTCTATTGATAGTTATTAAAATAAGATAACAGAACGATTGAGTTGACATGTTAACTACACCTATAAAAATGTTCAAAGTTGGTTATGGACTATTCTTTTGTTGATAGATATTAAGATTGTTTAACAACATTAATGGATTAATGCATTAATTGCACACATTAAACATTAGGTAAGTCTGGACATAAAGAAAATTATTAAAAAATTAAATAAATTACTAAAAGATTATAAAAAATTAATCTTCCAATTACCATTGATTTAGGATTAGTAATGATCATGGTTACTATGATGAGCTTGCAAATCAAAGTACAAAGTCTTCCAAAACTTGTGTTTTTTAAATGCAAGCAGTGATTGAGAATTTAAGTACAAAATTTGTAATCTCATATAGCTGGCAAATCAAAATACAAAGTCTTTCATAGTAATAGGGGGTATTTTTATATTTAAACATTTAGATTTATGAAGATTAAAACTAATAAGGAAATTTTTTGGAAGAGTAATATTAAAATGAACCAGAATTATTAAATTTATATTTACTTTAGCTTTATAATCTTTTCAGCTTTCTACGTAAATTGACTTGAACTTGCAAATAGATATTTAATAGACTTAAATTAAATAGATAAATTTTTATTTTAATTCTTAAAATATGTAATTTGACTAAAGTTAATCTTTAAAATTTAAAATTATAGTTCTTAAAATTAATAATTATTAGTTACATTAGTCTTTATTCTTAAAAGATATTAAATTTGAATAACAATTTGATTATATGTTACGTTAAATGACATGTGACAATCTATTCTAAATATACAATTATTGATGTTATTTTAAAAAAAATTTAAAAGATAAATTTTTTACCTTGTCTTCTATTTCTTTTTTTTTTCATGATATATTTTTTCTTTCTCCAACTACCTATAAAAATGTTCTCTTTTTCCATAATGTTTGTTTTACTTTCTTCCACCGTAATATAATTGTTTGAAGGAGCAAAAGGTGACACTGGATCAAGAAAATGTCAATAAAAGAGATAAAGAAATAAAAAGAGAAAAAAAGAAAAAAAATAAAAATAAAAGAGAAAGAAGGCAGGAAGAAGAAGAAAAAAAAGTAAATGAGACAATTTAAAATATAAAAAAATGATAAAAAGTTTCTGCACAATACACATGACAAACAAAATAAAACTTTTAATTGAGTTATTATTTTTAATAAAAATAACTTATTTAAAATATTTTTACAAGATATAAGACTATAAAATAAATAAAAAAAATTTTGAAGGAAAAAAAATTAAAATTTACCTTTAATTAAATTAAAAGATAAGAATATTTATTTTACTTAAAATTTAAGATTTGAGTTTAATTTATCTGTATATTATATATTTTTATATGATTTAATTTGACATTTTTAAAAGTTTAATTTGTTCTAAAAACCTATATAAATTATGTTTGTGAAACATGTATGATCTCAGCAAAGTTTAACAAATATTTTTCTTATCAAAATAATTACCTCAAGCAAGTAAGGTATTTTTTTTTTAATACCTGGGCCTAGAGCAGAAGAAAGTAAGGCATTTTTTTTTTTTTATCGTGAGTGTTTGGTTTAATTGAGTGACAATTCAACGAGGACTTGAAAAAATATGCTTAATAATTAAATGAAATCAATAAATTGGTTTAACCTGACTAATAAATCAGTCTTAAGAATTAGAAAATATTACAAAGAGATTTACATGAAAAGATCTTAAATCTAATTAGTTTAGATAGATTTGCAGTGTCACTTTTGTTATTTAACAAATTACAATAATTTATTATTATTATTATATATATATATATATATATATATATTATAGAACAAAAAAAAAATCATCTCCTACATTTTGTCTCCATTTTAATAAATGACAAGTACGATTATGAAATTGATTATTTTATTCTAAAATCATATTTCGAAGGAATTTTAAAATCAAGTTAATTAATTACATTGTTACATTAATCAATTACATTCATAAATTAATAAATGAATTAATCAACAATAAATTAACATACTAAATCATAGGGAATAATTAAAACTTAAAAGCTTTATCCAACTTACTAATTATCTCTTTTTGACCTTATCTCCAATGTCTTGTTCTTTGTATCTACACATGGATGGACTCTTTCTTAATACTGAGAGATCAAAGTATTATTTGATTTTCCATTGAGTTATCTGAGAACTTCAATTTGTTACTTTTTAATAGTGACGATGATAGGTTCTTCATTCCTTTTGTGTGATCTCTTTATGTTTTTTTAAGACTAGATGAGACATCCTATGGTTGATCAAAAGATTAAAAGACGTACTTGATATTTGTAAGTTTCAAAAAAGTTCATTTGTGAAAGTAAATACTTTTATTTATTAGTAAACATATGAATTAACTAAAAATAGTTGTTTCAGCTTAAATTTTAGTTTCAAATTTGATTTACAATGAATGCAAAATTTTAATCAACGAAGTATATGGTTTAGAGAAAGAAAAATAATTCAACATAGAGTATTTATATAAATAAATTAAATTTAATAAAAAAATTAAAATTCTATAAATAATTACGATATTTTTCTCAAACTCACACGTTTAATTATCAACTAATCAATAAAATCGTATCAAATTAAATTTGATAAACGACAATGGACTTTCACAAAACTACATATTACTATAAGTATTATTGCTTCCTTAAAAAGAAAATTACTTACTGCACTTTAAAAATGTTATAAATAGTTTTTTTCTTATCCAAATTTCAATTTAAAAAATTCTTATAAGTGAAAAACCATACAATAATTAACCCACTTGATTAATTAAATAAAAATATATAATTGTTTTATAAATGCATATATTGTCTATATAATATAGTTAACAACTTCAATAATTATTACTTCTTTTAAATAAAATATTAATCAAATTTGACTTCAAATCAATATCACAACAAAGATCGAGATAATATAATCGATTATCCACGTGAGATCTAATAAACTTTTAGATAAAATTATAAATTTTGTCATCTAAATTTAATTTATGTTTTAGTTCCATTTTTAGGTTTCTATTTAATTTAAAATGTACTCTATTCTTTAATTTTTTTTATTTAATTTAGTTTACTAAATTATTTTTATGTATTTTCTTTTTAACTTTGCTTTGTTTCTCAACTCAACAAAAGTTTTCTAAATATTGGCATTTTAGACAATTTTGTTTTATTTTTTACTTTTTTATTTACATTTTACAATCAAATTATTGTTCAAAAGTAATTTCCTGCAAATCATTCTTGATCAAATACACATTTTTACGTTTTTCACAGTTTTAAATACCTAACAACCACGTTGATGCCACCATTATTATCTCAAACTTCTATCATTATCATTATTACTGATTTTTTTTTATTATAAAATCTTATCTACATAAACATTGAAACAGCTTTTAAATTAATAAAATAAAAAGATAAAATAAAACTTGCAGGTTTAACTTATTCATCCATTTAATTGAATGTAATTAAAGAGTATATTAATATTATAAAATTGAAGAAATAATTAATATTTTATCAATAAAATTTAATTTAGTAGATATTATATGCTTTAAAATATAAGTAAATGAAGATAATATGCCTATTAATATTAAAATTATTTAAAATTTGATGTGCATAATCATTAAAATAATATCACATAATTAAATGATTGGATTTATTAAATTCACATTTTAGAATAAACTAATTAAATAAAGTAAGTTATCAGTTAGAATAAGTGAATTTCCACCCTATATTAGCCTTTCTTTCTTAATTTGCAATTTCTTTAGGATGTATTCATACCGAGAAAAAAAAAGGAGGGGTTGGATGTTATGTTAAATGGTCGTTATTTGATATATATATATATATATATATATATATATATATATTAAAATGCTATCATACAAGATTAAAATTATTTGAATAATATTGATCATAATTTCTTTTTAATGTGCATAATTACAAATAATGAAGTTTCATAATGTTTTATCCAACTGATGAATGTATCGATGGGATATATTAAATTAATTTGATATAAAAAGAACTATATTTTTATTTAAATATCAATATCAATTACTCCAATTTAAAATTTGTACAAATATCAATAATAATAAGAATTTACATTTTCTATGCCACAGAAAGACTTTATGACAAGTGGGATGTGTTTTCACTTCCTGATTGGTTCCTCGGGTACGTCATCGTACGGAGGAGGTTGATGTGTTTCTAACATTGTACTATTTTTGTTGTTTTTAACTATCTGTTATGCCCCACACTTCATGTTCACCTGCAAATGCAACCCCACACATTCTCGCTCTTTCCAAGTCTTCAAAATTTTCTTTCCTAAATCCTAAAGCACAGTGACAAAAAATTATAAACATTATTATTTTATTGTTCTAATTGTCCTTCTACCCTTATTTTTCATTATTATTATTGTTGGCTCATTTTGGAGCATCATTTCATTTTTAATATTTCCCTTCCCCTTTTAACTAAAACGTTTCTTTTTTGGGGCATAGACTTGGTTTTTTACCAAATCAAGAAAAGGATGAGGTTTCAATTTTCTATTACATTAAAACGCCTTGTTTCTTAATATGGTGGGGCTCGGGGAACCAATGGGGGATAGGTGGATGAATAAGGAAAGCTTGGTCTGATGAGTCTATATGCTTCCTTGCTTCCACTTTTTCTGAGTTTCTCTGCAGTTATTGCTACCTCTCTTTTGGGTGCTTCCTTTTTCCATTCTCAACTCAACACTTTTAATTTCTTCCCTTTTCTGTGCACAACTCCTTTATTCTCTCTTCATTGGTCAAAAGATTTCTGGGATTTTGCTAATTTGGTGCAAATCTGATTCCCTTTGACAACCCTTCTCTTGGCTTTTTGAGAAATCTACGACGATTTCAAGTTTCTTTTTTTAGTTGGTAAGAATCAATCAATCAGATATTAGTTTTTTTTTTATTAATAAAAAAACCCCATCTTAGGATATCTGTTTATTGGGGTTGAGATCCTTTTTTGGGAAGTCACATACATTTGCTGCTCCTTTGACAGTTGGGTTTGTTTCCTTAAAAATCTGCATATCTGAGCCCTGTGTGTTTGTTTCTCTTTTTGCTTTTTTCTTAGATATATGCTTCAGTTTCCCTTTAGCCTTAACAATATGTGATTCTTAGGTGTTGGAATCTTCTGTGCGTTCATAGCTTTTTCTGGGTCTTCTAGTCTTGCTTGGAAGGCACAAGTTTGGTGGAAACCTCCTATATTGGCTACTCATACAAGGAAGCATAGTTTGTGGTTCATTCTACTTGGTTAGAACTCCTTTGTAGTGAACTAGTTTCAGTTTAATGGGGGAAAAAGCGTTTTTTAAAGTATTGTTCATATTTTGTTGTGTTTTTAATTCTCCCTTTGTGTATGCTGATTCACTTCAGAAACGCTTAGAGATGGTGAGAGGAAAGACTCAGATGAGGCGCATAGAGAACGCCACAAGCAGGCAAGTCACTTTCTCAAAGAGGCGTAATGGGTTGCTGAAGAAGGCTTTTGAACTTTCTGTTCTTTGTGATGCTGAGGTTGCTCTTATCATTTTTTCTCCAAGAGGCAAGCTTTATGAATTTGCAAGCTCCAGGTATGTTGATTTATAAATGGATCCTCATAACAGTTTTCTTTTTCTGTTACTTTGTGTGATTTGCATCTGCATAATGCTAAATAAAGCATTATCCATCTTCATGCGAGGGTTTCCTTAAACTTTTTAGCTAGTAAATTTCAAGTAGACATATGTATGTAGTTTTACACCATGTAGAGACTCAAGGATATAGTTAAGACCTTCATCATAATCACCGAAGTACAATGGTGGATAAGATAGGAGCTAAGTAGTTTAATTAATGTTATGCTTTTTTTCTTTCTTTTGATAACCTCAGAAGTACGGTGGGGTATTGAGAGCAGCTAAGGAGTTCTAGTTGACGCTTTATCCTTGTCTCCTTTTTTGGGGGCTTCGAGGTGCTGAGAAATTCAGTTTACTAGGCAAACACATTGAGAGGGTTTTTAGATTCACGTATAAATTATTATAGATTTACATTTATTTAACAGTACTTAGTTGTAATCTATGCTTTAAATTTATGTTTATAAGTTTTTTAACTTATTTTCAGATATATTTTAATTTTACATCCAAGAGTTTATGTGATTTGGAAAACTCTTGGAACATTTTTGGTGACATTAAACGGTGTTTTGCATCTGCATTGGAGTCAATTCTATCTCTCTTTAACCATGCTTATAGTTGGCTTTTGGATTTGAGTGTCGTTTCTTTAAAACTTAATAAAACTTGCATTTTGTGGGTGGGATAGGCTAGTGTCTGTGTGAAGTTTTCAAGCTTTCTTCTACGTAGCTGATTATTTTATTACCCCATTTTCTATATTCATCTTACACTACTCCCTATTTCTTTCTTTCCTTTTCATCACATTTCCTGGTGCATTTAGCAAATATTATTATCAAACATCCAAACATCATTATTGTTTCTTCTGTGAGGCTCAGTTTTCTCTTTGTAATTGAATCAAAGAGGAAATATTTTAAAGGAGCTGTACTAGTTTCCTTAAATAAGGGATAAAGAGCCATCACATGCAGGCTATACAGCACTGTATCATATGTACGAAAACACTGACTTCCAATGTTGATGAGAGAGGCGCAATAGAGAGAGAAAGGATTCTGTAGATTGACATGCACTGCATAACTATGATTATATGCCTCTAGCAATTAATAATTTAATATTATTTTTTGTTTGAAGAAAAGAGGTCAGGACTCAGACTTCTAATATCACTCAACGAAGTGAGTGAACTTTGTTCAAGTGATATACTTAGCCAAAAGAAAAGGAAAATAAAACTTCATTTAGCGAGGAGCTTGTGAAGTTCCATGAAATATTGTGCAGTGATATCACCACAGTTTTCAAAACAACTAGATGCACATTAACCTCCTCACGAGGCTGTTGGTATATTATTCTTGTAATTATTATTATTATTATAAGCACATCTAGATCAGGGTGAAACTGCAATTGTTATTTAATTGAGGAAACTCTTAAATTGATACTTGTTTAATTTGATATTTTAATCATTGATATCTTAAAATATCTTCTGGTAATTTTTAATTTTGTAAAAATATATTCATTTTAATCTTCTTCTACTTTATTTTTTATAATTTTGTATTAAAAAATTAAATTGAATGTCATTTTTTCAAAATTAATAAAAAGATTTTAAAATCTTAAATTAAAATGTCTGACCTAATTTTGGAATTAACTTAGAAATATAATCTTATTTAATTAAGTCTAAACTGATTATTTAATAACCAAGTTGTAGTCATTAGTGACTAAATGGGTGATGTGGGAGTAGTTTAGCTTTAACAATTACTTTCAGAACATAATTTGAAAATCATATTCACCTGTACATGTCTTTCCTTTTCCATTCTCTCATACTTGTTGAGTTGCATATAAGGTACATTGCAAATATTGAGTACTTAAACTCATAAGAAAAATGACATGAACTGGTCAAATATATATAGTTAAGACTTAAATGAACTATTTGTATGCTTGTAGGATCATCTCGACCATTGATTTAACACTTGAGGCATGATATGATACTATTTTGCTTTTAAGTTGAAGTGTTTTCAGTGAACCTGCAATTTATTAGAAGCTTTGTTAAGTTTTATAGTAAAATTTCAAATATGGATTATATATACTTATAATCTTTTTTGTACATATGAGTTAGTTTATCTCCTGTCCTCAATTTCTAATAATATTCTTTCTTGTTGCTGACAAAAAAAAGAAAAAGAAAAAACAACCTTCTGTCCTATCTTTGGTTTTAATTTTTCGCTTGAAGTGATCAATATTTTGAATCTGAGTATCTACTTGAATTTTTTTTTTCTGCATCATTCCCATAAAAGAAAAGATAAATCAAACTTCTACGGGTAAAGGGCTAGAATGTAGTAACACCTCATGTGGTATATGTAGCTCTTCCTTCTGCAGTTTGCTCTTGTTGACTCACTGTGTTGGTGAACTAACTTCTTTTTCGTCCTCCTCTAGCTGAAATGAGAATAATTCTTACTTCTTAGTATTATATCAACCAAGATTTATTTCATTAGGTGAGGTCGTCTGTATAGATTATACAATGCCAAGGTCAGTAAAAAATTAAATTTTAAAAAATTTAGTTAATCAAAAGGTATCTTTTGATAACTTTGTCTGAAATATTTTTGAGTTTTACTCGACTCATCTTTACTTGATTAAGAGTTATGCAATATTCTTTTGTATACTGTCATTTTGTATCTTGTTCTTTATTGTGTATTCACTCATTCATATTAGTATTCTCATTCTTGTCACTCTCACTTTTTCTTGTTTTTTTAAGGCCTAACATTCACTATCACGTAGAATATAGGATAACTGGTTGTATTATGGTACAATAATTTTTTTTTCAGCTTAATAAGTACTTTACAATTACATATAACTCTCTTCGCTTTAACCACCCAACTTATATTATGTGAGTAACATTTTCATTAATTTTTCACCATTCTGTATAATTGATCTTAGGTACCTAAAACTAAAATTTGTGATATAGTTTCATATCTAATTTTAACTTTCTATGCATGATTCTCATCTTAATTTTTGTTAAACCTATAATGCATATACTTTATTATACTTTTACTCAAGTGAAATTCTTGTTCCTCATTAGTGAAGTTAACAACTCATATACTTTCACATTTGGTCATATTTGCTCAACTCTGCTCGCCTTGCACTACTAACTAATAGTTTGCACTTTAATTTGTATGTAACCTAGTGTATGTTTCCCATTTTTTTTAATTGAATTGACTGTGAAAGGTTTAATGTTGGAAGAGTGGATGTGAAAAGAATTATCTTGCATATAAAAATGATATTTTTAAATTTAGTTCAGAAGAATTGGTTGTGTAAATGAATAGTATGATCACTTTTGGAAGCCTCTCCCTCCATGTATATTGAATAAATTTTATTGGATGCAATAGTTAAATTGTATGGCAAGTATTTGTCTCATTTGATGTTTTAATGGAATTCCATTGAATACCATTGTGTGTTTGTTTGGTAGACGTAGGAGGATAGGAAAGGATAGGACATGCAAGACGAATAAAAATATAAGATATGAGGGTGATAAATTATTATTTTATTTTAAATTTTATGTATGCTAAGATAATAAATTAAATATATTTTACTATTCTATTTTATTTATTTCTAACACAAATTTTTTCATAAAATAAAATGTATACTAAATAGAAAAATATGATAATCTCTTAGAATATACTTATCATGTCGTGTTAACTAAATAAATATAAAAAAGTATTATATTTTATATGCTTATCGAGTTTACCAAACAAACTTTGCATTAAACAAGTTCTTAGTAGTCTCTCTCTTTTAATATAATATTATCAAAAGAGAATTTTTTTTTTTTTATATAGTGTTAGGAAGGTAGGAAGTAGATCAAAATTATAGCATGCAGCATATTGATTATTGGTTGGCTGCTTGATTGTAACATTTGCTTTGTGCCGCATGGAGGGAAGAAAACTTCAGATAATAAAACCTTAAATGTTACTGGTAACTGATATTAAACTGAATTAATCTGAGCTTTGCTGCAAAATTATTGATTAGGGCAAATAATATGAACGTGAAATTACTGATCATGAGCCTATATCAAGGTTTGGCTTGTGATATTAGCTAAGTACTTCAACTGTGGTTGATGACGAGCTAGGGCTTTGTAACTACTCACCTCAGTTTGATTTGACTAGACTGTTATAAAAATTGAGTATAAGGAATACTCTGACCGATACATAATACAACCAGCTTTTGCACTTCAAAAACTGTCAGTTTATAGTTCTAAGAACATTGATTGATATATTCATGAACCATTTTTTTTATCAGCAAAGGAAACTAGTGAGTATATAACCTTTTTAAAACTTAATAAATCTAAAAAGAATAAAATATTTATTATTAATAAGAAATAATTTATTATAAATAAGACTATATTAAAGAGATAAAATTTTTAAAACTACAATATAAATCGTGAAAAAAAAAATTAAAATAAGATTGCGTTAAAAAAAAATTAATATTAAATGCAAGATAAATCATATAGCGTGAGGAGAGGATAACTTGTAAAAATACTCTCATTTAAGATAATTTTTATAAATCATCCTTGATTAAAAATGAAAATTTACATTTAGTATACACGGATAAATAAATAAAAGGATACCAAACTCTTAAAAGCAACCAAAAAAATTATAAGCATGCCTAGAGTAAACCACCAACAAAATACAAAGCTAAAGCTTCAAAGATTTCAAGCAAATCATATTTTCTTTTGCCGATTCTATAAAAGAATGAGAGAAACCATACACATTAGCTTTAATCCAAGACCATGCTCTATTTTTACCAATTCAAAACAATAGTTCTATGTAACCATAAAGTTCAAATAGCAGTGAACCATATAATGATCCATGCCATTTCCCCTTTTTCTCCTAAGTTTGATTCCACATTCAAGGGGCCTAAACCCTGATTAGAAAATTGCAACTATCACGATCACAATCTAATTTTAATTAATCAAATCCATTATTCATAATAGATCAAACTCTCCTGCTCCAATCCTATTGTGTGTCTGAATAGACCATAAAGGTGAATCATAGGAGTTTTTATAGGTGGATTGACTCTAATTTACTCATTTTACTTACCTTTTTCACTTTAAGAGTTAAATTCTATTAATTTGTCTTCCTTTCACTAAACCCCTATATTGTAAAAAAAGCTTTTTACAATTTAGGGGATGAGCCACTTGAAAATCAAAATGGAGATGACCAAAACTAAAGTGGCAAAGAGAACTTACTTGTGAAAAGTCATGTGCTGTGAAGACTCTTAATTAGAATGAAAAAACGAATAACTTACTCAATGTTAAAAGACCAAATGCATTTAAATCAAACTAAGAAACATTGGGCGCACATCTTTAGAATTCTATTCCTAACAGCATTTGATTTGAAATGATTCTTCATCTTTACTTCCCTAACAAACATAACATGAGCAATTTATGGTTTTCTTATGCCAAGACACCACCCTCATTTTTCAATTCGCAGATATCTTCCCCATTTTACCTAAGTAATTCTTCTTCTCTCTTCACCTCCTTTCCACCAAAAGATCTTCGAATTCAGATTAAAGTTTAAATCACCTTTTTGAGCATTAAAAAAGAAAAATAAAAAATATAGTGCTAGTTTAGTTTAAAGTTAGATAGAATTAATTTTAAGTGCTTGTTACACTATCCAAACTTGAAAAGATATTCTCTACTTTTTTAGATTAATGGTTATAATTTCTCTAATATCTGATAAATTAGAGGATATTAACGTCTTTTTTAATTAAATTATTAACCCTACTATTCATTAATATAAAATTAACAGTAAAGATTATTTTATGTTTTATGTATAAAAAAGAATACCAAATCCTCTTAACTATAAGGGGTCTAGGAGATTTTACCTTAATTTTAATGAAAATAATATTAAGTCATTAAATATAATTAAGGTGCATTCATAAATTAATTTGAATCACATTTTTATAAGGATGTGAGTTTTTTTATTCAACAGTGTAAGAACACACAGAGGTTAGAATTTAATATTATCACAAATTATCAAGATAAAACTAAATTAAAAAATAGTACCAAAACACCTTAAAAAACTATACATAAGTTTTCTCCCTTAAAAAATTTGTTTGAATGAAGTGATCACCATGTTAATCCCAATGATCTTGCTTTTTTAGTAGTTCCTCTTTAGGTCAGGAATTAATCCAAAGCTTCTTAAAGTTGATTTGAACACCCACGCATTCTTCTCATTTCCCTTATCAATTTATCCTGTATTATAATCATATTGTAAATAAGAGATTTGACTCTTCTAATGTAAAAAAAAAAAAGTTGTAAAGTGGGAAAGTAAACTTTTTATTTACTTTTGATTTACAAGTTATTTTGATATTATAAATGCCTAAGTTCAAATTAGTGGTATATGCTATTTTTTTTCTTCACACTTCTCCTAACTTCAGAGGACTTAAATCTCCAATGTAATATTGCATTGCTTGAGAACTTTTAACTTGAAAGTTGAACTTTTCTAATGGGGCTCCCATTAACTAGGATAAAAATAATCCCGACACTGCATTACACCCCAGAACAAAAGACATATTTTAGGGAAAAATTTAAACATAGATATATCATGATCTTTTACTCCCTCATACGAGGATACAAACTTTTGATCATAACCTTCCCTAATCTACAAGGATTTAGCTTGGATTAGAGCCATGATGTGTTCCAGGTCAACACAACATTGAAGAGAAAATTATGCCTGGATAATTACAAACTCCATAATCCATATAACACATACAAATTGAGTTTCAAATTTTCCTATGCTTCTTTTTAGCCAAACCATTATGCACTAGCAAGTGTACTTTCCGTTCCTTAGGTAAAGCTAATTATTAACTTAACCATTTAACACTTTTGCCAAATTTTATAACACGTAGAAATGAGGAAAGGAGTTTTGAACAGTTTCTTCCTCATAAATTAATGCAGAGAACATAGCACAAGATATCGTTAGATGATAAAATACCTCTAATGAGCAGATTTATCCTAGTTGGAGTTATACCTAGTAAAGCTTTTCTAGCAAAAGTCTCCTAAAAGGTGGCTTTGAGAGAGCTAAACATGTCTATAAACCTTTATTGACTAGCTTTACATAAGACGGAAAAACATTGAGGTCCAAACTGATTTTTCAAACAATTAATGTATCCAAACTTGGAGGAGTCAAGGGACCAAACTCGTTCATTCACCTTATTTTTAATTATATGCACGCAAGAAAGCATATTCTGTAGCTCTAACACTCCTCCTGGATTAATAGTTTTCTTCTTCATTTAAACAATTACATCCACTTATCATCAATCCACCCTCCAATGTCAGCAACCAAATAACTTTTAGACTCATATATTGTACACCTACAAAAGAGATCCCTTAAACTTACTCCTCCAATTTATACATCCTCTCAAAATTTTGTTAAACTTCTGTATCTGAACTTTTTCTTTGTGCCAGCATAGAACCGATTTGAAGTCTTCTTAAAAACACCAATTTTACATATATCCTTTCACCATGAGGATGCATCCTTAAAATTCCCCCCACATGAGCAAAGCACTTATTACTACGATTCCCCTTGCATCTAACATTCAATACACAATACCATGAAATTTCCTTCTCCTATGTATTCTCGATGTTCATTTTTCTTGCCAACACATTAAACTATTCAAGGTTTCTTTACAAAGCTTCCCTCACTTCTTGGCTTACACACAAGTCCCAATTCACCCAAAATTTTTCTTTTATTGTTACTACTTTTCATATATTAATTGTGTGGTTGATAAAAAAAATTATATTAAAAGAGTTATTTGTAACAACAAAGTATTTATTAACCTTAAAAAAAATTATTGAATTGCAGTATGACTCACTATCCTATCTAGTTGGATTAATGTTAAATTTTAGAAGGATTACATGAAAAAAAAAAGTAAAAAAGTAGTATAAATAAAAGTGTTAAAATAAATGTAAAGTCATACAAGAAAAGATAGAAAAAAAATTGTATTTGATGAGAGATTGAAATAACGTCTATAGAGAGAGAGATTATAAAAGTTGATTAAGGTGGTTTGAGCTTGTGTAAGAAAGTTACCAAAAGCATGAAATGAAAAATGTTGATTGTATTGGATTTAGCCTAATAAAAAAATGTAGAGGGTGAAAAAAAAAACTGAAGTGACATTATTAAAAAGGATCTCATAATATATAATATTTTTGAGAATTAATTTTTGATCAAATTTAATAACGTCACACAATTTATATAATTAATCTCATCTAGTAAAATAAAAATTTGTTATTGTTGTATTATTACTTTTTATATATATATATATATATATATATATATATATATATATATTGGTTTGAATTCAAATTTTAAAACTCCCGTAGTTGTCTGAAAAAATAATAATAAATTATAGACTAAATTAATTAATTGATTCCTTAATTCTTAGTTTTGTTTCGATTTGGTTATTTAACTTCTTTTATTTATTTTTATTTTAATCCTTTAATATACAAAAGTGTTAAGTCTATTAAAAAATTAATGTTTATATTCCACTTTTGAACTTCGGTGAAAACACAGAATATATGTTCCAGCGAATTTTTTGAATATTTTTTTTTTCTTTCTTGCTTCTCTTTTATGGTTTGCTTTAAGAATTTGGTTAGGACTTACATGAACTAGATATTAATAATGCAAATGCAAGTTGGTGGCCAACATTCTTCATTCTAAGTGATCTTACCTCAATATTTACTACACTGATATAGATAGTTTAGGTTCATCATTTAGCAATGAATTTTAGACAATACTCTTTAGGTGGGTATGTCTCAAATGTGCTTTCCATATATGAAGAAGTTGTTATCTAAGTAAGAGGATCTAGAGTACAAAAAAGATGAAAAATACATAAGGTAGAGGAAGGACTTATTTGATTGGGTTATTGACCCTAAAATCACAAGCCAAAAAAGGAGATTGAGAAGAGAAATAAAGATCCCAAACTAAGAAATAGGTGTGCTACCAAAATTTTACTATACAAATTATTTATAGATAGGTCTCGATGTGAATAAGAAGTAAGAGAATGAAGAAAAAATAAATAAAAAATGAGACGATCAAAAAATTTACTTAAATATATCATGTTTTTCTTGAGTTCATAAAGAAAATAAAAATAAATAGTAATTTTTAATGAAATTAACATTTTTTATGAAAAAAAAAAAACTTATTTAAAACATTTTTTAAGTCAAGAGATTGCAATGAAAAAAGGTTAGATGAGTAAACTAAAACAAAACCTAGAATTAAAGAATGAATCTACTAATTTAGCTTAAATTAGATGACTTAAATTAATCTCTCAAAGTGCGTGAACAACCGGCTGATGTGTCTCCAATTTCTTGAATTAGCCTCTGTTGGGAAGGTTAAATTCTAGTAAAAGGAGGCAATAAAGAAAACTGAAAAGTATTATTGGATAATAATATAACATCAGAGGTACACGAAAGAGTCCTATTTGAGCTTTTACATATTGTTTATCGACCTTCTTATGTAGAGCTCTTGATACACCAGCTAATAAAATCATCAAAAACTTGTCTAATAGAGTGAAATTAATTAAAATGAATTGATGCAACTTGTGGCCTATTAGGCGGGATGAGGACACATAATGAATATGAAAAGTCTAGGGCTTAATTTCATGTATCAAGGATTGGCTTGTTATAAGAAAGATCTCTATGGGATACTTCAACCATTTTGTTGATAATGGGCTAGGTTTTTGGCTAGGGAGAGGCTGAATATCATGGGGTGAAAATGTCAAACAACACTCAATAATTTGAAAAAAAAAAATCTAGGTTCTGTTAGTCTTAGAAAATGTTTTTTTATTGGTTTTCTATTTATACTTCTAATCATAAAATAACTACTTTTTTTTTTTTATCGTTAAAGACTTTCATATTTATTTTTTGTTTCTTATACAAATTTTTTAAAATAATGTAACATTTTTATAATTAATATATATATATATATATTTTAGTTATTAACAGTTGAATATTATGATGGATCAGCTGACTGTAGTAAATTAGTAATGTGTTTCATGAAACAGCATGCAGGAGACAATTGAACGCTACCGCAGGCATAACAGGAGTGCTCAAACAATACACAGATCAGATGAACAAAATATGCAGGTTATTATATTTATACCTCCTATTTTTTTCCTTACCCAAAAACATCCGTTTTTTCTCTCCTAGTTTCATTGGATAGCCTTCCTATTCATCATCTAATTATTTAAATGCTGTTAGAATATCCTAAATATAATCACGATATTATAACAAACCTCTAGATACTCTAACTATGATCACACACCAGCAAATGAAAATGCCTATTTATGCTTTTTCTTTCCTTATAATGGTGTTTTGTTATCCAAGTTTTCATTTTTGGGAAGAAAACAAAATGCATGTTCTTCTTATTGTTCCTTTCAAGACTCAAGTCCGAACTAAATAACTATTGTTCATTTCCGTGATTGATTATTTAACTAGCTTTATAATTGCTTTTGATTCCAAATAAAAAGCTTGTCGATTAGTGAAAAATGGGTTACTAGGACAAAAAATTGGTGACTGAGTAAATATAAAGGTAAACACACATAATGTATTAATTTCAATTCGATTAAAGTAAAACTTTGATTTGAAACTAAGATTCTGTTAAGGAATATGTGTTATGCGGAAGAACAACATCAAAATTAATTGAAGAATTATGAGAAAAAAAATGAAATAATAGTAATATAATTTTATTAAGAAAAGAATACAAAAATTTTCTTATAATAATAAAATATAAAAAAAAAGAAATAAAGATGGACAATAAATTGATAATAAAAAAATTAATAATTAATTTCTATTTATGTAATATATAAATAGATTAAAACAAATAAATTAATTAAATGTTAATAAGAAACTAAAATTAATACCATTAAACTAATGGTAGAAAATAAGGTGAAATTTCAGTTATCCACTTAACAATTTCTATTTTGACTAGAATTCAATTAGATGTTTATCACCATGTCTTTAAACATTGTAGAATTTGACCAATATTGAAACTTGACATTTGGAAGAGCTTCAATAAGAATCAATGTTATTAAAAAATGGTTATGACGGTGCCATGGTAGAATGGCATGGTAGTTTTGAGAGATCCCGTTATAGGAATGGTGTGGCGTAACAGATTTTCGTGGCGATGTATAATGGTGGCTATGGCAAAAATGACAGAAATATGATATTTTTTGAAAAAAAAAAAAGGGTTGTTATTTGCAAGTTTGGGCCAACAACCCGACCTGGTCCAGACAACCTAACATTAAAGTTAAGTTTTTTTCCTCTCCTCCCCACGATCTCACTCTCTCTCTTCTTTTTGCTGATCTCTCTTTTTACGATCTGTTGATCTCTCTTGCTCTACTGAGATCTCTTTCTCTTCTGTTCTGCTGGGCTGTTTGGGTTTCTGTTATGAGGAAAGGAAGAAACATTTTTCTATTTTTTTAAAACACACTGTTTTGATTATTTTAAAGGTAGAAAGGTCATTTACCTTTGATAAAATATATATTTCCTCTTTGCATGAAAAGTTGAAACCTTAATTATAACTTTCTCCCATTCTCACTGACTCACTCACTCCATCTCACTGGAAAAATCAGTTTTTTTGGCGTTTCCTCTGCTTTTCTGTTCATTGGAGAAATCAGCTTTTTTGGCATCTATTTTGCTTTTCTATTTGAGCTTTATTTTACTATTTACTGATTATTCTTGCTTTTTTGTTCAAGATTTATTTTGCTATTCAAGCTCTGTTTAGCATTTTTTGTTAAATATGACATCTATGCTGCAGTATTTTTCTCTTTTTCACTGTTATTAGGAATGATGATGATGCAATCTTCAGAATTGCTTGAGCATTTATATTAAATTTTTGTGACCTATAATATTTTTTATATATTTTATTATATTTATCATATATCCGACATCACCCGCCATGGCAACTGCCAAAACTTTATGGCAGTTTTTTTTGGTTTCTGCCATGAGCTGCCATTTGTCATTGATAACATTGGTAAGAATATATGTTAGATTCTTGTATGTGTGTATCTTTTTCACTACAACTTTTCAACACTAACAATATCTTGGATAAAGTGATATTTTACATCAATGTGTTTGGTCTTATCATGATAACGATTATTCTTGATCAAATCTTATACTATCACAATACCCTGACCATCAATCGCAAAACACAAGAATCTTATGCTAGATCAAGTTCATTAACCAAACATCGAAATCAAAGAGCCTCTTTTACACACTCTTTTGCGACAATATATTATGCTTCTTTTGTAAATAATGGCCAATTGACTAAAATGTCACTTTCCAACTAATAGCACCATTGCAGAGAGTATAGATATAAATAGAAAGAGATCTTCTTTAGTCAATATCACCACCATAGTCTGAATTAACAAAACCTACATCATTGGTTGTAGTCTTGCTTCTGTCAAACACCAACCTAATATCAGAAGTACCTTTTCAATATCAAAAAATCTATTTGACTATATTCCAATGAACCTTGTTAGGATTATGCATATGTTGACTAAACATGCTAATAACATATGATAAATCAGGTCTAATGCACATCATTGCATTCAAAAGGCTACCAATTGCACTAGTATAAGGAATGTGTGACATATGCTCCATTGCTCCTTCTCTTTATCTTTTTGTGGGCAAAGATCTGAAGTTAACTTGAACTTTTCTTTACAGTTTCTCATATTAAAATTTTCAAGTACTCTTTTAATACATTTCTTTTGTGATAGGAATAATTTTTTTACTTGGTAATCTCTATGAATCTCCATATCAAGGATTTTCTTAGATACGCCTAATTTCTTCATATCAAACTCATTACTAAGTTAAGTTTTCAACTTCTCGATCAATAATGACTTGTCACATAATGCAATCAACATAAAATAATAAGTATATAAAAGATTTATTTAAAATTTTTTTGAAATAGACACAATAATCAAATTGACTTCGAGAATAACCTTGTCTAATCATAAAGGAATCAAATTTCTTTTACCATTGTCGAGAAACTTGTTCAAGAGAGTATAAATATTTATTTAATCAACAAACTAAATGCTCCTTACCAGGAACAACAAATTCCTTGGGCTACTTCATATAGATTTCTTCTTCAAACTCTATATGTATAAAAATTATCTTAACATTAAGTTGTTCTAATTTCAAGTAAAATAAAGTAATAAAAGAAAGCAAAAAGCAGAAAGAGGTATGACGAATAACACATAAGAAAATCTCATTAAAGCTATTATTTTCCTTTTGGCTAAAGCCTTTCATAACTAATTGTACTTTGCATCTAAGATCTTTAACCTCATGCATGCCTTCTTTTCTTTTATAGACCTATTTACATCTCAATGGCTTATTGCCTTTAAGAAGCTCTGTCAAAAAACCAAGTACTGTTCTTATGAAAACTCTCAATTTTTTCATTCACAACTACTAGTCATTTTGAAGAACCAGCACAAGAAATAGCTTTAGTATAGTTGCTTGGATCAACACCATAATGCATAAGCAGTTTAATTATTATCAATATATCTAGTTGGTCTCTTAATTTGTCTTCTTAATCTATCTTGGACAATAGTATATTCTTCTTGCGGTTGAATAAGAGAATTGACAATTTCACCATAATTATCACTACGAATATCAATGCTAGACTCATTAATAAAAGTATATAAAACATCAATATTAGGAACTCCATACTTCAAATCTAACACTACCTTGTCCCTAGTACATTGCAAATTACCTGTACTAGTAGAAGAAGTAATGGAAGATTGTTATCTAGAAGTGAATAATGCATTTCATTAAAAGTCACATTTCTACTAAAGATTAATTTTTGTGACTTAGGATCAAAATAACATAAATGATATCATTTAGACTTAGATGTATAACCAAGAACTATGTATTTAACAACTCTCAGAGCTAATTTACCATCATTGACATGTGCATATAGAACTTCCAAAAATTCTCAAATTGGCATAATCAACAGGATTAACTAAATTTCTTCTTTAACTTTGAAATTAAGTAACGTGTGTAGAGAATGATTGACTAAATAACAAGTAATAGATTCTACCTCAATCCAAATTAACGTTGATGCCATATCCTAATGTTTGAGAGCATACAACAAACTCTTTCAAGTAGAGTCTTGATTATACGTTTAGTAACACCATTTTGTTGCAGTTTACATGGAATGGTTTTTTGTTTAAAAATACCATGCTCTATACAGAACGCATTGAAGTTACTTTTACAAAATTCTAAGTCATTATCTATTTTAAGTTTTTAAGCCTTTTTTCATGTTTGGACTTTAACAAGAGTTTTTCAGTTTTTAAAATTGAAAAATGTCTCATTTTTATACTTTAGAAAGTAAACCTAAACCTTACGAGAAAAATCATTAATAATAGTTATCATGTAGTAACGTCCTCCATGAGAGGAAACTTTTGAAGGATTTCAAAGATCAGAGTAAATATAATCAAGAATATCTTTTGTACGATGAGTTGCCATAGAGAAATTGGTTCTTTTATACTTTCCAAAAATGAAATATTTCAACTTACTAATGTCATGTTTACCAAGATAACCTTACTTACTTAGGGGATGCATGTCTTTTTTCACTCACATGACATAAGCACATGTGCCATAATTTAGTGACGTCTTAATCAAACAATGAATAAGATATAGTTGTTAAACCTGTCACAATAGAATCTTGCAAGATATACAAGCTACCAATGTGGTTAGTTTCATTCAAGAATGTCAAGGGATATTAAGTTATATTTGAAGTTAGAAACATAATAAAGTTTAGTCAAAGTCTGTATAATATCATTATGAGACTTGATTTGGATTGTACTAATTCCAACAAGAGTGTTGCCAAGACTTGAATCCAAATGCTTCTTTTGCAGTTTTTTTATTGTCTGTCTAAGAACACATGATAAGAATTTTTAACTTATATAATAATTTTTTATTAAAAATCATAAGATCAATGCATTGATAATTTTAAAATGCTCTAATTTAAAAAAAAAAGTTAATTAATGATTTATTACGGTGTTTTTTTTTTTCAGGTCTTCTCCCTATTTTTCTTTAATAAATGAACTCTCCGTTATCACCATGATGCACCTAATTAATGTCAAGAAAATGACTTAAAAACCGTAGTCACTTATTGACTTCTCCATATCTTCTCTTTGTGGAGTTTTTCATTGTTTCTGCAAACAGTTTCTCTACTGCCCCGGTAACAGTTGGATTAGGGCTCAAGTGATAAATTAATTTTTACATTTAAATGGATCCATTAGTTTTCAATTTTGTTATATGTTAAATACTTTACTTCAATAGTTTTTGTGTATTAACTTCTGTTGACCAAAATAATGTTGTTTCACATTCTTCTTCCTCTGCCAAATGAAACTACTTGTTGTTGTTGTTTAGCTGGTGACAAACTCTTAGTTGGAATGTTAATAGTCTTCATAGCAGCCAACCTCTTTACCAATGTCACTTACGTACCACCCCCTCTAGCCACCCTTGCCGCCACTAGCGACCCCATCCTATTGCCGTCAACATTGGCATCCAATACGATAACAAAGAAGCAGCCTTCGACAAAGGTGGAGTCTATTCCATTATAGCCTCTTTTCTTTCTCTAGTGAACTAAGCTCCATGTACCATGACATCACCTTACCATAGGTTTATCAACAAATAAGACTTACGGAAAAACACGAAAGAAGGAAAAAAAAGATAACGGTGACAAATAGCTAAGGTTGTCGTAGTAAGTTTAGTAACAATGACGTCTAGAAATATTATGGGTGGAGTGGAGAGGAAACCTTGGAGATGGTAGAAATTAGATTAGTTTCAGTGTGAAATAACTTTATTTTGGCATTGCAGATGTCATTTAACAGTAAAAATTAATACCATTATAATAGAAATTAGTAATTAAATTGAAGTGTTCAACGTACGTTTGATAAAGTTAAAAATTAACTTGTGTATTAAAAAAATTTAAGAACTAATTTACTCAGCGCCTATAATCTTAAAATCTGAAGAAATAATTTAATAGTTTATTCAATTAAGTTTGGATCATGGTTTTGATTAAGAACCAAACTAAATGTTTTTTTTCTTTCTTTCTTTGACTGATCTATGAACTTTAAGCAATGTCTAAAATCTATATAGTGCTCTAGGTATATGCATAAGGGTGGTAGTACCCTTATACCCTCTATGATTATTAGTTTATTTGGCTGATAAAAAAATCAACAAAATTTACAGAAATCCTCCTGATTGAATTTGACCTTCTAAATTCATTTCACAACTTCTTTATCATTTATTAATTCTCTTTACGAGCTCCACAGTTCTGATCCTTGTCAATCATTGCTGTTTCACCTTATTTTTTTGAATTGGTTTTTTTAATACGTAGGAGGACGTACTGGAAAAATATTAAATAGTTTATATTAAATGTTTTTTTAAATTATTATAAAATAAAATAAAATAAAATAAAATAAAATATTATATTTTTATACAATAATTTTTTTAATAAAAAAATATGCTTTTATCTTCTTACCACATATATCCATATGTACACGTTAGGAAACACATTTTTTAAATAACTCGACCTCCTTAGTTTTATTGGAGTGTTCAGACAGATGAGGATGGAAAATTCCTCGTTTAAGTTGGCTATTTTTAATATGAGTTGGCTTAAATTGAACTTTATTCTCATTGCTCTTTTTCTGTAATTTTTGTTATCCTCCTAATTTCGTTTTTCATACTCGTCAAACAAAACCTTTATGATTGTAATACTTCCACTGTTCAAAATCTTTAATATACAACCTATAGCTTCTCAACATTTAAAATTTTTACCATACCTAACAAGAAAAGATGTTGAGAATGCCAAACTACTAAGCATGTGCTGAGAACTAAATTAGCACGTTGATTAATTATAAAAGGTTTTCGTAGAACTATTTATAAATCCTGAAAATTCTATATTCTAAAAGCCTCCTAATGCCTTAAACATTTCCAGCTTATACATGTTAGAGATATGAACATGAGTGAGAATTGGTTAATTGGCATTCCATTGATCTCTACTTGCTTACTGTATTCTCTTATCATAGACACTCATTCAACTTGGAATCCTGAAGACTGAATGAAATTCCTTAATATATGACAGCATTTGAAGCAAGAAACAGCAAACTTGATGAAGAAGATTGAGCTTCTTGAAGCTTCAAAACGGTTCAACATCTTGAATTCATATCCATCTTCATAAATTGTTTGTACAATGTTAGATTTCACTCACAACAAAAAGAATATACTGCATGTTACTATTCATCCCTCAGGAAACTCTTGGGAGAGGGTTTAGGATCATGCTCCTTAGAAGAACTGCAACAGATAGAAGAACAGTTGGAAAGGAGTGTAAGCAGTGTTCGTGCAAGAAAGGTTAGCTTAACAAACGTATAGAATTTTTTACTCAATATTTTTAATTTGATTAATATTGAACCCAATATTTTTATTATTCAGAATCAGGTTTACAAGGATCAAATTGAGCAACTAAAGGAAAAGGTAAGCTGTCCGTACATAGTTGAGGTGTTGAACTTGAATTTGTGAAGTTCATCTTGCATTTGATTTTGTAAAATGCCAACATGATATGAAACTGGAATTCACAATCAATCTTTTGAAATTTGACTGTTGTAAGAGCACATTATTTGATTCCAGGTTGATGTGGTCCAATGAGTCTCATATAGTGCACATTTAGTTTAGCACCCCTAAAGTAAGGAGTTATAATTTATAATTGAAAAATTAGTTTTAAGATTTACGCTACTGCATAATATTTTATATATGTATATATATTTAACCATGATTTCAACAGTTGATTTTCACTTAATGGTAATAATTCTTCATTTTACTTTCAGTAGTGAATAATGTACCACTTAGAAGAGTCAAATTTGTATACTCTACCTTTTCTAAACCCTTCCATATTAGGTCTGTGGACCTTACATTTAACAAAAAAAATGAAACTGCAAAAAAGAGGAGAAAAACAAACTTAGAAAATTAATGCTACTTGCTTGTACGTCAAATTTCGACTGGGGACAAAGTGCATAGGTGTCTGTTTCTCAATAAAATTGATTTAATTTGAACTGTTTGAGTCAAATTTAGATGAAGACCCTACAGAGCTGTGACTAATAAATATCTGAAATTGTTGTGTGATCAGCATCGTTCCTTACTTGAGTTTGTGTTTGGATTTACTTTTGCATTCTGAGTTCATGATACAGGATCCACAGAAAGATGCCTCAGTTTATTTTTTTAGTAAAGAAATTGAAGGTTCCTTTTTCCATTCAAAACGTTGAAAAGAAAAAAAAAATCTCAGCTAGGATTACATTAAAGAGATGCTAACTACTGTGTTTTGAATACAATTCAGGAAAAAACCCTACTTGCTGAAAATGCCAAGCTCTCTGAACAGGTGAAATTACACTTGTTACCACTGTCTAGAATTTATTTTGCAGATGTTTATTGAACACTTCATTTTAGATTTTGAGAATGCTAGCAACATACTGTCACTTTCTTTTCATCACAATTTTCGTTGTTGAGTTAAATTCATGTAAGTTTCTCTAAATAATAAGGAAATTTATTATGTAAAGAGTGATCCACATCATTTATTGAGACCTACATGAATTTCATCCAAGAATAAGAACCTTATTGAAAGAAGTATATGAAAAAGTGCATTAGTAACAAATATTTTTTTTGTAAGAGTTTAAAAAACACTTGAATTAGGCTGAAAACCTAACAAATAGTAACTGAAATTGGCATGCAGTATGGTATCCCGCCACAGCCAGCAACATGGGATCAAAGAGAAAATCAACCCTATGCAGAAAGCAGCCCAAGTTCAGATGTGGAGACTGAATTGTTCATTGGACTACCCAGATCTGGTTGAACATAATTTAATCCTTGTCTGTGCAAGTATGAAATAAGGGGAAGCCCAATTGTCACCAATGTATTATATAACATATGATTCCTAATGCTATGAGATGAATAATATTGACCCTTATAAAGAACCTTCTAACTGTATGATTATGGTTTAATTTAATATGTATGTACCTTTTCTTATTCCTGTCCTCTATTTGTCAGTACGTAGTAGAATTTTTGGCTTGTTATGGCTAATGGAGCTAACAAATGGATCCTTTAGTGTTTAATTAACATAACCTTCTCTGTTAATCAAAATAGTAATTTAAAGAAAATTTATGAAATTTAATAAAATAAGAGCGACAAAAATGCAATCAATATCTCCTAGATTTAATACAAAAATGTTGGATATTATTAAGTTTATTTATAGATTAATCTGAAGGCTTTACACACAGGAGAGTCATTTCGAAGGGAAATTGGCTCACAAAATTTGATAGACATAGAAAATGGATGAGGCCACTGGCACCTGTAGTTACTTATTCGTATATACTTTTGGATAACAATTTATAATTTTTTTATAATTATTCTAACCCAAGCAATTGCTATTTCTCTATTCATACTCCTAATAAATTAATCTTAATTACTGGTCTTTTTCTTTTATCTTAACAGCACATATATCAATAAAGTAAATTTCATTTAAATTTTTATTAATAATTAATAAAATCAAATTCACAAATCGGATGAGTGGCATTGTGGGATAATTAATTGTATTCATCGAATAACTACATTTATATTGTGCTATATAATCGAATTTTATATCATTAAATTTATTGCATTTTTTTTATTAGTGTGAGAATAGTTATATTCGCTGCTTCAGAGTCAAATTTAAAACTTGTACAATATCTAGATAATCGTTTAAAAAAGTAGTCCAAAATTTAAAAATAAAAAAGTAACAAGTGAGAGATTATCTGCATATATATAATAAAAAAGCAACATTAACAACACATTTTTTTAACATACGTTTTTTAGCATGTTATTAACTAAAATTTATTAAAAATTATTAAATTAAAAATAAAAAAGAATGATATTCACGTGATTATTAATAATTAGAATATATTATAGCGTATTTTGTTAACATTTCTGTTTCAGTATTTACTAAAAAGTATATTTTTTAGGAAAATTTAATTGGCAAATGAAAGTTATCCCATTTCAAAATTAGGACATGGCACAGGCTTCAAACTATAACATGAATTGAATCTAATACCTTTCAGTTGACCAATTTAGCTGCCAAATTGAGAAATGTTTCTTCTTATCTATCAGTTGAAATATGAGAACATAACTCTGAGAACCGTATTCTTTGTGGGGAGTGAAGGAATGGCCCCTCTCCCTGTCACTGTGACAGCACCACAAGCATTTGCAAAATCAAGAGCCTCCCTCAACCTTTTCTCATCCTGAAAGTGCCAAAGAAAGGAACACATAGCTTCAATTTCTCCCTCTGTCAATCACATTGGATCATAAATAACAATTGGGATAAGAAAGGTTAGAAACAAATTAAGGTTATATCAAGTGAATATCTTGACATGAAATTCTCCAAACCAAAGGTAAATGCATCAATATATATATTCCTCATGTGAAGCAACAATGTCTTTCTTGCTGGCCTATTACTCGTAAATGAATATCAAGCTTGGGCTAAAACAATACTTATTGGAGTAACAAATTATAAGATTAATGGAAGTTTAAAAGAATGAAAACGTGATAATCCCTTAAGGCCATTTTATCAGACACAAATTATCAAGATCATTAAAAGTAGTTATATATTATAAATTTATAGTGTATTTTAAAAATTTATATAATAATAAATGGTTAAATTAGTTATCCATATATTAAATGAAAGAATATTTAATAATTAGTATTTTTAAAAATCAGTCTTTATTTCTTATATATTTATGTCAAATAATTGTTTGTTATAATAAAGGACAAGAGGGGGGGAGGGAGTAATATTATAAATTTTAATTTGTAAATATTTCACTCTTATAATAATAATAATAAAGAAACAAATTTTTGGGCTGCCAATACCCTTTTTCTTTTAGAATAACCAACCATATATATTTTGACTACCCCAAAAGTTTTAAAAATCCTTTGGGGTAGACATGATGATCCCCAAATATAATGCACTCCATTCTTAAACTCAAGAATAAAGTTTCTTAAGTTTTTTTTTTTTTAAACAACATAATGAAAAATTATTATTTTAATGTGTCCAAAGCATAGAATAAGAATTTATGATTAGTAAATTTTTAATAAAATTTAAATGATATTACAAAATTCAATATATTAATAAAACAAATGAAATGTAAAATACTAATTGTCACCTTATAAATGTATTTGTGTGCAGCCACAATGCTCAAAAATCCACCTAGGAAGGAATCACCTGCTCCAGTTGTATCAATTGCTTCCACCACAAAACCAGCAACCCAACCTTTGAAGTCCTGTGCAACAGTGAGGAAAATCCTCATTTAATGCATTTAATTAGCCCCAATAAAATTTATTATGAGTGTAGGACAACATTAATTATAGATCAAACCTTTGTATAGTATCTACAGCCCCGTGCACCCTCAGTGACCAGCAAAAGTTTGAGATTATTATGGAACAGCTTCTTCATTATCATTATGTCGTCATAAGGATCATCACCTTCGCACAATATTCGAATTTCATCCACACTTACCTGTGCTTCAAAACAGACAGTATTTAGATAGAGTTAGTACCCATTTTCACCACTAAACCACAGGTAATCAATTTGGTCCTCCAATGAAAAATACATGAAAATGAAAATAGTCCTTCAATGTTGAATTGGTTCTTCAATTTCAGTTTTTGACATCAAATGGTTCCTTTAAGAGATGACGCTGAGGAACTTTTTTAAAAAAATACTTAGGATAGAACATTGCATCTTACACCACCTTTTATGTTTTGCTAATCGCACCACTCATTTTTTAATTTCAAAATGTATTAAAATCACTTCCAAAAAATTAATATTCTAGAAATGATTTACAAATTACTTATAATATTTTAATTCTGAAGTATATTAAACAGTAGCAAAATAAAATTTTATCAAAATAAGGTGGGTAGTGTGACTAACAAAAAAGACAGTGTTACTCCTATTAAGAGTGTATCAGAAAGAGTGTTACTCATATTTCTCATGTCTATAAACACACACTCAAAACATTTACCTTAATAATATCGGCAAACTTCCAAATATTCAAGATGCCTTCCCTAGCAGCTTGTGCTGATGACCACAGAGGCAATGCCAAATTTGGAGAATAAGAAAGGACACAACCAGACATTTTTGCAACATTCATTGCAGCAAGGTGAGCTGACCTGCAAGGCTCCTTAATCAAGCTAACTGAACCATAATGAAATATTGTGGCCTGCACAACATAACATTAATGAAACCAAAAAAACTAAAATATTGAGTTCTGTCAATTAAGGAGATATGGTTTTAGATTAAGATTAAAATGTACTATTTACTTCTGAAATCAATATTTTATTTGATAATTTATTTCAATCATTAATTTATGAAAATGAAATCGTCGATATATACTTTTTGCATCAATTGGCATTGCTATTACCTTCTTTACGAGGTTCACATCAATTTCTTCTGGATAAAGGAGCATATCAGCACTTGGGTTTCGGTAAAACATGAATTCAGGTTCTCCATCACTTTTAAGAGAATAAAATGCCAAAGCTGTCCTTGCATGAGCATCAAAGAGCAGGCCAGAATTGTCAACACCGTTTTGTTTCAGAATATCAGATAACATATGGCCAAATTCATCATTCCCCACCTTCCATGCAAATATTAGAGACACTGTGGTCAGACAAATTGATTCAGGTGGATTTGAAAAAAATAAAGAAATAAATAAACATTCACTTATAATTAATGTTTCATATACACATCGAATTTTGTTTCACTTAAGATGATAATGCTCAGTTCATAACACATACTATACAAAGCATTGAATTTGGATCCTTTCATGTTGATAAGTGACATGGTATGATCATGTTGGAGAGAGAAAGCCACAATCTTAATTAAATAAAGACCCACCTTATTGGTTGTAGGTCTCACTAATTAAAATTTATAAAAATTGTATCTTTCTCTCTCTATGGTCATAATATTAATCAAAAACATGAGAGGATCCAAATCCCAAAGCGTTAGCTCCTAAAATTGACATGACAGACATGAATCATAAAATTTGGCTAGTGTTATGTTGTATTCTATTAGAAATACTCTTGAATGATCAGGTGACCAGACTCTGAAATAACAAAATGTTCTGATTGAGATGAAGCTATCAAGAAAATATATCCCTTTTAATAGACAGGATCAATTTCTTTTGATGCATTAGACAAAGGATCAAATTGTTTTGATGTATTAGACTGATTACAGACATTTGATGCAAAATGCAAAGTTACCAGTACCACCAATCTGATTCTGCTTAAGCATTCTTGCAAACGGTAATAATAATAATAATAATGATGATTTTTTAACCATTACAATATTGCATATAATAAAAATGGATATATGCAATTTTTTTATTAAAAATTATAGGAGTTAATGCAATTCAATTCATTAATGCTATTAAATGCCACAAATTTCAAAACACAAAAAAATTACTATCTATTAGATTCTTATCATGTGCAGAATTAGAAAATTCATAATAATATTAATCCTGAAAAAAAAAACCTGGCAAAATATATAGTGAGAGCACAGTGCTAATATAATATTCTGAATGAATTTCACCTTGCCAATGAAAGTAGCTGAGCCTCCTAATCTAGAAATTCCAACAGCAACATTGGCAGTAGCTCCAGCAGGGGATTTCTTATAAGCAGCCGCATCTGCAAGGGACACTCCTTCTACTGAGGGAACTAATTTCATCATCATCTCCCCAAAACAAACAACCATAGGTCCTTTATGAATCTCCCTTCTCGAACGTTTATATGAACCTACAAATAAGAACTACTGTTAAACTCGTTATGAAATTGGACAGATTCAGTAGTTCATGTTGTTTAACTACAACCAATTTAGCATCTAATGAATTTCCTTAAAACAGAATTTTTTTTTAAGCTTAACATCTTATATCTCTAAAATTCAAGATTTTGTCCAAGAAAAATGATTGAAAATATGGGAATGCTGAAAGGTATTACGCATAGACATGTTCAAGACAAATATAAAATCAGATGATTGAACTCAACCTCCAGCTATATTCGAGTTTTTTGTCACCAAAATTGCAATTTTGTGTTGAGAATTGAGGGAGAAAAACCACGAACACCCCTATTCACGTAGTTCGAGATCTTTTTTTCGGTTGAAAATTATAAAAATGTCTTGAAGGGTTTTGTATATCTTGAAATTTGGAACCCAATGGCCAAAAACTACTCAAAATGGAAGTGAGATGAGTTGACTCTTTTAAAATATAGAAATGTGCAAAATAAGAAAATAATGGTGCATATGTCATTAATTTTAAGTATGCTAAATTTATTAGGTAATTCAATTAAAAAAATAAAAAAATACCCTCTTATTTTCTTATTTCACATTCTCATTTTTAGATGAATTAAAGTTAAAAATAGGCTAAATCATAGTTAATTGGGTAAAGAAGATAAGCTCTTATCCACACACAAGTACTCGTAGTTTTCTATAGTCCAAGAGTATATATGATTCTTCTTTCATGAACATTTAGATTGTCTTTGCCACATTTAGAATACAAGGTTTTTGTAGTGATGAAAAAAGATAATATTTTGTGCATTTAAGAATTCGAAACAGTCTCTTTTCTCATCTCACGCCCATTAATTATTCGTGATCGCTTGTTTTCAACCCAAATAAACCAATCAAAAACCCAAAATGTTCATAATTAACGTAAAAATATTAAAAACACACACACACACACATTGGTATGAATGAAACCAAAGAGAATCAAAAGCAATACCGAAAGAAGTACTTCTAACAAGCTTGAAGCTACCCTTGCGGGCCACAGGGAAGCAACAGCCTGCCATTTTTGGGTTTGTAGAAACCCTTTGGAGAGCTATGAGAAATTCACCATGGACATGGAGGATTTAACAAGTTCATAATTGGTGTGGTTCATCGTTGTTAAATAAATTACAGGAGTAAGCGAAAATGGGCATGTGTTCATACTAATCATTGTTACTATTTTTTACCATTCCTCCGATTTCGTGGGCAATCTCAAATCTTTGTCTTAAATTTGATTACGTTTTTACTATTAATATGATTGATTCTCATTTGATCATTTTGTTCCGAATCTAACAATGTCACGTATCTATTGTTTTCCAACTTCCGTAACATAAAAAAGTGCCGTGGCAATGCCAAGTCGGATACAAATTGGCAATTCAAATTTATGTTTTTTATACTTATTGCTTACCAGATATTTTGTGTACTCTGAAACCAAAAATCTTTTAAAAGTCTTCTCTCAATAACTATTTTAATTTTTATGCCATCTATTAAAAAAAACTGTTTTTATGGCATCACTTTAAGAAATTATTTTCTCACGAGAAAAAATTATCTCCCACCAAGAAAATTCACAATTATTTAATTTTTTATGAACTTACATGGGTTTCATCTAAGATGTTTATCTTTAATTACATCTATAAGTTTAAGTTACTTAAAACCAGTTTAGATAAATTTATTGAGAATTTGTTATAGAAAAAAATTAATATAAAAATAAATATTTTTTTATAAATTAAAAATAATTTATTTCTTTAAAATTTAAAGAAGTTAAATTAAATAATTTTTTAGAACTTTTCAAAAATTAGACAAGTATAAGTTATTTTTAAATTACAGGAGAAGTTTTATTATTTTTAATACAATTATTTTCTTGTAAATATTTTTTTTAAAAATTTTGCCCAAATTAAGCCTAAGTTCGTGACAACAATGTGATGCAAATAATAGACTTACGTGAGTTGAGTTCAAAAGATAGAGTTATTTAAGTGTCTAAAATAATGATTTAAAATAACAACTCAAGTCTAATTTATGCGAATACGAAGTTTATGCAAGTTGATTCATGTAATAATAATACAAATATTTTATGCAAGCCAACCGATTTTGAATCCATTTTTTTATATGAATTTTCTTCAGTTAAGCTTAAAAAGTTTAAATTAATTTAGACGTTGATTCATAATAAATTGCCACGTCTCCATCCCCTCTCCAAATCTCCAATGACCAACATGGGTAATAACTTCAATATTATTATATAATACTTTACCAGTTAAATACTTATAAACCCATGTAGACGAACTTATTACTCACATTTTGATTAATTTGAACATAGTCTTTTATCATGGATTGTTTGATAAATCAATAAAATATGAATATTATGAATATCAATGATAAAAAAAATCTAATAAAAAAGAATATTGAAAGCCGGTAAAATATGCAATTTAATTAAAGAAAATATTCAAAGATAACATCCATATCCATACATATATTGACAAAATTGTATGAGTAATTAGCAATAATTAGACTCGTTTGATAGATAAAACTACCTTTATGCATTGTAAGCAATTTTTATAAGTATTCATTAGATATAGATCCGATTGTCATTCCTAATTTCATCGTCAATTAAAAATTTGATCCAAGCCAAGCTGACTTGAATCGAACCAGGTAACTGTTTTGATAACTCTAATCTGGCAATTCTAATCATATAATTCATCTTTGAAAGGTTTATTTGAGCGGGAGAAAATTATTGTAAATATTTACTAATTTAGTTTAGATAAATTTAAACCTGTGAAAGTAAGATTTATGTCATGATTTGATTTTAATAAATAATTTGGTTAGGGAAACTAAAGAAAAATTGACAAACATTATAATTTTCAGAATGCTTTATGATTATTATTTACTTTCATTAGTGTAAATTTTATCTCAATACATAGTAGGATTAACAAAGCATCTGATTTTAAATAAGCCTTTTAAAATAAGATTTTAAGATTTGACGAGGAGTGTTAAAAATATACTATCTATTTTTTTTAACATATTTCTAATTAATGAATAAATTTTATCAAAAATTAAAAATATAAAAAAATCAATAAATTAGAAGTGAGAAAAAATAAAATGTATATGATTTTTGTAGTTTTTAATAAATTTTGATCATGTGTTTAAAAAAATATATGTTGTTAACATTTCTCTAAGAGTCTTGTTACTAAAAAATATCCATCAATTTAAGTCACTAAATGTGTTTAATTCTAAATAATGATCCTAAAATCAAACGAGAAAATGCACAGCTTAAAACAATATTTCAATGCTTCAAAGAGTAAAATAGTAAGACATATTCTATATCTGGATCCCATTATAGACAATGTTATAGAAGTCTGCTAACATCCCACACAGATCAGAAAGCATACATTTTTGTGTTAATAACAGTAATTAAGAATCCAAATTTAAAAAGCATATAGACAACAAATTCATGTACTCCAGTACTAAGTGAATCAAATAATCCATCCTTGGATAAAGTTAGTCTCATCAGCCATGTTCCTTGGAACATTAGATGGCTCAGCTTGAGAGTACCTGCAAGAAAAAAAAGTGAGTTTATCAAAGTTTCTGACCCTTCTTTTTTGTGCTTTACAATGCCTTTTTTTGGAGATACTGATCTGCCATTTGACACTTCAAATAGAAATTTGACCAAATGATTCAGGATATTTATTTTACATCTTTCTATGATCACAGAATTAAACCTGTACCTAACCTGCACATCTTCTACCTTCACATATACTTGTACCAGCCATATACATATATAGCACCACCTTTCTGAATCATTGATTAGACCATGATTATATGGTTCTTGAACTATTAATTATTTATTGGAGTTACATGTATAATTAAAACTTCGGCTGAATAATAATATATAGAAACTATCTTGTATTACGCTGAAACTTCTTCAAACACAGACCATATAATCATGATCTAATTAATGTGATATATAACATAAGACAGAGGGAAATTTGGAATACCCTATTTGCAAGAAAGATTCAGCTTGGAAATCCATGGGATTGATTTGAGAATGCAGAAAGGGAAAGCTGCCATCTTCAGAAGCAACAGAGGTAGAGCTCCACAGACTTTCAATTGCTTTAAGATTAAATCCATCTTCTTCAAGCTGAAAAATGAGGTTTCAAAGCATGATATATAATACTAAATCAATTGAAATGCGGGTCTGGAATATTGTATAGTTTACAAAATGCAAAACCTTTAGTCTAAGTTGCTTATTTATGTCTCCAAGATGGCGTTCCTGCAAGATGAATGAGATCAGCAACATCTAGTAAATAGAAGGATTCAAAATGATGAGCAAATAGAACCTAAGTCAATAATTTACCCTAAAAATTATTCCAATTGAATATAAAAAAAAAATTACAAGAGTAAAATGATGATGAAAATGAAACCTTTATCCAAAGCTCTTCCATTTGTTCAATCATAATTTGTGTCTGCAAAAGTAACAGACTTTCACGCATTGTCATCTAATACCCATGTTTCATTATATCAGCTGTAGTACAATAATCTTAAATAGCTTGAAACCAATAATATGTCACATATACAACAACCTTCATTCGGAAAACTTAAAATAAAGAGCTTTAAACAAAGATTTTGTGCAGAAAATTTCTTACTAACATTATCACTTCTCACTTATTTATTGCCATTGTCTCTCAAATTCAAGTCTCGAGTTTCAATCAATAGAGCCATTAATCACTTCTCGCATATGGCGATGGCAATGAAGTGAGATGATCGAAAATTCAGATTGATAGACACCCATGTATATAAATCATTTGAAAAACTTTGTACTAAGTAGATATTTTTCGTATTTCTAGCTATATTTTTTTATAAATTTTAATTGTTTTTGTAACAAAATGAGAGATTTCCTCATCCTCTCATCTTTCTCGATCTTGAAGATTAGAACCATAGAAATGAACAGAGGATTTTTACATTTAAGCGTACCTTCCTCTGCCGAGCTTGTGATAAAGCCCCTTCAAGTTGCTTCTCAATATTTTGCAGCTCTTTTATGTTCAGGGGTCCAAGATCTTCCCCAAGCAAATGCCTGAAATGACATCACATGCCAAAGAAAATGCTACATGCTGTGATTATAATATCCTATTCTCCAATCCTACGACTTTAAGTATCGAAGCATTTTATTCTGCTTAATGTAGGATTCATAACAAAATGTTGGTGCGTGAGATTGTTAGAAAGAACAATTATATAGAAAGAGCATAATTTATAACCTTTGTGTCATTTGAAGAGACTCGTATTTTGCCTTGAGCATTGACACTTCTTGGTACCAGCTCTGATTGCCAAAATAGAAATTCATAAAAATTATTGTTATACAAGATTGAGCTAATTATAGTGATTTGTATTATGAGGTATATATATTAAAATTAAGAATGAAATAAAGAATTGTACAGCATTACCTAATAAATTAAAGACATGAAAATGTTTCTGTGTGATCCTTTAGAAAAGAATGTAATTATTTTTATATGAAAATTTGTAATAATTGTTAAAGGGTTTGCATTCATTAACTAATGTCAAAAGACCATAAGAAGAACACAAATATCAAATGCCAATTACTGTTAAAGACAAAATTCTTGATATACTGTTTGGAGACACAACTGTTAATTTTTTAATATTTACTATTGAATATAAATTATTATAAGTTTTCTCCAAAAGGCGTAAAATTAATTTGAACAGATGGAATTAATGAACACAAGTACCTGAGTTTCACGTTCAACATTGTTGTCTAGATGTGTAAAAGAGAACCTCTGATATCGTTCAAGGGTTTTGGTAATGCTGAAAATTAAATGAAAATGGTTAAGAGTCCAAAACAACCTCCTTTAGACGTATGGTATAGCTCTATGCTATGGTATAAAACACATAATATTAATGTTTCATATCAGCAAATATGTGCATTAAAAAATTTGAAAAAGAAAAAGCAATGATCACAACTGCAAAAGGTGAGTTTTTTTTTCGGTGATGAGGTAGAGAGAGATACCCAGAACCAGCACTTGCAAATTGAGTGAGTTTGCCACGACTTGAGAAAATGATAAGAGCAACCTCAGCATCACACAGTACTGAGAGTTCACGAGCTTTCTTCACCAAACCATTCTTTCTTTTAGAGAATGTAACTTGCCGGTTTATTTTGTTCTCTATCTTCTTCAGCTCAACCTTCCCTCTACCCATTCAAACTTTTTTTTCTCTGTCGAGCTAGATTAAGATTATAGGGTCACACTCATATATATAAGTATAGAGAGTAATAGAATGCAAAGTAATTGCTGTGGTATAACACAAACATGCACATTTAAGGGGTCTTATAATGATGTCGTTCTCTTCTACAATTTTAATTTTAGCATTCACACCGCAAAGTGGGTGCACCACACCCATGTGGAGAAGTAATTTTGGCAATGCACTAACCGCTACCTGCTCATACACTTTACTACTTTAGTCCATAATGGGTAACACACAAATCACTCTGATTCCAGAATCATTGTTTTCAGAACCATATGTATGCTGAAATTTTGAAGGGTCTCTCTGTATTATTCTATAGAATAGGTAAGTTCTTATGAAGTTAAAATGTCATATTAATTTTTTATAAATAAAATTTTATTGATCTTCCTAAAATAAAACTATTTATCTCATGAAGCAACTCACACAAACTCAATTTTAAAATCAAGATTTAACCAAATTTTTAATCTTAAAAGTCAATAATAACAAATTTGTATAAATTAATTTTTGCTAAGTTCAAATTAATTTATACAAATTTGTTATTATTGACTTTTAAGATTACTTATAAGTAACTATAAACAACATTTTTATTAAAAAAATTAAATTTATTATATGTTTAATAACAATTCTAGTTTTTAAAAGTTAATATTTTATTGTAATTTTAATCAAGATGAATGAAATTTTTTTATTTATATTTTATTTAAGTATTTAAAAAAATTACTCTTTATTTTATATATAAAGAAATCAATAGAGCAAAAGTGGTGCTTTTATACCTTAGACTCAACCAATTAGTGTTGACCTTGAGCAAGGAAAAGAAAAGGCACAGAAAGCAATCGGAAGTTCTCTACTTTCAGAACAATACACGTTTACAATGTGATGGGGTTCTCTCTTTGAATTAGGGCTTTTTTATATGCAAAACCAGAATCAAGCATGTATCATTTTCACCAACTATCCATTGGTATAGATGTGCATAGCATATCCATGCATAGTTATATAATATTATATTTTATAATTTTAAATGTATTTTTACTAATTTCTTATTTTTGCTCATCCCTGACAAACTTGCAAAAATGTTATCTCTATGTAACGATCGATGTCAATGCAATGAAAAAATTCTAGTTAAAAGGTATTTTCTTGCACAAATCTCACTTATTAAAAGTACAAGTGTGCAAACCCAACAAGACCTACTCCTCAAAGCCCAAAAATTTATAATAAAATAATAATATAAATTCACATGTAATAAAAAATTATTAAATGAACATCTAATTAAATTATGTTTACAAACTTACCGTAATCAATTTTGGCTGGATCTCACGCCAACTAGCTTTTTGGTGGCATTGATAGGGTTTACTAGGCCTCTATAGGTTTACTAGACATCTTGTTGCTCATAATGCCTACATTCATAATGTTACCTTCAATAATAATGCAAGCTTATATAATGATCAACGAAAAGTGGGTAAAAATAGATGAAATTTTGTATTAATCTTTTTATTTACATAAAATTTATTTTCAAATAGTAATAAACTTACCTCACTTATCCCCATTGTAACTTGTGAGTATTTATTTAACTGACTTTTGGGCAATAATTAATAACTCATTTAATTCAACAATTATTCACTTTCGATTTTCAGATAAAGATTATGAATCATAAATAACTTTTCAATAAACATCTTATGAACTATATATTATGACAATTTCAAGATTTTCGATGAATGAAAAAGTAATAAAGATTATGAACTATATAAATCATAAATTCTGAAGAATTCAATTTGTTATATGTTATCTTCCAGCACAACTTTTCAGATAAATTCTATTTATCGAGGTAACTTAAAACAATTGTCAATAAGGACAAAACTATTAATATTTTTTTTCTATTAATTGATATTTTTATAGTAAATAATTTGAGTCATGCTTAATGAATTAAAATTGAAATATTTTACTACAGTAAAAAAAAATTGAAACAGGTTACATCAGAAAAGCTATATTCAAATATTTTTGTTTTGAGACGTATCAGCTAAGTCAAGGAATTAGAAAACAACGGGGTAGTTGTTACTCTTTTGGACTGGTTATTGCGTCACGAACTATACAAACTATTTCTTTGTTGATGGAAGGGTAGCGATTAAGAACTCTTTTAGCTCAAAATCATATTTAGAGTTTAGGATTATTGTGAATTACGATGCGTGCTGCTGTAATTAATTGAATTGCGCGCATGATATCTTAGTACATAATTAAAATAATAATTTTATTAATCTCCGTTCTTAACGAGTTCAAGTATATAATATAATTATAATAATAATTATTATTATTAAATACTTAAACTTAAATAATAGAAAAATGTTTAAATAATATTACTTAAGTAAAATTTTAAGTTTGAGTTTTCATGTATGTAAAAAGTATTCAGCAATAAACTTCAGATTAAATTTACATTAAATCGTTTAAGAAATAAAAAAATAGTAAAAGATTTAACCATATTGATCAAATATACTTAGCAATTATCAAGTATCAAATTATGATGAGGGTAAATTAGTAATATATTTTAATAATTTTTTCAATTTTTTTACCAGTAATTAGTATTTTTTTAAAAAATTAAAGATTTTTTAAGGCGTATTTTAAGAATATTAGTTAAGAAAAAATTAGTAATTTTTGTCAAATAATTTATTTTTAATTATTTTTAATATATCAAATTATGTGTTTTTATTTTATTATTATTTAATTTTTTAATTAATATTTTAAAAATACTTGTTAGGAAAATAATTAAATAAAAATTTAAAAAATATTTTATTTTAATCTTATACGTGAAAATTTTTTAGTCATAGATCAAATCAGCTTTCAAAGTTTTTCTATAATAACAAACTGTATTACAGCAACTTGTTGAGATTAGATTTGGACAATTTGGTGGTAAATCTGGCATTCAGCCGACAAGGATTTAATTATATTATAGTCCCATCTTTGATATAATTTTTATCATTAACATTTGATTTGATAAAGAGGTTCAACAAATTAAAGTGCTCGATCCTAAAAACATTGTTGAAATTAGAAGGAAAAGAAAAAAGCAACACACAACTTTAAATTTAAATATCAATTACAAAAATTATCTAATGGGAAATAACAATTCTTCTGTGATAATTAAAATATATAAATAAAAAATAACAAAAGTATAAAATATTATTATTATTATATAAAAAATTGAGGTTAATTAAGTTTGAGAACTTAAATTTTGGCCTGTTGATTTACGAGATAGTTATTTATTGTTTTTAAATTACTCGATCATAAAATAAAATTAAGAAAACGTTTAAATAAGAGGAAAGCGAGTAGCAAGGGACAGAAAGAAACAGGGTGTGAGAAAGCGAGTTGCAAAGGAAAAATTGACGCAAAAATTCCAGCCAAACAGAGGAGAAAGGGAAAGCATACAAAAATTACACATAACAACACTACACTTTCCTCTCTCTCTCTCTCTCTCTCTCTTTGTGTGGTGCAATGGTGTCAATGGATTTAGAATAGCATTACGCTGTCTTAAACCCTTACTTGACTCACACTTCGATTCAGATCCCGTTGTTGAGTTATGGCAACCAACAACAGAAGCAAGGGATCTCGTTTCCCTCTTCTGTCTTTCGTTCTTATTTGCCTTCTCGCGCCTCTCATTTTCTTCTTTTCAACATCTCTTCGCATTTATTCTGGTTCATTCTCTCTCTCATTTAAACTTTTTTTTTTTTTATGATTTACTGTGTTATTTCTCAAATGTTGCATGTTTTGCAGATCCTTCAATGAAAATAGAAACATTGGTTTATTTTTAATTTTTGCTTCTTTTTTTCCCCTGTAATAAACTATATCAGTATCTATAAAGGTGTAAAATAATGCGGAGCTTTTTTTGTTGTGACTTAGATATGCTTGGGACATTACTGATGGAAAACGTAGTGTGTAAAATTGAAATCAGATTTGAAGTGTGTAATTTTTGTCCCGTACAAAAGTTATAGTTGTTGATGTGTTGAATTCTCATTTTTGTTTGTTAGAGACTTCCAAATTGTGAAAAATTATATGCGGTAGAATGTTCTTGACAAGAGAAATAAAAAATAGGAGAAAATATTGTGATTAATGTTCTTTTGAATTTTTCTTATATGTGCATATAAATTAGTTTATTTACTTCAAATACATTGTGCAGATCGGGACTATAATTCAGGTGATACGAGCAAACAGGTAGCCTGTTTTGTACATTTTCAGATTTATTAGTTATATTAACTTACACATACAGCTTATAGCTGTTTGTAGATGGTTGTTTTAATGTCGGTGACTGTTGCAGGGTTCCAAATTGAGAGAATGGCAAGCATTGCAAGACCTTAAATTGCTTTTTTCAAAAGAGGCAAGCGGAGGCTTATATTTACTCTTGTTTTGTTCTCATAATATTTTTACGTAAGAGTTCATTCACTTCTTGGATTTCTAATAACTATTATAATTTAGGTTCTTGATGTTATTGAGTCCAGCACAAATGATGTGGGGCCTTTGAGTCTTGAGAATTTCAGAAAAAATAACCTGTCTGCTTCATGGAGAGTTGTTGGGTTAAGGACTTCAAATGCTACTCATCAGGTTTGGAAGACTGATGATGTGCTTCTGCTTGAATTGAAACTGTCATTTCCTGTATCAGAAGAAAAAAGTGCATTCTATTGCTTCTTTATGATAATCTATTTTTATTTTTAATTATAGCTAAACCAACCAGCAAACCATGTTAGACAAGAGAAGCAAAAGGGGAAGGGAGACAGATTTTCAGGTAGTATCATGCTATCAGGTAATGTGCCTATGTTGTATTGTAGTTTGCTTTCTCATTCAATATTTTTTTATGAATGCAGTTGGTCGTGCTCAGTGGACTGATAGTCCTGCACAACTTGCCAGAAGGGTGAGCATCATTGATCATTCTTTGATTTAACTTGCTTACAACTTGTTTGGAAACCATTTACCAATTTAAGTGGGGTTAGGTGTTTTTAGTCTTACTATAAATAAGCTAAATTTGATTCTTGTCCTTCAAAAAAAATTTATTTGTTTTGATGCTCATAAAATTTAACAATAGTGTTATTACCACTTATTGATGGAATGACATGCATTTAGACATGTCACCTCAAAATAATTGCTAATGTGACATGATTACATGCATGCCATGTTACCACTAAGTGATGATGGGAACCATGTTAAAAAATTGTGTGGACCAAAACAAACAATTTTTTTTTTGGGGGACTACAACTAAATTTAGTTATATTTATAGGAACTAAAAACATATTTACGCTAATATAAGTATCTACTTGGGATAGCCTGCCACACCTCATAACTTGGTGGTCGCAGTGGCTGTTATGAAAACAGCCTCAGCTAACACACACACACATATATATATGGCCTGTTTGTTTTAGTAATGCAACAGAGTTACTTTCAGTGAATGGAGCTTTGGGAATGGTGTAACTCCATTTGATGAGAAAAACAAACAGGCTTATAACCCTTATCAAACCCCAACCTGTGGTGATGGTAGCCTTACACACTAGGCTCTCTTATGATACCCCACATAGGCTTTAGAATATGATTAGAATACTTATTATAAGACAAGCAATCTTTTTAAAAAAAGCTAGCTTTTGAGAGTGAGTTAGACCCAAAACATTTTTAATACTATTTGTTAATTGTTACTACCAGCTGAATAAAAGTTGTCCCCGAATATATTTTGACAAATTTTTGTCCATACTTATAATATAAATATTATCTCATTAAATTTATACTAAAGTAATTTAATGCTATCCTAATAATGCTCATACAAAAAAACTATCTTAATAATTCATTCTTATAACTTGTGGCTGATGATTCCTAAACACAAAGCTTATTCATCTTCCAAGTATTCTTCCAAAATACTTTTGACTCAAAAGCAACTGTCCACCAATTATCCTAAAATTTGTATAAACTTCAATGTTGTTTGACCTGTAGAGTGAGAATTTGTTTTGGAAACAACCAAAAAAAATTATGGAAATAAACATTCTTTTGTTCTTTGTAAATATTTTCTGTAGCAATTAATAGAGAAAAGGAAAGAAAAGCGTGCTGCTGAGCTGAAAAAACAGGATGATGATGTAACTGTAAAACTTGAAGATTCAGCTATTGAACACTCAAAATCAGTTGATTCAGCAGTTCTTGGTAAATACAACATTTGGAGGAAAGAAAATGAGAATGAAAATGCTGATAATACAGTACGGTTGATGCGAGACCAAATCATTATGGCTAGGGTATACTTGAGTATTGCCAAGATGAAGAACAAGCTTCAACTGTACCAAGAACTGCAATCTCAGCTTAAAGAGAGTCAACGTGCACTAGGTGAGGTAACTTCTGATGCTGACCTACATCACAGGTATGAAGCTATGTTCTATTTTCTCTAAAGTGTATATCTATCTACCTTTACCAACTTTACTAATCAAATATTTAACTATCTGTAGTGATCATGAAAAAATCAAAGTTATGGGCCAGGTTCTTTCTAAAGCAAAAGAGCAATTGTATGATTGCAAGTTGGTTACAGGGAAATTGAGGGCAATGCTACAAACAGCAGATGAGCAAGTTAGGGGCTTGAAGAAACAAAGCACATTCCTTAGTCAGCTGGCTGCCAAGACTATACCAAATGGAATTCACTGCTTATCAATGCGCCTTACCATAGATTACTACCTCCTTCCTCCTGAACAGAGAAAGTTCCCGAGAAGTGAGAATTTGGAGAATCCTAGTCTTTTTCATTATGCCCTGTTCTCAGACAATGTCTTGGCTGCATCTGTTGTCGTCAATTCAACTATTGTGAATGCAAAGGTGACTTGGACCATCTTTTACCATATCAATGCTTGTGCACATGTCTCTATCAAGTGAATTTTTTGTTATCAATGATTAATAATTTGAGGTTGCACTGTATGATCCACACATATTTTGCTTGTTTAGTACATCCCTGACTCGCTAAATAATATAATTAAAACCTGCTCTTTATTAAGTTTTTGTGTTTGACATTGCAGGATCCTTCAAAGCACGTGTTTCATCTTGTTACTGATAAACTAAATTTTGGAGCCATGAACATGTGGTTTTTGTTGAATCCTCCTGGAAAAGCTACAATCTTTGTTGAAAATGTTGATGAATTTAAGTGGTTGAACTCATCATACTGCCCAGTTTTGAAGCAGCTTGAATCTGCAACAATGAAAGAGTATTATTTCAAGGCAGGGCATCCCACCAATTCTGGAGCTTCTAATCTGAAGTACAGGAATCCAAAATATCTGTCAATGCTCAACCACCTGAGATTCTATCTCCCACAAGTTTATCCAAAATTGGATAAGATTCTTTTTCTCGACGATGACATTGTTGTTCAAAAGGATTTGACTGGATTATGGGCCGTGAATCTTAATGGAAAAGTAAATGGTGCAGTTGAAACATGTGGTGAGAGCTTTCACCGATTTGACAAGTATCTTAACTTCTCAAATCCACATATTGCAAAAAATTTTGATCCAAATGCTTGTGGTTGGGCATATGGGATGAACATGTTTGATTTGAAGGAGTGGAAAAAGAAGGACATCACTGGTATATATCACAGGTGGCAGAATTTGGTAAGCAGTTGAACATAAACATTTGTTTATATCATGTGTCTATTCTTACATAGATATGTGATCAAAACTGGATTGAACGCCTCTAAAGTGAGGGGTAAAGTTTAGAGGATAAAGTGCAGAGTCATAACCATTATTTGGAAACTCAACAGTTGTAATTTTAACCACTTCATAGTTTGTTATATATTTTTATGCATTTTACACAGTATCAATCGTTGATATTATATTAAACAATAATAACCTTCACTTAATGTTCTATTAAGTGAGACACTTTAGAGGAGTCAAATCCACTATAAATGATCCCTTACTGACCATTTTTTCCTGTTTGATTCCAGAATGAAGACAGGGTTCTGTGGAAACTGGGGACATTACCTCCAGGGCTAATGACATTCTATGGATTAACACATCCACTAAATAAATCATGGCATGTACTTGGTCTAGGTTACAATCCAAGTGTGGATCGTTCAGAGATTGAGAATGCAGCAGTCATTCACTACAATGGTAACATGAAGCCATGGTTAGAGATAGCCATGACAAAGTATCGGTCTTACTGGACCAAATATGTCAAGTTTAATCATCCTCATCTACGGAATTGTAAGCTGCATGAGTGATCATGACAACTAGGTCCTAAGAACAGAGAGCACTCTTTTTCTGCACTATACCCTCCCTCTCTCCTTTGTAGCTCGGATTATCAAGTGAAGGTACTATTCTGGTATGATCAATTGTCTGAGTGATAGGGTCAATGCTTGTTTTGTAGCTACCCCTACATCATCTCTCTCCCACATCATTGATTTTTGCTTTCAATTCATTTTATTTGTTTACACCACCCTCACTGATTTGAAACAAGGTACATAAGTAGTATACCTTGTTTACTATTATAAAATCCCTTCATTGTACAATACTCTGATACTAAGACTGGACTAGAAATAGAATAACAATTTTTATGTATTCTTTCGAAAATTGCTTTCTTGTTCAGATTCGATAACCTATTTGCATATTGTATTGAATTTCGTGTGATAAAATGCCAAGTATTGTTCTCACAATATTCGTGCAATTATCAAACGATGATAATTTAAATTATCGAAGTTAATGACTAAAAACTAAAGTAAATTAAGCAAATTGAAATTAAGTCTTTGGTTTTTTAAAAGTTAAAAAGTGTATGTACTTATTAATAAACTAACACGATTTTTAATGTAGATATGTAATTCGGATACATATTTTAATTATGTATAACGATTTAAAATTAATTGAACCCATTCTAAACCGAATGGACACCAAATAAGCAATAATAAAATAGTTTAATAGACGAACTTCAATTAATCGAACTTAGGTCACGGGCCTTCGTTGTTCCCTAAGTCCTGATTTGGCCGTTCAGTCTCCTCACCTAAAGCTTCAAATTAGTTTTCTTTAAATTTTGGTTACAAACGCATGAACTGCAATCTTTCTGCATTGATCATCTTGTTATGGGTCATATGATTCAAAATTCAACTGCAAATTTCATGTAATAAAATATACAAGTTTTCTTGTGATTTTAAAATTAATATTTACATTAACTCACTTGTGTTATTCAATTAAAAATATAAGTAAACATTTACACAAATGCAAGTTAACTAAAATTTTAATATACGTGATTATCAAAATAATATTACAAAATTTAATAATTAAATAAATAAAATTTACTATTTATAAAAATTATTAAATTATTTATCTATACTTATATGTGTTTTCTCTCATATACATATTTTTCACACACACGCCATGTACAATTTACTAATTTGATCATATAATTATATATAAATTATAAAAATTAATTTACTAAATTATTCATTTAAATTTATGACTAAAATTAACTTGTCACACTCTTTTGTATGTAAAAACTAAATCTTAATTTTATAATTATACATGAATTTTCTAAAACAAGTTATATATTTATTTTAACTAAAGACTAATAATTTCTCTCACCTTTTATTGCATGGGTATCTCTCACCCCCCCTTTTTTTTTAGAATCAACATGTATTTCGTTTATGTCCAAGAGAATAACAAGCCCCCTCCTTTAGAACATTCCATGCCTTTTCAAACATGAAATACAATAGAGTAGAGTGTAGTAACTTACAAGTACGAAGTAAACTATGGTTAAGAAATCTTATAAATTGGTCTTTATTGATAAATTATGTGACTAAATATAGAATTTCAAATAAAAATTACCTAGTTACAACAATAGTTTGTGAAACATAATTTTTTGTTTTTGAATCACCTTGATTTTCAATTAAATAAGAGAATTTTTTACAATACGTTTTATTACACATCCAGTGAAAGATAATTACAGAAAAGGATGGTAGTATGGTACAACTAAAACTAGAGTGATGTTTCTGCTATCATTGTTCAACTATTTGCATTAACAACAGCCTCAGATTATAGAAAACAAACAACAAAGGTAATATATATCTACTGTGAAAGCTTAAGCTAAACATTCAAGGTCACTTCATGACTCTTGCAGTGTCCATGCAGTAACTGCTACAGAGGCTTAGCACCACCACCAGTCTCCTCCACATTATTGACAGGAGTAGATGAACCACTCCTTCTGGATACACCTTGCCCTGTGATTGTCCTTCCCATAAACCTTCCTGCTTTGCTTAGTCCACTACCAACAGCACCAAGACCACTGCCAACAAGACCAACTCCAGTACCAATGCCACTGCCAACAAGCCCAGCTCCAGCACCAATTCCACTTCCCACTAGTCCAGCACCAGCAACAACACCAGTGCCAACCATTCCAACACCAGACCCAACTACCGATGCCGCTCCATCTAGTGCATCCATTGTACTTCCTATAACTCCCGCTTCTTTAAGTTTCTTCCTTTCTTCTAGTATCCTTTTCTCTGCTTCTAGTGCAGCCAACTGTTCTTCCTTGTCAAATTGATGATAAAAGACCTGAAATTCCAAAGAGGTTATAAACTTCAATGAAGTGAACATAGGAAGGGTCTAAAATATGCCAATAGTACGATCAGAAAAACTGGAGGGAAATACAGAGGGAGAAAAAAACCTCATTCTTACTCAGTTTTCATCTATATATATATCAAGGATAGCCCCAGAAATTTTGTAATGATGTCATCCCCAAATACAAATAAATCAATGCATGTCTATGTATACCTTTATTGTCAAGGTTCCTCGATCCTTCTTGTCTTTCACTTTCAGAGTATCAAGCGATGACAGCAGCCTCAATTCAACCTCCTTTTCAGTTTCTGCTTCCAGGTCAATAAGTGGTAATTTTGCTATTCCCAACCGCTTATCTTGCCCAATGTCTTTATCATAAACCTATTTGCAGAGCCATGAATGAAAATCATTTATGATAATTTTATTAAATAAACCATGGCACCAAAACAACTTACGAAGAACTGTGCAGTTAGAAGGAGAAAATTCAAAGATTTCAAACCAAGATATTGACAGCTGTAGGTCTTCCGTGACATATTAATAAACCTTCAGGGGGAGAAGATAAAGTACCAACTATGGTCCAGATTGCTTAAAGGAATCTAACATAAAATTTCTAAGAACTCATCACAAAAGAAACCTGCCATATCAGCAAGTAGACAGTTTATGATTCAGAAAATTTTATTAGGGGGAGCAAAATATCACTAATACAAAAACAACGGCTTTTCTCACTTGGTAGAGTTGTTCAATGTGTTACGTCAGAAACCTTGTTAGAAGAGACCAATTAGGTGCAAGTCCTTTTTATGGTTTCAATTAGAATTTTTCTTGGTCTTATTCCTACCCCTAACTATCAGGCTATCCTACCTCAAATCAATTTCTCATACTGGGGCATCTATAAGTCTTCTAACATGGTCCAACCTTCACAATTGCAATTCTACCAGTTTTCCTTCATAACCATAGGTGCTACTCCTACTTTCTAATATATTCATTCCTGATCTTATATTTTCCTGTATGTGCACTCATTCTTTATGACACTTTGGCAGCGTGTGCACTTTATTGCCCAACATTCAGTTTCATAAAGCGTTGCTAGTAGCTGTAAAACTTTCCTTTAAGCCTAAGCAGCACTTTTCAATAACAAATTAAACATCCCTTCATCTCATTCACCTAGCATGAATCATCTCCCTTGACCTCTTCATCATTTTATATGACATGTAAATTGTTAACATTGCAATCAGGTGGTATTGGCATCAGCTTGCAATCGACTCAACTAATATTAAAATAACTAACGATCACTACAGAATACACGTAACAAATAAAATGGTACTGCATTGTAGAAAGTAGTTATTCATACAAAAATCAAAATTTTGCATATTTGCTTGAAATAATCTCTCCACAACATGATATCCACACTTTCTATTACAATTTTATTATCAACTGTTATTGGTAGTGAATACTTTTGGGAAATAAATTTTGTCCACTATTATTCTTACAAAGTAATTGTATAAACTATAAAATAAACCCTACACATGATAATATGATGTTTGAATGTTAATTTTGAAAAACTTATGTTACTACTAGTTGAATCAATAGCACTTGAACAGACTAATTTGGGGCACCTTTCATGTTCATATATTGTGAGTACTTAGTAATGAGGGAGAATGAAATAGCACAAAAGTATAATAGAATATGTAAAACCTCGAGAATGAGTGATTGGGTCTCCTTGTCCTCTGCAATCATTTCAAATATCTCATTCCAAACAGGGTTCAAGTTGTTATCAATCACCTTCGTTTTAACCTTAAACAGTGGTCGAATATAGACAACTACATAAGGATCAGACTTCCCAATCATTTCCATATTCTTTAAATCATTTGCTTTCAGGACATTCACTGTTAGCCTTCCCTGGGGTTTAAGCTCCAGTTCACTGCAAAAAACAAAAGTGCTAAATAGCAGAGTAAAATATTTGAGCATTGACATTGAAATTGGTATATTCCCACATTTCGATTAGCTTTTCTTTTGCAAGGTGGCAGAGGAAACAGAAAATGAAACAGAACCACTTTTCTAGAGGAATACTTCCTCCACAACTTCAAACAATTTGAAAAATTGTTTATCCGATATATTAATAAACCACATGCTTTGTTTTGCATACAGAAAGAAATATAACATAACAGACAGAAACTTCCATAAGATCACGTTACCTAGTATCAACAGGTATACCGCCAAGAGGAACAACAATCCTATGAGGCCATTGGAGCATATCAGTAACAATTGTTTTCACAGTATCCTATGAAATGTTGGGGAAAAAAAAGAGTGGATTATAAGCATTAATTCAAAATCAGTAAAAGGGAAAAGAGGGAAAATTCATAAAGTAGAACTCACATCAATCATATCAGAAATTCCAGGCAGTGCCGTCAAACTTCCACCAATAGCCTTCAGAGTGTAATCAATTCTAGGCTGGGGCTGGTTAAACGTTAACAGAAAAGTCAGTAATTCCAAAACTGAAAATTAATATTAACATCTGAAGTTACTATCTTGCAGTAAGTGCTGCATACAAAAGTAATTCATGAATTCAATTAAAATATTGACTAAGGTGGAGTGAATAGAACATAAATTATAAACAATCATGTCCAAGTCCACTTATTTACAATCTGGGCATTGTACTAATGATGGTGGTCCTACAATTGTCACACTATGATAAATTGGGAAAACCACTTAAGTTGATGGTAGCCCTTCCTTTTCTGGAATTTTGTTTAACCAACAATACATGAACTTCTAACAGAAAACTAAGTAACTAATGCCACACCTTCAAATGACAACATGCATATCCAACTGCTCAAGTTAATAATCTACCCAATGCTTTTAGCTTGATTTGCACAATGCATACCACAACAGGGTTTGCACAAATGAAACCAGAAATGGGATATTGTGAAACTCAAGTCCATCAACCCCCCCCCCCCCCTCCCTCTCTCCCCCCTCTGAAAAGTTACCTCAGCAAGTAGGGCAACAACAACAGCAGAAATGCAGGGGATCTCTTCTGCAAGCTGGAATATAACACGAATAATGCTGAAAACCTGGAGATCCTTCAACTGAAGCAGAAAACAGTGAAGAGCAATTTAATATATATATATATATATATATATATAGGAATGTGAAAATCAACACAGAGAAACACTGCTGAGTCTAACCTGAATAGGAATTGATGCAACAAGGGCAGCTTCAACACCTAAAACAATATTGGGATCACCACCCCAACGGAAATCAATGTCCATTATGATTTGACCTTGGTTAAGACTCTGAACACGAATGCCTGCATGGACGAAGCAATATGAATGGATTAATAAATGATATGAAAGAATGATTCAACAGAAGAATTTACAAAGGGAGAAACAATAAGGATGGTAAAAAATTGTATCTCATAACATTTTGTTTTGCATTACTGAAAATTATTGACATGCATAAGTCAAACATATGAGTAACAAATTCATCCATGGTGCTCTCATTTTCATATTTTTATAGTTTCAAAAAACACTATTCTTACAAGGCCTATGTTTCACATGACAGACCTAATGTCCTAAAATAATTTGATTTATCCTAAAGCCACACACAACACCAGATCATATTTATCCATTTCATGTCAGTAACTTTGATTCAAGACATGTTAAATCCTGAAAATCTCACAATCATTGTTCTCCCTGATTTTGAAATGATATAATAGGACTGTATTGCTTTTAGATATAAAGTCTGGTTAGCTGTGCCTGGAACACAGATCTGAACACAGCTTAGTGCTTACCAGTCGCTTGCAAGAGCATGAAGAGAAGTCTATAACGACCAACAAGGGCAAAGAAGAGTTGATAGTCAGAAGGTGTTTGTTCAGAAAAGACAGGTTCCTTCATATTATGTGGGCTGTAATTGATGATGGGAATTCTCTTTTTTACTCATGGAAGTTTTGGTTGTAGTTGTGCATTGGTTTTAGTTCATGTTTTATGTTTGCATGGATTCCTCTGCAAAACTTTAAAATAAATACTATAATTTTATCTTCAGTTATTAATATATTTAAGATGGAAGAGTGGTTAAACAAAAAAGGATAATAGAAGAAAAGACCGCATACAAGAGAATACTATAGTAGTACCTATTGTGAAAAAAATGACAAAAAATTAACTAAAGTAGTTCAGATATGTGCAAAGAAGGCCACTAAAGGCACCCGTGAAAAGAGTGGATGACGAAACTTTTAATTCAGTGAAAAGGGATAAAGAGAGACATAGAAAAACTTTGAAAGAAGATATTGAAGGGAACTTATGGTAAATAATATCTCAGAATTTGGTTTTTCACCAAACTTAATGGCATCATGTGATCCATGTCGTCAACCTAATCTAATAGAATAAGGCTCAGTTGTTATTATTATATTTCAATAAAAAAATATATCAAAACAAAAAATGTACTTCAGACAGAAGAATCTTAACAAGAGAGAGAGAGGAAAACAATAAGTCAAAGTGGCTCAAAAATGCACCAAAACTGTCCAATCTCTTTGAATATTAGTTAGAAAATTTACTTTAAACAACCATGAGAGCACAGGGAAAGCTGCAAATAACTATAATCCCATAGCATAGAAAGGCCAAAGGTACAAATTAGAAAATAAAGGCACTCCTCTTTGACCAATTGAGATACATAAGAAAGAAAAGGATAAGAGATGAAAAGCATTGTGCATAACAATTGGACGCATAAAAATTATACACTGATATTGTCGGATGCTAAATTTTGCCACCTTAAAATGTTAATACTAAGAAATAACAAACAAAAGATTATGGTAGCCCACCCCCGCCTTCCAGGCCAAGATCAACAGTTTGTCAAATGGCATAAACAGGGAAAATATAAAAAAAAAATTGGACATAAAAAATTTGGATAGCCTGCTTCTGGAAAAAGTTCCAATTTTTGTTACATATGAAAAGAAATAATGTCAAAATAGACTGACAGATCAACCTCATGAATTTATACACTCCTTTAGTGCAGTAGTAAATTTAATGAGGAAAAGAATGAAGAGGGGAATTACAGTTGATTACCTTCAATTTTTGGAGCAACAGTTCCAAGGGACAGTTTGCTGAACTTCAATGAAGTAATTCCAGGAGGTCTATACTCTTCCAATAGTGGCTCAACAGATTCTCTTATCACCAATGTTGCTGCCTAAAAGTAAACAAAATTCAAATCAAGATAAAGTCAGCAATTTATGCAATGCAGGAATGCTGCTCTGAAACAAAGCTGCAAGAAAACCAAAATAGGTAGGTCTCCAAGAGCCTAAGGAAAGCAAGAAGCACACTGCAAAGATCATCCCCACGCTTCCTATTTTTGGGGATAAACTATGTATATTGGAGACACCAAACAAACCTAGCCCATATATTAGCAATGCATAGATAAGCTTCATTCACAGACATACTGAATCTGAAGCATGATACATTCAAGACAAAAAAGGTAATGTCCAAAATGAAAATATCACTCATTAAAATAAAACATCACCCATATTTACTGTAAAATACACTAAAGTCAACTGCATAACATAGGCAAACAACTTCACGTGATAACATGATTAGCATCTAATAATGTGAAGATGTAGATACAAAACTAACTAAACACCAAAGGACATCCAGTTTTTATGGTTTTGATTTTTTTCGTTTCTATAGCATATTCATTCTTCTGTATGAAGAATTCTCAAATTAGTCTCTCCCCATAATCATCAGATCCAATATACTCTTTTATCATCTAAATTGCATAATTGAGGAGTTAGAAGCAATATAATGCCATACTACCATAATAAATAATCTACTCATAATCGTGAATAAAACATATCCTGTTAAAATACATACTACGGAAACAAGGGACACATCAAGATCTAACCTAGAAAATAAATAGTCATAATCAATGAACAACACCACAACAACTGTTGTAGATTATTATACAAACATATAACATGCATGCAAGTTTACTCACATCTGCCACAAAAGGCCAAAGTTTGGACAGCTGCTTGTTTAGCCATTTCACCTGAAAAAGCCCAAGAAAGGGAGGTCATACACACAGAATGCACAGTACATCAACTGAGAAACAAGAGATGGAGTTCCTAAATTTGGACTTTGCAGCTGCATTTGATGTTTACTAATAATATATACTGGATTAACAGGAATAATGGGAGAATTGTGTAGAAAGCTAAGTAATAACAATCAAAGGTGAGAATCTCACCTGCTCATATACAGGAAAAGATATCCATTCAGGAAAATTATCTCCGCAAATTTTCTTTAAATCATCTCTGTTAAGGGACCCAAGGAGTTTAATGTCAACTGCCTGCAGAGACAAAAGAAGAACGCTAGATAGGGGAAAATATCTATATGCACAGATTAAAACACATATTTTTTGTTAACTATAAATGTGCTCAGCCCAGACAAGACGGGCCTTTGAGAAGATATTTTTGTTAGGTCTGTACTATTCATCATAATATGACTCCTAATTTATGATGCCTTCCTTTTTAAATTTTCCTTTTTATCTCCCTATTTTCTTATCTTCTTCCAGTACTATCGTTTAATCAGTACAGAATCCAGGATCAAGACCCCATGCTGATGTCCACAGGCACAGGAGAAGTGACTGGGTTGTGATGCTAATATATAAATTATGTTAAACTTGTAACTAATTGCACATAGATAACAGTGTCAGATGTTATTTAACAAGCAACATTTCTCAATTCGAATTTTGCCATCATACTCCCCTGATAATAGAACACTGTGTACTGTAGTTTCACACATTTACATTTATGCACTTACAGAATTATCTTCATCAAACTGTGTTCCAAATTTACAAATTTCTCTCTTTACAATTTGTTTCTTTCTCATGACTCATTATTGATTAATTTACATCACTTTTAGGCCTTGTTTGGTTCATAGAACAGACAGAAATAGAAAGGGAATTGGAGGCGGATATGTTTGAATGCTACGTTGGCTCTGAAGGCTAGAAGGGAAAGCAAGGGTATCTGTTCTTTCCCCAGCACCGGAAACAGCAGAATAGCACTTTACTTCTTGTTAAAATTTGTCAACTTACCAATTTACCCAATTATCCAAAACTATTAACAACAACCAAGTCTATCCCACTAGGTAGAGTCAACTATATAAAAAGACAGGCATTGAAACCTTTGAAACCCTAACTATGCAACCTAGATAAAATGACATTCATTAGTCTTCACCAAGAAAATTATATCCCTGAATCTTTAACCTTTAACAGTTCCTCAGTCCTTTCACATTCAACCTGAACCTTAAAGACAGGCATTGACCAAAGAAAGATCTTTTGAATCATTCCTACACAACTTGTTCTCAAGACGTTTTAAGATTTAAAATCAGCAGCAGCAAATGTGAGTCTGTGTAAAGCAGAAACAGCTTTGGAATGAAGGTTTTCATTGTCTCAAGGACATGCAAGCTTGGAGTTGATCATTCAGATAACAGAAATTGGGAGGTTTATAAAGGTCTAAGGGCTCAATTCCTATAAAAGTTACCCTCTCTTCATTTAAGGCAGTGATTAATTGTATTTCTCTACAAGAAAATTTCAAGTCAGAGATACTTCTAATTTAATAGAGGACATCAATTCTGTAAATTGACAACGTATCTCCTCACTACTTTTAGCTAAACCAATTGCTTTACAAAAGCATACCCTGTCTATTGCCTTCCTTCCATATGATTCTATTTCACATCGATTATGCCTCTTCTATATGAATGACATCGTGCTTTATCATAACACTAAAAAAAGCACTACTAGGTTAGTATTACCTGTTTCAAGAACCTCTTAATGATCATCTAGTTTTCTTTCAAATATTCAAAGACTCACTCACTGATTACATCTAATTCATGGAGGAAATCCATTAATTGCCAAAACATTGATCATCGAAACCCAAATTCAAGACAAGCAGAACAAACCATCATACCTTTGCAATTCTCTTGGCGCTACGGTACCTGATCATGCGCTGCCACGCAGCCATCAATGCTATGCCGAATGCCATCCCTAGAAAAATCCCGGAAAACAAACCCATTTTTCCAGGTTTCAAACAGCCCTACCCTTTCAATATAGGAACTGCAAAACACACACACACAAGAATAAATAAATAAAAACACCATAAACAAAACAAACAAATCAAAACCACAGATACCCAAATAAAAAAAGCACACAAATTTAAGAAACAGAGGTGCAAAGCAACGCATTAATGAAGCAAAAATATAAACTTACTGTGAAATTTGAGAAAAAGATCAGTAAGGGTCAATTGGGATGAGAACTGAAACAGACACCAACAGGTGCTAGTAGTGAAGGGTTTTATTTCAGTTTTGTAAGTTATTGAAGACTCTCTTTCTCTCTCCTTACTCTATCTTTCTCTCTTTGTGTGCAACTGTAAACGTTTCAAAACAGTGATCTTTTACTTGTTAGTAACGTAAAATAGAGGGTTTGTGGTGGGTTCTTTGCTTCTGTTCTCCTCAAGAATGGAATGAAAACTGAAAAGTAATGTTAGGAGACAAACCACACTCGTTCAGCATCAATTAATCAACCTTGGATACTTTTATCCTCTCCCAGGTTGCATTTCTTGGATTTTTGCGCATTTCCACTTTTAGTTCTTTACAAGTTTCATTTTCCTGCATTAGTGAATTCAAAAAATATGTGCACCTTTTCGTTTTCCCCCATGTCCAAACAAAAGAAATAAATTTATCCGTTTACCTAAAACATCGTTAAAGTTTTTCGGGCTTTTTTATTTAATTAATACATTTTTAAAAAAAAAATTCAAAATATAATTATTTTTAAACTAATTTTCTGTCTGGACTTTTTTTTTCCAGGTCAGAGGTAATATCGGTCATGTACCAATGATAGTCTTTTTTTTTTATAATTTTTTATTACTCTATCGCCCACAAACATTCGACACTAAGGCATAATCTGACACGTAGATTTTTAAAACGGCAGAAAAAATAAAAAGAAAAACAAATATTAGTATCGGCCATTTTTTGACGATAACAATTTGAAATGGACGGTTGGAAATGAAGTTCGTCACGTGTCGAGATTGTACGTGTATCGGCTCTGACACAGCAACAAGGCTATCGTCGCATCTGGAGCGATACTCTTTGTGATGTTGACACGTGGCATATCGGGAACCGACGTCGCTCACGGCTTCTTCCCTTCCTCTTCCTCAGTTTTCTCCATTAACATCGGAACGCAAGGTGATTTTGAGCAGAATTTGTGAAGAAATAGGCTTTCATTTGCAATCTTGTGTGAAAAATTGGAAAGTAAGAATTAATTTATTTAATTGATAATATTTTTGTTGAGTTTCATTTAGAAAAGAATAATCAATTTGAATTTTAATTTTAGGATTTTCGTGTGATGAGGTGGAATAGAAATTTTTGTCGGCATTTGAGGTTATTGATGAATAGATAACATAGTTTGATGTATTTTTCCAAATATTTTTCAATTTTTAGTATGTTTTTTTGTATTTATTATGAATATTGTGAATATATGAATAGAAAAACATTGTACATTTGGCTGGAAACGTAAAATAAGGCAAAAATAATATATAGAAAATAATTTTTTGTATTTTTTTAAGCTATAATTTGTTTCTAAACTGTAAATTATAGATAAATTTTATTTTGTTGACTGTAATTAATATAGTTATTAATTTATGATGAAAAAGATTATATGTAGATGTTGTTTGATATTTAAAAAATATATGTATAAGTAGTGTAATTTTGTTATTAGTTGTAATATTATGTTGTAGAAAAAAAAATATAAATGTTATGATAATTAAAATATAAATCTAGTTAAATCCAGTTAAATCATAAAATATTAAATTAGACAATTAGTTATATTAATAAAGATAATAAGATAAATATATTATTAAGTAAAAAGTATGAAAAATTATATTATATTAGTTGTAATATTATGTTTAGGGAAAAAAAATATAAACGTTATCATAGTAAAAACATAAAGAAATATAAAAATTTAATTATATAAAATATAAAAATTTAATTATATCATAAAATATTAAATTTAAAATACACAATTAGTTATATTTATAAGATAACAAGATAATTAGATTTAGAAATAAAATTGTTATTAAGTAAAAAGTTTGAAAATCCTTTATATATTATTAGTTGTAATATTATGTTTAGGAAAAAAAATATAAATGTTATGATAGTTAAAATAAGAAAAATATATAAATTTAGTTGTGTATTTTAAAATTAATTTTAAAATACACAATTAGTTATTGGTAAAAGATAATAAGTATAACATGAAATGTTGCTGTTATTGGCTTGATGCATAATTATTAATTTGAAACTTTTCATTAAAATTTAATATATAGATATATGATAGAAATTTGTATACTGATATTTTATGTGAGACATAAAAATAAAATACATAATTATTGTGTTAGACCTGTTATATTATTATCAATTTTGAAAAAACCTTTAAAGGGTTATATAATTGGGATTATATATTTTTTCATTTTATATTCTATTTATATTCTGTTAAATTTAATTTAGAAATTGTATTAGTAGTAGTTTAACAAATTGTATACATGGATAATTGTTTTTAATGTGTTTATAATGATATTAATGTGTTTATAATGATATTTAATTAGTAATTTTTATTTTTATTTATTTAGATGGCTTCATCTTCATATCAAGGTATGATAATTAATCCTGAACCAGATGATCCATCTTTGTTGCGTTTTCAAAGTATACATGTCTATGAACACATTTGGGATGGGTGAGAGCATCCAATGTTGAAGGTTAGGAAGTCTCAATTCATACCAGCTGGCATAGACGGTGTTCCAGCAGAGATTGTACCTCATTTGGAGATGGTTGGCTTTGGTGGAGTTGCTCACCTTGCTAACTTTCCATTGGATAGAACTTTGATAACTGCATTGGTTGAAAGATGAAGACTTGAGACTCATACATTTCACATGCCACCAGAAGAGTGCACAATAACGCTTGAGGATATAGCCATCCAGACAAGTCTTCGGGTTCATGGGCTTCCAGTATTTACAGCTACCGGAGGTAATTGGCCGCAGATGTTGAGGACAGTCTAGTTATTAGACCACCACCGGAAGCTTTTGTGGGGAGTAGCTTCAAGCTTAGTTGGTTAGATCATCATTTCAGTCACATTGCCATGCATAATCATGACGAGGTTCAGCTTACGAGATTTGCTAGAGCCCATATTCTTAGACTCATTGGAGGGTTTATGCTAGCAGATCACTCTAGTAGCAGGGTGACAGTTCGTTACTTGTTGTTGCTTGAGGATTTTGCCATCACAGGGCAGTATAGCTGGGGAGGAGCAGCTCTCAGTTTTTTATACAGAGAGTTATGCATGGCAACAAACATTGATAGACATGTCATTGGAGGTTTAACTCCATTGCTGGTTATGTGGGCGTGGGATAGGTTCCCATGTTTGGCTCCCCCTAATCCTCCACATTTACGACATGACCTTCCTTATGGTGCCAGGTATGCATACTATATCATAAGTTTCGTAATCATTTTTCATACTTTCATTAATACTTTGGAGTATATTTATACGTTATAAATTTTGGTGGTGTTTAGGTGGTTAGTAAATGGGGTGCCTAGAAAAGAAAGATGTTGCATTTTATAGATATAAACTTGATCGTCTTAAGCGTGATGAAGTATGACTTTTAATTTTAATTTTAAACATTATTTGTTGAATTTGTTATTTTAAAAATATTTTTGAATTTTAAACATTATTCAATGTGCAGATCATATGGCAGCCTTATAGTCAACAGTTACTTTCTACATTGCGTCCAATTTGCTTAGAAGGGATGATGATTTGGAGGTCAATGGTGCCCCTTATTTGCATACAGATTTGTGAGTGGCACCAACCAGATCGTGTAATGCATCAGTTTGGGATGGTGCAACACATTCCTCGACTTCCTTACCAACCTGATGCATTACATGACATCACACTCAGAGGTAAGACTGGAGAGAATTGGAATGATAAGTTCAGACATGTCTTAGCATTATGGGAGAGGCGCTTGGATTGAGTTTTCAGCAACGACCCACAGATTGACTTATTAAGTTCCAATTCAAAGTACATGCGATGGTATTCTCGTCATACTAGAAGTTGGATGACGAGAGATGCAGCTATATTTTCATTAATGGTATGTATATCTGCCTAACAGTGCCTATAATTATCTTGTATTTTGTAAAGCAAGCATAATTTTATGTTTGTGTAGGGAGATGCACATGAGAGGGCATACTACTTGGCTAATGATGGCCAACAGTCATTCACTTTTGATGAGCTACGATCATTAGCTGAGACCATGTTGTCTTTACAGAGTGAACAAGCTCGGATCTTAGAACCGTCGCAAGGAGTTGAGCCACCTGTCCAAAGTGGACACACTGAGGAGCCACAAGTTGATATTGGACAGGCTGAGGGACGCAAAGAAGGGCGAGGTTTGCATTGACGGAGGAGACAGGTGCAAGCCGCCACATGGTCTATACCGCCTTTGCCAGTAAGACAAGATGGTGTGTATTTTGTCCCGTCACAGATGCCTTCCATTCCATCTCAGTCTACACAAGCTTCTTACTTTCATTCATCACAACCTACTAGACATTCTACATCTCCATTAAGTAATGCAGAAGACTATGTTCCTGACTTTTATCATTTTATGACCCCACCTCCGTATGATCCATTACTATTCACACCCTCTGCTCCAGGTCCAGTTACTGGGTCAGTAGGAGAGCCTTCTATGGTTTCTTTGGGGGATCAAGGCATTGATCTAAATGCCCAATTTAGAGCAGTTGCAAATCCTGACATAACCCTCACAGGGAGGCCAAAGATCGACCTCGTCATTGCATCCTCACACCACATGAGGACCATGACGACCAGGGCAGACAAGAGTGATATTAACATTCTATTTATATCTTTGGTTATTCTGTATTATGACTATGCGATGCTTTGATGAAACTTTATTAATATATCCATGTTCATTCGTATTACCAACTTGTGAGCACAACGTAACAAAAGACTAATACCATTAACAATAGTTAACAAGTGTTACAATACTTAAGCTGAAAACGTAACAAAATACAAAAATTTAAGTAATGCATTAACAATACGACTAAACTGTCATATAGGTTGATTATGCCTAGGACAATGGCGTTGGTTGTGACCAGTCTGTTTACATAAACGACATCGTTGACGTGGTTGAGACTCCACCCAATTCATTTCATTCCTAATACGCGTTGATTTTGGTTGACCTCTTCCCCTTGATCTTTGCTCGTCTGGTACTAGCTTCCATTCATTTAAAGTCAAAATATTATTGTCATTTCCAAGTGGCGACCAGTCAGATGAGTATGCATTAACAACTGATTGCATAGAATAAACGGGATCAACCCATTGCCAATAATCAATACTCACAAATGCACAAGCAGCTATGACATGTGAGCAGGGGTAGTGATACGCCTGAAACTTTCCACATTCACAAAATATATTGGATAAAATCACAGTCCACTTGTTACCACCGCGTTACGTGATAGGATTAAAAGCCTCTTCTACTTCAAACTTTGTTCTTTGTATGTCATATCGTCGAACTTGATAGGAAGAAACTTCCTGCTGATTTTTCTCCATTTGTTGCATTAACTTACGACAATATCTACTTCCATTATTAAGCTCTGTTGTTGCTTCCTCACCACGTTTCACAAAATACTCTACTAAACGTGCATATATACATTTGACTAATGCTGTTATTGGCAAATTTTGTGCTCCTTTTAAAATTTTATTCACAGCTTCAGATAAATTGGTAATCATATGTACATAACGTCTTCCTTCCTGATCATAAGCCAAAGACCATTTTTCTTTGGAGATGCAGTTAATCCACCTTGTAATGTCCTGTGACTCATTACAAAACCGTTAAAGTTTTTCTTCAAATCTTTGCTTGCATGTTTCATATCCTATAAGATAAATGAATCAATATGACAATAAATCAATATGACAATGACTGAATAATATTTGGAGTGAATCCAAAGCAACATTCGTACCTAATTTGATTAATCCTTTCTTCAACTCTGCATTCTTGAATCGCTGATTAAAATTACTTGCTATGTGACGAATGCAATACACATGATACGCGTTTGGTGGTTGCCACCCAAGATGTGGATTAGAAATAGCACTTTTAATACTTTGATGTCTATCAGAGATCAAACAAATACCTGCCCTTTCAGTGACATGAAGACGGATCAGAGCCAAAAACTATTCCCATGCTGACAAAGTTTCCCCTTCCACAATGGCAAAGGCAATTGGAAGGACACAATTATTTCCATCTTGTGCAGTTGCAATCAGCAAAGTTTGACGGTATTTACCATACAAGAAAGTACCATCTACTTGTATTAAGGGTTTGCAAAAGTTGAAAGCAGTTATGCATTGTTTGAATGACCAAAATAATCGATGAAACACTCTATATTTGTTATCCACTTGGTGACCCCTCACATAGTCATTGGTTTCAATTTTGTATACTGACCCAGATGAATGTAATTGCATGTACTCTAACCATCTTGGCAATGTGGCATACGATTCATCCCAATCACCAAAAACTTTTACTATAGCTTTTTGTTTTACCTTCCATGCTTTCTTGTATGAAACTTGATAGCCAAATTGACCACTAATTCTTTCTTGGATTAATGTGATTGGCACCGATGGTTGTTCTTTTACCATACCTACAAATAACAATATCATTATGTATAATCTTCTTCAGTAATATATAGACCATTAAACGTATTGTAATAAAATTAGTGCAACTTACCAAGAACGCAACTGCAAATGAAGTTTGAATCCAATTTTTTTTTGTCAAGAGACATCATTTGCATGAACACACGTATGTGGTCCACCACACCTTGTGATTTTCTACTTGTTAAGATTTTTGCCCAAATTTGCTCTAACCCTCCAAAAACATCCTGTACTATGGTTTGGGCATTTCACATGAAATTTTGTTGGTTTTGATTCTACCACAATATAACTTTGATGTGTTTTCAATGCGAAGCTTTTAATTGCCATTTTAACATCTTCTTTACACTCAAATATTTGCCCAACAAATAATGCATCACCCTCCTTCCATGGTTGATCAGGATGAACATCTACATTTTCCCAGTTAATATAAGTATAATGTGGAGTAGAATTCCAAAAAGGAGTTTCAACCAACCCTGCATATTACAACATAATCAATTTAATTTACATTATTATTGAAACATATTTTATAACAACTTAATGTACTTAATACCTTCAACTCCAGCATTATCACTTATATTCAAGCTACTACGAATTCCATCCTCCATATCAGATTCAGATGAAGTTTCTTCAGGATCCCCCAATTCAATTTCATTGTCATCATCATCTTCATTCTCATATTCACATTCTACACAACCATGACATTTATTGTTAGGTAAACATACTTACAATAAAATTAACTTGATATATTTTCATCAGACAATATAAAATTACAACACCTGATAAAAATAGGGGTTCATCTGCCTCAGACATGTTATCACGTGAACCTGATAAATTTAAGTCCACATCTTGTGACTGAATACAAGAACTCTCACCAGACGCAATATCTGTATATACTTCAATTGCACTTCGCTGATTTTGTTGAAGAAAAGCACTTAACATGCAATCAATATCTTCATTATCACATATATCCATAATTGTGTATTGTCTAACAATCGGATCTATTAAAAATCATAAAATTAATCTAGATATAACCTGACTACTAGACAATTTCAATTTTGCATGAATCTTTCTCTTCAATGTCTCCAAACTTATTTCACGTGCAATCTTTATCATTTTATTATTTCCTTCAAACGTAACACCTTCATTACTTGAAAATATTCGACCGTTCCAATATACAATTATCACAAAATCAGTCATCTTGCATCAACAAATTATACTGCTCAATTAAAACACATTTATTTATGTAATTGTTAATAACAAATGACCTCATTCATATTTCAATTATAATTATAACATTTCACACATTTCCAATAATTTAATACGTGTGCCATCTATCATAATAGGAAAGCCTAATATGTATAGCATAGTATATCTCTAACCATGGTATGACATAACTGTAATCAATCTCAACAGTGATTGTAGTCTATGTCAATTAACGTTTGTCATTTTACTTTAAAGAAATATCCAATAGGAAGGTGTTAGGTGTGTTCTGAATGTAAAATATCATACACTAGCTTGTTCAATTCTATGTTTTAATCGGATTTATATACCTATCTATTAGCAATTTCATTTTAATTATATATATTAAATTATTAGCAGCCAGCCACTAAATAGCTAATGTGTGAATAATCCCCTAACAGCTTTACATGTTTATCACCACAAATTTTTCCTAATTTTCTTCCATAAACCTATTATAATAAATTATAAATACATACTTATCAACAAACCTACATATATATTATATTAATTTTATTTAAATCCTTCATTTATTTTACTAATTTTCAATAAATAAACAAATTAATTTCAATTTTATACTAAATTTATACTATTAATACAAAAATATAAAATCAATAATAACATATACTAACCTCGATGTTCTTCTGCTCCTCCAATCCAAATTGAATTTTCAGAACTTCCTTCATCTATATATACCAAGTAAAATTGGGTAATATCCGATATACAGTAATTAACAAATGGATAAAGGGATGCATTGTGCCACGTGTCAGCACACTAGCAGTATCGCCCCAGTCAAAGCGATAGATGTAACGTCAGTTAATCACCGACACCGCTATCGTCGTAAAGAGTCCGATACTCTCCCCTACTCGCCATGTGTCAGAACGTACACTAGTATCGCCCATCGATGAGCGATAGACTTTAAAAAATATTAAATTAATGTTTATCGTTTCTTTATCTCCGATACTCATATTTGTTTTTCTCTTTATTTTTTCTGCCGTTTTTAAAAATCCACGTGTCAGATTATGTCTTAGTATCGGACGTACGTGGGCGATAGAGTAATAAAAAATTATAAAAAAAAAAGACTATCGTCGGTACATGGCCGATATTACCTCTGACCTGACAAAAAAAAAAAGCCCAGACAAAGAATTAGTTTGAAAATAATTATATTTTGAGAATTTATTTTTTAAAATGTATTAATTAAATTAAAAAAGCCATTTTTTCGGAAGGTTTTTATGTTTTTTTTTTTATTAAAATTGGATATTATGTCAACTAGTGAGCACTTTTTTAATCTACATGTATTATTAAATTAAAAAATAATGTAAAGTTACAGTCTAGTAAAAATCGTTACTTTTTTAATAATTAATATCAAATTATATTTTATATTTTCAGTATATTAAAATTAAATTATAAATATTTTACTATATTAAATAAAATAAAATTAAAGAAATGAAATTTTTAAAATTAAAAAGATTGGATTAAAAAATTAAATATTTTAAAGTAGGAGAAATCACGTAATATAATAACAAATAACTAACTCAATATAAAACAAAACAAACTCTTGAAAAAATTATTTACAATATTTTTATTCATAAATTAAAATTATATATATATATATATATATATATATAATTTTAACATTTAAGGTCAATTTTTATTACCCAGATTATAAAATAAAAATTTCAATTTGTGTAAAAAAATTGATAGCACAAAATATTTAAACTTTTAATTTATATATATTGACAGTGTACTATCTAATTATGAATTATTATATTAATAAAAATTATTTTTACAATAACTAACATAAATTATATTCACATGTGTTTCACAGTATATAAATTTTATATCGATACTACGTTAAAATTAAACTCTATGTTTTTTAAAAAATATATTTAAATTTTATTTATAATTTTAATTTTTATAAATGAAATAATTGACCAGTTTTATTTTATAAATATGCAAATTCTTTTTTTTTACATGGTTATTGAATTTTTACATTGAATTAATATTTTTAACTAATACTTAGTCAAAAAAACATTTTGTTTTCCTCAAATATTAAATTAATATTAAATTTTTTATTAGTATTACATATAAAAATATTTGTAAATCATCAATAAAATGCTTTTATTAAATAAATTAAATTTATTTTTAAAAATTAACAAATTTAAGTGAATGGTTTTTTATATTTAATTTTTTTAGTTAGACCAAGGATTGGAGTAATGCTAAAGGATTAGAATATGGAAGCCTCATTGTTTGTAGAATGAATGGGTGATGTCGTCATTTGGGTAAAGGATATTCCGGATTCAGTTATTCTTTTATAAAAAGAAAGTAAAATTTATTTAATTAAATAAAATTCGGCAGGATTTATATATATATATATAAATCAAATTGTAAAATGTCAACTTGCATTGATTGAATCTTAATACTGTTTTTTAATCGACTAATATTGAGTTCCAAATTTTATTTATGGTTAATTTAGATAAATTTTTATTTAAAATAAATCCAAAATCCAAACGAAATGAGAAACAACGCACCCGGCGAGCAGCATTTAATTTAACGTACTTAATATTTTTATGAATCATAAAGAACATCCATGTCTCGACGGTGGTCCAAAAATATAAGTATATGATATTATTATTAAAAAATTTAAGCAAACTACAAAAGAAAAGTTAAAAAATAATAATAATTCTATAATTTTAAAGATTAATATGGTATTTTATGTATTTTTTACTCAGCTGTTGATAATATATATAATAAATAGTAAAAATTAATAGTCTATCTTAAAAATATATAAATATAAATAAAAAGTAAGAGAAAGTAAGAGAAGTGAAAAACCATAGTTCAATAAACTTTGTCTCCGTGGAAAGGAGAAACAATAAGCAATAAGCTGTAATAAAAAATTATCATATGCTGCGCACCCACCGTAAGCTAACATATTCCTCACCAAAACTGCAACAGCAACAACGTCGCAGCGAAGCTGTAAACCGCCACGCGCACGTTAGCGCGGCTCGCGAGCGCGCCGCCGCTGGGAGCCAGCGCCACCGTGACCGGTGGAGACTGAGCGGTATCAGGACCTGGCGGCTCGATGTACGGCGGCGGTGGCGGCTGGTTGAGGCTCGGCGGCAAGCCGAGGCCGCGCTGGACGTTGATCTCAAAGGCCAAGCCGCGCTGGCACTGGACGCCGTCGTCGGCGTCGGAGAAGAAGTAGTTTGATCCAATGATAGTCAACGGAACTGGAATAGTCAACGCTTCGCCGAAACGACTGTTTCCGCCGTCGTAGACAAAGGTGCCGTTGTCGGAATCATCGGCGGTGCAGTTCAGATAAGAGGTCTTGTTGTAAGTCTGAATCACCGTTTGGTTCGAGTTCGTGTTGAAAACTGAAAATTAGCAAAACAAAAACACGCAAATTTGAATTAAATGGTTTCGTTTGGTTTCTGAGAAAGTTAAGAAAATTGCAATTGGCAATTGCTTGATTGCAATCTTCAATTATATATATATATAATGGTTTTCAATTTCGTATTGTTTTTCCATTTCGTTTTCGCGGCAACGGAACGGGGTAAATTGGAGTGATAAACGACGTCGTGTTGATTAAAGCGTGATAATGTAATAGTAATGATAAGAGGAGAAAAAGTGAGACAGTGACTGAGCTTACTGAGATAATCGCCGAGGTTGAATGTTTGAGTTGCGACCCAAGAGGAGTAGTTTGTGGCGGATGTATTGGTGGTGGAGTTGAAGAACCACCCGGCGACGCCGCCTACGGTGTGGTTGTGGTATCCAGTTGTGGCAGCGGCGGTGGTGACGAAGAGGACAAAGACCGTGAGGTGCGCCGCGATGGGTGGCGCCATGGGCGGTGATCTGGTTGCGATTGGTGAACTAGTGTTAGAAGAAAACGTAGCTATATAAACTTTGTAGCAATATTAATTTATTGGAATTTGAAAATTAATATATTTGCCAAACGAATACTAGCGTATCTTAAAGACAAAAAAAGTAAAATAAAATATTTAATTAAAAAAATATTTCTCATACTTTTAAATTAATTTTATTAATATTAAGTGTCAAAAATAAATTTAAACAAATAATATTAATATTTTTATTAGAACATATGTATTATATATTATATTTTTTAATATGATAATATATTTTAATAAAAATACCAATACTAATATTTAAACTCAATTAAAACTAATAAAAATATTTTTAAAACACTGATTAGTAATTTTTTTTACCTTTTAGTGTATCAATGGACCGAGTGATAGGAGGGACCACTCGTGTTTGGGAATTCAAAATTTGTGCCAGAAGTGTTAGAATTTTTATTTATTTATTGGGTCTAGAAATGTTACAATTTATAGCGGAGCACGTAGGTTCCACTTTTGGACTTTTGAAGGTCAACATGGGTTGTGTCCCTTTCTGAAAATTTAGAATATTTATTTATTTATTTGTACTATTTTTATTTTTCTAAAAATTAAATTTTAATTATTCTTAAATTAAAATTAGAATTTTATTTTCACAATATATATAATAATACATACTTTTTAAATCAACGAATATTATTAAAAAAACTCAAATTTTATTAAAAAAAATAATACTAACACTACCTATTATCCAACTAATTTTTATTTGCTTAAATCGTGATACTTTTTAATCGTGCTAGTGTACTACATGATCGACAACCCCATACCCAATGCATTAATTATTCTTTTTGGCCGTAAAACTTTCCACGTGGCAATTCTCCTCATCTTTCCATGTTTATTAAAAAAATAATCTGAAAATTGGAATACGACAGGTAGAAGAAGCTTGGAAAAGTAGGCTTGCCTTCCCCATATGTGACACCCCACACCCTTTTTCCTATATTTTATTTTATTGAAATTGTTTTTTCTTTCTTCTAGAAAATATGCATTTTAGGTTATTTATTGAACTTCGAATTTTTTTTTTATATTTGTAGATTATTTTAATTTTCAATAAAGAAAATAAAAAGGTATAGAAATTTATATTTATTATTTTATTATTTTTTAAAAATAGTGCAATAATGAGATAAAGAGAAACTAAAAATCTAAAATACTAGCCGTCAAATGCACATACTACATAAAATTTAGAGTTAAATAGAGTTTCTGGGACTAAAGCTGCTTTCTATTAATCCTTTAATTGAGGGCACGCCTCTCTGTTTAGAAGGTAAGGTAAAGGCATATAAAGTTCCGAATTTATCAATCACAGATTTAGAGTTTATATGACATTCTTTTAAGAAAAGGATTATAATGGAAGGAAGAGAGAAAATAACGAAAAATTATAGAACATTGTGCAATCATATTCAACAATTTCAGATTCATAACTGCATAAATTGTTTTATGCTTTTTGAAGTCATTCTACAAATCTGGAAAACGATGCTACAATTTCTGATTCATAGCTCATGTTTGCTACAAATTTGTACCTAATAATGCAACATGAACCCGTTAGAGTGTGTACAACAGAGGTTAGAATCATACCCAAGAAAATTTTGGTTCTGCCAAGCCATGCATACTAGAAAGAGAGAAATGTTAGAAGGTTAAGATCAAATGGATGATTTCCGCCAACAATTCTTCACAGTTAAGGAAATGTTAGAAGGTTCAGCCATTGCACCATTCGCATATTCCTCCTCAGATTTCCTCTGTGCAACAGGTGGAATGAGAGAAATGCCAAGCTGACCAAGGCACGTGCAATGGCGTTGTGTGAAAGGGTTTTCCCACATAAACGTGTTCATGGATGGTGCAACAAAGAGTGGCCTTTTGTAGTCCCAGGATTGCACTATGCATGTCACTAGATTGTCACAAACCCCCCCTGCAATCTACAACGCCATAGCTCTAGAATAAGAAATAGAGGAAAGTGGCAATAATTGTCAACTGCAAATAATGCACATAAAATAGAAACATGCACTTTAGCCCTATACAAGATGTAAACATGACAACTGAACATTACATTATACATAGGAACATACATATATGATAGGTGACTCATCAAAGTGCGTGTTTAGATTCACATTTCAACACTACTAGTTGTAGCGTGTGCATTTGATTCACGTTTACAGGTTTTTCAATGCATGCTAAATTGTATATAAGCAAGTCTTAGGAAAGCCAACTTGATTAGTACATAGTAAAGTTTCTGTCATATGACAATATCAAAAGAAAGAGCCAAAATCACCTAGACAAATATGGTGTTTCTCAGTTTGATTACCTTGGCAAGGGTATTAGCTGATAATGGAGCAATGACCATGATCTCAGCCCATTTACAAATCTCAATGTGAAGCACGAAATCACCTTCCTTTTTCCAACTATGCTGTTCATGCTCATCATAATAAACAAACACATCCTTGGGAACTGATAGTGCATCGAAAAAACGTAAAGATGATTGTGTGACAACTGCTCTCACTTCAGCCCATTCTATAAAACAATGACAAAGAAGTGAGAATTTTACAGCAGCAACGCTTCCCGTTGCAGCAAGTAGAATTCGAGGCTTCCTCTTAACACCAAACCCTGCCTCATTGTTTGCTGCTTCACTTGCAGGATCTGAGCAATCCATCATCCACAGATTTCACCAATTATCTTAGTCTTATTATACGTAGCTCAAGACGATGTGCATGCACCAGAGTCTTGATTTGTCATTATGTAACCGTAACTCGGTTATATCTTCTAGCAAGTGCAGTATCTATATCCACATTAAAGTATCAGAAAACCAACCATCACAAGTTCATATTCACAGATGCACGGATCAAAAACTGTAACTTGGAGATTTTAATCCAGTGAGGATAAAAGAAAAGACATTCTTGTTGCAGAATCACAATACCCTCACAAATATGTAAAGCATACCAATATACCATAAACCAAAGGTGTGTTTGGAAACACATTGATAAACGTCTATTTAACACATAAGCTATAACTAATAGCATTGAAGTAAATCTGGATCACGACAATTTAAACATGAACACAAACCCACTATCAATCACTTAGAGAGAGATGCTTGTAACAGTGATCATAGGGAACATAATGAAAGTTGATAGCTAAAACCAACAGAAATGACCCAGTTCAGTCCAAGATAAACACAAGATTGACACCTTATGATGCATATTCACAGACCATCCGTGACCACAAAAAAAGAGACAGAATTGAATCTTGAATATTAAAACAGATGAATTTATTTTCTCATGTATATGACACATAGCAAGAAGTGAACGACCCATGATTGAAAATTGCATAAAGATTGGGAACTCCCATCGAAGACTCAATTTTGAAGCCGTTAACGTTAATGGGGTGCTCGAGAATTCACCAAATGAAACACAACCAAAGGGAAGAAAGAAAGAATAAAAAAATAAGAAGGATGAAAAAGAAGTTCCATCACCTTGTGAGCTATAATTCTGGTGATTGACGAATCTCTCTTTTTCTTTCTTGCAGCATTGAGAAATGGAAGAAGAACAGTCAAGCTTTTTGAATTGTTCTATATATCACCTTGTGTTGTAAGAGTCAAACATCTGTGTTGGAATAATAAAACATTCAAATTGTTTGAAATAAATAAAAATTTAAAATTTTAAAAGTTTGAATTATGAAATTCTACATTAGGAATTATTTTCATAAATATATGATAGTATTAATTACAGTTTAATTTTGATATACTATTTATATAAAAAAAAATTCATTATCAATCAATTAAAATATACCATTAATATGATTTTTATATTAATTATTACTACAATCAACAAATTTTTTTTTATATGATAGTATATTGAAACTAATTTCTTAATAAGCATTCAAATATTAAATTATTTGTAGTAATATAGTAATAAAAAGTCACATGATAAAAATATTGCAATTATATGTGTTAAATATTAAAGTACTAATAATAAAAAAGTGATAGACTCATTCAACACATCTAAATGCATTATCTGAATTATATCTAGATTAAATTGGATGAGAAAATAATAATAATAATAATATATAGAAGTATTAAATTTTAATTAGACTAATGTTAAAAGTTAGATTGACTAATCGAATTTTTTTTTAAAAGAATTTTTTTTTATATTGGGTTGATAACTATGCATAGCACAAAGTTATACATAAAAAAAATTCCATTATTTTAGTCTAGAATTACATATATCTTTCAAGAAAATTTATTTTATTTAATCGAAAACCCACATATAATAAGGTAATTATGATAATAAGTTTTATTTTTCATACACAAGATTTTAATATAAAATATTAGCAAAATAAATTAAATATGTATAACATAATTAATTATCCGTTGATATCAAATTTGTTATTGTTCGTGTTTTGTTTAAAAATTTATTTGCAAGAAGAATTTGAAAGGACAAAAAGATAAACAATAATTTAAATTTTAAGACTTATATAATTTAATGAGTTGGTCTACTGAAAGAATTGATAAAAATATAAAACAAAAGTGTCATTTAAAACTTAGCATGAAATATAATATAAAACTTGATAAAAGTTTTGGTTAAAATAATTTGTTGTTATTTAAATTTATTTAAAGTATTTTTTTTTTTGGACTTCTTTATCCTTTATTTTACTCAGTTTAATCTCTTTAACATTTTTAATTTAATATTAATTTAATATTACTTAACAAAAGCGACTATATCAAGAGAAAGTATGTTGCTAGCATTTTCATTCTTGTCTCACCACCTCGGCTTCTGACAAGTCCCAATTGGCTTTTATAATGTTCTTTAATTAACAGTTTTTTAATGAATTAAATAACACATTATTAAAAACGAAGAATATTATTTTATTCTCTTTCCAACATGTGATTGTAGAAAGTCTAACTAAGAAAAAATTTACGTCCAGAGGAATAAACAAGTACAGAATGTTATCCACTACCATCGTGAACCTTCCTGAAATAACAACTAGTTTATTGCCATGATCGATAAGGATGTGACAAATGCACTCGAGTGTACATCTATTTTAATGCCAGAAGTTAAAATTTCATATTTAAACATGGTTTAACGTGATTTTCATAAGCCTCAAACACAGTCACACAATTCGTTAAAAAGATATCAAAAATTGATTTCTTCTAAGAATATCATACTCAGTGAACTGCAAAGTTGTTTTATGCTTTTAGAAGTCATTCTACAAACCTGTAAACAAACTCATTTTTGCTACAATTTGGTTCCTACTATGCTATTTGAACACATTCTCATTCCAGTGTGTACAAGGGTTTAAGATCATAAACGAGACAACCCAGTAAAAGATCACACTGGATGCAACAAACAACATATGAAAAAGGAGCCAATACAAATGAGCTCCACACTTACACCATAATGGTCAAAACTTCTAAGGCTAAGCGCTACCCCTATTCTCAATATTCCTCTCATGAATGTGTCTCACAGTTGAGAAAATAATAAAAGGATCAGCCATTTCAGCATACACACATTCCTCACCAGTTGTCCTCTGTGTGACAGGTGGGATGAGAATAATGCCAAGCTCATCCATGCTAATGAAATGTTGCTCTGTCAAAGGGTTTTGCCACATATGTGAGTTCATGGATGGTGCAACAAAAATTGGCTTATTGTAGTCCCATGCTCGCACTATACATGTCAATAGATTGTCACACAACCCTCCTGCAATCTACAACACCGTATTTCTTTAAGTTAAAGTAAGAAATAGAAGAATGAGGCAATTGCAAATGATGCACTCCAAATAAAAAAAACATGCGCTTTGAATTTGGATAAGAGATATGGTCACATTAAAAGAAAAAAAAAATACAACTTTTATTAAATTTAACAATGTTCTAATACGTGTAATATTATTACACATGATAAGAATTTATATGGTAAATTTATATTAAAAATTACACAATTTAATGCTTTCATGTTATTAAATATCATAATTTTTAATAAAAATTTATTATTTATTGATTTCTTATTTATATAATCTTGCATATATGTTAGAAAACCGTAAATATAATTCAATCCAGTGAGTATTTGATAAAAAGTGTACTTTTTATCTCCAACGTGACCATATCCCACTACTCAACAACGGAAAGAGTCAAATCCAAGCATGAAAACTGTACGTTACACAATTATTAGGAACAACCATAACAGATAATTAATCTTAATTGCATAAACAGGTTAAGTCTTAGGCAAGCCATCCTATTTAAGGCATAGTAATGTTTTTATCAGTTTGATTACCTTGGCAAGGGTATTTGCTGATAATGGAGCTATGACCATGATATCAGCCCATCTACGAAGCTCAATGTGAAGAACACAATCACCTATTCTTTTCCAATTACACCATTCATGCTCATCACAATACAAAAATACATCCATGGGAATTGTTAGTTTATCAATAAAACGTAAAGATGATTTTGTCACAACCACTTTTATTTCTGCCCATTCTGCAAAATAACTACAGATAAGGCCAAGTTTGACAGCAGCAACACTTCCACAAGCAGCAAGTAGAATCCGAGGTTTCCTTGGAATAGCAAACCCTTCATCAGCCTTTGCTTTTTTACTTGCTTGATTAGAGCAATCCATCACTCACAGATTTCGATAATAATCTTGGTCTTATTACCGTATGCACCTGGAAACATACAATATCTATATCCACATTAATACAAAGTATCAGAAAACAACTAGCGCAGGTTCATATTCTCATATGGAAGAATAAAAAACTGAAGTCATCGTGTTGAATATTCAACAGTTGTTGGAGATTCTAATCCAAACGAGAATAAAAGAGATTTTAGACCATCAAGACAAAGAAAGCATATTTATTAAACCAAAGGGAGCATGTATACCATCTCTAGAAGAAGGTAAAGAAGATTCATTCTTGTTGCAGAATCATAATCACAGCATCACAAATATGTAAAAGCTTAAACCATTTGTCTAGAATGAAAGGAAACATGAGTCAGAAGCATGTGAAGCGAAAAAGTTGAGTCTACCTAATCACCATCAAAGAAGCAACAATTTTTAGCATACAAGAATGCAACAGGACAAATGGATAGAGAGTCTACGATCAGAAACTTCGTTATTTTTAGTTTTTGTCGTACTTTAAAAAAATAAAAGAAAAAAATCAGCAAAATTGTCAGAAATTGGATCATATACCTAAGGCAGTCGTAAGGTTGACTCATTTACACACACACACAAACACAGAGATGCTTGGAATAATAATCATAGGGACTATCAAGAAAGTTGATAACTTAAGCAAACAGAAATTACACAGTTGAGTTGAGTCCAAGACAAGTCAAACAAACAGAAAAAAATTATTTACACGTTGAAATGAAAATGATTTTTCTTAGTTGTTTCACTTGAACGGTGATTCACCATGTAACACCTTGCAATGCATATTCAGAGACCATATATGATCACGTTTAGAAGAAACAGAAATGCATCTTGAAGCACGCGAATTTATTTTTCATACACACCACACGCAACAAGTGTACAACCCATGATTTAAAATAGCATAAAGATTGGAAGCTCCCATCAAAGACTCGATTTTGAAGCTTTAAACGTTAATGGGGTGCTCGAGAATTCATCACCAAACGATGCAAAACCAAAGGGAGGAAAAGAAAAGAAAACAAAAGAATGAAAGTGAAAAAACAGTTGAATCACCTCTTGAGATATATTTCTCTAAAGATTGGCAAATCTCTCTTTCTCTTTACCACATCATTGAGAATCAGAAGAGCAGAGACACACCAAGTTCAAGCCTTTTGAATTTTGTAGCAGTATCCCAGGAATCGCGGTTTTTTGTGAGAGTCAAACATTTTATATTGGACCTTCAAGAAATGAACACAAATTAAGCCCAAACCCAAAAGAACAGTAACGTGTGTGTGTGTATATATATATAAAGGAAAAGTAGCTCTTTAAAATTGTTTTTTATGACATCAACAATTCAAGATACTTAGTGTCGAAATAAAGGTACTAATAAATTCTTTTTAAAATGACAATAAAAATTAGAATTCAATTTTATTGCAATAAATAAAGAATTTTAGATTTTTAAAATTTTGAATTGTGAAACTATCCATTAATAATTATATATTTGCATAAATATGACCCAGTAGGTATTCAAGTATTGGATTTTTTTTAGTCATATAATTATGAAAATTTAAACATTGAAAACATATGGAATGAAATGTGTTAAATAATAAGATAGTAACCGGAATGTTAAATTTTAAATTAAACTAGTTTGACAGGCTAGAAGGACCAATTGACAAAATATGAAAAACATGGATATTTTTAGGAGCATAACCTGTTTTTATTTAAATAAATATCACATAAATACTACTTTAAAAAAAAAAAAAATCAAACTTGATGCAAACGTGCATGTACATCGTTTAACTATTATATAAAAAAAAAATCCTTATAACTTGGTACAGTTCTGTTTCTGGAGTAAAATATAGAGTTTAATTATTAAAATATGTTAGTTGTATTGTTTGATTGATTAAAGTTTTAATCATACAGTTTGGCCTTTAAATAAATTAACTTGTTAGCAAGATTATAACTTTGAGACCCATCTGAATTGATAGAATTTTGTAGATACTAAACTGATATAGGCAGTAATTTAAATTTAATTGAAATCATGACAACTCAAGATTAGAAGAGTATTAATTTGATAAAAAAAAAAATGTCAAAATTGTTATAACAATAAAAATATCAATAATAGATATAACAATAATTATAGTGAAATAAATGTATCTCTTATACCTTTGAGTTTGACAATTTTTTCTATTTTAAAGTAAAACATTAAAGATTGAGATTGATATGCATTTATATTTATATTTAACTCCTAATTTTTAAAACAAAAATTTAAAAATTGTCATTCTCCTTTTTAGGTATTGACTGTCGCATATTTTACTTTTATATATTATTTGTTTGTATTTGTCGGTTAGGAAAAAGTATAAGTTGTCTTTCACTTTATAAGGCCTAAACTTATTCAATTCTCAAATTTTAAATTTAAGCACACTTCATTACTTGATATAGATAGATTTTAAGACATTACTTGAATTTTTTAAAAGATTAGTTTATTTTTCAAATTTTTTATTTAAATTACAAATATTTTCTATAACAAATAATTATATTTGAATCATGCCAATTAGTTACATGTTTAATGATTTTTATAAATTTATATAAAAATTTTTTAATGATAATTTTTTAAAATAACTCACAAAGTTTACTTATAAATGACACAACGAATTAAACCTCTATGTGAATTATCAAATTAATTGTTTAAATAGAATAAGTATATAAATAAAAACATTACATTAACGAGGATAATTATATAAATTGGAAAATAATAATATTATTATATTATTTGTATTATCTAAATATGTAGTTTCAAAAAATTATAAACTTAACTTATTTAAAGCCTATTTAAGGTCATTTTTTAGTTTTAACCTTTTTTTTTTTTCAAAAGAAGCTATTATTTAAATTTTAGTTTTGCAGTTTTGGTTTATTTTATATTATTTAAATTTAATATTTAATTTAAATTTAGAGTATAAAAATTATGTATCAGAAATTATGGTACAAAAATCAAATGACCAATGAGAAAAAAGGAAGGTAATAATTAATTACAATGAATTTGATAACAACAAAAATATCAATCATAATTATAACAATAATTATAGTAAGAGTAGTAAAAATGTAATGGCAGTGGTGAAGAATGAGTGCGATAGTAACACTGTCCATGGAGATGAGAATGACTATAATATTAATAATCATGAACTTAGTAGCAATTGAGATAATAATAGATCATTACAAAAATAGCATAATAATAATAATAATAATAAGTATAAGACACTTAACTTAAGGTTGATGACAATGACAATATAATAACAAGCGTGATGATAACATGTAACTTTTTTTAAGAAAAACGAAAAGATTACACTTTTTGTAATTAAAAGTTTAAATAATATTTTTTAATAAAAATAAAGTTAAATTTATTCAAAACTAAATTAAAATTTAATTTAACTCTGTTTTAGTCTCACAATTTTATATTTAAAAAACAAACCTGCAACCACTCCTATACTTGGTATAAGTTAGGTTATAGAACTTTACCAAACAATATGACTTATTTTTCTTACAAGCAATATAATTTATTATTGTCCATGCTTCATCACAAAAATATATATTCACATTTTATGCATTTAATTTTAACTTCAATTTAAACTATTTTGAACTAATTATTTTTTTTACCTGAAATCTCTATTTTTTATTATGAAACTTTTATTTTAAAAATATAAATATATATTAAACTTTATAACATCGCGCAGGTGAATTGAAATTTAATTAAATTACATAAAAAAATCAAAAAGTTAAGTTTCATTGAAATTTTATAATTAATTTATTTTGTTCCAATTTAATCGGCACCATAAAACTTAAAATTCATTTATTTATAACTTAACTCATGGGAAGTTAGTAAAAATTATATAGGAGTGAGTTCTCTTTTGATTTAATCGATAAATTAATGAGTTTGCTTATGTAATTGGAAAAAAAAAATCGTGACAACAAATACTTAAGAAAAATATTATATTTCTGGGAATAAAATATATTTTTATCAAGAAAATAATTTATACGTAATAATATAAATTTTGAATAAAAGGTGAAAATATCTTATATTTTAATGTATGGTTATAAGTTTCTAAAAAATCATTAAAAGTATTTTTTTAGAACCAATCGGAATGTCTGTCACCTAATGTGTTTTTTTTTTCCCATTAATTTATAATTTTTTTAAAATTTGTAAAACTTGTTTTGATAAGATATGTTTTTGTAAACCTTACTTTGATTCAATCACATAACAAATTTATTAAAAGCGACAAAATTTTTGGTAAAGTTTAATAGTTATATTTTTAGAATGACATTATTTATTAAATTAAATTAGTCTTTTATTATTTGATTCACACTTTGAGATTGTATTATTTTAAATAACATTTTGTTTATCTATTAACTGAAAAGGAAGATAATTAAAAGGATAAAGTTTAAGATGAAGTATTTTAAGTAATCTTGATAGCATTTTTCAATAAATTTTTTTATCTTAATAATAAAAACAATAAAAGTTAATACTAAAGATCGATATTATATTTTATAATAAAAGCTTATTAAAAATACTTAACAAACTAATATAATTATCTTTTCATGCTTATTTCTAAGTTAGGTTCTCTAAGAAAAATTTATTACATCAGTCTAAAAAATGTAAAAAATAAAATAAAAAATATCGGATCTTATTATTTCATTCCATGGACCAAAACGGCTGTGGAATAAAGCAGATAAGTTTTGTCGTAAATAAGAAGCACAGCAGTTAGGAAAGAAACATTACAAACTGAACCGGTTAGATGAACCGGTGGCGGTCTATCCGGACCGGAGCAGACAAGGCAAAGAACGGGTAAGAAATGGGAAGAGAGGGGTAATTAGCAGACAGCAATAATCAATAACATAGCTGCAAGCAAAGTCACCAAACCAACACTGCAACACCAACCTCTTCTCTTCTTTTTCTCTCTCGCGCCCAATTCGCCTTATCCATCTCCCATTCACTCTCTCTCTCTACTTCCTCTCTCTACACTTTCTCTCTCATTTCCGTCAAATCGCCGATCGCAACTTTGACGATCGAATCCAAATGGCACTCCGCGCCGGAATCTTCTAGAAGGTACGCCGCACTTGAATCTCAGTCTCTTTCTTCTTCTCCTTACATGTTTCTGAAGCAGCAATGTCGGTTTCGTTACGATCGGTGCAATTTCGTTTTCTGAATTCGGAGTTCCAATCGAATCGCGGGCGAATGCACGTGATGTTGCCGAGGGATCTCCTGTTTCTCGATCTGTTCTCGCAATGTGAGGCGATCCAAGTGGATTCGGTTGCTTGAGTTTGTCGTTCGAGCAAGATCCGGGGACTACTTTTTGCGTTTTACTCTAAACGACGACTTTTTGGATTGGATGATCCTAGTGGTTCTCGTTGCATTCTTTGTTTTTTGTGTTTTGGTTGGATTTGATTGAACACACTTAAATTGAATAAGAATGTTTTTATTCTGTGTTTGGTAGAACTACTTTAGATTCGCTAACTAGTGAGGCGGGTCTTAGTGTTAGTACTTTTGAACTTTAAGTAGTGTACTTCCTTTACTTCTAGAAAATTTGTTCTCAACTCGAATCTATGCGAATGAACTACCTGTTCAAGCTGCCCGAGCAAGTTAATGAATTTTCTACTAGTTAGTATAGACTTTCTTATATGTGAAGATTTCTTCCACCTGTATAGTAATTTCTTCCGTGTACCCTCCCCCCTCCCCTGATGAGTTGTCATTGTCGAACATTTACCGGTTGTTAGTTTACTGATGACCATTTGTGGGGAACTCATCAAATCATTAGAACCTAGGAAAAAAATGGGCACCAGAGTATTCACCTTTATTACTTCATATTAAAACATCGTTATGTACGTGTATATTGAGTACATGCGCATGTATTGAAACGCTTTTGTACTTTCTTTCTGATTGGTTTCTTTCCATTTGAAATGTGGTGTTCTTGTTTGAAGATTGACATAATGTCTGTTCTTTCAAAAGGCTTGCAGAAAACTTACTGTTCATTATGTTGTTTTTCTGGTAATTTTATTACTTGCAGGCGGATTGGGCTGTCATAATTTGAATGAATATTTGTTAGCTTCTTCAGAAATAGCATAATGGAAGATGAGGAGGAACCAAAAGAGATGAAAATATCTGATAATGGATTAGATACCCAAGGAGTAGTAGATAGTGGTGTAAAACAATCAGTTGAGAGCCCTCATCAGGACAATGTAAATTCTAGCAGTAGTTTTGGGATTGAACATGTAGATGAAAGGGTAAACTTGCAAGAACAAGGTATTGATTCTGTCACTACAGTTATGGACGAGGACCAATTTGAGCAAGTATCTTTGAAAGATCAAGACAAGAATAATGAATATGAGGAATCAAACCTATCGTCTGGTTCTGATAATAAACAACACCCACTTGGTGGAAATGCAGTGGATCTTCGATATTCATTTGAGTCGTACTCGACAGAGCATGATACTTCCCCTGTTGCTGACTTGCATCATGATAATCTTTCTTATAGCCCTGGCTCAGAAGGACATTTTGATCATACATTCAAGCAGTTTTCCTCGTCAATTAGTTTTGATTCTAGTGGATATTCTACTGTTAATTCTCCACCAAAGCCAAGGCAAAAACATGCAAAGCCAAATGTATCTCCAGAATTGCTACATTTAGTTGATTCTGCTATTATGGGGAAGCCTGAAGGTATGGATAAGCTGAAGAATATTGCAAGTGGTGTAGAAATATTTGAGAGTGGTGAAGAGATGGATAGTGTGCCTTTCTTAATTGTAGATTCACTTCTTGCAACAATGGGTGGCGTTGAAAGTTTTGAAGAGGATGAAGATAATAATCCTCCTAGCGTTATGCTGAACTCCCGGGCTGCCATTGTAGCAGGTGAACTTATTCCTTGGCTTCCTTATGCAGGTGACACTGATGATGCTATGTCACCGAGAACACGGATGGTTAGGGGACTACTTGCCATATTAAGGGCTTGCACTAGGAATAGAGCAATGTGCTCAATGGCTGGCCTGTTAGGAGTATTGTTGAGAACCGCGGAAAAAATTTTTAAAGTGGATGTTGGCTTAAATGGGCAAATGAGGTGGGATGGGACTCCTTTGTGCCACTGCATACAATACTTAGCGGGCCATTCTCTAAGTGTGAGTGATCTTTATAGATGGTTTCAAGTCATTACAAAGACACTTACCACAATTTGGGCTCCACGATTAACACTAGCATTGGAGAAAGCTATAAGTGGAAAGGAGTCAGGGGGACCAGCCTGCACCTTTGAGTTTGATGGTGAAAGTTCTGGTTTGCTCGGTCCAGGCGAGAGCCGTTGGCCATTTATCAATGGATATGCTTTTGCAACATGGATCTACATTGAATCATTTGCAGATTCATTAAATACAGCTACAGTTGCTGCTGCAATTGCTGCAGCTGCAGCAGCTAAGTCGGGTAAATCATCGGCTATGTCAGCTGCTGCCGCAGCTAGTGCACTAGCTGGTGAAGGTACAGCACATATGCCGCGGCTATTCAGTTTTTTGACTGGTGATAATCAGGGTATAGAGGCTTATTTTCATGCTCAATTTTTGGTTGTTGAAACTGCTAGTGGAAAGGGAAAGAAGTCTTCTTTGCATTTTACCTATGCTTTCAAACCGCAATGCTGGTACTTCATTGGTCTTGAACATGTGGGCAAGCATGGAATTCTTGGGAAAGCAGAAAGTGAAGTCAGGTTATATATAGATGGATCTTTATATGAAAGTCGTCCTTTTGAGTTCCCTCGAATTTCCAAACCCCTTGCATTTTGCTGCATAGGAACTAACCCTCCTCCTACTATGGCTGGTTTGCAACGCCGTCGACGTCAATGCCCATTGTTTGCTGAGATGGGCCCTGTTTACATCTTTAAGGAACCAATTGGCCCTGAAAAAATGTCATCCCTGGCTTTTAGAGGAGGGGATATAGTGCCTTCTTTTGGTAATGCTGCTGGGCTACCATGGCTAGCAACAAATGCCTATATGCAGAGCAAGGCAGAGGAAAGTGTGCTTTTGGATGCAGAAATTGGAAGTTGCATTCACCTGCTCTATCATCCTAGTTTGCTTAGTGGGCGTTTCTGTCCTGATGCTTCACCTTCTGGTGCTTCAGGTTAGATTAATTATTTTGGTGGTTTAATTTTTATGATAATATAATGAATAATGAGTTTTTTATACACTGCATAAATGCATATTGATTTTTCATGCAGAAAGGCCCCTGGTACCTGAACTAATCTCTGGAAGGTTAGTTTGTGGATTTATATGATGGAAATTAAAAATGGTTTACTATAGTTTGGGTTCCAGTGTGTTAGCACTACAACGGTTGTTCTTTCCCTAGTGGTTAAATTTTTTTGTTGGTTTATTAATAGGATGCTTTGTACTGTAATTCATTGTTTTCTTTGGTTCTTCTCTTTAATCTGAATTTTTTTCCCATTTGTTTCAAAATTATATAAAACAAATGTTTGTATGTTCAGAATTATGAACAGTTAGGGACTTGTGTTAAGCTTATTTATCCATGCATATAAAGATGCATTCTTGTTTACAAAGAAGTTTTAAAATGGATATTAATTAAATTAAAGAGTGGGTAAAAGGTAAGGAATTTGTCAAGAAATGGAACTTATTATTCTTAACTGGCCTGTTTGTGTGAAGCTCTGTCTTGGAGGATATCGTGCAGAGTGTAGTTGATTATTTAATTGCATTCTGTTTCTCTCATTATATCATGGCTTTTAGTCTTATGATTACGCAAATAGATTAGCTAAGCTGGTAACTTTATGTGCCATACCTTTATTGTTTCTTTACTTCTATATCTTCTTAACAGTCCATGGGCATAGATCTCTTTCATCTATTTCCAGTATTTTATTATGGAACAACCTGCTGTTTGTTGGATCATAGATGCATTGATCTCAGAAAAAGTTTTTTGTGATAAGCATTTCTGTATTTAAAATATAAATCCATAAGTTTATTAACACATTTTTACTGTCACTGCAATTTAAAATATCTTTTATGCCTCAAGGAGTAAATAATTTGCTGCATCATTGTCTACTCTTCTTATGAATCCTTTATCATGATTCAGGAATGCTTCGACGTCCAGCTGAGGTTCTTGGGCAAGTCCATGTTGCTACACGAATGCGACCTGTGGATGCTTTGTGGGCATTGGCCTATGGTGGTCCCTTATCTTTGCTTCCCTTGACAATAAGCAATGTACATGAGGATACTTTGGAACCACATCAAGGGAGTTTACCTCTGTCTTCAGCCACCGCATCTCTTGCTGCCCCTGTATTTAGAATTATATCCATGGCTATTCAGCATCCAAGGAACAATGAAGAATTGTCTCGTGGCAGAGGGCCTGAGGTTCTGTCAAAAATTTTGAATCATCTTCTTCAAACTCTATCTTTGCTTGATGTTAGAAAGGATGATGGTGTAAGAGATGAGGAACTTGTTGCCGCCGTTGTTTCCCTTTGTCAATATCAGAAGATTAACCATGCACTTAAAGTGCAGCTCTTCACTACATTGCTGTTAGATTTAAAAATTTGGAGTTTGTGTAGCTATGGCATACAAAAGAAGCTTTTATCATCTCTTGCAGATATGGTTTTCACTGAGTCAATGGTAATGCGAGATGCCAATGCCATTCAAATGCTTCTTGATGGCTGCAGAAGATGTTATTGGACTGTTCCTGAGATGGATTCACTGAATACTGTTTCCCTTACTGGGGCAACACGTCCAGTAGGGGAAATCAATGCTTTGGTTGATGAGCTCTTGGTGGTCGTTGAACTTCTCATAGTGGCAGCACCTCCTTCATTGGCCTCAAATGATGTCCAATGTTTACTTGGATTCATGGTGGACTGTCCACAACCTAATCAGGTAAAGCAGTGACATTAAGTGTTTTTGGCTTTTCTTTTTTGTGGGGGAATTAAAAAGCATTGTCAGCCAGGATGCTATTAAGAAACACAGATATAACAATGCAGCCAGGACTATCTAATGCATTTGTCTTGTAATAGAATTTCTGAGTATAATTTTCTGTGGTTCTTATGCGTCATCTAGTTGCATGATTAGTTGTTTGATGTTGTCAAATGAGTTTTCACATTATTAAAAGTTTGTTTAGAAACCCAATATTTCTTTATTATGTGATAGGTAATTGGGTGCTAATTTTGTCTGGCATTCAGCTTGTGGGTTTGTTCTTTTGAAGAGTTTGATGAGAACTTTGAGAGAACCACATCATAAAAGCTAGGTAACAGTTGGAGAGGCTAAGGCCTTATAAACCCCACAGTAGAGTCCCATACTTTCAGTGTGGGACTCAAGTTTCTTACCTTGCAATTGGGACCTAGCAGAGTCTTACAAGGTTGGGGGCTTTGGTACTGTATTTCATGTTCAAGCAGGCTCTTTTCTTATCTATATCTCTTAACATATTCATCTTATTACAAGAAAAAAGCCTTTTCTTTTGTTTTGTTGTAAAATGGTTATAATTACTTCCTTTCTGGGATTCTTTCCCAGGCAATTCTCTTGTCATGTGTGGCATGGTAAGGGTACTAAGGTTATATTGCCTTATGAAATGAGAATTTTATGGCAGCAAGCCAAAAATTTGGCATAATAATATGGCAGATGATGTTGTGGCTTATGGCAGAAGCATGCTAACACACACATACAAATGAAATATAGTGAAGATATTGTTGAGTCTAAGAAATAAGAAAAACTAATAACATATATCACGAACAATAAATTAGAAACATTGTAGGAAATAATATTTAACAAAAAGTATCACCAATGCAAGGAAAATAATGTGCAGAGGGAACATAACTGAACTCGGAGGAAATAATGGCTGGAGAGATCAGAGAGAAACATAAACTGGAAATAAAAAAGAATAAAGAGATGGCGCAATTAGATGGAGAGATTAAATGAGAAAATCAAAGTCTAGAACAGGGGAGGAGAGGAAAAACAGATGACTGTTGTTGGAGATGGGCAGGACAGGACGCACAATTGCCAGAGTTGGTGGATGTAGTTGTGTAGTTTGTTCAGTTTTGCTAAGAAGAGGTTGGTTGCTGCTGAGCAGGTTGTGAAGGTTGTTTGAGTCCCTTTTAAATAACAAGAGCAGAAGAACTTTTAGGTTTTCTCAAAGAAATGGACCTTATGTGACCCAGTGGTGGGGGTTATGGGATCCTGTCGTGGTACAAGTTTCTTAGCTCCCGATGTTAAGGTTGTGTACATTTGTTTCTGCTCAAAATTCACACCTGTGGGAGCCATGTGTTAGGCTGGTTCTTATATGGCACAGTGAGTCACAGCAATTGTGCCGGGAGATCTCTGCTGTAAATTGTATCACAAGCTCTATGTTTTTTATTTGGGGGGTGGGGATGAGGAACTTGTACCATAGCCTATACTGTATATAAAATTGTCCAGAAAGAATTCCATGTTTCAATTGCCCAAAAAAGTTTTTCTAGCTCAATCATACCTCTACTCTAATGTTGTAATTTCTTATACAAAATATGGGTATTTGAATAGCATATATAGGGACTCTTTACCATGTAAATGCATGAATTTTTCCTATTTTTTAACCAGTCAACTAGTGAAATGCCTAGCTTGCTGAATGCCTGTTGAAGCACTTGGTTACTAGTATGTTATGTTCTGCTGTGTGTTGTGTTAGATTGCAATATATTTATTGCAAGTAATCTGCATGTTCTGATTATCGTGAATCTCAAGTTAGGTTGTTCTTTTTTAATTTGAAAAATCTAAAATGTTTCATATAATGCTTTGGTTTGATTTTAATTATTGTAATCTAAGTAAAATTGTTCTAATTTATCAATCATTTCATTTTCAGGTTGCTAGGGTGTTGCATCTCTTCTACAGGTTGGTTGTCCAGCCAAATACATCTAGAGCTCACACATTTGCAGAAGAATTCCTAGCATGTGGTGGCATAGAAACTCTTCTTGTTTTGCTCCAGAGGGAAGCTAAAGCAGGAGATAGTGATGTCCTTGAATCATTGTTAAAGAATCCTGAACTTCAGAAAACTGGTATTGATGGTAGTAATGAAATCACAAAAGGAAGTCAGGATGATGAAGGATCTAAAGAGGAAGATGAATCCATCTTACATGACAATGACCAAGGTTCTCAATCTGTTGATAGTGGCAATAGCCCTGATCTTAGTTCTCCAGATGTTAACAGTGACAAGATGACATTTACCCCTGAAACTCCTTCTGGCAAGAATTTGGGAGGCATAAGTCTGTCTATTAGTGCTGACAGTGCTAGAAAAAATGTTTACAATGTTGATAAGAGTGACGGCATTGTTGTTGGGATCATAGGTCTCTTAGGTGCTTTAGTAGCTTCTGGACATTTGAGATTTGGTTCCCGTGCTGGTCCTGATACAACAAGCAACCTTTTGGGTGTTGGACTCCATGACAAAGGTGGCACTATGTTTGAAGACAAGGTTTCTCTTCTACTTTATGCTTTACAGAAGGCTTTTCAAGCAGCACCCAACAGGCTAATGACTAACAATGTTTACACAGCTTTGTTGGCTGCCTCGGTATGGCTAACTTCCTTCACCATATCCCCACTCCATATACCAATGTAAACACATACTAATGACATTATCCCTATACTGTTGCACAAATGGAAATTGTCTTTTCTTTTTATTGTTTTTACAGAAGTTCTATCTGCAATGTTTGTAACCATGCTTTATTCTATATAAGCCTGTTCTTCATATTTGGCCATTATAAGCTCATATATATTGTTCTGAATATTTTCAGCATATCTGCATAAACATTAAAAGATATGAAGGCATTTGCATTTGTAAATATGAGCAAAATTTGTATTTCTCATTTTTTGAGATTTGACCTATCAACATGCTTCAAGTTAATTGAATTATGAATTTATCAACTAATAGATGAAATGGGAAACTTTAGTTTATCAACCTTTATTTATAGTAATACTACTAGATCACAATCCTAACTAAATAAGGAAATAAATCATAAGATACTACGGAAATATGAAAACCAAGGAAATAGGGAAACTAATCCTTAGAAATATCTAAGATACTCTAAAAATAAAATGTTACAAATTATAATATTAGATATTATGATATGTTTTTCATATATTCTAACAGTTATCAAATACCATGGTGTTCAAGATTCCCATGACTGGTGCATAGTTAAAATTATTAATAGAATACCAATGCATATGGTGATAGTTGATTATCAGGTCTAAATAGGCATGATCTTGGAATGCCAAAATCTAAGTTATTTATTATGTACTGACTAAAATTTTTTGTTTCTCTTAGAAAAGAGAAACTCAATAGTTGAAGGGAGAAGAAAACTTGCTAATATCAACATAAAATATCCCGTTATTAACGATAACAAAATGAGAAAAACAGAAAAATATAGAAGCCTTCAAGTCTCTATGAATGTGTAGTCTATTGAGGAAACTCACTTGAAAAATGTTGTTAGCTGATCAAGTTGCTAAAATGGTATTACTATCCTCAATAGCTGATGTTTTCAATTTCCTTTTTGGCTTGCTTTCTTTCCATTTCAGATCAATGCCTCTTCTTTAGAGGATGGGCTGAACTTCTATGATTCTGGTCATCGCTTTGAACATTCGCAACTTTTATTGGTGCTTTTGCGTTCCCTTCCATTTGCTCCTAGGCCTCTACAGAGTAGAGCACTACAGGTATTTCTCATTTTTCACAACACTCATCTAGTGTTTACAGATTGTATTTGATTTGATTTATGAGGTGGTGTTTTTTTTCACTTGCTTGATGCATGTAATTGAACTTCTCGATAGAGCTTACTTGTTCACTGATGAACTGCTTAATTTATGCATTTGAATTTCTTGTTACAGATTATTTTAGGTTTGTTTAGGACTTAAGTTTGCTGTCATTTTAAGATCTGAAAAATCATGGTGGGACAGAGGCTTTTCTTGACCAAGAGCTGTTATAAAACTAAAACTAATGACAAGATCGCTGGTGGAACAGAATGATAAGCTGCATGTTTCTTTTCCTTTTGGAAGCATGATTAATTGCTGTATCTTAAAGACTTGCTTTGTAACAATCTTTTTTGAAGCTCTCGATGATGTTTAATTAGAGTAGCTAGTCATCTGCTTGTGTAGTATTTCTGTTCTCTGTTACATTCAGTTAGAGTTGGTTTTAACTGATTCAAAATAACTGCTGTAAGCTGTAGTCAGTTGATTTTGGTTATCAGTTAGAAAGATAGGTCTAACTTTATACTGTGGTTGGTCTCAATTCAGAGAAAATCTTTGTCCTTAACAGAGTTCAAATTACACCTCAGATCTCTCTGTTTTCTCTAGCTTTGTCACTCTCCCTCTCATTTTATTGGAATCTCTATCTTTATAAATGTTCAACTCATGGATTCTTTCAGAGAGTCCCACTGGCAGACCTGCAGAGGGACCAGAAAGGAGATTCCTTTATTTTTCCTTTGTTTCTATTTCACATATTCCTTCTTTTCTCTATCTTTTCTTCTCTTATCAAACAGAACAACTAAAATTAGTGGGTATTGTATCTTAAAGTGCTTTCTTTAGAATCACACACTGAATTTTTTTCAGATACCATGAGAGTACTCTGTTCTTTTTTTGTCCTTAAGTACTTTTTCACTGTAAGAGTTACCTTCAGGAAGGTTCATGTTTATGCCACAGTCATGTAGAAAATTTGCCATAGAACTTTTTCAAAGGAAGTAAGACTTCCAATTATGGATATAGTTCCTAGTTAAGATTTTTTAATGACACCTAGTTTTGAATTGCGTGTTTGTGTAATGTTTCAGGATCTTCTATTTTTGGCTTGCAGTCATCCTGAAAATAGAAGCAGTCTGACAAACATGGAGGAATGGCCTGAATGGATTCTGGAAGTCCTTATCTCAAACTACGAGGTAATAATTTGAGTAAAAAACAATGTTAATTGCTTCTTTTTATCCAGTTTTCTTCTTTTCGCTTTGATATTTTTTTTGTCATACATACATAAGTATATAATACATACAAAATAAATTCATGCCATCTTGTGTATGACATACAGTCATACACACATATTGGTATGGTTCTTGTGTAAATTCTTTTACTTTACTGCTTGTGTACTTTTGTTTCACAGGTGGGTCCAAGTAAATTGTCTGATTCAACAACAATTGGAGATATAGAAGACCTTATACACAACTTCCTTATTATCATGCTGGAGCATTCAATGCGCCAAAAAGATGGATGGAAGGTTGATATTCATTTGAAAGTTAACTTCTTTCATGTCTATCTGATGTTGATGTTACTGCCGATTCTTGCCCATTTTTCTCTTTCATCATGTTGCTATTGATAGCATGTACATGCCATAGTTCGTTTCCTGTTTCATGTCTGTTTTTTTTTTTTTTTTTATAATATTTTGTTTCATTGACTGGGGTTGTAACTGTTGAAGATCAAATATTAGAGCTAGCTGGAACTTGCAATGAATTTGCAAATCCTTTTTTGATGACATATATCGTCCTGTGTGATAAAATGAGTGTCTTATGAATGTACTCTGAACCTGTTGTCTTTAAGTAGTGAATTCTCTAGTATTAATTTTTAGTTTAATGACTCTTGCAATATTTTATTTTGTTACTAAATAATTGTCGTCATCCATAGGAACCAAACTTTTGTCCTTGACCTGAAGTTTCTGTATGGAGAAGCAATTAACTACTGAAATATTGTAGAAGGTCTTAATTATAATATCATATCAGTCTACTGGATTTTCACCTTCTACTGTCCATATTTGTTTGCTTGCATGATTTCTGGTTTTGTCAGAGCAATTCATACTGCTTAGCGTTGCTCATTGTCTCCAGGATATTGAAGCGACTATTCATTGTGCAGAATGGCTTTCTATTGTTGGTGGATCTAGCACAGGAGAACAGCGAATAAGGTAAGTTTTTATGCTTCCATTTCAAATTATCTGTCATTTAAGATAATGCACTCCTAAAAACTAGCTTAAAGGAGAACTTTTATTTTTTATGTATTTTTGACATATTCCTAATTAATGTCAGAATTCTTAACACATTTTCTGATAGCTAAGGCTAAACATTTAGTAAATCATAGAATATTGTCATCAATCCTAATTCGAGCAACTTTCAAATGATAGAATAATATTACTTATTTATGGTCTGATTACAAACCAAGAAAATAAACTTAGACATAATAAGAAAAACAAGACCAATAAAATATTAGAGTAGAAAGGAGAAATAATTCTGATCTCGACCTTTAGGGGAGTGCATTGCTAAGTCATTCTAAAATCGTACCCCAAAAAGTTTACTTTCACTTTGATGTTTTTGGGTTTCATGGGTAACTTCTTTCTTTACGTGGCATTTTCAATCTCATCACTCTCGCGTCAACCGAAAAGTCTCCATAGCCAAATGTTCCCTTTTTCTTCTTCTTTTAGGGTTTGTGTAGATAAGACTTCAACTCTTCTCTTTTGGCCTTTTACAGAGAAAGTCCAAATAATTTTAGTAAGTGTTGTTTCCGCTTACCATTGCAACCATAGGTGTGTCTTGCAACAAAACCTGTGTTCTCTTCTTCTTCCAAGCTCCTCCAGACCAGACAGGAACATAGGTGTGTTCCTTGCCATAGACGAGCTATATACTTTATGGTTTAAAGCTTATTCTTTCAATTTTAGCTTAAAAAACTCTTAAAATTCATTCTCTTCATTTCAATCTCCAAATTATTCAAGTTTTATCTTCAAAATTCACTCTTCTGTATAAAAAACACAAAAAAACAATTTACTTGAATAAAACAAGTAAAATATTTAATAAAATTAGATCTAAATGCAATAATGCATGATTTAAGTAGAAATATAATCTAGAAACTAATGCAAGAATTGCACCCATCAATCTCGGTTATCTTCCTAACCAATGTGGGATTACTTTACTTAACATCGCTTTGACATTCAACCAAGGGATTGCTGCCAAAATGGTTGGGTTGGGAACCATAAAAGATTGTTGCATCTCATAATCAAATTGAGATGATGACGTTCCATAAATAGGATTTGGTAACTAAGGGGTTGAACTGGATATTTGATAGTGAATGGATGCATCATGGCCAAACTTGTCGCAAATTTGGCACTAGGCTGAGCTTAGAGAACTTAATTGCCCATTGCTTTGCGCTCTTGTTGTGACCTATTTGTCCAGTTCCTCTACCTTGTGGCATATCAGAAGAAAAGTTAGTGGAACTGGGAATGAAGCTCTGTAGACCATTTGTGATGTTGTCTTGCAACATTTGAGGGTTCTAAGGTGTTTGTGAGATGTAAGCAACGTTCACCAGAGTGGTTGTTGAAGAACTAATTGTTTGTTCTGTGCAATTTGTGCTTCTTGCGCTAGATGAAGAGATCCAATAGAGAGAGGATCATATTCTAAATCTAAAGGTAGTTCACCAAAAATTGCATCAGTATGGTCATGTCAGTTATTGGGTCACTAAGAAGTGAGGCAGTCAACAATAATCCTAATTTGCATGAGAAATTCAGCTATATCACTTGATCCATTCTTAGTAGTTATCAGTTCCAGGCTATACTGAGTAGATTTGGGACGAGTTAGGGCATGAAAATGGCTATGCAGTTCATCCCAAACCTGCCTATAATATCAACATTTAACTACACAGGCATGAATCAAATCAGACCATGATGAAAGTAGCCAAGAAAGCAATAAAGAGTTCTGCTGATCCTGTTGCAAGTATGCATGATTGACACACTCTTGATTGTGATCTTCATTTGTGAGATATTGTGGTGGAATTTGGGGATTCACTACAAACCTCCAAAGATTGTGGCTTTGGAGTACAGCTTCTACTTGCTGTTGCCAAGTCAAGAAATTCTTATCATTCAGTTTGTAAGGTACTGATTGAGATGAAGTTACAGGAGTGCAAATTGAATTACTTGAAGATGCCATGGATCAGGAAAAAAAGGCTTTCTGCCACCATATTAGAATATCAACGAGATTAGGAGAGAGAGAGAATTGAACATATCACTATAAACTTATATGTTTTCTATATATTTTGTAAGAGTAGGTGTAACATATTTATGAGAAGTCTATTTACAGTAACTAATTCTGTTACATTAGACTGTTGTAAACAGACTGACAATGATAGTTATAATGAAAACTATAGTTACATTACAGTTATATACTCTAATATTACTAAAGAAAAAATATGAAAAATTTAATGTTCCACTGGAGTTTGTGTCAGGTGTCTAAAGGTTTGTTTGATTCCACTTACTTTGAATAAAATCAATTATTTTTGCCACGTTCTTGAGAGAGCTTTTGAAAAATAATTGTTTCTCAAAATTTAAGTGTTTCCAAACGTGCAGTAAGACGACCTTGAAGAAATTGATGTATATAATGGTGATCCTAGAATCCTAGTCTAAGTTTGTGGATAAGATTATGAAGAATTTGAGGAGTTTTATGAACTCTTGCTATATTACCATATTGTTTCGTTGTTTGATTCAACGTTTCTGATGACACTTTACAGTTCTCTGTTTTATGCCATTTATATAATCATTCTTTTCTGCATTGATTTCTGTCTTGAAGACGCGAAGAATCATTACCTATATTCAAGAGGAGACTCTTAGGTGGCTTGCTGGATTTTGCTGCTAGAGAATTGCAAGTTCAGGTACATCTTGTTTTCTATCCTTGTTGATTTTCCTATGAAGAGTGTGGTACATCATATGCCATGGCATGATATGGTCTTTCATTCTGATATTCTTTCCCCCCAGTTATTTAAGGTTCTAACTTCTTAAATGCCTATGCATACCTAATAACGAAATCCCTCTTATGCCTAAGTGCACATAAATATTAAGATTATGTACAAGGTTGAGTACAATATCTATGTTTCTTGTTTTTGTTGAAGAGTGGAAATAAAAACAGTGATACTGTCTACTTACATCTTTTACTTAACTGCAGACTCAAATTATTGCTGCGGCTGCTGCTGGTGTTGCAGCTGAGGGATTGTCACCAAAGGATGCTAAGGCTGAAGCTGAGAATGCTGCCCAGTTGTCTGTGGCTTTAGTAGAGAATGCCATTGTGATACTTATGCTTGTTGAAGATCATTTACGGTTTCAGAGCAAACGATCCTCTTCTTCACATGCTGCAGATGGGTCACCATCCCCACTTTTATCTGCATATTCTATCAATAATCACTCAAGTTCATTGTCAACAATTGATGAATCAACAGAAGTTATGGATGATCGCAGATCACTAGCTAGTGACTCTGAGGGAGTTCCTCTAGATGTATGCATACAGTAATGTATAACTAAATATGCACACATGTCATAAACAGATATAGACGTGTAATTTTTTACATTGGTCTATCCACAATGCTGTTTCTGGTGTTCATTCAAAATGCATGAATGGTGACATACTGTTGATTTCTCCAAATATTTTCAAGAAAAATTTTAAATTATTATTTTTCAATACTTTTTCTGTTTTCTCCTTATTATCTCAAACTTTTGCCTGTATTTTTCAGATTTAAGAAAACATGTGTACACTCTTTTTTTGTTTTCTTTACTTTCCTTACTATTCATTCCATTTTGATTTGAAATATTTATTTAGTTCTCATTTTCATTTTTCTTATATAGCCTTGCATATTTACTTTTATATTGGTGAAGTCATGTTGTCCTGATTTTTTAGGTCCTTTCTTCAATGGCTGATGGAAGTGGTCAGATCCCTACTTCAGTGATGGAAAGGCTTGCTGCTGCAGCAGCTGCTGAGCCTTATGAATCTGTTTCTTGTGCTTTTGTGTCATATGGGTCCTGTGCTAAGGATTTAGCCAATGGCTGGAAATATAGGAGCCGTTTGTGGTATGGTGTCAGCCTTTCTCCAAATCCAGCTCCATTTGGTGGTGGTGGGAGTGGATGGGACTTTTGGATGTCTGCTCTGGAGAAGGATGCTAATGGCAACTGGATTGAGCTTCCTTTGGTGAAGAAGTCTGTGGCAATGCTCCAAGCATTGTTGCTAGATGAGTCTGGACTTGGTGGTGGTCTTGGTATAGGTGGGGGATCAGGTACTGGAATGGGAGGGATGGCTGCATTATACCAGCTATTAGACAGTGACCAACCATTCTTGTGCATGCTTCGAATGGTTCTTCTATCGATGAGGGAAGATGATGATGGTGAAGATCATATGCTGATGAGAAATGCAGGTATTGAGGATCTGGTGTCTGAAGGAAGAAAACCACGGTCAGCACTTTTGTGGAGGTAAAATGACCTGTTCACTCTAAAATATTTGTTGTCCATATTTTGATCCTTGAATGATGAATGACCGCTTGGATAATTTGGATCGTTACTTGATCAAGTTTCATGCAAATTCAGCGATGTTGGCAGTTACTTGTTTTCCCTCTTTCATTTTCCCTATGGTCAACTGGTACTTAAGATATATTTGTTTTTACCTCCATTTGAAACTTTATCCTATAGTTGTTTAAATCGGTCTTACAATTTGAATTTTCCATTGTGTCATATTTCTTCTGCCCTAGCAGATAAAATTTCATTATCCTAAAACATGAGTTTTACCACAAATTGATTCCGAAAGCATGATACACGAATGACATGTCTTGATTCTGAGTCTAGAACATAGGATGAAAACTGTAGGCCAACACAAACAAGCTGATATGACCCTTTCATATATTTGACTAATAATATCACCCTTTCTCTCATTAGATAGGTGCCACATATGCATTCATTCTTCTTGTTGTACCGGACTTCTGTTTCGTTTCACTCTATATTTCTATTTTCATCTTAAAACACTTGGAAATGGATGATTCTTGGATCTTGTGTTTTCCTTACATGACTGATATGCAAGTGTGCTTTCTTGGTTGCCTGATTTATTAATTTAAGTATAATGCATATGACAAATCTTGATCTTTGGATATTACATGGATAATCAGGATTTGTAATTACTTGAAGGACACACAACCATCTAAAAGAGTCACTGACTTTAAGTTCCAAATCTTGACCCCACATGCATGATAAAAATCTCACTATTGACATGGTCTTTTTAAGGGAGAACATTAAGGAGTTGGACTTTTCTTTTTCTTTTAGACAAAAAAAGAAATTTCATTAAGGATGACAAATTTTTAGATGCAGCACTTGCTTATGAGATGGTGGAAGATATTAGAAGTAGGAAGAAACTGGGTTTGGATTTAAAGTTGGATTTTGATAAAGCTTACGATGGTATAACTGGGGAATGTGGGTGAATGTTATAAAAAAATGGATTGGTTTCCAGACAGAGGAATTTGATGTTTAGTGTGTTTATCCTCAGCTTCTTTTGCTGTCATTGTAAATGGAGTGTCAAAACGTTGGTTTAAAGGTTAGAGGGGTCCTAAGCAAAGGGATCCTTTGTCTTCTTTGTTTACTATAATGGTGGATGTTCATAGCAGCTTGGTTTTTAGGGCTGTTGAAAGAGGACTTTATAAAGAAATTTGAGATTGACCATCTTCAATTTGCCAATAATAATGTTTTGTTCTTAGAGATGGATGCCAATTTCTTTATTATTTTCCTTTTGATTCTTAGGTTATTCAAAATTATTTTGGGGCTAAGGATTAACCTTTCTAAAAGTGATTTGGTGGCTGTTAATGTAGATGAGCAGAATTTAACTACTTTTGCCTCATTAGCTGGCTGACAAATTCTTCAATGGCCTCTTACTTATCTAGGAATACCTTTGGTTGGCAATTTCTGTGTCCATTCCTTTTGGGAGCTTGCCAATCACTAGAAATGGTTCGTTCTTTTCTTCAGTGGTCTATATCTCTCATGCAGTCATTTCTATGTTTCTTGCTGTACTATCTGGTTGAGGACAAATGGGTTTATGAGAGACCATCTTGTTAGGTGGAAGATTTGCTAAAGACCTAAAATAGGATTAGACCTTGGAAACTTGGTTTCCATAATCATTGTTTTGAGTTTTGACTGGTTAATGGCTTTTGCTTTTTCCTATATATACTACTTTATGGCATTAAGTTATCCAACATATGGTTGCAGTTCAATAGGTGGGAAGCCAATTTAGCAGTTAAAGCTATGTGTGCTAGTCCTGGGAATTTTATATAAGGTTATGGTTCTTTTACATTTCTCATTTCCTTAGGTTTGAGCAATGACTTCAGTAGTAAATTTTTGGATCGTGCAGTTCACCTAACTTCTTTGCGGTGTTCTTCTAATGGTCTTTTTAAGGGGTTGTCTTTGTTAGGCAAGACATGAACTTCCAAAGACTAACAAGAGTAGCTTTTCTTGCTGACTTAGTGTCCCACCTGTTTTTTAATGCAAACCATGCTTTAGATAATTTTCTGTCACAATGAAGAGGGCTGTAAAGGAAATGTCCCCACTCCCCAGGGGACTTAGTTGCCAAAGCCTCATATTTTGACACCAGATTCTAGAGACCCAACCCCACTCCTTATTTTGGGGCTTTGCTCCATTGATGTTTTCTCTTTTTCCTTTCTGTTTTAATTTTTCTTTTTTCATTATGGAGGATCCCTAATGCTCCAAATTCCTTGTAATTTTGTTCTATCTGTCTTAACGAATTTTTTCTTTAATAACAATAATGTATTATCTTCCTTCATTTGCTACCCTTGGGAGGATAAAATAAATCTATTATAAGACATTCGGTTATAGAAAAATGTTTATAGCATAATTTTCATTTTCTATTTGCCTTATTTGAACAGTTGTTTAAAAAATTTCTAAACTTACAATTCGAAACACACTCACTGAATTGGAGAAGGGTTAATCTCGTTTTGATAATATATATGTATTTGTAAATTGAACAGTGTTCTCTCACCTGTTCTCAACATGCCACTTTCTGATTCTAAGAGGCAAAGAGTTTTGGTAGCATCTTGCGTGCTTTATTCTGAGGTTTGTATTGTTCATTTTCATTCTTTCTTACTTCAATGTGCACATCATGTGCCGTTGTCTTTCATTTGTGCACAATCATTGTAGTTACCATAGTACAACATTTTGGTCAGGTATACCATGCTGTTAGCAAAGATCAAAAGCCTCTTCGTAAACAATACCTTGAGGCTATTTTACCACCATTCGTTGCTGTTTTAAGGAGGTGGAGACCCGTTTTGGCTGGCATTCATGAGCTTGCTACTGCTGATGGTTTGAATCCTCTTATTGCGGATGATCGTGCGTTAGCTGCTGATTCCTTGCCAATTGAGGTATCTTACTTCACTTGTATATAAAAACACTGCAACATATGTATGTGCATACATACACACAGACATCTTCGTGTGTGGAATATAATGTGTATGTAACTAGTTTGGTACTCCTTTTGATGTATGGGTAGACTGAATACTAATTTGAGTAGTTAATATAAAAAATGTTAAATATTCGTTTTTATGATTTATACGTTAACAATTTTATGTAAATTTTTTATTTGCATTTGATAAAAATATTTTCCCTTATTATTAAGAAACTAATTCATGTAGTTTAGATAGAAATAAATCTAGTATAAACTTTTTATCTTCATATTCATGTTTTATACTTACTCACATATATATATATATATTTTGTCAAGTGAATAATACTTAAAATGTGAAAAAATATCAATGCCTGACTATTATTATTTGGGTTTTCTTTAAAAAATCTTATAGTTTGTTTAACTTAAATCCTTCAACAATTAAAAATATTACTCTTAAAAATTATATTATTATCACCTTATGTCTTGTGTTGTGTAAAAAACTAAAAATAAATTAATATGCTTTCTTTTTGAATAAATACTCAATTATAAAAAGTATAATTTTGGCATTAGTATTTTTTAGATAGTTTATTTAACTTAAATCCCTCAACAATTAAAAATATCACGATTAAAAGATTATTTATTATAGTATAACCTTCTTGTGATGTGTAAACATAAATTAGTATGCTTTCCTTCTGAAAAAAATCCATGATTGTCGAAATTGTTTAAAATTATAAAAGAGTTACACAAAAATTGTGCAAACTAAAGGTTGGAAATATATATGGTATGGATTAGTTGGATGAATAGTGAAAGAAGAGGTACAAGTAAATACAAGTATTTGGATGCTAATAAGTTATTTTGTTGGTTTGATAAATAGTAAAAGAAGAGGGAATAAGTTTTTTGACTTGAATGATTAGTGTTTCAAAATGGTTGAAAATGATTATAGTACAGACATAGATGGGAAGGGGTTGTCCTAGTTCAGTGTGTTAGTTTCAACATATTAACTTTTATGTTCTGTTATGGTTAGGCTACTTGTATTAGTTATTAGTTGTGTTGGAATAGTTGGTTGTGTGAAGCTTGCTAAAGAGCTTGAGTCATATATTCTGTTATCTGTTACTTCTGTAGTATACTTTGTTATCTGCTTCATTCTGATAACTGATAAATGCTGGCTTACTTCAGTTAGAGTTGCAACTCTTAATTACATATAGTTGTAACAGATCTCTCCACGGAGATCTTCTTTTACAGAGTACAAATCTGAATCTCTGTTTTCACATCCTCTGTTTCTTTAGTCTCTGTAGCTTTCTCTCATTTTCCATTTGGTTCTTGAATCCTAAGAAGCTGCAGCAATTCTGCTTAGTTGTAATTTTTTACAGTCTGTTGTTACAGACTCTCAGCTGTAGCAGCTGTTTGTTGCAATCTTTTGCGACTGACTTTCAGTTCCAATAGCTGAACTGCATACAATATTACAATTACAGCTTCGGTTAGGTGCCTCAGAGAACACACTCTTGTACCAGTGCTGAGAATATAGGAAAGATATCCAATATCTTGATTATATCTGACAGAGTAATTTAGAGTATCTTGGATTAGGATTAGTTTTAATATTTCTTATAGTTCATTATTTGATTCCATATTTAGTTATGATTATGATATATTATTATAAAGGTTAGTGCTTTATGCCTTTTGTATAACATACAACACATTACAATATCTATGTTTGGGTTGATGAAATGGAGTGGAACGGAATAATTCTAGGTTCTATTGTTTAGATTGTTCAAAATAAGATGGAATTGAACTTGATGGAATGCATTACATTCCATCCAATGCCCCTTTCTTTTCCCCTTCAATTTTTAGGTGAATGGTACGGAACCAGCCTTCTTTTTTTAATTTCATCATAAAATTATTTAGACAATGAAATGGGAACTTTGTTCCATTCTATTTACTCCAGGCCACTCCACTCCATTCTGTTCCATTCCAGTCCACTCACCATTGATATCCAAACATAGCCCTTGAGAATATTATTCAATTCATGTTCTGTAACTTCTGTTACATTTGTTTTTGTCTGCTTGTTTTCTTGTTACAACAACAATGAAATGCTAAAACTGAGTTTTTTTATTGTATTAATCTTATATTAACAGAGATGTGCATTTACTAACTGATATTTCTTTCAGGCTGCTCTTGCTATGATATCTCCAGCCTGGGCTGCTGCTTTTGCATCTCCTCCTGCTGCAATGGCATTGGCTATGGTTGCAGCCGGTACTTCAGGTGGTGAAAGCCAAGCTCCTGCAACAACTTCCCAGCTTAGGCGTGATAGTTCATTGATGGAACGAAAACACACTAAGCTTCATACATTTTCAAGCTTTCAAAAACCTTTGGAAGTCCCTAATAAAACACCACCCCTTCCGAAGGACAAAGCTGCTGCAAAAGCTGCTGCTCTGGCAGCTGCTCGTGATCTTGAGAGATTTGCAAAAATTGGTTCTGGAAGAGGTCTCAGTGCTGTTGCAATGGCCACATCTGCCCAGCGAAGGAGTGCTAGTGATATGGAGCGGGTTAAGAGATGGAATATTTCTGAAGCCATGGGAGTTGCCTGGATGGAATGTTTGCATCCAGTTGATACAAAGTCAGTGTATGGGAAAGATTTTAATGCTTTTTCGTATAAATATATTGCTGTTCTTGTTGCCAGTTTTGCCCTAGCAAGGAATATGCAACGGTTGGAGGTTCGTTTGCTAACTGTTTCTATGGCATTCAGATTATGTTGGGAAACTGCGTGTTAACTATTTCTTGTTTACCAGATTGACAGGCGTGCTTATGTAGATGTAATTTCTAGGCATCGAATCAGTACTGGAGTTCGTGCATGGCGCAAACTTGTTCATCATTTAATAGAAACGAGAGGTCTTTTTGGGCCTTTTGCAGAGCATTTATACAATCCACTCCGTGTATGTTATGATACTATTCTTCACATTGTCATTACCAGACTCATTCTTTGCAGCATATCCGTTTCTACTGTAAATTATCTTTTTTGAGATATAATAAGCAAGTGACTCTAAGTAGATCTGTGTTGCATTGCTTACTGTACATCCCTGGGATAGGATCAGAGAATTTTAAAACAAATTTCAGCCTTCTGTTTTGTGTTCCTGACATTTATATGAGGACCTTTGGTTTTACTAGGAATCGGATTGCTTCTTTAATCTTTTGCTAGTCTTTATCTTTTTCTGTTTTCTTTTTCACTTTACACAATAGTTGGAGGATGTATTGTCTGGCATTTTTGTGTTCATTTTTCTTGTAAATATTAACCAAATAAGAAAATATTTGAGTTCATTTCATTGTACTAATTATTTTATAAATTTCTAGGTTTTCTGGAAGCTAGATTTAATGGAAAGTTCTTCAAGGATGAGAAGATGTTTAAGGAGGAATTACCATGGCTCTGATCATTTAGGTACTGCAGCCAATTATGAGGATTATGTTGGGGAGAAAAATGACCAGCACACTCCAATTTTGTCAGCAGAAGCAATCTCATTGGAGACAGTCAATGAAGATGAAGAACAAGTGGAAGTAGAAAATTTGAATGCTAGGGTTAGTGATATTGATGTTAAAGGAGACAGTCAGCCTAGATTGTCAGAAACAGCTGAGCAAACTGTTCAGGCAGCTTTAGAATCTGGTGCTACTCAACATTCAAGCGATGTACACCTTCTCCAGAGTCCTTCAGCCATTGCACCTGGATATGTTCCTAGTGAGCTTGATGAAAGAATTGTTATTGAGCTGCCGTCTTTGATGGTTCGACCACTTAAGGTTATACGGGGAACCTTTCAAGTAAGTTATATGGGACTTATTTTAAGTTAATATAATTTTGAATTGACAAAGATGTTTTGAGTTGTACACGAGAATGCCTCCCCATAAACTGAAATTATCCTGAAGATATATTGCATGTGGGATTGTAGATTTTGTGTAATGGGTATATATTTATTGAATTTCAAAGCCAGTTGGAAATATGTGTGAGCTTACTAAGGTTGATGAGTGGGTAAATAAGAAGAGATTCAAAGTAGGTATTATAGTTATAGATTTGAGAGAAAGATGTAGTCATTGCATCATATTTTAGTGTCACAGTTGTTATGTCTTAAGGTTGTCAAAATTGAGTTTCAAGGTTGGAATGGAAGGGGAGGGCGGGTGTTGAATCGGTGGATTGTAACATGAATCGTAAGAGTCAGCAAAAATGTAGAATTATATAAACACATACTTATATGCATAAAAAAATAGTTAAATGTTAATGCAACCCTTAGGGCTGATTTTAAGCACCTAAAAGTGGTTAGACTTTTGTTATATTGAGAATATAGAAGTAACCAACATTCAAACTGAATAGACTCTAATACTATGATAAGAAACTTTGGTCTAACTCACTCTCAAAAGTTAGTTCATAGGAGGAGGACTATCTTAGTCCTTATAAGGAGTATTTTGGTTCTATTCCTAGTCAATGTCGAATATTTTAACACTAGCTAACACCTATTATTTTTCCAGCAAATTCACACTTACTTGGTCATATAGTTGATGTGGGATCGTGATAGTTACTTTAAGCCTTAATTCTATGTTTAGTTTAAGACTTGTGACTTTTTATTGTTAATTAAGAATATGTCATGAATTTCAAGTATTTGTTTAAATTTTTGAACATTTATATGTATATGGTACATGGTAGTGAAGAGGGGACGCTATCATGGCTCGTTGCTGCTATTACTAGTGCATAGTGTTGTGGTTCAGTGTAGCGGCTAGAGTGGTGTGAATTGCAATTGTCGTGACCACTACTAATGCACAATGAAAATATCAAATTTACTCTTTTTTCTGAACATTAGAAGGCTTTTAAATGGGGCAATTTTGGGATTTTTCTCCCCCTTTACATTGTCCATTGCTGCATGTTGTATCATTCAAACTCGATACTCTTGAACCCTGTGTGCTCTCATTCACCATCTTCGACAACTTATACTTCATCCAACAATTTTCACAGTGGCTGACATCCTTTCCCGGCTTAGTTTTGGTTATCTTCTTCATCTTTGGCGACACCTACTCATTTCTGATATGAACCATTTGTGTTAACAGCTACTTTCCATCCAAATCTGACTTTGTTCACTATATTCAGCCAAGTTATAGTCATCTTCATTTCCAATAAGAGCCACACATTTTCTGGCCAGACCATCAGAATTTGGGGGCTTTTTCTAGTGAGAAGTGAGATCACTTTGTTTTGTTCTATTTTTCTTCTCTGTTGTGTTTTGACTTTTGAGAACCCCCCAAATGATTGAAATTTAAAATTTTCAGCATATATATGTGTAGCATAGTCTATATTTAGTGTATTTTAAATTTCCCCCCCCTCAAGTGTGGAAAATTGTATTATAAATCCATGACACTTACAAAGATTGCTATTTTATTCCCATTATCTCACAGAAGTGTTTTAATTCTTTCACATTAAAGAGATGTCAAAAATAAAGTAAAGAAACAATATATCAAATAAGTTTGTTCTATCATTTATCAAGCATTTTATTTTATTTTTTCATCTGACTAGTAGGTTTTGAAAACTAAATTTACAAAATAGTTTAGAAAAAAAAAAACAGAAACAAAATCAATCACACCCTTAAAAGAAAGATGACTTTCCAACCATTAGTATTCTGTTCCACATAATATCATTTTCATATCCTGTTACAAAGTAGTTAATAGCAGTGCTATAGAGTCATTCTGGTGTGGCCCCTTGGCACTCCACTGAAACTTGCAGCATTGCAGTTCAGTGTCACAGCTGGAGCAGCATTAATCAGAGCCTATTTTGCACCTTCAATTCCCACGGTGGGCAGAAAGCCCTTTTTGCCCTCCATTTACTACTGTTTGAAAGTGTTTTAGCTGTCCAATAGTTTTTTGGCCCCCAGACAAACCAAACTCTCTGCTCCATCAACCCACATTGTTTTCTGGCCAGACTGTGGCTCTTATGGTCAGATTCTGGTGGTTCTCACCTCTGTTTAGTTGCACCCTTCATCTCTGGCTAGACCTACCTCTATTGAGGTCATTTTCCAGCCTCCCCAGACCATTTCTGGCAAGACCCAATTATGTTTGTGGTGTTCTCTGGTGTGTTTGACATGCGTGTTAAGTTCTTAAACACTAAATTTTGATCATTAGTTAAGAATGTCTTTAATTTGGGTATTATTTTTATTTTTCAGCATATATGTACAGATATATCAAGTGTTTGTTTGTTATAGCTTCAAAATAGCAGTTATCCTGATATAGTGTTTTTGGTGTTGGCTGCTCATCCCACTTTGGGATTGACTACTATGTTCTCTATTTTTCACCTTCCCTGCCTAAGCTACAATTTAAACAGTTTTCTTGTCTTAGGCATGGTAATAGCACTCATGTAAAGCATTATTTTGTCATTGTAGGTAACCAGTAGGAGGATAAATTTTATAGTTGATAATAACAGTGAGACCAGCACCACAATGGATGGGTTGGATTCCAGTTCGGAGCCAGGGAACCAAGAAAAGGATCGTAGCTGGCTAATGTCATCTCTTCATCAAATTTATAGTCGGAGGTGAGCTCATTTTGTAGACTGTATTATTATCTTTTTGTTTTTTGTGTTTTTCTGTTGTCATTCAAATATGGTTTGATGTTGAATGTGCACTGAGCTATTTGTATGTGAACCTTTGAGGCAATAGTGTTGATTAGTTTTAGTTTCATCAATAGTGATTAGTTTTTTTATTGTAGTTTTTAATAATTGAATACTTCTGCCACTTGAAGCACTGTCTTCCCCATTTTTGCTTAGCTACATTAAGTTGTGTCATAGTTTTTATTGTTATGCATAATTGTCATTCATTTGTAGTGTATGTTTTCTAAGCGTGTTTTTGGTGGTTTACAAGTGTAAAGTTCCTGTTACAGATACCTTCTAAGAAGAAGTGCTCTAGAGCTATTTTTGGTGGACCGATCAAACTTCTTCTTTGATTTCGGGGTACTTCTTCTTACATATACCAGTTTCTTTGCTTTTATTTGTCAAGAAAATGGATTTGGCTCTTCTAAAATGAAGGGGGTCCACTTAAGAAGATAAAGTACATTTATAACTATTTATTAGAAATCAAAATTTGAGATTGTAATTATATGCATTCATGTGTAAAACAAACTATGGAGTTTCAAAATCTCAACCATTAATTTTCTAATCTGCAGTTATAGCTGCACTTTATCCTCTAAATTGTACCCTGTTACTTTAGAGGAGCTAAATCCTTAAATATCATTTTGTTTTTATATCATTCTCAATGGTGATGACTGTTAAATATTGTACACTTATAATCCTTGTGAAAGACTCTCTTAAAGCTTAAGCTGTTACTTGGAGGTTCAAGAATAGTCTTATTTCTCTAGGACGCCCATTCTAGCAAGAATGTTTTAGTCTTAAGTTGCGGACAAGGACAATGCATTGTCCCATTGAACCTTGTGCTTAAATTTGATTTAATTTTGCAGAATGGAGGTGGGAAGAATTTGACTCCTGACCACTTGGTCTTTAATGCTCTTATTCCATGTTAAAGATTAGCTCTTCTAATCACCTGTGCTGCTTAGATAATAGTTTAATGTCACTTAATATTTTCCTTGCTAACTTCCTCTTCAGAGTAGTGAAGGGCGAAGAAATGCATATCGAGCAATTGTTCAAGCACGACCTCCCCATTTAAACAATATATATTTGGCTACTCAGGTAATATCCCCCCTATGAATTTGTGTAAACTTCTCTGCTTCCGGGCTTAATATAAGAATATATGTGAATAAAATGAACAACTTTTTGTTTTAATGTATGCAATGTTGCATGTGTTGTCAGATATATTTTTAGTGTAGTTTTTGGGTTATATTGTCGTTTGAGAATCTTAAAAAACTTCCTTCTTGTTGCAGAGGCCTGAACAACTTTTGAAAAGAATTCAACTCATGGAGCGCTGGGCTAGGTGGGAGGTAAGAACCTTAGTTCATTAATATACGCATTACTTAGGGACATGACTACATGATTTTTGTACTTTGTTTGTGCAGATCAGCAATTTTGAATACCTAATGCAGCTCAATACACTGGCTGGGCGTACATATAATGATATTACCCAGGTGATCCCCCCCCCTCCCCTCTCTTAATTTACTTTATTTCATTACACTATTTAATCCTATCTTCATGGTTTTTATTTATCATCATTACCTATTTTTTGGCAGTATCCAGTTTTCCCCTGGATTCTTTCGGATTACAGTTCAGAGAGCTTGGATCTTTCTAATCCTTCTTCTTATCGAGACCTTTCAAAGGTGTTATATACTGAAGATAGCTTTAATCAGTTTAAGGAAAAACATTTATAGTATTAATTTTCATAATTTAATCTTTTGATTTGATGCAGCCTGTGGGTGCACTGAACCCTGATCGTCTGAAGAGATTTCAAGAGAGATACACTAGCTTTGATGATCCAGTCATCCCCAAATTCCATTATGGATCACACTACTCAAGTGCCGGAACAGTGTGTTCTCCCCTTTTCTATATTTCCAGTGTCTTTCTTTTTATCATAATAGTTAGCATTCTAGCTAATATGCTCTTTGGTATCTTAAGTGATGCTCATGTCCTACTCCAATGTTGATTTGCTTACTCTGAGTTTCATTTTTCAAATTAGTGCTGTGCAAATAGTTTGATCCGTGTGGAGGTTTTTTTTAGAGGTTAACTGAACACACATCTAATTTGATGTTTGACAGTATTTTGTGTGTATGTGAATTTTGTATGTCCCAATGTTGCTAGCATCGTTTTTGCAACATGCTAACATAATTGCTGAGAGAAATTATCCATAATTATGAATGAAATTGATCTTAAATTGTTCTATGTTGCCCTTGGGGTAGATGATTTTCAAAAGGCAGCTTTACAGACTATTATAATAATAGCCGTTTAGTTAGTCATGTTCAGATAAATTTAAATGGATTATTTTGGCTCACCTCTCTTTCTGTGTTTCTTTAGATTGTTAAGGCATGAATGCAAGCAATTGAGTAAAATTGGAGGCTGCATAGGTTTTTTGAACGATTAATTTGGGTTTTTAGGGTAGATTTTAGTGAGAATCAGTTATGTTTTGACAGAATGAGTTTTTAATGCTGATTGCCTAACAGTGTGTGTCAGTGAAGACCAGAATTTTATAGGAAACTGAAATGTGAATAAGATTCTTCACAGAAGTTCCATATATATGGTTTCTTTGGCACCACATCTTAGTTTTGATTGCTTTGTGCAACCAAATTGGAAGTTTGGAACCATTTTGCTGAATAACAATCATAAGAATTCCCAAGTAAAATTTAATTTTATTCATCAATACTAATAAAATTTATAAATGAAGAAATAAGCATCACATCTTTTAAATAAAACACATTTTCAAAAACTTCCTGATCTTATATAGAATTAGACTTGTTAATAATAGTTCAATAAGGAACATTTAATGTTTAAGCAACTTTAATCCAAGTACTTACACTGAAGTGGACTATATGTTAACAATTTAAAGAAGCAAATAACCATAAACAATTTTGATCCAGTAAAGTGTAAGGACTAGTGTTATTGCCCCCTCAATAAAGAACTAAATCAATATGTGATAGAATATTATCTTATGCTTTTTTGATATTTTACTGTCTACTTTAGTGTTTCTAACTGTCTTCTGATGCTTGATTTTTCACTTATGTTTCATAATAGAACAGTGAAAGAGTTAATTGCCCAGTATGTTAATGCTGTTGTCTTGCATGGATTTTTTTAGTTGCTGATTCTTGAGTAACTAGTGTTAGTTTTCTTTTACAGGTTTTGTATTATCTTGTTAGGGTTGAACCATTCACTACCCTTGCAATCCAACTGCAAGGTGGAAGATTTGACCATGCTGATCGGATGTTTTCTGATATTTCTGCTACTTGGAATGGAGTTCTTGAGGATATGAGTGATGTGAAGGAATTGGTATGTATATGCTTCTACAACATGGTTTGTTGATATACTTGTGTAATTTAAGAAGCTTCTTTCTTGGTGTCTTTCTCAGGCATCAATGCTTTTATTAACTTTGAATGCTTATCATGGTTTTATTGAACTCTTCTCTAAACAGTGTTATTTCCACTTTTTAGGTTCCTGAGCTATTTTACCAACCTGAGGTACTCACAAACGAAAATTCAATTGATTTTGGCACAACACAAATGGGGGGAAAACTAGGTATATTCATTGAGATTTTCTGCATAAGCTTTTTGTGAAGACATTGTTGTATCCTCATAAATGCATATCATGGGTAATAGCTTACTTCTGTCTTACCAGATACTGTAAAACTTCCTGCCTGGGCTGAAAATCCAGTTGATTTTATTCATAAGCATCGGAAGGCCCTAGAGAGTGAGCATGTATCTGCTAATTTGCATGAGTGGATTGACCTCATATTTGGGTAGGTTTCTAACTATTTTTCTATTTTGCCTAATCACCTCCATGTTTGTATGCATGTGCATGTTTTGGTATGCTTAATTTCGTGTCATAAATTTTGTTTTTCATAACTTGTGTGGCATCCGGTTTATGTTAGTGAGTTGATCCACACAGGTATAAGCAACGGGGCAAGGAAGCTGTTACGGCAAATAATGTTTTCTTTTATATTACCTATGAAGGGACAGTGGATCTTGATAAAATCTCTGACCCAGTATGTCCTCCTTCACTTCTCTGTATTTGTAACCCAATTATTTGTTGTAGTAAAATGCAGTCCCTAAAAATGTTGCATCTATAACTCTCCTGTTAGGTAGTATGTAAATATGGTAATTATATGTTGTAAATTTTATATTGAAGAGATTTCTGTAAATTTTAATTCATGGATTAGTTGCTTGATCCAAGTAAGCTCACATATGACCAAGGCCACAGCATGATACTCTCAGCATCAGCACTACATCTAGCTACTACCTCTTGTTTCTTAACTTTTTCAAGAAACAAGATTACCTCCTACCAGAATGTAGTATTCTGAGGTAAAATGTCTATCGGAAGGAGATTCAGCCCTATCCGCAACTGAGTAACAATTACCTTTATTTTCATGGGATAGACCTTGATCAGAAGATCCTTTGACATGCATCAAAATGTGAATAGCTGCATACTAATGCCTATCACAGGGAAATTGAAGGAATTGGTTCACCTCTGAAACAACAGAAGAAATATATGGATGAGTGATGGTAAAATAATTTAGTTACCAATTAGTCTCTAATACCTACCTGGATCAGTCAATGAATCTTCCTCACCAGGAAGAAGTTTAACTTTAGTATCCATTGGAGTGTCATGGGTTTGCAATCTGACTTGTTAGATTTCTCAAGAATGTCCTGTTGAGATCCCACATTGATTACAAATGAGCTTATAAAAGTTTAGACAATCCTCACCTTATGAGCTACCTTTAGAGCTGAGTCAGGCCAAGTCCAAATTTCCGATGATATTAGAGCATATTGTAGATTTGATATTGGGTCACCTTTGACTATTAAAAAGGAAATATAATAATCCCATAGATTTTTCTGCCATGGTTAATGTGATTCTATGGATCTCCTAGTGTAACTCACCTGGCCCTGCGACTTTCTAGATATCAAAATCCTAAACATGAGGAGGTGTTGAAATTCACATTGATTACAAATATAGTCATAGTAAAGCTCATAAAGTTAAGTTAATCCTTACCTTACAAGCTAGCTTTTCGGGTTTAGTTAGGGCAAGTCCAAATTCAAGTTGTACAATACATACTTCCTTTTAAAAACAATAACACCATAATTAGATTTATCTTCTTCAATACCTGAAAAGTATTTGAGTAAGCTCAAGTCTTTAGTTTAAAAGTGATGAAATAAGTGTTTTTTCAACTTTCTAATGCCATGTTCTCACTATGACAATATCATTAACATAAACTACCAAATAGATGTATTTTCCATGGGAGTAATGTCTATAAAAGACTATGATTTGAATCGAAGTAAGAAGTGCTATATTCTTGAACTACAGTATTGAACCTTCCAAATCAGGCACGAGAAGATCACTTCAAATTAAAAACCAAATTAGATCTCCCTTGAGCAACAAAGCCAGACAGTTGCTCCACACAAATTCCTCATTAAGTTAACCATCAAGAAATGCATTCTTAATATCAGATTGAATCAAGGGCCAAGCACGGATGACAACCATGGCTAATAAATGACATCTTGGTCACTGAAGAGAGTGTATCTGTGTAATCTTGGCCATAAATTTGCTTCTATCCCTTACTAACAAGACAGGCCTTAACCTGATCAACTTAACTTTCAAACCAACTTTAATTATATAAAACTGATGACAAGTAACAAAATTTAACCCTAGAGGAAGAGGGGCCAACTCCCACGAACTATTAGTGTGAAGTGTAGTTATTTCATCCACCATGGGCTTATGTATCCAATTCCCACTAATATACATTAACAGAGAGTTTGTGAATAGCATGATTCTATTTGGTTTAAATATGTTTTTGGTCCTTCAAAATTACTTTTTGTTTAGTCTTTACATTTTACAAAAATGATGTAGCTTTGGTTCCTCATCCCAAACTAAAGACACATGATTTTTGGCAATTTATAGGGATGAAGTGAAAAATTTTATGAGGACTAAAATAAAAAATGTCATATTTTCAGTAATTAAAAATATGTTTAAGCCATTATATTCTGTTTATGGGAATCGAGATCCAATTTTGTCACGGAGAATTGACTGATGGATTGGAGGTAGTTGATACGAGGAGCATATGAGATAGAAAGTAACTTGTATTAGTAGTTCTGTATTAGTTGTCAGAAGCTGCTTGTTCGCAGTTATTTTTAGAAAACAACCAATAGAAGTTATGTATCAGGATTTTGTCTGACAGTATGGTGTGTAATTAGACAAGTGCTTTAAGCTATTTTCAATTTGGGACAGCTAGTGTATTTCTGTTAATATCAGATTTATAATATTATGTATTTACCATACCTAGAATAACCTTAAATCCTTTTATTTATAAGTTATGGTATAAGTGTCCTCTGCTGTATAATTGATACATACATATTTCATTGTGCCTCTAGTTTCTCTCTTCCCTTACAATGCCCCTACATGCAAGGGCCCTATGGGTTGGAAGCCTTGTCCACTGTACAAGTTGACTGCCCAAGTTGAACTCTAGAAGAATGGGATGATAAGGATTGAACTCTAGACCATTTGATCATGAAGGCTTTGATATCATGCCACGAACCAACTTTGCCAAAATCTGTTTGGTGAAGAAACATGAATAGCTTTATATTACATCTCTAATATTTTCTGCTAACTTTGTAAGAGGAAAATTTAAAGTGAAAAAGTTCTGCAGAAAATTTATGAGTTATAGGTTTACTTGTCGATAATATCACAAGTAAGATGAGGATTATGCGTTAAAATATAAAATTGGAGGTTACGTAATATCACTGAGTTTTAAAGGTACAACACAAGAAAAATGTGAAAATTACATAAATGAGAACTCTAAGATAGGAGAGTGGTTACATGAAAAAACACATAATAAGAAATAATTGTATACATGAGAATATTGGAGTAACATTTATAGAGAAAAAAATGACAGCAAATTGATTAAGTAATTTGGACACACGCAAAGGTTAATAGAAGCGTAGATGAGAAGAGTAGATGGAATGACTTAGTCCAATGAAAAGAAGTAAAGGAAGGCCTAGAAGAACTTGAGAGAAAATTATTAAAAGAGATTTAGTAATAATAACATATTAGAAAATTTAATTTTTGATCGAGTTCAATGACAACATCCGATCTATGTAGTTAACTTCACTTTGTAAAATAAGATTTTGTTATTGTTGTATAGATTTACCTATCGCAAAATGTTTATTGGAAACATTTACTGCATTATACCCAAATAAATAATAATTTATTCATGTTTATCTAGCTTATTATTTTCTTTCATTGATGACAAGTAAAGGTACAACAACGTGCCATACAAGATCAGATTGCTTATTTTGGACAAACACCATCTCAACTTCTGACTGTTCCTCACTTGAAAAAAATGCCATTGGCAGAAGTTCTGCACTTGCAGGTAACCACTGGTTCTGTCAGTTAGATGTCTTTTGTTAAGAAATTACATCTTGATTGAGCGTTGATAAATGCCTGGGGGTCTGCTAGTGGTACTTAAAAGTACTAGTTAATAACTCATGTAATGCACAGTTTTTTTTAATGTATGTTTAAATTGCAGTTTAGAAATTTGATGTTTTAATTTGTTAAATGATATTTTCTTATGAAATTCATATAGGATGTTGTGAATTTTAACTCTTTGATTTGTTTGTATATTTAAAATGATAAAGACAGTGTTCAGTGTAAAGACACATAGATAGAGAGAGAGAGAGAGAGAAAAAAAAACAATGAAGTCAGAGGTGAAAGAAATGAATGTTGATGAATATAAAATTAGATGCTTTTGTGCATTACTCTATACTTAATGCGACTAATACACACATAATTTTGATACAGAAATTTGATATAGAAAATAAATAGGTCATAAGTGGATTGTATTTTATACCTGATAATAAGAAGAAATAAGAGATTGAATTATGAGTTTATTTTTATTTTTAATGTTTATTTATTTATTATTATTATCTACCTCTATATATTAAACATGAGTCCTCCTTCTTAAATGATTGTTTTAAAGAGTTATCTTAAATGTGAGCATTCTTAGGAGTCGTTCTCTTTCTCATTATGCCACAAGGCTTATCCAGCAGTCAGCACTCATGAAAGTGTTACCAGACTTAGTGGTAGAATACATGAAAATACAAGATGTCATTTTCAATGTTAAGTTTGCCAAAACCTATGATGAAGTGTTGTTGAGATGCCCTTCAACTCTTTCATGTTTCCTTAACTGTTGATGATGAATGGATGTGAAACATAATGATAATGCATATTTTTCTTTTCATTCAGACAATATTCCGCAACCCAAAAGAAGTCAAACCATATACTGTTCCATTCCCTGAGCGCTGCAATCTTCCTGCCGCTGCCATTCATGCATCTTCAGACACGGTTGTGGTTGTTGATATGAATGCACCAGCAGCTCATGTAGCACAACACAAATGGCAACCCAATACACCTGATGGCCAGGGTACTCCTTTCCTCTTTCAACATAGAAAAGCAACATCAAGCACTGCTGGTGGTACACTTATGCGCATGTTCAAAGCACCAGCTGCATCTGGTGAAGAGTGGCAATTCCCTCAAGCTGTAGCATTTTCTGTCTCTGGAATCAGAAGCCAAGCTATTGTTTCTATAACAGGCGACCAAGAAGTTATTACGGGTAAATCTAGAAGAGCTAAGACTGTTTGGATATGCTGCCTTCTAGTATTTATTTTATGAAAAGAGCTCTTCTGATGGATTTATACTGATGCCATGCAACATTGGGAATTAATTAGATAGTGAAATTTATCAATTCCAAAGAATCTTGCTTAGGGGATGAACAATACACGTTTGGGATCTTTTAGATGTTATAAATGTTCACTTATGTAGCCCATGATATTCCTCAGGTATTCCTCATAAAGATGGAAAATTGGATATTGCAGGGCATGTAAGCTCTTGCATCCTTCTTGTTCAATACAAATGAAAAAGGAAAATTGTTAAGAATAAGCTGCATGTACAAGAATGAGGAGGATACAATGGCTCGTAACAAATTATAGTTCTCCAACCTCTGAATATTTGTAGCAAAACAGAAGTGGCTGATAACACAAAGTAGCAATCATTTCAAGTATCTATGTATTTAAATTTTAGAGAGAGAGATTTCTAGAAGGACACAGTCCAGATGTCACAGGCATTTTGGCATGGCTATTGGATCATCTTTAAATGAAACATTCCTTCAACGTGGAAATGATTGGCATAACGGTCATATTCAATACCCACAATCATTAGAATCTCTAGGTACAGATGAAACCTTTTTCTGTAGGTCTGTAACCCATAAATCATGACAGGTTAATAAGAAGCTCATAAGGCTAAATGTGGTAGTCCAAGATAGCATATTCACGTTGTCAATCAAAACTTGAAAATTTACAATTATAGAAATCATTATAAATTAGAATATAATTATTCATAATCAGGATAATATGGTTTTTAAATTCTTTTTATTCCTGACCTTTCCTGTGTCTTTAAATTTGATTGATGATGTGGGATTGCTGACTTGAATTGCCATATTTCCAAGTCCTGGGATGTATAGGATTTCGTAAACCTTTACTGGGAAATAGTTCATCTGTTTTTTCGTTTGATGATAAATTATATTTTTTTCATCCTCTTGGCCCTTACTCAGTTTTAGATTAGAAACTTGAACTACATGTTTAGTAGTTGCTTTTTGTGTACTGAGTGTTTGACATCTAATTTTGATGTTTTGGCTTCTGATTGATTTAGGTGGGCATGCTGATAATAGTATTAGGCTAATATCCTCAGACGGAGCTAAAACATTAGAAACAGCTTATGCGCATTGTGCTCCTGTAACTTGCCTTGGTCTTTCACCTGATAGTAACTACCTAGTGACTGGATCTCGAGACACAACAGTATTACTCTGGAGAATACATAGGGCACTTGTGTCTCACTCAAGTGTCATATCAGAACCTTCCACTGGGACAGGCACACCATCTTCAACTGGTAATAGTTCTTCACAGTTAATAGAAAAAAACCGCAGACGTCGAATTGAGGGTCCTATTCAGGTACTTCGGGGGCACCACAGTGAAATACTCAGTTGTTGTGTTAACTCAGATCTCGGAATAGTGGTTTCTTGCTCCCATTCATCAGAGGTCCTCTTGCACTCTATAAGAAGGGGACGTTTAATAAGAAGGCTGGATGGTGTGGAGGCCCATATCGTCTGCCTTTCCTCTGAAGGGGTTGTAATGACTTGGAATGAATCACAGCATACTCTCAGTACCTTTACTCTCAATGGTACTCCAATTACCAGCACACAATTATCTTTCTTTTGCAGTATCAGTTGCATGGAAATTTCTGTTGATGGGACAAGTGCTTTGATTGGAATTAATTCCCTTGAAAATGGTAGAGCCTACCGTAACAGTTCAAATTCACAGCTGAATAAGTCAGGTGTTGTTGACTTTGATTCAGAATCAGAAGAAACTTATGAAAGCAATGGAATAGATGTTCCTTCACCGTCAATTTGCTTCCTGGATATGCACACTCTGGAGGTAAAGGATTAAGATGTCAAATATAAATTTACGTTTACATTTTATCTGACATTAAATTTCTCTGTTCTATTCCTCATGTTCATACACCATAAGCAAGCATGCTATCAAGAAGAGCAACTATCGAAGCAAGCCTTTTTTCCTTTCTTCTGGGAGAATTATCATTAAAAAAATCTGCAAATTTGAATTTTTTTCAAATAAAATAATTGACTTCTTGTGAAACAAAATAAATGTTCTTGGAACGGCATTGTCCCTCAGTACTGATAACTCTGCCATACTATTTTTTGTAGATATTTCATGTTTTGAAACTGGGAGAAGGGCAGGACATCACAGCTCTTGCTCTAAACAAGGATAACACAAATCTTTTGGTTTCAACTTTGGATAAACAATTGATAGTCTTCACTGATCCAACTGTAAGTTCCTGATTCTTGTAACTTGGTAAACAGGACAAACTTCATATATTTCCCTTGCAGTGTAGTTTCATATGAGTGTGATCATGGTTGCACATGATTGGGAGACACTAATTCACACCTGTGCAGTTTGGCCGATTTTGATGTTTCTGTGTATCTCTGGAACCAACTGCACAGAATCAAAATATTCTGCATTATGCTAGTGAGAGTGGTGTCACTTTAACTGGTGTTGAATATCCATTATTCTTCTTAAAATTACTTAAACATCATATGTGATTTTGATTCTCCAACAATAGGTCCCTCCTCAGATTTAGTCCACATTAGAAGTTTAGGTGATAATAGCCCCCATTGAGTTGTAATTTGCTACGTGCATGAATGGCATTTATCTATAACATTTGCCCTCCATTTTCTCTACTATGCCTTTAACATATGTTCTTCAAATGCATAAACCATTCCGTTGTCATTAATACTGCCACTTATTTTTTGCAGTTAAGCTTGAAAGTGGTCGATCAAATGCTCAAGCTTGGCTGGGAAGGTGATGGGCTTCGGCCACTCATAAAATCATAGTTTTTAGGGTATACATGAATGGATTACAGGTCTTCTACATATAATATCAGTTAGGAAAATTAGGTTGAGGTTATGTCACATGTTTGTTAGCATTCTGGTTGCGTCCCTATGGTTCAGAGATGTCTTGTGAGTTGTGACATATGTAACATCCCATTGTTACCACTAGTGTTAGATTCATAGTTTTAGCAGGGGGTTCTTTCTCCTCCGGTTGTGCTATAGTGTTGATGTTGGACAAGCTTGTAATTTCCGACTGAGGTTTGAGCCATTTTTGTCCCACAATTTTTTTTATTATAGATAATGAAAATCTAATAGCTATTCTTTCTTGTCATGCTACTGCTCTCCAGCCATTGAGATTTATTAGATTTTTTGTGAGGTTTGAATCTTCAGTATTTGTTAATAACTAAATTTCAATTGTTATTACTGTTTTCTGTCTTATTTTTCATTTCTTTAATTATAACTCAATTGAATCAACGTTGACGTTGCTGTTGAAGATAGGCTTCACTAGTAAGATCATATTGTGTTTGGTTCGATTTTTGTTTATGATCCTTTATTATTAAGTAGTTTGTAAATTAATAAACAAAACATGCTTTGCTCAGATGGATTACGTCAAAATTTCAAGACTCCTGTTTTGGAAGGTGAGAAGATGAAAAATAATATTCATTTGGAGCTAAATTTATACGATATTTTAATCTATATCATCCGTGGATTAGATCTTTATTTTCGCATTTTATAATTTTTTTTTAATTTTAAAAGAACTAAATTTAAATTTTAAAATGTGCCAAAATCCCGCAAAACTTTATAGGAAGTTTGAAGACATTAAAGTATGGGCAATTGGTGTGCATGTGTATTGAGATTTTTCTTCCGCTTGAACAATGAGTCATTCGAGCCAAGTTAATCTAAAAATAATTTTCTTTTTATCAAAACTACTTTGTTTTATTAACTTTTTTATGCATGTTAAATTTTATCAATCTAGTTTGATGGAAAATTTTATATAAATAAATTTATTTTATATATAATATACTTTTTTAAATATCAATAAATATTGATTATAATATATATATATATATATATATATATATATATATCTTCACTTTTTTTTTTTACCATGTTGTCATCGTATCAGAATCAATGACTTTCTTTAATGGTTAAATTTGTAATTAAATTATTTGATAAAATTTTATTAAACAAAATAAAAGCATTAAGTCTTATACTAGTGTAATTTAATTTTTTATAATTTAAATTTTAATTAATTCTTTATTATCGTATTACTTTTTACTATAAATAATTTTTCATTATTAGATTACGCATTCAAAATTTTATCAAACCATCAAGATCGATAAAATTGCCTTAGACGACATCGTCTCGGAAATTGTTAAAACGACATCGTCTCGGAAATTGTAATAGCCCCATTGAGTTGGTTTGACAGAGTAGGGTTCTAAGGAAGAGAGAGAGAGAGAAATGGGAGGAAAGGGAAAGAGAAGGAGAGAGAAGAACTACAGAGCTGCTCATGGCGGCTACAATGGCCTTCCTCCCCCACCCCTTCCTTCCCAAATCGACGCTTTACCCTCTAAACTTCGCAAAATCATCTCTTTTACTCAAAATCAAAATGGTTCTGCTCCTTCTTCTTCTCTTTCACCTTCCATCTCTTCTTTTCTGTTTCTCATTGGTTTCTTATCTTTTCAGGGGCTACTGGGTCGTCAAAAAACAAAATAACCGATGATGGGCATGCTCAAAATGTAACCCTTAATTGTTTTTTTCCCTTTTAAAAAAAATTATTGTTTATTATATATTTATTTGCTTGGCTTTGAATAAGTGACAAGGAAGACTTTGGTTGATTTGTTGTGATTGCTGTAAAATGTGTTTGTTTCTGTTCTATGAAGCTGTTGCTTACTGTGTCTGAGTTGCAGAATGGTTCTTATATGTGGGCACATGATGCATTTCTTGGCTTCATTATTAATTAGGTGACTCTAGAATTGGATTTTAAATTTCCTTGTTTCGCTTTGCATTTTCAGTGTTTGCACTTTAATTGTTTATCAGATGTTGATTTTGTTTGAACTCTAAAGTATAATCCCATCCTATTACGTCTACTCTGGCCCTCAGTGCAACTGAAGGTATGCATAATTTTGTCAAGGTATTGATAAAAATAATCTCACCAACATGAGAAAACTGCAGCCTCTAACAAGAGTTTAGTCAAGATTCAAGAATTTTTTACTAATGAATTATTACATTGTTTGTAATGATTTATATATGTATATATATTTTTTACTTTGGGTATTTATTGAATGATTATTTGTGCAGAACACCCCTCTAAAGGACAAAGGTAATGTTGGTATTGCAGATGTCAATCAGGGGCATGCTAATGGGCAATTAAAGGCACCTCAACATGCTGATAGGGTTGATGAAAGTAATGCAAATGATAAGAAAAGGAAAAAAAGAAAGAGGAATGAGGTTAAAGATCTCAGGTTTGCAATGGAAGTGGATCAAACGAGCACCCAGTTAAAGAGACGGGAGCGTAAGAAAAAGTAAGTGAACTAAAACCTATGTAGTTGTCCATTTTATACCGATATGCATAAATGACATAAATACTAAACATTATAATTGTGATGGCTTATATGGTATTCGAAGTTGAATTTGTGAAATTTCTCTACACAGAAAGAATAAAGCACCACAATACTTTAGCACATTGTATAATCTCTATCATGATAAACTATTCAGGTATTTAGAAGCAAAAAAGAAGAAGCACAAAAAATCTCATGAGGAAGAAAAGTTGGACTTCCCTGGACATGAAAAAATAAAATTTGGAGATATTGTGCAAGCCCCACCAAAATTGGCTGTCACTCCTAAGGTAAGTACTTGAAATTCTAATTTTCCAAAATGGATCATGCATTCAAGCCATATTTATTTGAGGAAAATGTTTTGCTTGTGTAATGAAGGCATTCAAGAATGCTCAAGATGCTTCTCAAGAGAGACTTAGACTCCGTGCTATAGAGGAATACAGGAGTCGCAAAGGATGGACGTCGAGGCCAGGGAGTCACCTTCCACCTGTGGTGACTACATCAGACACTTAAATCACTCACAGCATGTTATCAAGCATATTATGCTTAGTTGAGGTAGTCTTACAAAGCATGCAAGATTATGCATTGCATGAACAAAGAAGAGGAAATGAGCATGGCTCTTTTGTTTTTCATTTTCTTGGAGGTAGATTTTTCTTCATTGAGAGGCAATTTATGGGTTCTCACAGGAAGTATGATCTGATGCAGACTTGTACATGTCTGGAAGTCGTTAGTTACATCAAATGAAAAGTCAATTACTGAGCTGATATGATATAGCTAACGTTTGTCAGAATATAAAGAAAAATAACTCAAAAATGATGTTGCTATTTAGATTACCTTGTATCTCTAAATATTCTTTAATGCATGTTTTCCTTGGTTTGCTTTCAACTTGCTCTAACTGGAAAATATAACTAACAAAACCCGTATTAAAATATATGATATATCAAACCAACTGTAGTATAGCAGAATTTCACTGCATGAATTCTCTTGTCCTTTGAAGCAACAATCAAAATAGAAGCTAAAGGTCGAATTAACTTGTGGAGATTGAAGTAGTTGAATGTAAAAATGGTTAAATTAAAGCACTGACACACCAGAAAGATAACGCAGTCACGAGTCACAACGTTGGCTTCTCACAATACTGAGATTTTATGTTTGATTTACTTGTGAAAATTTTTCGGTTTTTAGATTTTGATAATAAATAGGTGCTGAGAAAAGTGTTCTTAAATTGGTTCATCTGGCAAGACTTGGACTTGTGCGAATGTAAATTGGCTTTTAGATGTCTAGGATCAGGATAAAACTAAATATTCTCAATAAATTGGTAAACATGATAAAATTTAATATTCACAAAAATTAATTAATGGAATAAGTCAAATCTTGTCTTAAATAAAAAAGTTTCAGTGTCTACGATAATTGCAGTAACATGAGTGGTTCAGCTAATTGCTCTCAGAACATTTACTATACAATTTATTTAATCATTTTTAAACAATAATTTATATTACATATTTATCGTTAAAAGTATTATAATAAGTTAAAAATAATTTATTTTAATAAATTATATTAAAAATTGTAGTATAATTTATTAAAATAATTTAAAAGAATTGCCATTTAATTTTCACAAACTATTCACGTGCACTTCTAATGAAGTACGTATCATCGTCAATGACAAAATTTGAGAAGATCTTAAGACTATGGACTGAGACAATACTGTTAACCATTCAAATTGTGCACAGGGGATGCCAACGAGTCTAACATGTCTTTTATCATCTTTCAACGTGATTCATTTATTTTTTAAAATTTAAAAATAATAAATAAATACTATATATATAGTATTTTTTATTTAGTCTCTTGAAGTGTCAAAGAAACTAAAAGAAGAAGAAACAATAATCGCTTACCAGTGACATAAAATTTTATAAGCTAAAAAAATAGATGTGTTAATTAAATTTTGAGTCAAAAGAATTTTTTATTCCTTTAGTTAAATTTAATAGATAGTTATTGGTTTAAAAGATTTAAGATTATTTACTGACATTTTGTTTTAAAATTTCTTTGTAAAAATTGACTTTTGATAAAACACTAAATTTTGTTGCTGTAAATTCAATTTTTGTTAAAAACTAACCTAACTCTTTGTAGGACCACAAGATTTTGTATGAAAATTTAAAGAAAATGGTAAGGAACCTTGAAGGAAATAGAATAGAGAAATTCAAATTGAATTAGGAAGAATTCAAATTCAATTTGTATTCTAGATATTTTTGGTTAAGAAAGGTAATTAGGACTTAAATTCTTTTAAGTAATATAAAGAAGGGATTAGAACATGTGTGTCCTTGGAAAACACTAGAAAACTTTAGAAATTTAACGATTAGATGAATTTACTTGTAATTTTTGCAAAAGATATAAACCTAGCTGTAATTTAAAAAGTATTAGACATATTTTTAGATAATTTTTTCATATTTAATTTAAATAAAAGACTATTTTAAGAGTAAATAAAAATTGATTTAATTAAATTTAGAGTTAAAATAAATTAAATATAAATTATTTATTATATTTTTTAAAAATTAATGTCAATGACCTTTTAGTGGAAGCTGGAGATACGTAACCTATATATTAACTATTTGACTTATGTTTGTATTTATATATAAAATTAGACACTTAAAGGAAAATAATAAAATTAGTTTTGTAATTTTTTTGTTTGAATTGAATTAGTTATAAATTTTTCAAGTTGAGACTCTATACGAAATTTAGAAGAATGAAAAATAAAATAATAATAATTAATCTTTTTCTTAAAAGAGATCATACAAATACTTGATAAGCATTATTATGACTCTTTTGAAGTAAAAGTGATGGGTTATAAAAAAATTACCTATAATGTACTAAAATGAATAATAATAATTACATAAATGGTTGAACTATGTTTGGTACAAACGAAGGGCAAAAAGTGATTGGTCAAGTTCATGACTAATAGAGATAGTATGATACTCGAGCACTAGCAATAAACTAGGACTAGCTACCCTATGTTTGCAATAAGGGACAAAATGCTAGACCATCTTAATTAGTAATACTTGTGTTTAAGTGTGTACCGCTAAAAGTAACCACACAGAATGATGATGTACATAGTAAATGAAGACTATGAAGAGATCAATGTACTATCTAGCACTGACTAAATTACTAGTACAGAAATCATAATTGTTCAACCATAAAACTTAAAATAATAATAGATAATAGATTATTCTATGGAGAATTTAAAAGAAAAGACTATTAGAAAATTGATAAGCCATGAAATCTTATATAATAGTTATGATTATTTTACTCATTAGTATTGTATATTTCTTTGTGAGATATAGTTTATGGGTTATGTGTACTCACTTACCATTTTGTGATGTTTCCATATCATCATGAGAAACAAAATGACCTTCAGGGGTGAAGCACAAGAGTGCATGGTATTATCCTTCAGAGGAGGAAGATGAGATTTTAATACTATGAATCATACCATAATCTTTATTGGTGATATTATCTATATACTTAGTCAAATTAATAATCCACTAATAAAGCCTAATGTTGTGTCATATGTCTTAAGGTTAAAATCTAATTTCTTCTTAGTTCTGTCATGCATTATTTAAATTTTCAGGAACCAATAAAGATCAATATAAGAGATAACGAGGCATGGCTCAACTAATACTTTATAAATGAAGGGTGGTAATAAAAATTTTAGGCTTCTATAATCTCTCCTTTGTAATATAGCTTAAGTAAATAAAGACTAGTTGTCAATATTTTTTTAAAATTAAAATTTTAACTAACCAGTACTTTCTATTCTATTCATAAGTTCTCTAAAATAAATAAAATATGATAGGCCGGATCCTCCCCCTCCCCAAACAATAGCTCAATGAGAATGGTTTTGCCAATATAGTTTTTTGGAAAACAACTTGCAAAGATCTCTTTAGAAACTCTAAAAAAATTTCTTATTGATTTCATGTGTAAGCTCAACCCTTATTTCGCTATTCATGTTAAAGTATTGGTAAATAAATACTTTAACTTTTTAAAAAATGAATGAATCATAATATATATATATTTCTCAGGCCACCGTTAAACGCACCGTCCTGTGGGCTAATGGCAATCATACACCATTAATCTTTTGCCTGCCGCAAATGGTATAAAGCTCAAAATCATTTAGCTTTAAAATCAATGTCAATCACACTTCTCTTTTAATTTTAATCAACTTTTTCATGTTTATCATCTTGAGTTTAATGAATAAAATAAAATTAAAAATTATTCCCTGTCTGGAGCAAATTTTTGCCACGTAAGCATGTATTTCGTATATAAATAAGATGAAATTAATTTTTATTTTAAATTCAATGATTTCATCTAAAAGAGAGACAAAATACTCCACATCCGTCACTTAATTCGTATAAATGAGAGACGAAACAATCGACAGGTGTCAAGACACTAGTAATTCGTCTTAATTCAGGACAAAAGCGTAGGATCTGGACACGTGTTTGCATCCTAATTATTTCGTCCACAAATGAGACGAAAAGCATATTCATTTCGTCTACACTTGAGGCGAAACCATTTTATCCACTAGTCCCTCTTCTTCCGCTGCATCCTTTTATCCAACTAAATTTGACTATATAATGTTTGAAATGTGGAGATCTATCTAAATCACCGTGAGAGAGAAAGAGGTTTGAAATGTAAAGATCTAAATCACGTGAAAGAGAAAGAAGTTTCTAAATGTTTGAAGATTGGAAAAAAAAAAATTTAAGATTAGTAAATTTTGAAACTTTTTTTAATATTTTTGTTATTAAAAAAATTTAATTATTATAAATAGAGGTAGTTAAAATTTATAAATATTTAATAAATATATTTTTGTGTGTATTGAAATTAAAAATTAAGGTTTTATATAATTATTAAAAAAATATAAAAGTTAGTAGATATTTAATATAAATTTGTTTAATTAAAAAATAATGTTATATTTATTGTGAATATTTATTTCATATATGTGGAATATGTGTAAAAAATAAAATGATGTGAAAAATAATAGTATGTTTGTGTGTGCTAATAATAATTGATTTTTATTATTTATATAAATAAGTATAATTGTAAATAATTGTTGATATTTTTTTTTATATAAATGCAGGATGAATGAGATTATTATTATTATTGTATATTGGAATGGAAAAATTGTTGTTGGAAATGAAAGTGTGACATTTGAAGGTAACAAAAAAATGATAAAGATAAGAAGAGGAATAAGTTATATGAATTTAAAGAAAAAGATTCATGACAAGTTGAATCTTAGTAATAACCATGTCATATTTAGAATAATTTTTCATTTTATGGTTGATTTAAGCGCTAAATAATACAATGCATTGGATATATGTGATGATGAAGACATTGATTGTATGATTAGATACGCAAAGTATTACAAGTCTTATTGAATTATATTTGGATGTTGCATTTGGTGAGAGTTCAAGAGGTGGGTCAAATATGTTAGACTTAAGCTTATCAATGTCACCGCTTAACCTTATGAAAATGGTCAATATAAATGTTACAGAAGGTATAAATTATACTGTTATAATTTATTTTTAATTTTTTTTAGTGACAACACATATTGAATAAGTGTTTGTATTTTGAAGGATGTGGAGATCTATGCAGTTATGAAGATGAAGATGAAGAAGTCAATAGTGATGATAAGACAGATGATATTGATGAAAGACATATTTCATTAGACAGCTCGTCAGATATAGACATCGATGATGATTTTGATTCAAATTTTAATTTACAACAAGAAAATGTTAGAGGTAACATTTAAAAAGTATATTGATTTAATTATGTATTTTATTTTAATGATGAATATTGTATGTTTAAATGTAGTTGTAGGTGAAATACCTTTTTGGAATGTAAGTCCACACTACAAATCTATTAATTGGGACCACCCAGACCAAGAAATTGATGGTGAAGAAATTAGTGAAGATATTTTATAAGTTATTAGAAATCCGTTACATGTGGGTTTGTTATTTGACTCAAAAGATGAAGTTAAAAATGCCTTAAAACAACATGCAGCGAAAATACATCAGAATTATTTTGTTGTTGAGTCAAAACTAACAAAGTTGCATGTAAGGTGTTTAAACCATAACAATGGTTGCCCATAGAGAATAAAAACATCATTGCTTAAAAAATTAATAAAGTGAAAAATAACAAGGTGTGGGGGTAAGCATACATATCTCAACCCTACAATATCTCAAGACCATACCAAACTAGATTCAGATTTGATTTCTTCATGCATAATTGGTAAGTTTTGAATAATATCTTATTTCATGATTTCTTTTCTCAATAAAGATACTTAGTTCATTTTTTATTTTGTTTTGTATAGGTATGGTTAATCTTGAACCATCATTGCCTATAAGTCTAATTCAAGAAAGGATGATAAGTCAATTTGGATATAAAATTTCATACCAAAAAAGCTTGAAAGACGAAACAAAAGGCGATTATTAGAATATTTGGTGATTGGGATGAATCATATGCTACATTGCCAAGATAGAGTATATGCAATTTCATGCTCCAGGGTCTATTTATAAGATTGAAACGAAACTATTTATTTTTGGGCATGAAGAGGACAACAGATTTAGAGTATTTGAACAATTATTTTGGTGTTTTCATCAATGTAAGGAAGCATTGAACTTTTGCAAACCTATTGTTCAAGTAGATGAAACATTTTTGTATGGTAAGTATCGTCACACATTGTTAATTGCAACAACACAAGATGGGAATAATTGTGTCCTACCACTTGCATTTACTATTGTTGAAGAGGAGACTCTGTCAGCATGAGAATGATTTTTGGCAATGATTTGTGTCCATGTAATAGCAAAGATAAGAATATGTTTAATATCTGATAGGCATCAAAGCATTAAAAGTGTTGTTTCAAACCCACATATTGAATGGCAACCTCCTAATGCATATCATGCTTATTGCATTCGTCATATTGCAAGCAATTTCAACTATAGATTCAAGAACATTGAATTGAAAAAACAACTGATAAAATTAGGTAACATTATTTAATTCATATCTGACTTCCTCTGACTTTATATTTATTTTAATTGTGAAGTCATATAATATTTGTACATTGCAGTATATATACCTTCGAAGCTTGTATTTGAAGAGAAGTTGAGAAGATTCCGCACTGAATCACCAGAAATACAGAGGTGGATCGACAATATATCGAAGGAAAAGTGGACTTTGAGTCATGACATCAATGGACGCCGTTATGGACATATGACCACAAATTTGTAAGAGACTGTTAACAAGGTATTAAAGGGAGTAAGAAACTTACCTATAACTACTCTGGTTAAATGCACTTATTGATGAATGGTTGAATATGTTGTGAAGTGTGGAGAGGACGCAATGAATGACCTAAACCATGGTAAGAGGTTTTGTTCAAAACTAATGTTAAAAATGCAGAAAAATCAAGAGGAAGCATCCTCGCATCAAGTGAGACAATATGATATAGCAAGAACAACATTTGAGGTTGAAGAAGCCTTTAATCCTATCACGCAAAGGGGTGGTAACAAATGGACTGTTATTCTATGTAGAAGATACTGTGAATGTGGGAGATTTCAGACATATTGATTTTCATGCTAACATGTGATTGCTACCTGTGCATCGGTAAATATTGACTTCTGGCAATATGTTAATGATGTTTACTCTGTGCAAAATGTCGTCAATGCATATTCATCACAATGGTTACCCTTGAAAAATGATGGTAATATTCTTACACGCAATGAGTGGAAGTTAGTGTTTGATGAGACAAGAATCAGAGGTAAAGGAAGCCCAAAATCATCTCGAATTAGGACTGAAATGGATTGAGTTGAGTGACAAAGTAGACATAGATGTAGTAATTGTCATCAAATTGGTCACAATGTACTTCTATATCACCTAATGAGTAGTATTGAGGATATTATGTATGAGACAACTAGTCATTTATTAATTATCAGCATGTGGGAGAGTACTTTATATACTTGGCAATATGTTCAATATGACTACTTCTTTTTATAAGAAACATGAATAACATAAGTAAATGTTAATCGAAAGATGATTAAAATGAAATAAAATACCATATGTCATAAAACATCTAATAAAGGTACACAAAATATGTATAATTAGGACTATACAGAAAGTCAATAAAAATTTTACAATAAAAATTTCTCTCATCAATCAAATTATTTATTATTTTTTTTTAATTTTTAATCAAAATATTACATTACAAGTTTTTCTATTTATAAAAAAATATACAAAATAATTATATTGAAAATGGAAAAAACCTGGGTTGCAGATTTTAGGTGACAAAGGTGGCGATTTTCGGCGACTGAGAGTTCCTTAGGACAGTGGCAAGTTGTCTGGACGGCGACATCTCTCCGGCAACCTCCTTCTACTGATCTTCTCCTTTAATGGTGACTGTGTAACATGTTACCATTCTCCCAACTTCCTCAAAATTTCAATCCGAAAATACCTTCACTGACTGCAAATCAAGTAGATCTGGACACGATTCTGCAAGGGATGACAAAGCTCACTCACAAATCAAGCTAAAATGATAAAAAAAAAAAAAAAAATGGTACCAAGGTCGCTGAATGGAAAAAATGGAGGAAAGCAAACGAGGAAGGGGAGAAGGGAAGATGAAGGTGCGATTACCGTTGCTCTGCCGACACGTAGTCCAATTAGAATGTTTCGTCTCTAAGTAAGACGAAATCAAATTTTCGTCTGTCTTAGAGACAATATTCTGATTGGGCCACGTGTTGAGTGTAGAAAATTTATTTCAAATCTTTTGTTTATTTCATCCATTTATAGGGCAAAATCATTAAATTAAAAATTAAAAATTAGATTTTGTCTAAAATTAATATAAAATCAGTGCTTGAGTGACAAAATTTGTCCCAAACAGAGAATAACTTTTAATTTTATTTTATTTTGATAATTAGTTTTTTGAAAAGCATTATTTTATTCATTAAGCCATCATCTTTGTTAATTGCTTCAGAGATCACTCTTTTCTAACTTCGACTAATTTATCTGGTTTATATATGTTCATATGATGTTGTGTCAATTTCGACAGAAAATATATTCTAATGGAACATTATTCCAAAAGTCAGTGAAAGATAAAAATAAAATGAAATTGAAGATTGGAGTACATGCAAAAGAATGTTGAAGTGAAGTACAAGAGAAGAAATTTCATAATAAATAAAAATAACGAAATTAAATAACATATAAATGATAATGACTTATAATTCAATAAATTTTGATGACACCTTATTTGTATCAGAAGTATTTTCAACATCTTCATGTGAGTTTCAGTGTTATCTTCTTCTTTCTTTTAATGATAAATCGGCAAATTATTTAAGAGTTATGTATAAACAATTACATAATGTAAAAGAAAATAGTCTTAAACTTTTAAATTAAATAAACAAATAACAAAATAATTTTTCTATCAAAGGTGAACAGGTTGATAAAGAGAACTAAATAAAATATAATCTATAAAATTTAATTATTGAAAAATTAAGGAGCTATTTGATATAAAAGATTTATTTTTACAGTAATTATAAATTATGCTTTAATGCATTTTTCCTTTACATAATCCAACAAATATTGCACCTTTTGCTGGAAGGGACGAATACTCTTTTCTCTAAGAAAGTGGCAATAATTATGGATTACATGTGAAATGTAAAAATATAAAAATGTAAAAACCTATATTGAACATATCGTTTTTTTCTTACATGGATAATGGATTACATGTGTGAAAATAAATTTCTATAAACAGTTCCATCAGTATCAAGATAAATTGAACGCATTACTAATTTATTGATTCCTTTTCGATTAAAATATGAATTTGATTTATCTAAATATTGAAGAAATTACTTAATTCTCACAAAATTTAAAATAAATCCAAATAATTCTTAATTAAGTAATATATCGTATTAAACTTCAAAGTATGCAACCAAAGTACATTATGAAAGTATATATATTATATTTTCACTTATCATAAATTAACTAGGTAGAACAGAGAGTAAATGTTAATCGACGCAGTGCCATTTATGAAATTGGTGGGACATTAATATATTAAAATAATTTTCTCATATACACAATCTGAGAAAAGAAAGTAGGAAGTGAGTTGTGTGAAATGAACATATTTTCTGACTACAGTATATAAGATTAGTATATTATTTGTATACAATCTGTTAATTTTTACATGTGTTTTTTCTCATGCAACTTGCTAACATGTAAAGATTCAAACACCTATCATTACTATACCTCACCTGACACTTCAAACGAAGGGTTGAGGGAGGTCAGCCATGTGATCATCAATTAAAAATGCAGAGCATAGGTAAACATTTTTGTTTGTAAGCACACCCTTGATTAAGTAACAGTAGTGAGAACTGAGAAATATACTCATATATTTCCCTACTCATACATATCCACGTAAACCTGGATTTCATTACACGTATATATAATTAACCATGCTTGATTGAAATAGCTTGAACTCGAAGTGGTTGAACCCTCTTTAAGGTTAACCCAAATCGCTCGTTCATGTTCATGTGTTTAGGCATTAACCCATCAGCTAGCTTCCATTCAAAGTTGTGCACAAGGGATGCTACCATTAAATGCACCGTTCTATGGGCCAATGGCAATCCTGGGCATATCCTTTTGCCAGCTCCAAAGGGTATAAGCTCAAAATCCTGACCCTTAAAATCAATGTCACACTTCAAAAATCTTTCAGGCATGAAATCTTTTGGATTTTTCCAAATTGTTGGGTCTCTTCCCATGGCCCACACATTGACTAAAACTTGCGCATTTTTAGGCACTTTGAAGCCAGATATGTTCACCATTTCATCACACTTGTGGGGTACTAAAAATGGAGCTGGTGGGTGCAAGCGAAGTGTTTCCTTCACCACTGCTCTTAAGAAAGGCAACTTTAAGATGTGAGGTTCTTCAAGTGTTGCACCTTCTTCAACTGCTTGAGATAACTCTTCTCTTGCTTTTGCTAGTTTATCTGGGTTGTGAAGTAGCTCTGCCATAGTCCATTCCACTGTGCTTGATGTGGTATCAATCCCAGCAACAAATAAATCCTAACAATAGAATTGCACGTCATCTCAAAACTCAATGAAATAAACCTTTAGAATTAGCAAAAGGTGGAGATTAATGGTTGAATGCATGTAAAGAAAATAAGGAATAAGTGAAATTAAGAGACAGGTTATTATCTAGATGCCTAATGATAGGACTACTTGCTGAAATTTTGTGAGTAAAATATATCAAATAATAATGAATAAATATTTAAATTGGTCCTCCAAAAATATAACGTATCGAATTAGTCATTTAAAAGTTCTGCTGTACACAAGAAGCATCAATTTAGGAGCTATATTGTAGTTTAAATATACATTGAGCATCTAATACTTATTTCAAATTGGGATAAGATGTAATAACTTAGAATTGAAACCTTGAGCATAGCAATATTAAATATTTGATACTATAAATATTTTTTAATGTGTTATTAATGTATTAAATCTTGCTGTACATTATGATTTTCAATAAAAGAAATCATTTATCTCAGTCCTTAAAATTAAACTTAAGTATATAAAAGTAATAATTATTTATTAAAAATATATTATTATATAAGAGTAATAAAAGTATAATAAATAATTATTTTTAATAAAATATATTATTATTATTATTAAATGCTTAAATTCAATCATAAAAATTGTAGATAACATTTTTCAATATACGTTAAAATGTTTTATTATATAAAAATGGGTTCACCACATGATAATTCAGATTTGAATAGCTACAAAAATAAGTACATTATAAAATTAAAAAATTATTGGAAAAGTAAGAAAGAACTAACCAGAAACAGATGTAACATCTCAATGCGGCTAAACTGAAAACCAGTATCTTCAATGCTGTCAAGAAGTGAATCTAGCACATCCTTGCACACTTTAGTGTCAGTTTTTGAAACTCTTGAATGCATTCTTTCTTCAATAATTCCATCAATAATTTCACCCAACTTCTTAAAATAATTGGTCATCGTAGATTGAACACGTTGAGGGTCGAATGGACGAAGAATGGGAAAGAAATCAGCAACATCAGGCCTTCCAGCTTCTTCCGTGATACCCCAAACAATGTTCTTAAACTCTTGAGACTTTTCAGAAGAAGAATTACACAAATCCGTAGAGAAGAAAGTGGTTGAAATTGAATTAAGAACTGCTGAAAAAACAGCCTCACCAATGTCCACAACTTCACTTTTCATGCATCTTTCCTTAAAAAATCCAACAATTGTTGCACCTTTTTTTGGCGAAGGATTTGAGTAGAGTCAAGAACTTGTGGAGAGAATATCTTTGTGGCACAAATTCTCCTAAGGTTCCTCCATTGTGGTGATGGGGGTAGCCACACTATAGAGTGTTTATGATGATCAAGTACATGAACTGAATGTGGGATTGTTCTACTAGAGAAGACTTGGCCATTTTCATGCAACACTTGTTTGGCAATTTTTGGAGAGGATATGACTATGGTGGTTATGCTACCTAGTTTGAGAGTCATAACAGGTCCATAAATTCTAGAGAGTTTTGTGAGTGCCTTATGTGGATTTTTGCCGAGCTCCAAGATGTTCCCTAGGATGGGAATTTGAGGTGGCCCTGGTGGAAGCTTTGTAGATTCTGGGGTTTGGTTCAATAATCTAAGGATGAATACGAGAATGCTTGCACCCACGAATGTAATGAGTGTTAGAAGTAGTGTTGAGTAGTCCATGGCCTGTGGTTTTCCAACTTTAAACTTTGGAAATAACACATACTTGCTTTATAGCCATGAAATTGATGAAAGGCTCATTGAATGTGTGGTGCAGAAATGACTCATTTATTGCTTCTTAAGGAAAGCCAAAAATTAGGTGGCTCTTAGTGGGTCGTTGATAAAAGAGATCTCAGCATTACTTTCATGAAATTATGAACTTGTTGAACCCGGATTCTCTCCCCTCCTGTCATATTGATTTTGCATTTTTTATTAAACTAAAAATTTTCGCTTAAACAAAAATGCAAAATTTTGTTTGACTGGACCGTCCAGTTCGTATCAAAACAAGAGAGAATTCTGGTCCAAACTTGTTATACTCAGTTTGTCTTTATGTCTAAAACTTGTATGATAACTTTATATATATTTACTATTTTTTCAACAGATATCAAATATGGTTGTTAAAGAATTATTAGATAATATTTTTTTTAAAATATAATATTTATTTGATAATATATGAAATCATGTAATATTTTATAATTTTTAGTAAAAATAATTATTTTAATGTTTTATTATATACATGTTAAAAATTTATTTTTAACACGTAATAAAAATTTATATATAATAAATTTTTATGAAAATTGTATCATCCAATAAATTAAAAATAACATATTAATATTAAATATTATGTTTTTAAAAAATTAATAATTCTTAATTTTTATTTAATTTACACACATTTGTTATTTGATGAAGACCAACCAAGAGCTTCCAAAGTTCAACTTGAATAGCAAATTCAACATGAATAGCGAAATAAGGGTTGAGCTTACACATTAAATCTATAAGAAAATTTTCTAGAGTTTCTAATGAGACCTTTGCAAGTTGTTTTCCAAAAAACTATATTGGCAAAACCATTCTCATTGAGCTATTGTTTGGGGAGGGGGAGGATCCGGCCTATCATATTTTATTTATTTTAGAGAACTTATGAATAGAATAGAAAGTACTGGTTAGTTAAAATTTTAATTTTAAAAAAATATTGACAACTAGTCTTTATTTACTTAAGCTATATTACAAAGGAGAGATTATAGAAGCCTAAAATTTTTATTACCACTCTCCATTTATAAAGTATTAGTTGAGCCATGCTTCGTTATCTCTTATATTGATCTTTATTGGTTCCTGAAAATTTAAATAATGCATGACAGAACTAAGAAGAAATTAGATTTTAACCTTAAGACATCTGACACAACATTAGGCTCTATTAGTGGATTATTAATTTGACTAAGTATATAGATAATATCACCAATAAAGATTATGGTATGATTCATAGTATTAAAATTTCATCTTCCTCCTCTCGAGGATAATACCATGCACTCTTGTGCTTCACCCCTGAAGGTCATTTTGTTTCTCATGATGATATGGAAACATCACAAAATGGTAAGTGAGTACACATAACCCATAAACTATATCTCACAAAGAAATATACAATACTAATTAGTAAAATAATCATAACTATTATATAAGATTTCATGGCTTATCAATTTTCTAATAGTCTTTCCTTTTAAATTCTTCATACAATAATCGATTATATATTATTATTTTAAGTTTTATGGTTGAACAAATATGATTTCTGTACCAGTAATTTAGCCAGTGCTAGATAGTACATTGATCTCTTCATAATCTTCATTTACTATGTACATCATCATTCTGTGTGGTTATTTTTAGCGGTACACACTTAAACCAATCATTAAATACACAAGTATTACTAATTAAGATGGTCTAGCATTTTGTCCCTTATTGCAAACATAGGGTAGCTAGCCCTAGTTTATTGCTAGTGCTCGAGTATCATATTATCCCTATTAGTCATGAACTTGACCAATCACTTTTTGCCCTTCGTTTGTACTAAACATAGTTCAACTATTTGTGTAATTATTATTATTCATTTTAGTACAGTATAGGTAATTTTTTTATAATCCATCACTTTTACTTCAGAAAAGTCATAATAATGCTCATCAAGTATTTTTATGATCTCTTCTTTTAAGAAAAAGATTAATTATTATTATTTTATTTTTCATTCTTCTAAATTTCATCTAGAGTCTCAACTTAAAAAATTTATGATTTTGTTTTTCATTCTTCTAAATTTCATCTAGAGTCTCAACTTGAAAATTTTATAACTAATTCAATTCAAACAAAAAAAATTACAAAACTAATTTTATTATTTTCCTTTAAGTGTCTAATTTTATATATAAATACAAACATAAGTCAAATAGTTAATATATAGGTTACGTATCCCCAGCTTCCACTAAAGGTCATTGACATTAATTTTTAAAAAATATAATAAATAATTTATATTTAATTTATTTTAACTCTAAATTTAATTAAATCAATTTTTATTTACTCTTAAAATAGTCTTTTATTTAAATTAAATATAAAAAAATTATCTAAAAATATGTCTAATACTTTTTAAATTACAACGAGGTTTATATCTTTTGCAAAAATTACAAGTAAATTCATCTAATCGTTAAATTTCTAAAGTTTTCTAGTGTTTTCCTAGGACACACATGTTCTAATCCCTTCTTTATATTACTTAAAAGAATTTAAGTTATAATTACCTTTCTTAACCAAAAATATCTAGAATACAAATTGAATTTGAATTCTTCCTAATTCAATTTGAATTTCTCTATTCTATTTCCTTCAAGGTTCCTTACCATTTTCTTTAAATTTTCATACAAAATCTTGTGGTCCTACAAAGAGTTAGGTTAGTTTTTAACAAAAATTGAATTTACAGCAACAAAATTTAGTGTTTTATCAAAAGTCAATTTTTACAAAGAAATTTTAAAACAAAATGTCAGTAAATAATCTTAAATCTTTTAAACCAATAACTATCTATTAAATTTAACTAAAGGAATAAAAAATTCTTTTGACTCAAAATTTAATTAACACATCTATTTTTTTAGCTTATAAAATTTTATGTCACTGGTAAGCGATTATTGTTTCTTCTTCTTTTAGTTTCTTTGACACTTCAAGAGACTACTCCTAATCCTCTTAGAACCTTTATTTTATGTGAATTATGGTGTATGATTGCAATTAGCCCACAGAACGGTGCATTTAATGGTGGCATATATATATATATAGTATTTATTTATTATTTTTAAATTTTAAAAAATAAATTAATCACGTTGAAAGATGATAAAAGACAGGTTAGACTCGTTGGCATCCCCTGTGCACAATTTGAATGGTTAACAGTATTGTCTCAGTCTATAGTCTTTTGTTAGGTAATGAAAGATCTTCTCAAATTTTGTCATTGACGATGATACGTACTTCATTAGAAGTGCACGTGAATAGTTTGTGAAAATTAAATGGCAATTCTTTTAAATTATTTTAATAAATTATACTACAATTTTTAATATAATTTATTAAAATAAATTATTTTTAACTTATTATAATACTTTTAACGATAAATATGTAATATAAATTATTGTTTAAAAATGATTAAATAAATTGTATAGTAAATGTTCTGAGAGCAATTAGCTGAACCACTCATGTTACTGCAATTATTGTAGACATTTGAATTTTCTCACATGACTAAATAGCATGAAAATGTCATGTTATAAAAGAAAAAGGAAAACAATATGAATGATATGCTTAATAATCATAGTTCAGTTATTATTATTATTAGCCAATTTTAGATGAGATTTCTACGTAAGTATTTATAAGAAAAAACTAATTTTTTTATAAGTTTAAAATAATTTATATTTTAAATTATAGTGAAATTAAATAAAATAATTTTTTTAAATATATAAGTTAATTTTAATTTATAATTTTTTTATTTTTTAAAGATTTATCCTCAAGTTCACCCAAACTGGATTATAAATATAATAATTTTCATTGTAATTATAATATTAGTACCAAGTTAATTTATTTCAATAACTCAATCATATATATAATTTAAATTTAATTATTTTTAATTTTAAATTAAAGGAACATTTAATATATGATTATTTTAGTTTATTATTTTAAAATTAACTATTTCTTTCTTTCAGTTTTATGATAGAAATTTTAAAAAGTAAGCATTTTTTTGTAAACTAAATCAAATATGCTCTTAGTTAAGTAGAAAATGTTAATTTTAATTTGTAAGTTTCATTTTAAATATTTAAAAGTAATAAATTTTTATTAAAAATATTTATTATATGAAAAAATATACAAGTATAATAATTAATTTTTTTTAATTTTATGCTACTCAAACAATCGTAAAACAACTTCACAGTAGTTGTGATTTTATGAATTCATTTATTTGTTTATGTTAATTAAATGAATGTGTGTGACTATGACTATTTTTGTTTTTCTAATAGTTAAGTAACAAGTTACACAGGAAAATGTAACCATACTGATATCATAAATAAGTTTAGAATTACAATAAAACTTTCTTTCTAACTAAAACTTAAATTAATTGAATTGCTTACTGATTAATCCCATTTATAAAAAAAAATAAAATTCAAGGATATAAACTTTTTGTTATTTTCAATTAAGTGAATATAAAGCTTATTCTGTTTGTTTTATACATGTATTTTAAGCATTTTCATTTGCTGATCCACTTTACCGTAATTAATTGGTAATTTGTACGGCGTGTGATTAGTAATTTATTTTAAAAAATTATAAATATCTTTTAATTTTTAAAATATTAAACTAATTATTACATTTGAAAATAATATACAATATTCTCTAAAACTTATGAATATTATAGCAAACATTTATTTAATTTTTCTTCATTTTTCATTAAGTCCAATCATATAATAATAACACAAATACAACTCAAATAATTAATCAATTTTTATAAAAAAAATGATTTAGTCAACTTTTAATACGTATACTTGAGTTTAAACATAAAAAATATATTTTATTCAAAAATAAAATATTTATTAGACATTTTCGTTTTCAAGGTAATTTCTTTTATAATAAAATTTTATCAATCTTAATTGCTTATTATTAACTTTAGAGGTGAGGTTAATGTTTTTGAAAAATCAATAATTTAGTTTTAGTTTTTATATTTTGATAAAGTTTTAATTTATTTAATTCTTAAAAAATAGACTTTAATTTAAATTTTTTAAATATAATATTTTTAGTTTCTAGTAAGCGTGTAGTTAATTAAGAAACGGTCACGAAGCAATTTTTTATCTCACATATCATTTTTTTAAGTTATATTAATAAAAAAATAAAAGTGATGAATTTTTAAAATAATTAAAGACTACAAATAAAAAATCAAATTAAAATTTCACAAAAATATGAAAAACATATATAAGACAAAATAAATAATAAGTTTTCAATATATAACAAAAAACACACAGTAAAAAATTATATATAATAAATTTTTATTAAAATTAAAAAATTTATAAGTTTAAAAATTTTATAATAATATTAAACATTATAATTTTTAATAATTTTTTATTACGTTGCCTTATAAATACACGTAAAAAATCGAATAAATAAAAGTGTTGAATTTTAGGATCCGTCGAAAAACCCGACCCGATTCATTTTGAAAATTTGAAAACAAAGCGGTGCTTGTCGTCTCGTGTCCCTTTTAGGAGCCCTAATTTGAATTTCTCAGACACTCCCAAAGATATCGGTTTCGAAAAATGGAGGCTCTGTACACAAAGCTTTATGACAAGTACACCAAACTCAAGGTCTCTCTCACTCTCATCTTCACTGTGCTATTTGTTAGGCTCTTTTTTTTTATTATTTCTCTCTTTCATTTCTCGTTTCAGACTAAGAAATTCTCCGATTTGGATGACCTAAATAAAGAACAAGAACATAAATTCATCAATTGCTTGTCTGGTACGTTTCTTCTTTATTCCTTCAATTCGACAACAGCACTTTCTCAGTTTCCATCACTCTGAATTTGCAGCCGCGGAAGAGTTAATAGCGCATTTGAAGAACGAAAGCGAAGAGCTGCAAGGACAAGTCAATGATTTGAGAACTGAACTCACTTCACTTAGGCACGTTTTCCACAATGCAGCTTCAATTTTCTTTTGTAGGTTTTTTGAAGTTGTAGATTCTTCGATTTCTTTCGTTGTGTGAGCTGTGGAAAATTCAAGTTTGTTACTTTAAATGCCAGGGTTGCCAAAGACAAACAAATCGCGGATTATCAGAGGCTTTTGATGGAGGAAAGCAAAAAAAGTGAGACTCTTGTAATTAAACACTTGTCGTGTTGATCGCATCCTTTTTTCCTCAGAATTTGAGTTGTTTGAAGTTCAACTTATCTTTTTCTTATTTAAAATTAGAAATTTTGCCACCTTTGTTCTTAGTGGATGGAATATATTGTGTGTTGCTTAAATTAAAGAATTTACCACAGTATGTCCATGCCTATCCTTAAATTTATGATTAATCTCGATTTCATTTATTCTTCTTCTCTATTGATGATTTGGTTGTGAACATTTGGCAGATGAAGCTCTTTCTGAAGAAGTTGAAAAATTGCTAAAGCTGCGCCAGGAAGGAACTCCTCATGATTTAAATAATAGCGGTATGATCATGAATGAAGATGATCAACTTAAGGGTAACTCCGATAGCTCATCTATGAGAATGACAAGAAAACGTTCAAGGCAGAACGCGTTGGAAAAAGAAGCAAGGTTTATATCATGTGAAAATGATGAAGGTAATTCTTTGGAGAGAGCATCAACACAAAACATTTTCAAGGAGGCTGCTTCTGGTAAGGTGAGCATTTAGTTAGAATCTTAGAAATGGAATATACAAGTGTAATATGTGTTTCTTTATATGAATGTATAATCATATGTATACATTTCATTCATTGGGGAAAATGTATTCACCTTATTATGCTGACATTTTGCTGTGAAAAAGCTGCTGGAGAGCTGTACTAGGGCTAATGATCAATCAGGTTGGTGTCAGCTATTGTTGTTCGTGCTTTATGTGAGAATTGTTTAATTGGGAATTTGGTATATTTTATATGACCATCATTGTGTTTTACAGGCATCGATTTAAAGGAAAGTGGTCGTCGTAACTGGCTTATTCAAGTTCTTTTTGAGCATGCACTGGGCATGAAATTATCCACTGACTATCAAACTGGACAAATATGCCTCTCTGCACTGCATCAATCAAGCGGTAATTTTGGATTGCAATTGATTTATTTATCGTATTGTTTCTAAATCTTATTTGGAATATTAGTAATTAATATGCTTGGGCTTGGCTATATTTTTTCAATCTGATTATATTTCTGGAAGATTCCAGTTGCTGGATTTCAATCTAGTGTGTAATGTGCACAAACAGCGACCATAGCCACGAGATGAGCATAAAACACAGCACTAAAAGATATAGACAATGGGTGAAGATACTTGTCATATTATCCATACCTGAGATAGACATATCACAGATGCTGGTAGAATGGGACTGAGCTGACAAGAAACAATGAGATGCACAGTTGCTAATGAAATTTTCCTCTTTCTCATCTTCCTGGCTATAATTTTCTCACATTTTCTCTTTAAATAAACAGGATTTCTTTTGGTGGGCTAAACCAACAAGTGTCAGATTCTGGACACTTGCTGATTTTTAACTCTGAAGAGTTATTTTATTCTCAATTTAGTAAGAACTTCATGAACGACAACATAAGAGTTCATTTTCATTAGTATGCCATTCTTCGACAAAGCTAATTTTGGTTGGAGTTTAAGAGGATTTTTACTGCTACATCTTATGTTACTGTTTAAATTTTAAATACAATTCTAGCCATTTAACATTTTACAGATATGTAACTGCTTGTTTAATAGGTTTCTTTTATTACAACCATAATAGGTTACTCCTTCAGTTTATCGTGGATTAGCAAATCACCAGAAGAGGAAGCAGAGCTATTCTACCATGTTTTATCTCTTGGCACGTTTGAAAGAGTAGCACCAGAATGGATGAGGGAGGACATCATATTTAGCCCTAGCATGTGCCCCATCTTCTTTGAAAGGGTATCTCATGTTATCAAATTGAATCACTAATGTTTTTCTAGCTTTGAATTCCTTAAGCCTCTCCCCCCGGTTCCCAAATCCTCTTAATGTACCTTTGCTGTATATATTTCCTGTATCATTATTATTCGGAAAACATTTAGTCGAGTTTTGCGTGTAGATTTGCTTGCTTTTCCCGAATCCCTTTTCCTTTGCCATTTGCAAATTCTAAGAATTTGTGAGAACATTTGGAGTAACTTTACTGAGCGAGAATGTAACATTGCTAATTTCTTATCATATACTAAAGCAAGAGGTTGGGTAAGCCTATAAAAGTGATTTATAATTCTTCATACATTTCTTTTAGTTATTTCAATAAGTTTTATGGTAAAGTTAATTAAAATTAGCGCACATTGTAAGCTCTTATTAAATAGACAATCAATTTGTTTGCCTACATATGCTAGAGTCACACAGCTTTTGTTAAATGGGGAAATGGCGATTAATTCTGCTTTGTTAGTCTGATTTGCAGACGGCAAAGACGGTTGGTCTGCCAAAAAAAGAGGTGGGAAAATCAATCCATCCCATTCTATGATAGGTTGACAAGCTAACTCACTTAAATAATATAAATAAAAGATAAAAATTGTGTTTGCAAGAAGTAATTATTTACTTTTTGTCTGTTTTATCAAAGAGTTCTCTAAAAGAAAGCGATTATTGTTATAGATTTAGTGATGCATGTAACGATCAAGAAAAAAAGAAAAAGAATTAGTATAAGGTAAATGTAATAATTAGGATTTATAAAAATAATAATTTATCAAATGGTTATTAGGAATGAAGTTTCTCCTTGTCTCATACATGTTGGTTTAGTCAATAAACTATTTAACATTATATTATATTATTCCTCGTACATTTCTGTAATATAAATGGTATTGAATGAATTCATCAATTATTAATTCATTAATTATAATGATAAAAATAATTATTTAACAAATTTAAGTAAAATTTGATAATTTTTACTTAGTTGATTAAATATTCAATAAATTTTGCTATTAGCAATCAATTAAATATATAACTTAATAACTTATAATTAAATAGTTAATATATTTTAATATAATTAACTAATTAATTTTTTTAATTACAGATGTTTGGTAAATTTATTAATGACAAGGTTTTATATTAAATATTAATTATTGAAAATTACAAATATTAAATATAAAACAAAACCCGGGGAGGGTATTCCTCTGCTTGCCATAAATCAATCACGTATAGTCCTTTAGAAACGAATCAAAGTGTAGTGACTGTTCGACAGCTTTAAAGATTATTTACTAAAAATCAAGTCAAACATCAAACATATTCCCTAAAAACAAGTTACCTTATTCTTATGTAAATTCTTTTGTTTTAATCCCTCTCATATTATTATCTGTTTTTAGATTAAATATATATTTTATTAAAAATAATCTTTTTCTAGTCAAGTAAAACCACTCGCTAGAATAACTCAATGTTAATTAATTCAAGTGTTTACTAGACAAGTTTCTGTTTTCTGAGAAGTTAAATCAGTAAAAACGACTAAAATAAAAAAAAATACAAAAAAATAAGAAATAAAACTAAAAAAGAGTTTATACAAAATAAAATTAAAACTTTATAAAAATAAAAAATATAATTAAGCCATCTAAAAATATATTTTTAATTTAAGTTAAATAAAACTAATTTTGAAAAGGTTAACTTTAAATTTGTGACTGAAATATTTTTATGTAAATGTATATTTTTGTTGTAAAATAATTTCCTAAATAAAAAAAAACAGGCCCATAATAAATTAAAAGCACGCAAACCGAAATCGGGTTTTGCAGGGTGGGTTAGGCAAGTGATGAATGTAAAATCGCGTTGAGTAATGAGTTTCTTGCAGGGAATCATTGATTCCTTCAATTCCATCTTCACCCCCCACAATTCTTCTTCTTCTGAAACCGATCGAATGGAAGCGTCTCCTACTCCTACTCCTACTCCTCCTCCTTCTTCTTCTTCTGTTTCGAACGAACGCGTCGCTTACAAGCTCCAAGGCTACTTTGATTTGGCGACGCAAGAGATCGCGAAGGGCGTTAGGGCAGAAGAATGGGGTTTGATCGACGACGCTCTTCTTCACTATAAGAACGCTCACACCATTCTCCTTGAAGCTAATTCTACTCCTGTTCCTTCCTTTATCACTTCCAGGTTCCCACAATTTTAATTTTATGCCTCTTTGCCTTTCCTATTAGTGTTGCATTCTATTTTTAAAATGAAATTGAGTGAAAATGGAGTTTCCTTATACATTCAATCTTCTCAATTGAATTTTTAGTGACAAAGTAGGGGATTTTGGGATTGTTTTTCTCTTGCATTTTTGTTCCTCTTTTAAAGTTTTTCAGCTTACAAATTCCACCAAAATTCAGTTATTTAGGTTAAGCGTTTATTTAATAAGCATTTCTTACAAATTTTATCACCAAATTTATTGACACGAGCTGAAAATAGCTTATTTTGACAAGTTATACAAAGAAGTTTATTGAAATAAGCTTAAAAGAGCTTACGAGAGTCATAACTCATTAGCTATTTTTATAAGCTCTCTGTAAGCTCTTTCAAACACACCTTTGTTCGTAAAGGAGAGTTTTTGGCTTTATAGATGCTCAAATGTAGTCCATCACTTCATTCACACGTTATTGTTAATGATGTGATGAGAAAGGATGGTTCTACATTATAATAATATGATTTTATTTTATTTTTTGGCTTACTGAAAGCTATGATTTTGTGGCAGTGAACAACAGAAGGTGAAATCATATCGTCAAAAGATATCAAAATGGCAGGGTCAAATTTCTGAGAGATTACAGACTCTCAGTAGACGTGCAGGTTTGTATTTGTTTGAGAAACTGTATTTTGTTTTCAGATACCAATTATGAATTTCCTGAGAGTGCTTACTGATTCTCATTATCTTCCGCTTCTTCCTTTTCCATTTCCCCCCTTTCCATTTCAGGTAGCTCATCTGCTAATCAGGTATGCTATGATCACTCTAAACTGTAAGTACAGAGCTTTCTCTTTTAGTTTATTTGGTGCAATGTAGTTAATGCTTCTCAAAACAGGTGTTACTAGCATTGTAACTAATAATTTTTCACTTTCGGATTCTAAAATTTAAGCATCTTTTGGTTAACACTGCAAACTATTTTTTAAAGAATACATTAACTGTTAGCATTGTATTTTGTATCATAAATGAGGGGCTTAGTATTAGACTTCCTTGTAGATGGTTATACTTGTCATTTTAAGATTAAATATATTGGCTCATGTTGTGTGTTTGCTTTGGACTTTTCAGTAAGCCTGTTAAATTACAACCATCAAATGTTGTCACTAGGGCACTAATTTTATGATTATAATGAACCTTTAACGTTTTTTTCCTTTTCCCCCCTAAAATGTTTGCAGAGCACCTCCAACCTTGCGCAGACTGCTGCAGTTCCAATTAAGCTATCAAATACTAGAAAAAATGTGTTACAAAAACACCCTCAAAGTACAGGTCAGGTGAATAAAGTTGCAAGCCCGAAATCTAATCAAGCATCTGGTGTAAATAATGACACCAAACTGGTTGAAATGATCAACACAGCCATAGTAGATAGAAGTCCTTCTGTTAGATGGGAAGATGTTGGTAAGATGTGCACATTTGCTTTTCTTCCTTTCATATGTTATCATTTGTTTGATTATCAGTGTGGAAATGCAGCTGGGCTTGAGAAGGCAAAGCAAGCTTTAATGGAGATGGTTATTTTGCCAACTAAGAGAAGAGACTTGTTCACTGGTCTTCGAAAACCTGCTAGAGGTAATACCTTGGATTTGGTTACATATTGGATAATGGGGAAAAGGCAGAATGGAAATGCCAAACATTGAAACTGATGAATCCTTTTGATTCTAGGTTTGCTTCTCTTTGGTCCACCTGGTAATGGAAAGACAATGCTTGCCAAAGCAGTAGCTTCAGAATCAGAAGCAACATTTTTTAACGTATCAGCGGCTTCCTTGACGTCAAAATGGGTATTTCTCTATAAATGTATCAGATGAAATTATAGGGTTATAACCTTTTAGGTGTAGAGGGAGTACAAATAATGATGTGTTATAAAAACATAAAGCACCATCCCTTATTTATACTATAAGGAAACAAATAATGAAATATGCTTGTTAATTGTGGAGATAATCCAAGATATTGTAAGTTAATCTAAGATACAATCTAGATATTGTTGGATATTTGTCATATATTCATGTAACAGTAATTTTTTTATAACACTACAAAGTTTTGCCTATGTTTAACTTGTTCTCTATAGGTGGGTGAAGGTGAAAAGCTAGTTCGGACACTATTCATGGTAGCTATATCCCGACAGCCATCTGTAATTTTCATTGATGAGGTATTTCTCTTGTGTATACTATAGAGTGGAGAAATTGCTCTACTCCACCTGTTTTCCTACTTAACATGACAAGACAGACTATCATGAAAGAATACATTCAGAAAAATAGTGTAGCTTGCTTTAGAAACAATCAACTACATCAAAATCAATTCTGCAAGGGCATGGTTTGATAACTCTTCAAACATGTCTAACTGCCCCCCACATTTCAATGATATTTGTTTTCTTAATGCCTTGCTAGTTAAATTAGCAAATTTATCATGCAGATAGAAAAGATTGTATGCTCAGTATAAAAAATTTTCTTGATTTCAAAACATATTAATTTCCCTTTTTAACTGATAACAGATTGATAGTATAATGTCAACAAGGTTGGCAAATGAGAATGATGCCAGTAGACGATTAAAATCTGAATTTCTTATCCAGTTTGATGGGGTGACCTCCAATCCCGATGATATTGTGATTGTAATTGGTAAGTGTTACATTTGAACATTCTGAACTGGTACTTTGCAGAATAACATGCCTACGATGAACAAGGCTCTGGTTTAGTATTTTGGTTACAGTTGCAATTGCTGGTCTCAGTTCCCATTTGGCATATGAATTTGATGAAGTACTAATTTATGAAGTAATGTCGTTTTGTTATTGGAGCATTTATAGTGCAATTATATTTGGTTGATGAGCAATTATAATCTCATCTTTTTTTAACACAACTGATTAGATTTTCCTTTCTTTTTACTCTTCTAAATTCATTTATATTTCTTACATTGTGGTATGTTAATAAGAACAATATTAGTTTCTTTACTGGCTGGGTTGACATTGTAATCTGGCCTCTTAAGACTGTCGCATCTTTATATAATTAATATAAGACTGAATTTAGTTATTATAGATGTAGTGTTGCTTGCTTTATCATTTTTTTTATTTCATAATATCATGTGAGCTTGATTACAAACCAGCGAATTCCTGGTTGTGTATCTATTAAGTCTTATTAAACTCATAAATTTCCTTTTCTTTGTTAATATAGGTGCAACAAATAAGCCACAAGAATTGGATGATGCAGTTCTTAGGAGACTGGTGAGAATTTCTTCAATGTCCTATACTGGAACTGTAGAAAATATAATTAATTCCAGAATGTGATGTTGCTGGTATGACTTTAAATGTAAAATGTTTATTGCTGTTAGATATAAATTATCTTCTAATTTTATTCTCATGAGTGCATTCTTTATGATTTGTTTTTATCCAATTTTTATTATGTCTAGTAATAGGATTGGTTGTTATAACTTATATCTTAATTCTATGATTCGATCATACAGTCTAGGATGCTTGTTTTAAAAGATGCTTGCTACAATATCCATAAACTTGAGAGGGTATAATATACTCTCTCTAAATTGATGGTTGTAATTTTTCTGATATCTTAAAGATTGAAGGGTATTTACATCTTTTCCAAATAAACCACTAATTCCACTACTTATTGATATAAATTTAATGGTGAAATTGTTCTATGTATGAGAGGGTATAAAGTACCCTCTCAATTTACAAGGCACCATATAAATTACCATTTTAAAATGGTCAAATTAAAGAGAAACTTTTGGTTGATAATATTATGTTGCATATATACCTTTGTTAATTGTAACTTGTCTTTTATGGGCTGTCTGACCATTATAGACAAAAATTCAAAAAAAAAATTCCCAGATTTAGTATAGTTGGCAAACAAATTACCAAGGACAAAATAAACAGTGTAAAAGCTACAAAATTCATGTTCAATAAGCACAACAAAACTAGATTAGGAAAAATGGCGCAACTACATTTGTTACTTTCAGTCGATAGACACCATTCAATGGCAGAATGACATGTGGTAACACTCCATTTGTTGCACCCGGTCAATAAGGGTCACTCTTTGGGAAGCTGAAACATGGCATGTAGAGTGATTTCTCCTTGATAGGCACCACTCTCTCTGCTCAAGACACATGGTGCATATGCATTGTGACTCTTTGACAGGGGCAAGCTGTTTCTTACACGTGCAGTTTGGGAGGTGGAACGAAGCTTAAATATTGGTTTTTTTTTTTTCCTCTAGTTCTGTGTAGGGGACCAAAAATTTTAGTTTAGTGATGGTAGTGTGAAGAGGGAGCGATATTTTTTTTTGTTGACCGGAGGGGATTGAGCTTTGGCAAGAGGCACCAAAGTAGATTTTTTTGTTGCATTTTTAGAAGGTATGTGATTAATTTATTATATATACATTTTTTTCTTCAAATAGTTAATAATCTGATTTGTTAAATAATCTTATAAGTTAGTGAAAATTATAAAGAGTTATAATATTTTTTATCATAATAAAATTAAATTATAAATATCATTCTAATCTAAAACTTCATATTTAAACATAATAGAAAATACTAAATTTTTAAATATAATCAGTTACTACTAAATATAATATAATAACAAATTTTAATAGAATTTTGTCCCATTATTACACCAAGCTAAATTTAATTTCAATTAACACAACATTAATATTATTTTAGTAATTATTATAATAAATATAACATATGCAATTATTTTTCAATATTATAATTACAAACTAACAATATTAATATAATTTTACTAATTATAATACTTAATATATTATACCAAATTATTTTCTTTTATTTATTTTTTCACTAAATTCATTATGTTATTAAATTTAATATCTCATTAAGTTATTTAAAATTTATTTTATTTGATATAAAAATATTACAACTCATTTTGTAATTTTCACTAACTTAACTAAATTTTATAAAAATTACTTGAACAACAATATACTTTAGTGTAATTTGAAATAATATGTCAACTAACCTTTTACAACTAAAATAAAACTTAACTAACACATTTATCTTTTTAAAAAATTATTATATTACTAAATTTATTATACTTATAAACTTATTTAAAATTTTATTTTATTATGACATCACAAATAGTACTACATATTTTTTAATTTTCACTAATTTAACTAAATTATATAAATAATTTTTTAAACAATTTTTTTATTTAATTTAAATTTATATGTCAATTAACATTTTATAACTAATAAAATGTTTAATTCACAAATCAGATTATTAACTATTTCAAAAAACATATATATAAAATAAATTAAGCACATATCTTTTTAAAAATGCAGCAAAAAAATTCATTTTAGTATTTCCTGTATAAATTTCCACTGTGTTCACACAACATCGGCCTTGATAAACTAAAAAATTTTGGTCCCCTGTATGCAAATTGTTAGAGGAAAAGGAAACTGGTGTTTAATCTTTGTTCAACCTATCAAACCATACAAAACAGCAGCAAAGGCACCTGTTAAGGAGGAGCTACAATGCATAGCATGCTATTCGAAGTAGAATTAGTAGTATCTGTTAAGGAGGATGTACTTTACATGCGCCCCATTTGTTGGCTCACTAGAAAGTGGTGTCTGTTGATCGGAGCAACAAATGAGGGGGTGTCATTCTGCCATTGAATGACACTTATCAGTTGGGAGTAACAAATATGGTTGTGTCACATGTTCTAATCTGATTTTGTTGCACCTATTGAATGTGAGTTTTGCAATTTTTATACTGTTTATTTTGTCCATTTTGGTAATTTGTTTGCCAATTATCCTAATTTGGGAATATTTTCTGAATATTCATCTATAATGGTAAAAAAAGCCACCATTGGTTCCCATCAGTATTGCATATTATTGATAGTGGTTATAGTGACCTTTGAACCACATGTTGTTTCTTTACTATTATTGGGTTTATTGTGAAATGTTTACCAGGTAAAGAGAATATATGTACCTTTACCAGATGAAAATGTTCGGAAACTTCTGCTAAAACACAAACTCAAGGGTCAAGCATTCTCCTTACCTAGTAAGCATTGTGCTCTTTTTTTTTTTTTTTTTGTGATACTTCTTTTGATGTGTATTCTGTGATGCCTTTTGCTTTCTAGTTATTTAGGGTGTGTTTGGATAAATAGCTTAATTAATCACTTTTTAATATACTCTTGTTACATAAAAGCTTTTGCTTTAAATTTGATCATGAAACTTTTTGAAGTAAGCTAAAAAGAGCTTATCAGAGTTATAAGCTATTTTCATAAGCTTAAATAAATTCCCCATAAGGTTTTCCAATCACACTCTTATTCTTCTAGGGTATTCTGGTTCTATGGTGGCTGGCATGTCGTTCTTCATTTATTCTGGTTGCATGTAACACGTTGCCAAATTTGCTCAAATTGGTTTACTTACTATTTGCCGAACAAGATACTTGATATTGCAGGAAATTTTTACCAGTTGAGTTTGTTTTTTCTTTTTATGCTTTGCACTTTTGTCGTTGACATATTTCATGAGAGAGCTTTGTAATTTTTATTGTTATCATGCTATTACTCGCACAGATGCACTGTTCTGTTTTTAACTACCTTTGGAATTTTATGTTGCAGATAGAGATCTAGAGAGGCTTGTAAAAGAGACAGAAGGTAAGTATTTGTAGCTAAAATATACATTTTCATGATGAGAAAAAAATTAGAACATTGAGATATTCTTTTCTTTTCCTTTTTTTTTTTTTTTTTTTTTTTCCACTTTTAAATATGACCATTGTGTTTGTGTTATTCTTGACCTGTAGGATATTCTGGTAGTGATCTGCAAGCCTTGTGTGAAGAAGCTGCAATGATGCCAATTAGAGAGTTGGGTGCTGACATTCTTACTGTTAAGGCTAATCAGGCATGCTAGTTTGAAATTTACGCTGTTCTTGGATGTGGATCAGTATAATCTTGCAAGGGACTGGTAAACCTTTTTTACTGTTAAAAATTAACTATTTTTTATTCTACCAGGTGAGAGGACTGAGGTATGAGGATTTTAAGAAGGCAATGACTGTGATCAGACCAAGCTTAAACAAAAGTAAATGGGAAGAGCTTGAGCGCTGGAATGAGGAGTTTGGTTCTAATTGAAGTCGCATTCAACACATGCTCGGATGCATGCATATGCACGAAATCCAAAGAAAATAAACTGTCCATAACAGAAAATAGACAAGACAAAGGCTTCAAGGTCAGTGACTAAAATAATGAATCAGGGTGTTGCTTATTTTGTAAATGGGTATCTTGAAACCCTTATCCAGCCTGTTGCCTTGAAGCCTTTATTTTAATTTTGATTCTTTGTATTTCTTTCTAAGATTACTATATCTAATCGCCTTAGGGGTGATTGTAACCCCCGGCCCCTCTGTTTTCTCTCATCTGTAGAGAAAAGTAGTAGATTTGGGGGGAAGAAAAAGTGGGATGATAAAAAATTGATAAATTGTACCAGAAATGAAGGGAGAAAAATATTGAAATGAAAAGGATTTTTTTCTTTCTTTTTAAACGTGACTCTGAATTTTGATGCTTTTAAATCAACTAGTGATTCTTTTGAGACTTTTAATTGAACCGCTGTGGTAGATTTATTACAAGAAATGTATTAACATTAATCTTTGGAATTCAATTTAAGTGATTTTTTGTTGAAACAATTCTTTGATGAACAAGTCTATCTTCTAACTTCGTTAGTTAATATCTATTTCTAGTTACATCTTCCAATATATTTTTTTCAGGAGCAAGTTTTAATAAAATTTGTACTACAAAACTGATTTAATTCAATTCATAAATACGGCAATTGCTTTTATCATTTTTCACGAAGGAACTTAGGAAGGTATGTAAAGTCAAGAACTGTATTAAGGCCAATACATTGATTTTGTCATGGTTCGCAAAATGCGAGGGAACTTTCATTCTCGAAGGCAATCTGAAATTTGTTCCTACTGAAGCACTTGTAGTGTGTTTGAACCAATGAAGTTGTGTAAAAGCCAACTCCAGAATTGATGCATTCGTCCAGTTTCTCATTTTCCTTGGCGGAACTCTGACTTATTTGAATGAAAATATATGTTTCTGGTGAGTACTTTGAATGAATAAAATGGGGAGAAATGAATTTGGTGTGCTTAGGCCGAAAATTTTAAAGATGAAACTTATAAAACAATTGTATAAACTGAAAAGAAAACTATTTTTGTTGGTGCAATTTGGGTCTATATGATGAAAGGATCCTTAAAAGGTAAAAAAGGATGTCAGAAGTGGGATTTGAACCCACGCCCTCTCACGAGGACCAGAACTTGAGTCTGGCGCCTTAGACCACTCGGCCATCCTGACCGGATGGTGGAACTTTGTTTTTTTCTTCTCTCGTACTAATCGTTTCTACTAAAAACCAAAATTTAGTGAATAATCTAACATGATTCAAATTTTTGTTTGAGATGAAAAAAAAAAGTTTTAATGCAAATAATTAAATTTAAATATGAAAATATTAATCTAGAGGAAAATTTAAAATAATAAATTTATACTTTTTAAAAATATAAAATAAATTATAAATAATAGCATCAGCTCGTTATAAAGAAAACTAAAATATAATGAGATATGTTTTTTATTTTTAAGAATGAGACCTTAAATTTATAATATAAAATATGATTAATTTTATTTTTCTTTTCTTAGAAAGTTAGATGGATTATAGTAAGTTATGAAGTGTTTTTTTTTTAGCGTTTTATCTTTACAAGTTGTTTTATTTGGTTTTCTCGAGAACTAAGTACAACATTAATTCTCTTTTCGTAATAACATGTACCCAAAAAAATAACAATGGATTTTGTAAAGGCAACAATCAATTTTATGTTGCATGTCCATTATCACTGTCTACAACCAACTACAATTGGTAGATGACAATTGGGAAATAGCGATGCCAATGAGAATCTTCACCTATGATTAGAATTTGGCATTGTGCAAATTAAGATGTAACATAAAATTTAGCCTTGCATCTCATTATTTCATTGTTCTTGAAGTCTTCATCAGTTTTAGATTGAGAACAAATCTAACACACTATACCATAATATTCTTGAATTTAAGTAAATTTAATGAGTAAAAACTAAAAAATTTGAATCTCATTGTTTTAATAAAATGAGAAATCCACATAAAATTTAAGGAATGTGTTGGCTAAGAGTATGTAAAATGTGTGTTGCTAGCATTCCTGTGTTCTAATAGACAGTGGAATCGTGTATTTGAAATGGAAATAGAGAATAAACTGAAGAAAATATCAACTGAAGTTATACGGGATTTGTTGATAATTGAGATGTTTAATTGAATAACTATTTTGTCACTTCCTGCATTATTTATGTTCATGAGCTTGGATAAAGGCCTAGGAAAAAGTTTCAATAATAATGATGGTGGACTAGCAATCTATATTTCTTTTTTTTTTCCCTCCTTTTTACCCTAGCATATTATTATTTCTTTTATGTTTCTGGTTAATAATTTGTGTTCATTATGGTTTCGCATGCTATATTTGCTTTTGATTTTTGCATTAATTATCTTATACTTGTGTTTGCAGTCTTATAATGGATACTGCAAATGTTCCACAAATGGGGGTATCCCATCTTGAAAAGAAAAGTAATTTCTGAAGTAAGAAACCATTATAATTTTGTCATTCCTGTAATTTTCTAATGGAAAAATATATTCTCATAGTAGTGAATGATGTTGGTGCTTTAGAAAATGGTACGTAGGTTGGCCTTTGTGATAGGAAATTTGAATTTCTCACCACTATTTCATTGATAGTTTCTTTCATTTTCCAACATTGGGAAAATTAGCATTCTAAGAATCAAGATTTGAATTAGGCATAAGAAAATATATACCCAAGATATAGGAATAGACTAGGAATCAGGCAATGTAGGACATATGTATTAGGTAACATCTTTTCCAATGGCATAAAAAGAAAGACAATGCATAAGGTTAATTAATCAAGAATAAATGTTGATATGACACCCTAATCGTGTCAAACAAACAACATATAATGAATCTGCGAGAGTAATATTTTTGGAAATGTTGTGTTGTAGAATAGTTTTTTCTCCCTTTATTTTGAACAACTATATCTAATCCCAAATTTAGCAATAGTTTTTATTAATATCATGTTATTGTTTATATTTTTAAAACTCAAACGAGTCATTTTTAGAAAATTTTCCACATTTCCTAGAAAAACCAGTATGCAAGTGTTGGTTCAATTCACTTGCAATTTGCTAGTTTCATTGGTTGAGATCGTTTCTGAGAAAGGCAATTTCAATGACCTGATTGAAAAGGCTAATAATCTAATTCACAGTTAAATGGGTCGGATCCACAAGTTCAATCAAGTTTTTAGAACATTAATAATTACTAATTCAAGTGTTTATTAGTATTTAATCATAATATATTCTTTAAGAGATATGCTAGTAATATTCTCTGAATTTACATTTTATATTTTAAACTATTAAAGTTAGTTTGTTAAATTTGACGTATTTTAATTATTAAGTTATTATTGTTTGAGTTAAGTTTTGAGTTCGAGTTTTTTATATTTAAAAAAAATTTAATGATAGATTTACTTTGATTAAGATCGAATTCAAATTAATCTGGATGAAAAACAAAAAAAATAAAAAAGAATATAAAACAAAATTTAGTATTTTATTTTATTTTTCTTCCGATTCCATGCAAAACACACATACGAATAATCATAATTAACAATCGCAATTCATTTTCTGATACAGAAGTTAGCACAATACAACAATCTATAGTAGTTTACATGTATATCCCCGTGGGAAGCATCAAACAGGAAGTAAAAATATGTATCGTTTCAAAAAAAAAAATTATATATTTTTTTAATTTAAAAAAATTATTTTTCATCTGATTCAATATTAATCTGACCTGAGTAATATACCTAAATGTGGTAGATAAGTTTATTATTAAAAATTTGTTACATACAAGAGAATTCACACCCAAAATCTTGTTTAACTCATTTTAATAAATTGTTTGATATAACTTATTCAAATTAACTCTTTTTAGTTTATTTGTATAGACAAATTTTATAATCAATAGTTTAGATATTAAATACGTATTTAATTGAGTTTATTTATTTGAATGCACACTATTAATATGACTCATGCAGAATAAGGGTATAAAAAAATTAAAATTTTCGTTAAGTATTTAAATTTGTCTGATGTAAGTGATGATTAACTTATTTACGCAATATCATTTATTTTTATTTAATATTTTATTGTTTCAAGATAGTTTCTTTGAAGAACCATTTAAAGATGAGATTGCTGATATTAACCTTAATAAGAGTGTTGGAACTTAGGTAAGAAGAGACTAGACAAGCATATATACGAGACAGTTCCTTTTTGAAAAGGATGATGCTAAGAAGGGTGGCTATGAAAAGCAGTAAAGTCTACATATAAGTCAATACATTTTTTTAATATATTTTTTAACACATTATTTATCAATGATTAAAATTTGCTTAAACTTAATTAATCCTAATGATTAAGATAAACAAAATAATAAAAAATGTTGTTTACAAATTTCAAGTTACATTTATGAATATACAACTATGTTTAATACCATTTTACTTATTTTCAGTATTAAAACATATGTTATAAACTGAACTAAAGAAAAGATAATTAAATTACAAATATAAAGTTAATTCATTAATTAATAAAAAAATTAAACTAAAGTAATAGATACCATCCAAACAAATGAAGCAGGTCCACTATGTGTTTATAATGCATAGAGTTATGTGAAGAAGGACATAGGCACACACATCACACTATGATTGAGTTAAGTGCGAAACAGCTTCTCATTTTGTATTCATTCACAACCACCATCAAATTGCACCCATGTGTTCCAGAATATGCTTTTCACTTCTTCTTTATTTGTTTCACATTCCAAAATTTAGTGATAAAAAAAGTTGTGTGAAACTTTCTTTTCTTGCTCAAATATTTTTTATTCATAGTCATGCATTATCAAAATTGGCAATGCAAGTGTGAGACTATTCATGGAAATCATTATTGTCTAAAAGAGTAAAAAATTTAATTATTATCAAGTGGTGCACTTGCTGAATAATATTTTTAATTTTCTGATGAATATGCTGTTTGTTTTAATTACTAATTTTGTAAATGAATATGAATTCATCATATTCCAAAGATTCTTAGCTGTTCAATGTTAGTTTTCGCATTGAATTTTGGTGTCTCTGTATTTCATTAAAAGATGTATGTACTTGAAAATGTTGTACCTCTGTAGAAAATAAAATCATTATTACATTAAAAAAAATCGAATTTCTAGTAATGGAAGTTTCATTAAAAAAAATGTATCTATTGTCTATTAACAACCAAAAAATAATTGGTAAAAGAAAGAAGAAATTGAAAAAAGAAAAATAACAAAGAGTGTGTTAGATACTTCATTATTTTGTGTATTACAAAGCAGTAGTTTACAATAACATCACATTTTGTTTTTTTTAAATGTAAATTTAACTTGTTAAAATTTTAGAAGTGAGCTATTTATGAATTTCATAAGCAAGCAAAATCACAAAATTTGGCCCAGATTTCAAAGGTAGAATTTTCAGAAAATTTATTTTATAACGTTGTGAAGTGACTAGCAAGAGATGACAACTGTCATATTTTATTTTCTCTTGACACAAGCAAAGGGATGGAAACTTTTGTGAAGCCAAAGAAAGGCAAAGGAGTTTGATGATAGTAATTCCATGCATGCATGGTCTCATTAATTGGGATAAATAAAAAATGAAAACTTATATAACTTTTATAATAAATTTCTAAAATATTTTTGTAATCTTTTTTATTATATGATCCATTGTATTGTGTATTATTGTGATAATATTTCATAAGAAAATGATATCATGGTGACATTATGATATGAAATAAATGGATGATGGGAAGCACAAGGTCAATGGTCAACATGCTTCCCTCTGCCATTTCCCAATATTATCTTTTTCTTTCCCTTTTAACATTACAGGCACTAAAGTTGGCATCATTGCCTATCCCTTTTAATATATTGCACATTTTTTTCTCATACAAATATACATTTAATGTCTGCTATAGGTTTTAATATTTTTAATTTAAATTATATCTACACAATTAGGTTAAATATTTAGATAAAAAAAATATGTCATCTAGTTATTTTTATTCTATTCAAATATATATTTATCAACTAAAAGAAACATAAATTTCAAATTTGGGACACAACCAATGGTATTGCTATTTTACCCTTTCATTTTTTTTATAACTCCTTTGTACTTTTGTTGGCAGACAATTACTGTACATTTTTTAGTCTTAAAATATGTACCTGCATTGTTAATTACTCTATTATTTTATAATTTTTAAAGACTCTTAAATTATTAATTTCTTTTAAAATTTATTTTCATATTATTTTTTTTAATTTTTTCCTAGGCAAGAGGGTTAATTATACTATTTATTTAAATTCATAATATATATATATATATATATATATCTTATAATTTAAATTTTAAATTTTTATTTGAATAAAAATATTCATATTATAGATAAAATTGATAGTTAAAGTATACAGTTAAAACCGGTTCTAAGAAATTCTATGACGATAACACAATTTACCGGAAAAAAAAAAGGAAAGAAAAGAAAATATGGCATTTATGTTGTGTCCTTGGCAGTTGATCCTAACATTCTTACTTTAATGAAACAATTTTTTTATAGACTTTAATGAAAAATTTTGATATTATATACAAGATTTATTTTTAAAAAATACTTATTTTTTTTAAAAGTGATTGTTTCTTAGAAATAATTTGTTCCAAATTTAGACATAATATAGTTGGATAAACAGAAAAAAAAATGTTAAATTGATTTTTATTATTGTGAGTTTAATCTTAATTGGTTCATATAAATATTATTACACTATAAGTATTTTTACTCTATAAGTATTAGAATTTGTTGAGATATTTTTATACATTTTTTAAAATTATAGTATTTTTAAATAATATTTTATTTATAATGATAAAATGACTAAGTAAAAAGTTATTGTATATATATATTTTTGATCAAGTATCATTCTTTTATTGCATTACATAATTAAAAAAAATATAAAACTGCAATAAAAATAATTTTTAAAAAACAAAAAATTGAGAAAAATATAAATTAGATTGAGCATTGAAGAGTTGAATTTGAAGTTGCGAAAAAGGAGGAAAGTGATGATAGTACATGGAAGTGTTGGAAGAGAGTCAAAAAGAGAAAGAAAATGATTTGAGTGCTCAACTTTCAAACCAGCAGATAAGTCTATCTGCAAACCCATTTATGCTCCCACTTTCTGTTTGCTCACTTCCTGTCACTAACTACCTCCTTGTAACGGTTCTCTTTCAATAATATTTATTATATTTTATAAAAACTTAAAATAAATATATGTTTTTTTTTTCTCTATCTACTACTCACAATAAAATGATCCAAATACGTTAGATAATCTATTTTGTTAACTATAACATGAGAATATAGATAAATCATTGTTCAATCTTATGTTAACAATAAAAATTAAATTTAAAATATTAAATTGATTATATGCACACAAAGTTTAAAAAAAATGTATTTAAACGTTATTACAAATAAATCATGCAAAATTAGTTCATATAATTATTAAATTTTAAATGAGTATTCTCATTATTCTTTACCACCTTTCATACATTGAAATTTCAATCAAATATTCTCTTTTAAATATCTTGATTACAACATTTTTTAATTTATCAATTAAAGTTCATAAAATATTATTATTAATATTGAATTAAAATATTTTATATAACAGAACTAATTCGCTTATTCCATAATAAGTATTGTATACTTACTCTAGTTAATAAACTTTTTATGACTAAATTTTATTAACTCAATTATTTAATCATAAAACATTATATTTTGATTATACATGTTAAACTTTAGACAAAGTAAACATATAAGTATAAAATCAAATGGTCAACGTTTGTTTAAATTTTATAAATTATATATTATATGTTAAAATATAATTATTCTATAAAGTGTTAAATAGTTTTTAAATTTTATAAAATTCTACTTATTAATAACTCTCAAACTAATAATTAAGTTAATAAATAAAATAAATTAATTAAAAAAAATTATAGAGTAAGTGAATTCTTTAACAGTTGATGTAGTTGAATCTTTTTTTTTTATGTAATAACAAATAATAATTGTGTAAATTTTTATGTTTACAAATGAAAATTCCAAATTACTTACATATATTTTAATAATAATTAAAAAATCAAGTAAAATTTTAAAATAATTCTACACATCGTTTAAATGCATATGCATGTGTGATGAAAACTGTCGGTTGGCTTCGGTAGTTAGTAAGATATTACAAGTGAATGTTACAGTTCTTTAATCAATTTGACTTTTAGTTTGAAAAAAAAAACATTTGGTAATTTAATTTAATTAATATTCTATTTTGTTTTAATTTTCTATTTTATTTAATTTAAATTTCTTCTTATTATCATGACAGGTTTTTATTATCATAAATTGTGTTTTATTTGTTTACTGAGACAAATTTTTAACTACATAATTAATAATCGGACCAAATTAAATTTAAACAGGAAAATAAAAGATTAAAATAAAACAAAAAAATGAAATTTAAAATAAACAAGACAAAAAATTAGAAGATCAAATTACTATTTTTTTATCTTTGCTTTTGCTCCTGATTAGGAATAATAAAATGAGTCACAGTGTCTTGTTTTGTTCCATTTTTTATTGTTTAAAGATTTAATGAATAAAGTTTTTATAGAAAAAATGTTACGAGAAAATTGAGTAAGTTCAGTGAAAGTTGAGTTATAATTGATGAGGAAGAGCATTTGTGAGTTATTTGTTGTGGTGTTATGAGAGTATTCCGAAATTGGCAACAAATGATTCGATGGTGAAGTTGTTAAGCAACGTTACAAAACCCTTGCAGTGGTTTTCGAATTTGGAACGTTACAAACACACACAAGACAGCATTGCATAAGACCCCAAACAATTTAAAACCTTTGAAAAAGACAGAAGAAAGAGACAAGGGCACCAAAGTAATTTCACCTTAAAAGAAGTGCAACAAATGCCACATACCTCTTTCCATTTCCAGCTGTGACCAAATCATCCTTGTCCCTCCCTCACATGGCCCTCCTTAACTCAACCACGGTTGCCATTTCCTTAACCACCATGCTTCCTTTTTCCCTGTAAAAACCATGCCCATCGTGTCATGTTATGCCAAGACATCCTACGACACCTATTTCGTTCATACGTACATTTTGCCGTCACAAAAACTAACACAGAACCGACCGGCTATTCTGCCAATCACAATTCAGATAATAAAGGTTAATAATAAAGTCAAAACTTTTTGTTTTTAATATATTTTCATCTTATTTAACTAAATCTTTTTCTTAGTAATTTCTATACCTTGAAAAATACTATCCTTTAGTTATCAGATAAAATAGTATATTTCGTGTACATTAAAAAGTTACATATACTTATTCATACTCACGCTTAATAACACTCACATTTTCACTTATCTTGCCACTAACGTATTATTTGAAAATCGACCAAAAATAATTTATTTAATGTCTTCAAAATATAAAAAAATATCTTATTATTTGTTAATATTAATTTTCAAGACTAAATTTAAATGATTAGAAAATATTTAATATATATAAATACAAACATATAATCAATACATTCATTACAAGTTTTGTATTATGATGTAAAGTATTTATATATTATTTTGACTATATTTATTTTATCAATTGTTAAGATATATTTAAAAATATATGTTAAGGAATTAAAAATAACTACATTTGATTAAAAATTATAATATTCATTATCATTATATTAAATTTTGTCAAAACATATTAATTTTTAATGAAAATTATTATACATAAATTTTTATTACATGTACTTGGACATATTTTTATATAAACAATATGATTTTATATTATTTTAAAAATAGAAATTATAAAATTAGTCTTGAATAATTGTGATGTAAAAGGAAAATAAATAAATAAAAAAAATACATGCCAAGGATATGAGATATAAATACGGTGCTGCCCTTAACCATGGTTAAGCAAACACTCACTACCACACTCTTCCATCTTTAAGACTTCAACTCCATCCATCTCCTCACTTCCACTTCCACACTCTCCCAGTCACTCACTCACTCACTCTCTTCACTCTTTCTTCCCCAACTCAAAATGGGTCGCCACGTCATCTTCACGCTCCTCATTCTCTCCGTCGCCGCCACCGTCTCCGGCCACAACATCACCGACATCCTTGCCGGAAGCCCCGACTACAGCGACTTCAATAGCTACCTCTCGCAAACAAAACTGGCCGACGAGATCAACAGCCGCGTAACCATCACCGTGCTCGTCCTCAACAACGCCGCATTCTCCGCCGTCACACGCGACCACCCTCTCTCCGTCATCAAAAACCTCCTCAGCCTCCACATCCTCCTCGACTACTTCGACAACTCCAAACTCCACCAAATCCCCAACGGCACCACCCACTCCACAACCCTCTACCAAACCACCGGCAGCGCTCAAGGCAACATCGGCTCCGTCAACATCACCGACTTAAAAGGTGGCAAAGTTGGCTTCGGCTCCGCCGTTCCCGGCTCCAAGCTCGACTCCACTTACACCAAATCCGTCAAACAAATTCCCTACAACATTTCCGTCATCGAAATCAGCGCGCCGATTATCGCGCAAGGTATTCTCACGGCTCCCCCTCCGTCAGCCGACGTTAACATAACGGCGCTCCTTGAGAAAGCTGGTTGTAAAACCTTTGCCTCGCTTGTTTCCTCTAACGGACTTATTAAGACGTTTCAGTCAACGGCTGATAAAGGTTTGACCATTTTTGCTCCCAACGATGAGGCTTTTAAGGCACGTGGCGTTCCCGATTTGAGCAAGCTCACCAACGCTGAAGTGGTCTCGCTCTTACAGTATCACGCCGCCGCTAAGTACCTTCCCGTTGGGTCTTTGAAAACCACTAAGGATTCTATCTCCACCTTGGCCACCAACGGCGCCGGAAAATTCGATTTAACGGTTTCCGTGGCCGGAGATTCCGTTACGCTCCACACCGGAGTTGATTCTTCAAGGATTGCTGACACTGTTTTGGACTCCACTCCGCTTGCGATTTACTCTGTTGACAGCGTGCTTCTTCCATCTGAGTTGTTCGCGAAATCGCCTTCACCGGCACCGGAACCATCTAGCGCTCCTTCTCCGTCTCCGGCATTGGCCCCATCGCCTGTGTCGGAGTCGCCTTCTCCGCTTCCCGCTTCACCGCCTGCTCCCGCTGGTGAGACACCGGCTGGTGCTCCGGCGGATGCGCCGTCGTCAGAGGCTGAGCGAAGCACTCCCGGCAAGTCTGCTGGCGTTCACGTGAAAGCTTCTGCGGTTCTCACTGTTACAGTGACTGCTCTGTCTGCTTTTGTGGTTTCCTCTATCTTTATGTCTTGATTTGTAATTTTACATTTTTATTGGTTTTGTTTTGTAATTGTTTGCTCTTTTTTTTTTTTATAATTTTCCCATGGCTGTGATTGGACTGGGGAATTTTTTATTTATTTATTTTGCTATAAATTAATTTAGGCATGTGATGATGTACTTGAACGCTGCTTTTTTAATTTAATTTTTGGGTTATATATTATAGAAGGTTCTGGTGGTTTTCGGGTGGTATTATCTGGTGTGGTGGTTTCTATTGTAATGTTTTGAGATGCCAAGGAGCGTGATTGGTGGAGGTGAGGGAAGGGCACGTGGAGGAGTTTGAGTGGGTCCTACGTGTTTCCTTTGGTGAGGTCCACCGCATTTTATTGTGTTTTTATTATAATGGAATAGAACCTAGATCTGGTTCTGAGAACTGTGCGGCGAATGGTTTCTACAATTTCCAACATTTTTTAATTCTTAAATAAAAAATGGTTTTAAAATGTTGGGGACACGCGAGAGACGCGTGAATGGGACAAATCATTGTTTATGATTTGAAACAAAGCGCGTTCATTCGATTCCTTGATTCTGTTGTTAGCATACAAAATTTGTTGTGACTATTAATACAAAACTTGATATGTCGAAAATGATATAATGGGAAGTTTAGATATTGAGATAATGCTTACAAAAAAATAAAATATCATAAGACATATCACGACCTTTGAGGGTTTGCAAGAGATTTACCTTCTTCAAGTATTATAGTCTATGGTGCATAGATTTGGATATGGTGCCACTCGTCTGAACATTTTTGAAAGTGCAAGTAAAATTAAATGACTAAACAACCTACTTAAGACTCATTCATACACCTAAACAAATTACCACACCAAAAATGTTAGCTGCACACAATTAAATTAATTTAAATAATTTATATTTTATCAATAATTAAATTAATACGCAATTTATAATTTGTTTTCTTAAAATTAGTCACTTGCCACATTTAAAATGACCATTTGATAATTTTATTTTTTCTACGAATTAAGTTGAGTGCTTTATTTTTTCAGGATATTTGTTCAGTTTTAAGAATTCCATTAGGCAGTTAGAGACTCTGGCCACTGCTATGGCGGCTAATCTTCCTGCAACGGCGAAGTCCACCGCGACGACGTCGTCGCAGGATAAACGACACCGTTCGATCTTCGAAGTTCCGTCAAACTTCTTCGAGTCTTGTCGCCTTCTCCCTTCTCCTCTCTCATCCCTCACCGACCACCACAGCGCAGGCCTCCGAACCCTTGAATCTTCCTCAAACGACGTCGTTGTCGATGACCCTCAAAACGCTGTCGTTTCCCTGCCGAGATGGACCTGCAACACCTGCAAGGCTCAATTCGATTCCCTTCGAGACCAGCGTTCCCATTTCAAATCCGATATTCACCGATTCAACGTAAGATTCGATCAATCCCTATGTATTCACTATCCACTTGTTTATTTATTTATTCAAAATTTACTTCCAGAATGGTAATATTTTGAGTGATTTTTCGTAAAATTTAGAATACCCGTTTTTGCTTTAAAAAGAAAAGTTCAAACCTTTTCATTGTGCTTCTTGAAACTAGATAAAATCTAGAATCTCATTTAGCTTAAAGAGTAGAATCTCTTAATTTTTTTTTTATTGTTTTGTGTTTTGGAAGATTGATATGTTCATGTGTAAGTTTGAAATGCTAACTTAATTATAGTGTACATTGGGGTTGGTGGATATGAAAATGAAAGATAGTGGTTCGCATTTAGCTTCTATAACGGGTTGTATTAATGATAGGTGAAGCTGACAATTAAGGGAAAGACTATTGTGAAGGAAGAAGATTTTGAGATGCTGACATCTGAATTTGTTAAAGATTATGATGTGTCAAGTATATCAGGTTCAGAAAGTGACGATGATAGCGATGTTGAGTCTCAAAGTCAAAATGATGTGCGTGACAAATCAAGTGAAAGTTTTAAACAAAAAATATTCATCCGTCTTCAGAGTGGGCAGAGAGTTTCTGTCTGGAAGTGCTTGATCATGAATGTGACTGAAAACGTGTTGTATGAGAATGAAAAAGCAGAGAATGAAGTGGTTGAGAGGTTGAAATCTCTGACTGTTGAGCCCAGAGATAATACCCTTTTGAGGATCGTTCTGCTTGCATCCGGTGGGCACTTTGCAGGTTGTGTTTTTGATGGTGATGCAGTTGTGGCTCACAAGACATTTCACAGGTTAGAATATGTTTTTCGCTTCTTGCTACCAAACATAAAAAATAAAAATAAAAATGGTCATAGTTTTTGTAGAAAAAATTCAATAATAAATGAAAATTATTGTAGTTTCATTAAGGCAGTCTGTCAGGTGGAGAATAATGCACCATTGAACCATGTACAAAGATTAATCCTATGATATCTGTGACGCATGTATCTTTATCAATTATTGTTCTTTTGGAGGTCTAGTCCATTGGAAATCTTTTTGTCAAGGTCAATTTTGGCTAAATGGATGATTCAAGCATGAGTAGTAACTATCAAAACTTAATGCTTCTTCCCTGACATTTTAATGTTGCAAGCTAATCCAGTGGAACTTGTGTGAACTCTGCATCATCCCTTGTTTATATAACTCTGGGGAGACTTGAAAGCTACTGTGTGATGTTCTCTGTTATCTTGAGCTATTCAGTTATCAAATGGTAGTTTTATGCAGTTTTGCTCAATTATGGATTTATGCTGATGCTTTTTTATTTGCTACTACAATTAGAATTAGTTCATAATGCATCATTCCTCTTTCCTAACTGAGGATAAGTATAATGTTGATGACATCTTTCATTTAGGCATCTTTTTTTCTCCATGGAGGCATTAAATCTCATGGAACTTTGAATTAATTTTACTGATTCAGTTATTCTAATTTTAGCCATCTATCTGAATGAAAAGTATGAAATATTGTATTGTTTGTGCTTGGGCTTGTATAAGTAGTTGATCCACTTTTTCAGCAGTTCTTTTTCTCTCCTTGCCCTTTTCATTTCCTGTGGCAATAATACATATATTCTACTTCCCAATTATTGACCAAAGACTTGTATCACTATTTTCTTATTCATTTTTATGACTGCTAGTTCTATTTGCTGAAACTTGTAAATGGAATTTTAAAATTTGATTGTATTCTAAAGCTCTTATCGTTCTTATGTAGATATGTTGTAAGGGCCAAGGCAGGAAAAAAACAGTCTTCTAAAGATGCTTCTGGGCGGGCTGCACATTCTGCTGGGGCTTCCCTTCGTCGTCATAATGAACTTGCATTAAAGAAGGTATTCAGATCAAAGCTACTTTTGCTTGTCAATATTTTTTTTTCCATGCTAGCTAGCTGTTGTTTTGTAATTTGGTGTTCTGAAATCAACTAATTTTGCAAGCCTTTTGGAATTGGAGGTAGTTGTATACAGGTTAATAAATTTATGATGAGAAAAATGATAGTGTTTCTTATTTCATATCAAGATGTGGAAAGGGAGAACTTATGTGTTTGGAGCTATAATTACTTGAAACTAATCTGGTAAGGTACTTCTATAAAATTACTGAATTTTTTAATTATTATTTATTTGGTAATGGCAATATGTGATTTCCTATATTGAAAATATATATAATATGGTTAATTTTCTCATAAAATACAGGCTGCCTTCTCTCTATTATTTATATTTAAGGTAACACTGAAGAGCTTGGCTTGTCAAAATTTTAGAACCCGAATATCATTTATGATTACTAGGGTTTGTTTGGTTTAGGAAAACATTTTCTATTTTCACTAATAATTACAAAAAAATTTACCTTGTTTTCATTGTCTTCTATACAAATTAAAAAACCAGAAGTAAATTGAAATGAGGCATTTTTGTAAATTATTTAGGAAAGCAGGAAATAAAAATAGAAAGCATTTTCCCAAATCACTGACCCTTATAAATTGTTATGCGTCAAATGTGATGACTGGCTGTATTGGTCATGAATTTTGACAAATTGGTTGTCATAATGATTCTTCTTCAAATTTTACTTACTGCTACTCGTTTTACAAACATACAGAGATGGAGAAATTGCTTTCTTACTTATTGCCTTTTTCATTTGTGTGAGTGCATGTGCATTGGTGCACAACCATAATTTAAATCTGGACTGATTACTGGCAAACTAATATTTTAGGAAGTTCATGAACTGCTTACTGCTTGGAAACCTTATTTTGATGCTTCCAATTGCATTTTTATACATGCCCCTTCAAGTAGTCGTCAACTGCTTTATGATGGAGAAAGATCATATTTTACAACCAATCACCAGTGTGCTATTAGAAATATTGCTTTGAGTGTTCGGAGGCCTACTTTCAGGGAAGCAAAGCGTGTATATAGCCAGTTGACCCTGGTAACTTACGAAGCTGATGATAAGGAAATTTTACAAAGCAGTGAAGGGGACTTGGAATCAATTCACATTGCTAAAATAAATGGCATTTCATCCTCTAGCAAAGGGGACATGACTGAGTTGGCTGACAAAGATAAAGCTGAAGCTTGTTCAAGTAAACAAAATGATGAATTCCCTATTTCAAGTGGAGAAAGTGATAATGAGCTATCTGGTAAATCGACTCCTTTACATCAAGCAGTACAATCTGATGACTCTCAAAAGGTTTTGGAACTCCTCGAACAGGGCTTGAATCCTTGCATCAAAGATGAAAGGGGACGGACCCCATATATGTTGGCACATGACAAAGAAGTGAGGAATACTTTCAGAAGGTTTATGGCTTCAAATCCTGACAAATGGGATTGGCATGATGCAAAAGTGCCTAGTGCATTGACCAAAGAAATGGAAGAATCACAAGCTGCTAAGCAGGTGATCCTGATACTTCTTTAAAATAAATTTTGAATTCTGATTTAAATTCAAAATGATTACATCTTTTGTTATCCACGTTGTTCTCTTTACTTTTGATGTTTTGCTGATAAATATCATTGGATTATTGTTGCTGTGGAAGAAGTATATTGTACATTATCATGGTTCTAATAAATATAAATTCTCTACTTCCTGATCTTAAGTTTTGAAGATAAAATCTCACCAACATTTTTGGCTTAAAATATGATTAAGATGCATTTGGATAAACACCTTAATTGAACGCTTTATTAGTAAGCCCATATTACGTGAGAGCTTATTAAGTTAAAAAGAACTTATTTTGATAAATTTTACTTAGAAGCTTGAAGTGAGCTAAAATACCTTATATGACTTATAAGTTACTTTCATAAACCCAAAGAAACTCTTTGTAAGCTCTTCCAATGTCTCCTAAATCTATCCTTAGGTTTTAGAGAAATACATACAAGAAAAAAAAAATCAATATGAAATATAAATAAAATTTGTCTCATAAGTTAAAAGAAACTTATATTTTTTTAAATTTTAGAGAAGTTAAATGAAAAAAGTTTTCAAAATGAAGATAAGCATTACTCTTATTATTTAATTTTTTTTACTCCTATAAGTACTTAATAAAAAGTTTATCCAAACTGAGTCATAGTCTATTACAATATTTTAGTTAGAGAGTTAGTTCGGGTTTATTTTTTTTTCGTTTAACTGCTTCTAACATCCAGTGTTCTGCACCATTTGGTCTTAAAGTTTTGACTTCTGTTGATCAAATCTAAAAACTTTCATCTCAGAGTAATGATTGCCTCCTTTTATGCTTGTACAGGCAGAAAAAGATGCTAAGAGAAAAGCTAGAGCAAAAGAATTAAAGAAATTGCGTAAAGCAAAAGAAAAGAAGGCTCAGGTACATCTTAATTGGTTTCAGTATCATGTTATATGATGACCTCATCTTAGTTTTTTGGGACTTATTTCTGAAAGCATTTTTACCTTGGTTTATAAAATGAAATTTAATTGATATTTTCCTATTTTTTACATATACAGTCTTCTGTGATGACTTCGATTTATTATGGCTTACCTTAAAGATTTGAGGGATACCTTGGTAATCTTGAAATAGTTGACTAGAGTGAAAATGGTACATTTTCCTTCAAATATTATGCGTCTTGGGCAAATATTATGCAATTAGCTTCTGACGATTGAGTCTGAGCAAGTGTGCACGAACAAATGAATTTTCTTATGAATTATGAAAATGAAAGGACACTTGCACTTCATCAGTTTGAGTTCTATAATTGTTTTTTGTCCTGTTGCTTCTGATTTCAGTCCTAGGTCAATACCTCAGCCAGCAACACATTTTTCTGAAGATTTTCATTGATAAACTTTGATCTTTTGTATTTTGTGTTTCAAATCATATATTTCTACTTTTTCTCTCATTATCATAAAAACAATATATTATTCTGAGGAATCTTGAATGTGGTGTTCAGGCTGAAGCTGCCTTACCTAAGAATGATTCCAAAATTGTAGAAAAGCAAGTGGCTCCTCCAGCATCTATTAAGGGACAATCTCAACCAAAAAGTACTGTGAAATTATCTAAAGAGGTTAGATACTGAATTTTTGCTGGTTGAAAATCTTAAAAAGCCGTCTTTTGCAACTTTAATGACATGTTAAAATCATGCTACACTTTTATGAGATGACATAACTCTTTCATCTGAGTATTTTCCTCTCTTAACTGCTAATTGTAAATGAACTGTTTAATATTTTAATTTCTTAAATCCTCTTTCTATCTTAAACAGGATGAAATAAGAATGGCACAAGCTGCAGAAAGAGAAAAGAGAGCAGCTGCGGCTGAGAGAAGAATATCTGCCCTCAAAATTCAAGCTAATAGCAGCACAACCACTGCACCTAGCATTTCAGAACCTAAAAGTGGTTTAGGCAGTGACATTTTATGTTCCTGTTGTAATTCATCACTTGCTGGTAAAGTTCCCTTCCACCGTTACAATTACAAATACTGCAGCACAACATGCATGCATGTACACAGAGAGATCCTAGAAGATGGATGACATTGTTTTTTTTTATATTAATTTAGTTTTTGGTGCAAGTTAAGATTGCTCCAAAAATCCCTTGTATATGGTATCCATTTGGTTGCAAATGATACAGGTTGAAAAAGTGAAAGAAATGTAGAGGGATGTTTGGAGATAATTGTATACGGTATTAAATTTTTCTTTGTTAATTGATAATTGTATACGATGTTACATCCAGTAATAAGTTTTAGATCTTCAAATTACATTATTTTTCCAACAAGTAATGCCAGATCCACACACACCTAACACATCGTATCTGCATGGTTATTCTTATGAATATAACTGTCTCACCTATTTTTTTCAACCTTCATTTTTATGTTGCCACCTCCCAATTGTAAGGTGATGTGCATGGTGGTGTTGTCATCCAAGCATTATTTTTTAGTTCCTTGTCGAGATTTTAATTGAATTTTCATGAGATTGTACGCACGGCAAGAAAAAACATCTTACTTCAGTATACCATATCAAGCCCAAGTGATTGGCTGATGTCAGGTTTGACAGCATTTTACATGGTTGGCTTGATCTTAAATCTTACATTAATTTTTGCCTTAATTGTACTTTCTATCTCCAGATTTTAAACATATGTATGATTCTTTCTTCTTCTATTTTTTAATTTTTAATTAACCCCCCATTTTATTTTATTTTATTTTTTGAAGATCAAGGTAATGCAAGAATAATTCTGACAAAAGTTCTGCTGCTTAATATTTTTTTTAAAACAATGAACTCTTTGTAGTCAATAAAAATGTAACATACATGATTGATTTATATAATTTTGCAAAGAGTATTTAATTAAAAAATAAAATATAGTTTTTGTTTCATTTGCTTTTATTTTTAAAATTATTTTATATAATTTTTCTCTATTAATTAATATATATCAACAATATCTTATCTTTCTGTTATATTTTTATTAATTATTCCATGAAATTTTAAAGTAAAAACTTGATTTAAACAAAATGAAAATAAGATTAAGTGTAAATAATTAAAGTTTAGGAAATAAAAATCACATATAAATTAAAATATGATGACTAAAAGTATAAGCAAGTCTTAGTTTTTCTTTGTGGAAAATCCCTTGGAATATCTTTTCCTGTACATCCATATCCATTGCTGACAAAAGCATGTCCAAATAAAATTACAACTGTGTTGCTAATTTAGTTTACTTCACAAACCATAAACAAATTCATCATGTCATTTCAACCAGTTTGAATGACAATTTAGTAGTTCAACGTGAAAACGAATGTAAGGAAAAATCTTGTTTTGGCTAAGATTAAATCTTGTGACAGACGACAATGATCAATTTGGTTGACGAGTTCTTATATATCATTTTAATTTGTTATCATTGGTAACGTAACAATATTAACATGCGGATTTATTTCTAGATTTTGAAACTTGACCCGATGATTCATCTTCTTTCTAATTCAAAAGATCACAATGAAGAAAAATATTCTCTCTTTATCAATTAAAGCTCTTTTTTCTTGTAGTTCTTTTGTAAGGAAAATATATGATTTCAGAGTTTGATCTTTGTTGTCTTTTGGGATTTATTTAGAATTGTTAAAATATTTTTATATTTAAGCATATGTTTTAGGATTTTTTTTATCGATTGTGTAATGTTGTAATACTACTGTGATTTAACTATTTTTTTAAGTGCTATTAGACATTTTGTAATCAGTGATTTTTCACAAAACTAGTTCATTGACTTATTATGTGTCCATTTCTCTATCTGTGCCTATTGGAACCAATATTAATCGCACCAACTGTGGGAAATTTATTTGATAATTTTCTTTTTGTCAAGGATTGATAAATTAGTGCGTGTGATATTTATTGTGAAGACAATATTACTTAATGATTTTAGATTTAGTTGATATTTTGTGTAAATATTTTATATCCATTGCTATATCACAAAAATAAAATATATCTTACCTCTTAAGTACTTTTTTTTAAAATCATAATTAAAGTACTTAAATTATGTACCAATGTGTGACTGATAATTATAAGAAAATAATGATACCTTCGCACTCTTATTTGAGGTATAACTTGGGTGGAAGGAAGAGAAAGATAAAAAGAAAAAGAAAAAATAAATAGAGAGAAAAAGTAAGTGGTGGACTTGATAATATGAAAAAAAAAAAAAGGAAGATAGATAAAAAAAAATGTGAAAAATAGATGTAAGATAAAGTGGGACATAAAAGTATAACTATTTTTTTTTTAAAAAAAAAAATCATACTAGGGTCACAATTTTAAAATGTATAATTATAAATCTTTATTTGTAGCATACTCAAAGTTCAACAAAATCATTAGAATGTCAACTATTAAGATTTGTCCAACTTAAAATACAAAATAATTACCATAATTAGTCTAAACTTAACTATAAACACGAATATCTGTATCAAATCCTAGCAATATTAAGTAAACAACTAATATAATAATATTTAAACAAGTATCTGTAATTTTAAATAAGTATATATTTTATTAGATAAGGTTTTGACGTTTGACCATAACCTAATGAAGTAATGAGAAAGACAAGAACGATTTTGAAGATCCTTGAAAGCCACTAAAATTTGGTGGTTAAAAACCTTTGACATATTATATACCTTGATTCATTACTGGGTCTGAAACCTTATAATTTCCTTTTTGTTACATAGAAATCTTCAAATCAGTGACACCCCAAATTCAACTTAGATTTTCCCCTTTGATCTACATTTTGTCATTTTCTATTGTCAACATGGATCCTTCCTTGTTATCCCTCTTTTGTTTCGTTTTCCTAATCTTTTATTTGTCATTCAGTATTGGTATGAAACAATTTGTGGGGTCTTACAAATCTTCAACATCAAACTAATATCTCAAAAGGCATTTTTGTACTGTTCATGCATGGATAATTTGGTAGATAAGATTACGCTCAATTAAAGACCAGAGTCACAAACTTCAACATCATATCACACTCATTTATATTTTCATGATTTGAGATCTTTCGCATCTGAAATTCACTTTAAAGTTCAACTAATGAGTTAAGATCAATGGACCCAAAAAGTAAAGTTCTCTTAGATCTTTTTTATTGCTTTCTTTACTTAAAGAGATTTGAATATTGAACCCCAAAAAAAAAAAAAAAAATAACTCAGAGATTTGAAAGGAATTTTATAAGATGATAGATTATAATTTAAAGAATATATATATATATATATATATTAGTTAAAAATTAATTTTTGATTCACGAATCTTGAGTAAAATTATTTAATTTATTCAATTTGTAAAAAAACTTAAGAGTTTAAAATAAAAGAAATTGACAAATAGAGTTTTGAAATAGTTCATATATGATTGATTTTATAAGTAGAGCTAAAAAAAAAGGAACCAAAATCGTGCATAGTCTAAATTAAAAAAAAAGAAGACTAAAACTATAATTAAATTCATTTTATGATTAATGAATTTACACATTTCGCATGTCTGTCAAATAAGAAATATAACATTTGAAATTTGAAGGTAATTTTACCTAATGGAAATTGCATGAGAAAAGAGAAAATAAACAAAGGTGAGAAAGACTGAGTTATCATATATAGCTTCACTTTCTAAAGGAGCTTTCTTGCAAAACACAAAACTAGAAAACCTAGACTTCTTAGATGAGAAGAGCAACAACTTACATATACTAACAAATATGACAAAGCTCAAGTAAGAGGAAGGAAAACACAAGTTAAAAGAATCACAATTCCAAAAGAAGAAGATGAATAATGAATAGTATTAAATAAGATAAATTAGATATATAAAGATTGCAAAAAAATAAATAGTATTTCAATTTATATGTGAGTAACATAATTCAAAGATTGAACTCGAGAGAACTAAAAGAAAACATTACAGAATGTTAATGTGACAATTGAATAAAATATAATTTAATTTGATAAAACATTTATTTTAGTCTATTATATTTCTATATTTTTACTTCATTGTCATTTGTCAAATTTTTGTGTAAGAAATGATGAAAAAAATATTATTTACAGTTACTATTCAAAACCTTGAAACTAATATAGAAAATGAAAATGATGTGACATTTTTATTTATTTATGGAAAAATTAAAATAAAATTTTTTTCAAAGCAAATTAATTCCATGCAAAAATTTATTTGGGTCAATGCCTGTCACAAACTGTGAGAAGGAATTAAGCTTAAGATCCTTTAGACCCGAGGACACTTTGTAGTTCTTGACTTTGAAAAAAAATAAAAAATTTTAAGTTATTAACATGTTATTTATGTATTTTTCACTTCAAATTTAATATATGAATTTATTGCCCAAGATTCATATCTTATGAAGTTATAAAAAACTTAATTTACATTAAGTGATATTAACTCACTTTGAAAATTCTTCCAACACACCAAAAATCTCAAAAAGCTTATAAATAGAAACTAAAGAAGAATATCTACCATGCACTTCCCTAGTTTATAGTATTCATCACAGCACATATATGATCACATGGCTGCTCCATTTGAAGCTACATCTCAATGGCAAGCCACCTTCTATGTCCACCAGCAAACCTTCAACCAAAGAATTCCTTTAACAATTATATGCAACTTTGCCCATGATTCCCTCACAAACCGCCATAAAATCTATGCATTCACACTTGCCACAATGCTAAGCTTCCTCCAAGTTCAAAGTGCAGGGAACACAGCTTCACCATTCCAAATTCATCCTACAACTACAAGAGCTGCTATATTGGGCATGTTAGGCTATTACTTGGCCTTCAGGGCTTGGCTATGTTTGCCTTCTTCTTATGCTACTCAATTAGGCATTGTCATGGCAATTTTTGGCTCATTTTCCTTGGCTTCGTTGGTGTCACTTCTTCTTTCTGACTCGTTGTGGCACATCAAGTTTATTTTTTATGTTTTACTAGCAATTGTTGAGTTGCATCAAGTGTTCACCATATTATGTAACAAATGTCTTAGAAGATCAATTATATTTCCTTGGAGATCATGGCACATGAACTCACCAGTACGGCTTTTGCCATTGACATACATGGATTTGATAGAACACAATGCTTAATAATGGAAGCATTTATACAAGCAAAATGTTCCTCACATTCATGCTAATTAGCCTCATGTAATTGCACGCCTTCAAATATTTGCTGGTGAAAAAAACTTGTCTTTTAGATAATTTTGAATTACAATTCTATAAATTTGTGCACTATTAATTACAGTAAAAGTTTAGTTTATAGCATGCTTCTCATAAATTTCATAATAAATTATGGCATCAAATAAGAAATTATGTATTTTTATATTATAAAGTTATCTTGGTCACATTTTTATTAAAAAATAGGGTTTAGTTTAATTCCAATAATTAATTCAAAAGATAATTATCTAATATAAAGAATATTTTAGTCACAGTAAAACATCTTAATACACTCTTATATGTAAACTTTGCAAAACTTAGTATCTTTGAGTGACCAAACACTGAATTGCTTAGACTCTAATATTAAAAATTAAACTTAATTCTCTATAAAAAAAAATTAATTCAAAGGAAGAATATTTCTTAAGCCTTATAAAAAGTATCTGACTATATTTCTAGCACTGTAAAATATTTAATATTTATTTAAATTTGGAATTTTATGTTCATGAATGATATTGTTGAAATGAAGATTGTTAAGTGGTTAAATTCCAATGGTTGTATTCCAATAGTTAGTACGGTGATAATTGGTTATTAATAAAAAGTTTTATGTTAAATTGAGTGTAATTTTTACCAAAACAATAATACAAGTATTTTTTAATAGAGGTAATTTTATTTGAGTTTAAAATCATGATGATGCGATAAAGAGTAAAGTAAAGAAGAAAGAAATAATAGGAATTGAAATAGAGTAGAAAGGATATATTATTTGAATGGATTGGAATAAGAAGAAAAATATTTTCCCTTATTCTGATGAGTAAAATAAATTAAAAAAACAATTAAACTATACTAAAAATAATTATAAAAAATTTATTTAATCTAAATTTTTTACATTGTTATTATCATATTTTTTCTTAAAAAATTATTTTTAATTTTTATAATAATAAAAATGTTATTTAATATTTAATAATAAGAAAAAACTTTTTCTCACCCACAATCTTTAATTTCCTCACTTCTCCTAATATGGGGAGATTTTATTCTAATGTGTGACAAAAGAAATCTTCTTATTTTTATTTCTTTGCATTTAAACACTTACGTTTTATTTTGATACATTGAGTGCAATAAATAAAATAAAATAACGAAGAGTAAATTATTACTCAAAAATAAAAGTGAAATATGAAATAAAATAATGTAGTTAAACTATAAAAACACTCCATGTAAAGATGTATTTAATTTTTTTTTTCATAAAGGTAAAATCGAGACAATAATAATAATAATAATAATAATTTCAAGTGACAATTCCAGGAAATGGATTAAAATGTAATAATTTCAATTCAACAAATTTCAATATATCATATTTCAATGGAAACAAATAAAAGGTTAACATTAAATACTTTCCTTCGTTTCCTTTCCTGTCTAAACATGTCATTAGCAATTATTTGTTTTTAATAAGGTTCAAATCTTAAACATTACAAAATAACAAACATACAACATCTTAAATTTAACTTGATTATGCTTCAATTAAAAATGATTAAAACTAGATTAAATTGATATGTACATGTAAAATGATATTAAAATTTATACATTAGTAAAGCGTAAATTAAAAAAAAATTGGAGCGGTTTATAATATTTTTTAAACAAATTATACACAAAGATATTATTTTAAAAAATAAGCTTTTTCTCATTCCAAACACAAAGATTAAGAGATGTTCTCGTTCCAAATTTTTTATGAATTTTTTAAGGTCTTATTCTCTTACTAGATATTTTGCACTATTTTAAATGATTAAGTATTTAATTAATTTTATAATAAATAAAAGTAATAAAATGATAACTAAAGATATAAAATTAGTCTTTTAAAAAGGAAAAAATAGTCTTTTTATAACTTTTTTCAAAACATTTAGCATTATTAAGGTCTTTTAACCACTCAACTCAAATTTATGTGGGAATTATTTATTTGTTAATTTGTTGCACGTAATACAATTACAAAAAAGAATGGAAAGTTAAGATTTGTTACGAACAAATTTCAACTACAATGAATGGATGTAGAATTTTTTTTTTCTTTTATTCAATATAACATCAATGAATAAACACAAATTTAGATATTAGAATTTTTAATAAAAACTCTTTTTCTATTAATATAATTTTAAAAACAATCATTCATGATTAAAATGAAAAGGAATAAATATTATTATTATTATTATTTATAGAAAAAGAAAGTTACAAGACTTCCAAGGCAAGCTTTGGTCTTCAGAGAAAAAAACAACTTCCAATTTCTTCCACTTCACAGTTCATAGTTCACAGTGAGTCTTGTACTTTGGCGCACAAAATTGAGGTAATTAGGGTTTTGAAATTCCCATCAATGGCGATGGACAACGAGAAAATCGAAACCCCCATCAAGGCGTCGAAATCAGTTGAGAATTCTCCGTTGAGTTTGAGTCCGAGAGGGCGCATTGTCTCTGTTGCCTCAAACATCGCTTCACAGCCTCTTCACAACTCTGATCCTCACGTTTGGGGCGTCCTCACTGCTATCTCCAACAATGCCCGCAAAAGACAGCAGGTTCCCCTAAATTTCCTTTTCTTTCTAAAAAATTATTTACGAGCTTGCTATGTTGTTGCTAGTTTCAATTCAAGTATTTTTAGTTTAGGCTTTCAATTGGATGCTTTGTTTAAACCTAGGTGATGAATTATGCTTTCTAGTGAGGGTTTCTGTTCTTGTATGAATTAGGGAGTTTTACTTTGTTACTAGACTAGCCTCGTTTAATTAAAATTTGATTGCAAAAATAAAGAAAAGATATTGTCTAGACGAATAGATTAATATCAATTGGTATGAAATGCCGAGTAATTATTGTATGAACACAATGTCTACATTAAAATAGTAATTTAAATAGACAAGGTTGGAGTTATTTTAATGTTATTTTTAGTTTTTATTGGTTGTACCAATAAGAACAATGCTGAGGCATGAATTACCCTTACCTTCCAAAAGAAAGGAAATTGGAAAGAACCATTCTTAAACCTCATATATATGGTGAATTTTAGTGTAAACTGAGTCATTCTTGTATTTGAGGGTGAGCCTCGGAACAATAGTAAGGTTGTTACCTTATGACCTAGAGATCACAAGTACAAATCATGCAAACAATCTCTCCACTTATGGGAGTAAGGTTGTGTTCATATTCCCTTGTCAGACCCCACTAGATGGGAGCCTCGTGCACTGGGTCGCCTGTTTTTCTGTGTTGCTCCTGTATAATATTCAACTAGAGAACTGCTATGATCATCCGAAGCACATGTTAGGGCAAATATTGATAAGCATAATTCAATTACATATTAATGGTACTTCACTTTCAGTAAATGCCACACAAATGTCATAGTATCTGGATATATATACTTCTAATCAAATCACACTTTGTTTGAGCTGTAAACATATGTGAATTTCTAGATATGAAAGTTGGACTGGAGTTAAATTCTGTGGTAGTTTACTGCTGATTGTTCTCATTGTGACCAATGGTTGTAACCAGGGAATTAATATTCTACTAACTGCGGATGAGCATTGCATTGGACGATTGGTAGAGGATGTGCGATTCCAGATTGATTCAAATTCTGTTAGTGCAAATCATTGCCGAATATACAGGATGAGGGTTACTACCGAAAATATGGAGAATACCACATCAATATTCTTGAAAGATACAAGGTTGTGGATTCTTTTTTTGAGCCTGGGTCTCCCCATCCCTCATCCTACTTAAGCAGAAGTAAACAGTTATTTTCCCTTTTTCTTTTCTTAATATTCTGATTTTTGTAAAGCTTTGTTCAGCACAAATGGAACTTACCTTAACTGGGAGAAGTTGAAAAAGAATGGTGCTGCTGTGAAAGTCTGCCATGGTGATATCATATCATTTTCTGCTCCTCCACAACATGGTAATATGGATCCTTCTAATGACTCAATATCTTTATTCTTCTCTAATTTCTATTCCACCTTTTCTTACAATAGTTGTAGCACTTGTGGATTTTTTTTTTTACTCACTGGTGCTTCAGGGATGAGCACTATTTCCCTATATCTGTTCTTTTAATTTCCTTCAACTGTGAGAAGTGTTCCTCCAAAAAATGAAGAAAATATTAAATAAGATTTGACAAACTGTATTTTTTGTGCTCTTTTGTTGCAAATTGGCATTGGATAAGTCAATATTGTTATATTTATTTATCTATCCTTTTCTTTTTATGATTTCTTTGTTATTTGTTAGAATAAATTAATAAATAAAAAAATATAGTCCTCTATAAAATATTTGTTTTGTTATGGATGCTGTTTATTTTTTGAAAAAATGGGGTCATAACTGGAATTATTTTGTGCAATGGTGAGGAATTTATGCTTTTGAGTATTTGTTGCCTTTTGTACATATTAAGCTTTTGCAGTGTGGATTTGTTCTATTTCCAAATTATTATAATTTGGTTTTACATCGCAGAACTTGCATTCGCCTTTGTATATCGAGAGGTGCTTGTGTCCACCCCCTTGCCAGATAATGCAGCTGCTAAACGAAAGGCAGGTAGTGTAATGGTCAGCAACACATACATTTACAATTTTTTAATCATTATTGCATTCTACTCTGATCTATGCTTGATAGTGGAATTGAAGCTTCTAATTTTATGTAGATTTGAAGTTTCAAATGTGTTGACAATGATATTCATAATTTCCTATTCATATGATCGTGACCTTTTCCAACTTACTTCATATTCTATTGATGATTAAGATATATAATATATTTATGCTGATATTTGCTTTTGATTCATTTTCTAATGCTTTTACTTTCTTTCTGTTGTTCATCCTCCTTTCTTGAATATGTAGAGGATTTTATTTCTGAAAACAAGAGATTGAAAGGTTTAGGCATTGGTGCTCCTGAGGGTCCCGTATCTCTAGATGATTTTCGAAGTCTTCAAAGATCAAACATGGTTAGTTAACTTAGAAGGATTGCGTTATTAACGAGTACTGTAAGCAGTCCCCCCCCACCTCCTCCCTAAGTGTATCTAATTTTTGTTTTGACAGGAACTGAGAAAGCAATTGGAGAGTCAGGTGGTTACAATCGATACTTTGCGTAGTGACAACCGTGCAGCTGTTGAGCGTCATGAAATTGTATGTAATCATTGGGGAACTTACTCTCCATCACCTAGTGGTAGCTGAGGCTCCCCCAAAATTGCTTTAAACTTAATATTTAGCATAGAATTATATATTTTATTGTTTCATCAATCCCCTCTCCCCTAAGCAATGTTACTTGTGATACTCATGCTCTGCTAATGTGTTTTTTTTTCCCTTTTGTCTTACAAAGAAATGCACATGTGATCTATGATAACTATCTTTTCATTCTATGGATTCTGAGAGAACTATTTCATCTTATTTGTTCATATAATTTGAATTTACAATGTCTTACCTAATTTATGATCTATTCTACAGGAATTAAAATCAGTCAAAGAGTCGGTTGCAAAATGTTATCTTGAGCAATTGAAAGAATTACAGGAAACAGTGGATCTCAAGCAGAAGGAATTAGGAGATCTCAACAGAGTATCTGCTGAACAAAAACATGCCCTAGAAGACCTTAATGAAAGGCTTAGTGCTTCTATGCAGTCTTGTGCTGAAGCAAATGCAATAATAAGTAGGTATGATCTGTTTAATTCCTCACTGCGGTATTTGATATCATTTTCTTTTAATAGTTTGATCATTGGTGTAAGTATTGTAGACTATTACCTTGGTTGATTGATTTTTATATTGCCATTAGAATTAACAACAGAAATGGTTTCCCTCCGTTATTCCTGTTGTAGTAGACTATTAGGACTATATCAAATTGGTGCTTTGATAGATCCACATATTTTCTGTGGTATCAAAGATCCTGGGGATGCAAAATTCCCTTCTATATGCTGTATCAGAGATTAGCTTTGGTTTACCTTTAACAGAAATCAAGAACCAACAAGAAACTGAGAGAAAATGGGAAAAAACCTTGATAGGGAAATAGAAAAAAATTCTGCTATGAAATTGTAAATGAATGAACCTCTGCTGGTTTGTTTATGTTTATAGTTAGTGATCTGACTCAAATTCCTAATTGAATTCCAACAATTCGATCTGCCTGAGCTTGACAACTAGGCTATATAGAACAATATACCAGATACTCTGTACTCAACTGATAATACTCTAACAGACTTGAGGATAGTGTGAGGCTCAGCAATTGTTGAGTCTAAGATAACCAAGATTTAGATAATATCTCCATACGTATAAGTTTAACTAATATACGGGTAACTGATAGGAACAGAATCAACAATGATATTACATCCAGAAAACCCTTGAGTTTGACCTGCTATAGCAAAGTAGAGGAATAGCATTTACAGTGATCATCACACTCACTGTTCTTTTTGTTGATTTGACTTTCAGACATTAAGTATTAGAGATAGTAATGGAAAGTTATGTTTGAGGAAGCTTTTTGTTATAGAAAATGAAATTAAGTGCCTATTGAACCCTTGATTCAATCCCTTAAAATGGATGAGCATGTAAACTTGGTAATTTGGCATAAAGCAATTAGCTTGATGTTGATTCACTAGAGAATTGTAGAGGGTAGTTTCAAGAATTGCGCAAATTGCTTCCCTTTGCTAATTGAACAATCTAGACTCAAGATTCAATGAACCTAAATCTAGCAACTCCAAAATCTTGGTTCAATTTGATAGATTCATATTGTGTCCGCGCACAGATATGTGTGCTCACACATACCCCTAGAGGTGCATTTATCTAGTTAGATCTAGTTGTCTGCAATTATCGACCTATGTGGCTAAAGGTGTGATTTATTTTACTTGTCTTTCTATGTCAGAGTTACAAAAATTAAATTAGTTTGGGAAAATTACACTCACATCAGCTGAACTACAGCATTATTGCACCTGGGACACCCCCCCCCCCTTTTTGGACCTTACACAAACCTCTATAATTTATATAAAAACATTAAACATAGGAGGTTTGTGCTGACAGGAAGGGGACATGGTGCTATGTTGACATATAAATTAAGGGAGGTCTGTGTTGGGACAAAAAAAGAAGGGCATAAGGTGCAACGTCACTAACATATAGTACTATGACACTCGTAGGAGGTAGGAGTATGGATCTTTGCTTTCCACTAATTTGTTTCAGAAGGCTAATTCTAAATTATCCTGTCTCCTGCTTGCAGTCAAAAGGTAAATATAGCTGAACTCAAGGAACAAATAGATGAAGAACGAACCCAACGAAAGGAAGAGCGTGAAAAGGCTGCAGCTGATCTAAAAGCTGCTGTTCATAGAGCCCAATCTGAGGCTCAGGAGGAAGTAAAACGACTCTCAGATGCTGCCTTAAGAAGAGAAAGAGAGCTACAAGAAGCAATAAATAAGTTACAGGTTCGAAAGTTTTGATGCTAGATTAGTAAGAATCTGTTCCCTTTGCATTTTAAGGAGCTCTGATGCTATCTTAATACATGTTATAGGAGTCTGAGAGGGAAATGTGTTTGCTGGTTGAAACTTTGAGGTCCAAGCTGGTATGCTTCCAGTTTTGCTCCTGTTAGCCTAAGACAGGCCAAACTTTATGTACTCATGTAGATGTTTCCCTCTTTATTGCTTCTCTTTTGCAGGAAGGTACCCGGCAAAAATTGGTTGTCTCTGATAATAAGGTTCGCCAATTAGAAACCCAAGTACATGAAGAGAAACTGGCATCTGAAAATGGAATGAAGGTAATCAGATAGTTTAATATTGAGTATCATGTTGCTTTCTCATTTCTTGATATCTAGCTGAAAGTATATGCTAATTCATGGGGCAGAAAATAGAAGAGCTTGAACAGGAAACAAGAAGATTAAAGAAAGAGCTTGAGAGTGAAAAGGTAGATATGGGAAGTTCATGTCATTGAATACAAACAATATTTTGATACAAAGGTGTTTTTATGGGAATGATTTCTGCTTTACATCAGGTATCTTGCTAATGCTATTTAGATGAGACTGCAGTGTAAGTTATTGATATTTACAAATGCCAAGACTTTAACTGACCGGTGTTCTTGGTTTAAAGAATGAATAAAAATTAGTAGCTTATAAGTTGCTTGGCTTTCTGATTAGTTCCTTTTTTGTTCTTTTTTTCCTTGGCTTTCTCTTTTTGGGGTGAAATTTCCTTATTTGAAACCGAGATATTTATTGTTGTTAGCAGGCAGCTCGAGAAGAAGCTTGGGCTAAAGTTTCTGTTCTTGAGCTTGAGATAAATGCTGCAATGCGAGATCTTGATTTTGAGAGGCAGAGATTAAAGGGTGCCAGGGAAAGACTTATGCTTCGGTAAGGCTCAATTTTGTTGTCGATTATGATCGTGGGACCTTCTTCAATTTGAAAAGCATGTAGAATGAATAAACACGATTATCTTATTTTGCAACATAGGCTGCACAGACATGCTGGCATAGAATATCAGGACACAGGAAGCACTCTAGCTGCCATACCTCTTTCAGCTACTTGTTTATTGCAATTTTTTGGATTTTTGTGTTATAATTTATAATAAATAATCTTTACATAGATTAAATTAGATAAAAATTCTAATACTTTCTAGTAAAAATCTGCAAAATGAGCATGCATACTATGATTTTATGTACATTATTATTACTTTCATGGATCTTGAATCTTAACTAATTTTTAAACTGCTCTAAAAATAAAATGAGATAAAAAGGATGTAGAAACATTTCAGCAAGGATAGAATTATCCAAAGTTTTAGGGGAACTTAGTTAGATGAGATCTTTAGAGTAATTTTCTGCTGATAAACCCTTTTTCTATTCACACATTGTTCTTCCTTTATTAATATTTGGAGTAAAATCACATTCTAGTCCCTGTGAATGTATGTGTCGGTCACTTGTCATTGACTATATAAAATCCTCACTTTAGTACCTTACTACACAAAAGGTCACTCATTTTAGTTCTTTTCCATTACAATTTTCACAGTTGTTTTGCACTGAAAAGGATTCTAATATGGTAGGGACTAAAGTGAGAATTTTGTAAAGTTAAGGATGCTTACAATTTCAGGTTCTAAAATAGGGGTTTACCCTTAATTATTGAGTGCAAGATCAAAGGTTGTTATATAACTTATATCTATAGTGCTTGTCTGCACAAGCATGTTAACGAGTAACGACTAACTAATTTCAGGGCTTTGATTGTGTTGTTTTGATTAGAATATACACTATTTAGCAATGTTATTTCAATTGCAATAGGGGATCCTAGTGCCATGAGTAGGTGATGTCATTCATATTGATTTGGTTCCAGTTGTATGGATACTAGTCCCCATTAGTTAGCCTACTAGTGCATTGTACTTTGTAAAACAGACAGTTTTGCTTTGTAATGCAACGCGTACACCTGTCTCATTCTACATAATGATTATAGATTTCTAGATTTTGCAGCTGAATCTTTGTGATGCCGTGCAGGGAAACACAGCTTCGAGCATTTTATTCCACTACTGAAGAGATACAAATACTGTTTGCTAAGCAACAGGAACAATTGAAGGCTATGCAGAGAACTCTTGAAGATGAAGAGAACTATGAGAATACTTCTGTAGAAATGGATGGAGTCATAGGTGGACCCTCGGGCAGAGAAAAAGAAGTTGATGGATACCATAGCCAGAATGCTGGCAAGGCAGGGTTAACTACTTCTGCACAGAAACTCAACAGAGATCACATTGAAACATCGAGCAATGAAGCAAGTGTTACTGAGAAGCATGACTGTGATATAAGAAGTGAAGAATGCCAAAATACGCAAGAGGCAGAATTCACCAGTGCTGATCATGACCATGGTGTTAGAGGCGGCTTTGGTTCTGATATTGATGGTGTTGGCACAGCAGCTTTGATGGAGGGAGATGCTGCTGTAGGCACTGAACGAGTTCTCGAAACTGAAAGTCCTACAAATTATGGTGAACAGAATATTGATTTGAACAAGTGTCAAGACGGGGATACTATGCAGTTTGATGAGGATGATAACAATGTACAAGAAACCGAGGAGCATACTCAAATACCTTCTCATGAGGTTTTACGTCATTCACAATCAAATAATCCTGTAGAAACTCAAAAGACCATAGAGGATACAGAAGCTGTGGGCGCAATCAGAACAGCTGACCTTTTAACTTCTGAAGTCGCTGGTAGTTGGGCTTGCAGTACAGCCCCTTCTGTGGATGGAGAAAATGAATCTCCAAGAAGCAGAGACAATATTGAAGGTTCTGGGGATATTCTAGTGGCTGGGAGTCAGAGCACTCCTGATGCTGCCATTGCCAGACATAATGAACGACGAGCACTAAGCGAGATGATTGGCATTGTTGCTCCTGATTTGAGGGAGCAATTTGGAGGATCTGCGTATGATTGTAATCAAGAGAGAGTCCATGGTGGTTCATCTGACTCAGATACTGAGAGTTGTAGCAATAGTAGCAATGATAATAGAGCCAATGCAAAGGGTGGATCAATATCGGATGAAGAAACTCAGGTTAGTGACCATGTTGAAGAGGAAAAGCTGGATGATGCCATGGATGAAGATGATGAAGCCACTCAGGAAGATTGATTTTCTTGGATAGTTGGAGATTACACAAAGATATTTGGGTATGTAAGTTGTAGATGCTGAAGGAATCTCCTGTATTTTTTGGATTACTCATGCTTTCCTTACCCTTTGTAATTATTTATATTTAAGGCATTTTATTGTATTTTATGTATTATTCATTTGGGTTTTCCTTCCATCTTGCTTCATTAAATGCATATAATGTGAGAATAAGGTGTAAGCTTGCAGGTGAATAACAGGCTTACACCTTGGATAACGAGCAAAAGATCCAAGTCCATCTAGGAAAGTACACCTGAATGTTTTTTTAATCTTCAACTTCCAAGCATGTTAATGCATTAATTTGTTGAAAATGACTTTGTTTAGCCGATAAGTTTGCCTTGAATGCTTGGAATGTGAATCTGAAGTTTGTCATGCATGATAGTCCCTCAGATGCCACCTTGCCTAATGATGTTGTCAATATAATATAAATTCTATGGACATGGTTGAAGCGAATAATAGCATATGACAATAGGAAATTAAGCTTTTGCTTATCGTTTATTATGAGGTAAATAAGTGCTAGAATGAAAATCTTATTCGTTGTGATGTATGGTATATAAGAGGGGAAACAAATAGAATTAAACGAGGGTCACGTAAAAATGAAAGATAAATAGTTGAAAAAACCCCCTTATATTTGGGATTTGTTATGCACGTTCCAGCGTTTAAATGCTCCTCTTTATCCTTGTTTGGCATCTAAGAAGGGAAGAAAATGCTAAAATGAAATCTCATGGGTCATGACAAAAAAAAAATCTTATGGGTTTTTTGGTATGTGGGAGGGGCAAAAGAATGGAATTAAAGAAGTGTTAAGTTAAAGGAAAGATAAATGGATGAAAAATCCCCTTATATTTGGGATTTGGTACGAGCGACATCAGACAAATAAGCCCAGTATAAATCTTGACGTGGATCGTGTTGTAAATCTCAATATCCATGATCAAATGACTATGGAGCTTGAGCCTCAAATTTAAATGCTCAAACTCAAACTCTTTCAAGAATAAAATCTTTCACTTTAGGGAAAAAAAATAAAATAACCCAAACCATTTGTTTATTAGAAAAACTAATTTTACCATCAGATCACTTATTAAATTGATTCGATGTTCCATATAGTTGAGTATCAACAGCACGTTCTTGCTACATAATATTTCGAGTGGAAAAATAGCAGCATAAACAAATTGCTACTGTGAATGTGAAGATATTGTCGTGTTAACAAAGCTCAAACAATTATCTACACGAGAGCTATTAAGTATGTTAACTTAGCTATACTCAAAGGACCAGTACCATAAGATATTAATTTTATAAAATAAAAAGTACGAGTGAAAGTAATATATCAAGTAGTATCAGTACGAAACTTCCCATTACACAATTTAAGGTTCTAAGAAAAACTAAATTTATAAACGGTTTTTCAATATCAATCTTTAGAATTAATTTTAAATAATTAAAATTAATTTTTTTATCAATAAATAAATCATTATTATATTAAAAATGTAAAAGTGTTATTTATACTTTTATTTCTAATCAAAACTAATAACTTTTAGATACTCAAAACTAACCTTATTCTAACATTTTTCATTTATAAAAACAAGGTTTAAAACTACAATCATAAGAGGGAGAAGGAATCACAGTTAATAAAATTCCCACAGTTCCCACAGAACAAAAAGGAAGCGAAAGTGTATCAGAATTTCACATTCAACTTTTGTTCCAACAATGTATTTGTGACAAGTAGATAATGTTCATATATAATAGTTCCAAATTTGTTACGATATGTTCTATAATTAGTTGACAGATATTTTATATATATGCAAATACTATATTGTAACGTGATGGCAGCTACTGTTTCCCTGTACTGCATGAGATTCCAGGCTCTGAAACTATCTATCTGGTGGCAAATTCATAGAGCTATAATTGTACATGTTTAAAAATGTCATGATGATGATGGTAATAGAAGACGGGCTAAGTGATGATGATGATGAGGATGTGTACCAATTTTGAAGGCAATCAATGGCAGTGGATAATTGAGTGGCAGAGAGTAAGATCATAGATTTCTTATTTGAATGTAAGGGAAATTGTGATGTTGAGGTGGACCACATAGTTGATAGTGAGAGGTGAATGAGCAAACAGTCAATACATAAATAGTGCATGTGAAACTACAGCTCTTCTCCTACTCACTTCAACTTATAATTATCTATATACTTCTCTTATGCATATCTTTATAATATTATACAAGAATGTTAAAAAATACTCATTTTAATATATTTTTATCATAAATTTATTTTTAAAAATAAATAATTTACAAAATAAATACTTTTTAGTAAATGGATCAATCTTGGGATATAATTGAGAGGGTATGTTTTAAAAGAAAATACTTTTAACATTTCTTGCATTCTATTAGCTTATTTTATGATACCTTTCACCATTCTTTGATCAAATGCAAAAAGAAATTTGATATATATTACGTATGGACATTTTGGCCAATTGAAAACTCTCTATGCTTTTTTTTGCCCCTAATGAAACAAGGGTAACAAAATCACAGAGACTTTAATAATTAATGTAAAACAAATTTATGCAAAAAAAATGGTTCTTTTCTATCTATATGAAAGACAATTATGCATGTATGGTCGAATTTACATCATAAAGGGAACCTTAAACCAATTGGAATCATAACAAACGATGTAATAGGAAAATCATATATTCAACCCGAGGCAGGAGAAACTTGAGAGATATGACAGAGTACATATTTTAGAAACCAAATTAAACTATAGTTCAGCAATAATACATATTTATTATTTTTTAAAAAGACATTTTTTCAATTCTTAAACAGGATTATAAAATTCCTGTTCTTTTTAAGAGGGTACTTAAGTGAAAAAAATGGTGTAAAGATTTCTTTTTTCGTGAGCTTTAGTGAAAAAGGTGATCACAATCAATTAATTAAGTAAAGTTGCTTACTTGTCTTTTTTTCGGTTTTACAATATTACGTGTGAGTAAAATATTTGAGGATACGTTGTTCACCTATTAATTATAAGAAGAAGAAAAACCAAGGTTTATACCCTTCCTTCAATATATATCACTAACTAATCTTAAATGCCACAAATGTCACATGCACTCAAAATTAAAAATCTTCTCCAAAATTATATAAAATATATAGAGATAAGCTGTACTCCTATTAACTATTCACCAAAAACGTAGGCTATAATAAGATCATCTTGAAAATGGGGAGGGATTTTGATATCATAGTTGACTACCAACATCTTCTTCCCCGTAGTGCAAGTATTTTGGAGGTAGTAATACAAGAAATGAGTGAAGGCTTGTGGTCCTTGTCCTCATCAAATGGCTCAACCTTCCTTGTTCAAAAGGGTATGATGAGGGGCTCAAGAACAACCCATCTTTGAAATCTTTGGCAAGATCAACATGTAAAAGTATTTACACAAAATTACGCTAGCATGAAAAATGATACAAATCAACATCAAAATATAAAGTATTGCAAATTACTCTTTTCTCCCTCTTCTTTTTTAACTTTCTAGCTTCTCTACAAAATGAAAAGGATTCCCCTTTGAGATCAAAATAACCCCACACGCTTTGCCCTGGTATGACACTTCACTTTCCTAGCTACATCATCTCCACACATTAACTCTACCTATATGTCTCATTCATGCTTTTCATCCTAAATCTAGGAGGGGAATACTTATGTACTTTGCATAAATTAAAACACAAAACAATCAATTTTATACCATATTGGTTTAGTACTATCTATCATTTGAAAAAAAAATATTTCTCTCTCACAAATTTATTATGAGCTATATATACACCAAAGTAATTTTTTGTGCCGCCAACAAGCTAAGGGGAACATGTGAAATGGCTTAGTCGAAGTTGGACAAGAATACTAGCTTCCACTATATACCATCATGATATATAAACAAAAACCATCCAATGAATGTGAGAAGGGGGCATGGTGGTCATGATGATAGGGAAGAAGATGAAGCCAAAATGGGGTTCATTTTCCAAATAAATGAGCATGGCTTTGGTACTCAATTACATGAAGAAAAGGGACAAAAGAAGGGACCTAACTACATTGACTACTTACCCCCTCCATATCCTCATTACCTCTATAGAACCTCTAACGATACTCCACTCATTTTCCATTGGCTTCTTCTAACGCACATGTGACTTTCACGTGCAACTCCATGTGACTCTTCTTTTGAAGTTGGACTTAGATTAGATGGTGCCTCTAAAGTAACATATACCCAATTCTTTTAGTTAAATAATGATATAATTGATATTCTGTAATGAAGCTATATCTAATTGGTCTTTAATTTGACCGGGATATCTAATTGGTCATACTTTGTTTCTCCAAAACCATTTAGTTCTTAGTGATTAGCTAGACAAACAGGTTGACCATTATATAGGTATGAAATTAAATAATAAAAAAATTTGTGGTTATGTTTTCTTAGAGAGAGAGAGAGTAAAAGATTAAGCATAATGACAATGTTCTCACGGCTTAAACTTAATACAATCCTAACACGTAAAGACGTTTCCATGATGTGAAAGAGAGAAAAGAGGATTAGAAAGGTTGGGTCTGCTTTAGAATACAAAACCCTTTTTTTTCCGTACTTTAGACCACTCTTGCCGATTATTTATAAACAGATAAGAACTTTTGACCATGCCTTGTTTATAAGGTTCTGTTAGCCTTTAAAATCAAGTTTAAGTGTTTAAAATTAATATTTTTATTAATACATTTAATATATTAAATGTATTTTTTAATAAAATTTTACTATTATTAATTACTTGTAAAGGCTGAGTTAACACTTCTCTTGTTTAATAAAAAATACTTGTTATTTGTATGTATACATGTAAACACATATGAAGGACAAATATGTCTAAAAAAATAATATTTTTTTAAAAAAAATTGTATCAATTTTTATTGTGTCTAAAAAAATGTTAAAAACCATTAAATATAAAATAATAAATATTTTAAAGTCATACAAAGTATGTATTAAAATTTTTATAATTTTGAAGTAATAAATATTTTTATTTTTAATAAAAATTTATTTTTAACTTTATGTGTCTTTGAACACATTTCAATTTTTTAAAAAGTCCTATATTACGGACCACAAAAAAAATCTTATGAAAATATTAAAAAATATTTTCTTTTACAAAAATTTTCTGTTGTTGACTTTCAACATAGTGCTTCTTCTCCAATGGCACCTATATGTTGGTACTAGGGGAGTAGATTTGACCTAATCCAACATGTATAGGTATAAACTTTCAGTTAATACTATAAACTTAGAATTGAAACACATTAATCGAGGGTACATGATAGAAGGAATTAATGTCATTTACAAATCTCACCTATAACAAGCTTAAATTTTTAAAATTTTCCTATCCATAGAATATGCCTAGAACCTAACACTGGTTACCAAATTTGGTTAGCAAAAAAATAATCAAATTGCACTATTTTTAATTTTTCTTTTCTCTTGTAGTCATCATAATCATTCATAATAAAATATTGACTACTGAAAAGGTCTTATCAATTATACATGTATGTATAAAATTTCTATGACATTAAATTCAAAAGGTGACATCCTTAAGAGAATGTTAAGGATGCTCATTAATGTGAACATATTTAATGCACTTTATTGTTCATTTACTGAAGACAATGTATAAACTTACTAATTAGGCTATTCTCCCTTATGGAAATTTTGTTCTATTGGGTTTTGATACTAATGAGCCTACTCATTATTATCAAGCACTCATTGTTCCTCTTTCTAAAGGTAAACATACGATTGGATATAAATGAATTTATATGTTCAATAATTATGCAAACAAATTGGGGACTTTCATTGGACATTAACATGCATTTCTCAATAATATTTTATAGTTGGCCATGGTTGGAAATGGAGTTTGGCAAAAGGCAAAAGTTTTTGCTTCTCACGAAATTGCCAACTAGCTATAAATCAGTTCATTTATTGTTTGAAATAGACATCTAGACAATGTTTCAATAAATTTTCTATTGCATTATTCAGCAGTGGCTTTACCCACTCAAAATCATACTACGTATATTCACTATTCGTACTAGAGCTTCATGTGTCGCTTTGCCGGTTTATGTTGTTATATTATTGCAACAAATTATACATACTGACAGAGATAGAGTTACTTTTAGAGTTACTCATCTTAAGGATTTTTTATAAATTTTAATTTTTATTAATTTAGTTTTTAAATAATATAATATTAATATATTGTATTAAATTTTAAATGAATTAAACTTCATAAACATAAAATATATAATCGATATTTATTTATATTTTAAAAATTACATTAGACGCTAAAACAAAATTATTTAATGAACTATCAATTATTTTGTATTATGCTTTTTTTATATCTATATCTATTCTAGAATGGTTTTAAATTTAAGAATTTCATTAATTAATTTTAATATTTAGAAATAGATTTTAAATAAAATAACTCTAACAAAAGATCTCTTGAAATAACCTAATTTCTTCTTTCTCTATCATGTATATATACCCTACAGCATTGATTATGTGAACCACAGTGCAACAACTATTCAAATTAAAAGTTATTGGCAATAGATATTTCCTCGGGATGGAAATTATTCTAGAAAGAATTCAAAGAAGTTATCTGTAATTATACTTTTTCTCTTTTTGAGGATACACGTTTCTTAGGATGCAAGCTTGATGCTCTTGCCATAGTTCCTAACATTTCTTAGTAGAAACATTATTGACCTATTATTATATCTGCCCATATCAAGATCTTATATCTATTATGTAGTTAATGAACTCACTTTCTTGCCAACCCAGGACTTCTATTTGGAGTAATGCTATTTTTTTAAGAAATTTTCGTAAATTTTACAATTAGAAAAGAGATACAAAGAGGAGAAGCAGGGGAAAAGTGTAGAATAAGATAAATGATGAAATGAAAATCAAGCAGGGATATAGACAAAAGATTTACTATAAAGTATAAAATAACACATGTATCTTTCTCGCCAAACCCCTTTTTTTGTGTGTGAAAATTTTCTCATACATTTGCACGGTAATGTTCTAATGAGTTGGAAAAAGGTAACTCAGAAAATATGAATAGAAATAATGTTACTCATATATTTACGTGTTGTTCATCATCTCCTACATCAAATCCACCTTCCTTCTCTTAAACATCCGAATTAGTTAACAAAACATATAATTTTGATTCCTCTATCTACTGTTAGTTCACATGAAAAAGTGAACCTTTTCTCATCCACAATCTTTGGAGATGTATACACTGTGGAACAACAAAATGTTAGCTTTTCTTTTATCAAAAAGCCCTTGGCGGTTAGCTTTTGTATCCATGAGAGTGTGGCATTTGTGCTACATGGGACAACCTGAAGAAAGTGGGCAACCACAAGTCTTAACTACGGAAACTAGAAGCAACCATACAATGGCCCATTTTAAATGAACCTGGAGTAAATGCATGTTACCCATGTTGAATATGATGTCACACTTATCTTCTATTCTACCATAATTAGCACAACTAATTTGATTACAACCCACATGACTTTTATGACTACTTTTCTTGCTTTGAAGATCCCACAGCAAGAGTGAGAGCCTAAACGGTCTTAGAAACTGAATGGGAAACTTCTAAATATGAAAAAGTGTAAATCAACTCAACTTAGAGAATGGGTACGGTACTTTTGTATGTGACTATGTGCCCCTCCAACTCATCTCAATTTCTTAATGTTACCCCCCACCCCAAGTTAGACTCTGAATCAAAGCAATCAAAAAGGCCTAGAAAGAAGAGTGGCATTTTTCTTCATCCCCTTATGCTTTCTCCTCATCTATTGCTGCCCTTTGTAATCATGAGTCCTTGTGCCATCATTGCTATAAAAGTCTCTCTCTCTCTCTCTCTCTCTCTCTCTCAGATACAAACACAAAATCACAGCTATATCACTTTTCTTTCACCCTAATAGTTTCCTACCAAGTTTCTTCTCACCTATAAAAACCAACCCCTTATAGCCTAATTGTTACGCCTCACTATCGTCTCATAGTTTCTCATTTTTGTTTATTTGTTGTTGTTATTATTATTTCAGTTTTGCAAGAGAACCTTATCTCTCACTTATACCTACCCATTTCTTTGATTATGTGTTCTTTCACTTCAAAACAAACCCTTTATGGTCCTCTCTTTTTGGCACTTCCTCGTTCTTCAAGGGCATCTAAGAGACACCACAGGCACCTTCGGTTGGGCCTCCTCAACAGGTACTGTTCTATATATATAGTATAGTTTTCTCTACCATGTCTTTTTGCTGTTTTTTATGCATATAGTTTGTGTTCATATATGTGCATGTTTTGCGTGTGTTGTAACATTGGCTTGTGTGATGAAACAGAAGGAGGGCACAGTTGAAAGAAGCAACACAAAGGAAAAGGATGGTTGTGGTGAAAGCAGAGATTCAGATGAAGAACTTGAAGTTGTACATGGAGAACCAAACCATCATAGAGGAGAACGAGAAGTTGAGGAAACAAGCCATGCTTCTGCACAAAGAGAATCAAGCCCTCTTGTCTCAGCTCAAAAAGAAGCTTTCAGAACAAAACAATTCCAACAAATAACTAGCTAGCTGTTAGCTTATATACATACAGGTTGTTGTAGCGTGGCCAACAGTAGGAAAAATTGAAGGGACTGTATCGATGATCCTTTTCTCATATCTTAAGCCTATATCTTGATTTTGCTTCTTTTTTTTTTTTTTTTGGGTTGGGTCTTAGTTCGAGGTTGGATTAATTAATTTTCTAGCAATAATTTTAGAGTGGTAAAATAAGATAAATAGGTAATATGCCAATTGTAAGCATTACATGGAATATAGAATTGCGCAATGCTGTATTAGTTCAAATTTTCACTGTTTGTTAGGTTTCTTGAGTGTATGTTTTAAGAGAATGACTGAATAGTTAACGGTGTCTGAGCCTTTTCCTCTTATGGGTATAATTTAACTAAGATAATAAATCATTTATAATTATATATTTTAATTATAACCAACTTGATTGGTGGAAGAGGTGATACACAACACTTAATAGCTTACATGTCTTTGTAATTACATTGTTGTACAAGGGCAGGGTAGAGAAATCACAGGTTTCGACTACTTGATTTGATGCAATCACAATGGCAGCATTGTCAAATGAAACGTTCGTTGTCAAGAGCAAAACACATTCAGTTCAATCAAAAAGAGATTCAAGACCCAATATCATACATAATCTTCCTATGTAGCATGTTTCCGTTTATCATAGTTAAAAGTTACTGGCGGATATGGCTGCACTACACCGAAATGTATAACATGCAAAATTCTTGACATAAAGGTCCTATTTGATGTACAACAAAACTCAATTTCTCTCATCGTGCACATGTTCTAACAAAAAAATTTAGCTGACATTAGTTTATAAATACATTCTAATTACGTATAACAACTCTAAATCAATTCTATCAAAATCACTTTTATCCAATATGAAGACAAACGGGTATTTGGTTTCACCATCCAACACTGAAAACAAGGAGAAGGAAAGCTAGGTATTGTTCTCCATTTATTACTTCACTACTTTCCTCTTTCACCGAGTATCTTTATAAGGGAGCAACAGTCACATATTCAGGTGTGCGTTTATTATATGTTAACTGTCACACAGAATAGTGTAAGGGTAGAAAATCAGGAATTTGTTCATCATATGATGTTTCACTGCTTTGATGTTCACCTTCCACAAATTAAGCAGGGTTCTGAGTTCTATAATTACATAAGTGAGTTTGTGTCTGTAAAAGGATGTTTGCCAGGATTGAAACAAGGTTAATACAACATTCAGTAGCATTGAAAATTCCGAACAAACTTGAACCAGTTTCCAACTACAAAGTACCCAGTCAAAAGAAACAAGATGATCACTACAACAGAGTCATCTGGTTTTTAAGTTTGGCAAAAATCCTAGAAAGGATACAATGAGCCTACAACTTAAATTAATAACGACTAACCAAGAAAAAATCGTCATCATCAAGAACCTCAACATCTTTATTTCCAACAAAATGCTCTCGACCGATTTCCTTCACCAAATTGGCAAATTCTATCCTTTTCTCTACAGGGAGAGGTACAAAAGGTAGCCTAAAAACGGGCCTTACAACCCCAAGTTGGGCGAGTGCGGTGTTCAAACCAATGGGGTTTGGCATGTGGAAAAGCCAGTCAATCAAAGGCAAGAGCTTAGAATTTAGTGTAGGGTTTTTGCCTCCAAACATGAGGTCTCGCATCAAACCAGGAACCAGGTTGCTTGCAACAGATACCACTCCAGTAGCCCCATAACCCCATCTAGCATCATGGCATTGATCATCATTCCCACTCCACACAACAATTCCATTATCTGTATACAGTTTGATTCGATCATTTCCCACACACTCCTTCACACCAGCCAAGTAAGCACTTTCAGCTAAGGTTTGAATTACATGCGGAGGAATATCCTGACCAGTCCTTGAAGGCACATTATAGATGATTGTGGGCCCCATGGAAAGCACACTTTGAAAGTGAGCAACCATACCATCCAGAGAGGTTTTTCCATAATAGGGGTTTATATGAAGGGCAGCATGCATTCCAACAGCAAAACCCTGCTCGGTAGCATGAATTGCTTCCCTGGTGGAGTTGCTTCCAGTATTTCCAATAACCTTAATTTTCCCACCAAAACAGTTGACTGTATGTGCAATAAGCATTATGTGCTCTTCCCAACTCATTAATTGGCCTTCACCAGTTGTCCCACCAACAATAACGCCTTCAGCTCCTTGTCCAATCTGCATATTCACCAAGTCATCATATGCTTCAAGGTCAAATCGACCATCAGGCAGGTATGGAGTTTTGATGGCAGTTATCAATCTCAGACACTTAATATCCTCTGCAGAAGTCCTGCAAATACAATACACAACTTCATTTGTGCAGATTATTATGATCTAGATTTGCAAACGAAACCAGCAACACAAATAAGCAGTAACGAAGGAATAAACACACACATTTTTTTAATACACTCCTTAGAATACATACTAACTGTGCAGATCAAAGAAACATATCTAGATGACATACAACTTATAAGCTGTGTATATTCAAACCAAATCTCAAAGTGGATGATAAAGGGGAGAAAAAAAGCAAATTTAGTTCAAGGTGTAAATTAGTGTCAGAACATTGCTTAAAGAGCTAAATGTATCACAAATTAGAATTGAAGATCATTGTGTGTCTTCCAGAGATCCTACCCATAGCATGCATCTTAGAGTCCCACCTAATATATGATACGCTCTTAACTCCATAATATAAGCATCATAATCTAGGTCATGAAAAGATAAAAACAAATGAAAAATATAGTCAAGTAGGAAAAATGAATGATTTAGAACAGTAGATTTCAAACCCACCTATTTTTCAACTCAAAACTGCGCATTGGGAGGTGGAAATTGGGTTTCACAGCTGCTTGTGTAGGCTTCCAGAAGGAGCTCCTGATTGATAACGACAAATTTTTAACATCAAAATTCAAACATAAAATAAAAATAAAATTGGAAAGATTGGTATTTTATGCAGTGCAATTGGTGTGTATTCCAAAAATGACAATGACAAAACAAAACCATATTGAAACCAAAAAACCAAACAATGCAAATATGAAAACAACAAACATTAACCTTCACTAAAATTTGACAAAGTATAGAACAGTTACCCAAATTATCAAGGTATAGACAAAGTTCACTCGTGGATGAATGCACAGCATCGCTTTCACTAGTCAATCGTTTTAGTACCTTTCATTATGCCAAACAAAAAAGCATCCTTGCCCATGAAGAACTGGGAAGAGGTAATAGAGGTATGACCATTTGGTCAAGTTGGAAAATGACAAAGCTACTTTTAATGTGTCTATATACATTGGAAGAGAAAAGGGCCTCCCAGTTCATTACCATCTTATGTCTCTAAAACTCATTATGATCCTCATAATCAATTATTTTAACATATTACTAGATTGACATCAATGAATGGTATCATGCTATTACCTAAATGTTATAAAAAAGCACAATAATCTAAACAATGGTAATATGTTTACTGAGAAAAGAAAAAAGGAGAAAACCCTATTATGAAAGCCTTTAAGGCATAGTTATCAATAGTGGCTCGTCCTAAAAACACTATGGCAGTATGGCTGCTATTCTTAAGACTAGATACAAGCTATACAATTCATATTACTGATATAGAAATGCTCAAAGAAATTACACAAGGTGAAAGATATTATTAGAAATGATGTAAAAAAGTAATATGGGCTGCTTTCAAGTTGTGTATTATTATGTAATTACGGTAACTGTAAATCCTTTTACATTATGTCTCTTAGTATATAAATAATATTCTCCATTGCGTAATTCCGCATGGATTCCATCACGTCACCTGTTTCTTTCCACTCGCAACAGAAACATTTATAATCAATAATCAAAAGTCAAAAGTCATATTCTTAAGCCAAACACACAAGTCAACAACAAAAATAAGAAATAAAACAAATGTAAGCCTCCAAGCGATGATGCTACAACTGCTTCAGGGGATACCAATGAAGTAAGGGACAATTAGAACTTATCACAAAGATAGAGCAAAGGGTGTGTGAGAGGTAGAACAAAATGAGGACTTAGGACAAAAAAAAGAGCAGGGTGGGCGACAGAACAAAGGCAAGGGAAGTGCACAAACCTTTCTTACAATTCCTGTGAGAACTAACATGTGTAGAGGATGGGCAAACAATTGATAGAACAGATATGCGCAAAACATGTAATGTAAGTAATACGGCCAGACCTTGCCAGCAATGCCAAGTTTAGTCAGCAACAACATCGGGAGCACTGGGTGGTGGTTTGGGTTGAAAAATGTGAGAGAGCAGTGCATGCGTGTTGCATGAATAAAGCTATGAACAAGTTCTCAAAGAGATTTTTGAAATTCATCACAATTGTGCCACTATAGCACACTCAATGCTATGATTTTAGTTGACCAGACAGCCACTACTTAATGATGTTCCATTGTCTGAATCTTGTAGCACCCCAGCAATGCTTCGCTACGCGACACTGCTATAGCTCTCTATTGACTACTGTGCTCTAAATTGCAGAGGATGAATCCAGTTGATTTAAATTCAAGTGCCTCACGAACAAAACCCAGTTTAATTCAAAGGTGGATTCCCATTCACTCATGCACTTCAGAGATTTCTTAAACATTCATCAAAAAACTCACTGAAACAAACATGCAGAACTGAACAACCTCAACAACACCCTTTTTAATTCCTTTAGATACAGATTCAGACATCCATAATCCACATATATAAATCAAATCATAAGTAAAAAATGTTCAAAAACATAATCCATCATGGAAAATTAAAAAAAAAAAAAAAAAAAAAAACGTAGAACTTGACATTCCAAACCAAAATTTCAAAACACCCAAAAAATAAAAGGAAAAAATAAACACATCAAGGTACGATATAATTCATGCATGTTTTGTGGGACTAATTACAAGCACAGAAAATAACAAAAATAATAATAATACAATAAAATAGAACCTGGAGTTTCTATTATTGGTGACATTGGAAGGGGAAACCGGAAAAGCGGTTCCTCTTAGGCAGAGAGTGCTATAGCTCTTCAATATGGCCATCACTTCACAGTTCAGAAGAAAAGAATCCGAACCCGAAAACGAGACCCAAAGACCGATCCGATTAAAGGCAAAGAGGAAAACCCTAAAACGGCGTCGCTTGGTGGGTTTGCGCGGAGAGAGATCTTAGTGTTAGATGAGGATGATGGCGACAGTAGTGGAAATTAAATTGGCGGCGAAGAGAACTTTGCTCTCTGTGCGACTGCGAAGTGAAAACCAACTGAAGGTCCCTACTCACCAGTTGCTTAATAAAGTATATTTTTCCTTCAAATTTTAAATATATATTTTTTATGCTAATGTTATTAAAAATTATAATAATTTATATTATATTAAAAACGTAGATTTAACTCGATCTAAAAATTAACTCAAGAAAAATATCAACTATCCAACTAACTTAGACCATGATTTTAATTAAATATTTTGGACAAACCATAATTTTAGTATTTGAAATAGTATATATTAAGTATTTTAATTTTAAACATTTTAAAAATGTTGCGTTAATTTTTATTTTTATTTATATTTAAGATTTTTAAAACATCAAACATTTTTAATTCTTAATATTATTACTTATTAAATATTTTAGTTAAGAATTCTTTTAAAAAAAGTTATTTACTTATTTTTTATTTTTATTCTTTTTAAACTATTATTATCAAATATTATTGTCATCAATTATCATATGTGTACGCATTTTTTCAACAAACTTAGAGAAAAAAATACTCACTTCGATTACCATGCTTGACAACTTTGAAATCTTGAATCTTTTTTTCTAATGTATTCAAAGGTAACATACTTTCTTCCACTGGACTTGATTTCACTCAAATTTTTTATTTATTTTCAATTATTTTTGAGGTTTAATCTAAATTTTATTTATGCATACTTGATTTAGTTCACGTGGATCTAAGTTTATACTAATTTAATAGATTCATTTCAAAGTTCATTTTCAAAATGAAAATCCTTAATGTATCGATTGATAGAAATGAAGTTGTTGATAAAAAAACGTAAACACAAATGATAATTGTTTAATGAGCTAAAGATTATAAGAATTAACAATTAAAATATTTTATATATGATAATTTTATAAACTAAAATAAAATAAAAAATAAATATTACATTATATATAATATTATTTTTGTCATTCAATTAATCATACATTCACTTGTCCATATTTTATTATAGCCTGTTAATTTTATATGATTTGAAAGACTAAAATAATAAATAAATAAAAATTTAGGAATTAGTATGACAATTTTAAAATTATAACAATTTAAATGTCTAATAATTACCATACCAGATGTTAAAGTGAAGGTTTAACCAAATATCTTGATATCTTTTAAGTAAAAAAAAAATATTATTTATGAGATATTATAACACACTCCATCACTTTTACGTGTGAAGTTTACGTTACTAAGTATTTTTAAATGTTTTAATGGGCTCTTTTAATATATTTAAAATTATAATTTAACTTACTTTTAGAATAAAATTATTCAAGTTTTTAAAGTGAGTGAAAAATAGTTTTTAATTTAATATTGAACTTATATAATTTTTAATGTTAATTTAGTCATAAAGTTTATGAATTAGATATTTAATTCTAAATGTAAAAAGTGCTAAAATGTTTTATATTAATTAAGATATTTTTAATAAAGAGTAACAACTTTTTTATTTTAAGTGAATTCTAACATTTAGCATGGTATTAGACTACTTAATATATCACCCACTTAATAATCGAAGACAATACTTGCAGATCAAAATGTAAAGCTCAATAATAATAATAACTTAACAAAGAAGACCCAAAACATATTTAAACTTAAAATATAAGTTCAAATTAAAATTGAATTAAACTAAATTAATTAGCTCAATTCATCTAAAAAAGTGTATAAAAAATTAAAAAAAAGTCATGCATTAATTAAAAATGAAAAAGATTAAAAAACTATTAGTAAAGAGATGTATAAGTCTAATGAAGAGATTGGCAGCTTCTAATTTTTATGATTGACTTCGCAACATTCCTTGCAAAGATCAAACGTTGGTTTTGGTTATTTCGTAGTGCATTTGGAAGGCTCGTCATCGTTTCTGTTTATCTTGGCAACCTTTTAACCCATGCAGGTGTTTCATGAAGCTAGAAACCTCACTATTATTAACTATTATTATTATTATTATTATCTGACGAATAATAATAATAATAATAATAATAATATCTACCAGCATGATTAACATCTGTGTTGCAGTTATATATACGTATTAAAGTTAGTTTATTTTACAATTAAAATGCGAACAAGTTAATACTTTTAATAATTAATTTATGGCTATGTCAATCAATGTATACTTTCAAGAACCAAAGCAATACACATTTTAAAGGAAATTAAATTATATATAAATTTTAAAGAAACGAATTAGTTAAATTTAATTAGGTTAAAATTGTAAAATATTGTACACATATATACTTTAATTTTTTTAATAAATAATAAAAACTAAAAAAATAGAGAAAAATAAAAACTAGCTCAAGTTCATTAATTTGAAAATACATGATTTGATAATAATCAGGTTACACTCCCTTTGCTCCAATGTAATTCATATTTTTTGTTCAGAACTAGTCGAATTAACTCGATATTTGGATTAAATTTATGACCATCCTTCGTAAACTCTTATTCAAATGAAGTTAGCGTCACAAAAATAAAATAAAATTATTGAAACAAATAAAACATTGTATAGACTCAACAAAGGAAATCAATAACAAAATTATTTGAAAAATCTGATAAATTAAAAAAAAAAAAATTTACTTCATCACACCAAATTAAATTTAGTTTAGTTATACTCATAAATGGGACTCAAAATTCAAAAACTCTCCTATGACAACGAAATTGGTCCAGATAAATAAGTTGAAGGCTTCAAACCAAATAAAGAAAAACTAGTTGAAGACTTTTGGACATTTTAAAAAAAATATGTTGGAGACTTGAAGTCATGAATGATGTTCAAGAGTTTATATAAACTAAAATATTAATTGTGTTTTAAAAATAAAATTAAAGTTAATTTAAGTGTAAAAAAATTGTTTAACGTTCTCTTCTTAATTAATTGAGTGGCGGATTAAAGATAGAAAAATAGAGAGAATTCAAATTATTTATTTGAAATGTTATGATAAAGGTTGAAAACTTTAAAAAGCATTATAATAATAAGAATGACAATTATTATTATTATTATCATTGAATATCATAAAAGACTTTATAGTAATAAAAAAATTTCTTCTTTTTTCTGTAGAAAATTTCACTAACTCATTTTTTAATTTATTACTCAAATAGAATTCAAGAAAATTTTTCTCCCTCTTCTAAAGCTAAAGTATTTTGTATCTATTTATTTCTTATTTTGTATGTAGTTTAATTCAGATTGGTTTTTCATCTTATTTAATCCAGATTCAACCTGAATCGTACACTTAAATATGATGAATAAGTCTACCACTAGATAATTTTTACATATACAAATATTTAAATCTGATACTTTCTACCGTTAGATAATTTTTGTACTTAAATCCGATATCTTACTTAAAAGATAACGAGTTGTCTGTTACTCAGACAAATCTTTGTTGGTAAAAAAAAAGTATTTGTATGTATAAGTTTTAGATCTTTTTTATTTTAATTTTTATTATTTTGTATTTTTATACGATAATGTTAAAATCTACACATTTGTAGAATGAATGATCTCAATTGTTCAATTTCTTCTTCTTGGATGGAGGTGACAACTATTCCAAGTAATGTCTTTAGTTGTTGGACTGATGGAAAGCTCAGCAGCAGGAGAGTTTTCTAGCAAGCAACACTTTGTTAGGAAGAATACTCTCTTAAGCATTAAGTTGAATGTATCTAAGGCTCCGAAGTTTCTCTCTTTATATATAGTCATTAGTTATCTCGTGTTTAGATTTTTTATTATTATACATTAGTTATTTGACTAACACCGTATAGGAGAGATTATCTAAAGGAGCTAAATATTTACGTGGGAATTTAGGTGGCTAAGTCCACTACTAACATATTGTTGTTACAAATCAAGAAAAATCATAAAAAAAAAATAAAAAATACTTGGTTTAAATTAATTAGTGATTCCTTAAAAATTAAATTTTGAAATCTATGTTCATATTAAGCAAACTTTTTTATGCTCAGTGATGTAATTGATTAGATTCATGTATTTGTTTTCTCATTTGTGGACAATCAACTATGCTTTATGTTTGAGAGTAAAGGCAAACAAGTGCCCATTGGGTATATAAGGAATGAATAAGGCATATTGGATGCATTAGAAAAGGACATGTTTGATGTTAATGAAATAGGGACACGTTAGATGCAATAGATAGGACATGTTGCGTGTCTATGAAATAGAGGCATGTGGGATGCACAAAATGCACGGATGCGGTGCTTATTTTAATATATTTGATTAAATTTTGTGGTTTTATTAATGAAAGTTTGAAGGGTTTAAGGTTGGAATAGTTGATAGATTCACTTGACAATGCTTTTTCACATATTTTATATGTATACTAAACTTTTCGGGGTACTCAAAAGCGATTAAACCTTTATGATTTTGTGTTGTAAATAACCATATAATCTTGGAGTTTCTGAATATTAATACATAATGTATGTGTGTCTTGCTCTAATTGGTATTAAGAAAATATTTTTGTTCTTACAAGTCTTGAAAAGTTAAACACATGAAACTTGTAAGCAAATATAAATTACATGTAAGACACTATTTTGTTTCAATATAGGAACAATATACTATTATGATATTATCTTAATTGCATACTTCATTCAATTTCTTAATAATTTGACTAATAATTAAGACAATCATTTAGGTTTATATTGTGTTTGGCTGCATCAAACTAATCCAGTTAAGTTAAAAAAGTTATTGAATTCTTTCTCAAATATTATCATATTTAATTAAAATTTAAATTATACATTTCTTCATACTATTTTTTTATATTAAATTAACTTTAAGCATTGATAATATTTTTAATCAATATATAACTTTTTTACAGCTTTAATTTTATATATCTCTTTGTCTAGAATATGACGAAGAAGAGGTATAATGATATACACTTAAAAATAATGAATAAGCAGGTAAAAAAAATAACATGAGAAAAAAATACAAGTCTAAATATTAAAATATTAAAATATATAAATTTAAAAGCCTGAGAAAAATAAAAAAAATTTCACCATAATCAATTAATTTATATTGAAAACTACAAATCTAAAAATCAAATCGATTACAGTTTATTTAGTTTAAATTTAAAATAAAATAAATTAAAAAACCAAATCAATTTGACTTAGATTTTAAAATTTATTGGCTAAGTGTAATTTAATTAGGGGTGTTTGTAATTAAGTTTAAATTGATTTTGAGGAAAAAATAGTATTCGATTTAAATTATAAAAAAATTATATTCAATTTAGATAAATTTAAAATCGTTGTTTTCCTTTTATCCGTACTCTCCCACATACCTCCAACACCCAACAACACCAATCAGAGTCTTACCAAACAACAGTTAGAACTTAGAAACCATTAAACAGAAAGACATCAGACACACTGTTTGTACTTTTTAATGCATTTTTTAATTGTTTAGGAAACTTTTATATCATTCTCGTTAGTAAAGATTAAACTCAAACTCATATTTAATAATGTAATGTATAAAAAATAATAATAAAATATAACTTAAATATGACTTTTTACTTTAATTCTTTAATATTTTCAATCCAAGTTTATCTTTTTATTTGTTTTTTTAGACAAAATAATTTATTTAACTTTGTTCTATATTTTAGACAAATTTTCTTATTTTATATATTTTTTACTCATTTTTACTATTACATCATTTTCTAAAGCTTCTAAATAACTACTAAGAATTTTACTGGTCACAAATTATTTATAATTAACTACTATTTTTTATTTTTTTCTCCATTATAAATACCTAACTATTATAGTCAATCTATTCTAATTGATAAAAAATCATATATTTATAGTTTTTATTTTTAATTACCTTTATTATCAAATTCTTACATGAAATACTAAACGTCCTTTGAATGAATAAAATTTTAAACATGAAATAAAGTTTTAAAAAATTAGAAAAAAATAATTTAGAGGACTAAATCAAAGAAAAAATAAAAATAAAGTTATAGGACTAAAATAAAACTAAAAGTTAAAAAACAAAAAAAAAAAGTATATTTTAGCTATGAAATACAATAGAATTATATAAAATTATGATTTTTAAAATTTTTTAAGTTAGTCATTTTTTTATTTTTTCCAATCTAATTCTTCAAAATATTATTCTTCATTTTCATATATTTTTTTATTAGTGATCTATATTTTATTTTTAGGTTGATATATACACACACACACATTTCACTTAAATAACGTATTGTTTGATTAGTACATGACACGAAAAAGGATGTTTCATTTATAGCATTATATCATTCATATGTGTTTTAAAATAAACTTTTAGGTTGATCTTTACAATTGAAATTTAAAAATATAATTGCATGTCATATTATGTATGTTAAATTAAATATGCTTTTTTTAGCCCCTTCCTTAAGAAAAAAAAATTAAATATCACATAGATAAATAATAAAAGAAATAACTTATCACTTATATTGTATTTGAATTAAATAGAAAATAAGAAAAAAATGATGATAAAATATTTTTATTTAGATGAATAAAAAAAAGAGAGTTAAAAAATTTTATATGAAAAATAATTTTATAACAATAATAAAAATTTATTTAACATAAATAAAAAATTAATATAATATTATTCAATTATATAATTTTTAAATTTTTTTACTATTTTAATTTTTTTCAACAAAATATAAAATAAAATATCTCACAATTTTTTTTATTTAAAATCTCCCCATTTTGTGTGGGAAAATTTTTTAGTGAGTCTTACAGAATATATTATTTTTTGTTCACGTAAAAGAATATGCAAACACATATGTATCTTTTTATCTTATACTTTTTTATTTATTTATTTTTACCAAAATAAATGACGTATTAAGAGATGGATCATATAAGAATGAAGAAAAAAAAAGTTTTTTTAAGAGACCTGTTTTTTAAAAAAAAAAGAAAAAGTAAATAAAAAATTATAAATTTTTGAGGAACTTATTTTTTAAGTTAATGATAAAGTAAATTATTATTCTATTATTTTAATATTCTACATAAGATGATTAATTTTGTAACTGTTTAAATAAAAAAAAAACTATTTGATCAAATGATATTACATAATAAAACAAAATACATTGTATCATATTTCGTTATATTTTATTTTATTTTAAATCATAAAATTGATTAACTTTGTCGCCTATAATAATGATTTAGACAACTTAAATAATATTATTTTCAATATATTTGATATAGAAAACAAAAATAATTAAGTTAATTTTATTTTAATTCATTTCATTAGACATGATTTCATCCTTTTCATAGATTCATAAATTTATATACCAATTGATTTAGTGTGACATGAACCTCATGAATCGCATGGCTTGTACTGTGATGTGATATCAAGGCCACCAAAAAAATTAAAATCGTATAAATTATTTAATGAAATAAAATTTATCATATAACGAAAAATATTTTTTTTTTTTAAAAAGAAGCTAAAAACGAACTATGGGGGAATACAAGTTGAACGAGAAAAACAGCGAAAACACAGTCACTCTCTGTGAAGCGACCATAATACAAGTCAGAGTGGGTCCCATCACCAATCACCGACCCCACACTCCTTCCCCTGGACCCCACCACACCCTACCATTTCTCCTTCTCTTCCTTCTTCTTAGCTTCGCTTCGAGTTTCCGAAACCGCTAACTCGCTTCCATCCATGATGGCTTCCAACCGTAATGGCGTCCAAAGAGGAAGCGCCAAGTTCGATCGCCCTCTCAAGCCTCGCCCTCGTCCCTCCTCTCCCTCGCCGGGATCCGCCATTCGCCGCCCCGCCGCCAGAACTGGCGACGCCGGTTAGTCTCTCTCCGAACCCTAAAATATAGTCAGAGAGAAAGTGCATGCGTGGGTGTGTGGATGTGGTAGGTAGAGACTAGAGAGAGTGTAGCTCTAACTACGATTAGGACGCAGTAATGAAGCTCGCCTGCTATATGTTGTGACTTTTCATGTGACCTAATTATTAGAGTTCGTCACTTGTGAGAGTGATTGCACAAGATAAGGCACGTTTTATTTGTATACATATATATGTATGTTTGGCGCAGATTGGTTGTTGCTTCGGTATTTATGTTCTGAGTGTTTGACGTGGGTTTTATCTGTTTTTTGTTGAGAATTTTGAAGTGTTAGATGAATTAGAATGCCAGCTTGTGAGGTAGGAACAACTGTTTGTTGAATAATCAGATGCATGTTCTGGATGTCGTTTATTTGAATATCTGCCTCAACTGTATTTTAGATCTCAAGTTCTGGATGTTTTGTGTCAGTGGACTTTCGGATGGAGATGTGATTGTAGGAGTTGTTTTTTGAAATGTGTACGTGCTTTTGATGGTGTTGTGGTTGGCAAGGTTTTTGAGCATGATTATTGGAAAAAGGGTTTAAAGAATTAGTGTATGAAACGGGTGTTCTTTTAGGTTTTCATTGTGCTACCTATTTGTTTAGTTTGGGTGCTTCTTTCGTCTTTTGAAGTGATTGGTTCCTACTTCACCTACTAGCTTCTTCTGAGGTTGTTCTTGGTCTTTACTTTCACCCTTTTTTGTTGCTGTCTCGTGTGCTTTGTTAATTTTATTGCTTTTAAGGAAAATGTCTTATCCTCCCATTGCTTTTACCTCCCTTAAATGTGGTATCTTATGTTGCAGAGATGTTTTTAGTAGTTTGTGTTTAAATTAGCAAATATTGTATTGCAGTTTATTTTTTCAACCTTTGAATAGAATTGAGAACGGGCAGGGTCTCGTTCAACATCAAAGGGGGGAGGATTGTCTGTTAAAGAGTACATTGGCTCTATACTCTATAGTCACATGCTTAGCTGGTGTGAGATCTTAAACACTAGGAAAGCATGGGTTTGAATGTTAAAATGCCAATGACACTGTAAATCCTGATATCCAGATCCAGATGACATGGATCATATTTTCATTTCATGAAAGGCTAGTATCAGAGTAAAATCTTTGATGTAGATTATATAATCAAAGGCGAATATCTACTTAATTTTGTGTTTATGCTCAGCTCAGCAGGAGCATGCTGTTGTAGAGGAGAACCCACTCCTAAAAGTCAGATTGATATTAGGTGAGAGCCTCTTCTATATAGGGTATTCCTGTCCCATATGCAGATGATATGGGACTGAAGCTCCTGTGTTGATATGTTGAGAAGAAAAGTGCACTCCATTCACTCTTGGGAGTGGACCTACTGGCCTTTGGTACCACTTGATTATGAAGAGAAACCACTCCTAAATTCAAAGAAAATGAGATAGTTCAGAGTAGATCATGTACTTTAAATGGGAGTTTTTATATAACAGCTAACCTTTTTGGGGCTTGTGTCTGCTCCTGTGTCATTTGCTGTGTATTGTAATTTGGTTGGTGATATTGGGTTGGAGAAGATTTTGGTGTTAAAGACAGTGAACTACAGAATAGCTCATTGCATGAGGAAGGTATAGGATTGTAGGGCCCCTTGAAGGCCACTGGTCAATATGTCTTGAAATTCTACACATATCAGGGTTTAGAAGTTTAGTTTCCTTGCAATGTTGTTATACTTATATTTTTTTATCTTGAATGAAAGCCAGTGCTTGAAAACAATGTGGCTATTGAAATCATTCTCTCTCTCTCTCTCTTGGGCTTTCTTGTATTGTGGTATTGCTACACTTGTTATGTTATCATTTTATGTACAGTGCCTGGAAGAGTTCGAGTAGCAGTGAGATTGAGACCACGAAATGCTGAAGAAATGATGGCAGATGCTGATTTTGCTGACTGTGTTGAATTACAACCAGAGGTACATTCATTTTATTTGATTAACAACTTTCTGTGGATTTTAAGTTTTGCTTTGCTTTGTAGATATACTTATTGGGTTGTTTTATGCTAGGCCTTATTCAATGTTTAATTTTATGCATAAGCCTTGTTTAATGTTTAGCCTTTTGTGTTTGTTCTCTTCTTCAGCTTAAAAGACTCAAACTTCGTAGAAACAATTGGGACTCGGACACCTATGAGTTTGATGAGGTGCTTACTGAATTTGCATCACAGAAACGTGTCTATGAAGTTGTGGCTAAGCCAGTTGTGGAGGTCTGTTATAATGTTGCATATCCTATACATTCATAAACATCCTTTATTGAGCTATCCCTGTCTATTTCTGCTCTTAGTGTATTTTATGATTTGATAAACATTACTCCTTGAGTTAACTCACTCTATCCATCAATACATTGTCATATTTCTTTAATGTTCTATAGCTTAATATGTGTTTGATGTCTGGTTTGTAGAGTGTTCTTGATGGTTATAATGGCACTGTGATGGCTTATGGGCAAACTGGAACTGGGAAAACTTTTACACTTGGACGACTGGGGGAAGGAGATGTCTCTGATCGTGGTATCATGGTTCGGTCCATGGAGGATATTTTTACTGACTTATCTCCAGATACTGATTCTGTCACTGTCTCATATCTGCAGGTTGTATATTTATATGGGTGTTACTGCTTTTTGCATCAAATTCTTCGATTTTTGTCTTGTAAATTCCGTTAAGGTTGTGCCCTATTTTGTTTGATCATGAAAGTTTTCTTTGATTATATTATAACCTTTCTAGGTCATTTTGCTCATATTTTGTCCGCAAAAATGTGTAGCTTTACATGGAGGCTCTCCAGGACTTGCTTAATCCAGCTAATGATAATATATCTATAGTGGATGATCCAAGGACTGGTGATGTATCTTTACCTGGGGCAACTCTTGTAGAAATCAGGGATCAACAGAGCTTTTTAGAGTTGTTAAAAGTCGGGGAAGCTAATCGAGTTGCTGCTAACACAAAATTGAATACTGAATCTTCTCGTAGTCATGCTATTCTGATGGTGAAAGAATAATCTTTGTTTTGCTTACCTTTTATTTTGTCACCTGTTAAGAAACTCAATTCTTCACTGTTTGCTGTTTCTTAAAATAATATCCAATCTTAATAAAGTTATCTTTTCTCATAGGTACATATTAAAAGGTCTGTCATGGAAAGTGAAGATATTGTATCTAATCAAAATGGTGATGCCTCTCACTTGACTAAACCTTCAAAACCACTTGTTCGAAAGAGCAAGTTGGTTGTGGTAGACTTGGCAGGTTCAGAACGTGTCCATAAGTCAGGTGCTTGCTGAACACAAAATTTGTATGTGCACAAAAATATGCATACCATAAATTAATTACTCATGTGAGAGTGGCTTCTCATGAAGCGTTTGTTGGGTGTGCATGCATGTAGTTTGCTTGCATCTAATGAACTGAGTAGCCTTGCAGGAAAATGTGGATATCATTAGAACTCTGTATTCAATTTTTTATTCTCTTATATTTTTGCATCTTCTGTCTTTACAAAATTAAGAAAGTTGAGTTCATTTTTTATAAGTAAATGTATGCACTATCGTATTTTGATGAACTTGACTTTGTTCTTCCACTTTTGTCAATGCTATCAATTATCTCTTGTATGTAGAATTATTAACTTGCATGGATGGTTTGTTGAATGTATTAATGGCATCCTATGTTGGGTGAACATTCAAAAGTATTAGTTGAACATTTATCTTTTCAAAATTTTCTGGAGATATACATTGCTATGTGGTATTTGCGAAATGACAATTCCTAAGATTTTGTTTTATTTGGTTTCTGTTTTTCTGTTCAAGTGATTTGATTTTACTAATAACTAGTTTAACTTTTTGTGCTACACATGGTCTAACAATTATTTTAACTCACTAAGAACCCTCAATATAGAATATAAATAATATCTCATTAATAACATTGACTAAAGACACATGTAACCCCAATTCAATGACCTGTATTTCATATGCATACAAAATTGCTATCAAAACAGATATTTCATCTCATGTGAATGATCATGCAGCACAAAATGTGGGATAAAAAGCTGTGCAAATCTGCGAGAAAAGTATCCAGAAAACTATGCAAATGAGCATAAAAAAATAGCTAGAAAAATTATTCAAAGAAGTGAGAAAATGAGTGGAAAAAACCATGCAAAGGAGAAAGAAAATGGGTGGGTGGGTGGGGGATCATGAAAATAAATGGAAAAAAATTCAAATGAGTTGAGGAAAAACCATGCAAAAGAGTGGTGAAAAATTCATTCAAAGGGGCACAACAAACTCTGAATGAGTAGGAAACTGGGCCTGAAAAATGACACAAATAAGTGAGAATAAAATGGGTGACAAAACATAATTCATATGAGTGGGTGGAAAAAATTGTAAATAGGCAGATGAAAATGGGTGGACAAAATTCATTAAAATGGATGGGAAAATTTGATGGTAAAAACTTGTTCAATTGGGCATGAAAATTTTTGCCAATGAGTTGAAGAATGAGCATTAAAATGGGTAATTGGATGAACCCTTAATTATAATAAATAATATATAGAAACAATTATAAAATAACTACAATAAATTATAATTTGTAAACATTAATGAAATGTTTTTGGTATATATATTTTAAATTTATTTTGCAGACTCTGAATAGTATAATTTTTGTACTATATGATAATATATATTATATTGTAATACATAATTATTGTGATTATAATATAATTCGTGGTTTGACAGGAGAAAGTTGTTTTTTGCTGGTACCTTCAATTATAATAGAGATATAAAGATTGATTACAAAAGTGTCGCTTTATTTTCATTTTGTTTGCTGTTTTCAAGATCTTGTGAAGGGTTCTTTTCACCATTTCTTTCACAAAATCTTGAAAACAAGAAAAAAATGAAAACAATGTGATATTTTTGTTATCGTTTGTAAAATCACATTTATACAAAGTAAAAACTGAAATCAAATCAATTACCTATATTTCTCCTTTTTCTTCTTTATTTCAAATCTTAAGATCCAAAAACACACTATCCAAGACATTTTAACCTAAAAGTAACTCTAAAGTTAAAAAATTATAGAGTTACCAAACAATTTTAACTTTAAAGCTCTTGCTTTTAACTTTAACATAGCTTTTAAGCTCTGTAAAAGCTTGGCCAAATGCTATGTAAGTCAAAGACTAAGCCAGATTCAACATACAAATTTAAAAGACCACAAATTTCCTAAAATTAGAATTTTTTTAAGCTCATTTATTCAAAGTTTTCTTCATTATAAAATACCTGTGTTTTAAAAAAACTCATTTCCTGAACGTTCAGTTTAGCCCAAATTCTTCATTTAAGAAGCTCAGCTCAAAATAAGTTGAGCCAAACCCTGTTAGTAGCTTCTGTTTTCAAGTTGTTTTGTGCTGAGATTTTGCAATTTTTACTTTATCCCCAACAGGAAGCGAGGGACACATGCTGGAGGAAGCTAAATCTATCAATCTTTCACTTAGTTCACTGGGAAAATGTATTAATGCTCTAGCAGAGAACAATGCTCATGTTCCATTTCGTGATTCAAAGCTTACTAGGATGCTTCGAGATTCTTTTGGAGGCAAGTTGCCTAAATCATTTTTTCGATATCTCACTACCATAATATACTTCTGTTCTTCTACTTGGTGTAATCAAATATTCCAGTGAGATGCCATTTATGGTTTATGAAACTGGTTTCTTAAATCCATGACTGACATATTTAAAGCATCTTTGCATCAGATGCTGACATTCTTCTTGGACACTACTCTTATTTGCTTTCCAATCATTTGCAGGCACAGCTAGGACTTCACTGATTGTGACTATTGGCCCATCTCCTCGTCATCGTGGAGAGACTTCTAGTACCATATTGTTTGGCCAAAGGGTCAGGTTTCATATCTAAGATCTGTTCTTTGATTTATAATTTCTATTCACATAATATGCACTAAATATCAATTAATTTTTTGACATAAGACCTGCTTCATTGTGCATTTTTTTTTTTTATGTTTAAAGTACTTTGATGTCAGTGTTGGTAGTTATTTTGAAAATCTGTTGTTAGAGATCTCTGGCATCAGTGGTTTATTCTTGGTGTCATCCGTGTGCCATTTATTAATATACTCTTGCTGGCATTTGTTAATTTAATGCCCTTAGAATCTACGCCTACATCTGCTACATCTGCGTGCCGTTCATTAATATGCTCTTGCTGACATCTTAATTTGCTCATTTAGTCTAGTGAATTTTTTCCCTAACAATTTCAAATACCCTTATTCTAGTTACCTCATCTTGGATTTAGATTGAGTTGTTACTACTGGCATTTTATTAACGAAGAATTCAATAAGAAAGAAAGAAGATTTAAATACAAGAGAAAAAGATATCCTTGAAAAACTATCCAAGAAAGAAAGACAAAAACTAAAACATGAATCACGTAACACTGCTCATCACACCAATCTCTCTTAAGAACTACCAAATACACTCCCTTAAAAAGGTCCTTTAACACCACAAAGTAGCTAAGTGCATTAGGTAACAATTGACATGCAAAAATTCTGGTATTTCTTTCAACCAAGTGTGCCAAAGAACCACAAATTAAGCACAACGCCAAAGTCTTTTAACATTACTGTTGGTGCCAAAACCCTCTAAAATTAACACACACACAAACTTTGAAGTAAATAATTGGTATTAATCTGGTTTAGAACAACAGTTCATGCAAAAAAATTAACCTTTGATGGAATGATTAATTTCTGAATTGGCTTATCTAGAAAAATGAATCATTGTTGGGTGATGAAGTGAGAAACTGGAAGTGTAATTTACTTGAAAAAATCTGAACAGCCACGTGACTAAATCCTCTGGTCTGAATTTGAATAGATATGGACAGATTTCATTAAGGCCAAAAGATATTGTAATTCAGAGAGAATTCCCTATCATTTGAAATTTCAAATTTCTGAAAAAATTGGAAATTCCAAGAAACAGAAACACTAGATTTAGAAGAATAAAACTGGATTAATGGAGCATTGTGCAAATTTGGGAGATGATGAAGTCTAGGAAACATTAAACAGAGGAACATTTCCACTCGTGTCTTTCCCTAAATTTAATATATGAACTGTCTTCCAAACCCAAGGAAAGAAGAGATTTAAAGGAAGCATGACATTGAGAAATAAATTTCCAAGGGCTAGCATGACAAACAAACTTTGTTGGTAATTGATATGGTTGGCTGTTTTTGTGACAGGTGGATTGATGTGTATTTTTTTTTCTCAGGCTATGAAAGTTGAGAATATGCTGAAAATAAAGGAGGAATTTGATTATAAAAGCTTGTCTCGAAAGCTTGAAATACAATTAGATAAGCTTATTGCAGAAAATGAAAGGCAGCAGAAAGCTTTCGAGGATGAAGTTGAAAAGATAAATTTGGAGGCACAATGTCGTATTGCTGAGGTTGAGAGGAACTTTGCAGATGCATTAGAGGTGTGTTGTGTTATCTAAATGAAAGATCTTGACCATATTTTTTTTTCATTTTTAAGCAAAAGTTTTATAGTTTTGAAATGTTTTGTAAATGTCATCCATAATGCCGTATACTAATAAAATAAGAGGGTTTCTTTAATTAAGTTTTAGGCATCTGTGTCTCAGATTTTCTGGATGAGTATTTTAGGATGTAACACTCTACTTGTCGTGTCCATTTTTCTTTCAAAACTTTTTCATGGTGGTGCACAGAATTGGAAATGTTCATCATTTTACCATCGAATGCCCTTCTACATGACTTTTTAGGCTTTCTATTTCTCTACAGCATTTCCTGATGCAGAGATTAGACTTAGTGCAAAACCTTTATGTTTTCTGTCCTATTCTTTTGAAAACCCAAGGTGTTAACTTTTTAACTTTTTATTAATTTTTCTGGGGGTGGGTGGATAACTTCTCTGAATCTATAATCTTTGCTTAGTATCTTACATGGAGTTGTATGATTGTACCTTGTAGAAAGAGAGACTGAAATGCCAGATGGAGTACATGGAATTGGTAAAGGAGCTGGAACAGAAGTTGGTTTTGAATCAAGAAAGACACGACTACAATGGTTTTGTGGCCGATAATGGAGAGGTATATTCCTTTTTGAACATTAAATTCTCTGCAAAGCTTGGAGTTGGATTCTCTTTCCATTTATAAAAAAAATTAATGGTGAATATTTTTTGAATGTTAACATGTGTTACCATTTCCTGATTCGACATTTTAAGGGGAAAGTTGGATGTGTCCTGCGTTCCTGGATCAAATCTTGGTTATTTGCCTTCATATTTTTGGTAGAAGTAATGAACCTTAATCCTGTGGCAATGTGCAATTTATGCTATTGGCGCATTTGGTTGGAATGAGCTCTTGCAAGTTGTAATTTCATGGAGGTTTCTATGGCACAACACTTGATTGGGTTATTAGGTGTTTACCCTCTGTTGCATGTGAAACATATAGGCTTTTTAGTTGGGGTTTTTCTAACAATATGTTTATGGATTGGGCAGCTTTACTCCATTGGGTCTCTCTGTCTCACTCTGTTGGTTGTTTTCTTTGTTGTCATTTGTTACTGTTTCCTCATTCAACATTTTTCGGGGAATGTTGGGTGTGTCCTGGGTTCCTAGATCAATTCTTGGTTAGTTGCCTTCATAGTTTTGGACTTTTGGTAGAAATAATGAACCTTAATCCTGTGGCAATGTGCAAGTTATGCTATTATTTGGCACATTTGGTTGGAATGAACTCTTGTAAGTTGTAATTTCATGGAGGTTTCTATGCACAACACTTGATTGGGTTAAGATTTGGTGTTTACCCTCTGTTTTGTGTGAAGCATATGGACTTTTTAATTGGGGTTTTTCTAAGATATGTCTAGGGATTGGGCAGCTTTACCCGGTTGGGTTTCTCTCTCTGTTTCACTCTGTTAATTGTTTTCTTTGTTGTTATTTGTTACGGATGATTCCTTCTCCCCCCACCCACACCCACACCCACACCCATCTCTTTGTAATTGTTTCTCTTCATCTTAATTCTTTTATTTGAAAAAAAATTGTGATAGAGGTTGTAGACAGATCTTGGAATTTATATGTTTCGATGCCGAATCATTTGGACTTTTCTTACCCTGAATTCCATTAAGCCAGCCTCGCTGTATTTGGATCATGCTAATATAGTAGCATTACTCTTATTTCACTCATATGTATAATTTGTAATGTTTAGAAAATTAAACAATTCTTCAGAAGATGAGAATGAAATATCAACTGTTTTTTCCTTTTCTTCTTTGATACCAAATTTGAACTGTTTTTCTTGGCTTATATATTTTAATGTTGTAAGAAATGTAGTATAAAACAATTCATGTATTTTCATCTAACAGCTTATTGTTTTGGGATTGTTGATTCATGACATGATATCAGAGCCACTATAACTTAGTGTTCTAGAGTTTGTTCCTTTCCCCCATTCTTCAAATAGAAAAGTGGAATTTCTGCATGAGGTAGGTGGGACTATGCGTTATCCACACTTCAAACCCAGTGGACTTTTGTGTTTAGCCTTTAGAGATGCTATATAAAACCATTTATGCGTCTTAACAACCAAAGCTTTTTGGATTGTTGGTTCATGACAAATATGTATATCTAGCAATCTCCTATTTTGGGATTTTGGAAGTATTCTTTCCCTGAGGTAAATTCAATATTACAAGTAACACTTCAATCTTCACCATTCCCAATTTTTATTTTATTATATTTTATTTTTTTTACAATTTGCTGGTTGAATTAGTATAGTCAGTGCTCAGTGGTATTGTTTTTAAATTTTTTCTTCTTTCCTTGGTTTTTGGGTGCTTATTTATTCAGTTATTTATGCCTTTTTGGCACAGGGGCCTGCACCATCTTCTGCAGATGAAGTTGCTGAGGTTCAAATACTGCTTGAAACTGAAAGAAATAGGAGAAAGGCAGCTGAAGAAGAGGTAGAACATCTAAAACGGCAGCTGGGGAAACATACACAAGGAGAGGTTAGTATTCAGTTAAATGGCAAACTTTTCTTCTCATTTTCTAAGAATGGATCTCTGGTATATAAGAAACATTTTTGTGTACTAGGCAGGAGATTCGGAGACTGTAAAGCTTCGCAACATCCAGGAGGATGAGGCTAATCAGAAAAAAGGACTTGAAGAAGAAATAATAATATTAAGGAGTCAATTATTGCAATTGAACTTTGAAGCTGACCAGGTATTTATTTCATGTTGATCAAGCTTTAATCATATGCTTGAGTAATACCATGCTTGGATTATAATTCTATGCATTTGGTGATTGAATGAAAAGTGGCTAAAAAATACACAATATTCTTTGATATCTTTATTTATCAGTTGCTAAAATCCTTGAGACAGGCTTGAGCACAGAACCAATAAAAGTAAAATATAAATGAACAAATGTAATGGCAAAGAGACATTCATTAACTTAAGAGCCACTTCTCTCCAACTAATTACATCAAAGAACTGCATGGTTACCTTACAGCTGTAACTTATTAGAACTTCTGGATTTTAGAACTACTTGAATAGGAAGTATAGTTACAGCAGAAGATAGCCTCAGTGTAGTATATTGGCACTTATTTACATAGTAGTGTTCTTCAAAATGAAGTTCCATCAAATTAGAAAGTTTTGCTACCATGTTGACATTGGAAATAGTTAACGTGAAAGCAAGGTTCTTTGTCTCTCCTGTAGCCCAGGCCCAGCTGCATGTTACCTAATGTTTCTGTTACAATAACTTTGAATCTTTGATACAGTATGCTTTAATATTATGTTCATAGATGAGAAGATGTTTAGAAAATGGAAGCACTGGGAGCACATATTCTGCCATGGATTCCTCCATGACTCAAGTTAGGCATTCCCAATTCAAAGAGACTGGGAATGGTCAGAAGTCATCCGTTGCTACACTCTTTGAGCAAGGTATGCGGGTAATTATAATTGAAACCTTACATTGCCTGTGTATATGACTCACGCTATTTTAACAGTTGGATTGCAAAAGATTTTGTCATTGCTGGAGTCAGATGATGCCAATGTACGAATTCATGCTGTGAAAGTGGTGGCCAACCTGGCAGCTGAAGGTAGAAGTTAACCTCTTCTCTAGGCTCTGCTATTTGACTGTTTTGTCTACTTTCAATTACGTGTTTCCTAACATTTGGCTAACAAAATCTTCAAACAGAATTGAACTTTCATGATAGTGACTGATTATTGATTTTTGTAATTGATTATTTACAGGTAGTTATTGCCTCATGTTCAAATTCGTGTTTTTGCTGTCTTTGTCTTATATCCAAGTTATTCAAATTCTGGGAATGGGTGAAATCAAAATGGTCATTCTTTTGCTTGATATGCTCATGCTTTCCAGTGTCTATCCTCAATTATAATGCTCTGTTTATAGGTCCTGATAATGGTGCTCTATGGTCTTCCTTTTCCATTATCCTATGCTCTATGGATTGTCAATCTGATTTTAGAGATATAAATCAAAACCATTCATAAGCCTACAAACATATCAAACTTTGTTTTTGTTTTGTTTCTTACCTAACATTCATAAGATTGCCATGTGTTTAATATTGTTTAAATCTGCTTCTTGCTGAGCTGACAGTCTGTTTGGTTTGAGATATTTTATGTTTTCATTTCCTGATTTCACAAATAGTCACAAAATTAAAACAGAAAATGTTGTCACAAACCAAATATGCCCTAAATATTCCTGTTTTATGTTGAGTGTTTTGAGATTGTTATATACCTTGCTGCAGTTTTTTTTTTTTTTTTTTCAAATCATGGCCCTTTTGATTGCCCCCTTTTATCTGCTATTTGGATTGGTTATAATTCATCAGCAAATTATTTTTCTTAAAAAAAATAAAATTCTATTGCTATGTTAATTTTCCTTAAAAATTTGTCTCTTGTGAGTAAATGTTGTTTATGACAAACTGTTGTTTAAATGAACTTGCAGTCTCTTGTTTACAATCGGTCCCAGTCCACCAGACTATATTCATTTTTTTTTTCCATATTTTCAGTCATTCGTCAAAGCCTTCCAAAAATTGAGACAAATATTTTGAAGTAAAGGCTTTTGCGTCGTATGTTATATGTAGGGTTTATACAGTAATTTGTCTCAATTCTAATATGCAGAGGCTAATCAAAAGAGAATTGTTGAAGCTGGTGGTCTTACTTCTTTGCTGATGCTTCTTCGAAGATATGAGGATGAAACTGTTCGCAGAGTAGCTGCTGGGGCAATTGCCAATCTTGCTATGAATGGTGATGTTAATAGTAAATTTTTTTTCCTCAAAATGTTTTAATTAACTGGATCTTGCTTCATATTTTACTAGCTCAGTTTATTTGTGGCTGTGCATTTATCTAATGTTGGTATTGATATTGTCTCTCTTTTGTGGCAATCAGAAGCAAATCAAGAACTAATAATGGCTGAAGGAGGAATTACTCTGCTATCGATGACTGCATCTGATGCTGAAGATCCGCAAACTCTTCGAATGGTTGCTGGGGCAATTGCTAACCTATGTGGAAATGGTATATTTTCTTGTTTTCTAGAATGTTGTTAATGTTGACAACTGTCTGAAAATATTTTTTTAGCTATCTAATAGATATAACTGGTATAGTTACTTAAAGACACATCAGGTTGATGATGTACTCATAATGCTTGGCTACTGATAGTTTCTTTCAAAGTACATCTGTACCATGCGCATGTGGGTTTGACTCGACTTGCGCTTTAGAAATTGACTTCTTGTTTGGGAAATTTTTTGTGACTTTGATTTAGGGCCCAAACGTGGGTTTGGGTGGAAAACTGAATTTGTTGCTCTTCCAATAAACATTATCCTCAAACAATAATCATTATGTTAAATCACTTGTCAGATAAAGATTACTGAACATCTATAACTCACTTTTAAACACAGCCAATTTTTAAAGATTGAGATAATGTAAAACTGAATATGCAAATGCTCATCAAAACACACTAATCCTGAATTATTTGCATTGTCCTTAGTGATATTTTTTTCCTACTTCACATCAACAGTGCCAACTCAACCTTATGCAGATGCTGCTTCATATAATTTGTCTGTCCTGAGGGACTTTAGTTTGCATTATATTACAAAATGATATCATGTGAAGCTGAACTTGTTGCAAAGATAACCACAGCATTCTTTATACTTACTTCATAAAATGTGTTAGATATCTTCCCCACATTATATAAAATCTTTGTCCTAGCTTCATGTCAAGGAGAATTATTCATTCAGTGTTACTGTTACATTAAAGTGCATGTGAACATGATGCCTTTACCTGATGATTTTGCATTGGAAATCATTGATATCATCATATTTCCATTACTATCTATCTAATATCTTTATGAAGTTCATTCATAATTGTCTTCATGTTCTTCAGATAAAATTTTGATGACACTGAGATCTCAGGGAGGTATCAAGGCTTTATTGGGAATTGTAAGATGTGGTCATCCTGATGTTCTTTCCCAAGTTGCACGAGGAATTGCTAACTTTGCAAAATGCGAGTCTCGAGCTTCTAATCAAGGTCTATTTTCCTCCTCAGTATTTGATTCTATGAATGCTGAAAACATTAAAATGTTCAATTATATAGAAAATATACAAAGATACTCAGCAATGCCACCAAAAGAAGTGTTAGCCCTGCATTGATTAACTTAAAAGGTGAATTTCATGTTTCTAAGCAAGCCATTGTGGTCAATTTTCCGACTATACTTCCCGGAAAGCCACTAAAAATATTTCTAGCACCAAAGGGAAGTTAACGAGACACAGTACTTTAGAGCCCTTATATAATTATATTTTCCACTGTCAGGGATAAAAAGTGGTAGGTCTTTTTTGATAGAAGATGGTGCACTTCCGTGGATAGTACAAAATGCTAATAATGAAGCTGCACCAATCAGGCGTCACATTGAGCTTGCACTCTGCCACTTGGCTCAGCATGGTAATGAGACTTGTCATTTTTTTCAGTTTTTCTAAATACATTTTTGTAAACTTTAATCATCTGAGTTATAAATATTGCAGAAGTTAATGCAAAAGACATGATTAGTGGAGGTGCTCTTTGGGAGCTTGTACGGATTTCACGGGATTGTTCTCGAGAGGACATACGGAATCTTGCTCGCCGTACTCTCAGTTCTATATCAACATTCAAATCTGAATTGCGGCGATTGCGTATAGATTATTGATTACAGATATACCTGGGACTGAGCATTTGTTTTTGTTCCACATCTTGTGAGACTGATCTACTGGTACTCTAGAATTATTCCTAGTGGCATTTGGGGGACAGTTAGTGCATACCTTGCTATTTTTGTGTTGAGGGAAGCAGGGGTTTAGCATGTATTTGTTATATCTAGCCATTACTGACAGAGGGTGTATGTATAATTTGGTAGAGGGGGAAATTAGATGGAGAGAAAAATGAGGTTTTTGGGCAGGGTAGAGGTGAGAGACTATGTTGTTAAACATTAGTTGGTCAAATTTTGACTAACACGTTACATAGACCTGCCCATTATTGTATTTATTATTGATTATTAATTTATGTAAGTAATGAAAATCATCATTTTATTTGTTACCGATGTAAGCAAGTAATCGTTCTGGACTAAATTTCACAGATTCTGAAATTTGAGTTCACTTCTTCAAATTGTTTCTCTTACACTTTGATAGTGTAGTTCTCCACTCACGACTACAACGGACTCGTTTACTTTGACGCCCAAGTAATACCAAAGTTATGATAAAGTGAATTTGAAGTTCACCATTAGTCAGATAAGAAAAAATATTATCATCATCATTTGGTACAACTGTACTTGAAATTGGAATGGAATTGGATATTCTAATTTTAATTCTCATCTGTTACACATATTACTGTTGAATACTTAGAAAATAAATTATATTAAATTAAATGTAAGTAATTTATATTCAGTTATAGTATGAATTCAGTAAAACAACTCTTCATTTTTAATTTTACAAATTTTTATTTTTTATTTTTATTATTTGTTAGACGAAAAAAAATAGATGAGTTGAATGAAAACAAAAAAGACTCAAACAATTTGTAAGAATAATCCAATTATTTTTTAATCAACCATTCCAATTCAATCTATAAATTTTTTGGAAATTATTTATCGATAAAAATAATAATAATAAAAGACTTGAATGCTAAAACAAAAACTATTATAAAAAAATAGAAAAAATTACAAAAAAAAAGTACTATGATAATTTTAAATTTAAATTTGCTAAGAATTAAATGAGATGACGTAAGTTATATTATTTTAATATTGATAAAAATCACTTTCGAATTAGTAATTACCAATAAGATTTATATCTGGGTGACTTTCAACATATACCCCGTTAATTAAATTGTACGGCACAAATGTCTATTTACCAGATGTAATTTTTTTTCACTTGGTATAATTTTTCATTATGTTTTCGTCCTTGATAAAAATTACTTAAGAGATCCTCTGTGCATAGGTGCAGTACTGAGGAAAATCGCAACTCTTCGAAATTGTTTGAACTCCTTTATCATTTTGGAAGGCACACCCAATTCTGGTTCAGACAAAGAACGTTGGCAATAGCTTAGGAGCATTTTTCTATGATCGCCTGAAGAATAACAATCTTAGTAAATCATTTTGGTTGAACAACCTTGTAGCTAGGGCTTGGAACAACCTTTCTTGTGAGGAAGAAGCAGATGGAGGCTTTGGAAGCAATGGTCCGACATCATATAAACGTAGAATGGTTGTTTGTTGCCCCCCGAAAACCAAGTTTAAAAGTTTTTAAAAATAAACAAGTATCTTTGTAATGGGAAAAGCACTCACATGCAAAATACGCCAAAAAACTGAACAAAATAATTGTTTTTTGTCAACCAGATATAATTTCACACACCAGTAGTATATAATATTCGTCATAATAATCCTTGGTGAAACCCCAATTCTCTTGAATTAAAATAAGTCCTCGGAAATAGCAACTTCAGCAATAGAACTCGTGCTTTGCACCACAGCGAAGATTAATCATCATATAACAAGAAAATTATCAAACTTGACACAGTAAATTAAAGGTGAAGCAAAACTCATTCTTTTCAAAAATGGGAATTCAATAATTAAGCATACATAATGATACAACACTAAACTTCCTGAAAATACAGATCAAATCTGACTTGTAAACCTATGCTTCTAAATATAGAAGTGGGAAGGGGTATCTTAACACAATTACTACCAACTATTCAAACACTATTGAACTATATTTTCGTATGTAAGGAGGAGGAAAATATGAACAAAAAGATATAGAGAAAAATATCCTAAATCTCAAAATTCAGGGTTTTGCCCGAGCAATCAAAGTGACCGCAGCAAAACAGGACCAACTGATAAACTAAGCATATCTCCAAGAGCTACCTGAACCTCGGTTGACCCATGTTCGCAACTTATCAAGCTAGAGAAGAGAGGGAAAAAATGAGCCAGGTTCTTCTCAAAAGATATATCTCCCAAATTACCAATAGCCTGAAGTGTAGCCACAACAAGTGGGGCACGGGCAGCCAATTCTCTTCGCTTTCCAGAACCTAGAGGAATTAACCAATGTTGGTGTCTACCATGAGAAGATTCAGATAATCTTCCAGAACCAGCAACTTGAATATAAAATTCCAAGACCTCATGACAAAGCCGAACAAGGTGAGTCTCGATCTCAACCTCCTCGTAACTTGGAGGCCTGTCCACAGCAAGGTTCTGTAAAAATGTGAGGCATATTTGGTAGGACTCATTCTCAAGGCGTAACAGGGGAGGGTCTTGCATTTGAGTCAGAGAGCCAAACTCTTGTAATTTTGAACGTAAAATAATATTGCTGTTAATCTTGTGGGCATGTAATGCCACATCATGCAAAGCCTCAAACAAGACTAGTATGGATTTTGCTGAAAGCTGAGAATGGTACATGTTATAGATCTCCATCATCGCCTGCCAATTTCAGGGAGAGTGAACATTATTTTTCCAAAACTACATATCTCTGTTTTTAATGGAAATGAGGTATTAATTGGGAATTCAATGGTCCCACCGTTAGGGTGTATTCCTAATATAAATACAATTTTTTTAAGGATAAAACTCAAGTGCAATTTCTTAAGATACTTTTAGTGCTATTTTCAATTAAATTAGAGGTTTATCTGGTTTAAAGGTCAACATTTAAGGTTGTTGCAGGTTACAAAGTAACTCTAATTTTGGACCCGGATTCTCTTCTGTTACGAGTGAAACTTAAGTAAGAAAATAACGAGAAATAGCGTAAAATTCACTTAAAAAGCAAATTTTATGCTTACAAGATCATAATCACAAACAGCAGCATCCTTCAGAGCCACACCCATGAAGCAACCCAAAGTTTAGATTTTGAATGGTAGCTTGAGATTGCACATGGGTAGGGAGAAAATGGGGTATCAAGATTGAGGGAATCAGAGGCTGTGGCAACACAGTAACAGCAACATCCTTCAAAGCCACACCCTTCTGTGAAGCAACCCAAAGTTTTGATCTTGAATGGTTGCTTGAGATTGCAAATGCGTAGGGAGAAAGTGGGGTATCAAGACAGAACCCAAACCTGAGCATGAAAAAGAAAGCAAGGAGAAAGAGAGTGGAAAGGAAGAGTCTTGGGTTCCTTCACTTTGCAAAGCTGAAGAAGAAGAAGAGTTTCTTGCACACTTCTTAGGGGATTCAATCAGAGATTGTAGACAAGAAGATGAAATGGTGTTTATGATCTGAGAAGGAACTCAGATGTATGAAATGGAGTTTATGATCTTGTATTTCTCTTAGGATTCTCTTAAGCAAAAATGGACTAATGAGTCTAGTTCCTGCCATAATGGGAGAAAATCTAGATCCCTCTAATTTTTTATTAGAAAAAAGTATCAAAGTACCTAAAACTATACCTACGTTTTATTCTTCTGGTAATGCTAAAATAGTAAACTATAATAGTAATACAGACACTAAAAGTTTCAATAAAATTTCAATGGATATACTAAAAAAAGCATTTTTAAGTGAAACATCTTTATGGTTTCTTCATTTGTATTTTTCTCTACTGGACAAATTTTTTGGGCATTCTTTCCACAAGGCGTTTTAACAATATTTGGAGTAATAAAATAAAAATCTACCTGGATCAATAAAAGCTGAACAGCAGCTCGGGATTTTGCATCAGATAAATTACCATAAAGACGTCGGGTCCTCAGGATTTCTATATTATCATGTGAGCCAGACTCAGCAGGATCCCTGTCATCTTCATCTGTTGCAGCATGTTCATGATTTTCAGTCAGAAAGTCTCCACTGTCAAGGAATGAAAAGTTAGGCAGTGTTGTGTTTGCTGCTTCTTTTAGTGACAAAACCACTTCTAACCACTTCTCATCAGAAAACAGCTCCCCAGCATTACTCATCAAACGAACAAATGCAGCAATACCAATGCCAGCCAGGCTTTGATGAGGGCGCTTTATAAAGCTTACAAGAAGCATCAACACCTTTCTTAAAAGTGGATTAACTGTGTTATAAAAATTGACAAAAAGATCTACCACCAATTGGAGGGCTAGTGTGCATGTCTCATAAAGCCAAGCATCTTGATCAAGCTCACCATCAGTCTCGACTCCATTGACCTCGGAGCTACTCCCAGAAGGATCAATAGCATGACGAACATAATCAAATATTGGAAATAAGACTGATTCAAATACTCTTTCCCATAAAGGTAGTGAAAAGAGGTGGCCATGGTTGCGTAAGGTTTCAAACAGGACTTTCAAGGCACTTTGCCTTATCTCAGACCTTGGGTCAAAGCTAAGCTCAGACAAACCTGAATAAAATAACAATGAATAAGTACATAAGTAACCAGCCACACTTCTTACAACTCAAAACAGAGGTTACTGAATAGCAGTAAGTACTAATCGTATGAGCAAGTAATGAAATGTAAGCTATCAAGTTTTTCTCTAATTCATGCATGGACACACTTAATACAATGTCCTTACCAGCCAATAAAGGAAACCAGAAATAGAGATGATCATCCTTGTCTGTCACCTCTCCATTATCTTGTTTCCCCTCTTTTCCTGTTCGAGGTGAAGGAGTAGATATTTTTCCAAAAGTTTCCTTGTCCTTATTCCTTGACGAAGATCCAAGGTCTCCTTCTGCTAGTTTTGTTGCACAGAATCGAAGAAAAGCAATGGCATTTAGGCTAATCTCTTTGTTAAATCTACTATTGGTAAATGCAATTAGACAATTCACACAATCTGTAAAGGTGGTGGTTTCAGTCTCTGTGATGTATGGAAAGTAATCCCGAATAATCTTCTCCATAATTTCAAAAGCCAAGAGTACAATGTTTTTATGGTCATCATATGCTGCTGTTGTGAATACCTGAAATCATGTCAAATAACAATGAGTGGAATGAGGAAAAAAAAATCTTCGGCAGACAAAACCATTATCTGGAAATTGAAGCTCTCTATAGAACAGAAACCAGGCAGCTGTACCATGAACATGCTCTTCCATCCTGATTTTACATTGTTGACACGAGATAAAACCATTTGAGAGACACATCTGATGATAAGTTCTCTAATTTCAACAGCACTACTCTTCCGCATAACAATGACGAAAGGCTTCATAAATTCATTTTGAAAATTATAATTAGCCAACTCTTCCCGCTCCAGAAATTTCATTGACAATTGGCGCAAGGAATCCATTGCAAAAATTGCAATTGAAAGGTTTCCAGAACAGCCAATGGTTACAAAGAAATCAGAGAGAACATGCCAGATGCTTGACCACACAAGCCTGATTCGGTTCATATTATAGTGCCTGTTACAGAATAATCACCTCAAAGTCAAACAATATAATTAAGACAGCAGGGAATAAACATCAATCAATCATGAACCACAAAATCACAGACCTAATGCTCTGCTTCATTTTTTTTATCCTTTCAAATATCAATTGCACCTTCCCAATTCATCTTTAGGGGCATTTGTAAGTTTCCCACGTCAATAAAATTGTAAAAAAAAAAATTGAATTGTTTCACCATCAAAGTTCAAACATTGGTCTCTTCACATGCAGACTCACATTTTATTTACAACAATTGGATAAGAAACTAGTTCAAATGACCAATATTCTCAACCTACAAAGGATTTTACATGAAGGTCAAGATTCCAAACATGCCATTAAATTTTATGTTTATTCCTATTAACCCCCAACCTGTAAACACCCGGAGCCTTAAGGAAAATAAAGTTCAGAAGGAGAACAGGGAGGTAGACTGCAAATAGTAGGAAGATGATACATACGCAATCTCAACTATCTTTGTTAGGCTGAACACCCGCGGATCAGATGGAGATCTCAGTTCCTCCATGGAGACCTTGCATAAAGCCTTAACAAAATCTATTATGGCCTCACTGTTCAACTTCTGACTTCGAGTGAATATGCGATTCATTTCTGAGCTTCCAACTTGTTCCAACATATTCAAATTAGAAACTAGATTGTTCACCTGTTCTGATGTGACAGCTCCAGAAGCATTACTGCTGATTCCAGTGCTATCATATGAACCCCGCATCACTGTGGCAGCTGCATACTGCATCCTCCCAGGTCCCTTCTTCTTCAAAACAGGAAGAATAGTTGATTTTGGTTGTTTTGACTTTTCAGAATCATTTTGAGGAAAAGCAAAGAATGTGGCATCTGGTGGGGCCCCCTCTCCTAAAAGATGTAGATGTTCAAACCGAGAAACACAGGTCAAGATATGCTCCCAAGCTTCTTGTAAGTAATTCCCATCCTCATCAGCAATAGTTACTATCACCTGTCAACAATTCATATGCAAAATCTAGAGTCAAATCCGCAAGATTTTAACATTGTCTTTCAGATATTGTATAATGTGTCCTAAGAATACTATACATTACAATTCAGTATCAGCATCTTCAGATGTTGCTATCCCACTTAAGACTGGAAAACTTCCACAAGACATTTCATTATTTTGGCAATTATTAAAATTGCAGCACAATTTTTGTGATTTCACTAACAGAAATGACAGACATGCGTGTGGTGCATAAAAAATTTGCTGTTGAAAGCACTTTGTGCAAACTGTACAGCAACGTGAAAATTAACAAGTGTTTCAAATTTCAAACACAGGTTGTTCAACAACAGAGTGAATTTAAGAAAAAAAATTTCAAAGAGATTTAAGACATGCTCGTGTAGCATAAAAGTGTCAAACTAATATAAATGACTTCATATTTGTTAAAAAACTTGGGTCTAGCTTACTCTCAAAATCTAGCTCGTAAGAAGACTACACAAGCTCTTATAAAAAGTATTTTGTCTCTATATCCCCATTTTAACACACCCCTCTCACACCCAAGGCTAGACATCTAGTGTGTGAAACTTGCTGGACTGGACATTTGTGGGTGACACAATAAGCTGGATAAACTCTGATACCATGTTAAGAAACTTGGGCTTAACTCCCAAAAGTTAGCTCATAGAAAGCCCTTATAAAGAGTATTCTTTCTCTATTTCTATTTAATATGAGAGATCTTAACAATATCGAATCAAGGAAAATTATGATCAGTTTGTGTCGGGATGGAATTGTGCAAACCATGAAAAGAAATGATTAAGAAATCCCACTTGACTATGTTCAAAAGTTGCCTTCCCATGTTAAGATTATTAAGAGGGAAGGTAATACAGGTTGTCAGCAGAAATTTAAATATAGTAAATGACACTTCCTTAAAAAAAAAAAAAAAAAACGCGAAATTAAAACCCCTAATTACTCCTCAAGTTAGATCTATCCAAACAACAACTAAGCCTTGTCGCATTAGATGAGGTCAGCCACCATTTTTGCTATAATATTTCTCAGAGCTATTCATAAGCCCAATAAAGGATTATAATTTACCAACCTTGATTGCATCTACATTTTTCTGCTTAATATCAGCAGGAGAATGCAGGGAGGTAAACTTAGCTAATGAAGTCACAAAAGCATCTCTGTGAGTCTTCATGGACATTATAGAAGTAACATGAACAGCATATTGGAAGCCTTCAAGACACAGAGCTATTACAACTTCATCGTCACTTTGATCAAGAGGAACACTGAAGGCAGCTAACATTGGTGCCCAGCATACCTCAATCATGAATCTGAGGATAACGACATCAGTTGCTGCATAATAGACTGACCTACAAATTGCAAGCAAATAAAATCAATAACACACACCAGTAATAAAAAGAAAAAAAAATATTATAAAAAAAGAAGAGATTAACTTCTAAATTCCAAAGATGCGATCTAATTGGCATAATAGATCCAAAAAAAAAAAAAAACATAAAATACACTTCTGTGAACATACCAGATTCACACATTGCATCTCAAATTGACATGGACCATGTAAAGCAAAAGATATATGCTAGTAAAAGTGTTATGACCCATAAAGAGCCAGAAGCCGAATGACCAGTGGCAACAGAAGGTTCATCACCTCAAATAGAATAAGGTTAATTCATGATCTGAGAAAAGAATTTGGACTATAAAGAATCTTTGAAACATAATGGGAAATAACCTACTCAGTTTTACGAGCTTTTTCTTTGAATTGTTCTTGCATACGTCGGATTAAATCATCACTGGTCCCCATATTACTGTCTTCCCCACGCTTCGGGATCACAATATTCAATATACTATCCAAGCCTAAAAGTCTGTTAGAGTTCACAGCCTGTTTTTGTTGGGGTTCCAGATCAACATCTTTCATTTTGATCTCATTTCTAGATATTCTTTCATACAGAGACCTCAAATATTCCTCTGGTACATCTTTTCCATCATCTATGCCACGATTGTTTTTTATGAAATCTTCAGGAGACATCTGCATAACTCAACAAACCAAAAGAAAATAGCTCATACATTGGATCCTAGTCATATGTACATCAACTTATAGATTTAACTAAGCACACCTTGTTTTTCACCATAGGATTGTGAGCATCAGTATTCAGCAATATCACGGAATATGCAAGGACATATGCTGTATCAGCACTAGAAAAGACTTTTGGATTACATTTGCAATATCGCTCTGCAAACTTTTCCATTATTCGATCAATTTTTTGTGCCTCACCAGGAAGTCTAAATCCTTGAAGAAAGACCCTAATTGCCTCATCAAATTCCATCCCTTGAAAGTCAAAAGAATCCACATACGCGTGCATTACTTTCAAGGACAAATCTTCCCTTTCTCCTAGATAATCACCAATCAAAGTCTTGTTCAACCCTGATGCATCTTTAAGAAAAGCAGCTATCTCCTCTGGTGAATTACCCACTTTGTTGGCATTGATGAGGAATTCAATTCCTTTCTTTGGCTTCCTATTAAAAAGTGATATACCTTCCTGCCATAAAGATAGCATTAGCTTCATAGATGTTTAACAGTTGAAGAAATAACGGAGATCTGCTTGCTATTCCAAAATTTATGCATTCGCTTACCTGAAGTTCCAGTTTATAAGCCCGACGTTGCTCAATAGTTGAAACCTCAAATACCTCATTGGATGTCTCAGAATGAGTATCTGATCCTTCAACTGGCTCTTCATTCCCATTTACCATGGGAAGACCTCCAGCTTCATGACCATTATCAACTGCTTCAACTTTCTTGCCTGAATGAGGATCTGGAATGCGCAATTGTTTGTTCATCCAATCTCCCATTGATTTTAAAACAGCAACCAAGCACTTCATGGCTTCAAGTTTTAGTGTTGCCTCTTGAGGTGGCAAAACTGTGGTCGTTACACCAGGAGGGACACCTTGGGCAGTTTTAAGAAGTCCATTTACCATCCTAGGAGGAACATAACAATTAAACATAACTATATACCATACCAAGTGACAATCAAGACAACCACACTGACACCAGCACAAGTAGAGTATAAAATCAATCCAAGAACATGAAATGCTAATAAACTGGGGGTCCATATTGTAAATGTAAAACAAAATAAAGTATTTGTATATAAAATGAAACAAAACATAGCATACCTCTCAAATATGTTTGATGAATTGACATCACAGTCATAATTGATAAAAATGTCCACCAATATCTGTGAATCATCACAAAGCTTCTCTAGAAAACGAAGCACTATCATCTTTTGCTGAAAATTTGGTTGAGCAACATTTTCTAGAACCCTGAGAACAATCATGGGGAAAAATACTCCAATTTCTGCTTTTAATCCAGCTCTAAATCTTGATACCAGACTGATAAAGATGGAACATGATAGCTGAAAAATGATCATAAGAGTTGAAGCACTGTTCTTCAATAATGATAAACATAAGTATTGCTTGATGGCACCCAAAAACCTGCTTCACCACAGTCAATGTAACCATCAGTAGTGTTTTCTATCATCCAGGAAATTTACATGATAAAATAGAAGAAAAAGTGTCCAGTTGTGTCGAAAAGAAAGGATAATGTCACATTTCATAATGAAAGCTTAAAAGAAATTCAAACTGAAAAAAGAAAGATACAATAACGAAGTTCAAGAGGCAGTAGCAAAGGAATAAAAAATCACAACACAGTAATAGTCCATCATATCTCCCATAAAAATATAATAGCACAACACAAATGACATACAATTCATGGTCAACATTTGATGTGATTTGATCCATTACTACATTAACTCCTGATGAAAATCATGAGGTGGTTCTTAAGTAGCACATACACACACAAAAATTATGCTTATAGAATGCAAGATTGAATTTCTCCTTTTAGGCATCATTCCAACACTAATTTGTTAGAACCACCACTCAGAATATCAGGCCTCCTATTTTGAAAGTTTATACGAGAAGATCAAGGAACAAAGGAGGATAAAGATGCACCTTTCAAGGGAATTTAGTTACTGATGTTTATCTTAGGATTTTATCTTCTCTTTTCGGTTTTATCTTATCAGTTTGTTTTTCTATTAAGAACTTACTAGTTGTTATTTAGTTGGTTATCTTGTTAGCCCTTTTGTTTAGGAATCGTTATCTCTTCTTTTTTTCTAGGAATTGTTATCTCTTAGTGTTCCTATTTATAGGATAGCTAGGGGGGGCCTCGAGGGTATGGAGAATTTAATTCCAGTCTTAGGAACAGAGAATACTTTCTCTGCAGGAGCATAGCTCTGGGAAATCAGTGTTTACTGATTGCTGGTCTCTGTACTGTTTCCTCATCGTTCAATATAAGTCCTTTCTTTTCTTTTTTAAAGGGATAGAGTCCTAACATAATTCGTCTACTTTTACTGATAGTGTGAAATAGGAAGACCTTGCTACGCACATGGCAAGCATAGCCAAGTTATTGGAGGCAAGCATAGCCAAGTTCAGACCCTCTAGAGAATTTCATCTTCATGACAACAATTCAAATGATATAATGCAGACGAGAAAGCAAAATTGGAGTTATTGACTTTGACTGAACTTAAACAAAATATTCACATTTAACACCTTCCGATATAGTGTCTAACACAAAATTATCCCTCCAAATTGTCTATCGCCATAATTACACCAAGACAAGGCTTCACCCTGACCAGTAAAACATGCTAACGTTTTGAAGTTTAAACTACATCACAAAAAAGTACAGCAAAACAAGAAATGTGACAAAAAAATAGTATATTAACACAAAACCTAAATTTACCTTTCACTAGTCCTGAATACAGCTCCAGCATTCTCCAGCAAAATCTTCAACAATTCCAAAGCCACAATCTTTCCCTTCATCAACTGTGGGTCAGCAGACGCCTCCTTGGGGGGTGTCTTCATAGACAACTTACAAAGCGCCCTGAACACCAAAAAGGCATCCCTCCTAAGCTTATTCCCAATCTGAATCTCCGAATCATCGTCCCTCTCCACCAACTCCCCATCCACCAGCTCCCCTTTCCTCCCCTCCAACGCAGTCTTGTACATACTAATCTCCCAATACTTGGCATCCAACATGTCCTTGTCACTGGAATCCAGCAAATCTGCCGGATTCGTGGTCTCCACCGTCGCTGTGGTCTCAAACGCGCCATCGTGCCCACTCAATGCCGAAACCTTATTTGGCGTCATAGGATTCAAAACCCCATCAATATCCTGCATAATCCTAGTAATAAAACCCTGCACAAACTGTGTCATGGAATTGTCCTCATCAGATTTTTCCACCGGATCCATCAAATCAGCCACAACAATGGGCTGAACCGGAACCGTGGACGAATCTGCCTCCATTCTCCTAAATACAATCACCAACATCTGAATCAATGACGCCTTCGCCGTCGTCTGATTCACCACATTCTTACTGCCAAGATATATATCATAACAAGTCCTCACAATCAAAAGCAAGCAATCACCATGAATTCGCAAAGAAATCGAAGTTACCGCGGATAAGAGCGTCTTCAACACGAGCAATTCGACGGCGTCGTCACCGATGTCGTGGCACTTGCACACCGATTCGATCAGGCTTGCAAGCAGCTTCGCCTCCGGGGAGCCACCGGCGGAGTCCACCTCGCCGCGGAGGAAGCCATGCGCGATGAGCTTCTGGATGGCGTCGACGGCGGGATCGGCGATCTTCAAGACGCCGGAGGCAGCGGCACTGATGAGAGGATGGAGGATCGATTCGGACTCGGCGAGCGAGTACTCGACGGGACCGCCATCGTGAATCGGACCGGGGACCGAGGCCTCCGGCTCGGCGGCGTCGTCGGAAGGGGGCGATTGGAGATTCTTCGGCGAAGTGAGGGTTTCGATGACGGATTTGCACTCGTGAGCGAGCTTTGCGTGTTTTCGCCACGATGCGTTCTTGATGATTTTCTCGAGCGCGGGAATGAGCACCTGGCTCAGACGGGAATCGGCTTCCGAAGAAGCCATTCCCGAGTTGTGGACGAGTCGCGACTCAGTAACACGGCTGCTTCAACTAGGATCTTACTCCTGTGAGCTAAGAAAACCAGTGGGCGAAGCTCACAGGAAGTTCGACAATGGCAGCGAGTTGACTCGGTGAGTTGCGGGAAGAGGAAGTAGGAAAAGCGAGTTACGTTCAGGATCTAATCTAAAGCATGTTAGCGAGTCATAGCATTGGAAATCACATGATTTTGCTCGCGAGAAGCTTGAAGTTTGGATATGAATTGACCGAAATGCCCTTCATTTCGCTGTGGAATGACCGAAGATCAAAGTGGTCAGGGTTGGGGGTAATTGCGGGTTTAAGAAACTCATTATCTTTATCTATCTTCCGAGTTTGAAGAGTATGCTCAGGTTCATCATATACGACGGAATGACGAGGTATGAATTTTTCAATCCATTTAATTTTTTTGCATCTTCCATTGCTTAGTTTTTATTTATTTAAAATTTCTCGTAGGTTTTATGCCCTGATTCTTGAATTATGCTCTTTCATGTTTTAGGGTTTTAGCTCATTGAATCTCTCTCTCTCTCTTGATATTTGGGAACATAATAACATTTGTTTCAGCATGTTGGCTGCGTTCAACTTCTTATTTTTTAAGGAAGAATCTGTCTTTTTTATTGTGATATTTTGTAGATTTTGTGGCAACAGGGTGCTTGCTTTTTGTGATATGATTCTTCTCATATACTGATTAGATACTTCAACTTCTTATGTTTCTCTCTTTTTTGGTAGCAGCAATATATTTCTCTTGATGGGGTGAATGTCTTAGGAGATAGCAGGTTTTTCTTTCCCTACTATAATGATGGGGACCTATTGCTGTAACCTACTACGCAACTTTTACTACCCAAACTACTCAATAACTAAGGGCATTACCAACTTTAATTGTGTTCCAACCAGAGGAGACTCGTTATTCCAAAAACCCATTTATTTTGATTTCTGTAAACACCATTTTGATTCGGTGTTGGTTGGTGTTGGTATGAAGGAAGTTGTAGAAAAAGAAGTGAGAGAAAATGGCAGGGGGTTTAGATGGGTTGAGGTAGGGGATGATATCACTAAAGAACAAAAGGAGAGCATATCTAAACTTCCTTTTAGGATGGCCAATCGATGTAAGGCCTTGATGAGACAGATTATATGTTTTTCCTTGGAAAAGGGAAACATATCTGATCTCTTGGTGGCATGGGTGAAGATCATGAAGCCTACCAGAGCAGATTGGCTTTCAGTTCTGAAAGAGTTGAGAACAATGGATCATCCTCTGTACCTAGAGGTATTTCACATCTTCTATTCCTTTAATTCAATGGTAGCAATGAGGTTTAAATCTATAACCTTAATGCAATGAAGTTTAAAGCTATAACCCTGTGCAATGAAGTTTTTCTGTGAGGGACAAATTTTGAGGTTGCAAAACTGATTTCCACCTGGACCATCAAAATTTTTTTTTTCCAAATACGGCAATTAACCCCCTCAAACTTCCAAAATTTATATATTTACTTACCCACGGAGTTGTGACTCTAATAAAAATTATAATAAATAATCTTGAATATATATATATCCCTCCATTTTATGGCTCTGTGATCGGTAATTGGATATGGAATTATTCCTCTAGCCATCTAAATATCCTGGCAACACAATTAAACATCTGCCTATTAAATATTGTAGAAGGGAGCAATTTATCTTTGAAAAGAGGTAGAAATTTAAGCATTTTGGTATTTATTCAAATATTTTTCATGGTAAGTGATCATATTTCTTATGCAACTTATTTTGGCTGCTTATGAGTGAAACTTTTTATTTGTGTTACTCCTTACAGTATGAAGTAAAACTGTACATTTATACACCTTAGGTGGCAGAACATGCTCTTCTAGAGGAATCCTTCGAAGCCAATGTTCGTGATTACACAAAGATAATCCATCATTATGGCAAAAACAACAAACTTGAAGATGCTGAAAATATTCTCACAGCCATGGTGCGAAGGGGCTTCGTCTGTGATCAAGTAATTCTGACTACCATGGTTCACATGTACAGCAAGGCTGGCCATCTTGACCGGGCAAAGGAATATTTTGAAGAGATCAAATTGCTTGGTGAACCTTTGGATAAAAGATCATATGGCTCAATGGTCATGGCCTACATCAGGGCTGGAATGCCTGAAGAAGGAGAGAATTTACTTCAAGAAATGGATACACAGGAAATACTGGCTGGAAGTGAAGTTTACAAAGCATTGCTTAGAGCTTACTCAGAGATTGGTAATGCTGAAGGTGCACAAAGGGTATTTGATGCAATTCAGCTGGCTGGTATCCCCCCAGATGATAAGACGTGTAGTCTTCTTGTTAATGCTTATGCCATGGCTGGGCAAAGTCAAAAGGCTCGCATTGCATTCAATAATATGAGAAGAGCAGGTATCAAACCTACTGATAAATGCATAACTTCGTTACTGGTTGCTTTTGAGAAGGAAAGCAAGATAAATACAGCATTAGAATTTCTAATAGATTTGGAGAGGGATGACATTATGGTTGGGGAAGAAGCTTCTGTAGTACTGGCCAGGTGGTTCAGAAAACTAGGGGTAGTGGAAGAGGTGGAGCTTGTTTTAAGAGACTTTGCCACCAATCACCAGATAAGCTAATGTAGAAGTTACTGGATTATAATTTATTTGAAGCTCCGTGACCGTTCTCAATGTATTATAGCCATTATAATATGCAATTATATGAAAATTAATTTTCCATGATGGAAATTAGTTTTCCGGGCTTAGCTCCAAGTTGAACTTGATTAGATCGGACTAAAAAGTTTTAATTTAATTTGGACTCTGAAGTAAAGAATAAGGTTGCACTGAGAAGTTCCATCTATGCAGAGTCTACCAGATTAACATGATACCAATTAGCCTGAGTGCTTGGCTATCTTAAGAGAAATGTGAGATGTAAGACGTATACTGTTTCTTCCTTACTTCCTCTACTGGCAAGACTTGAAGGAATTCCAATTTTCTTAGTTCCATTGCAACATGAACTAAATGTAGTGTGCATTTTCTTGCGTTGAAGGCCTGATAATAAACAGTCTTAGGTTCCTTGAGAGAGAAAAAAAAAAGAATTATTATCTCATTTTCAAGAAGAAAAAGTCTATTTTATTATATAGAAGTTAATTACTGATAATGAATTATGAGTTTAAAAAAAATTAATTTCACACAGTGGGTAGGGAAGAAAAATTGCATATTTTTAAAACATTTTATCCTTGATTTGGAGACGGAAGTTATCCCTTTAACTGCATTCTGAAAAATATCAGAGAAATCTAGTAGGCATTTGCTGAACTTGGGCCTTCTACTCATAACAGGCTTGGACCCTGAAATAATGAAATCATTGTGCTGTTCATTATAGCAAAATGTTTTTCATTGCATCTATCTACATAAACTTGCTTATGCCGAAACTGTATGCCTCTACCAGTGTCTTTAATTAACATTTTCCTAAATTCGTTTTAAGTTTTCTTGTAGTTTCATTTTTGGTTTGTCGCAAATTTTTGTTCACTACCTAAATTCTGAGAATCGGCTTTTGGGATTGATTTCAACTATAGGAATTACTTCTAAAAATTTAACAGATTAAAAACATTTTCGATTGATGGAATTAATATTGAATGGAAGTTCTAAAATTTAAAATAATGTGATATTGAAGTAATATACTTCAATTATTATTTTAAACACACACTCGCACTCCATGTCATGGAAAAAAATAGAATCTCCAATTTTTTTAATGAAAAAATAGGATTTAGTTTTTTTACTAACAAGATAATCTTATTAACGTTTTGCATATCTTAATTGTGACAAGGGGCAGCCTGAGGATTGGAGCTCCAGCTAAAGAAAGGAATTTTTCAATAACTTCGTTCTCTTCCTCTGTATCAGAGATATTAACATGAGTTGGAATTGAGTAGATTCGAAATTTGAAGGTAAAGTAATCAAGTATTGATTATGAGATAATAGACATACTAAGTATTGGGTATTGATTTTGATACGGATATGTTGTCCATTCCAAGAATATATTTAGATCATGCCTACTTTCAGCATGTTAGGCATTGTTTGATCCAGCATGCCTTGTCTCATCAAGTTGATCTTTGTTGGTCTTCTACCTAAAAGGAATGTTACTAACACATTTTTTTTAATACATTCTTAATTGTTGGTTAAATTTATTAAAAAAATTATTATTTTTAAATATAAAAAATAAATATTAATTTAAAATTAAAAAAATAATTATATAATTTTTAATAAATAATTAAAAGTGTGTTAAAAAAAAGTATTGCTAACCTTCATGTGCCCAACTCCACTTTCCATGTGAAGGATATTCATCTTCATTGATATTTTTGTTACAGAAGTCATCATGTTGTTGTCTTCATCTACCTTGTCAATATAAATCTGTTGAAACGTATCCGCAATCCACTTACGGCTTGTCACACGTTTACTTTTTTACATAAAAAATGGATCTGTATCGCATTATTATTGGTCAAAATCATGGTAGTTGAATGATGCAAAAATTTGTCGTTTTTGCATTTTGATTCAAAGAAATGTAAACAAAAGATTCATTTATTAATTTCTTTTTTGGGTCAAACATGTAGAGTTGACTAGAGTAGTCTAAAAGAATAATGCTTTTGAACTATGTTGGAGAGAATTTAATTAGGAGTGACAAGGTGAGTTAATAGATTATCTAAAATGTTAACTAATGTTCTAAAGGTACTGTTTAAAGAATTTTAAGGAAAAAGTTTTATTAAAATGTCATTCTTGCCCTCTCAAAAGACCTAATTCTGTTCCCTTAATTTTATAATTATTATTATTATTGTTCAATCTTACAGCTGACATCTCACAATAGTCAATAGTCATTAGTTTGTGTTAGACAACCAAGTAATGGTGTAACTGTACCACACACATATATTATTCTATTTCTCTTGGAGTTTGGTGGCTATATCAGCTAGCAATGGGGCCACAACAAAATTCAAAAACATAAAGAAATTATGAGAACAAGAGCATGTTTGATTTACTTGTCGTAAAAAATTATACTATAATTTCTCTTTAAAAATTAAAAATTATTTTTAAAAGGTAAATTAAACATACTCTAATTTGTTAGAAAGGATAAAATTCCAATGTGCAAATTAATCTCTTATTCATACATGCATTTATCTACAAAGTTGTTGTTCGCATATATATATATATAGTAAAAAAAAAATTATATTAATGTAAGTTTAAAAATTCTTATACCTATTCTGAACTTTTCACTTAACTTAAATCTAATGAATTATAATTTATTATTTTACTAGTTATTAAATTTAAATTAAATAAAAAACTTAAATTGAGTGTAAATTTTTTAAACTTACACAAATATAAAAAATCATTTTCATATATATATATATATATATATATATATATATATATATATATATATATATATATATATAACTAGCAAACAATGCATGCGTGTCAAAACTATCAAGCCCATTGTATTTAATAATAAAAATAAAGAAAGAATAACGATCATATAAATATCATCACAATTATTATTATAAATCTTTGGTCATTTATTATTGAAATATATATATATATATAAAAGTTCAAACTCCCATGAGTTTAATTTCTATGACCAACCAAAGGAAATACATTAGTCTTCTAAAGTCAAAACATGTTTTAGTTTTTTGGTGACAACATGTTTGATCATTTAGAAAACGAAAGAGACTATGGAGCATTGGAGCTTGACGCAGGATGTGCAGAAGTTGACCCATGTCTACGCAGAACCCCACGTCCCATAGCCTGATGACCACCAGGAGCAGAGGTTGATGGAGCATTAGCCACATATTGACGTGGGTCAATGGCCCTTTGTTGCATGGCCCATGCATTAGGGTGAACCATTGGATCAACAGCTGGAGGTAAATCATAAGCTGCCGGCATTGCCGCGGCGGGGGCAGCTGGTGGATCGGCGACAGCGAAAGCCGGCGGTGCCACCACTCCATGTGGTGGTGGAGGAGGTGCTGGTTGATGAGGAATCTCCAACTGAGCAAATTGGCCTTGTAAGTAAGCGATTTCTGCTTGTAAATTCACCACCTATTGAACAATGGAGCCAGAAAATATTACCACATTTGTTTTTTGAAAAAAATTAAAATAAACCCATTAATCATAATTTGTTTTGTATTTTTCTGTCTCCATCTTATTATAACTGGTGAGGGAAAATTTGTATGAGACTTATGGCTTAATGACACCTGATGCTATTTTCCAAAAACAGTATATACAATTTGATGAAACACTTACATTTTTCGGTTTTTGAAATGACAATAACTTTACTGTGATGCTGAAATTGGAGAATTTGTATTCATATAACAAAGAAAAACATAAAAAAGAAATATATAATAAAATGATTAATATAATATCAACATAGTATAAAATTAATGTGAATAAATCTTACCATTTGATCGGTCAAATACTCTTGTGATGAAATACATTCATAATTAATGATGAAAAAGGTGAGAACCATTTTAATGGTTTAACAATGCAACATTTATGACAATCCTAAATATTTATTTTAATACTTTATAGAAAAAATTAATAAATATAAGTAAACGCTTAACAAAAGAGAGAAACAATAAATACAACTAATGATATGACGTGTAAAATTAATTTAAGACAAATAAAGAAAAATGAAAGCTATTAAATAGATAAAAGTATTATTAAAATATTTACAATTATAATTATTTTTTAAATTTTATATTATCATCTACCTAATAATTTAACAATGCAACCTTACTGACAATCATAAATATTTATTTTAATATTTTAAAAAATTAATAAATGTAAGTAAATACTTAAAGAGAGAGTAAATACAACAAGTGATATGACGTGTAAAATAAATTCGATACAAACAAAGAGAAATAAAAGCTATTAAATAAATGAAAACACTATTAAAGTATTTACAAATTAAAATTATTTTTAAAATTTTATATGATTATGGTGGTGATCCTAAAGCACACCCTATCTATACACCATTTGTGAAAATCGTTTTATGAAAATAATAAAATAAATTTATGAAAATGGTTTTACAAAGAGACAGAGAAAGAAGTAGGAAATTAAAAAGAAACTGACCATCTCCCTAATATCAGCAAGAAGCAAGGAATGAATGGCCCATGCCATAGACTACCCCATTTGTTAATCAAACCAGTTATGAATTTCATTCAAATGCATGCAAACTCTCCCCAAGTTCCATGGCTTCCCAACCCCTACTCTTATACATGCTGTAATTGGGTATGCTATTTAATTAAATTTTTTATGTGAGAGTTTATAATATAAATTTAATTATAAAATTTATTAGAATAAACTAAAAAATGACATATTTTGATAATTTATAAAAATAATCGTTGAAAGAAGTTCTTCTAGATAACTCAATTTTCTTATAATAACTTCTTTTGGAGCTTCTAGCCAACTTAACTTAATACTAATAATAATAATACTAATACTAATAATAATAATAATAATAATAATAATACATTTATTTTACGGTTACAGAAATGAGTTTCAAACTCATCAAAAGTTAATGTGAACATTAATAATTAGAGTTTGATTTCATTTTTTTACTTACTGACTAACAAACAAAACAAAATGAATAGAGACTTTACGTGAGTCACATATAAAGTTTTGCGTTTCTAGCAAGTTTGTCTAAATTAAATAAGTCTTAAAAAGATGAGGGTAAAAATACATTTACACTCCCAATTACCACTTTTAAAATTTCTAATTAAGATACTTATTCTATAATAATAATTAATTATTATTATTATTATTATTATTATTATTATTATTATTATTTTATTATACCTGCTCCTTTTTTATTTATATTACGGTTACAAAATGAATTTTAAAATAATCAAATTTTAACGTGAGTATTAGAAAATAAAATTTCATTTCATTTCATTTTTTACCAACTTCCTAACAACAAAAGAAATTGAGACGTTACATGAGTCATATATAAAGTTTTGCATGACTGGCAAGTTTGTCTAAATTAAGTACTGCCAGAAAAATATATTAAAAAAAAAAAAACTTTACACTGGTAACTGACTAAATTTAAAAAATAACAAAACATTATAACCTAACCATTCCCATGCTTAGGCCAAAAAAATTAACAAGATAGCCAAATTCAAATGCAAGCAATTAAACTCTAAATATATAATCAACATGCTAAACATACATCATTTATATGGTTTAAAAAAATCACTTGCTTAATTAATCATAAATCTATCAAAATTTATAATCAAAATCAATGATTACCTGTTGCTGAAGGGCAAAGATTTGAGAAACACAACCATAAATAGGATCTTTCAGGCGTGATTGTGCTTCATAGCAAACGGTGATGACTGTATCAAGCCTCCTATGCACTGGAGTGCCAGCGAGAAGCTTGGCTACATTACTAGCCCCAAACACCTTGTGCACAGCTGCAAAGTGAGTTGAACCTTGCTCTGCATCAAAGTAAGGAGCAAAGACACAGGTTGCCACACACTTTCTCCTCAAGAATTTGCAAGCACCACAAGGGCTACCGCCACCGCCACCTCCACCACCGCCACCATTGTGATTAGGGTTTAGATTCATCTTTGATGAGAATTTTTTGTATATCTTTGTTTAGGAAGGGTGTTAAAAAGTATGCATTAAATAATTAGGTCAAAAAGCAAAGATCTTGCTAAGACTCATGGCGTAAAGAGAAAGAAAAACAAAAATGGGAGTGTAGAGAAGAAGAAAAGAAATGGTAGTATTTATAGAAAATTAACTATGACATATTTAGTGGTGGGGCGAGTAATTTAATGAAATGAGTTAAGAAGAAAGAGAAAGTCTTTAAAGCGATCCTGTGTTTTAACCTCCATATTTAACTTTTAGTGTGAAGAAAAACGTTGAGATATATATACAAGTAACTAGAAAATATGTTTGTGTGTTGCACAGTTTATTTTTTTTTTAAATTAATTTATTTTAAAATATATAATATATAATTTAAATATAAAAAATATATAAATATAATAAAAAATTTATTTATCAAAATAAATTATTATTTAAAATATGTATAATTTAGTATTTTTTAGTATAAAATAAAATAACATACAAAAATTTTATTTTTAAAATGTAAAAATAAAATTTATATTGTTTCATGATATCATAAATTATTTATTATTATAAAATTTTAAATAAATAATTATAACAATAAATTATTAAATATAATAAATTTTTTAATATATGTTATAAAATTTTAAACACTAACTTCTATTTTTTTTGAATTTAAAGTCTTTTAATAGTTGTAAAGATTTAGACTTCATATTCATAAAATTTTAAAATAAATTATATATATATAAATTAAATATAACATTTGAACTTAATTAAAAATAAAAATATTATATTTTCTTTACTTATTCATTTATTATGATATAAAAATATTAAATATAAAAATAGAATAGTTAAATCATATTCATTTTCATTGTTATGATATTTAGTAATTTTTAATTTATTTTAATTATTATAATTAATTAGTTTTAATTGAAGAGTTTTAAATTTATCATCATCATTATAGCATTTTATAAAAAACATTGCAACAAAATCATTAAGTATAAATATTGTTAATTTTTTAATTTAAAAAAATTAAATTTTTTATCATAATTATTATAATATAAAATATAAATAAAATATTATCTATGTTAACAGGTTATACATAATTTTGATATATCAGTTTCTACTAAATTATTTTCTAAAAAATTAAAATAATAGAAGAGAAAAAAAGAGTAGTTAAAAATTTTCAATTAAGATTTAGGTAGAAACTAAAAGAGAAGAATTGCTACATTTAATATAAAAATTAATTTTTATATCAATTAAATTTATAAATGTTGATATAATATAAAATTTATGAATTACATATAAGATTTGTCTAAGAAAAAGTTAATACATAATATATATAATAATAAAATAAGATAGATATATATAATAAAATAAAAAAATTATCTTATAAAAGACTTAAATGTTTGGTGACATTTTACTTTTCAGACTCTACACAATATTATTAGTATTTATACAACACTGTAATAAAAATGGTTCAATATTCTAAATTCTCTATTGTTGTCTTTTGTTCACAATTTTTTGCTTCTTCCTCCTTAAGTTACAACCTAAAAGAAAATATCAAATATAAATTACTAATCTAAGAAATTTGAACAATACATTATAAATTTATAATTTATACATTAATTTTCTCATTTTTTTTTGGTAAATTTGGTGTTTCTATGGTTAGAGATATATATGAATAACTTATTGCCAAATCATTTTCTTTTATTTTTGCATTTATATTGTCTACTCCTTCTTCCTTTTCAATCTGTAAATATAAACAATGAAAATAAAGTTATTTATCATTGTATTATAAACATTATAAATAAAAGTAATGAAACTCCAATTTAATTTTCTATATTATCTTCACTATCAGCTTCACAATTTTATTTGCAGTGAAACTTTATTTTTTACGACTTTCAAAGTACGTACTCATTTTTTTTTTTAACAATATGTGAAGTGTCAATAATCTTTAAAATTTGTGGAGGCAACTTTAACACTTCACCATTACCTTTAAAAAAATTATCACATAAAAATAGTTATATGTTATAATATATTTTATTTATAAGAAGTTAGAAATTAACACATTTGCTTACAATTTTAGATGTTGCAATAAGATTTGTTAACTTTACTTGTGCTAATTGTTCAACAACTTCATCAAATGAGACAAATATAGTTGAATCTGTAAAATCTTTAACATCAAGCTCAAGACGAAACCTGTAATGTATATAAATTAAGGTAATAATATAAAATTTAATTTATTTTAATATAAAAATTTAAAAATTAGAATACATAGTGATAAATTAATTACCTTGTCATTGGATACTCTGCGTCTTTATAACATTATTCACATTTAAAATTTGTAGTTGTGAAAGAAACTTTCTTCTTGCAATGAGAGTAAGAAATATAATACCAACAATTTTTAAGTATTATATCATTCACAGTTATAATATAACCCATTACGATATTTTGAAAATTAATTAAAAAATTAGTTTAAAACTTAAATAAGAAGAATAAAGTATAAGAGAGATTAAATTTACTATATAACTCTTTGATTTTGCTATTGTCAAGATTTCAGATATGTTTTTGAAATTTCCTAACTTAGGAAAAATAGTAGATATTGTATTATCAACATTGTGAGCCATATGCATATAATTAAAATCTCTTCAACAAAGTGATAATGAATAATTGAAAATGTAGTTAAAATAAAAAGTAAACAATTAGCAATAATTAATGTAACAGAGATATTTTAAATAATTTCAATACTTGAATGAATTTATAAAATGAGTAACTTCTGCTATGTCAATATTGACATAATTCTTTATTGATCTTGATGTGAAAATATAAATATTAACTATAATACATACATTCATATTTTTTATAATTAAATATTATAGTCGTGATATTCACACTTTTATTTTTCATTCATCTATTGTTGAGTTCAGATTGTTAAGAAAAATCTATTTATCTTTATTGAAACTTGTCGTTCTCCTACAACATCATGGAAATATAAAAATAAATAATTACTTGTGATGAATATAAGAAAATAATAAGAGATTTAATACAAATTATTCAATTAAAAATAAGATTCAATACATTATATAATTTAAAAATATTACTTCATGTTTATTTAAAAAAATTAAAATATATAACACAATTTAGTGAAACAAAATAAAAAATATCAAACTTGAAAATACATGTAGATAGGTAATTTTTGATTGCTGACATTGTTGCAAAATACAAAAAAAAAATATGACAATAGAAAGAACGGTGAGCAAGTTTTTAAAAATTATGTAAATATGACTTATATAAGTAGAAAATAAGTCCTTATTTAAGATATATGAAAAGTTAAAAAATAAAATATTAATGTAATAAAAGTTATTTTTTCTTTCAAAATTTACTCTAATAATATAATATATAATATAAAACAATAATTCACATTCAACGTATATTTTAATTTTTAAAATATATATGGAACTATATATTATATTAAACTAATTAATAAGATTATTTAAATATGTAAACTTACCTTTTCATTAGAAATGTAATTTAACAATATATAGTATAAATTAATAATTTTATAAATATTTTAATTTTTGAGATATATATTGAATTATATATTATATTAAACTAATTACTAAAATAATTTAAATATGTAAACTTGCCTTTTCATTTAAAATTTAATTTAATAATATATAATACAAAGTAATAATTTTATAAATGTATTTTTTTATTTACATTATATTTTAGTATTTGAAGTAAATATTGAAATATAAATTAAATTAAACTAATTAATAAAATAATTTAAATATGTAAAAAGAATTTATGAAAAATTTTACTTAATAATATATAATATGAAGTAATAATATTATAAGTGTAATTTTTTAATTCAATGTATATAATATAACTATAAATTCTAATAAATTATTCTTAAATGTATTTCATAATAAGTATAAATCAAATATAATTTTAATTCATAAACTTTGAAAAATGTTGTAGTTAATTTTAATAAATTATAATGTAAGGCAATTTATAGTATAAATATTTACGTTGCCATTTATAACATAATATAACCATCAATTTTAATAAAAAATTTAAATACAATTTATCAAATCTAATAAAGATTCTTTAAATATAATTCAAAGATAATAAATATGAATAAAATATAATTTCAATCAGTAAGTTTTACGTTTCAAATTTTAATGTAGAGAGTAATAATTAGATGCAGTTAATATAAGTGACTTTATAGGTTCTGAATTAATTCTTTAAATAAAATTTGTCAATTCTAATAAAAATTCTTTAAATACAATTCAAAGATAAATAAGTATGAATAAATATAATTTCAATTCATAAGTTATACGTTTTGAATTTTAATGCATAGAGTAATAAGTGAGTGCATATAAGAGTGACTTTATAAGTTTCGAATTTTAATGCATAGAGTAATAAGTAAATGAAATCACATATATAAAAATAACTTTATACATTTCAAAATTTAATGCATAGGGTAATAAGTAAGTGTATAGATAGATGCTAGCAATACATTTTCTAACATATTCTTTGTAATACTCCCTACTATTGGTTAAAATTTATTGAAAATATTACAAAATTTATGTAGTTTCAACGCTAAATTAATAATTTTTATATATTCTTAATTTTCAATAAATTTTAGTCAAAAATTGAGAGTAGGTTAAAAAAATATATTATAAGTATTTTTTATATTAATAATAATCTTATATATATATATATATATATATATATATATATATATATATAGAGGGCAAGATCTTCTTACACCAGTGTAAATATAAAAACTCTTACATTCAATTTTAGTCTTTCATTTAACTTAAATCTAATAGGTTTATAGTTAGGTACATTTAACTTAAATCTATTATGTTTATAATTTATTACTTAACTGGCAGTTAGATTTAATTTAAATAAAAGGTTCAAATTAGATATAAGAGTTTTTAGACTTACACTGGTACAAGAAGATCCTTATATAGTTACAAAATTATTAGTAACACAATTTCTAACATATTCATTTTAAGAACTAGTTAAAATTTTTTGAAAACTAAAAAAATAATGTAAGTTTCACTCAATATTTTTCTTTTATAATTTTTAAATTTTTAATAAATTATAACCAATATTTAGGCGTATTTAGAAAATAATAATTTTAAATCCTCCTACCCTTTATTTCTCTTAATTACTAAATAAATAAAGTAGTTAATATAAAGCTTTGGTAAATCCTCCTAATAATATTTTTACTATTTAATAAAGTAAGTATTAAATAAAATTTTTCATTTATTATTATATTAAAAACATAAAACATGTTAAATATTGTTTATTTATTTAATATTTATTTTATAAAATAATAAAAAATTATTAAAAATATAAAAAATTAAAATTATTTAATATATTTTGAACATAATAACAATAAATATTCATTAATAAGTATTACTAAGAGAGTGTATTGTTAGCATTTTTTTTGTGTAAATTATCTTCTCTTGTCCTCCTTTCTCTCGTGAATTTATTCAACAAAACGCATGCTTCTTTTCCGCGTTATCTCTCCAAAACACGCACACTTACACTCCCTCTAGTTGATATCATGTGAATGCAAGCTATGTGTTGTGTTGGAAAAAAGCTTTGAATTTGGACCCCACATGATGTATATCTTGAAAGAGGTTTTTGTAGTAGACCCAAAATAAATAAATGTTTTATATATAAAAGAAGAAATATATTAAAAGATAATTTTTATGTCATAAAGTAATAAAAAATATTATTAATTTTTATTATGAATAGTTATAATAAAAACATAGAAGTTATGTACCTTTTAAAACAAATTATGTGACTTTGAATTAATTATGTGATTTTAATTAACATTTAATATTGATACTCTAAGTATGATTAACTACTCAGATTTATCTTTTTCATTAAGTACATCCCATGTATAGAAATGTATCATGTGAAATATTTTTTTTATGTTAAAATATTTTAACCATTAAATCTTACAACCAATAATCATGATTAAAACATAAAAATTACATGCATTTAAAAATATGTGCCCTTTTAAAGTGATTTTAATTAACCTTTGATTTTTAAAAAATGTTAACTTTATTTTTAAAGACTAAGTTTAAAAATACAAAATAGTACATTTTATTGGAAATTAATTTTTTCTTAAATTTTTATTTCTTTAATATAATAAGCACTTTCTTTTCTAACAAAATTTTATTATTATTAAATATTTAAACTTAATTTTAAAGACTAAAATTAATAAAATAATTTTTATCATCCATGTATCCAATAAATTTTAAAAAAATATTATTTTAACACCCAAAATAAATGTTTAATACTAGACAGATAAAATTTATTAATCTCAGTTCTTGAGATGTGTTACTCAAAATTAATAATTTTGTATTAAAAATATTTATATTTCTTATATTAAAATTATAAAAATATAATAAAATTTTATTATTATTTATTTTTTAAACTCAATCACAAAGATTGAGGTTATATATATATAAAAAAATTTAACTAAATTATATTAATATAAGTTACACTCATTTTTATATTATTTAATAAATTTTTTATTAAATAATTTAATCCTAAAAATAAAATTTAAATTTAAAGTAAATTTCTTATTAATAAAATAATTTATCATGCTTATAAAACTTTGATATAGTAATTTTTTTAAAAGAATTTTTTACTTTTGTTTTTAAATTTAATTATAAAAACTAAAAGTATGTTTGTTTTATTTTTTAAAATAAAAATTTATTTTTAAAAAATTTTCAACTATATTTTAAAAAATATATTTTTATTTTCAATTTTTAAAACTATAAAACAAAAATAGTCGGTGTTTTGATTTTTGTTTTTTCATTTCTCTTCATATATATATATATTGATAGTTTAAAATATTTTTAATTTTTAAATATTATAAATTTAAAACAAGAATGAAAATATTATTTTATTTATTAATTTATAAATAAAGTTTGATAAAATAAAATTATATATATATATATATACACGGTAGAATCTATCGTATCTTTGTAATTGAAAAGATTTGGTATCCATTCTTACACTTAAAAAAAATTTAACTGTTAATTTTATATTAATAGATAATAGAATTAGTAGTTTAGTTAAAAAAATATTAATTTTTTTATTTTTAAAATAAAAAATAATAACAGTTAATAATAGAGTATAGAATACTTTCAAAAATTTATGAGTACTACAATAAATATCTATGTATAGAAAGAAGAGAGAGAAACAATAAAAAATATTTTAAATCTATTAATATTTGATGGTCAAACTTAGAAACGTATATTATTTAATAATTTTATGAGATCGATGAATTTAATCATTAAATTATTTTTATTAACATATGTATTAAATATCTATGTATTAAAATTTGGAATTTGTATGCATGAAATTATGTGATTTGGTGAGAAAAAGAAAAGAAGGGGCGAAGAGAAATGAAAGGGCAATGGGGTGTTTAAATTATCGATTGCTTTTAATTACCGAACACCATTCTTCAGTTCACTCTCCCTTTTCCCTTTTCCCTTTTCCCTTTTCCCTTTCTTTTCTTTTCTTTACAAAATGCCAAACTTGCTTACCCTCGTAAGGTTTATGCCAATGAGATTAGTGGAACGTTTCGATTCGATTTTTTAAGGTGTTTTTCTATTTAAATATACAACATACTAATTTATCGTGAATGATTAAAATGGATATGCTACTTTCCATTTTAATTGAAACAAATAAACCAATATTACATAATTACAAATGTCAAGTCAAATGTGATTTAGATTTATTTTACTTTAATGGGTCACTTTAAGTTTGAAGCTCACTTAATGCACTTATATTCAATATTTTGAAAAAGACTTTTGTCATACATAAAATCTTACTTAATTAAAAAAAAAAACATCTCATATAAAATATACTTGTGATTTTAAAAAAATATGATTTAGATTTATGAATCAATTTTTAAATTAAATTATTTTTTATTTAATTATCTTTCCAACGTCATAATTTTATTATTTTAAATTTAATAAGTTATTAATATTTGAAAATTTTATTCTTTTAAATAAATATTAATAATATACCTTTTTAAACATACTTTTCAATACACTTTTACAATTTGTTCATTTATTTAAAAAAATCATAACACTTGACTCATTAAATTTTATTTTTAAAATATTACTTTAATATTTTTAAATATGGATTAATTGGATAAAGTGCGTGTTTAAAAGAATATGTTGCTAACTTTTTTTGTATTTCTTTTAGTTTTTTATGGTAATTTTATTTAATTGTATTTTATTAAAAAATTCACATGATTTTTCCACTAAAGGCTTAAACTCAAGCAATTCATGCCAATTGACTTAACTTTTAACGAGGGATTACTTAATTAAAATATATATTTTAATATAAAATCTAAAAATGGATAAAATTTTTATAAGAACTGAAGTAGAAATAACAATAGAGTGATTGTTTATTTAAGTAAAAAATTTTACATTCATATATCTCTTTATTTATTTTAAGCTAAATTAATGCTTTTGTACTCTAAGGTCAATTTAATTTTGTCATCTAATTTTGTCTTAATTTATTTTAGCCTTTTAACTTAAAAAAATTCAAATAATTTTTTTTTATTAAAAAAGTGAACTCTATTTATATATATATATATTTTTTATTATATGTATTATTTATGCATTATTTATTGTCTTTTTCCTAGTTTTCTTAACATTGTTAATCATCTTCTTTCTCAAATTATTGAATTTCACTCTTCTTCATTTTTCTTCCCTTTCATCTTCTTCTTCCTTATCTTTCTTTATCTTTAAAATCCTACTGCATCACTACTTGTTTTTAATGATTTGTAACACTTAGGTGCAACTTCCAATTAACTATCTCATATTATTTTCAAGTATTTCTCTTGATATAAAAAGTGATCAAGAGCGTGTTTAAAGAATAATAACTATTTTTATTTTTTTTTCTTGACAATTTTTTCTAATTTGTATTCTTCTTTCATATTTATAGAATTGATTACAATTATTTTGATTATTTATTATACGACGAGTAATTAAATTCATAACTAGGACTATGATAAATCTATTTGTATAGCTTTATATGATTTTTACATTTAATGATAATTTTAATTTTTATTTATGATTGATTTTTATTCCGTTGCTTAAAAATGTGTGTTAAGAATTAACAACTTCTAATATATCATAATTAATTATATAGTAAACAATCGTATCACATATCATAATCATAAGATAAAACAAGACGAAGAGTTAAATAAATCAAATAAACCCTAAACATAAAAGGTGTGTAAGGTGAAATTATACATTTTAAGCTCTCCAATAAGTAATCAAAAATGTATTTCTTTATAGCTTTTATTCACAAGATAACTATTCATTCTTAATATGTATCCTTTAAATTTAAATAATTAAATTAAAATTTTCTAAGTACTTGAGATACAATTTATGTGAAACAATATTTTAAAAAATTAATTTAAAATTTTTTATCACTTTTTATGAGTATACTTACTTGTAAATAAGAATTAAATTATAATTGTTGAAATTAAAAAATATGTTAAAATAAAAATAAATTTATAAAAGATACATATATCATTATAAGATATGATCATCTAAAATATAAGTAAATTTTAACTTGTTTTACAATATTTAATGAAATTATTTATAAAATATTTTTATTTATTTATTTTTTAATAACTTTATTATTTTAAAAGAGAACCACTAAGTACTAAATTAACTTGTAAAAAGTTGTTCCAACTTAACATATGGGGTTGAATTTGAGTCTAACTACTTGACTCAAATAAGATTGTTTTTAGTGTCTCGGTTGACTACATCTAACATAGAAATTTAAATAACTAATTAATAATATTTAATGCTAAAATAAATATTAAATTATTCTTAAATGATCTTGAAGGGCGTGTTAAAAAACAATTTTTTATAAAATTTAAAATATTAATAAAATTAACTAATATTTTTAATTAGCATAAGTTAATTATTTTTCCTTTATTATATTAAATTGTATAAATTAAATTTTATAATGTTTAATAAAATTTAAGTATATTTAAATTTTCATTATTTAAAATATTATATAAGATAAAAAAATTATATATTTACACAATTTAATAACTTTTTTATAAAATGTTAGTTTTACATATCCAATAGTTTAATAATTTTATATTATTTTTATAATTATGTATATCAAATTTCACATAATTTAGGCATTTATAGGTATATTAACTAAAAATAAAATTTAATTTTAATTTTAAAAAGTTATATATTAAAATAAAGTAATACAATAAAATAATTATTACTTTATTTTAAAAGTGAAATACTATTATTTATTTTTTGGATCATCACGTCACGCATAATAATATTTTTTGTGTGTCTTTAATGTTAGACATTAATTAATAAAGACAAATAATTGATTACATTAATTGTAAAAAATATATTCAACACTTCTAAATTTTAAATTTCTTTAAAAGAATTATTATATAGCTTGATAAAGTTAGAAGAGTGTCTAACCAAGCTAACTTGGCGTATTCAGGTTAGTTCACAAAAAGTTGAGTTCAATATTGAACCCACTCAACTCACTTTTGTAGAGATTTAAAATTGCTAGCGTGGTTCAACCTACTAACTCGGTAAAGATGTAAATTAAGGTGACATGAAATTTGGAAGAAAAATAATGTTTTATTTTTTTCATGAAATAATGTTTCTGCAATAAGATAATTAAGAGTAGGAAGAAAGCATTAAAAAAAATTAAGATTTAAATATAATTTACGACTTTCATAATTTCTTTCTAATTTATTTTAATAAAATATATCAATATTGATCTTTAAGACTGAAATTAAACATTTCATGACATTAAAATTTTACTAAAAATATTTATTATATTTTTATAATTTTAATATAATAAATATTTTATTATTTTAATAAAAATTATTATATTTAAAAAAATATTTTGAAATTATGATTTTAACGAAATCATATTTTTATGAACTTTTTGTTTTAACAAAATCATATTTTTATGAACTTTTTGTTTAACTTCCAGTAAACTAGTTTCATAATTAAATTATAATAAAATTCATATTATAATATTTTATTGAATAAATACTCAATTAAATTAATTTTTCAAATGCACCCTTAGTTACTAAGAGCATTTTATTAAAGTTTTGTTTGAAAATTAAATTTTTTTAAAAAAAATTATACGACGATTATCCTTATTTTTGAAATTTTAAATTAATTCTCTTTTTTTTTCCCTTTTCATCTTATCCTTTATCCTTTAAATATTTTTTTCTTTTCTCTCTTTTCAAACTTTTTTTTAAAAAAAAAAATTTAAGAATTTAAAGTCTTGAAAATTTTTCATTACTTCCGTAAAGTTAAAAAATAAATAAAAAAATTGTGTTTTATATATAAAGAATTAAAATAAAAAATCAAAAGTTATTAGATTTTCTTTAAATTTAAAGAATATTTTTAATATATATAATAAAAGATTAAAAAGAAGATAAAATTAATTATATATCATGTCAAACATAAAATAACAAGTTGCCAAATGTGTAAGTTTCTTATATTATAATTACCAATTAATATATATAACGCGTAAAAATTAATTCTTAATTCAGAAGAATATTTTTACAAACTTTTTAAATGAGAGGGCTTTTAAAAATTAATTGTCTTTCTTATCATTTCAAGCATTTTTTAAGTAAGTATTTATTTTTAATTTAATATTATTAAATGTAAAATTTTTAATAATTTAATTTTTATTCAATATTTATATATAATTAATGAGTGTTAATCCTTAAATAAAAATAATTTTAAATAATTTCTCAAGTAAAAGTATTTCTAAGAATTAATTTTCTTTTTCATCATATTAAGTAATATTTTATAAGTAAAATTATTATTTTTGTTCCTTAATAAAGTAAAATTTATTTTAGTCTTCTAATATTTTTATTCAATTAAATCTTTAAAGTTTTATTTTTTTTATTTTAAGTTAGTCCTTTATGTCAGTTCTGCTATATAATATAAGATATCTTAAGTAGCACTAAACCTTAACATCATTTATTTAGTTAAATCTAATTTTTTATTTAAAAAATTATTTAAAAATAGTAAAATTTGTCTAGGTAACGTTGATTTCTTACTTACCCTTTTTTTCTCCTTCCTCCTTCTGACGCAACTCTCCCATCCCTTTCCCCCAAACCTACTAGTCCTGTCTTTCTCTCTCGCAGCTCTCATCCATTTTCTTCCTCCTCTCATAGTTCTCTAACCATTGTCCTTCCAACCCACCAGCTTGTAGCCCATATTTCCCCTTCCTTTAGCCCTCCTCTCCTCTTGCAACTCTCCCACTCTTACCCTCACAGCCCTCATTTTCCCCTCTCATAACCCTCCTTCTACAACTCCCTCACTCCTTTCCCTTCTCAACTCACCAGCCCACAACCTCCATTTCTCTTTCTTGCAGCTCCTCTTCCTTTCCTCCTCCTGCAACTCTTCTACTCCTTTCCCCCCAACCCACAACTCCCATTTTCCCTTTCTTCTCCTGCAACTCCCCCACTATTTTTTCCTCCAACCCACCAATCATGTCTCCTCCTCTCACAGTCCTATTTCCCCTTTCCTACAGCCCCTTCTCCTCCCACGATCCTACATTCCTTAGCCTCCCTCATTGCACAAAATTTGTTTTGTAGAGTAAATTAGTAAAGTACTAACTCATACTTAATTATAAATCATTTAATGCAAATTTTTAATCTCTGGTTCATGAGGCATAAGACTTGGAATAAGTACACATTTGTTTTGTTCTGTGAGAAAGAGAGTTGAAGGGCTTATAAGAGAGTTAAAGAGAAACAAGAAGGGGAGGAAGGAGATTGTGGGAGGAGAGGAAGATGCAAGAAAAGGAAGGAAAAATTGCGCAAAGAGGAAAGGGATTGTGGGGAGGGGAAATGGGAGTTGTGAGTTGGTGGGTTTGGGGGGAGGGGGAGGGAGATGGGGGAAGGGTGAAGGAGCTCAAGGGATAAAAGGTGGAGAGAGGGGCTACGAGAAGGAGAAGGGACTAGTAGATTTTTGGAGAAAAGGGGTGGGGACCTGCATCCGGAGGAGGTAGGAGAAGAGAAGGGAAAATGGGAGAGTCAACGCCATCTATACAAATTTCACTATTTTTAAATAATTTTTTAAATAAAAGAATCCATGTTAGATTAAATAAACAACTTTAAGGCTATTTTAATTCCACCTAGTATATCTTTATTAGGTCATATAATAGAGTTAATGGAAATGACTAACTTAAAGGAAAAAAAAGACTAAATTGAATAAATAAAAAGTTAGAAGACTAAAGCAAATTTTACCTTAAAATTAAAAGATAAAAAGACTAATTTTACTTATTTTATATTAAATATTATTTAAATTTTTTATAATTACTTTTTTAAATAAAAAAATTTAAAAATTTATTTAATATTTTGTATGATGAAAAATTATTAATAATTGTAATATTTACTTATTAAATTTCAAAATAGTCATATATTATGATTTTTACTTAAAATATCAAATTTATAATTTTTTTATATTACAATAATATTTAACATTTGTTATCACTATAAATCATTAACCATAATGTTGTTGACAAAACAAAATAAAATTCTCCACACAATTTTTGCGAATAATAAAATATTGAATTAATAATTATATATCAATTTTAAAATAAAAAATAAGTTTAGTTAATATAGTTGTCTATTCTAAAATTTGAAAATTTTAAATTATACAAATTACTTACTTCTTAATTAAAGCTTATTTCAAATGTTAATGGACAAAAATAAGAAAAAAAGTTGACTTGTTGATAGTAATAACGTAACACTTAAAATAGTAGTAAATATGGTAAATGTAACATCTTACTTTTTAAATTCTGAAAAATAAATAATAATTTGTTGTAAATCAACTGAATAAGTCAATTTTTCTTTAAAACGAGTAATATAAATATTTAAAAATTACAAGCCAAAAGAATAAATTGGTTATTATTCAAAATAGGTATTTACAGTATATTATGAATCAAAATTTTTCTCATTCAAACATATTTACAATTAATTTAAACAATAACGAAATCAGAGTCTAATTGTAATTTAATAATAATACCAAATTAAAATAATATAAATTACACATGTACTGAATTTAAGTTGTATATAAAAGTATATTTTTTACAGACTGTTAACCATATATATATATATATATATATATATATATATATGATATATAATACATTGTTAAATAACTAAATTAAGCAAAAAAAAATTTGTAGAGCAGTTCTGATCCATGTCTAAATGCTGAGAGTCTGATCCTAATCGTCATTCTTGTTTTCTGAAATATTTTGTAAGGATGAGTTCTATTCTTATCATTAAAACATAACAAGAAGTATCATTATATATTAGAAAATATATTTTACAATCCATATGCAAAATAAATAAATTAATTTCTATAAAATTTCTATATTATATTCACATAAAATTAATAAAATATCCAATCATTAATCATATTCCAAATACATCAATTTCTATGATAAGGCTTATATCGAATTCAAATAAAACACCACATCATTAATTGTAATCCAATCACCTCATCACTTTTATGCATATCAATATCATGTTCAATTTTATTACATTTTCAACTTAACAATTTTGTATACAATGTAATCACATTTCATAGTTGCCTCCAGCATTTCATGAGGTCTTACACAATAAGTGAATAGTTGCCGGTTAACCCATGCATATGGATATAATGTATACACTTATACGTCCCCTTAGCAAAAGTACAGTCAGGAGTATTAGTCAGGAAACGCGTGTGTGGTCATATGATGCATTTGTACTTTATAAATTGTGCACATTAGCTAATATCATCCATCATCTACGTTTCTCTCAGACTTCCATAGTCGGCTCCCTCTTCCATACTCCCAATGTATTGTTGTGCATATTCACATTAATTCCTTTTTCATCAATTCATATATCATCCACAGATCAGCATGTTACAATACACATATTATAACCATCTAATTCAATGTATTACGATACATATATTATAAATACATCCGTCGATGTGTCACAATACCTGTATCACAATCACATCAATTTGCTAGATTCAATTCTTGCATTGTAAACACACATCTCATAACTTCGCAATCTCCTCAAAATTTCATACTTTTTAGATTCAATTCCATTCAAATATTTTCACAACAATACATATTATACATATCATATACTTTTTACGCACACTATTCATCATTTAACTCATTTTTACATATATTCAACTTTCAATCAAATTCAACAACCACATCATCATATGATTCGCACATATAATCTGACTATCAATTAAATAATTTTGCCAGAGATCGAATATATTTGGACTCAATCCAAATCCAATACTACAATAAATTATATTTTATCATATCTCAAAATAATCAGTTATCATCCATTGAACCTCCTAAATTTAGAGAAATATACATTATCAACCTATCATAATATTTAAAATTTTCATCTTTATATATACAATTTCACAATAGAAACAAACACTACTGGAGTTTCAAGAGTATAAATATTTATATGTTCTAATAATAGAATTGAACTCTCCTTACCTCGATATAAAGATCTAGAAGGAGTCTGATAAAGAGAATCATTTAGAACGAAAGTTCTTCCTATACAACACGAGATAACCTTTTAAAAATAGAATTTGTACGATCGGTAAATTGAGATATAAACTCAATAAAACTTACTTAGAGTTGCTTAGGTCGAACACCCAAACTTGGATGCAGCTAACAATTGCAGTTTGGAGGGAACTTTTAGAAGAAAAGGGAGTGAGAACTCAGAGAGAACGAGAGAAGTCGAGATAGAGATTAAGAGAAATGAAAATTTCACGTTTGAGATTCCTTAAATAACCTGGACTCGCGTGCTCTCGCTTAAGCAAGAGATTCTCGCTTGAGCGAGTACCTCGCCTAGGCGAGATATGCAAACGGTGGTTCCTTACTCATTTTCTGGTATTCTCGCTTGAGTGAGCTGGGTGTCCAGAAGATTTTAAATTTCTCTGTGATTCCTCGCTTGGGTGAGATCCATATCGCCTGAGTGAGGTGGCAGTTGAGGCGACCTAATCTAGTCTCGCTCGAGCGTAATTGATCTCGCTTGAGCGAGAATGCTCCAGAAAGGGATAATCTTGGGCGTGCAATCTCGCCTGAGTGAGGCATATCTTGCTTGAGCGAGATTCCTTTGCACTAAAACTCTACTAAACACTTAAAATTCTCATTACTACTTTCCAACATCATCTAACATTAATTAATAATCCATCACTAATATTATTTTGAAATGAGGATGTTATAGTAATGATAATAATTATATTAATAGTAGTGACACTAGCTTTGATAATGATGGTGACAATAATGATAATTATTAAGTAGTGATAGCATAGATAATAATGATCATGAAAGTGATAATACATAGTGTTAGTGATCTTAGTAGCAACAATAACTAATAGTTGTAATAATAATCATGGTGACAGTTTAGGGTTTAGGATTGTGATAGTGACAATAATAATTATTATTATTATATTAAAATGAACAATAATGACCATTATTAATATTATGTGATTATGACAATAATTGACTGGTGATGGTAATAAAATGACAATAATAACAAAGATGATAATAATTATTGTGCCTTTTAAAAAAATGTGAGTTTAATACTTTATTTTTATAATTAAAAATAAAAACTACTTTGTTTTATTTTAAAATTTAAGATAAAGATATTTTAAAAATAAGTTAAAAATTTTCAATTGAACACATGAGTCAAGGACAATTTAATTTGGTCAAAGATATGTATCATTAAATAACGTAACTAAGCAAGTATTTATAAGACCTGTTTAGTTAGTATGAATTGTGCGTCTAATCATTGACTATTAAAGGGATTAGAAATATTAAACTTTATCCGAAAAACTTTTGCCACTCAATGTTGGCCCAACAACTAATTGTATTATCAATGCCTACACAAAGGGAAGGAGGACAAGAATGTCATGTGCATTACAATCCTCTAACCTACACCTACAAATATCATCCTCTAAATTCTTTCTAACTTAGTGTTAAATGTTTCTTATCTGAAAAATCCAACTCCATTATCAAATTATTCTCAACTCAAATAGAATAGAAATAAAAATAAGTACAATGATTCAAACTTATCAAGTGTTCAAATTTAAATACAAATATGACTTTTTTACGGATATATTATTAAAAAAAATTACAGAAATAGACTCAACAAGGATTTATTAACTGGAATTAACCTAATTGCTGTAACATAAAAATGTCAATTCAAAATTCGGTTCCCTGGGAACCGAATTCTGAATTGTTTTTTTTTTTATACTTTTATATAATAAAATAAATATTATTAATTAAAATATATTTATATATTTATATTTTGTTAAAATACATATTTATAATATGTTATTCTAATAAATATTTATAAATATTTTATTAATTATATATAATACAATAAGTTATTATTTGAATTATGTTTATATTTTTATATTATTTAAAAATGAATAAAAAAAAATAATATTAATTTTAAATGTTTACTAAAAATTATTTTACATATTTAAGATAATAAATAATATTTTTGTTTTTCTTATTATATTATTAATATACTTTTGATTTTTTAAATGATATTAATATTATATTTTGAAATTATATTTTTGAAAATATTATATTTTTAAAAAAAATAAAATTTACAATAATAATTTATTTAATTTTATATATTTAAAAATTAAATAAAATTATTAACTATAACCAATTTATGTATTTATTTTGAGATATTAATATTCATTAAAATTTATACATAATTATTTATTTAAAAAATTTGTTATTAATATTAATAAATATAATTAAATAATATTATGTAGATATATTATATATAATTATATATTTAATATAAATTACAAATACTAAAAATTTAAATGTTGCAATGATATTCATAAAATTAAAAATGATATTAAGAAAATTTTAAAATAATAACAACAATATAAATCAATGTCATGAACTAAAAGCTTGAGCGATGTTTGGACATGTCTTCCTTGTGTGACCAGGGGTATGATAATAAGAACAATTTTTTGTCCGACTTTGTTGTTCTCTAATGTCCATCTCTATTCTTATCCTACTGGACGTGGGTCGACCCTTTGAAGTTCTTTTTAATTCTGGATTTAGACACAAAGTTTGGTTTATGTAAGTTGGCTAATAGTCTTCATGTCTGAGTTCTCCAAATTGGCATTCGTATACCTTAGAAACTTGTTGTAAGGTATACACAAGAGATATGTAGATGTCAAAGTTGTGGTGTGTGTACAAGCATGAAGCAAGTATATGCGAGTATAGGATGTGAACTTTTGAAACTTGCCACAATCACACCATATTTCATTAAACCGTACTGTAAATCTTTATACGGGTTGAATTTCTGTCGGATGTTGCGTTTCTTCAACTAAAAATCTAGTGCTTGTTCTGGAAAGGTGATGACTTTGTGAGTGTCATGCCTTTGACTGTGCATCTTGAATTGCTTTAGTTGCAACCTCCGAGTACATATGTTCAGCATTAATCATTACATCTACTTCCTTACTTTTGTCAATGAAGAACTTATTGCAACGGGTGTATATTGTCATGACCATGGAGCAAATTGGTAAGTTTCTGATTTTCTTCAAGATCAAATTGATTGACTCCGCTAGGTTTGTTGTCATGTGTCCTTAGCATCGTCTGTTGTCCTATACCAGTGTCTATTTTTCTCTTGGGATGTTGTCCTACCATTGTGCAACTTCAAGATTATTATCTTTTACTATGTTGTAATAATAAAAGAATCTTGGTTCAGTCATCCCATATGCTGGAAACAAGATTTCAAATTAAATTAATATAACTAGCTAAACAATTGTATAAAATATTAATGATAATATAGAGTATGTAAAAAATTAAAATTACCCATATTGACGACATCTTTATTCAGTGCAGCATTTTTGAATCGTCGCATAAAGTTTTGTGCAATGCGTCTAATGCAATAAACATGGACAAAATTGTTTTCTGTCAAACCACTTCCATTTCTAGAGTACGCACTTCTTATGGCATCATGACGATCCGAAATGAGGCACAACCCCTCTTGCAGGGTTACATACCTCCTTAAGTTTTTCAAAAAAAAGAATCATGCATCGCTAGTTTTACCTTCAACCACAGTAAAGGCAATGAGAATTATGTTGTTACAGCCGTCTTGTGCAACTGCCACTAATAAAGTCCCTTTGTATTTGCCAGTCAAAAATATTTCATCCACTTAAACAATTGATTTGCAGAAGGAAAAATCATCAATGCATGCCTTGAAGGTCCAAAACAACCTCTTGAAGAACACATTCCCCTCGTCAAGCAAGCCACCGTTGTATGCCAGTTGTGTACTTAATTTCCATATGAAGCTCGGAACATACAGTTACATTGCAAGCAACTATCTAGGTAACTTATGATATGACTCCTCCCAATTTCTGAAAATATTTTTAATGGCATGTTGTTTCCCCAACTATCCCTTTCTATAGCTAATTGTATAACCCATTGTGGACTTTATGTGGGCTAAAATGGTTATGATGGGTGTGGATAGATCAGTCTCAATAATTTCACGAATGGTTTGAGAAATCATTTGTGATTCCAACTTATTATAATCCTGTGAAATGAGTGAGGAAGCACATGTGTGGCACCCTTCAAGCTTCATTATTTCCCAGTGTTGCTCTTTGGTGCGCAATATAGCGTAACATCTCCAAGCACAGTCGTTGTGAACGCATTCCACGACAAGCCTAGTTGTGCTTGATATTTCCACCTTGTAAGTGCAATGATTGACAATGTGAAATCTATTTATAGCATCTTGCACTTCAACTCGAGCTAAGAGTTGATGGTTTACTAGTCACTGGTCCAACAATGTTTGACTGGGAGGAAATGTGTGACACATATCTCGGTATCGTGCCAGTCAAGGGAAAGTCACTTATTGACTCTATGCTAAAACTAAAATGGCTAAGAGATAATATGTTGCCATTACCAGAAGAACCATTTGAAGAAGAAGTTCACGCCCATTGTAGGGCTTATATACTAAGTTTAATTGGAGGTGTTTTGATGCCTGACAAAACAGGCAACAAAGTACATCTTATGTATTTAGTTTTATTAACTAATCTTGGAAGAACAAGACGATATAGTTAGGATTCTGCTTATTTAGCTATGTTATACAGGGAAATGTGCAGAGCCACGGAAGTTGGTAGCAAAACAATAGGTGGTTGCTCATCATTGTTAATGTCCTGGGCATGATATCGCATTATATATATTGCGCAATTTCTAATAATCCACCAACATACCCTCTCGTGTGCAGATAGAGCAGGGGTAGAGTACTAAACTTTTGAAATAAACATCACAATGATGTTGTGGGGTACAGATGAATGTTTGATCACATTCAAGCTAATCAGGTAACTCTTCATAACAAAAATTTGAATTCATATTTATTTTCTTATCTTTTACACATCATCTTAAGTAACAAAGTTAAATTTATTTGTTGTTTTCATAGGCGTCATATCAAGACTTGCAAACATCAATACCCATGGAAGCATATAGAAATGTCCATTTGTGGATTTTATGTACTGTCATCCTTTATTTTGCAATTGTTGAATGACACAAAACAGATAGAGTCAAATTATAGTTTTGTCTCTTTCAAGAAGTCCCTTCTCCACCGAATAATTATAATGACCTCCACAAAATTGACATGAGAGGAAGACAAGATAAAAAATGGGTTACAAGACATGCTTAATGGATTGAGATATGAAACAACAGACGTGAGCTGACAATAACGGGTCATCTAATGCAAAGCCTATTATATCATACACAAGAATACATGAAATGGTACATTGTCAATTCCATCTATTTCCTATCTGTGCCACCACTACTACAAGATCTAAGGAGGAGTGATCAACAACTAAGGACTACCAACACATTTGAACGGTATGACTTCCACAATGTCGTGCCACGAGACTGCATCAATTCCTCCAAACATTACGCTAGAAACAAACATAATTAACACAAGACATTCGCTTGCAACAACATCAGAGAATTTTTTTACAAACTTATTTGGAGTTGATTTTACAACTCCATCTTCAGCACAAACTTACATACAATCTTTTTACTAACCAAATTTTCCTAATGAACCTGATAATTCATCAAATGCATTCCTAGAACTAGACCTTCATGATGATTCAAATCTTCCATAAGTTCATCTTAAAATCCCAGAGCAACAACCACAACAATGAAACCCACCACGTTACAAACATCGCCCTTGTTACGGAACTGCCACAATTACGGAGATAGTTAATTATTAATGTTGTTATAAATTTGTTATCATCTTTATTAATGCACTTTGTATTCATCAATGTTACCTTAGTAATATGAAAATGATAATTTTAAAATATTTGTTTCAAGTATAAATAATTAACTTATAATTTAATATTTTATTTACTTTTAAAAATAAATTTTTATTTTAAAATAAATTTTATTAAAAATTATAATAATAAAGTTTTAGGGTTTAGGGTATTAAAAATTATAATATTAAATAATGTAATTTTAAAAAAACTAATTTAATTAAAATAAAATTTTTATTCAAAATACCATTTTATCATATTAATATTTAAAAATATTAACTCAAAATTATATATTTAAATAAATAAATAAATAGAATAATATTTAATATATTTATTTAATTTTTAAAAATTTAATTATTATTCTTTAAGTATAAATAATTTAAGCATTAACATTACTATCTAAAATAATATACTTATTATTTAAATATTTTAATTAGTTTTTAGAAAATATCTAAAATAATTTACTTATTATTTAATTATTTTATTTATTTTTTAAAAATATAATTATTATTGTTTTCTAAAAATATTATTTATTATCATAAATATGTAAAATAAATATTATTTATTATTTTTATTTATTTTCAAATAATATAAAAACATAAACATAATTCAAATAATAACTTATTTTATTATATATAATTAACAAAATATTTATAAATATTTATTAGAATAATATATTATAAATATTTATTTTAACAAAATATAAATATATAAGTATATTTTAATTAATAATATTTATTTTACTATATATATATATATAAACCAATTCAGAATTCGGTTCCAAGAAACCGAATTCTGAATTGGCATTTTTTATTACAGTAATTAAGTTAATTTCGATAAATAAATTGTTGTTGAGTCTATTTCTGTAATTTTTTATTTTTTTAATAATATTTCTATAGAAAAGTCATACAAATACAAGTGTCTAATTTAACCATTATTTTGATTAGCCAGTATTACACATCAAACTTATAAGAATTATTATCACTAATTACAATAGCAACTGAACAAATTTCAACTAATAATTTGATACTAATAATTATGGTTATAATATAACATGGCATTTTTTCGGCATGATTTATTATAGTTGTGCACCAAGCAGGTAGAATCCTATATCCTATATTCCTATATGGCATACAGTGACTTCTACTTTTGGTGTAATCCATACAAAATAAATATTTATCTGTCCAATTAATCATAGACATAACCCATTTTTAACAAAGCAAATTCACCCTTTACTTGGGAAACATAACTTGCCATGTTACGATCATTAATTTCATAAAAAATATAATTTTAGAAAATATTTATAAAAAATCATTTGACAATTAGTTTATGATATTTAATCATTTATTTATTTTAATAAATACCATGAAAAGGTTTACTAATTATTTTTTAAAAATTCATTTCAATATGCTTTACTGAGATGACTCTTTATTTTTTATAATATATGGCCAGTTTAATTTTAAAATTTTCATATGATTTAATAAATTTATATTTCTAATAAAAAATTGTATGTTTCTGCTTCTTTTATAAATTTAATTTTGCTATAATTTAACGAGTTAAAACAAGGAGATGTTTGGTAAACCAACAAATTCTTGCCAGTATATTTTATTTAGATGCTCTAGTATTACTTAATTTTCTGATATTTTAGTCATCCATAATAGCTAATTAATATATGCTTGGCAATACTTAATGTCATCAGGTAATCAGAAAGAATATGTTATAAATGAAAGTAACTTTAAAATTAATTAATTCAAAGTATGTGTTATATATATATTTTTAAGTGAAGTTTCCATCGAAATGAAATCTTGTCCATAAAGAGATATTTTATTAAGAAAATTAATCTCATTATATTATAAATATTCATGATTCGAGTAAAGTTATCTCCAATCAATGCATACAAGGTGTATAATTGCGATAGTCCAATAAAGAAAAATAAAATGAGAGTTTAATAATTGTTCCAAGCTTTTAACAATGCATTTGCTATCTAACTCAAGACATTAGTAAAAATAATAATAATAAATATATTTAGGTACTAATTATCATTTTCTTACTTTAAAGCGTCGCTTGCTATGTCATATAAATAAGTATCTCCTACTAACTCTACTTATAGGTGTGCAAACAAGTCAAATTAAGCTAAACACTTAAAATTTAAACATGACTTGTTAAAAAAAATAATCTTAATTAATTTATTTAAACGAGTCAATTGCAAATTCAAAACTTAAATTTGACTTAGTTAAAAATTAACAATTAGCTTGGCCTTTTTTATTCGGTTAATTTACATATTTGCTAATTTTTTTTATCAAACTTTTTCTTTGAATAAATTTCTGTTTATCAATTTAGTATTTAATTAAAAGATATTTTTTTTAAAATTTAAAGTAAGATAGTAATAGAATATAATTTTCTGGTCATATAAAATGACTTAACATTTAAGATAAAAATTTTAATGGTAAAAATAAAAATTTTCTTGAATAAATATTATAATAATCTATTTAAAATACGAATATTTAAATTAAAAATAATAAATAATACATGTGTATATAAGATAATAATAACTAAAATTTTAAATAAATTTAATAAATTAAATTAAAATTGTTTAACTTATTCAAAAGTTATTAACATTATTTTTAAAATTTTAAACTCAACTCCTTGAAATAATTAAATTTAAGTTTCTTTATCTAACTAAAAAGTAAAATTTAGTGAATTATGTTCAAATAATTCATAAACTTACTCGTTGACAAGCATGAGTAACCAATATTAACTGTCACAATCATGTAGTAGTTCAAGCAACGTTGTCCATAAAGCACTTGAGTAAAAAGCTCCTCGTGCGTTGCAGCACATGATTGAAGATCCATTAATACTATTTTAATTTCTTTTTAAGCTTGCAATTGTCTCACTAGTGTCCTGTGATTAGACCTGCATGCCTATAATTAACAAAGTGCTAATCTATTATTATTCTTAATTAGGATCCCATTTGTTCCCCAATTCGTGTGGTCAACGTTTGCCAAGGAAAGAGGATTGATTAAAAAATTAGGTAAATGTTAATTAGTATTCTTAATATACTGGTCTTATTTGTTTATCAGTCTAAAATATTTATTAATATTTTTTAAAATAAAAAAATAAGCTTTTCTTTTGCAAATGTAGTCTAATATAAATTTTAATAATTTTATAATCAGTGTTTTGAAAACACTTGTTAACAAGATTAAAAATAATGTCACACTAATTATGATACCGGAATTTAAGTTTGAATAATTGTGTTTTGAACTACAGGATGTCACCTAAACATATGGCAAATTAGCAGCTAAAAGAAGATTTGACGTTATAACAAGTTTTTTTTGAGAGTTGAAATTAAAGACATGAGAGGAATGGTTTAGCCTAAATCAATCATAAAATCAAAGAATCTCATTTATATCCCTTATCAATTCACAGTCAAAGTGTTGAGATCTTACAAATTAATTTTTTTTTCTCCTGTTGCGATCTTTGGTAGAGTTGTGCAGATCTGAACAATCTGTTTCGCTCTGTATAATTTGAGCAACTCATCCAAGTAAAATCGGATAATAACGAGTTTTGGGTAAGTATAATATCTTTTTTGAATTAAAATTGTTAAATAAAGTTAGTGAAGGATATAAAATTAGAAGACTATCGGTACTCGAAACTGGCTGAATATATATATATATATATATATATATATATATATATATATATATATATATTTGAATTTGTGAAAATTTAATTTATCAAATATGCATGTGATATGATATGAATATTTAATTTGGGTCAAGTCCAATTCTGTTATTAAATCATTAGGTTTTAATTGACACTGCAACATGTTTTTCTTTTATTATTCTGAATTCTTGAATGTTTAATTTACCAAATATGCATGTGATATGAATATTTAATTTGGGTCAAGCCTAGTTTTTTTATTAGATCATTAGGTTTTAATTCATGCTGCAACATATCTTTCCTTCATTTCTTTAGTCTGTGCGACAACGATCCTTTGTTTGTTATCTTTGAACTTTGTTAGGGTTTGAAATTTTATCTCTTCTTTGCCTCTTTTTTTTTGTTACCATAGTTTATCTCTTATCAGCATGAGGCTTAAACTGAAGTAACTACCCGATTAATTGAGTTACTCAATAAACCTGAATCTAAGCTATCCGATAAAAAATTGGATAAAATTGAGTATTTTTCTAAACAATTCGATTAAATATAATTAGTTAATTTTAGACTTTAACTCACCCAAAATTGACCGATAATTACTCCTAATCTTTGGTAGATATTTTCAATTGCACGAATAGACATTTTTACTATTTTATGTTTAATCTACGGGGATTCATTGTTTTTTACACAAAGTATATATGGAAAGCATGTTAGTATGAACATGGTACCTTTAATTTCTTCGTGACAATGACACTTCAATATGTTATTAGAGTGGCAAAGGAAAATCCTAAGCATAGTTTAAGTGCATGTTTTATTATTGATCTTTTATAGCTTCTTGCTTAATCGATTTCACTTAATTCACAGGCAGGCCTCTAATTTGTTAACTATAAAATAATTTCTATTTACTTGGTGCATAAAAAATTGTCAAATTTAGATATTTAATAAAAAAAAATTATATATTAATAAAAAATTAAGTTAACCAATAATATAATATATTATTATTTATGTATTACTAGTGTATATTAATGTTTTATTCTAAATTATTTATTAGTATACATAATGTAACATATTATTAATACAAATTATATATATATATATATATATATATATATATATAAGCTAATATTAGTAAATGCTATTTTTCTAGTGCACAATCGTTGAAAGTATGAAAAAACAAAAAATTCACCCAAACAGTGGATTGAAAGGGAAGCTGACAGCTGATAAGACCTTAGGAGGTAGGAATATGGCCTTGCACGTCATTTCCATTGCTCTAGTAAATCTAAAATCAAAATTTTATTCTATCAGACTATATTTTGAAACTTTACTAACTTTAATTATATATATATATATATATATATATATATATTTGTTTGTTTAATAATGACATAATAATTTTGAAATATTTATTATTTAACATTTAATTTTAATAATTTATTATTAAATTTAATGATTGTAATTTATTTATTTCTTATTCTTATAATAAATTTTTCATTTGATACGCACTTTCAAAGTAACCTTGACAAAAAAATATTTTTCTTAATAAACTTTATATATATTAAAATTTTTCAATTCAATTATTAAATAATATAAAATTTATATAAATAAACAACTAATTCAAAAATCATTAGATAACTTTATTTTAACTTCTATTATGCATTTAATTAAAAAATTAATATGAATGATTAATGTGAATATATAATATTATTTAATATTAAAACTTTTAAAATTAAATATGACTTAATTAAATATTTAGTTTTTACAAAAGTTACACAATTTAAATTTAGTCTTTATAAAAATATTTGTTAGAGTATAGTTTTTATTTTTTTTATAAATTATTATTTTTAATTTTTAACTGATATAATTAATTGAAATATTATTTAGTGTCGATTTTAGTTTAACATGTTTTTTAAAGAAACTAAAAATAATAATTAATTAAAAATTACATTCTAATAAAATATTTTATACAAACTCGTTAAAAGGATTAAACATGTCATTAAATATTTATAAAAACTCTTAAGTAGAGTAACTCCTAAAACAGGATCAAGTTACGTTAAGAGTAATTTATGATATTTTTATTTTTTTCTTTATTACTTTAATGTTTTTTATTTATCTTATTATTACTTTTTATAGAATTAATTTCTTTATATTTATCTTTCATAATTAATATGTGTTAGATAAAAAATAATAAATAAGATATCATTTCTTATTGTGATAAATAAAAATATAATAAAGAATAAAATATTTTTCGTAAAATTTAAATTTTTAACTATTTATTTAATTATTGTATCTCAAACATTAAAGGGAGTGTAACTTGTTTGGCCTTTTTTTTTTTTTGGAGGCCAATTTAAAGTATGAAACTGCAAACCAAACTCAGCCCCACCTAAAAAGTCAACAATTAATACAGTAGCTACAATAAACAGTATTTTAGTTGGAGCTATTCTTAGTTATATATTATATAGTATACAAATATCGAGAGAGGATTAAATAATACAATATTAAATTTATTCAATTTTAAAATTAAATAAGACTTCCTTACTTTAGTTTATTTTAGCATTTAGTTGTTATTTAAAATATAAATAAATATTAATTATTAATTATATATTTACGATAAATTATAAAAATTTTATATATAATTACTATGATAATATTATATGAATCAGTATTTATATTAATAAATTTATTTTTAATTTAAAATATTAAGAATCATTTTTCCAAGGTTGATCAGCATCGATAAGTAGTTAGAGAGAGAACAAATAGTTACATTTACTGAAAATAATATCTTTATCATATAAAAAATCATATAACTAAATATAAATAATTAATTTTAAAATATATTTGAAGTCATAAATATTTTAAAAAAATTAAATAACAATAAAAAAGTCAAATAATTCTTATTTTTATGAATCTAAAAATGTATAAGTAAAATATCAAATGCTTTAAAAACAATATCAAATTTTACAAATATAATCTATAAGATAAAAAAAGTGCTAAAATAATTTTTATGATAAAATTATCGAATAAAACATTATCACACAATATAAAAATAAATATAACTCCTAGAAGTAGAAATTTATATCCCTTCCAATGTATATATCCTAAAACTGAAGCAACCAGTTGATGTAACTATCTAAGTGACCGACCACCAAAATCCTGCGTTTACTTTCTCTCAACATCAAAATCAAGTTAAGAACATATAAGCTTATTACTTGCATCTATGAATACTTATGTATCTTCCTCTCTCTGGTAGTGACCCACAAAAATTGGTTGAAACATGAGCAAGTAAAAAGATTAGGTCAGCATCAAGAAGAGAGAAAAGTAGATCAAAGAGGAAATGGATCTTGGAGATGGTAGAAATGGGCCCTGTGGTGCGTGCAAGTTCCTTAGGAGAAAGTGTGTGAAGGGTTGCATATTTGCACCATATTTTGACTCAGGCCAAGGCACTGCTCATTTTGCTGCGGTTCACAAAGTGTTCGGTGCCAGCAATGCCTCTAAGCTACTCACCCGTGTCCCTCCTCACAAGCGTCTTGATGCTGTTGTTACTCTTTGCTATGAGGCTCTTGCTAGGGCTACTGACCCAGTTTATGGTTCTGTTGGTCACATCTTTGCCCTTCAACAACAGGTTTGCATGCCTTTAACTCTTAGTTATATTTATATTTCAGTCATCTCTTTGTTTCTTCTTTCTTTGTTCGTGTTTGCTAACTAGTTGCCAACTTGGGGTTTATTTTGAGGGTTAATTCGTCTCCTGCTTGAGATTTGGGTTATTTGTTGCATTTATGAGAGGAGATGCTAAGATGTTCTAAGTTGATTAATCAGAAATGCAGATAGAACATTTTTTATAACATTTTAACTTTTTTTTTTATGAACTATAGGTTTGAGAAATTAGTGAAGTTTAGTTTTTCAATGGCTATTTAATTTAAATGTTTGGTCATTTAATATAAATGTTCTGTATAAACTTTGTACACCAAACAATTGTAAGTTTATAATACAAACAATCATCATCAAAGGTCTTGCTGACAACTTGAGAAATATACATCTACTGACCACTGAATGCTTTTAATTATTTTGCAAAGTGTATATTAAGTAATCTTTTATATTTCTAGATATAGTAAATATTTTTAATAAATCATTTGTGTTTCTTTAATCAGCATTTTAAGAATTATTTGTTCGTATCTGCTTAAGGTTAATATGACAAAAGTGATGAGAATTGCTGCAAACAAAGTACGTGCCAATTAAGTTGATGACAACGTTGTACGCACTTTGTCTCTAAATCATTCCTCTTGTACTTTTCTTTTGAATAATGACGCTATTGCTAGCGTGCTTGTTTTGAACCTTGATCAATTCATATCATATTTATCCTATAGGAAAAAACTGTTTTTGAACGTTTAAATAGAGATATCTAATGTGTTTTTCTTTTGTGTATTTTAAAATGAGTGTACGTATATGGAAAAAAAAAATTCAAAAAATAGATAAAAGTCGATTAATCACAGATCCTTTTTGTTTGGGTTATTTTAGATAACAAAAATGTATTAGAAAAATCGGCATAATTCAAGGAAAAATTATCAAAATTCAATTGTGTGGTTATTGAATAACTCAAGGGGATGGATCAGTCATGTATTCAATATGCAATACCAAAATTAATTCAAATGAAGAAATATAGGGATTCATGGCCAAATTTAAGGAATCAAGTTAAACACTGTAGAATCTGTACTTTCTAGAGTAGTCGCTTGATAAATATCACTGTTTCGAGTTACTGGTAGAGCACACGACTTTCTTTACATTAATTTGATGTTACAGTATGTTCTGTTTGCTTTGAAATGATTGTCAGCTTTGGTTAGCTTTTATATGGAAGCCATACAATAAACTTCTCATGCCCCTATCACCGTAGGTTTTGTCTTTTGATTTCAAGGTCTAAGGCCCATGAATGCATTATCAAAAGTACTAGCAATGCAGACTTTTAATTACCCTATGTTCTAGATCATTAAATTTACGATAAATTCGGTTCCTGAAATCAATGTGTATTGTGATTTGTGGACATTTGGTTTCTGTGTAAGATAGTGGCAGAATGAGATAGATTATAACTCTACTCGCCAAAATTAGCTGAAAGGGTTGTAATTTATCAATTTTTTTAATCTGTGTAATATTAAAAATTATAGCATTAATAGTATTAATAATATATTAAAGTATACTAAATTCTATAATTTTTAATAAGAATCTATTATGTATAAGTTATTGTTATGTGTTGCATATATTAAAATAATTTGATGATTTACAATTAGCTGACTGAATTACAATTATTTAATAAAATTAATTTCAACTAATTAAAAAAAGAGAGTAAAAGTTGTTTTATGCGAGGAGCAAATTAAGACGGATCTTTGTTGTGACTTGTGGGGGCAAAAGGTATTTAATCTTTATTATTAATGTATGTATTGTTTATATAAATTGTCTAATACTACATTTAATAACACTCAATTAGTTCAATGTGTTTGCCCCCAGTATTTGTTAAATAGGATGATTATAATCATACAAATTACTTCAATGTCTGACCTTAATGTAGGTTGTTCTCACAACTTTTTAAAAAATAAGTTTAAAAAATTTTTGTTTATTAAACGGTTCTATTTATTAAAAAATTATAAATTATAAACTCTTAAATAACTATACAAAATTATAATATGAAAGATGTTCTGAATATGAAAACTGATATTTTCCTCGGCAAAGTTACCAAACACCCAATTAGCAGTTGGAGAAATCTTCAAACACTCGTAACCTTGACTTTCATTCCTTTGTAGACATATTTTATATTACAAATACACAGTTGAGTGTATTAGTTTAATAACCCTAAAAAAACAACGTAGAATAGTAAAAAAATTCAAAATAAGATACCATTTGCAAAATAAGTTAATAAGATATATTCAAATATCTAAATTTTTAAACAATAATATTTTATATGCATAAATATGAAAAAACAGTAATAATATTTATATATTATTATTGTTTTACAGGTTGTGAACTTGCAGGCAGAGTTAGCCTATGTGCATGCTCGTCTTTCCACATTGCATCGGGTGTACGTAGTTCCTCCATTTCCAGAGTCTTGTTCAAGCACCCCAAATAGCAACAATGAGTTGCAAAGTTCATACATATCAATGCATTTTGATAATCCAACATCATTAGATTTAAGCAGCTTTCTGAATCCATCCTATCAACAAGGTGATGAGCAGGAACTCCAAGCTTTGGCTCGAGATTTTGTGTCGAGGTTCTTGCCCGGAATTAATTCTCACTAATTAAGCTCTCTTCTTCCAATGTTGATGCAATACTTGGGTTATAATATTTAATTAACGAAAGTGTGAGTTAGCTTAATCTTGTTAAGCCTTATGCTAATGGTATCAGATAGTTAGACCTAAAGGGGTTTGTAGCATTTACCATGAAGAACATATATATATATATATGCAACTACATGACCAATTCATCTTCTTTATCTACGCTTTTTTTTTTCCAAGAAATTTTCTATATCTCGCCTACTAAAAGCATGCATGCGAACCTAAGGATAAAAGTTATATATATATATATATATATAATTTAATCATGTATTACTATATCAACAAAAGTTTTTAATTTTTGTAATTATTTCAGAAATCATATTTATTTTATATTTTAATCAGTTAATAGAGTAAAAAAATCATATTAATAATATATAAAAAAAAACACTTAGGAATTATTTGATATTTAATTTTTAAAACAGTTATGAAATTAACTTTATAATATATAAATACATTAATTATAAATAAAATTTGATTTAAAATGTTTAAAGGACGTCTTCTTTCTTTTATAAAAAAATTAAATAAAAGTATGATTATATCATATTTTAAAAATAACTATTTAAGAATAAAATTTAAAAATGTTAAGAAATAAACATTTTTGTTCATAAATAAATTAATGATAATTTAATTTTATCACAATATATTTATATGTATATATATATATATATATATATATATATCATAAATTATAATATTTTAAATATACATCTTATAATACTTTTTATTTTATAGTCTTTTATTGTGATTACATGTGGAGGATAAAATTGTTATTAAAATTTTAATTTTTTTTATAATTTCAATTAAATAAAAATCAATATGCATATAGCATAGTTTGATTATATATACAGAAGTTTATAAAAATTTAAACTTTAATTTTTATAAATTATTTTGACATATTTTGACGATCGAGAGAACAAACTATAAAAAATTTAAAAGACTAAAACATGACAATTTTACGTTTAAAATGGCTAAATGATAATTTTCGTACAATTCCAACTTTAATATCTATAATTATTTTTCCAACAATATTATTACCTCCATTGCAGGTAAATATTTAATTGTCTCATTTTAAAATTTGAAAAAGATGCAACTTAAATCATCCCTCCAAATTTAATCATTAAAAGTCACTAAATATAATTAAAAGCATTCAACCATTATTGATTAATGAAAATAAATAAAAAGTTCAACGTTGAAAAAATGAAATGAATAGAATTTCTCATTTTGAAATTCAAATGAATTTAGACAATCATTGTCCATAGATAAAAGTAACGCTCACTCGCCACGTAATCAATACTAACTATTTTTGGATGACGTGTCACAATCTGGTTGGATTCTGAAGCTCGAGAAAACGGCTCGTTTCCCTCCCAAAACTGAATTCGATTCGCACACTTTGCTCCATCCTACTGTCATAAACCCCTCTCTTCTTCACTTTTCAAATCGCATTCCCAATTTCCAAATCCCTAAAAGAATTCCCAATTGTTCTTCTTCGTGTTGAGTCTCTTAAGGTCTGTTTTTTTCTGCATTTTTTTGTTTGTTTCGGAGAAAACAAAGGGAAAGAAAAAAAAAACTCATTTTTAGTTTGAAATAATGGGATTTGAGCATTTTCAAATTTACTGAAAATTTTGATTTTTGGTATTTTGAAGAATAGATGAATATTATAGGATGATAAGAAAAATCGTTCCTTTTGCTGTAGCAAATGACTCCTATTCTATAAGGAAACCTTTATTCACTGATCATGCACTACATCTTCCATCAAAGAGATATATACTTGCTGAACAGAGAAAGTACATGATGACGCTCATACATTACATCATTTGTGCTACCTGCAATAAATTTCAAGTGTGTCATACTTATGTTCATTCTATAATAGAAGCGGGAACCATTGATTTATTGATCATGCATTGCATTTTCTTTGTCATTTTGTTTTGTTTCTGGTTCCCCCCAGAGTTTTAAGCTTAGATTTAATGGGAAATTTCAATGTTTGATTTTATTTAAGTAGGGAAGGGTTTCACAATTTCTTATCATCATTTTGTTTGCAGCGTACTTGTTCCTATGTTGAGCAACCGAAGCAGTCAGTTTTTTCATCAAGAAACAACGTGTGATTTGTTGCTGAAAGAACTACAGGTTGTGAAGAATCACTCTTTTTTATCATGTTCTCTTCCTTCACGATAACTTATTTGTGCTTCTTCTTTTAGAGGACCATATAAATAGATTAACACTTTATTTTTGGTTTGCTTGGTCCTTGGGTGTTGAATGTAAGATAATATGGGATGAACTTGGAGAGTCTGGTTCTCAAAGGGATGCAATGTTGCTGGAAATAGAACAGAAGTGTCTGGAGTTGTATAGAAAAAAAGTGGATGAAGCCAAACAGTGTAGAGCACAAATTCAGCAAGAGATTGCTGATTATGAAGCAGAAATTGCTGGCATTTGTGCGGCTATAGGTGAACACCCGTTTTATGTAAGTGTTGTTGGCACTAAAGAATTTATTGTATTAGCCATTTTCTTGGCCACTGGGAAATCTTATAATTGACAAGCTTGTATCGGTGTGTTCTCAGTTGGAGCCAAAGTCTGGTACAAGCTTGAAGAAAGAACGTGAAACTGTTGTTTCTCAACTTGAGGAGATGCACAAGCTGAAAACAGAAAGGAAGAAACAGTTTTTAGAAGTCTTATGTCAGTTACAGAATATTTCCAGTGAGCTTCATGGCTCTGTGGAGGTTAATGCATATTTAGATGAGAACAACTTGTCTTTGAAAAGACTAGAAGAATTACAGAAGCAGTTACTTCAATTTCAAAATGAAAAGGTAATTTCTGCCTTTACTTTTATTATATTTGTTGCCTGAAATTTTGATAGACAGAAAAGTATATTGTTCATGATGTGTTTAGGAAATGCTCCAATGCAGTGTGACTATTGTTAATGCACGAGTAGATTTAGGTGAAAGAGTCATATTTTGTTTTCTTCCAAACGTATTCTTACCCTAAGAAAGAATAATTTTGAAATGTTAATTTCTGTGTTTTTCTCTTAAATTACTGCAGGCCAGTCGACTGAAGCAGGTATCTGACCAATTGAACACTCTTAACTCGTTGTGCTTGGTCCTTGGTTTGAATTTCAAAGACAAAATTTGTGAGATTTGCCCCACTATGACTAATTCCACTGTGACAAAAGATGTAAGTGACAATACAATTAAGAATTGGACTTCTGAAATACAAAGTTTAAGAGAGGTTAAAATACAGAGAATGCAGAAGGTCAGTGTTCTTGCTCTTGTCCTTCATCCTGTCAAATACCAGTTTTATTTCGAGTGGCCTTTCTCACTTTTTCAAGCTGTATCAGCTTAAAGGTTTTGCAGCTGCACTATTAGAGATGTGGGATTTGATGGATACACCAATTGAGGAACAGCAGAAATTTCACAACGTCACCAGTAAAATTGCTGCTTTGGAATCTGAATTTACTGAGTCTAACATGCTCTCAATTGACTCCATTATCTATGTGAGTTTTTTACTTGTTTGTCTTTGATTATAGCCTTGATTCTGTTTTTCTTTCCTTTCAAATAAATTGTTTCAATTGTATTGTAGTTTGCATTATTTATTTTTAATTAACCGTACGAGTGTTTCTCCTTGCAGGTTGAGAGAGAAGTTAAAAGGCTTCAACTACTTAAATCAACGAAAATGAAAGAACTTGTACTGCGAAAGAAATTGGAGTTGGAGGAAATATGCAGAAAAACACATCTGACTATACAAACAGTTTTTCCAAGCGAACATTCAATTGAATTAGACTCCGGTAAAATTTCCCATAAGTTTTTGAAGATTTCTTAGTTATTCTTCATTTTTTGCATAATGGTCTCACAGTTGGTGCAATCTTACTTCATATCCTTTAAGGAACCAATGCATACGCCAGTCATGAACAATGATATGGCTATTAATTTAAATTTCTTCCTTTCTATCATCTGCTACAGGGGATTGCTGGAAACTTTTTGTTTCTTAATTATTTACCAGTTTGTTGTTGTTTATCAAAATGTGCGATGAATGTCATTATTTGTCCTGTCATCCAATTTGACAATCATTCTGCAGATTCTGTAAACCATGAAAACCTGTTGGAACAAATTGAGCTCCAAATTACCAAGATAAAAGAAGAAGCCCTTGGCAGGAAAGAAATCCTTGAAAAGGTTGAGAAGTGGTTGGCTGCTAGTCAAGAAGAAAGTTGGCTGGAGGAGTACAACAGGGTGAAGCAGTGCTGCTATTGACAATAATGAATATTTCCTTATTTTATTTTTGTCTTGCTTTATTTTTTTATTTACTTTGGTTTTTTTCAGGATGATAATCGTTATAATGCTGGACGAGGTGCACATCTTGCCTTAAAACGTGCTGAGAAGGCTCGTGCTTTATTGAGTAAACTTCCTGGCAAGTATCTCTCTACTCATCATAATTAGTTCTTCAGCAATACTATCATTTTGCAGTGGCTTCCCGCTTTTGCTATTAGGTTCTTGTCTTACAATAAGCTAAAATTTGGGCTAAGAGCCAAATTGGATAAACTTTCTAACAAGTATATTAGGTAAAGAAAATAAGATGAATTAAAAAAGTAAAATGAATGAAACTTTTTTTAAAAATCTACTTTTGGAAAAGATAAGTGCGAGAGCTTCTAAAACTGTTGTTGAGGTGCTTTAAGTTTTAACATTTGGGAGAAATTTAATTATTTTACCTAGATCCATTTGATTTTCTTCTCCTACATGTTGAGAAATTTATTCAAACTGCACTCAGATGTTGGCATATAACATGTTGAAGTCAGCTATTTAATTGTATGTGGTCGTTTGCATATCTTTAACTGTGTAGTTTTTTGAGTATTAATTTAGTGTTCAGTTAAGGAGTACGATGCATCAAGAGCAGTATATAGTGTCTGAATTATGGGCCTCGTCCTCAGTTTCCCCTTTGTTTTAATTTGTATGTTATTGAAACAGGCATGGTAGAGGCAATAATTTTAAAAGTTAAAGCTTGGGAGAAAGAAAGAGGATGCGAGTTTTCGTATGGAGGAGTAAGTTTCTAAACAAAATTATTAATGCAACCTTTTATATTCAGTGTCAAATTTGAAGACTTGTGTTATTTAATAATTTTTTATAAAATATAAAAATAACCAATATAACTATTAAATTATCTGATATTATTTTTATTATCACATGAACTATATTAAATTTCACATAAATTAGATATTTGTAGATATATTGTCTAAAATTTGATATTTACTTATATTTTAAAAATATATTATCATTAAAATAAAATAATGAGATAAAGTATCCATTAATTTTATTCTTAGATGAAATTTTATAAAATTGTTCTACTTAATAATAACCTTCAAATTTTCACAAATGGATTCTTACATTTTATGTATTAGCCTGTTAAATTATATGAAATTTTACTGAGGTAGACTTCCTCTTTGAAATCTAAGTAAGTAGTATTATCACTTTTGGCATGTAAGTTCAATATAATTTACCTGATTCATCTCATATATTTTCTTGCATTTTGTTTTCATGGATGTGTTCAGAGCCGGCTACTTTCCATGCTTGAAGATTACAGCTCCTTGAGGCAGGAGAAAGAGAATGAAAGGCAAAGGCAGAGGGTATGAACTATTAAGTACATTATTGTAATCGAATATGTAACAGATGATGCAGAATACTGAGAGCATGTTTGTTTTTATTTTTTAAAAATTTTTCTCTTTTTAAAAAAAATTATAATTTTTTATTTTTAAAAAGAAAAAAACTCTTATTTAAAATGGAAACAATTCTCTGAGACATTTTGCTTGTTTCTACGCATTATCTATAATTCAATTTCGTTTGCTTCATGCCAATTTTAGGATCAAAAGAGAATTCAGGGGCAGCTGATGGCAGAGCATGAAACACTATTTGGCTCAAAACCCAGCCCGTCTAAAAGTGGGAGAAGAGCTTCCAGATGTTCAACAGGAGTTCCAAGTATCAGAAAATTGTCCATTGGTGGGGCATTGCTTCAGGATCCAAGACAAGCCACTCTTATTCAACAATCTACTAAAAAGGGTAACATTACCAATCAGAAAGGCTCTACCCTTCGCAACAAGAATATTTGCCATTCAACTAAATCCTCAGGTTTTTAATTTTTTTCTCTTGAGCCTATGTATTATCAAGTGAATAATTTTTGTAGAGTTTAAATGCTAATGTCAATGGAAACTTACGCAGGAAAAGGTAACTGTAAAGTTATTGGTCATTCAGTGAAGACTGCATGCAGTGCAGAAAGGGGTGTTGAAATTCAGTCACCATTGACTAGGAAGCCCCTCTCTCCTCTTTCTCCTACACTCCTGTCTAAAGCCAACATATCGAACTTTCTAGAAGACCAAAGAAAATTACAGAATGTAGCAACACAAGCAAAACAGCACAAAAATCAAATGGTAACAGGAACTCCACCTTCCAGGCCATATATAGCTGGTGATGAAGAAAACATGACACCAAAGAATCTTGGACTTCCAGTGCCTCCCACTCCTTTAACTTCAGTCCCTATGTTGACTGCCACTACACCAGATAGTGTGTATTCTGGTTGCACTGCTGCTTCAAGGACTAGTCAATCATTTGAGTATTCATTTGAGGAGGTCAGAGCTGGTTTTACCCTTCCTAAAACCTATGCTCAATGATTCTCAGTTTGGTGAAGAAGTTCAATCAACAAAAACAGCTAGAGTGCTGATCAGTTTTCTGCTTTTCAAAATGCTATAACAAAATTGTTAACTCTGTTGTATTTTGGTTGAAACTTGTCCAATTTTAGAGCACATCATAATGGCTTTCACTGTGATGTGATCCACCGAATTAATACTTTGATTCAATCCAAAATAACAGGTGAATGAGGCTCTCTTTTTTGGGCCACAATGGATAATAGATTGAGCTATTCTTATTTTATATTTTTATTGATCAGCTGTATACCTAACTGAGATTTCTAGATCAGCTACTATTCACATGGTTTACACATGATAATATATATATTTATTACATTTAAGTTATAAAATTATAATGAATATTTTAAATAAATTTTATAATAATTAGTTGCTTAAATTTAATTGAAAAATTAAGATGAACACTTCTCTTATTTTGATTTCATTAATTATATATTTAATAATTTAAAATTAATTTAATAAAAATAATTTTATTTTAAAATGAATAGAACTTCTTGTAAATGCAGCTATATTAAATATTAAAAAAAGTTTCACTGTAATTCTATCGGCCTCCAATAAAATTGCACAAATTGAAAACTATACGCAGTGTAGACTAAAACAAACGCAGGAAAGCTGTTCTTATTATATAAACTTTATTATATGCATACTTCAAATTTTCAATCAATTCGATTGGGACAGTTTTGGTCGATTTCAGTGAGTCCCCAATTTAATTTTGTTTTGGGTTTAAAGTCAGTCCCCAATAAATGTCTTAAAACCAAAACCAACCGCGTTTGACCAATGACCAACATATTTATAGGGCATATTATAAGTGTTATGTGACATATCATATATGTATATATGACATACTACAAATATTTTAATATAACTCAGGTGACCCCCTTCTTATGCTTTATTAGCATTATCATACCTTCCCTTTTCCTGTCGTATAAAGTCCCTTCTCATCTTCTCCATTGTCGGCTCATATGTTTAGTTTTATTAATTTCAACCCTTCAATTTTAATTTAAATATTTTCAGATATATTTTTTATTATATTATATATATTAAAAGTCTTACTATCAGTAACTATTTAATTCAACCCTGGTTGAATGAACATGTTTTATAAAAGTAAAATTACACTTAAGCATGGATTTTTTTTTTTAAATGGTTAAAATTGTGCAATTAATAGGTTTTTCATATGTATAATAGGATTAAAGGGTCTTTGATTGAAGTGTGAATGCATGGGTCCATTATAACAATGTTGGGTTTTGACGCAGCAGAGCATGTGCAGAACAATAACCTTAAAAGAAAGATAGAGTAACCTAGTCTGAGGCAGAGGCAGAGGGTAGGTGACTATTGACTAAATGCCAAAGCAACCTAAGACAAAGGTAACTGCTTGAGCCTATGGCTGAATCCAAAATCCAAGTCGGTCTCATGGGTGTCCTACACGTGGCAGAAGGACAACCACCTTGGACTTTGGTTCTTGGAGTTTTGTAGAATGCTCACACACTACTCAGCACACTTTGTTGAATTTCAACTCATTTCTATTATATACAAAAGCAAAAGGTTCAATTCTTATTCATAAAATCTTATCTTAAATGATTATGTTTGAAATGAATTTTGAAGCATAAAGATTCCATACTCAATTATAAAGATAAGAACATTGAAAATGTCAATTAGTTTTTTTAACTATTAATCTCCCACTCAATTTTTTTAATTTTTGTTTGTAATTGTGGAAAATTATTCTACATTTAATGTTAAGAAGCCTTTGATTTTTCTGACTCAAAATAAAAAATATTTTCAATTATAAACTCTGTGAATATTTTCTAATATTATCAGAAAAAATAATCAAACGTGTTTTCATCTATGACTTGTTCTAAATATATAAAGAATATTTTAAATTTTTTGTAACAAAATTTTAGGTTTTGAAAAGAGAAAGTACACCAAAACAGAATTAAAGAACTTTAGCATCTTTGATGGGATTTCTTAGAAATTGTTTATTATATTTTTATGGCATATTAAAAGAGAGAGAAAAAAAACTATTTTAAGAAACATTTACTTGTAGAATTACTTTTCATTATACCAATAAAAAAATGGATAGAAAAGTTAAAATTACTTTTCGATTGAGGATTAAATAGTCTCTTAATAAATTTTTTGACTTATAATGCTAGATATAATAATATTTTAATTACAAGTTGTTTCTGTATATTCGTGTTTTATATATATATATAGAAATATCTATAACTGCTAATTGTTGTCTAATGTGCGTTGATTCTTATTAACTCTGTTTTTAAAATTTTTTATAATGTTGTTCATCAAATATATAAAATTTTACCTATAGATAAATAATTTTAGAGGTGGAATAAAACTGTGAAAAAAATGTTTTTGCTTTAATAACATTAAAATATAGGGAAAGTATCAGAGGGTTCAAAATGAGACAGAAAATATTATTGGTAAAGAACTTTCTAAAATTTTAAAGAATTTTACCAAATCCTTAGAAGAATGGAGAATAAAAAAACATACAAGTTTATAAAAGAAAATTTAAAAATTAGACAAAATAAGTTACAGTGAGGGTGAAGAATGATTTTTTTTATTCCAGATTATGATATTAAAGATCGATGTAAGATATATATTTATAAATTTTTTAACAAGAAACAACTTCTAATATGAATAGATAAGGAATCAAGGTGAATGAACAAAATTTGACTGTAAAATTCAAGATGGATAACGATAAAGCTTGGTCTTGTGGTGTTTTTATTAAAATCTGAAAAAGAATAGACAAAAATGGTATTATTTCCTTGTTAAGCTGTTTAATAATATTTTAAAAAATAATAGATGAGTTAATAGGAAAAGCATTATGATTCCTCTGTATAAAATCATGTTTATACAACTAAATGAAGTGTGAATCTTACTGATCAATGCCCTTAGGTCCTCAAAGTAAATAAATATGGTGATTTTCTAATTTTATCCCCAAAATTATCATTTTTTTCTAATCTTTATAAAAATATTTTAATGACAAAAAAAAATAATTTTAGAACGAAAGACAGTTAATATTTAAAACTCATTTTAGTATAAAAATCATACTAAATTTTTAGATTGTTGACTTAAATTAAAACAATTTTATATTTTCCTATTTGTATGAAATCAGAGTATGTACTCCAAAGTGCAAATAAAAGATTGGACAATATTTTTTATACTATATAATTTTAGTGATAATAAATTTAAAATTCACATTTAATATTCTAATTAATAATGTATAAAAAATTAAAATTAGGAGTGACAAAATAAACTAATCTATCTTGCCTTATTAAAAGTTCATATAAAAGTGGGTCAATCTATCTCACTCTACTTTTAAGGTGAGTTAAAAGTAAGTTAGTGAGACTACCAACATAAACTTAATATAAAAAAATTAAAAGTTTCATAAAAATAAAAAAATATTTAAATAATATTTGATATAAATAACAACATAAAAATATATTAATAAACAGTTATATTTTATTTTTCATAAAAAATTATAAGTTTGACCATATCGGTTTACATTTTGACTAATTAAAGTGAGACAAACTTGACATATTGATGAGTATAAAACTCTAATTTAGCCTACCATTTTAGGTAAAGTAAATGAGTCAGTTCTTCAAGCCACATTTATTTTACATTATTTATTACAAAAATAATATATTAAAATTAAAATAAGTTGGTAAGGACATCATAGATACTAGTGAAATTTTAAAAAATTTTGTAGTGATGTTATGTTTCAATTTAAATTGATTAAATGATGTATTTTATGTTAATAATTGTAGTGTGTTTGTTCCAATTATTTTTCATTTAAAATTTTTGGAGTTTTATCCCTCAAAGTTATGTTTGACAACACATTTGACACATCACATTCAGAATAACAGGGCCTCAGATATTTTGTACTTTATGTTATGTGGAGATGTGAATTAATTGATAATTGAAAACAAATATGAAATAAATTTCATAGATGAAAATGTGGGTAAGGTAAGGTTTATTATATTTATTTCCCTTTGCTAAAAATAAAAAATGATATTGTCTCTGTTTCACGGGTAAGGTAAGTGTTTCCAAACAGAGGAGCTTTCTGCTACAATCACAAACCCCCACTGTCACGTGCCACTGTACCCTTTCAGATTTCAAGTAATATGCATTAAAGTTATCTTTTTCTCTTTCCTTTTCTTTATTAGATCATGCACCTTTTCTTTATATCATAAATAACCACTAATACCTAATCTCATCTTATTCATTATTGATTTTCTAAAATTATAAATTTCAAAATTCCAGTTTTTAAATTTAATTTATCTTTTTAGCTTTAAATAATAACTTAATTAAAACTCTTATGCATTTGAATTTCCATCTTTAAATTCTAAAAGATGTAACATTTGAAGCTTTCTTGTTATTTTTATTGTGCTGGAAGAATATTCTCAAAAAGAAGTGTTATAAAGGATATCCTGGATGAAAGAGCAAATACAATATTAGAATATTATGTTTAATTAGTCATATTCTTCGAGAATTACACATGCGTTTAAAATTAAAAATTATAATAGCAGAATTTAAAGAGTATTATATGAAAAAAAAATTAATTTAATTATATTTTAATTATTGAAATAGTATTTTTTTTAATAATGTGGAATTTGACCCTGGACATCTAAAGAAAGTGTATTTTGATTTTGAATATTTGTAAAAATATACACAATAGTCTCATAACTAATCTATTGTTATTTACTTAAAGTTTTATTAATTTGTAACAAATTAATTAGATATAAATTTAAATATAAAATATATATCGTTTTAATTTTTAAATTATTACTTTATATATTAAAAAAAAAGAGAGACAAAAAGCAGGTCACCGGCCGCAGAAGGCTGGCCATCCAACACTGACTTGCAGCCTTAAATGGAAAATCAAATTAGTTTGTTAAAAAAAAAAGGGCAAAAGTTTTATTTTTTTCTCAAATATAGAATCCTACCTTTTTTTTTCTTACAAATTTACCATATTAGCCACTGATCTAAAAAAGAATTTTAATTGCCTCTCACGGACCTGAAATTGTTCTTAACTAAATTGTATTTTTGGGGTTTAGCAATTTATTCAAAATAAGGTCTTAAATATTATTATTTACATACTTTATTATCCTTGATTTGTCTTTCTTTTTATTTTCTCCCTGATTATAATTACCAGAGTCTTCTAAATCAAATATCTTAAAGAATCAATTAAGAAAATAATGATATTTTAAATGATAAAAGTTTATTAATAATTTAAATATCGTGTTTTTATGAAAACTTTATTCTTAGTTCTTTAATAACTATCATAGATATACTAATTAACATTTATTATTATAATTATTATTTAATATCATTTTTAAAATAATTTTAAACGTTTAAAATTATAATAAATATTTGTATAAAAATTATGACTTTAAATTATTTTAAATTTTAAAATAAATTTAAAGCCTAATGTTAGCATTATTGTTATTATTATTTTAATGTTGTTGCAGTATTTATTTTGAACTTTACCATTTTTCTCTTTAAAAAATTTCAACTTTCAATTCAAGCAGCTTTGGAAAACCAACCAGCCAACAGGTTTTCTTCTAATCCTGAAATTTGTAAGTTGTTTTATATTTCTAGAGCAAATAGTTTTTCACTTTTTCTGCTCTTTTTTCTTTTTTTTTTTCGTGTTTTTTTTCTTTTAAATTTTCACTTTCTGGGTTGAGTGAGCTAGTTAGGTTTTGGAGGGAGCTGAAAAGAAATTTTAAAACAGTGTTACAGCTTTAGAAGAGTCTTGCTGAAGTGTGTGGAATCTGTGACAGGTCATGATCTTTGCAGTCTGAAGAGTATTAAGAGTTTGATGTTGGTATGTAAAATAAAAAAATATATAGGAGCTTTGTTTTATTTTTATTTTATTTATCTCACTTTTTTGTACAAAATTCTTCCTTGAGTTTCAGCTTTCTGTCTTTTAAAAGTTCAGGTAAATGCTGGGTATGAAGCAGATTTACGCAAAAGGGTGTAATTTATTTTATTTTCTGTTTTGGAAAGGCCTTTGATATTTTTGGATGGCTTTTACTTTGTTTTGAGCTCAGGGCTATGAAATATTTGGAGTAAATGAACCAAAATTTTTATGATGCTTAGTTTAAATTTGTTATCTTGAAACATGTTTTCAAAATTTTTTAAGCCAAGTTTATTTTAATAATATAGCAAATTTTTACTAATTTTTATTATTTTTCTTTTAATGGCTAATATTTTTTTCCCTCGTCCTTTCTGTTAGGAATCGAATTTCTGGTTTCAGTACTTGAAAGTTGAAACAAGTACCCATTTTTTAGATATGGAAACAGAGGATAAAAACTTTGTTAAGAAAACAACTGCATTTTCTTTCTTATGGTTTTCTACTGTGATGCTAAAGTGTTATGATTTTTGCAATTTAATGCAAAGTTAAAGTTTGAAATGGATCTGCTAATTCATCTCAACAACTTCTTGTAAATCCAAAGTTTGTGTCTTTATTTTATTTTTTTCCTAATTTGTGGGAATTCCTTGATGGGTTTTAACTTTGGCTTTCCACTTCTAGCATGCTTAAGAAGGTTCGAATTTTTGGTTTTGCTTAAATGCTCAATGTTTTTTTTTTTTTTTTATAGTGACACTTGTTTTAATGACCCATTTGCTTTCTAAGTACATTCTCTATTGATCTGCGGCATGCAGATGTTGGTTTGATTGTGTAGACTTAGGAGGGGATAGTTTAGTATATGCATGGAAGCAAGAGAAGGTATTAGTTCTGGGGTTACAGTGATAGGGGCAGAAGCTCCTTCAGCTTATCATATGGCACCAAGGAGTGAAGCTCCAAACCAGGGTCCTATTCCTGAAGCAGCTGCTCCCGCTATTGGTGTGTCGCCGGTGAGTGTGGGATTGGATGGAACATCAGTTAAGAAGAAAAGGGGTAGACCAAGGAAATATGGACCAGATGGGTCTGTTACTATGGCATTGTCACCTATGCCAATCTCATCTTCAGCTCCATTTGGTAATGACTTTTCAATTTCATCCGGCAAGCGGGGAAAACCGCGAGGGATGGAGTACAAGATGCCAAAGAAAGTTGGAGTTGATCATCTGGGTAATGAGATTTGATGCTATTAAGCTTAATGTGTCACTGACATGGTTTATTGGATTACTTTTTTTTGTTAATCTTTAACATTTTGGTGGATTTAGTAGGGTGCTTCTGTTTCTATTAGTGAAATGACTTTTCTTCCTTCTTCAACTTTGCTTGCTGTGAAACTTCTAAACTTTGTCCCCTTGAATACCTGTAAAAGCTCTGCTTTTTCATTTGTAAATACCTAAAGAAGTCATCCCTTTGAACTGTTGATTTTTTGAAGTGAGGTAAAACAGTTTAATTGTTAACATTAATGATGTTTCCACGCCTAAAAAGGTGATTTTTGTATTATTAGCAATGGAATGTTGAATAACAATTTAATGTTTATTCTCTAAATAATATTATTTTATCTTGTGTGTTTAACTCATCTACTAACTGTGCTCAACACAGGAAAATATCGGCATGCTAGTTGGTTTTTGTCTAAATATATGACTGCTTTTTATGGACATTATTGATTACTTGAAGTATCAACTAATTTCTGTTAATGTCTATTGTTGTGTTTTTGTAGGTGACTCTGTTGGTACAAATTTTATGCCCCATATCATTACTGTCAATACTGGTGAGGTATGCTTGACAGGGAGGGGTAAAAGATTTGTTTTAGCTTCATTTGGTACATATGAGTTTGCTTTTATCTCTCAAACTATCATGTATTATACCTTTTGAGAGTCTAGAATATATCCATCTTATGGAGGGGGTTGCTCAGTTGCCTGTTGGAGGGTAAACCCTGCAAGTAAGGATAATATGGTTTAAGGAAATATATTTTGGTTGTTTTATCTATTTGTTTAAATGAAGTGCAATGATAACATGGTTTAAATTTCTTGTTTTCCTATTTAATTTTATTGTATATTTTTCTAATCTATAATGGGGACAGTTATATGCAAGTGTTTCATTTTATGTTGATGATATTTGCAAATTAACGATCATTGCTTGATTATTGTGTTTGGCACGAAACACATTTTCCTCATAAAAAATAATTATGCTGTTTTGTTTGTTTATTACAATGAATATTCAGTATGTAACAAGGTAATAAATAAAAGACCTTTGTAGATATCAACTGACTACTGTTCACTGGAATTTGCTTCATTTTTACGCCCATTTTCTCAGTCTTTGTTTTGTTTTAGCTTTTGCTTTTACCATTTTTTAGCTTGATGCATTGTGGTCTTAATACATTGTGTATTTCAACGAGCAAGCATGCAGCTGTTGTTTTGTCAATGGTTGCATGATTATTAACTTGTTTTGTGTATTTGTTCCAGTTAAGTTTGATTAACAAACAATAGTTGTACTTATTTTTATCAATATTTGATTTTTCTGCAGTGAAGTCACCGCAAATTTACCTGTAGTTATTCATAACATATAGTTTGAACAAAAGTTAAAAAGCTCAAATGTTTGTACTTTATTCTCCGTTTGACAAAAGAGAAAAAGCCTCTATTTACATATTCCCTAACCATGCTTTACATCTTGTGATGCTAATTCTTCCTGCTGAAGAAACAATTGAATATTATTTTGCTTTACACTGTTCTTGTTTCAGGACATTACAATGAAGGTTATATCTTTTTCACAACAAGGGCCCCGAGCTATATGCATCCTATCTGCTAACGGTGTAATTTCAAATGTTACACTTCGTCAACCTGATTCTTCTGGGGGAACTTTGACCTATGAGGTGCTGTAGTAAATCATCTCATTATTACATGTTTTATTTTATAATTTTCGAACTTGCCTTTTTCACAATTACTTGTTTGAAGTTTCTGTCTTGTATAAATTAGTTTGAAACATCTGCGTCGCAAAATTGGACTTTGTTCAGTTTTATTTTGCATCACAAACTTAGAAACTTTTCTAAATAAACATATATGGACAAACTTCAACTCTTCATTGTCCCTGTTCCTGGTTCAATGTTTAACCTTTATCCCTCTTTCGTGATGGCCACATTATATTTCTACTGAGATGTTTATGCTCCTTCTATTGTTTGCTTTTGTATGCATTATTAATGATAATGATGTTTTTCATAAATTATTACTTCCTTGAACTCGAAGTAGAATATATAATTTTTGGAGATGCCAATATTCAATAATTATTGGATTATCTGTTGGTACTCATTATGCTGTTGTCAATAGAAATTCCGAGACAAAATCATCACGTACTGATAATGGTAATTTTCATGAAAGAGAATGATGCCAACCTAGGGAAGATTTAGAATAGTAGTACACAAACAAATTGCTTTGCCAATGCAATTATTGTATGTGTTGCTTACAATGAAAAATATTTCACATTTATGTTAAATAAATGAGGGTTAAAAGTCAACATTATATTTCTTTTATATTATTAAAAAAATTGTTACATTTTAAGGAAATAAAGTTGGTAATAAATTCCCTGTCCATATTCTATACCGAATTCTTTCAACTTGATCCCTGTCATACTTCGACTGGAATCCTAAATGTGAAGTTAGATATTGCATGAAACTAGGGGAAAACTTAAACCTGTAATGTTTTTTGGAAACAGGATTTAAATAGTGATTTGATGCACTCTGTCACATTTCTCATAATATTAAAATAGCTGCCCCAGCCAGCGCTGTTGAAAACTTGACCAGAGAGATGAGGGAAACTTGATTTTGAGTCTAGCAGATAATACACTAAATTAGCATGAAACGTGATTAACAGAGGCTTTTGGTGAAAACTTCGATTGTTGTGAAAATAGTCAGATGGGGGGCCAAGATTTCAAAATAAGGATGGAATTGGAAGGACAGAGGTTTTTTAAGTTTGATATACAAGTGCTTAAATTATTCGTGATATGCAGTGATATGTTAGGCCTAAGAAATGGAAGCATCCCTTTATGGTCTTTAAAAAAGTAGGATGTGAGCATCAAGTAGCTTGAGAAGATTCCTAGATTTAGGTTTGCTGTGTAGAGACTACAAATGGATAAAAAGGGCTTGGTTTGTCTGCAACTGACAGAAACAAAATTTTGGCTGTGGAATTGTCTTTGGTGGTACCTTATGGTAATTTGTAATTTTGTGTAAGTTCATCTCTTACATGGAAATTCATGTTTATATCAGTATGAGGTTCCTGATAGGTGCTATAAAATCTTGTGTTTGATATTTTGGATTATCTTTTTCTAGGGCCGTTTTGAGATACTTTCATTGTCTGGATCATTCATGCCTACTGACAATCAAGGAACAAGAAGCAGGTCCGGTGGGATGAGCGTTTCTTTGTCAAGTCCTGATGGTCGTGTGGTAGGTGGTGGAGTCGCCGGTCTTCTTGTAGCTGCCAGTCCTGTGCAGGTAAACATTCCCCATCCTATCCTCCTCGTACTCTCAATGATGCATATGATCATGTTCTGTTTCTTATGAGTTTCAACATGGACTAAGGATAGATTCAAAATAGTCTTCAATAATATCCCATCTTCACAATAATGTTTAAAACTTTGTCTCACATAATTTACCTCTAAAAGGCTGAGAAATGAAAGAGACTAGCTTTCATCCCTTGAATAAAAGACACTAGGGAATTATAACATTGAACAAGTTAGACATAACATAAAACATTACTTCCTCCAATGAAGGATCACTCAAATGCCTTTATGTCCTTGTATATCAGGTGGTGGTAGGAAGTTTTTTACCAAGCAACCAGCAAGATCAAAAACCGAAAAAGCCCAAGTCTGATTATGCACCACCGGCTACTGTTACCCCCGCTGTTGCAGTGTCTTCTGTTCCACCCCCTACTACTAATGGCGAAAAGGAGGATATCATGGGTGGACATCTGCTGCAAAATTCAACAACCCTTAACTCAAACCTTACTCCTCCCTCGGCCTTTCGCAGAGATAACTGGGTTAACATGCACTCTATGCCAGATGCAATGAAGTCTGCTACTGATATTAACATATCTTTGCCTGATAGTTAAGTTGATCAACGTGGAATCGCGTATCCTCTAGTCTTGCTGACAACATTCATGACTGAGCTATTTATTTGATGTTTCTAGTGTTTGTTCTCTATCATGATGTAGATTATTTCAAACCTATTGTCTATTGTCTATGACCACAGGATGAAGTAGTTGATTAGTGTTTTAAGTTGCAGCTAGGTTTCTACATTTTTCTTTGCCTACTAGATCATCTGATTCCTGGCTGATTTGGTAGATGCTGCAATATGCTGTATTATGAGTAGGCTAATTCGGATGTAATGAAAAATTGTTGAAGCTTTTATGTCTAAATCTAGCCATTTGCGTTTGATATTGTTCATTGTTTTTATACACTCATTTGTTATTATGCAATGAGTATAATCTTGAAATTTTCACTGAATCTTGCTCTTGCTTTTTAATGAGTTTAGTATTATTTACTTAAAAATTCTTGTTTTGGTTTACAAGAATGCACAAATTTTGGTAGATGAATGGTTGGCATACAAGATCCACCAAATAACTTTTGGTTGAACTATGGTTCTCATAATACTAATTTTTAATATTTGTATTTATATTCTCATTTAAATTTCAATCTTTATAATTTCTATTCTTCAAGATACGTTACTCCTTTCTTTTCATGCATACTTGATGCTTACATTTTTATGAATTGAAGTATTTATTCTTGAGAGGGTAAATACCAAAATAAATTAGGATAGATATTTGAAAAGATTACGAAAATCAAGTGAAATTAGTGTTTAAAACCAAAAGCTTTATTCAAGGTAAGTTGGAAGAAGCCCTATATGACTTTGTGTGGATGAACTTAATTTTACTATCTTATAAAACAAACTAAGCTTTTTTAAAAGAAAAATATGTTCCACAAAATTTAAATAAACCAAAACCCAAATCGTCGTCAACGTGATGATGACTTTCAATTATGTAGTAAAATATGGGTGTTGTAATGGAAATTCTTCCGATTTCTTGTGAAAGTATTGGTATCTTTTAACAATTAGTAGCTAATATTTTTATTCAAGGGTCTCAATTACTTGAAATATAAAAATAGTTAATGTGTATTATTTATATTTTAATTTGAAAAGCAATGGGACACCTTTATATAAATAAAGGGGTAACAGGAATATTTCTTTTAATGCAAAATTTTGATACATAATTCTTAAAGGTGTAAAAAGTAAAAATAAAAGCATTAACGTTCAAATTAAAATGCTGTATCATGCCTTAAAAGCAATAAAGAAAAGATTTGTGTTCAAATGCTTGCTAGGATTCAAAGAATCATGACGTGGATAGCAATCCATCTATGTTTGCTCTCCAAAATCAGTAATAATAGAATAGAGGTTGCTTTTGTCTCCCCTTAAAAAGTTATCAAGCTTAACTTTAAGAAACGTTAATAACACATTTTCTTAAAAAATATATTATTAGTTAAAATTTATTAAAAATTATAAAAACATGTATTTTTATTTTGTAATTTTTATTTTAAATAAATTTTAATTATTAATAAAAATATATTAAAATATATTTTTAATATTTCTTTTAGCTAAAAGAAGGCACCCTAAGATACTCTTTTCAGAAGAATAAATGTTACATAGGTCAAATGCTTTGATTGTCACCTACTCCCTACGAAGAAATTCGGCCTTAATAAAGTGAAAAATGCATTATTGTTTCAACTTAATTATATTTTGATCTTTTATAATAATTTCTATTCAATTTTTTTAATTTTAACTATTACAATCAAATCTTTCAACTCTTTGCTATAATTAGATCCTTTAATTAATTTTTTTATCTCTCCAAAATTCTCATTTTCATTTTTTCATAAAATATTCACAAATTAAACCCATTAAATTGTTTTAAACATTCTTCAGTTCAGAATTTGTAAATCAAAACATCATATCTCACCTCCCAATTAAAAAAAAAAAAACCTGAATTTCTCCCTCTTCAAAATATTAACCTCTTACCTTACTAAAATAATTTTTCATCTTGAATTTGTCCTAAGTCTTTAATTATTTAAATAATATAAAAATTTAATAGTTTTTTTAAAAGGTTACAATAGAACTCGGTGAAAATAATTAGAAAATGAAGTTGAGTTCGAATTTTCATAAAATAAAACCACACATTAAATACTATAAATTGGAAAAGAAAATACAATTAACTCATTATTGAGTAACTGATACTAGTTGTAAATGCAAACTAATAGATGAAAATTTCTTTTATTCATCATTTTAAATGTTACACACAATCTTATTAAGAAAAAAGAAAAAATTAACACACGATTTTGGACCTTTGATTTTGAATTGTGAAGTTTATGTACTTAAAATTTATATCCATTGATCTTTTTGTCTTTTTTTTTTTTTTAATGTCGTGATTTGATTTTGTTGTGTCTACCATCCATTCAGCGACATTATATAATAAGTGAAACTAAAAAGGTCTTGTGGTAATAAATAGGATTCCTATTTTTGGCCCAAAGTTAGTTGTCAGGGTAGAAAGGAAGGCTATTTTAGGTAAAGAATAAGAATGGTAGAAAATTGGTTGTGAAACTGCCACACAAGAGTTATAAAAGAGACCCTCTTGTACATTGTGAATAATTTTGAATCATTAATTGAAGTTTTCCCCTCTTTTTGCTTAAGTGCAGAGAGTGAGTTGTGAGAGAAAGTCTTACTCCTTGTTACGGTTTCTGTCATTCATAATTGAATCATTACATTTGGTATCAGATAGCTAGGAACGATGGTGACCAACAAAGAATTAGAAACAAGAATGGATTCTTACGAAAAGAACCTCGCTGATCAACAAGAATCAATGCAATGATCATTGGAGACGATGCAAAAGATGATTGAGGGTTTGGTGGCATCAATGGCGGCATTACCTGTGCGACGAACAGACAATTAGGAAGAAGATGAAGTCGTTTACAGCCACAACCCAGACACGACTCCTTCAATCATTGAATGGGCCCAAATTCCATTTCCAACATCCGATGGGACCAATTTTCGCAAATGGAAAGCAAAGGCAAAACAATTTTTTGAAATTGAAGGTACGCCTGAAGAATAAAGAAGTCGTTTATTACTTCTATCAATGGATGGAAAAGCCTTTGCATAGCAAAGGCATTACATGAAGAATCTCAAGAACAAAGACAAAAAATGGCAACAAATTCTCCAGGATACTGGAGGCAGGTTTGATACGGGTGCGTTTGATGATCCTGTTGTGAAAATAGCAAGGTTGAAACAAGAAGGTCCTTTGTTTGAATATCTTGAAAAATATGATACCTTGTTGGCTCGTGTATCAATCTCTGAAGAATTAGCTTTGAGCTTCTTCTTATCGGGATTGAACATTGAGTTGGAAAAATTTGTGCGTATGCATAGACCCTTAACTGTACAAGAGGCAATCAGGATCACAAGATTGCAAGATGAGGTGCTTCAAGAAATGTCAAAGAATTTTCTCCAAGAAAGACGGTTTCTGCTTCCCCATCTAACACATTTAGCCGTTCTTGGTCAAACCAATATCAGCCAGTCAGAAATCATCCAATAACAACCCTCCAACAATCTCAGCCACAAAGTACAGTTTCAGCAACAAATGGAACCGAATCAAATATAACTGTTAATAATTCTTTCTTTAGAAAGCAAACAAGTGATAGAATTTCTAAGGGTTTGTGTCGATTTTATGGTGAAAAATAGGAGAGGGATCATAGGCAACGATGTAAAGTGTGGGGAAAATTAAATGCCATCTTTAGTGCCCAGGATCAAGAGGTAGCGGAGGATCAATCTGAATTGGAAGGAGATCATGTCACAGAACTGGTTGAACATAGTTTAACTATAATTCAAGATGCTGATGTCCACATTTCACTGAATACGTTACAAGGAATAGCTGGGGGTAATACTCTTCAAATGAAGGGCTTCATTAAGAAACAAGCAGTACCATTCCTAATAGATACTCGGAGCACACACAATTTTATCAGTTCCAATTGGGTCAAGACATTGGGATTGAAGGCTCAAAGTGTCAAGAACTTCCCTGTGATGGTAGCATCGGATAAGCAACTGATGATTACAAGAAAATGCAGTCAAGTGGAATGGAGGTTTGGCGATCATAGGTTTCAGGCAGACTTTTTGGTATTACCTAGTGGAAGCTTTAGAGTGATACTTGGGATGCAGTGGTTTAAAACTCTGGGAGAAATATGCTGGAATTATGCCAAACTAACAATGAAGTTTGAGCATCAAGGGAAATAAGTGTATTTACAAGGAGAATCACTAGCAGTGGATATTGGTGAATGTACAGGTAAATTGAAAAGAGCTCAGTGTCAAGCATTATTACTTGCTGTGCAAGGACCAATTTGTTACAATGTGAGCCCTGCATCTAATACAATGGTACTGACAGCAGATCAACAAATGAAGTTGCAGCAACTTCTGAATGGTTATCAGCACTTGTTCTTGGAACCTACAACATTAGCCCCCAAGAGAAGGTATGATCATAAAATATCCTTGCTCAGTGATACACCTTTCTGTTTAAAACCATATAGATATCCACATGCACAAAAAGAAGAGATTGAAAGGCAGGTGAAAGCTTTGTTGCACACGAGATTCATAAGAGAAAGTGGAAGTTGTTATGCTTCACCACTGGTTTTGGTTAAGAAAAAAGATGGTTCTTGGAGGTGCTGCACAGATTTTAGGAAACTAAATGCAATTACAGTTAAAAATAAGTTTCCAATGCCTTTGATTGAGGATTTATTAGATGAATTACATGAGGCTAGATACTTTTCAAAGCTGGATCTCAGAAGTGGATATAATCAGGTGAGAATGGCTGAGGAAGACATATACAAAACAACTTTCAGAACACACAATGGACATTATGAATGGGTGGTTTTATCATTTGGTTTATGTAATCTCCTGCAACCTTTAAGAATTTAATGAATGATCTTTTCAGAGAGTACCTACGAAAATTTATTTTGGTATTTTTTGATAATATCATGGTTTATTCCAAGACATGGTCAGAACACTTAGCTTGCTTGAATACTACTTTACAGATATTACAGGACAATAGTCTGGCTCTAAACTTTAAGAAGTGCAGCTTTGGACAAACAAAGATAGACTACTTGGGACATTTGATCTCAGTTCAGGGAGTACAACCTGATCCAGACAAAGTTATAGCAGTAAAAGAATGGCCTACACCTGGTTCAGTAAAGGAATTAAGAGGGTTTCTAGGTCTTTCTGGTTACTACAGAAGGTTCATCCACAATTATGAAAAAATAGCTCAGCCCCTAACAATGTTGCTTCAGAAGGATGCCGAATTTAAGTGGACAACAACAGCTGATGAAGCTTTCAACAGGTTAAAATTAGCTTTAACATCAGCACCAGTCTTGTCTTTACCTGATTTTGATCAAACCTTCACAATAGAGACTGATGCTTTAGGTGTGGGAATTGGAGCAGTGCTTCTTCAACATGGTCACCTTATTGCTTACATAAGCAAGGCTATGGGACCAAAGTATCAATTGCTGTCAGCATACAAAAAGGAGTTTTATGCAATCTTGTTTGCAGTAAAAAAGTGGCAACACTACTTTCTGGGTCAACATTTTATAATCAAAACAGATCAGAAAGCATTGAAGCATATGTTGGAACAACCACCTACAACATTAATGCAAAATTGGGGACTAGAAAAACTGATGGGACTGGATTTCAGCATCGAATATAAGAAAGGAAAAGAGAATATAGTAGCTGATGCTTTATCCAGGAAGCAACCTAAGGGGAGCATTGCAGCCATATACAAAGTAACTTCTCAGTTGGTTAGTGAGGCAAAGGATTCTTGGAAGAGTGATAACAAGCTTAGAAAAGTGGTGGATAAGATGAGACTAACTCAAGCTCCTTACAAGTAATATTCTTTTGATGGCTGCATACTAAGGAGAAGAGGCAAGATGGTGATAGGGACTGATCCTACAATCAGAAGACAAATCCTGCAGCATTTTCACAATACAGAAGTGGGAGGACACTCAGGTGATGATCTGACTTACAAATGAATCAAGGAGCATTTTTATTGGAAGGGATTGCAAAAAGATGTAAAGAGATGGGTTCAAGAATGTGTCTTGTCAGAAAAACAAACCACTCTTACAGGCACCTGCTGGCTTATTACACCCTTTAAACATCCCTGATAAAGCTTGGAAATCCATTTCAATGGATTTTATCACTGGTCTACCGAAGTCTAATGGCCATTCAGTTATTTTTGTAGTTTGTGACCGGTACACAAAGTATGCACACTTTGTAGCCCTCGCTCTTTTGGAGCAGCTAAAGTGAGCCAAGTTTTCTATGAAACTGTTATAAAACTACATGGATGGCCAGATGAAATCATATCTGACAGGAATAGCATCTTTATGAGTAAATTTTGGACAGAGTTGATGAAAAAGAATCAAGTGAAGTTGCTGAAATCAACTGCATTTCATCCTCAAACGGATGGACAAATAGAGGCAATCAATAAAGCCTTGGAAGCTTATCTGAGATGTGTTACTGGAGAAGTTCCAAAGAGGTGGTCCGAACATTTAGCATCAACAGAATTATGGTACAATACGAAGTTCCACACTACAATTAAGCTCACACAATTTGAAGCCCTATATGGATACCCTCCACCAATGCCTTCAGTCATAATAAGTGATGACAGCAGTATAGAGGCAGTAGAATACATTCTAAAAACAAGGGAACAGATAACCAAGACATTGCAAGAGAAACTGTTTAAAGCACAAGAAAGAATGAAAGGGTACGCAGATAAGAAAAGAATTGACAGGGCAAGGAGATTGGGTTTATCTGAAATTACAACCTTACAAACAGCAGAGTGTTACAAATACTCATTTTCATAAACTGGCAGCCAGATTTTATGGTCCTTTCAAAATACTAGAACGTATTGGTCAGGTTGCATACAAGTTAGCATTACCTGTTGGGAGTAAAATTCATGATGTGTTTCATGTGTCTTTGTTGAAGAAACACCATGGAGAGCATCCAGTGTCACAAGAACTTCCTCTATATGATGAAGAAGAAGAATTCCAGCTGCAACCTTTGGCTGTTTTGGATAGGAGGATGAAAAAGAAGGGGGGTAGAGCAATAACTGAAGTGCTGGTACAATGGACTCACACGAATCCTGAAGATGCTAAATGGAAAGCGTTGTATAAAATGCAGCAGCAGTTTCCTAATTTTGCTTGGATTACTACACGAACTTGAGGTCAAGTCCTTATTTGAAAGGGGGGACAAATGTAATAAGTGAAACTAAAAGGGTCTTATGGTAATAAATAGGATTCCTATTTTTAGCCAAAAGTTAGTTGTCAGGGTAGAAAGGAAGGCTATTTTAGGAAAATAATAAGAATGACAAAAAATTGGTTGTGAAACTGCCACACAAGAGTTATAAAAGAGACCCTCTTGTACATTGTGAATAATTTTGAATCATTAATTGAAGTTTTCCCCTCTTTTTGCTTGAGTGCAGAGAGTGAGTTGTGAGAGAAAATCTTACTCCTTGTTATAGTTTCTTTCATTCATAATTGAATCATTACACATTAATAGAGGAAGAAAATATGTGCGTATTGCTGTGTCTCACATTACCCACTGATTCATTGCATATACAAGTAATAATTTCATTGTATAAATAAATTAATCTAAAACAAATTCTAATTTTTTTAAAAGCCAATTATTACTTTGGGATTTATAACAGGATGGTAAACTTGGGTAACAAGTTATAGTGAAATAAAGAAAATAAAAAGTTTTAAGGCTATGATTAAGGAATCAATATATTAAAAACTTCTATTAAAAATCACATTGAATGTATATTAAAAAGGATAATAATAATTATTAATATTTTTAAAAAATTATAGTTTTAATTTTAATTAATATCCTAAGTTACTAATTAATATCCATTGCAAGTTGTAATGTTTGTCATCAAGTTTTAGGTGTTTTGATTTTACGTTTAAATAACTATGAATTTATATTTATTTTAATATTATTAATTATAATTTATACGTTTAATTCATATTTATAAATATTTTAACATGTTTTTAAACACACGAGATTTTCCCCTTACAGAGATGTTCTAAATTTGCTGTTCTACAAAAGACAACCAAATGATGTTTGCCTTGAGAACATATTGTAATGTGACAAATGATGGCAAAGAAAAATTACATTTATTATTTTAAATTTTAAGAGAGTTAATAAAATTAATTTAATAATTGTGATGTGAAAAAAGAAAAACAGTAGGTATTAGAATTCAATTAGATATTTATGTAAGAGTTTTAAAAATTAATCTCATTATAAACTTAAACATTTGTTATGAAAAACAAAAACTAATAAAGATTTAACAATTTATCAAGGCACATACGTTTCGATAAGGGATTAGGACCCCACGGTAACTCTCACAAATTAGGTTCAAACCAAAATGTTAATATCACTCATTGATGATAAGGAGCATTCGTAATTGATTTTGAATCAATTGTGAAAAAATTGAAATAATCCATTTGATTATAAATAAAGCATGTAATTTAATTTAAATCAATTGAGAATGATTTCAAAATTAAATCAATCTTTTGCAATTTAAATCAATTTAGTTTATGTTTTACTCTATTTATTTTATTTTTTTAAGGAACACATCTTTAATATTTTAATCAATACAAACTCTTTTAGTGGCTAATTTTTATTGAAGAGACAACGCTTAATAAAAAAAAGTAAAATTAATAAACATGAAGAATAAATCAGTAAAAAGTACTCAATTTGAGCATAAATTATAATTTACTTTAAATTACCAATCACAAATTAAAATAATCTCAAGTTTTTCTTTAAAAAAATACAAATATATTTAATAAAACATTTTATATTAGTAGTTATATAAAGATCAAATAAAAAAAATCATATCGAATTAGTATATTTGCAATTCGGTTTAGTTTAATTTTCAATTCTCGTATTCAAACTGCAAAAAAAAAGCAAGACTTTTTTTCAGGTAATAATTTATGTAATTTTCAATTTTTTAATTGATTGAGCAGTTTAAAATGGTGGTTGAACACCCCTAGTTGCTGCTGCTACTACTCTTAGGGTTGCATGGAGAGGGAGCAAATAAGACAGTAAATATGCATATTACACAAAAGAAGTTTACATTTGTACCTAAACCATTACCAATTAACTTTTTTGATGCCTAAAGCACTCTTAATTCACAGAAAGAATCCAAAACTTCACTTAGAGAATCACACCTTCTCAAGCTCAGTTTTCTGTCTTTTTTGCTTAAGCACCAATATGGATTGTCACACATGTCCTCCTCTCTAAGGAGCTCAGCTCATCATGGATGGCTCTCACATGGTTCTTGCCCATTTGAATAAAGTACCAATATGGACTTGCCCAATATGTATCAGCCTGTAACTTTTCTGATATTTTCAATAATTTAATGAGCTGATTGATATATTTATACAAAGAATAACATAACCCTCAAACAAAAAAGTAACAGAAACTTACAGCAGGCGTTGAAGGTCCAATTAATGCACATCCTCGGTAAGGGTCCATACCAAGCTAAAAACACATTCAGATATGAGAACAGTCACCCACTTTTCCTTTGAAATAGTATAGGATAGTTTACAAAAGAATGCATTTCTAATCATAATACCTTACTATAGAAGCGACAAATACCAGAACAAGATATGCAACTTTGCACAGCCGCTTCTTTTTCTCCCAACTCAACTTATTATAGATTTCAGTAACATCTGCTAATTGCTCTCTTTTAATGCACCTGATATTAGCTTTCAAGTCAATTGAGGAGTAGCAATATGCTAGAAATAATGTGCATAGGTAATAACAGCACATACTTTAGAGGGAAATGCTTTCAGGGTTCCATTTATTATCTCATACAGGATTACACGGCTGCACATATTCATTTTAATGCAAAGATTTTTTTTATCAGCCAAACAAATTAATTGCAAAGTGAGTCCAAGGGGTACTCAAGCCCTTACAAAAGGTGTCTATGTTTTGACTTACAAGATATTTGAAATTTTGAATTCAAATTGCAATCTAATTATTCATACCTTTTGAATGTCAATTGCATGCTCAAGACATTCTTTAGGATGAGTTAATAATTTTATTATAGTGGCCTATATAACTTATAGCATGACTCTAATTAATGATTTAATGTGATGGTAGTTAAATATAAAATATAGAGTCATCAAGGATGTAATTATAAATACAATTATAAGGAAACCCTCTCCTCTCTCTTCATATAAATAAAAGAACGGTTATCAAATAGAGGTTACTTGGTTCTCTAATTTTCACTCTCACGGTCTCTGAGTGAGACCAGAGTAAACACAAGACAAGAATTTTCTCTCAACCATCCGAGAGGAACTGAAAGAAGAAGGAAGAGTTGAAAAAAATACCAAGGAATCAACGACATCAAAGAGAGAGATAACATCAAGAAATAATGAATTCAGGTTAGCGCTATCTAAACTCTTAATTGTATGAGAACTATATATTATATTGTGAGAGCAACGTAATTTAAGATCTCTAAGAAAAAAAGTAATTTCATAATAGTCATTGCATAATAAAAATTACATAATGGATTAAAGAAAATTCTAACAGAAATATACATTCATTCCATTATATTGAGTTTTGCTCCAAGAAACCAACTTTTTGAAACCCTAAATTAACATAAATGCTTCCAATAAGAAGTGAGAAGTCAACTGAAACATTCAACAATTTAAAATTAACAACTGCACAATTATATTGAAAACCTTTATGTTATGTGGAATTAAAAGGCAATTTTATTTTTAATAAAACTGATTCAATTTCATTTAAATGCTGCTATCCATGCCTTTCACAATGCTCCAATTTTAATTTCAACTTTCATGTGAAAGAATCAAAAAGAAGAATCATTTTGTCTTTTTACCAAGCTTTATGGTCTATAACATCTGCAAGAATGAAATAAGATCTGCTCCTTTGCTTTTAACACAATAAAATAAAACACTATTTTGAGAAGGAAAGGAAAAACGCTTACAATGTCACATTGTAATACAGGCAAGGGAGAGATATCAAGAATATAACCCAATGTCCTGCTATAAGATTGATGAGGCAGAAGATTCCTTGGATGATAAACTCTGGCAAGATAACCTGGTTTATCCGAAATGTTGAATCATACGGGTTGATATAATCAAACTCCAGGTCCACCAACAATATAAGCTGCAATATAAAAATTCAGGGGATGTCAATTTTGTTTAAGCAGCACTTTTGCTCACTTGATCTTATGGATGCCAAACAACCATTGAGCTGCGTGTTCAAGCTTCAAAGACAGCAACATAATTGCAATCTTAATAGACTAAAAGTTGCTGTTACGACAACATACTTCAAACGGTTTTTCCATCCTATGTCGACACACAATAAGAAACTATGTATGATGTATGACAAGCTTTTGAAAATTACAAGATATCACCAAATCCAATGCATTGATAACTTCTTATACACGTTACAAAAACCATACTTAAAATAAAAATATTTGTTTTAAAACTTCACAGATAAAATTGGAGGTAGGATCGCAGTAAAAATATTTACTACTAGTAATCTAGTACACCACTAACTTTCTGGGATTAATACACACGAAAATGACGAGATTGCAGATAACTCCATCTAGAATCGTGAAATACAACGACATAAATGTAGTGTGAGATTCATACCAACGCAGTCCTTAATCATATAAATGGTTTAATTCCAGAAAATTGTTCAAAGAACCATACACAACCATAGGGTTAGCACTTATCACTACAATCTGAGAAGTCTTCCACTCAATTAAAAAAAAATTAAAAGCATGAATATTAAAATAAAATAAGCAATCTTTGCAATTAGAACTGAAATCTCATGCCCAAATAATTTATTTTATCCCCCAAAACAATAAAAAAATAATAATATTTTCCTTCCATTTTTTATTACTTTCTAACTGGAAGCATTTAGAAGCAGAGAAAAAGCAAATAGAATTGAATTGAAATAATGAATATGTTGCTTTGGGGTGATTGAAAAGAGAAGCAGCAATGAACCTGGTAACCGAGGAGACAAAGAAGGGTCAAAATGAGAACAAAGGTTGAGATCCAATACAACACTTCCGCCATAACGCCCACCACTGCATCCCCTCTCTCTCTCTCTCCTGCTTTACTTAAACTGAGTTCCTGCTTTTGGGGAAACAAAATTGTTTTAACCTCATTTCTTGCTCTTTTTTCCCCTTTACATTATCTTTTTATAGCCTTTGTTTCACTTTTTGATGGGGCTTGTGATTATGAATTAGATGTATTTGACTAATCTGTTTCATTTTATTAAAATTAAATTAAGATTAATAGGTTGATTTTTGAGTAATTGGATACAATTGAATTTTGAAATAACATATTTCATTATTTTCGGTTTCATATTTCATTAATTCAACTTGATGTGATTTCAAATTTAATATGAATTTAATAAATAATTTATTATTTAAATATAAACTAAGATTTTTTATATAAAATTTGATCATTTTCTTAATTGATTTTGATAAATGTTAAATTATAAATATCCCATTTTTTTTTTACTTTTTAAATATAAATTCAATTTTCTAATCTAAACCAGCCTGTTTATGGTTGCATCATGTTAGAATGGATTACATTTAAGAAATTGAGAATAACTAACTCAATCTAACATGTTATATTTTTACAACTTAGAGTAATTTTTTTCATTAAATTCGGCCGAACTTAACTCTCCATCATTCATAATTACTATTTTGGGTCACTTGGAAGTTATATTAACATGTTATTAAATAATATAATAAAAAATCAAGTTTAAACTTAAAAAAAAAAAAGTTTCAATGTAGTTTTAATCTTTAAAAAAATTTAAAATTTTTTAGTTAATCATTTTTTAAAATTTTAATTTTTATCTCTTAAAAATTGTTATTTTCATCCGATCTATTTATTAGTAATATCTTAACTTTTTTCGTAATTTATTTATATAAAATTTGAGTAATTCTTATAATTTGATTAACACATAACATAAACAAATTAATAATAACATAATTTTATATTTTTAAATAAAATTTTAGATTATAAAATTAAACTTTTAAGTTTGAGATTTAAAAATATAAATATAAATATCACCTCAACTCTATGACATATTATATTAGATATCAAACAAAGGTAAACATTGCTGTCAAAGAGACTGTGTAAAAAGAACCATCAACAAAACAAATTGTGAAAAGCGTAATTTTTCTCCAAGAACCTTGTATTATCCTAATTTTCTAAATTTTAGAATATAAATAATAATTTATAACAATTCAATTTAATAAGTCAATTTCTTAATTATAACTAGTAATTTAAATATTTTCAAATTTTAAATCAAACAAATAAATTGGTTCTTTGACCAAAACAAGTAATTACAGTATGTGCAAAACTCAAATTTTTTCTTTTAAATATATTTATAATTAAATTGAACAGTAAAAGAATCATAATCTAACTATAATTTTATAATATTACCAAATACATCAATTTCTAGGATAAGGCTTATATTGAATTCAAATAAAATACCATATCAATTAATTGTACTCCAATTACTTCATCACTCTTACACATACCAATAACATATTCAATTCACTTAATTTCAACCCAACAATTTTTTATATAATGTGATCACATTCTATAGTTGCTTCCAGCATTTCATGAGGTCTTACATAATAGGTGAATAGCTGTTGGTTAACCCATGCATATGGATACAACGTATACACTTATAGGGCCCTTTAGTAAAAGTACAGTCAGGAGTGTTAGTCAGGAAACGCGTGTGTGGCCATATAATACACTCGCAACTTTATAAATTGTGCACATTTAGCGAATGTCATCCATCACCTGCGTTTCTCCCAGACTTCCATAGTCAGCTCCCTATTCCACACTCTGAGTGTATTATTGTGGCTATTCACACTAATTCCTTTCTCATCAGTTCATATATTATTTACAGATCAACATGTTACCATACACGTATTGTGGTCATATAATTCAATGTATTACGATACATATATTGTGAATACACTGTCGATGTGTCACAATACCTGTATCATAATCACATCAATTAACGGGTTACAATTCTTCCATTATAAACACACATCTCATAACTCCACAATCTCATCAAATTTCATATTTCTCAAATTCAATTCCATTCAAATATTTTTAAAACAGTACATATACTTTCCATGCAAATTATTCATCATTTGACTCATTTTCAAATATACTTAGTTTTCACTCAAATTCAACAACCACATCATCATACAATTTGCACATATAATCTGACTATCAATCAACAATTTTGCCAGAGATCAGATATCTCTAGACTTAACCCAAATCGAATAACACAATCAATTATATTTCATAATATCTCAAAATAATCAGTTATCATCCATTGAACCTCCAAAATGCAGATGATTCTAATATATTAAAAAACCCTCGTGAGTTATATCCGGACATAAAAATACCTTTAGATGATTATGAAAATTGGTGCAAGTTTAACCCTGATTGTTAAACTTCTTGATAAATCGGCTAGTTTTAGCTATTTGAACCAAAAATTAGGTCATATTTGGGGCAAAAATAGGACCTTAAAAATCCTGGACTTTAATAACGACTTTTTTCTAGTAAAATTTGATAATTCAGAGGATTATAAACATGCCCTTTTTGAAGTGCTTTGGCTAATATTAGATCACTATTTGCTAGTCCAGAGGTGGAGACCTCTATTTAGACATAAAGACTAGGAATTGAAAAAAATTGCGGTCTGGATTTGTATACATGACCTTCCATTAGAGCTCTATAATAATAAGTTTCTGTGGCAAGTAGGAAATTGCCTAGGTTTAATGTTGAAAGTTGATCCACATACATCCCTTGTATCTATAGGAAAGTTTGCTAGAATATATGTAGAAATAGACTTGAGAAGGAACCTTATTCCAGCTTTTAAGATTTTAGGCCAAGAATTTAAAGTAGAGTATGAAGGTCTGCATCTCATCTATTTTAAGTGTGAAAAACATGGACATAGGCAAGAACAACGTACTGAATGTCTTAGTCATAGTCAGGGTGATGCTAATCAGATAGTAATTGCTACTGTTCAAATTCAAAAGGAGGAAGGGGGGATAGAGAATAATGCTAAGGAAGCAAAGGAGTTGAATGTGACTGATCAGGCAAATAATTCTAGGAAAGTTAGGGACTAGTTTGGTCCTTGGATGTTAGCAAAAAAATTCCTTAGGAAGAATTCTAATCTCCCAAACTCAGCTAAAACCTTTGTGACCTATGGTAAGAAAAAAGATGCTCAGATTGGGTCTAGCTTTAATATTCTAGGAAAATCTGATCAGAATCATAGTCAGAATTTTGACTCTAAAAGCCTAAGCAATGTTGATCCTCAAAAAACTAATAAACTAGGGATTAAAGGCCCTATTAGTAAAAAAATGAATAACAAACCTTCTGCTAGTCTTAAAATAAAAGAATTTAGTAAAAAACCAATTAAAATCTAGTCCTCAGTTAGAAATGTGAAAATAGGAATAGAGGAAGAAGAAGGGTAGATACTCTAAGTTATAAACATGAGGTTCAGGAGAGTAATAATGATAAAGAAAGTAGGAACACCCTCCTATTAATGACATTTTTCAAGATAACCTCCAAAAGTATCCTAACCTAGGGCATTCTATATAGGACCTTATAGGTTTGAATCCAGCAAGAATTTGAAATGATCATGAAAAACTAAAACATATTCCTACTTATTGACCCCCAGATATCTCTTTACCTATGGATCTGGATAAAGTTCAAAATGTGGAAGTAAACTTGATTAACAATTATTTGCCTCTTGTTTGTCATAAGGAGTTATCTCAGCATCTTATTGATGCAAAAGACCTTAAACAATAACCTAATAAACTGTCTTTTTTAGAATTATAAGGGTGCAAGTGGTAAAACCTTTCATAGACATATAAAGGCTTAATTAGAATGCACCATCTAGATTTTATTACCTTTTTGAGCCCAGAATCAATTCCATCAAAGTTGATATGGTTATTAGGAAAATAAACTTGGATGGATCTATCAAGATGTTAGAGGGTTTGCTAGAGGAATTTGGTGTTGCTGGAACACCGAAAAAGTTAAAGTTAAAATAATAGCTACTAATAAATATTTTATTCATCTAAATATTAACAATGGGCAGTGGGATTAGATTTTGTCATCTATATATGCTAGTCCTTAAGAACATCTAAGAGCTGAGTGTTGGAAAATGTTAACTGAATTTAGTAGCACAATTAATAAATCCTGGTGTCTTGTTGGAGATTTCAACTCTGTTCTCTACCGGCATGAAAAAACTGGGGGTAGGTTAACTAATCTTAGTCTTATCTAGCAATTTACTGAATCCCTGGATACTTGTGGCTTGCAGGATCTGGGTTTCAAACAGAAAGGAAATCTTAGGAAAAGAATTGATAGGGTTGTTGTTTCTGACTCTTGAAGGATGCTTTTTCCTAATAGCTCTCTTATCCACCTTCCACTCTTAAAATCTGATCATAATAGACTTTGACTTAAAATTAGGAATCAGTTCAAAATTTCTAGATTCCCTCTAGACCTTGGACTGAGAACATAATTAATTTTCAAAAAAATATCTTTGATTAGAACCTACATACTTTTGGTAACATTTTTAAAAGGAAACAACGGTTATTAAATATGATTAGGGGTATACCATGTAAATTGGGATTAAATAAGAACCTCTTTCTTAGAAATTTGATGAAATCTTTATGGTCTGAATATCAGCAAATTTTAGACCAGAAAGAAATGTTTTGGGCCATTCACTATAAGTCTAATTGGCTTAGGTTAGGAGATAGGAACAAATTTTTTTTCCATAAAGTTGTTCTTATTCATAGGCAAAAAAATAGAATTTAAGCTCTGAGAGATAACTAGAATACCTGAGAATTTGACCCCCTCAAACTTCAATCCCTTGTTGTTAGTTACTTCGAGGGTATATATAGCGATCCTTATCCTAATAGTCCACCTCTCAACACTATCTCCCACTCCCCCTTTTAAGACTCTGAGATGGTAATTTTAAATGCTGACTTGACCATGCAGGAAATTAAATATGCTTTATCCAATATTGCAAACCTAAAATCTCCTGATCCTGATGGTATCCATGTCTTGTTTTATTCTTGCCCCTTTAATATTTGATTTTGTTTCTAATATATTTAAAAATCTCCATCATGTTGCTAAGGTTAATGATACATCTATTACCCTTATTCCTAAATGTGACCACCCTGAACACATTAGGAATTTTAGGCCAATTTCTTTATATAATGTCAGTTATAAAATCATTACAAAAATTTTGGCTAATAGAATTAGAGGCTCCCTGCCTTCCTTAATTTCTTCCAATTAAACCAGCTTTGTCTCGGGAAGACATGGCATAGATAGCACCTTAATTCTTCAGGAGCTGACTCATTCTTTCAATAAGTTAAAAAATAAGAGTGGTTACATGCTGATTAAGTTAGATTTAAAGAAGGCTTATGATAGGCTTAGATGGAGTTTTATTAAAAACACCATTTAACAAATAGGTTTCGATTCTAGTCTGACTGCTTTAATTTTCCAATGTATTTCCTCTGCTTCCATGTCCATTAATTGGAACTAATGGTATTACTGACAAGTTTTATCCTAATAGGGGAATTAGGTAGGATGGCCTTATCTCCCATTATCTTTTTGTTATTTGTTTAGAAAGACTAGCTCATTTAATTCAAGATATAGTTTTCTCTGGGGATTGGACCCATTTTTCTTTCAATAATGGTCCCAAAATTTCTCACTTATTATTTGATGATGACATAATTTTAATTGCTAAAGCTTATATGGTTAACAGTGAAATAATTAGTTCTGCCCTATCTGAGTTCTGCTCAACCTCTAGGCTATCCATTAATAAAAATAAATCTTCTATTTTTTTTTCTAGCAACTGTGATTCTGTTTTATGTGCTGATATTAGTCTTAAATTAGGAATTGGTCGTTCTACTCATTTTGAAAAATATCTGGGAATTCCAATTAGCCACCTGAAGCCAAAAAAAATAGGATTTTGCTTTCTTAGTTGACAAGATTAGGAAAAAAAATATTCTCTCTCTAGAAAATAAATTCTTTATCCATGGCTGGCCGAATAACCCTTGCTTAATCTTCAATTATGAGCATACCTGCCTATTTTATGCAATCAATGCTTTGATGATTCATATTTTGTACTCACATTTATAGCCTTATTGCATCTTCCAAAATATCTTTCTATCTTTATTTATTTCATTTAGCATGTTTTTGTATTTCTTGCATTAAATTGAAGTTTTATGAATACTTGTTATCTTTACTTTATATTTCATATTTTTATTATTTTGACTTTTGTCCACTATTTCAGCCATAATTTTTTTTTTCTGTAGATCTCCTTTTTGGCTATTTTTTTTGCAATGAATTCCTAAGAAGCTCTTGCTAGATTATCCGACATTGACTCGCTATAAGAAGATTGTCCGAATAGCAGAATTTTTCTATATGTGAAAATAGTGAGAAAGGCTATCAGTTAGCAGAATTCTCAACTCTCTCTGACTGCCTGCATTGGTTGTCTTTCTCTTGTGAGTCTAACATGTCTTTCTCTCCCTGTCTTGCAAATTCACATAGGTTGACCTACATGGCTGATTTTTTTTTTGCAATGAATTCCTAACTTCCTGGGCTTCAATTTGGACATATGGATCATGCTGTTTAGAGTTCGAAGCTATTTTTATTAATTTTTAAAGTTCAAACTTAAAACATACCTTTAATATTTAGGGTTTTTATTTTAATTACTTGCAGCAACCTTGACCCATTTATTTCTGTTTTCATTTAAGACCAATATATATAGGGGTCAAAAGGTTGATTTTGGACCTCTTCCTTTTTCATAATTTCATTTTTCTGTAAAGATTTTTTTCCACTTTTGAGAGAAAACTTTTTTTGTTCTATTCGTTTGCCTCTTTTCAGATTCTACTACATTCTTAATTATTCTTTTCTCGTGAATCATCTCGTCACTAGCGTGAATTGCAAGATCAGTTGATTGCTCCGATTTTGTCTTTTCACTTTCTTGCAATTCTTGATTAAGATTATTGCATGTATAATTTGATTGAATTTGTTTTTTATTCTTGAGTGTAAGATTGATATATTGATTTCTTTTGCATTTGAGATTTAGGCAAATTCGGTATGATAATCCTAGTTTGCGTCTGTGATTCGTGATTTCAATTTATGGTTTTAATTCTTGTTAGTCTTAATTGCCTTCATTCTTTTAATTGCATTCGTTCCTCTTTTCAATTTGTTTTCATTTTCAAATCTGTTTTTGTTTTTAAATTTGATTTTGTTTTTAGACTTGTTTTCGTTTTTAAATCCATTTTTGTTTTTAAATCCGTTTTTGTTTAAATTACTTTCATTTTAAATTGCTTTCCTTTTGCCTCTAATTCGTCTTTGATTTCTGGGTTTAATTCATGTTCGTTTTAATTGTTTTTAATATGTGTTTTCATTTTTAATCTGCATGCATTTGTTTCAATTAGCACTCGTTTTAATTGCTTTTGTCCTTTATTTAATTCTGGGTTTAATTCGTTTTCTGCATTTTTTGGGTTACCAATTTACATTTCTGTTTAATTTCTTAAAAACCACCCCCAATCTAACAACTATTGCATGTCTAAAATTGAAAACAGAATAAATATGTGTCCTTGTGAGATGACCTAGGTTTACTCCTTATATTGCAAAATTATTTGAGCAATCTAATTTTGTTTGAAACCATTACAACATGGTTATTATGCTCCTCCCCAAATCTGTGTATAAGGAAATAGATCATATCTGCAAAAAGTTTATTTAGGGATGATTGGGTGGTAAGAAATGTCATCTAGTTAGTTGGAAGGAAATATGTAAATCCAAAAAAGATGGGGGCTTAGGGTTTAGAGAAACTCATCTTGTGAACCAAGCTTATATCATGAAATTATATTGGCGGCTTCTCTCCTCCCCCAATGACCTATGGGCCTAGGTTATTTGTGGTAAGTATAGATTTTCTATTGGTAAAAATCTTAGTCTTTCTAATGCTCAAAACTGCTCTCACTTATGGAGAAATATTATTTCTGTTTGACAGCTTTTCTATTCAAGTCTTGGCTGAATTTTGGGTGATGGATTGACTACCAAATTTTGGAAAGATGATTGGATTCTCTCTAATGAGAATCTTAAATATTTTGCTTTTCACCCTATTTCAAAATCTGATTTATTGAAACTTGTGGTAATGTTTTCTCAAAATGGCTTTTGGAACTGAACTAGGCTTAGAACCTTAATCCCTGAGCATATATGTGCTTTAATCACTCAAATTCACCCCCTGCTTTTGATAAAGGTCAAGATTTTTTTTTTTGGAAACTAACTAGTAATGGTATTTTTATTGTAAAATTTGCGTTTAGTTTTATTTTTTGTCAGGATCAAACTCAAAATTTGCCTAACAACACTTTTAATCTGGTTTAGAATTGGGCAAGTTCCCCTAAAATGAATGTGTTTCTTTAGAAAATAGCTCATGGTAGACTTATCACAAATGTTGAAAGATTTAAGTGTCATGTGACTAACTTTGCCTTATGCTCCAGGTGCAACTGTGCTGAGGAAATTGTTATTTATATTCTCTATGATTGCTGGTTTGCCAAGGAGATTTGGGACCAACTCCTTGTTCCTAATAACTGAGTTTTATTTTATAGTTCTAGATTGTCCTACTGGTTGAATTTTAATTTAGCCCAATCTGATTTTCCCTTCTATCCTCACTGGAGTTTATTGTTTGGCATAGTGGTTTGGAATTTGTGGTGTAATAGAAATAATGAGATTTTTCAGAACTCCCCTCTAACCAGTCAATCTCTTATTTCTAAAATTCATTATGATTTTGACTACTTCGTTTTTTGTTGCAAGTCTAATAAGAAGTTGGGGTTGGGCTGGATGGGGTCCGAAAGACTCACTAGATGGCAACCTCCCAGGACCCTTCAGTTGAAGCTTAATGTTGATGGGGACGTCTTTCAAGCGGCTGGGATGACTAGCTGCGGCAGTTTTATTAGGGACAGCCATGGAAAATTGATTGCGAAATTTTATAAAGCCTTTAAGTTATGTTCCCCCTAGTTGCAGAACTTTGGGGGATCTACTAGAATTTTTTTCTTATTATCTCCAAGAATATTAGTCTAATTTGGATAGAATATGACTTGAAAGAGGCTCTCTCCTTAGTTATGAACCCATGTAGGTGTGATCATTCTCTCTTTTAAGTGATTAGTGACATTAGGAAGTTGTTAAAAGAGATTAGTTTTATCACATTTAGTCATGTCTTGAGAAGAGTCAATCAATGTGCAGATTGGTTGGTTAAGCTGGGTGCCGAATGAGGGTTACAATTTCTTTGTTTTGATGAGACTCTTCCTTCTTTAGTTTCTTTTTTGAGGATGGATTCTCTAGGTTTTTGGTCTCCTAGATTTTTAATCTAGTTTGTTTTGTGGTGTTGTGCTTTTAAGCCCTGTTTAATAGGCAAAAAAAGAGACTATGTAGAAAAACTAAATTTTAGAAGATTTATTTAAAAAATTAAAATAAAGAATCAAATAATTTTTTTTTTAAGAAATTGAAATGTTATTTAAACTTAAATAATACGATACCAACAATACAATGTTTTTGTTAGGCACCATCTTATATGATTAAGACCTTGTTTGTTTGTGTCAATATAGTAGAGAAAGAAGTAGAGGGGGGAAATAAACTAATAAACTTTCTCTTGTTCACTTTGGGAATAAAAAAAATCAAGGTATAGGGCAAATTATCTTTTGATAAAATATTTGATTTTTCTTTTGATTTAAAATTGAATAAATGTAAATTTAAATAATTTATTATTTTTAATTAAAAAACATAAAATTTGATTTTTCTTACTACAAAATAAAGAGACCCTTATTCTTACTTTTCACTCTTCTACTCAATTGTACTTTTGCATGTCCTTTTTATAAGAAATAGAATGAAACATTTTTTTAGTCTTTATTATAAGAAATAAATGATAAATTTAAAATATATTAATTACTAAATTTTTTTTATATTCTTCTTTTATTAGTATCATTATATGCAAATGACTAAGTACACCATTTGATATGGATATTTTTAAAATAAAATTTATATTTATAAAAAATATAACTGATTTAATTACTTTTCTTGATCTAGATAATTTAATATTTTGTTTCTTATAAAAAAAAGACTAAAAAAATTATATTTTTATCATCTAAACAAAAATCAGTTTCTATTCGGTCTTTTTTAATTTTCTCTTCTTTCCCTGTTTCTTTCAATTTCTAAAGAGATTGCAAGTGTTTTAAAAGATCTTTTTTATATAAAAAAATTTCTTTTAATTTTTTTTTATCTCTCGAACTTATCTTAAACTATCAACTAAGATTTTTTTTTTCATATAACAAACTTTGAACCTAATCTATAATTATATATGGATCTAGCTTTACTATTACAAATAAATGCTTTAATTTTGTATTTTTTGGTAATTCTGACTATTGACTACTCTTTCGGTCATAACTTTTTTTACAGATATCATTTTTGGCTAGTTTTAGTTGCATTGGATTCTACACATCCAGGGCTTTAAAATACATATATGGATTGCTGGATTTGGAGTTAATTTCAATTTTTTATGATTTTTTAAAGTTGAGGCATATTTGCTAAATATTGTTGCAAGATTACATTTGGACCCTTTGTTATTAGATAATTGTATTTGGACTTGTAGTTATAATTAAATTCTAAATTCTAATCAGAGCTTATAAATAGACTAATAAGATTCTGATTTAGGAGAGGTAATTAAACACTTTGAGATTTTGAGACTTGGCTGAAATAAGAATCCTTGTTTTCTACTTTCTCTCAAACTCTCGTTCTTTTCTCATACTTGTGTGGGTTAAGTGTCTCAATGGAAGGCTAAACCTCTCATTTAATTCCTGGAATCCAAACGCTATAATTTCAACTTGAGTTATGTGCTAAATTATTCTGAGTTTGTTCTCTTTTTCTTTCTAATCTCAAAATTATATATTGCAATTGTGATTAACTTGATCTGTTGTTAGAATTCAAATTAGAACTCGATTGATGCTTGATTTGATAATTAATGCAGATTAAATTAAATAATTATTTGATTGAATTCGTAACTGTATTCAATTAGGTTATTCAATCGAATTAATAATTGAATTGGATGATTGTTCAAACTCAGATTTAAATCTTTAAATACTGTAATAGTCGAAGTTAAATGTATTTGATATTCTGTAGATTGATGTTTCTTAATTCATTTTTACTCAATTTTATTCTATTCGTAATTCAATTCAATTAATTTATAATTTTTAAAATCCAAAAAACTTTATTTATATTTTTTAAAAAGAAACTTAAAATTAAATTTGACTGAGAACGTATTCTGTGAATTGACCTAAGTTTGACTCTATACTGTAAAATCTTTAAAAAATTAGTTATTTTGACAATGATTTGACATATCTAATCAGTGTTCTTTAAACTGAAAATATATTTTTGGACCCATAGACTTACTTCAAAACTATATTAGTCCAAGTTTATTTTCACAAAAAAACTAAAATTTCTTTTCTGTGTCAACCTTATAAATGATCATGATGTTGACAGGAAAAAAAAATTGTTTGTTACCTTTTTCTCATGTGCAATTTGTGCTAGTTTTTTCTAGTTACACCGACTCTTCACCCCACCACTTTATTACACATTGCAGCACTGACTCAGTGCATGTGTGCTCTTTTGGTTCTCATGTTTGGTATGTCTTTAGGTAGCGGTTGGATAAGGAAGTTTAGGGAAGAAAGTGATTTTTATTTTTATTTTTAGTATTTAAAATCCTTTAAGGTTTATTTAGGAGTTAATATTTGGGAAGAAGGAAAAATTTTATATGATAATTATTTTTGTTTGATAGTTTTAGATGAGCAAAGAGAATTTATAAATATTTCAAAACTCTAATGATTTTATATTTTTAAGTTTAGATGAGCAGACGATTTATAAATATTTTAAAACTCTAATAATTTTACATTTTTAAATTTTTTTAATTTGGAAGTTTCTATATTAGTTTTCCTTTTTTTTATTCTTTTATTTTTCAAACTCTTAAAAAAAAGCATAATTATAAAAGATAAATTTGTAGGAAACAAAAGACAAGACCATTTTTTTTATCCTTCGCCTGAGAAAATCATCACATTACAACCTGGCTTCTCCAATCCTTTTAAAGCTATAGCAAATTCAAACTACATGAACATATCAAAATACTAACTACCCACACAAAATTATTATCTTATTGAGATTTTAATATTAAAAAAAAAAGAAAAAAATTCACTTTTTAATCTTTCTAAGTAACACCCTTATACATTAACATTTGTCTCAATCAGTCAATTTTTTTTTATAGAATTATATTACTTTTATATAGCTTTATACAATATAAATTTTACTCTTTTTTTCATCACATCATTTATTTAATTGGTCAAAATTCATCTTTAATAATAGATAAACATATTAAGAAAGAGAAAAAAGATATGTATATTTTGTGAAACCCACAAAATACATGTTTTTTTCTCTTTTAATGCACTCATCTAATAAACAAATCTAAATCTTATTTAAGTACAAAATTCTCTTTCTTAATCTTTCTCTTAGTTGAAGCAAAAATACAACTTTTTTATTATAAAATAAATTTATTTTTTTATATATATACTTTGTTATCCTCACAGTCATTAAGTTTATTATGTTGAAAAAGACTATAAAATATAGTTTAATTATCTCAACTAAATCCACAATAACTCAATTAAAAGTTTATAGGGTGTATTTAAAAAGGTTTATCTTTCGGAAGTTTTTTTCTTTTCAGTTTGTTTCAGGTGTAACTTACTAGAATGTTATTTTTAACTTTTATCAATAAGTTTCATGTTTTCAAAATAATATAATTTTTTTATTTAATGCATAGTTTCTAAAGTAGTACTAAAATTATTAGGAAGGTAAGTTAGAAGGTATACCAAAATTCTTTTTAATGTGTTTTAAGATACACAATTAAAAATTAATAAAGAATATTTTTTATTAAAATTATAGAGGCTAAATTGCAGTTTTTTATTCCAAATTTTTGTATTTGTTTAATTTTATCTCTCTAATTTTTAATTACACGATTTTTTAGAATTCATTTTTTCTTCGCTGCCAAAATTTGTGTTAGGAGGATTAGGTTTGAAAGATGAACGACGTTTATGCTGCTTAGTGGATTGTGCAATGGTTGGGGAATGGTGAAGCAATAGCAACAAGAGTCTAGTGAATGGGGAGAGGAGGAGCACCGTCAGCAACGACGGATTTCGATAAAAGGGAAAGGAAGAAGAAGACCACTCATTTGCCGTTAAAAATTAGATAGCAACTTAATAAAAGCAAAAAATTGCTTAATTAAGAACATAAAATTACGCAATTGAAATTTTGAGGATTAAAATTAAATATAGATGACAAAAAAATAATATAGCCAATTATAAAATTTAAGACTGAGTTTAAGCATTCACAAATAATTTTTTTTATAAAAAAAAAATACACATTTATTATATTGAAGTTATAAAAATATAATAAATACTTTTTTAAAATAAAATTTTACTATTATTAGCTGCTTATTTTCAACACTAAAAATTAAAGTTAAAAAAACTCTAAAATTTAATATCACTAACTTATTAAATCTTATAATATTTTATAATTTTTTATAAAACTTACTATATATAAGTTCTTATTTATATTCTATGACACATATTTAAAAAATTATTTTTCTTTGACATTTAAAGTTCAACACATGAATAAGTAAATGTTTAGTATTTAACTTTCTATTATACCATTTATCTATTAGATTCATTAATATCTTATTTTTATATCTGTACTAAATAAATATTAATTTTTAGGTACAAAATTTAAAAAAATATTTATTCATTAATTTTATATAATAACAATAAAATAATTACAATGTCAAAGAAAAAAAACTGATGTAGTGTTTATCTAAAGAAATAAAATTAATTTTATTCCAGCTTATTTATCTACATAAAAGTTCAAAATAATATTAGTTGTTACTATTCTATTAATTTCATTTTTTCATATAAAACGTATAAAAAATGTTTATCTCTACTCTTAGGAATGAATTTAATAATGATGATAATAATAATATTAAAAAAATGCTAGTATTATGCTTTTGTATATTCAATATAATAATTTAAAATAAATTATTTGGATAGAGTAGAGTTTAAAAAATTATTAATCAAGAATAAATATTTTTTAATATGTCCAAAAACACACGTTAAGAAATCAATAAACAGTGAGTTTTTAATATATGTTCAAATATCAAATTTTGTAATATTATATACTTTTTAATAAAAATTTAATATGCACATATTTTGATTACGTGTCCTATCCTATAACACACGTTAAAAAAATTATCATAATAATTTTTATTTAATAATTATAAAATATAAATATAAAAGACTGAAATTCCAATAATAAAAGAAATGGCATTCTTTGAATGCATGATGCACGTGTTCTAGTGTAGAGCAACGTTATTGATGGTCTCAAAGCATCGAGAGATGCCCATCGTATGTTTTCCAGCTACGGTAATAGTGACTTTCAACCACCAAGATGTGATAACATTAATTACTAAGTTAGCTTAGATATAGTGCTTAAAATTTAAAGTTTATTATCTTTCTCAAAGTTTTTTAATCAAAATTCTTATTCATATACTTCAAGATTGTGTCTAAGAATAGAAATAAGCCAGTTTTAATTAAGCTTTACTTTAATCAGGTCTAATCTGTAATATAATTATTAAGTTTAAGCTTAATTTATTACTTTTTAAAAGTTTTATTTTCAATTTAGTCTGAATTATTTAGATGATTTGAACTGATCTGAAACTTGTCAAAAAGTCTGCTACAAAAAGAAAATCTTAATATTAATAAAAATATAATTATTTATATTTAAGTGTATAACTATGTGCTGTAAACCTGATTTTTAAAAGTTTTTTTATAGATACTTTATTCAAAAAAATTATACCAATAAAAATAAAACACGTATTAAGTTACAAAAAGTATATATTATTATATATAATTTATTTAAAATTATATTATTTATATTATTTACTATATGGTCATATTATATATATATAGATATTATATTAAATTTTTTATTTTATTTTTCTATTATTTTTAAATAAAATTTTAGTTTTGAATAAAATATAATTTATATTTAAATAATTTTTATTTATTATAAAAAAAGAATTAAACATAATATATTAATATAATAATTAAATATTAATAATAATAAAATTAAGAATATAAAAATATATTAATATAATATTATTATTTCATTTTTAAATATTATTTCATTTAATTTTGATTGCGTCTTGTTCTTGTTCAAAAACTTAAACACTCTTTAATTTTTTTAAATATAACAAATATAGTAATTTATTATTAAATAATTTTATTATTAAAAAAATATAATTATGTATAAATATTTTTAATTTTTAATAAAATATAATTTCTATTGATTATAATTATAAATAAAAAATTATAATATAATATATTAATTTAATAATAACAGAACTAAGAATATAAAAAATATATTATTAAATAACTTTATTATTTAAACATGTTTTGATAGTTTTATTTTTAAATTATATATATATATATATATATAGAGGTTAGGTTTAACAAGTTTGGTAAATAGCTTAGGATTAACTTGTTTATTTAAACATGTCTTAAAAAAAGTCTAAGTTTTCTTTATTTATTAAAAAGGTCAAACTAAATCAGGTCAGACTACATACTCTTGTCAAGTGACCTAGTCTATTTCCATCCATAATTGTGTCTTTCTATAGTAGAACCACAACTCAACATCATTTACAAACGCTTTTATTATTGAAAGTTCAAAAATGAAATTAAACTAATTCTTTGAACTTATATTATATGTGGTGCTTTTTTAATAAATTTATTAAAAATTACAAAAGTGAAATGTGTAAAGAAATTAAAAGTGAAAATTATACTAATATTATTTTTATAATTTTAATTAATAAAAAATAAACAAATACAGAAATAATAAATTTTTGTCTGCTTAATTTTTTATTTTATTTTATTTTATTCTATAATTATATTAATTATATGTGATACTATTAACTATGATATAATCAATTATGAGATGTTAAGTAACACTGTCCGACTGAATGTTAAGCAAAAGCTGCAAAATCGTGCTTGTTACTAAAAATAACCTTACTGATTGCTAAGTGTGATATGCTGTTGTCCATATATTCTATCAAATTTTATTTGATTGCGACAAAAATACTTCTGTAATTAATTAGTAATTGATTCACACTAAATTAAAATAATTAATACAAAATTTTCATTAAATAAGTATTAAATATATATAAAAATAGGCTATAAAAGAGTTTTGAAATATACTTATTAATATTTTAAAAAATTTATATAAATATTAAAAATATTTATAAATATATTTCATCTTTCAAAACTCTTTCTTATAATCTAGAAATTGATTATAAAGATAAAAAAATATTAAATTAAAATTCATTTTCAATCAATGATATACAAGGCCCTACATGATAATTCTTCTGTACGTCTTCGTCCAAGCTTGAAAACTTCACATTTAATTTCTCTGAACTTGTCCCACTTCAAATTATACATATATATTTTTTAAAATAAAGATGATGAAATGAACTACAAAATAAAAAATAATAATGCTCCTAATATATATAGCATTATATAAGATAAAAAGTTATATATAATATATTTTTATTAGAAATTATATAATATAATATGCTAATATTATTAAATAGAAGAGCTATGCTATATTGTAACACAAATCCAATGTTGCTTCATTGGGACCTCTAGATTCCCAAAATGCTTGCCAGAACCTAACGCTAATGCCGCACGCTACACTGTACTGCACCCCAAACTTTGAAGTCAAAATTTTATTTTAATCCTATCCCAAAATTACCAATTGGCTGGGTGATAATATTTTATAATATCAGTTTTTAAATTGAATTTAATCATTCGTTTAAAATTTTTTAAAATATAATAATTTTTTAATAAAATTTTATTTTTATTACTTTTTTAAACTCGGTTTTAAGAGTTATAGTTATTTTTTATATTTTTATGAATATGATTAATTTTAGACCCTTTAAACAATTCCACCGTGAAACCCTTTAAACAATAACAATTTTAAAATTTTTTAAGAGACTTTTTATAAAGTATTTATTGTATTTTTTATTTGCTCATTATAAATAAAGTTGACTGTAACATAATTCGTAGCAACCTATTTTTATCCTTTTTTATAGACACGTGTGAGCTCTAAGAAATTATAGACTGTTTTTATCATACCACGCGATTCACTGTACACAATTCCCCACCAACCAAACCATATGGGACACTATAATAAATTATGTTTATTTCTTTATGTGTTCTAAAAACTATATTTTTTTATTAAAAATTATATAATAAAAATTATAAAATTATTATTTAATTATTTTTTAATCTTATTTGTATTTTTTTATTCTTATATATTTTAATGTATGTATAATTTTAGTTTTCTTAATTTTTATCGTTCATATTTAGTCTTTCTAAATTTTTAAATGCTAAATTTAATTCTTTTAGCTTAAAATTTTATCCAATAATTATTAAAAATTTAATAAATATATAAAATTTTATTAATTTAAATAATTTATATATTTGTATATAATATTGAAATAAAAAAGAAAAATGAAAGTACAAAACCAAAAGAAATCTAAAAATAAAAGGATGTATTTATTAATTTAGCCAATTTACTGTGAAACAAAGAGATTCTTTTTAAAGAAAAACAACATTACTCTCTATTGTCTTTTTCATAAGTAAATAATTAATTTATTAAAACTAATATAAAATAATTATATAATATAAATTTATATTTCAATATTCTAAAAACTGCCTATATTATTGAAAAATTGGATTGATAACTTATTTATATATTAAATGATTAAATGCATCTTCTTATATTAGAATTATAAGTGTGAGTGAGTACGATTATAACATAAATTTTATAATAAAATAAGAATATAAAATAATTTAATAATTAATATATGTAAAAATTAGTAAATTTTTTTATAATTAAAACCAATAAAATATTTTTATTATATTTATAAAAATATCAAAACAGTAATCGCTACTCTTAAGAGACAGATTAATAAACAAAGAAAAATTAATATTAATAATACAATTATTGTAAATATTTATTTATTAGCAAGATAGGTATTAACAAAATATTTTTATTTTTATTTTTAGAAATACTACTGGCCGTTCATTTCAAAACACTATTAAATGTCTACATTCAAAGACTGCACCTTTAAACTGGGGCATTTATAGAAGAGTAGTGATACATATATATTAAATTCTCAAAATGTTTTTTTTTAATTTATTTATTTCCCTCCTTATGTTAGTGTCACATATATCCTAATTTTCTCCTAAATTATTATATTTTTTTTTTCTGTAATATAAGTAGACTTTTCCTTCATAGAATCACCCAAAATTTTGTTAATTCTCATTTTGTAGAAGTTGCACTTTCTTTTCCTATTCCTCCTCCTCTCACAATGCTCCCCTACAAGACCATTGAAGAGGCAGAAGTTGCACTAGACAGAGGACTAACTCTTGCTGAGACACTGTGGTTCAAATACACTGCCAATAAACCAGATTTTGTTCTTCATTGCCACAACATTCTATTCTTGTGCTTGTTTTACACTCTAGCCCCTATTCCATTTGCATTGATAGAGCTTAGTGGCTCCAAGAACTTCAACAAATACAAGATTCAGCCCTTAGTAAAGACATCATTCTGGGAAATGTTCAAGTGCTACAAAAAAGTCATGCAAACCTTTATCATTGCAGTTGGTCCTCTACAGATACTTTCTTATCCCACCATAAAGGTACTTGCTATTTCATTTACATAATTATACTTATTCAGCATCCACTCTTAATTGTTGAGTCCAAATCTATTCTCAGTAAATATTCTAATCTTACACTAATGGATAACTTTTTTAACAACACAAATTTAACCAATTCAATTGCTAAACTAAGTTATGGGATATGTTTAATTTAACACTTATTTGACATAAACTTTTATTTCCGAGTTTGTATTATAAATTTAACTATAAAACTTATTAACATAAATTGAAAATAATTTATTTTAATAAAAACTAAAAAATTGTTATTTTTTTTTTCATAAAACACACGTCATTTCAACATTGTGCGATGCACTTAATATGTAATATATAAATTTGGATCTTTTCTAGTTTAAGCAAAAATTACAATATGTAATCTAAATTTACTTATGTAAAAAAAATTGTTTAAACAAATTTGACAAAAAAATAATTTTCACTTAAGTTAAAAAATTCACTTAAACGAATTAGTAAAAACATATTTTAATTTAAAATAAAAAAATATACTTAAATCAAAATTGTAAAAAAATTTAAATTTTTTTTAAACTACAAAAAATTTAAAAAAAATTTGTGCAAAATTATATAATCATACTAAGAAAATTTAAGAGTTTTAAATCATATATTACTGTAAATATTTCTCGACTAAATTTTTAAAGTCATTATTTATATAATCCTTATCATTATTTTTAATAATTTAATTTAATTCTAAATAGTTCTACCACAAATAGTACATTAGACTATATATTTAGTAGAATGATATGTATAAGGGTTTTAAGTAATTATATAGTTATTAATAAAAAATAAAGATTTTTTATAGTTTAGAAAAAAAAAAGATAAAATTTTAAATTTTTTTTCAATTTTAACTTAAACAAAAATTATTTTTTGTTAAATTTTTCACTTAAATAACTTTAGACTGTAGAATGCAATTCTTTTAAAATTATAGAAAATCTAAATTTGTAATATTAAGATAAATTGTGAATTTATATAGATAATATTACGATCTATTACACTTTTTTAGTTATTTAATAAAAATTATAAGGTTATATAAGCTAAACTTGTTAACTTATTTATAAGACTCACGTAAATTTTAACTTATAATAAAAAATATTAACGTTAATACTAAAATTAAATAGTTAATACTGGTAAAATTTATTAAAAATAAATATTTATTATAATTTTGATATAATAAATATATTTTTATATTTTATATATTTAAATTCAATTTTAAAAAATGAGATTAACAAAGTTATAATAAAAAAAGTGTTAGAAATAAGTCATTATAAAATGTGCTATTTGTGTTGGAATAGTATCAATGGACGAGGATGATACCCGTTCATAACCTATTAACTGGTATGAGTACTAATAATGTAATTGTAATTTATTAACGTTAGCTATTAGTCAGGCTCTCACATCGCACTCTTCAACAAGTACACTATTTAATTTTATATCCCCCTACTACCTACCTCCATTAATAATCCATATCAAATAGTACATTTCATATTCATAAATTATGAAATTTAAAAAATTTGTTAAAAATATAAAATATACTATTTTTATGTATTATAATATATATTATACTACTTCCAGTTTTATTTATAAAAAAATAATTAAAATACAAAGATTAAGAAAAGTAATAAATTCAACTATATTTTTAATAAATATAAATTTTATTTTAAAAATACCTATATATTAAATGATGTAGTTGGTGTAGTTTTTTTTTCACAAACATACATTTAACAATAAATGAAGGATATAAAAAGAATTCAGTAATTAATACATCTAAAATATATTATATGTTTCTTATAAAAAAAACAAAAAAAAAATACTTTTATTTTTTATAAAAAAAATCGGAGATGATAACATATTTTTTATATTATTATTATTATCTATTAATCAATTCTTCCGTTAGAGAAAATATAAATAAATTATTATTTTCTTACCGTGTTTTTAAAAACACATAAAGAAAAATAATTAAATAATAAATATTTATTAAAGTTACAATATTTAATATTAATAATATATTAGATTTTATATTTTTTAATAAAAATTATTACTATAATTTTTTATTATGTGTCTTAAATATGTATTAAAAAATTTATAAATTATATTATGCTTGCTATTTTTATTCGCCAAGACAAGTTGAAAAATTGGTGAAACGATGTTAATATGGTCTGAAATTAGTTAGATTAAGACTTTTTGCGTTCTTTTAATAAATTATACGACACTGTATAAGATGCGAGAGTATTATATATATTTTTTATATGTAAAATAATTATAATTGTTAATTTTAATTAATAAAAAATAGGTTAATAATTTATTTAAAAAATATAAATATTTTTTAATTTTTTTATATTTAAAAGAGAGCATTCAAATACCCTATTGATTTTTTTTTTATTTTCAAATAACTACTCTTTTTTTATACTAAGAAAAATGTCAATATTAATTTATATATATATATATATATATATATATTATAAAATGTAAATTACATATTAAAAGAAGCAATAATTTTAATATTTTTCATTACTATACAGTAATTTTTTTAGCGTCATATAGTGATATATCATAAAAGAATAAAATATAAAACATTAGTAATGAAAAATAGAATAAAATATAATAAAGTGAATAGAGTGAAAGTGTAAATGAAAGTGCAGCATGCATAACACAACGTGAAAAAGGTAAGTGAATGGCTCGCTTTACAAAAGTCACTCGTTTTCAAAATTTATATTATTTAATAATTTTTTATAAAATATAATATTAAATAACAAATTTTTTATTAAATTAATTAATTTTATAAAAATTTATAAAACCATAAAAATGTTGTTATATTACTTATTTTTAAAAATTATATATTTTTTAAAATATAAATTATGTATATAATATACATAATTAGAAAAATAATATAAGAGAATTTAATAATTGTGTTAATCAATTTTGTATTTATAAACTTATTAAATATGTATATATGATATTTTTTATTAAAAATTGTAAAGTTTAATATATTAATAATATATAATATTAAAAGTTATACTTATATTAATTTCTATTAAATTTTTAATGTACTTCAGAGACACATTAAAAATTAATAATTTTATATAAACAAATTATACAGAAAAATAAATTTATTTTTTTATGGTTATTTTTTCTTACTTTTAAATCATGCAAATAGTATAAACATTTGATATAGATAGAGTGTATTTTGAAAAAAATAGCTTAATGAATTCTTTATCAATAATTTTTTTATGTAAGGTTTTATTTTGTAAATTTGATTCTAACTTTTTGTTAAAAGTTGAAAATTTTTATTTTGAAAAAATATACTAAAAAATTATTAAAATAAGTTAAAAAGAATATATGAAAGTTATGTTTTATTTTCATAAATTCTTTTAAATATTTTTAGAACAAAATTTACCTCTTCTAAAATAAAAAGTGTATAAAATGAGAAAATAAATGTTTATTTACCTATAATTTAAATTAAAGTACTTCATAAGCATAACTAACTTTAAATAAACATTAGATACATCTTCACTTTCTTAATTTATATTTCTTAAAACTTGCAAAACAGATTATTTGGGCATTTAGAATGTCCTATTTCGGGTGACACATTTTCACGAGTCGGGTTAAAAAAAAGTTAATTTGAATTATTAAAATTAATATGAAAAATTAGTTTTTTTAAAAGTTAGTAAATTTAATTAATATCAAACTCGATCAAATTAGATTGAAAATAGTTGAATTTAATTTGATCTTATAATTTAAAAATAAAATTCTATATTTTATCGTATAGGTTCGGACCAACTTGATTAATTGGATCTATTTTATTAAGTTTAATATTTTTTTGTTTTAGAAAAGTCAAATATATCTCAATGAAAGAATAATATATAATATTATTTAAGATAGATAGTGTATCCTTGCAGTGCGTTGAACTTATGCCTATTTTCGTTCGACCTTATCTGAATTCTGAAATTATTGTGTGATTGTCAGATGGAAGGTTGTGTTTGTTTATTGATCTGCTTTCAGAGAGTAATAATGTAGACATATGAGATATGCATCATTAATATTTACATATATAATTTATTTAAAATTATAAAAGAAATAATAGTTATAATTAAATAGATAGAACAATAAAAATCATATTCTACAAAGTTATGTTGGTTTTCTCGTATTTATGTCATAAATGGTAATGGAATTTCTTCCCTCCAAATATTTTTGCAGTGGATTGGGATCAGAACTGATTTGACATTGCCATCAGGTTGGGAAATATTTTGCCAATTGTTTGTTTACTTTGTGATTGAAGATTTTTCCAACTATTGGATCCATAGGTTACTCCATTGTAAATGGGCCTTTGAGAAGATCCATAAGGTTCATCATGAATATTCAGCACCAGTTGGGCTCGCAGCACCCTATGCCCATTGGGCTGAGATTATTTTATTGGGTATCCCCTCCTTTCTAGGCCCTGCAATTGTTCCCTGTCACATAACAACTTATTGGCTATGGTTCGTTTTGCGACAGCTAGAAGCCGTTGAGACCCATAGCGGGTAAATGTTTTATTTCTAATATTTCATATTTATAGAAGTTTATTTATGATTCTTTGGTTGAGTTTTGCTTGTTTTTAATTAATTATAAATTGATATTTACTTAATTTTTCAAAAATATCAAATTTCAATTATTATAAGAGATGTTAATCAATTTTAGTAATATTTAAAATGTTTTAGACTAACACTGGCTTTATATGATTGGTAAAAATACATTTTTGATATAAAAAAAATACTTTTTTTTGTCAAATTAAATGAGTTTGAAAAGCCTTTTTTATACCATGATATCAATAAATGCTTGCTTTCATAGTTTTATTAATTTTAACTTCTAAAGTTGAGATGAAGTATACAAGAATAATAATTTTTTTATTAAAAGTAAGGAAAAAGATCTTCTCACTTTTATATTTAATCTGATTTTTTCATTTAATTTACATATAATAAATTATACGTATTTTTCTTACATCTTATCCATCTTGACATTTTACAGGTATGATTTTCCATGGAGTCCCACAAAATATATACCATTTTATGCAGGGGCTGCATATCATGACTACCATCACTATGTAGGAGGAAGAAGTCAAGGCAATTTTGCCTCAGTATTTACCTATTGTGACTACATTTATGGGACCGATAAGGTAATCTTTATCTTTTTTGATTAGTGATTTTAGAATTACCACCAAATTACAATATCAGTTATTCTATTAAACTTGAAAAAATGATAGTAGTTCAGCAAAATTATTCAATATTTCATGATAACCCATCACTATATAACGAGGCTATTATATCATTGCAGGGGTACCAATACACTAAGCAAATGCGCAAGAACAAATCTACTTCCACCATGCTTGCCCAAAATGACAAGATGGAGTAGCTGTTATCTGCTTTCAAAACGTTCTATGATAGTATATAAAATAAAAGCATGTTTTACCATGAGTGCATGAGGTGCTTTAGATTGTTCTTCTATTTATGTTCGCATTGAAGGCTTAAAATTCAGAGTACTTTAGTGCCACTTTAGTGCCAACCTGCTTCATATGTTTTGTTCGTACTTTGGCATATGTATAAGAATAAATATAGCACCGTCTACTTATACATGTTCCTTGCGACTTTAGACTCTATAAATTAACGTTGTTATGACTCGATTCTATAATCGTATAACAATATCCATACATTACAATTCTTGGGCTCGTTTAAGCAACATTTTGATTTAAATATTCATATTAAACCCAAATAAACTTCAATTGTACGGTTTAACTTTCTACATTTTATCTACCTATGTGAAGTTTAATTCTTGCACCACAATTTTTATGTTGCTTCTAATATAAAATTAATATAGTTAATCATCATTAACCTCTTTATTTGGTGTACCTAGCGTACATAATCTAGTGTGTGGCTCAAGGCCAGCCTCAAATTTGTTTAAAATAATTAAAAAAACGTATTTTTAAAAGAAAAAATAGGTTTTTTTTTTTAATTGCATGATTGTCAAATTAAATGCTTTTGGATCAACAATATAATTTTCAATCAAAGTCAGTGTTGAAAATATTTATTTTAAGCTCATTTACAAATACTATATACATACTCTTATCTCTTCTAAATTCTATTGTCAAAAATTACATCAATCCTTTTTCTTATATAAAATGTTAACAATAAAAATATAAAAACTTATAAAATTTTAGAAGAATTTTTGGATAAAGATAAGCAGAAAAAAGATAACCAACTCAACTGAAGAATCCGACGAATAAAAATGAATATGCAATTAGTTCATATCAACATTTCTATAATTTCAAACTTCACTCTCACATCTACTTAGCAATTTTGACAGTGCTTTAATTATTATTATTTATTTCCACAATACTTCATCTCCAACTTCAACCGTGTTTGGTCTCCAATATTGATGGTGCTTTATCTTCATCATTTTGTTGCATCTCCAATAGTTCTTTAGACTTGCTTTAATTTAATCTAATCCAATATAAGAAACTTTATCTTTGACAATTTATCAATATCGGGACTTTGTTTTAAAAATTATGAAAGTTTGTAGGTCTAAAAATTTCAGATTTATCGTTAAAATTTAGTGACTACAATTGTTAAACAAAAGCCCGTCTAGCTCAGTCGGTAGAGCGCAAGGCTCTTAACCTTGTGGTCGTGGGTTCGAGCCCCACGGTGGGCGATTATTTTCATTTTTTTCTTATTTTAATTAAAAAAATGTTTTTTTTTCTTTACCTTTTAAAGTTCGTTTACAATACAATGAATAAATCAAGGTTATTCAAAACCTTTTATTTACTCGCTACTGCCGCCGCACGTTGAGGCTATTACACTATAGATCGTAGCATCATACTTCCCATAAAGTACTACAAAATTAATCTAAAACACCTCTTCATGTTTTCGCAATAGTTTCAGTTAATTAAATGTTAAGATTGCATTATATCACTAAAATCATTGGTGAGCAGTGTGTTCCGTTACAATTTACTGTTATTTCTAAATGCAACCATTGTCCAATTTAAATAATTTTTTCAGTACATAATTTATATGAAGAAAAACAAAATGAAATAAAGTTATGCACCTTAAGATTAGTTAAATAAAAGAACTAAAAAACATTATTTAAATTTTACTTTTGAGAGAAATTCAATCTATTTTTTTTTATTGATAAGTTTATCCATGGCCCATGTCCGATGTTCGAAAATTGAAAGGTGTAATGCCATACCAATGGTGTTGGAAATATGATAAAAAATTCTTTTTATGTGATATAAAATGTAGCACCATGTGCTACATGTCCTCTTCCGAAGTTACTAATCAAGTGATCGTTCTCGTAAGGCTCATTAACACCACCAAAACCGATAACATTATCTGTCTATAGACACTACAAATTATTGGTCACAAAATTTCCGAAAGATCCAAGTCTAAGCCGCAACTGAACGGCTTGTAACATTTCAGCTCTTCTTAGTTTCTCATTCAACTTTCCATGATACCATGCAGCTCTAATCAAAATGACTGAACCAACAAGAAAGAGACCAAATCCGAGAACTTTTGAAGCATCTCGCTTTAACACAAACTAGTTGTCAGAGAGTGCATGGGCATGTTAATGACAGAGATTGGCACACCACCATGGGAGTTTAGGATGGAGGGAGTGACGGAGATGCCCACAACTTCACTTTCTTGTCAGCACTAGCGGTGGCTAAAACCAAGACTTGTTCATTGCCTGCAAAAGGCACAACCACCACATTATTTAGGATGACAAAAATTACATGCTGGCTAGTATAAGATACATTGCATGCACCATAGAAGAATGAAAATACAAACACATTTCCAAAATCCAAATATAACTTGGTTTTTCCCACATTTTAAATCAAATTCAAATAGTTTTCAACATATAAAAAGGGGTCTGGCAGAAAATGTGTCAATAATGGAAATTTGTTGAGAACATAAATTACGTAAAAAACCAAAAGGAAGAGAGCAAGATTAGCAGCATTACCCATTGGAATAGTTTTTGGAGCCCACGAAATGCATGCAATGTCACCTGCAAGTGAAGAAAATAAATAATCAATGACCTGAAAATCACAGATAGAGAATTGCTTCAAAATTTAGTTGCAAGTAAAGGAAAAATCAAAGGATGGATGCTTGGACATACTATCATGGGCTTTCTCAGCTGTATCCAAAACCTTTCCAGTCTCAGCACATAACCACTGCAATGTGGAACCATGGGTTGCAGCCAAAATTTTTCCATTGGGGGAAATACTCAGGCGGTCATAGTGTAATGTAGTACCGGTAGAATCATGAAGAGGAATAGGGAGCACCTTCAGTGTCTTTGGATCCTCATCAAGATGATAACGAACTTCAGGATACAAGAAAAATAAAGGTGAGAGGTGTTGAATTAATTAACAGTCTGGTCCTTCAGACAGCACATAACAAGCATACAAGGAAAGGACACTTTGATTAATCAAATAACAAGCACATTGTCTCTAACTATGGCCAAAGAAAATAAGCAACATTTGCAAAAGAAAACATGCTCATTCAGCCATAGAATCTCATGAAAGTACTACTTTTGATTTCTTTATTAATAGCATCACCACATATCTTAAGTCAGGAGCCATTAAACTATTTGTGACAGAACATTTAACTAGAAAAATAAAACTAATTTCACAAGTGAAAAGTAATCTACTTCCAAAATTTGCTTACCATTGATATTCCATATTCTCATCGAACCATCCTTGGATGCAGTGATTATTTGCTCAGAATTCGGGGTAAAGCATAACCAAGTCACGGCACTCTGACCCAAGTAATAAACATTTAAATAATTGTCACAAAGGTGATAATGATGAACAATGCAGGAGGAAAGAAGGATGTCGATAAACTATAATTTTATTTCATTTTCAATTGCTTTTGAACAAGTTAAACAATGCTAAAAGAGGATGCTAGTTCTCCTTTCAGCCCAAGGGAAAAATAAGATTGTTACACTCTTGAATACACTTGTGTACAGAGCCAACAAAGATTAGGATGTGATGAAAGCAATCCAAATTTATTTAGAGCCTACGAAGAGTCAAGTGAGACAAACTAAAACAGCAACTAATATGTTTGCATGGAAAAACGGGAAGATCATCTTTATTCTTCGGATTAAATTGTAAATCTCACACACACTGATTAGGATCTGCCAACATCTGTGTAAATCAAGGTTTCACAAAATCCAATGTTGGATATAAAGATTGTTTTACACACATCATGCTCATGAAATTTTCCTTAATCCAAGATCTTCTAATATAATACATGAAAATATAAGATTGTACTACATCAAATATATGAAAATTAATGTATAATATACTTCTCACTCTCACATAAACAAAAACACAATGCATTTGAAGGATCTTTAAACTATGTGTCAAAATGGAAACTTAAATTAATTTTCAAATGATAAGAATCAATTTGATATAACAGAAGAAATAAGTACAACGCAGTGTACTGAAATATGTAGTATTGTACGGAAATAAAGATGAATCAGTATGATTCACCGCAAATATAGCAGAAAAGGAGAATGCACAGTAAACGATCTTGAGCTATTCGAGGTGCTCAGGGCCTCCCAAATGGAATTACCTCCCACAATACTCTTTCCCCTCTCCCTCTCGTTACCCCACAATATATCCGGATTTATTTTCTCTCTCCTGACAGTTAGTGCACATTCGCATAAATTCACTGCATAACAAGGGAGTGATTCCCTGGTCCCACCCTATTTCTCTTTCTCGCATATACCCTTCCAAACCTTTTATTATTACTATCATTCCCTTCCCCTTCAAAACTATCCTTGTCCTCAAGGATAAAGTTAGGAAATTCTTCCTCAATCTTGTCAACTAGCTCCCAAGAATCTTCAAACTCTGGCAGTCCTGTCCAGTGAATCAGCACTTCTTTCTCTCCATGATCATTCATCCTCCGCGCTACCACTTTCTCAGGGGTCACCTCTAAATGCCATTCGTCATTCAAACAGGCTGGCAGTGGTTGAAAGTGTACTGTTGGTGCCACTGATTTCTTCAACAAAGATACATGAAAGATAGGATGCACCTTGCTGTCAATAGGTAGCTTGAGCTTATACGCTACTGCCTCTATCCTCCGTTCTATCTCAGAAGGGCCATAATAACAAGGGCTCAATTTCTGGTTCACTCTTTTAGCTAAGCTTTTCAGCTTGTATGGTTGTATTTTCAAATACACCATGTCCCCTACTTGATACTCCACCTCTCTTCTATGTTTATTAGCTTGAACTCGCATTACTTCTTGAACCTTCAGCAACTGTTCCTGCAGTTCTTTTACCATATCATTCCTCTCAGCTGTCAATCTGTTAACTTCTTCCACAGCTGAATGGTGTACATCTCCTCTGATCAACACGGGTGGGGCTCTGCCGTATAGAGCCTGAAAGGGAGTGGTCTTCAAAGCAGCATGATAATTGGTGTTATACCAATATTCTGTCCAACTTAACCACTTAGGCCACATCCTTGGTTTCCTACCTGTCACACACTGAAGATAAGCTTCCAAACACCTGTTTACTACTTCAGTTTGCCCGTCCGTTTGAGAATGATAGGCATTGCTGTGCTTCAATTTAGTGCCTGCCAGTTTGAATAATTTCGCCCAGAAGGAGCTCAAAAAAACTCAATCTCTGTCCGACACAATAGTACTAGGAAAACCATGCAATTTAACTACCTCTTTGATGAATACTTAGGCTATGTCCTTGGCAGTATAAGGATGGCACACAGCTATGAAATGGGCATATTTTGTCAACCTATCTACCACCACCACGATAGTATCCACCCCTCTAGCTTTCGGTAGCCCTCCAATGAAGTCCATGGAAATATCACTCCATACTTGAGTAGGAACAAGGAGTGGTTGTAAGAGACCTTCTGGACTCAAAGTTTAGTATTTATTCCTTTGGCAAACTTCACAAGCTTGTACATAAGCTTGAATAATTTTCCTCATTCCTTCCCAATAGACTAACCTCGCTATTTTTTTAAGTTCTAAAGAAACCCGAGTGTCCACCTACTGCAGAATCATGTAAGCAAGTATCCATTGACTTCGTGGTGAATTCTTTGGAATTACAACCCTTCATTCTTTAAACAGTCTCCCTTTCTTCAACTGGTAACCAGCATGGCTATTTGGATCACTAATTATATCCTGGACGATACCTTTAAGTTTTTCCTCCGCCTCCACCTCTTCATCCAGCCCTTCCCACAGCTCACAACTCACTGTGGTAATAGTAGCAAACTGCATTTTCCTTGATAGAGCATCAGCTACGCCATTCTCCTTTCCTGGTTTGTATTTAACTTCAAAATCATACCCCAACAATTTGGAGATCCATTTTTGTTGCCCCTCTCCCATAATTCTCTGTTCAGTCAAAAATTTCAGGCTCCTTTGATCGGTGTGTACCTTACAGTGCCTGCCCAGCAAATAAGGACGCCATTTTTGGACTGCCATAACTACTGCCATGAGCTCTCTCTCATAAACTGACTTCTTTTGTGCTTTGTCTGTAAGAGTTTGACTCATGAATGCAACAGGTCAGCCTCCTTGCATAAGAACTGCTCCCAACCCTTTTCCTGAGGCATCTGTTTCTACAATAAACTCTTTTTCAAAGTCTGATACTGCTAGAACCGGGATGGTCGTCATAGCGTCCTTCAATGACTCAAAAGCTCTTTGGGCCATCTCATTCCATTCAAAGTTGTCCTTCTTTAATAACTGAGTTAAGGGCCAAGCAATCTTCCCATAATCTTTGACAAATTTTCTATAATAACCAGTGAGCCCCAAAAACCCTCTCAGCCCTTTTACATCTTTAAGTGCTGGCCATTTAATCATAGCTTCAATTTTCTTGGGGTCTGCTGCCACCCCTGTTCCAGAAATTAAGTGGCCTAAATATTCAAGCTGATCTTGCCAAATGAGCATTTCTTTTTGTTAACATATAATTGATTCTGCTGTAGCACTCCTAGCACTTCTTTCAAATGCTTCTCATGTAACTCTACACTGCTGCTGTATATGAGTATATCATCAAAAAATACCAAGACAAACTGTCTCAAAAATGGTCTCAGAATTTGGTTCATAATTGCCTGAAAGGTTGAAGGTGCATTAGTGAGCCCAAAAGGCATCACTAAGTACTCATAATGGCCTTCATGAGTTCTAAAGGCTGTCTTAGCAATATCTTCCTCTTTCATGCGAACTTGATGGTAACCCGACTTTAAATCTAGCTTGGAAAAAATATTAGCTTTCCCCAGTTCATCTAATAACTCATCAATTACTGGGATAGGAAACTTATTAGGTATTGTAACTTTATTTAGTGCCTTGTAATCCGTACAAAACCTCCACCCTCCATCCTTTTTTTTAACTAAAATAACAGGACTCGAAAAAGGACTTGTACTATGCCTAACAATACCAGCATGCAACATCTCTTTCACTATCTTCTCAATTTCATTTTTTTGATAATAAGGGTACCTGATGTTGGGGATTGCTGCCCTTGGTTTAAGTTCAATAGCATGGTCATGTTCCCTCTTGGGTGGTAGTCCATTAGGCATTTGAAAGACCTCCTCAAACTCTGACAGCAATTGGGTCCACACAGAATCATTCTGTTCGGTCATCAGCATAGACTCTGCTTCCTTCTGGCACACTTCACTAAATACCCCACCCCTTCATTCTGAAGTGCCTTCATCATTGCCTTCCATGATACATGCACTGTACTCAATGCTGGATCACCATGAATAACAAATTGCTGTCCTGCACATTGCCATTTCAGACTCAGATTTCTGAAATTGGCTTCAATGTTACCTAAACTAGCTAGCCACTCCATTCCCAACACCATATCCGTGCCTCCTAATTCCATCAGGAAAAAATGTTGTTGAAACTTTACTCCTTGCACCATAAACTCTATATCTTTACACACCCCCTTATTTCTTACCATTTCCCCCGAACCACCTTCTATCATATATATTGGAGTGCCCATCATTTCAATTTCCAACTCAGCTACTAACCGAGGGGCAATAAAGTTGCTTGTTGCTCCTGAATCAATGAGAGTCAAAACCCTCCTCCCTTTAATCTCACCCCATACCTTGAAAGATTTATTTGAAGTAAGTCCCTCTCTACTTTGCAATGACAAGTGTAATGTTTTCCGTTCCCCAAACTCCTCAACTTCCGTATCATTTTTCTCTTTTACTTCATTTTCCTCGGATTCCTCCCCTCTTTCACACAACATCAGCTTCATGTGCCTAAATTTGCACATATGTTCTCGATTCCACTTTTCACCACATTTGAAACACAACCCCTTCTTACTCCTCTCTTCTAACTCAGCTGTACTCAACCTCTTCCCCCTAATTACTTCATTCTTTTCTCCCGAATTCATTCCAGCCTTAGCTCCTTCTCTCCTGTCTGTTCTTTCTTTCCAAGTGCTACAGAACTTTGAGCTATTTCCCTTCCAATCCGTTTTCTCTTTTACCTGACTCCCCTTCTTATACACTGCTAAATTCTTCTCCTCTATCAGTAAAGCACGATCCATGAGATCTGCTAGATCTACATAATCATACAGTTTCAGCTCTGCTTGTAATTCCTCCTTGAGCCCATTGAGGAAAATACTATCCAACATTACACGTTCCTCTTTGTCTAGAGTTGCCACATGAAGTTCGAATTTCTCCCTATACTCCATTACTGTCCCTTCCTGCTTCAAATTAAGCAACGGACCTAATAGGTTGTTAATTAGGCCAGGGCAGAACCTTCGTTTCACTGCCACCTTAAATTCCTCCCACGTACGCGATTGCGCTTGATTCTCCCACCACTGAAACCAGTTCAAGGCCTTGTCTTCGAGCACAATTACCACTGCATCTAACTTGTCCCTTTCGCACACGCCATTGATGTGAAAATACCTCTCCACGTGCACAACCCATCTATACGCATCACCACCCAAGAAAACTGGAATCTCCATTTTACGTCATCCTCCTCTATAGATCACTGTCGAACTCCCACTTCGTATCGACTGTGATCGCGAACATCGGGGTGGTGTTGCTTCATCATCAGTGACATCGCCATCGCCTCGTCTTCGACTAGGTGCTCTGCGTCGGCGCAAACGAACGGTGAGCTCGTTCATCTTACGGAGCATCTCAGCCATGGCCGTTTCCATGCCTCCGAACCTCTGTTCCAAATCATTCATACGATTCTCCATTTTCCCTCATGTTAGTACCATGCATAACCCCAGGAATGACGTGCTTTGATACCAAATTGATAAGAATCAATTTGATATAACAGAAAAAAATAACTACAACGAACGCAGTGTGCTGAAATATGTAGTATTGTACGGAAATAAAGATGAATCAGTATGATTCGCCGCAAATACAGCAGAAAAGAAGAATGCACAGTAAACAATCTTGAGCTATTCAAGGTACTCAGGGCCTCCCAAATGGAATTACTTCCCACAGTACTCTCTCCCCTCTCCCTCTTGTTACCCCACAATATATCCAGATTTATTTTCTCTATCCTGACAGTTAGGGCACATACGCATAAATTCACTGCATAACAAGGGAGTGATTCCCTGGTCCCACCCTATTTCTCTTTCTCGCATATACCCTTCCAAACCTTTTATTATTACTATCATCAAATCCCCCAAAAATAATAATGCTAATATTAAACCTTATGTCCCTTAAGCTGCATGACTTTTGCAACTTCCTTGACAGATCCATCCTTTGCATATACAATTTCCCAGACCTGCCAAACATTGTAGACAAGCAAAAGTGGATAATATATTATTATATTAAGCATTCTGAAAAACAGGAGCCGTAACAAGTTGATGAAAATTGTCCAATCAGAAAATATAATAAAAGGATACACATTTATTATTCTAAAGATGTATTAAGAGGCTCCCTAAGGTCAAAAAAAGTATTAAACAGCTGTATTAATTAGAATCCATGTCAAAGATGAACAATGAGTAGTAAGGTGACAGTATTAATCACTTTAACAAAGCTTGCGATATTAACCCTACTTAATTTTAGTCACACAAACCATACAAAAGCATTAATTTAACTGATTTTGGCTTTCACAAGTTGTCCTGTGCAGTTTCAATTGATACAAGCTTGCCACTATCTTGTTACCAGAATAGGCAATTTTATTGTAAGATTACAAACAAAAATTGTGGATTATCAATTTGTAGATCATTTGCAAAAATATAACTTTCCTTGGAATACTAGCAAGTAGCAATACAATCTTCAGTGTTACTTCAACAGTATATAATCAAAAGTACTTCTAAATTTTCAATTGAACCGATTTTGTCCAAAGAGAAGAATGTACTGCTTAAAGTGTGTGTTCTGACATCAGCAATAGCAATGATGTCAGAAATCCTCTTTCCTTCTCCATCCTGGTCTTTGGTGATCCCCCAAGACTAACTATATGTCAGCAAGGCATTCCCCTTTTTCTCTCCTTTTCTCCTATCTGGAAAATATTCTCCATATTCCCATCTTTTACATTTGTTTTTCAACCAAAATAAATGAAAAGACTGCTTGAGTATCTAAAGTCTAGGTTTTTCTTCATATCCATCTTTACTCACTAGCCACAATATTGAAAATTCTGGCCCAAAATTGTGGATTGACATTTGATAAAATTAAAGTAAAAGGTGTTGTGCATATATGTGGGGAGAGACAGAAATAGATAATTAGATGGGGGAGAGAGAAAGAGAAAAATGGACAAGATGGTTGGATATACAAAAGCTAGAAAAGAATAACCAGCATGGCAAGTTGCTTTTAAGTTAAAGTGCCCAAAGATGTTTTATTGTAGAATTCCAACTTTTTCACTGAGCAATATTTCACCAACATTTCACCATAAACTTCAAACATACATATCATAGAAATGAAGAATCACTCTTATGAGTCCGTTAAGATATTTGCCATGTTGCTTATATCCTTTTCAATTGAATTGTAAAAAATACAAGAGGTCATTGATCAAAGCCTAATGGGTGCTATCTTGTTGCTAAGGTGATGATAAGTCTAAATCTGGAATTCAGCTAGTAAGAAATAGGAGAAACTTAAAGGCTACCTCCTACTGTACAGTATTAATTGTGCACCAGTGTCTGTATATGTATAAACAAGATATATTAGTAACTCCCAATAAATTAAATGGATGTGCACATTAAATCTCACCTTCACATCTGCAGTAAAAGCTGCAGCTGCAACAAAACGGCCATTGGGTGATATAGTAGCCATGGTATTTTTCAATTGATTTGTATCCACATGCCCCACATTCTTCCCAGTTTTTCCATGCCAAAGAATGATGTCAGTCCCTGAATTAGAAATCATACTTTAGGATAGAGGTTGTAGAAAGTCAACATCAAGCATTCTATTTCAGCATAAAAACAGTGGCAATAATTTCATCAGTAATTTGAAGTAAAAGTATAAAACATAGTGGATTAGATTTAGGGAGCAGAAGAAATCTCATACCAGATCTAAAATTTAGTTAACAATGTAATGTTTCTTACTCAGATGTGCCCCATTAGGTGAGGTAAGATAAGACAGTAATAATAGTTGAAACCAGTATTTAGTGGTCAAGTATATAGAGAAGCAAAGGCAACACAAACAGAAATGTATACTCAATTCAAACCACTTTGTGGACCTTCTAACCATACAAGCACTTCTCTTTCCACAAGCTACTACTAATAATAATTGAAATTCCCTTCATAATTGCCACATACTGTTGGGTGAGAAGACCCCAAATACATAAATTACGACTGAATATTTTCTTTATAGATTTCAATGGGAAATGAAGTCATAAAGATACCTTCTGAACATGAGGCAATAATTGTACTTCCATCAGCACTGCCATAAGTTGCAGAGGTCCCAAACAGAGTCAATATTGCTTTTTTATCATGAACTTTGTGACGTTCCCATTTAATTTCTGGGAGAGGAAGCTTCGCTTGTGGTTTATTTTCAGAAGTTTTAGGTTTCTCTTCTCCATACATATATAATGAACAACCAGAGAGAGTATGAGATGCCACAACAACAGAGGATGCATCGTCAGAAAATGCAACTGCTGTTGGATGACCACCAGCAGGCAAATTAATTCTTAGAAACCTACAAGAGTTAAGAGAATAAAATTTATGCATATAAAATATGATTGACATTGAGTTGACATGCATACGTATGAAGAGGCTCTTGAAATTCACATACTTGAAACTTTTACTTGAAGCATCATCCAACTTAAATACTCTCACAACTCCATCAGCACAAGCTGTTTGCATACACAATATATAGTAAGAAAGTGAGAAATCTATTTCATATGATGCTAAATTTCTCATCAACTGAAAATTAAAAAAAAAAAAACCATTAGAACAGGTAGCAATCTTAGGTCAAAGAAATTTAGAAAGGATATTAGCGGTAAACAACAATGATGCATGAAAATGCATGTCAACAAAATGTGATCTCTAGGTGAGGATACGGAACATAAATAAGGTGCTGAGCAATATGCAATTTTTTCAGTTTCTTGGAGTCATTGGCTGGAATGGTTTATTCACAACTTCAACAGTCTATTTTTGTATCTTAAACACGGCCTCAATTGGATAACAATATGTTTAAGGATGCTCAGTTCGAGGTGTTTTAAGTATATATACTTTCTTATACGCAGAAAACTGATTAACTATTGTGTATTTCAGCAACTTTGGTCTTTATATCATTTTGATTTCTTTATTTAGACAGGTACTTTCCTGTCCACCCAGAATTGTTTTCTCTCATCTCCCAAATGAAATTTCTTGTTTTAGAAAATAATAAGAATAACAAACAAGTTCACAAGAATGGCAAGATGAGCTTTTCCTGGTTGTACAAAATTAGTATAACAAGAATTGTTGAATAAAGAAATGCACATAGAAATGCAATTAATAAAAAGCAAACTTAGCATTGCCATGAAGTTTGATGAAATTATCTTTAAAAGGCACTAAAATAAAAACATAATCACGAATATCTGTTACTGTGAACAAACATGTTTGAATACCTGTTGCCAAATTTCGTCCATCCGGGGAGAAGCATAACCCCGTAACTGCATCACCGTGGCCTTTCAAGGTATTCAAATCCAACGGATGATGGCGCTTGATTTGATCCTAATGTTCCATAATCAAAAAGTTGTGCCAAGTCAAAAAAACCATACCATAAAATAAATCATACCAAATCTTCAAGCTCTCCAAATGTGATGCGTGTATAAAACAAAAGACACCAAAACAACATCCTAGGACCATTAAGCTCCACCAAGACACATTTTAATGATAAAATTGACAATTTCATATCTACTAAGTCAGAAATTATCTTAAATTTCCGAGAAAGAAAAAAACAATGAAGCACTTAATCACGACTAACTACAAACCAACCTTCTTCAACTAAAAAATCCAATAACCCATTAATGCAATCAAACCCCCGCAATGAAAAAGAGGCAACTTTAACTTAAATACCAAAAACCCAGTATCAAAATTGAAAACCTCCAACCCCCAACACTTGTTATAGCTTAAGCAACGAAACGCAGGAAAAAGGTATAATTGGAAATGGAAAATACCTTGTCAGAGGAATGAGGTTTGGAGAGAGGCTTCTTGGGAGGGGGTTTAGGGTTGGGAACCGAATGTGGATTCGGATTCAAATTCGGGTTAGCGATGGATCGGATTTCGGATTTGCGATTGCGGAAGTATGTGTTGAAGAATACTAAGGCGATTATGGCACCCAACACAAGCGAAAGAGCCACAATGGGTAACAGAGGATCCATTTGTGATTAAGAGAGACGAGTTGAGACACGCAATCGAAAGAGAAAAGAAGGGTTTCGATTTGGTTTGTTTTTGAAGGGTTGAAGCTGAAGTTGCAGCAGTGTTTGGGTGCACACGTGGATTCTTAATAAAATATCCATATGCATGTCATGCTTCTGCATAAGATATGTTACTTCGTACAAAGATATGCACATCCTCCTTTTACATTCTACTGCAAATTTTTCTCTCACTGTAAAACAACTGTTAGATCCTTTCTTTTTTTTTTAAAATGTTGCTTGATGTTAAAGTAATTTTAATAAAAAAAAATGTTATTTATTAATTTATTAACTAATTATTTAAGATTCTTTTTGGGGATTATTTATATATAAAAAAAACTTTTTTTTTTTATAAAACTCTTAAAAATAAGTTAACTCAAAATACACTTCATCCATTTGTAATATACAAGAATTGAAGTCAAGCTGGTAAAAAGGGTTATCAATTTCATTCAAGTTGATCAACTGGAAGTGACTTTAACAGGTTAAGGAAAATATTATGTTCATTTTGAACTTACAAAAGTAGTGTCTGAATTTAGTAAAATTTAAATTTTTTAAGTTTTCATGAATTTTTATTGACTTAGTTTGTATCAAACTTGATTAAATTTAATCTGAATTTAAAATTTACATTTTATTGAATGAATTTAAGTTAACTCAGATGAACAGACTTATTTTGTCAACTACAAACTGAAGTTACGATTGTAATAAATCATTAAATGAAAAAAATAAACTCCTACTTTATTACTTGTACTTAATTCACTTCACCACACTATTCTTAATTTGAATTGAAGGAAGCTAAAATATTTGTGACATTATGTTCATTGTTTTGAAAATTAATACATTTATGTATTTGGATAAGAAGAAAAAAACAGTTTTGAAATATTACAAAATTTTAATCAAATAACATTTAAAGTAATATTATTTTAACACTCGGTTTGGGTGTTAACACCAAACTATCTATATAAATATATCATAATTGCTTTTTAATTTGTATAGAGTGTTTGGTATAAACACTAACATTATTCTAATTTGTATGTTAAAATAAAAAAAATAAAAAATATATCTTATTAATTTCATATTTTCTATAATTTAAAAATTTTTGATTCAATAATATTATGAATTCTTCGTATTTAATTAAATTGATACAATCACATAACAAACTACACTTTGATATTGCTATAGCACCACTGTTATGAACGTTTAGAGCAACAAAATTAATAGGAGAAAGAGACCAAGAAAGCATTAGTAAGTGGAGTAACAATCTTAAGGTTAAGTGAAAAGAAATTATAATCCTGCAAGATTTGTAAAATGATAATCTTAAACTTTGCATTTGGATCGATAAATTAAAAGTTTCTAAATAACTTAAATTTTGAAAAAAATTAATTAGCATTATTTAAATTTTCACCATTTTAAAATATTTTATTTAAATAAAACAACTGAATTCCTTCACTTCAATTTTTTTTGTTTGTTATTTTAATATTCAAACGACACGTAGATTTTAAATTTTAAAGAGAGAAACATGAAAACAAAAAAACGAAGAAATACTCAAAATAAATGAAAAATAAAATTTAAACTTTCATTCTTTTATTAAGATTTATAATTTTTTAATTTAAATTTATTAAAAAATTAAAATTATATATTTAAATAAAAAATTAAATCATAAAATTTTAAATTTTAAAAAATATATTATTCACTTAAAATATCCTATGAATAATAAATAAAGAAAAAGTAAATAAAAATCCATTCAAGTCCATTAAGAGCCTTATCCATTAAATTGGTCTGCGTTAGAAAATAAATTTGGGCCAGAGGACAGCCCATTACCCTTCAAAGCTTTTAAACGTGAGACCTAATTTACACATCACAAATAAACACCTACCCGCATGAAAAATTTGGTTGTTATGCATTTATAAAATAAAAGAAAATTTTGTGACATTTTAAAAAATGAATGGGTTTTGTGTAATAAAACAAAATTTATAATAACGTTTGTTTTAATTGTTTGCTAAAATAAAAGGTTTGGCGTATAAGTGTGATTCATATTCATAAACTATGAGGGATTTTGTGTAGGTTTAGAAATAAAAAGATTTTTATGTAATAAACATTAAAAAAGAGATTAGAGTAATTTATTATAAAGATTTAAAAATATTTTTAAAATATAATTTTAAAAATCATATACATATCAAGGACTTTTTCCATCTCAATTATTTTAAAATGGTCAGAGTATTTGGATTCTGAAATCGATTGAGGTTTCTGCTCAAAGTTAAAACATTTTCAATAATATTATTAACATTTTAAGTATATAAGCGTAGTTAGTTAATATTTATAAAAAATATTTATTATATTTTATGTAATAAATAATCTTCTGTATCAAATATCTTAACCCTTTTAGATGCTCAATATTAGTTTTAAAGTTTGATATTATAATTTTTTAATAATATTATTTATATATTAGTTTCATACTATTTTTCATAATAAAAAAATCGTATGAACACGATGATGTTAAATTGACAAAGTTCAAGTGTTATTCATAGAGTAGATCTTCAATTAAGTCTTTTACAATGAAATCTGTTATTATATTGTTTTGTAAAAATATTTATTAAATTAGTCTTTAAATATTTTTGTTAATGAAATGTCTCTTAAATAATTAATTCATAATTAAAATTAGTCTGTTAAAAAAATATATCATCACTTTACTTTTTTTTCGAAGATAAAAATGATAAAATTTTAAAGTGGATTTTTTTAATAATAATTTAATATTTTTTATCATTAATTTCATTAAACGTGTAATTTTTTTTATGTAGTAAAAGGGGGCTTAAGAATCCAAAAAGCATCTGTAATTTTAAAGTCTTATTTCTTTCTTTTTTCTATTTTGTTATGTCTATAACTAGACTTGAAAGTAAGTCAAGTTAAGTTAAATTTTGCATATGTAGTTTTAATATATTTAATAATTTTAAAGTTTAAATTCAACCTATTATTTATTATAATTTTTTATTAAAGTTATTATAGCATTTTTAAAAGCTTAATTTAATTTATTAATTTTTTCAATAATCTACTTTATATTGAAATTTTTAATGGGTTATTAAATTTATTTAGAAATAAACTATCTAAATAAATTTTCGTTTAAAAAATCACTAATACATATGTTTATTTATCAATTTTAAATTAAATATTTTATTTATATAAGTAAATTATTGAACGCAAAATAAATTTGATTAAACAACATTGTCAATAAAGTTTAAATAGACTATTATATCAGACTAAATAGATTTTTCTATTAAATTTAAGTTTGACTAGTTTAATTAGTTAAATTTTTTAAAAAATTTAAATTTAAGTCAGACTTTAAACAGACCTTAGGTATCGGTCAGATAATATAACTTACTATAACCCTATCCTTAACCTTCTATTAGGTTTTACTTTTATATCCAAAATAAATGATATGTCACAGAACATATATAGTTTGAAAAAAAAGAAAAATAGAATATCACTGGCGGCTTTAATCTTGTAGTTGAACATTGCCCCATAAGTATGAATACAATTGTATGATGGTTTAAAAAATTGATAAAGTTAACGTCTGAAAATAAAGAAGGGAATTACAAACACACCCTATATATTAATAATCAAATTCAACTTATTTTCTATAAATTATTACAAAAGATCTCAAAGGATGTGAATTGTTTTAACACCTATTTTTTGACTTTGAGAATCAGTCATGATACACACCATTACGGGCATTATCACTATTGATTAAACAACAATTAGTGACTTATCTTACTACCTCTATAATTTATGTACGCAGTAAACTAAATCAATGATACATGATCCTTGCTATATATTTTTACAATACTCTATCATTATAAATTACAAAATCAAATATCTGCTATCGATTAATTATGTTTGAAGAATATTATTGCATCTCATAATAACTCCTTTTTTTTTTTTTTATTGATTTCAACTAAATTATGTAGGAAATTCACATCTTTCTATTCAGCAAATTGAGAATCGCCTCATTCTGACTATGGTGAAGTTAATGTTGACGCAAGTTGTGATATGAGCAATAATAGTATTGTTAGTAATGGTGTTATAAGGTCTAATAGTCATAGATGGATTAAAAGTTTCATTTTATGATGGACAAATGTATCTTGATCGTTGAGTTACATGCAATAAAATGGGATATATTAAAGGATTTGTCAATATATATATATATTTGATCATAATTTAAAATTTTTAGATTGCACAATTTGTTCTATCATCTTTGATTTTAAGATTTTTTTTGTTATCGTTTATTCTTAATTATACAGCAACAATCATTTTAGCCTACAGAAACAATCGATTTCATTGAAGTTAAGAAAATTGTTTTGACTTTAAAATCTCTAGTTTGCACAATGTATTCTATTATTTATTGATTTTTCGATTTATGACATTTTATTTCATGATAGAGTATGGTTGAAATTGACATGAAGGGTCTATAATTGATGAAGTTTCTTGCATAAATTAAAAGTCAATGACATACGTTATTACGAATGTTTTTCATCAATAGCGACAAGTGTGTGTATTGTAACAGGAATTTGAATTTCAAAGTCAAATACACTGTTAAAGCAATTAATTTGCATGGTTTCAAAATTATTATAATAATTTATAGAGAATAAGTTGAACGTAATTATTTACATAGTTTACTGGATAAGTTTTTCCAGGTGACTTCAGTTTGATTATCAATGTATAATAAAACTAAGTCAACAAAAAATATTAACACAGATTACAAGTCGCCATTCTTCGATCTTTAAGAAAATTTAAAGTATACCTTTATTTTAGATAATAACTCGGTCAATTTATGAAAATACCCTATCATTTTAACTAACATCAAAATCTCTGTTTTGATTTACTGGATAGAAAACTTATACTTATGGTGTTATGATAATTGGGGACGGCAATGAAAAATTTGAAAATATTTTTCATGTATAGAGAATGAATTGAATACTTTTTTGTGTAAAAATCATATTGAGAATCAACATCACATCAGCAAAAATTCCAATTTGAAAAAGAAAAATATATTAAGTATTTGATTGAATTATTTTGCCAATATTTGCAGGAATACACCTAAGTGTTTATTACAAATAAATACTTCGGCTTGCATCATGCAGGATATTATTTACTATAATCGCTATAATCTTCCTGTTAACATCATTCTTCATAGATAACCCTTTTCCTTACAGCATTGAATTGCATCCTCAAACATTTCCTCAAGGCTATACTTGAACTTGAATCCAGCATCCATAAGTTTGTTCGAGATCAAGTGTGGAAGCTTGGGAGCATTAATTTTCTTCAGCTCGCTAGAAGAAGAAAGCAAATTAAATAATATTAGTCACAGTAAAAAGAAATTAACTACATAAATTTAATAAAGTTTTTTCTAATGGAGAAAGGAAAATATATAACTCACTCTAACGATGGTATTTGAAATTCTGGGTGTTTGGTAGAAAAAATTTCTGCTATTTGTTCAATAGTTACAATGAATGGTGAGCAATTATATCTTCCTTTTGGATTAGGATGCTCAAGCAGGAATATATGTGCTCGAGCCACATCATCAACATGCACCATATGGATACGTGTCCCAAATGGATTCTTCTCACCTGCACCATCCATTTGCTTTCATTAAGAATCTATTGGCATGGTAAAATCTGAATAGGTTGGTATTTTTTTGTGAATTCTACGTTAGAAAAAGTCAATATAATGACAAATTTTTTAATTAAGGCCCCATTTGGTTTACAATGGAAATTAATATTCTATGTTGTGCTTACTTTTCTGTAAATTTTGCGATAAAGATTGACTTGGACATTCATCTGATTTTACCAAAATTAAGTTTATTAAAAATTTAAAAATAATGATTAATTTTTTAAAAATTAACCCTTAAGAAGGATTGTGTTTAAGTATTTAAAAATATGTTTGTTATATTAGAGATAATTTTTTTAATAAAATTTAATATTATTATTTGTTTAAACTTGATTTATAAAAATTAGAATTAATAAAATTATTAAAATAGACAAACATTTTACTAATATGAACGATCGATTTTGGTAAGATTATTTTTTGTAATACTCTCATCTCTTACTTGACATGCTTTTTTGTCTGTGTATGTTTAAATGTATGTGTTTAAGATAAAATAACACTGCCATAATTAATCAACGTATGACCAATCAAACTAATCAAATTTCTCATCAAAGAAAACTCAGAAAAAGGGGTTTAGAAAATAGAAGATGAAGTACATACCAAACAGAAGAGCCAGTGAACTATAAACTGAGCCAGGAAGCTTTGGACAAATAAAGGGTCCGACAACAAAAGTTGGTATTAGAGTCACAACATCCAACCCATGTTGTTCTCCGAATTCAAGAACAGCCTTCTCAGCCAATGTCTTAGAAATCGAATAAGACCAAGCAAATGGCTTCAAGGCTCTAAGAATATTCACATCACTCCAATAACTCTCATCCATTACATCCTCTTCTTTGTCCTGCCAATAAACAGTAGAAGCACTAGAAGTGTAAACAACTCTCTTCACAGTTTTTGAATTCAAGCATGCTTTTAAAATTCCTAATGCCCCGTCAATGGTTCTTTTGGTCACTACTTCCTCAGGTTCGTTTGCTTCAAAATCAATTGGAGTGGCTGTGTGGAACACCCCAATGCACCCTTCAATTGCTGCACTGAAACTCTCTGGGTTGCTTAGATCAGCGTTGAAAAAGTGTAGCTTTTGAGATGCACCTGGGAGATTCGTGAGGAAGCTAACATCTTTCTTCCGCTCTATACATTAAAACATTATTGCATGATTTTGGTTATAAGTCATAACATAATAGTAAAAACAAAAGTACTATAACATTAATAACACCATGCATAACTTGATTTAATTAAATTGGAGACAAACACGTTATTTATCATCATACAACCATGCCAAAGACAAAAAGGAGTGTGTTTTGATTATATTTGATTTTTCCAATTTCTTGTATGAATATGTTGCTTCAAAATGAAATTTTGAAACAAAAAAGGCTTACCAGGATCAGATCTAATGGTGGTATTAACAGTGTAACCATCTTCAAGGAGTCTCTTGATGATCCACGAACCAATAAACCCTGTACCTCCAGTTACACACACTCTTCCTTTCCCCTCTTCCATTTGGACACACACTTTCGCTGAATATATGTGTAACTTTTTTGTTTTCCTCTACTTCTAGTTTTGTTGGTACGTTCTGCTTGAATCTTAATGAACATATATATATATATATGGTTACACTGTTATGGTTGTTAATTTTTCCATGGGCGTATTCGTTCAAACATAAAACATCCCCTTTTTGACTTAACTTCCCTGTAGGTTAAAGAGGGATCCTAATACCATCATTTGTTATTGGTTCATTTTAAAAAATAAAATAAAATAAAATTAGAGTTTTATTTTAATAACATATAATAATATTAAATATAAAAGCTTTATTAACTTTAAATTTTAATTGATTAACAATTTTAACATATAATGTAGCTTGTAGTAACCTAGACAATTTAACTTTAGAAAAATAATATTATTTTTATAACGGTCTATTAAATGTTAGTCAACAATATTGTTCACAGAAGTGACTCTAGCAAGATCTGTGAGAAATTTGCTGGGAATTGAAATAATCATCTTTGTCATATTTTATTAATTCTTTTAAAGATATAATAAGTTAAAATATTCTTCATATTCATATTTTATTTTTAAGAAAATATTAATTTTTTAATAATTTTTATGTTGCTAACTAGATGGCGGCTTGGGCTGCTAACCTTCTACGTTTTTGCTAGTACTGTGTTGATCTCTTTCATATTTTTTTAAATTAAAAAAGATGGCTTCAAAATTTCGAATAACTTGCCATATTTAATTAATTAAAAAATTATCAGAATGTCTCTGACTTTTTCTTTCCATTGGTTTCTGAACTTCAACAGGTTTCGGAGCAAGTAAACCCATTCTCTCTGTGACACAAGATCGATGCATTAATTTCAGATCACTCATAAAATTATATAACATGATATAATTATATAAAAAAGTATCAAATTTAATAAATAAATTCTACAATTAATTATGATAAATTATTGTTTTAAAAAATAATATATTTTTCTGTTAATTAATAACATAAAAAATAAATTAAAAAATTATCATTCTACACAAATATTGACCAAGTCAACAAGAGTATCCACCCTGACAAGTTATCTATCAACTAGCCAGTTCCAACGGTTTATCCTCTCTCTCGTTTTTTTCTTTCTACCTATTTATTTAGAACATTAATTGAAAGTATAGATGGCCAGACAATATATAATATAGAGAAAAACGTTAGTAACATTCTTCAACGTATTTATTATAATTAGTTAATTTTTAAAAAGTTAAAGCAATTTTTAAAAAAATTACCAATTTATAAAGTAAGTGATTTATTATATATATATATATATATATATATATATATATATATGTATACTGATCATAAAAAAAAATACATTAAAGAGTATGTTGTTATGATTTCTTTTTCTACAATTTATCCACCTTATACAAATTTGAGCATGCTTATAAGACTTTTTATATAATTTATTTGAGTTTATGATTTTAATAAAAGTTTTAATAAATTTACCAAAATATTTTGACATACAGTTCTTTTACAATGTGTGAAATATGTTAACAACTTGATTTCACTAAAGTTCCAATTTATTTACAATTTATTTTTAAAATAACAAGTTAATTAATCTTAATAAAATTTAAATTAAAAAATAGTTTATTATTGAAAGAGCTAAAACAACATAAATGGCAACTTCACCAAACTATATATTATCTGCATATTGACTCATTAATTTATTGTGGGTCTTCCAATTAGACTTTTACTGGGAATATCATTATCATAAAATATCACCCATTCCGACCACCACCCACCAAATCATCACTCTAGCAAGTTATTACCAGCTGGTTTAGGTTTAGATCAACGGTATGCAGAAGTTTCTATGAAGAGTTGTTATAGTCTTCGTTAATTAATTAATTTATACAGTTCTTTTAAAACTAACAAAGAAATCTATGGGGAGGGAATTGGTCAGAATGATTTGTTAATCTATCTCTATATCGTAAATTTAAATTTCTATTTTTAGACAAATTTTCTTTTACAAATTCTTTTCATCTTTAATTTATTGTTACTTAATATGATGAAATATATATTACTAATAATAAAGTTATTTATTTATTTTTATTTTATTTAATATTGCAAATTCTATTATGAGCCTTGCACATTCCCTTAATTATACCCTTAATCAATGTTCTGTTTGAAAATAACCTTCAATAATCCTTGGATTCTTAGACTCGTATACTGAAGTAAGAATACTACTTAATTGAATGCCAAACAAATTAACACACACTATATGCCAGTAAAGTGCCTTTTCTTTCAGCTTTCGAGCTATAACAATGCCTCTTAATTTCTTTAAGGCAAACTTTTAATCAATCAAGAAAATACACATGCACGCACGATTTATTGATCGTGGCAACGTGAACAATCTATTATAAATATAACATTATGTTACATAAAATAATATCAGTTAAGTTAATATATCATTATTAAATTATATAAGCTTTTAGGAAAAATTATAAAACATTAAACCGGGTTAAGATGATATCACATGAAGTGGTTACTAAAATATGATAAATTCATTTTTTTAAATTTAAATTCATCAAAATTAACTTCATGACTAGTCAAACTAGTGTAAAAAAGGATGAATGTTAAATACTTTGATTATATTTATTAATTGAAAAAATAATATTTAAAATTTTAGATTTTCATAATTATTATATATATATATATATATATATATATATATTCTTACAAATGTTCAAATTATTTAAAGTTTGAATGTCAAACTAAAATACTTATACAATTAATAATTTTTCATAAAAGATGAGATTTTAACCAATTCAACTATTTGTTTAAAGGTTCTTATTATAAGTAAATTAATTTTATTTTAACATATATTATATTTTAAAATATACGTAAATATTAATTTTTAGATGTTATAATCAGTTGAAAATATTTAAATTAAATAAATTTTAATATACATGATCATGAAAAGTGATATAAAATGACTATTGAATTAATTAATTTTATATTTTATAAAAAATTATTAAAAAATACAAATGTCTAAGTTTTTATACCCGGTAACAATAAAATATCTCTCTCTATATATATACTCACTTTAAAATTCTATAATTGATCTAAAATAGGTTGAGTGAAGAAAAAGACTTTGAAATTTTAATAATTAGTTAAGAGAGATCATTCTATTTAATAGAAACAATATACGTATTCAACTTTTTAAATTTTTTTATTACTTTAAACTAAACAAATATATTAAAAATATATAATTAATTAATTTTTTTAATGTGTTTAATGATATATAATGAGAATTTATTTATAAATAATATTTTTTTATTAAAAATTACATGATTCAATGTATATTTACAAATATAATGATTTTTAATACAATATTATTGTATTAAAATTTTATTATATATTTTTACAAAAAATATTAATTTAATATATAGCTGTATGCATTTATTCTAATTTTCTTAAAAAAATTTATCAATAATATAGTATATTTAGTCCAAATACTTTCAAGACTTTTTGTGATATTCTTTTATTGGTTTAGAAGTTTAATGTGATAGCATTAGAATAGCTTTTCAGTAATTTTATTTGCTTAACTTTCATATAGTATAATAAATTTTATAAAATTCATCTTGCAGAAAAACTATGTATATTTCAAAGACTCAACGTTTGAGGATATTTTTTGCTTACACCAAACAAAGTTGAACTACTGTTAGTAGTCAGCAGCACATGTACTTTTAAATTTGAAATTTTTATCAACTATATATTTTTAAACCTTTTAATGTTCAAAGTTAGAGTAATATAGTCGATAACTGTTAATAGACACCTTTGATATTAATTATTAAGACCTAGTCGTTGATGGCATGAGCACAGGAAGTAGAGACCATAAATAATTAATTGATTAAATAACGATCTATCTACAGTACTTTTCATAGGAATTTGTTTTAAGACACTAAATTAATCAATAATGTAAGCATTTTATCTCACTAGAAAATTTTGCTCTTGCATAAGAAACTAACCATCAAGAGGGAGAAGGCTCGTATAAGCAAGTCAATCACTGTGTATTAAATATTCAAAGCAAGAGTTAAATGTTAAAAATTACAAAGTAATAAAATTATTTTCTTGAATTAAGTTTACAATTAAAATAAAGAAAAAACTCAAATAATTGCTTTTTTAATATAGAACTAATGTTAAAAAAATTATGAAAATAAATATGAATGAAATTAAAACAAAGAATAGACCAAAAAAAGTTTAAAATTTACAATCTCATAAAATAAAATATTACAAAAAATAATAACAATCATAAAAATTAAAATATAACAAAAGTGAAAAATAGGCAACTGATAACTTTAAAAGATAATGGCAAAAAGACATAAAATAAATAATATGAATAGAAAAAGATTAAACTTTATTTAATTTGCATAGTAAAATTTTAAAGGCACTTACTATTCTAAAAAATCATTGTCAGCATGTCTCTCTCACGCACATATAGATAATTGATAATTACCTTATAAAAAAAGAAAAGAAAGAACGTAACTGAGATTAAATAACAATCCATGAAGAATTGGTCAAGGGAAATAATATAAGTCTAAAATTTATCATGCCACTTATTTGACCCTTCACTGGTTTTTTAGAGTGGGGTATCATTCTTCAATCTTCTTAAAAAAAATTTATAAAACAAACAATACACATAAACATCATCTTTTATAATCATCTTATTCAACTCAAATAATATATTTTTAAAATATTATTATAAAAAAATAATAAAAAGTGTTAAACAGTGTTCCATAAATATATATATATATATATATATATATATATATTAATGAATTTAAATATAGTTTTTAATAAAGACGTCTATTCCAATTCTTCTTCCCAAATCTTGTGTACATTTTGTAAGAGAAATATTTTTTTAACCCACTTTAAATGTTATATTAAATATTGGTTGAAAAAAATGGCTCAAGTTCTCACAAATTCTTTCATGCGTTGATTTAACAAATTTTTTCTGATAGAAAAAGAGAAATACTGCTGGAATAATAACTGTTAAAATGTTTTATTTAAGTTATAAATAAAGTAAAAGTACTCTTTATAAGAATTGTATAACTCTTTTTTATATGAAATAATTATTGAAATTAAGTTAAGCTTAATTTTTAATATAATATAAAAATTTATACTTTATATATTGAATCATTTTTAAATGTCTAATCTTATTTGACCATTATTATTTTTAAAAAATTGAGTCTAACTTAATTTAAAAGTCAACTCATAGATGATTAAATATTTATAGACCGTATAACATTCGAATGAATAATTGTGTTTTCTTTTTACTTGAGACATCATAGACAAATAGATTATTTAAGTTTGTAATCCAATTTGAGGAAAAAAAAGAAAAGAGACTTGTAGCCTAATGTCTATCTTTCACTCTTAAAAACAAATTATAACATTAAAAAAAAAAGCACAAATCTAGATTTAAAAAAAATTAAGTTGACATTATAAATAAGTAAGCCATTCAAGCTTGTAGTTTAAGATCTCATTCAAAATTTCAAGATCTGTTCAATTTTATTTCTAAATACAGTTTTTTTCTTTTTAAAAATAAAAAATAATAAAATTTTGTTTGTCAATCTAAGGTTTTACAAATTATTTTTAAAAATATTTAATTTTCAGTTATTAAAACCAAAAATCAAGAATATGCAATCAGGTGTTTTGTTTTGTTTTCCCATTTCTATTTCTAAAATTTGGAAATTTCAAAGAATTTATTTTTTATTGTCATCACTCATCAGTGTTATAAATTAAAGGGAAAAAAAAAAGTCAAATGTTATAGTTATTGAAACATTTTTGAGATTTAGCACGCACTCAAACTTTGCTACGCATGACTCTTGGCGATAATGGGAGCAAGACATACCCATGTCATTTCTTTAAGAAAAAATTTCACAATTTTTAATGTTTTTCTTAATTATTAAATATCTTGTATATTATTGAGATGATAATTATATATTCTTTCATTTGATACTTAATAAAAATATTTAAAAATTTAACAAATATTTTTCTAAGACCAATATTAACTAATATTTTTCAAGAGTAAAAAGGTTTAAAGACATGCTAATTAATGTCTTAAAAAATTTACTAAAAAATGTAAAAATATATTTATTTTAATACATTTTTCTGCATTACAAAATTATTTTAAATGAAAAAATATTATTATTATTATTTTTTAATCAAGTAGCTTTTATTAATACAAAATATAATGTATATTTTCAATTTTCAATACGTTTTAAGGGAGTTAATAAACAATTGTTTGATCAATAAAATAAATAAATAGTGTATAGTTTAGAAAAGAAGTTTATATTTTGTAATTTTCACAATTTATTAAACTACAAGTATAAATTGTAAGTATGACTTCATAAATAAGAATATTTTTATATCAATATTAATTATATTTTAATATTTTAATAATTTTAAATTCAATATAAAAAATTTAAGTTAATAAAAAATGTTAAAATCAATTATATATATTTGATTTAAAATACTAAATTAAAAAAAAATCAAACAGTTTAATTTTTTAGTTTTTAAAAATAAATAAAATTTATTTTTAACTTAAAAATAAATTTGAAAACTAAATTAATAAACAAAATTTATTTTTAATTTTTAAAATAATTTTAAAATATAATATTTAAAAATTAAAATTAAATACATAAATAAAGTAATTTAACTCATGTTTTGTACTATTTTTTAGTAGAAGGTATGAGTGTTTTAATCTTGTGTGGTTTTTTGTTTTACATTTTTCATGGACTCGAGTTATATGGGTCAACTGCTTAGCAAAAGGCTAATTATGGGTAGCATGGCAGACTTCTTTTAACGAGGGAGCATGAATAAATAAAACTTGGGAGGATCATGCCTAGTGAAGGCAGATAACCCCCTATACTCAGCCGGCTCTCCACCTTGATTATGCACCATGGCTTCCAGATTTTAAGTCATGCGTTCCATGAGGTCAGTAGTGCCTCTAGCTCCTCTATCTCTACCAGACATAATCAATCTAGCTACAACAAGTCAGCAATCACATTCTAGCATATTAGATCAATTTATACATTATAATTTAGGCAAACAAAACGATCAACACTTATCTTGGATGCTTCAACCCGATACCTCAGTTTGGTTTGGATGAACTGCTCTGATACCAAAATTGTAACACCTTAAATTTAATTTTAATTAAATAATAATTTCACAAATTGGGTAACTAAATTTTTCATAAAAGATTTCGAAATAAGTGAAGGGTTACAAATTAATATCAAATAACTGCTACAGGACTAGTTCAATTACAACAATTTCAAAATAAAATCTAAGTCCTCTAGCAGTCCATCCGTCCCTTCACTGAGTCGGGTATTGATTGTCTTGATTATCTGAAAAATGAATGTAAGAGTGAGTACTCTACACTACCCAAAACACACATTTAACATAGAGTCTCACCTCCAGAACCTTCCCAATACATTCAACAAACACAATCACAGGCAGCAATTCACATCCATAAGTACAAAACACAAATCTATGCATACGCATACCAGCCAGACTCACTATAGTACTGTGATCACAGATTTATACCATGAATGGTCGCCGGTTACCCCCATCTCATGGATACTACTTGGGCAGTCACGGGTCGCTCCGCAAAGATAGTAGTTAGAGGTTTAGTCAAGAAGAGAGAGTGTGGCCCGTGGTGCACCTGTTCCGCAGTTGGTGTCACCACCACTCCCTCTTCCCCAAGGTATTTCTACCGTCCTTATCTTCTACATCCCCAGTGTATCGCTGAACCATTCACAACACATTACAATGACACTAACACGTCCATTCACACATGCAATAGTCATGCTTACACACGGCACACAGCCCACATGACACTCAAATACACGGCACTAGGCCCACATTTATCCACAATATCATTAATTCACCAATCAATGACATTCCATCACACACAATCACCCTCACGGGGTATAATTATTCTATCACACATCACATTGCCTATCAATTTCCATCAAACACACAATTTCTATTTTCTATCTCAGACACATTGTAATAATCATCAAAACACACAAGAACTACAATACATTGAGATAGGGTAGAGTCCCTCCTTACCTTGAATTGAAGACCCACACTCGAATTTAACCACGGACGTGCTCCCTACACAGATTGCGGCCTAAAACACATGGAAGAACTTTATGAGAACCCAAGGAAACCCAGAAACAGAGAAAAGGGGATGAGAACCGAAACCCTAACCATTAAAACTTACTTCCAAGCGTTCCCTACATGGATTCAACCTTCAATCAAGCTCTCGAACGACTTTGGAGGCAATTAATCGATGGAATAAGGCTCTGGGAACGAGAGGATCAAAGAAATTTTGAAGGGAGAAGGAGAAATAACTCTCCCCGAACCCTAACCCCCTTTAAATCCTTTTTTGGTCACGATACTCTCGCTACAATGAGATATTCTGCATGGAGACATCGTTGCAGCGACACGCTCTCTCGCTACAGCAAAAAAATCAGAGAAAACTGCACTCTGGTTTCTGCAGAATCTCGCTACAGTGAGACCCTCTCGCTATAGCGAGACTGCACCCAGAATTGCACCCCAAACTGTCGTTTTATCGGTACAGCGAGAATGCGACAGTTCTGATCTTTCCTCCCAGGGCCCTCTCGCTGCAGCGAGAACAACCCAATATTTCGCTCTGTACTTAGGCACTTAGCCCATTTCAGTCCAACCAGTTATGCATACACACACACACACACACACACACATATATATATATATATACACACATACATATTCACAACATATATCTAAAAAATATACACATGAATATACATTTAGATTTATATAAATACAATAAATAATATTACCGAAATTCGGAACGTTACATAACACTGTCGGGGGATTGTAGAATTTGAAGAGCTACTTGCCCCAGTCATTCTAGCAACTCGGGTATGTTTGCGTGCCCCGTCAGCACCAGTCGCCCCAGCTGACTGGGAGTGCTTCCTTTTCGCCTTCTTTGTCCTTGCCCTTGTCCTTACGCTTTTTCGGCTGGCCCTTAGGGAGGACAAGGTCTCGGGGAGGAAAGTGATGCTCGGTTACCTCTGGGACATTGTTGAGTTGGGGATGACGATGCTCTTCAGTCGATACGTTACCTGGAGTCTGCCTTCTTAAACTGTGATGGTAGGTCGACATATTTATGCCTTTTTGAGCCATTAAACCTACAACAAAAACAAAGATTCAAATCACTACAACTTGATTAAAAAACTAAACTATAAAAATGAAGCATACCATCCATATCCAATCGGGGATGAGGGGACTTTAGCAAAAGGATGAGGGCTTAGACAGAAAGCTCTCGGGAAAGAGACTTCAAGTACTTCAGGGCTAACAACTCTTCAACCGACAACAAGTTCTCCGAGAAAATGTCATAACGACGAGGTACCCGGGTCCAATAGAAAGGGAAAAGCAGGTTATTTTCGCTATCCAAAAAGTATTTCCTACATATAGGTTGCACAGTTACTTTGAAGTAACCAGTCTTAAAACCCTTAAAAGAGAAAATATAAGGTTTGAAAAGCGGCAATTCTGGTTGCCTAATTAAAGATACCCATCTTGCTAAGTCTGAAAGACGAGTACAAAAAAAATGAAGAAACAAACCTACACTAGGCTCTATGTAATGAAATTTACAAAGAATTCTAAAGGCTTGTATAGCTGTCCACCCATTCAGATGGAGTTGTGTCGGCACTACATTTAGAACCCTCAGTGTACTCCCATTTGGAAGTCGTCAAAGGGTAGCCTTATACCTAATTCCCTAAACATATATTCATATACAAAGAAGGTGTCCGCCATCCCGACACCTCCTAAAAATATTAAGTCAGGATTGTTGGACCCATCCCCTCGGCAGGTATCGACAACGATGGGGTACGACTCTGAAGATTCCCATAGTGATATATCACAATGATCTACAAACGACTGGAGACTCCTATTATTTTGGAAACGTGAGAAGTGGGCGGCTACTTCACCATGAACTTACTCATATTTCGGTGTGGTAGAAGGTGGGAAAACTGGTATTTCTCTAGGGAGGCTTGCATTAGGTAGCGATTTGACAGAATCCAAGTCCTCGGAATTACCAGACGGCTCGACATTACTATTACACTCTCTCAATCCCTCACCGCCCAACCCATTCGATCCTGGAGACATCTCCCTGCCCTTATCGGTTTCCCCAACACCCTGAACCTCATATGTAGTCTGCCTCGAACTATCCGACAGCGAGTCTTCCCATTCAATGGAGTCAGCCATGATATAAATCTAAACAGTAGAAGAAAGGACAACTATGCGTACCTTACAAGCTGTCGGCAAAAAGAAAACTTCTAAAAAGTATACCCCTCGGCCTAGAGGTTGTAAACAAGACAGAAAATACTCTCTTGGTTTGGAGCAAAAGGGACAAAGGGAAGCCTGAACCACCATATATTTATAAAACCTAGAGCCGGAAAAATGGGCTGGCCCGATGGATTTGGCCCAAAAAACCCGTTAAATGGGCGAGTTTGAGCTCTAAAAAATAAGGTCCGAAATTATCTTGGGCCATTTTGGCCCGATCCGAATAAGCCCAGTACTCAATAGGGCTTTAACCGGGTTGACCCATGCAGGTTCGGGTAGCCCGTATATATATATATATATATATATATATATATATATATATATATATATATATATTGAGATTAAACCTTGAGTTTTAAGGAGTTTGAAAGGGAATATATTTTAGTTTCAAAACCTTAAAATTACAAGTCTAAATTATATACTTTTGCACCGCTACAAAAACAATAAAAAAAAAGAAACCAGTGGCCTTTTACAACTTAAAAAAAAATAGTATAATACAAAAATTGGACATAAAAAAGAGTGGTCTATTAAGTTCTTTCTAAAATAACTTAACATGGTATGTTACAAATATTAAAAATAGTAATAAAAACAATGATTTGTTGTTATAAAAACAGTAAAAAAAAATGACATGTTACAAAAATAAGAAAAAGAAAAAAAATTATTTGAGTTGTCGGGTCAGCCCGCAGAAGCCCGTAGCCCGCATAGGATAAGGCTTGGGCAGTAAAAATATAAGTCCATTTTTATCTTGGGCTAATTACGCTCGACCCGTTTGAGCCCGCTACCTGTATTGGGCCAGGCCAGGCCGGACTGCTCGTTTTGACTGCTCTAATAAAACCAGAGGTGTCGGACATACGAAGGGTCACATCACTTCCTAATCATCAGATCTTTCTCAGATCGACGGATCCAATCTAGCACCCTTTCGTTTCAGAGGCACAAAAATCGGGGAAACCCTAACAAAAAATATCTCTGACACCTTAAAGTGCCAAAATCATTATTCATGGGAAAATGGGCCAAAACCAAGGCAGAGTTAGCAAGCCCATTTGCCCATCTCTGAACATATATTTGGTTTGTACCTCCTCAGCCTATTTATCTCTTCATTAGATCGAATACCCCTTCGATTTTCTCACCTTTTCACCACAACCGAACACCCCCTTGACTCTTAAACCGAATACCCCTCGACCCACTTACCTCTTCATTAAAGCCGAGTACCCCCTTCATACTCGTATTTCTTGACCGAAACAGAAAACTCGTTTATCTATATGTTATGGGTAAATATCTTTTTAAGCCCTTGCATCGTACCTCTTCGGGCTTGGGAGCTAGTGTACCAGATAAGACACTATCTGGTCTTACCTACAGAAAAGGGGAACCGAGTACCCCCTCGATCGTATAAGGTAATTAACCTAATTAAGGGTAATAATCAAATTATTATCTACTATCAAAGGGTCAAAACCAAGACAGACTTAACAAACCCATTAGCCCATAATACTTCCTATAAGAGGAAGGTAAGAGGTACAGGTAAATGGTTGACTTTTAATTATTAAATAGTATTTGCTGCTTAGAACCGAAACCTGACTTCAGTATCGGAGTGTCTTTTGCAAGTACCCTTCCCACGTCAGCAACGTACGGAAGGACGTCATCATACCTAGGCAGAGGTCAGAAGATTAGTGTTTCCCGAATAGGAACACTTAGCTTTAATTCATATCATATTTTATATAACAGTTGTAATTAATATCATATTTTAAAGATTAAAAAATATTAACATCTTTTTTAATTAAACTATTAATTTTATTATTTACTAGTATAAAATTACCTATAACATTCAATTATCAATTATGAAGGGTATCAATGATTTAGCATAAAACAAATGGCATAGCCTGCAAATAATTGTGATGGACATTAAAAACTTAAAAAGGCTTGGGTTGGGTGGGTTGTGCAACTGGTTTTGATATTAATTTGGCATCATATGATTAAAGCAAGTTATCGTTTCCTTAAATTGATAACTTCATATTTTATGCCATGAAGGCATACATGGTATTTGCCAGATTAATTTTATCTTGATTTATTACAAGTAACTTCATCCATTAAGTGGTGTACATGGGAGCCATCGTTACTAACAATATGAAATGCTTCAAACTATCAATCATCTTTAGCAACTTATTTTGTTAACTTCATGGCTAAACTAGATTAAAGATAACCCTTTTCCTTGCAGCATTCAATTGCATCCTGAAACATGTCCTCAAGGCTATACTTGAACTTAAAACCAGCATCCACCAGTTTCTTGGAGGTTAAATGTGGTAACTTGGCACCATTAATTTCCTTCAGCTCCCTAGAGGAAGAAACCAAATTAAATATCAATTAAACAATGAGATCAGGGTGATTATATATACTTGTATATTTAACATAGCATTTGCATGGTGAAGGACAATGTAACTCACTCTACTGTTGGAATTTGATATTCTGGGTATTTGGCTGAAAGAAGTTCAGAAATCTCTTCAATAGGTACAATGAATGATGAGCAATTATATCTCCCTTTTGGATTAGGATGCTCAAGAAGGAATATATGTGCTCTAGCCACATCATCCACATGCACCATATGGAAACGAGTGACACCAATTTCTTCCTTTTTACCTGCACCATCAATTTCTTTTTACTAACATAGAGTAAAGGTAATTTCTTTATAAAAAAAAATGTATTACTTGACTATTAGTTTTTAAGACAGTAAGTGTCATTTACTTATAATTTTAATTTTATAATTTTTTATTTATCATCTGACTTTTCCATATATCGTTTATTTTATTCTTTTCTTGCATTTTCAATTGCATTAAATGAGAATTTACTGGATAAAATATCATAATTGACCCTTAAATCAAACACAGCATGGGAACAAAAGGAAAAAAAAAAGAGAGAGGAAGAAACAGAGTAGAACAAGGTGAAGAGTTTATACCTAAGACCAAAATCAGAGCTCTTTCAACAGAATCAGGAAGCTTGGGACAAATGAAGCGACCAACAACAAAAGGAGCTATGAGAGAAACAACCTCCAACCCATGTTGCTCTCCAAACTCAAGCAATGCCTTCTCAGTCAACACCTTTGAAACCGCATAAGACCAACCAAATGGCTTCACAGTCCTAAGCAAATCTACATCGCTCCAAACACTCTCATCCACTACATCTTTTTGTGTGCCACTAAATGAAACGGTGGAAGCACTAGAAGTGTAAACCACCCTTTTCACAGTCTTTGACTTGAGACATGCTCTCAAAATGCCTAATGCCCCATCAACGGTTCTTTTGGTCACTGTTTCCTCTGCCTCGCTCACTGCAAAATCAATAGGAGTAGCCGTGTGGAACACCCCAACACACCCTTCTACTGCTTCACCAAAACTTTCTGGGTTGCTAAGATCAGCATTGAAGATTTTTAGCTTTTCTGATGCCCCAGGTAGATTTGTCAGAAAACTAACATCTCTCTTACGTCCTGTTAATGTCACAGTAGACAAAAAATGTAACCTTGTTTAACATTAATTGCTATGCATATGAAATTTTGCACTAGCATCAATAAATTATATTTACATTGTAAGTAACTTTATATAAAGTATTAGCATTATTTTTCAATTAAATTGATAATTTATAAGATAAAACTCAACATTAAAGATGAACAGATATTATTTAAGTAAGACTAGAACCATATTAATGGTATTTATAAAGCTAGAGATAAAATTTGTACTTAATTTACCTGGATCAGATCTAATGGTGGTATTAACAGCATATCCATCTTGAAGGAGTCTCTTGATGATCCATGAAGCAAGAAAACCTGTACCTCCAGTGACACAAACTCTACCTTTCCCCTCTGCCATTTGATCACTCTTCCTGTGGCAGTGTTTGATGTCCTCAACTTCTATTTCGTTTGTTCTGCTGGTTGTTGTGTGTATAAATAAATAATCAAAACGGTCAACACACACAACGTTGGTTGGTTGCTTTTGCTATCACCCGAGCTCACATTTTAGTATTGCTGTTGGACTCTTCTTTCAGTCAATTATTCCGTCTTTGAATGGATTTTACCATCAAGAAAACTTAGTCACACTGTTATAAGTACTTGTAACATTATTTTTTGATTGAACTTAATATTTTATTTTAACATTAATACAATAAAAATTTACATTACAAATTAATGTATACTATTAAAATAAAATTTTAGTTTTTATTGTTCGGTCTATGACAATTAGTTTGAGATAAGAATAGTTTGAATTGAACTTAAGAAAAAAAATATCTAAGACAAAAAACTTCTAGAAGATGAGTCATTTTGACATCAAATGTTAAATAATTTAACATAACTAGAGATGATATAAAATAATTTAACAATAAAATTAATTAATTTTACATTTTATAAAAATATTAAATAATATAAATATTTAACTCAAAATTAAAAGTTATTTTAAAATTTATATAAATATTTTATACATTTCATCTCTACCATTTTAATACTACTAAAAAAAATTAAAGAAACTAACTTAACAAGCATTAACTTTTTTTAGCAATGTTATATATCAAAATTAATTCATAAATAAATGTAATTATAGAGATATAATATATTTGAACCTCAAAAAGTGTTATAAAAATATTATTAACATATTTTTATTATATCTTAACATATTTTTAATAGACATTTATTTATGATTTTTGATTAACTTTAAATAAAAGTAATGGCGAGAGAGATTTTTATTTTACGACTTTTCTCTCCATTTATATAAAATATTATATTAAATAATGAAAGTCAAATTTGTACAACTCCCAAAGAGTAGCTGGTTGATGTGAACTTTCAAACTTAGAATAAAATATTTGATATTTTGTAGGCTGCCACAAATCCATTGAATTGGAAAGCTTATGAAATTCCAAAAAAAAAATGGTTGGAATCGCGAGTTCTTTCTTTTGTTTTTGGTCAACAGGAACGAGTTCAACTAACACGTGTGGCAACCTACTGAATTGCATTTTTGTTTCGTAATTGGAGCAAATTAATACACTTAGTTAAAATTACCACACATAAATACTTTATCACTTAATAAAACTTCGTTAATGGCAAGCATAATTGTGAATATAAGAATCATAACCAAATTTTTTTAATTTTTTAGAGACAAAAATGTATTTATTTATTTTATCATGTTTGTTTAATGACGTATATGGGCATTAGCCAGGTGAGCAATACCACATCCTTAGTTAACAATAGATAATTAATGGTGAGGTTTACATTTACACACATTAACAAAAGACTAAACTTAGATTAAAAAAAATTATTAGCCACCAAAATTAAATTTTGATAATTTTATACGAAGAAAGGAGATGCTGGAATTCCCTGGTTATGGTTAACACTGCATCATCCATGATTGAGAATTGCCAATTTTTCAATGATTCAGGATGAAGCTTCTAATGCCCAAAAAAATTCCAATTTCCATCCAATTCTCCATAAACCCTAGATTCACCCACCCAACGTCCACCACCCCTGTCGGTACCCACAGGGAAAGCCTACCACGCAGGCAAAAGAGAAAATTTTATTTGCCTCAACAATTAGGGTACAACAGAGATTTTCATTTTTTTTTCATTGGAAGAAATTCATGATTCTCCTAGTTTCGCCACTAGTGGCTATGGTTGTGTTTTAGGATCACCACCAAGTGTGCAAAGGAGCAATCTTTTGATGCTAGTTTGTGGTGGGGTTCCTCTACTTTTTTCTCTTGAGCATGCATAGATTCGGAATTACCATGGCTTGGAACGTATTCAAGCTCTGTATTGCATTACGAGGATTGGGCTCGATCATGATACTATTGGTTTTTGGGATTGTGGGTGTTACCTATTACGCTATTGTGTTGACTAATTATGGACCTTCTTTGTATAACGGTGGTCTTGATTCTCTTACAGCCTTTGTGGTGTTGATCTTGTTTCATTGTTTGGTAAGCTTCAAATTTCTATTTGTTTTTCACAAAAGAGTTCACAATAACTTTCTTATAGCTAATTTGGGGGAGGGGGTTGTGAATTTGTGTTTTTGATCATTGGGTTTGAATTTGACTTGTGATTTTTTGAAATTGTGAGCTTTTCTTTAAATAAAATTCAAGGGAAAAGGTTTGCCAATCTTTTAAAGAGCTATGGATCATAATAACTTTTTTAAAGTTTTTGGAGTATGATGTTTTGTTTTACCTCGACTTGGAGCGCTTATCATTCAGCATTCTGTCGATTTGGAAATGTAGCTTCCTTGAGAAAGAAACCTTTAGATATTTAATTTAAAGAAAAATCAACAAACTCTTTGAAATTTGCTTTTCGTGATTAGTCTATTAATTTATTAAAAAGTAAAAATACTTACATTTCAAATGAATTGCTTTTTAAAAATTTGCTTTCGGTTTTTAAAAAATTTAATTATGAAGAGTGTGTTCAAAAGATTTCATGATTTTTAATATGGGAACAAATAAATGATTATAATAATTTCATATTTCTTTATGATTGTGCAGTTGGTTATGTTATTGTGGAGTTACTTTACGGTTGTGTTTACGGACCCTGGGATTGTACCTCCTAACTGGAAGCCTATTGTTGATGAGGAAATAGGAGAAGATGATCCATTAAATGGGTTAGAATTAAGCAATGTGCAATATGGCACTTCATATAAACGAAATCGATATTGTCGAAAGTGCAATCATCCCAAGCCAGCTCGATGTCATCATTGTTCAATTTGTGAGTTTGGGTACACAACTTTCCATTTTATGTTGTTATATTGAAACAAAGTGAGGATAAGTTTGACCTTTATTGGTTTGATATCAGGTGAACGTTGTGTGCTAAAGATGGACCACCATTGTGTCTGGGTAGTTAACTGTGTTGGGGCCTTAAATTATAAGTATTTCCTCCTTTTCTTGGTATGGGCACCTCAATTTGAAAATTTTTATGTTAACTTATTAGTGATCATGTGACTTAAATAGTTTTCATAACATCTTCCATGTCCAAAATTGCTTTTCATACCCCCCACAAATTTTGAAATGGCTTTTTATCCATTCATGTCTTGATTGGATCTATAATACTGAATGAGTATCTGCAAACTTTTCTTTTTTTCCTTTGATTATTTCATTTACAATATGTTAACAACCTTTATTGTTTGTTCTCTTTGTTGTTTATTGGTAATAACTTAATTACGCGAATCTCTACACTTCACTATAGTATAGAAAAAAATTGGTTTGATTCCATTTATCCCTTGTAGAATCCTTAGGACTTAGGAGTCGCAATATTCCATCTCATCACCATTATCACCTCTTTCACTTCTTAAACATTTTCAACTTCATCTTGTTTAAATGGCGGTTGTTCTTTGTTCTTTTGCCTTTCATGTTGCTCATTTTCACAAAGATTCAAATTTATAGTAACTTTATTAATTAACAGATTTTTGGGAACTTATGATTAGTATAAATCATATAAATGACAAGTCTTTATAATTAACAGTTTACCATTAGTGTTTAACATGAACAGTTGTGAATTTGTTGCATTTTTTGTACCTGTCACATCAAAATATAGTGATTATTTAATGTAATTTTAAATCTTATTGCAGTTTTACACTTTCCTTGAGACCACTCTTGTGACTATATCATTACTACCACATTTCAAAACATTCTTTACTGATGGAGAAATTCTTGGAACACCTGCCACTCTTGCCACAACTTTTGTTGCATTTGGTTAGGTCCTGAATCCTGGTTTCTAATTTTAGTTGTCGGTTCCATATTTGATTTTTTATAACACTATTGTATTTGTTGCAGTTTTGAATCTGGCCTTTTCCTTGAGTGTCTTAGGATTTCTTGTCTTTCACATATCATTGGTAGCTTCTAATACAACCACTATTGAGGTAAACTTTGTACTCTAGCTTTCCCCATTTTTTTAACTTAAGAAATCACTTTATCTAAAAATGAAAGAACCTATGAATTCTATTTGTCCCTTATATGTGTTTTTTTTTCCCACATAAATAAACTGTTTTGGTCTTAGTTAAATGATAGTATGTAGCTGCATTGAAATTGTGAAATCTTTGATAATACATGCATGAACTAGCCATTCTGATAAAGGGGCGAATTTCTTTGGGTGTGTATGCATGTGTACTGTGTGTTGTGAAAATATTAGTGTATTCTTTGTAATGCTTTTCTTGTCCTAATAAGAGGATAGCTTATGTATTGTTGGTACTAATGAAATTTTCTTCGTTCTGATGAGAAGGCATACGAGAAGAAAGCTGCCCAAAAATGGCATTATGACCTTGGTTATAGAAAAAATTTTAAACAGGTTTGTGCATGTTACTATGTTGGTATATATTGTTTTTATTCTTTTCTTGTTAGATATTTTTTTTGGTTGGTATTAGATCTACTACATTCAAATTCTTTAAAAAATTATGGGAACACACCTATTATCTGGTGTATTAACAACTCAAGAACTAAATCTACCTCATCAAAGTAATCAAGCAAAAATATTATGGCATTATCAATAAAATTGAATCTAAAACTCATGAAATTAGTCATAAATGATTGCAGTTACATTTGTTGGAAACAAATAGTAAAACTCTATCACTCTAATCTAAAAGGAGAATGCTAACACTCGTTAACTATTTGTTATACTGAGAAAACAAAAATCTTCAATTCTTGACTTCTTTAAGTAATTAAAAGTATTTAATAAAATATATTAAATACTTTTGACTAGACCCTAATTCTTATTTTATTGCAGTTCAAGAAGCACAGTTTGTAAAACATCTAGCCAATTGTAAAACATATGATTTTCTTTAAGTGACAAATGTATATTATTGCAGAAGCTAATTTAGGCTCTAAAGAGTGGAAGTCATTATGTTGGGTGCCATTTATTTCATTGAAAATGGAATATAATGACATTTCCCTGTGCCATGAACTAGGTTTGGCATAACTGATTTGTCACCCTTGTTCCCTCGTTAAGTAGTTTCACACTCAAACCAGTGTACCACTGATGTTGCAATCAAAATTGACATGGATTATGGCAAATCACTTTTAGACTACGATGCCATTAGATTAAAATTTTTATATTTATTTGAACATCAATACAAATATTCATTTATTTGTGTGTTTATGTTTTCAAAAGCATCAAATTATTATTATTATTATTATTATTATTATTTCTGTAGTGATTACTGTAATTGTGGTTATGCGTACAAAATATAGAAATATTTTTACTCATTTTGTATAGGAAATTAACTTTGGAACAAAAATTTAGATTGGGCTGCCAATGGGTATTGGGTGAATAAATAGGCTTGTGATATGCCCTTGACCTTGTATCTAAGCAACTTTCCCTTACCCAAACTTTTCATACATAAAAAAAAAAAAAAATCAAAGTGGGTTTGGCTTCATGCAACCATACAACTTAGACCTTAATCCCTGATTGAGTTAATGACCATAGCACCATTGTTTGAGTTCCTGAGATATTTTAGATTGTGCATTATTAATTTGACCCAACTGCTTCTAGAACTGATAAAAACAATTGGTAGAACATCCCGAATTGATAAACATAGGTCAAGTTGATAGTTTGAGTAAATAAAGTTTAATTGGAGATGATAAATTTGAACATTCACTGCAATAAGAAATGTTGCTTTAGGAATAGAAGTTGTCGATATTTTTTTTTATTCTAATGCAAATAATAGAACACATCTATATTTTGTTTCACTTTGGTGTATATGTTAGAATAGCAATGTGTTTTCTCCACATTGCCAAAGAAACTATCATGCTGATGCTTTCTTGTTCCCATCTCTACCAGTAAGAGTAAATTGAATGTAGAATAAAGAAGGGGGCAGAGAGAGCTAGAGAGAGATTTTTAAAAGGTCTTTTTACACCAAGGAAAATCATGTTCTCTCTGGAGCTTTTCTTAGGTGTAGAATGGTAAAATATATGCATATGTATTTATTGACCTTGCATTAATCTTCAGTATCTCAAGTGCTTTGTTTGTGTGAAGCTAAGGAGTTTTGGAATACCAAGATGGGAAAATCGAAATAATTAAAGTTGCAAAGCTTGAAACTTCAAAAAAATAAAGTTAAACTTTCATTGCACTTATGCCTTTACATTTCTTAATAAAGGTGCTTTCTCCTATAATCTTAGCAGATGAAGGAAGTGTTTTGTCCACATGACATATGATTCTACATTTTATGCTTAGCTAATTATATTCATTTTGATTTTCTATAATTCCTTGTACATGATTCTTGGGGTTTTCTCATTTCATCATTGTTGAACAAGTTAGAAACTCAAAGCTTATACGTTATGATTTATGTTACTGTGGTATCAGGTTTTTGGTATGGACAAGAGATATTGGTTCATCCCTGCTTATTCAGAAGATGATAAACGAAGGATGCCAGTTCTTCAGGGCCTTGAGTTTCCATTAAAACATGACCTGGACGCCCAAGGTTGAGAGTTAGCATTGCCACATCAAGAGAAATTGCTTTTACCTTTGTGTAACACAAAACATGAAGCATCCAAAGCTCTTTTGATCTCTAAAAGAATCTATAGTAATTTAAGATCCTAGCAACAATTGATTTGCACAAGTAACTTGGTATGATTAGTGTCATTGTTGCTATTAGTGCATTTTTGGTGAAATGTTAATTTTGGAAAAAAAAATCACTTTTTTTATTTTATTTTAAGTTTTATCAGTAAGCTGAAAAAGAGTGATTATTTTTTTCAAAATAGGAAGAACCAAGCATACATTTAAGGTGTTCAAATTCCTGATGGTGTTATCTCAGTAAGGCATAAGAAATGCATGATAATGAATTTTCACGTTCAAAATTTTTCCCTTTAATATTTACACAAGAATGTAACTTAGAGTGACTGTTAACTGAAGTTTTGCAATCAACTGTTCCTTGCATAGATGATGTTAAATTGTAATGTGACTTTTACTTTCTTATAAGTATATGCAATTCACATTCTTTTACCAATGTGTAACCTTTCTTAAGATTTCTCTATCACTCTAAAAGAATCACGCCTTTCATTACAAAGAGAATGTAAACTATATTCATGCAGTGGAATTTATAAAATAAATAAAACTTCTTTAAAGTTAAAAATAACTTATTATCTTAAATTTTAAAAAAGTTAAACGAAAAAATTTTATGAAAAAATAAAGAAAGAAAAGTTATTTTTAATTTATAAAAAAATATTTTTTATACTAATCTTTTTCTTCTTTTTAAAATTTATTCAAACTAAACATTAATCACATAACATAATTATATATGATGTGACAATTTTGCCTTCCTTTACTGGGTATGATTATTAATCCATTTGTTAAAGTAATGGTAATTCAGAGGAAAAGAAAATTGCATCTTATCGACCTACTTAACGGAATTCTCATAATAATTATAATTATATTTATACATTTACATAGTACTTGTATTTTTCTCCTGTTTTTCTATTACATTGTCTATCAGAATTTTTGCTTTCTCCCTTTTTATTTTTACTTCTATCTCTCACTTCTCTATATTTCATAATCTTCAAAGATGGGTGTATGACTAACCTTAGTTTAAAAATGATTCATAATAGATAATGTATATTTACTAACCTTATAGGACTGTTCAAATCAATTTGAGATTTTGAGATAATCTGCACCACTCTTTCCTTCTCCCTGTAGCCCTTTACATGAGAATACAAACCAAATTAATGATATTATTTTTTTAAAAGCTGTAATGGTTTTATCCCTTTTATATTTTCTCTCTAGATTCACAATTTGGAGGAGGTTGTGTCTTCATTGATGATGAACAAAACAAAGCAACCGGGTTAAAAAGATGCCCAACCAAATCTACACTAAGAGCTATAGTTGTCATTACTACTTTTAAGAAATGTGAGTAATTAATTTCACTTTTTTTAATATCACCTACAAATCTTTCTTATGGTCATGAATTGATTTGATTTGAATAGCTATTAGGGTATAAATGGTCAAGGGCATGTGATAGTTATAATCATGCCTTAATATAGGGAAGCGTATGGTCTGTCCTGCATTTTATTTAAGTTAGGCTTTATTATTCAATTTGGCAAACAAAAGGGCTAATGATAGCTTTTTAATAATACAATTCATGCCCTGAATATAACTAAAACAGTTCCACTATTAATACTCGAATTAAATTTTGTTAAATATACTCTATTATCAATTAAAACAATAGTCCATCATCAATGAATTGCTGCATTTTATTTAAGTTAGGCTTACTTATTAAGCAAATTACGTTAACTTAAAAAACTATAAAGCTAAAGGGTCATACTTTATGACATGTATCAACAACAATAATTGTAAACTAACTTTTGTTTTTTTATTGTAACTTATTGTCTACCTTTAAAAAGATAATTTATCTTATTATATTATTTATTATTTTTAAAGTTTATTCTTTAAATTAAACACAAAAAATATATAATTAAAAGTACACTAGATAAAAGGTTAATCTCAAATTAATTTATACTAACAAATTTATAACCATTAACAAATTTAGTGATATGATAATTCCACAAACAAAATTATACATACATGTTTTGGATTAGATTCAAAACCCAATTGAATCTTAAATACAATTTAATTTTTTATTTTTAATTTAATTTTATAATTTACCTTAGATTCATCTATTACCATGATCATACACCTAATGATAGTTATTTCCACTTGCAAGTTTACATACTATAGCTGGGACTATATAACCCCTTAGCCCGCCATTTGATCCATGGTTTTAATATTCACTCCCAAGGATCGTAGGGCTGGGACCCGAGGCTACGGTGTAGCACAGAGAAGGAAGCATGTAGAGGAACAGAAGAAAAGGAAAAAATACCGCTGAACTAACTTCCTCAGTCGGCGGTTGATGATATAAATAAAATTTTGAAAATCTAAAATCATTATTGGAATCCAATAGGACAACGAATATATCAAAATTAATTTTCAAAAACAATTTGAACCAATGCGATTGCGGATATATCAAAAAGATAAATAAAAAATTAAAAAGCGAGAAGCAGAGTGAGATAGATAGAGAGAGAGAGAGAGAGAGAAGGAAGAGGGAAAAAGATGAAGAGCGGTGCGGTGGGTGGTGGAGGTGGTGGTATGGGCGCGGTGCCTTCGTACGGAGTTCCGGCGAAACGACGGTGGAGAGGGTTCGTAATTGCGGTGCTTGGTCTCGTCATTCTCTCCATGCTCGTCCCTCTCGTCTTCTTGCTCGGTCTCCATAACGGTTTCCACTCTTCCGGTACTCTCTTGATCTCGCCAAGATCTGTTTCCTCTTTATTACAACATTGCCATTCCCTTCTCTCACATTCTCTCTTCGCTATAGATCCACGTCAATTTCACCTCTCTTCTCTCACACTCAACTAATCGAAACATGAGATTGTGCTTTAGATCTAACATTCTCATACTCTCTGCACACAATTGCATTGCATCGCTGAATCTTCACTTGTTTCTAATCAACGAATCGAGTTTCTTTTTTATTGTCTATTATATCACTTTAAGCTCGAAGCAGTGTTGTTGTCTGTGAAAGATCTGTGTGCTTATTTTGTTTTTTGACAGAGAAAAAATAGTAATGATGCTAGTGAGAAATTACGTGTTTACGAGGAGAAGTTAAATGCACGTATAATTGGAGTGCAAAAATCTCACAGGACGTACACATTATATTTAATTGCTCGATTTTTTATTTATATTTTAAAGTTGTGAGTTCAATTACGGATAAAGTAATTTATAGCATGTTTGGAACTGCGTTTGAGTATGCTTTAAAATCACGTTAATATATTGGTTACAACTAGTAGTTTTGGAGTAAACATGGATCAGTGACCGATCAAACGTGCACATAGTTTATTCAATTTTTACGTGAAGAACCTACGTTTCACTTTTTTCTTTTTATTTGCAAATAACGATGTTCTATTTGTAATTATATATCTGTAGTGTAGTGAAATTCCAAACTTCATATATATGTACATGCAGTGATTTTTTTCTCTGCCCCCAAAATATTGTGTGCCTTATCTTCATATCTTTTGCTTATTTCTAACTCTTGGACTCCATTTATGGTTGTGTTTTTGCAGGATATGTGTATGAACAGAGAAATTCTCCTTCGGTAGGCATTCAGTAAAATGTATCTGTGGACCTGTTACAAATTTTCTGGTTAAGTTTATTCTTGTTGATGTCGCTGTGTTTTCTTTTTCCTCCTGTTGCTTCTTTTATTTTCCAAATCAGAATCAGAAAGGTCTTGAAAGTTATGACAGACATGATGTTGGCCATAACGAGAATCAGTCAGAGGTACCATGGTTTACCCCTTCCCTAGCTAGTTTAAGCTGTACATTTTGTTATAGCATTCTTCTGTGGAATGTTGTTGTTGGACATAGTAACCTCACGTCACGTCCCCATTTTTTAAATAGTCAATTGGGTGTATATACTTTTCAAATTTTTATTGGTATGTGCAAGTATTGATGGTATATTGTCAAAGTGAAGGAAAATGGGTTTGCAATTAATTCATTTAATAGCATATCAGTAATAAAGTCTGAAATTTTTACGAATAGCTGATACATGACCCTGATAAAACTTTTAACACAAACATCCAAAAAATTAAATTTTATTTCCCAAAATCCCGAATTGATGTTGTCTCTTTTGTAAATTTCTTTTGCAGGGAGAACAATCAAGTCATGTGAAGGAACTAATTACAAAGTTTGAACCTACTCTTCCAAAGGTTCTCTGCATAGTACTCTGGTGGTTAATTTTGTACTTCTTGTTTGATAAAATCTTTTATCAATAAATTGCTTATTCTCTCATATCTTTTAATTGTGGGATGAAAATGTATTTTTTAGTCTTGCCTAGTGTAACTTTAAAAAAAAAAAACTTGACATAATATTTGGTTGAAGGGGAGGGGAGGGATGTTTCTTGTTTAGTTCAGGAATTTGGAGGGGAAGGGAGGGAGGGTCAAAATCCTTCCCGACAATTTTTGCCTCCCATCCAATATTGGGGGGATTTGAAGGGAATGGAAAATGCTTAAATATTGTAAACTGCACTGACTATGTTATCCTTAGTAAAGCTTAATTTGTCTATTTTAAAGATATAATAGTAAACTATTTTATTTTTCATCCATTAAAATCCCTCCCCCCTCCCTTCCTTTCAACCAGACTGTGAGAGTAAATCATGCTTCAGTAATTGTCATCATTATAAGGATTTTAGTTCCATGTCAATCTTAATATTTCATCCATATAAGTTGTTGAGGATTTGGTTTTTATTGTAGTAATATAAATTTATTAGAAATAAAAATAGGGAAAAGTACAGGTAAAAGAAGTATAAGATATCTCAAAAACAGAAAAAAAAATGTGAGAGAACAAGAGAATATAAAAACAATGCATCAAAGCTACTCAAGTTCTAAGCATGTTTGAAATGGAAGCTAAGGAGAATACCAAGTATGCAATCCTATCCCATAGTTGAGAGGTATAGACATAATCCTATCCGAACTATATGCACTAAAGGACTGCAAATCACCTCTTCTATTTTGCAGAAGCCTTTGTACCTGACCAATTGAAATTGTTCCAGAGTAGGAGACACCCAATGCTAACCAAAATCCCAAAATAAATGCTCCTTAAAAAGTGGCCAGTGGCCATCTTACAATGCGAGAACTGGTGCACAAAAGTATAGGTTTAATGATTTTATTTTTTAAGCATGCCATACAGCAATTGAGTTGTAGTTATTTGCTACAATTATATTTAAAATTTTGTGTCTTCTTCAACTCCCACCTTTTTCTTTTTGTAGTATTTTCAACTGTCAAGTTAGTTTTCTTTATTGAATGAGACATGGACTAGTATTTCTGTCTTTTATGTAGTATATGATATCTTTAGTGATTTGCATGGTGACACTTCATTATTAGTGATTTAAGGCAGTGAATTTAAGATTTTTCCATAGCTGGAACCATGAGCATTAGTGCAGCTGCCTTTCTATTTTTATAATTATTTAACAATGAAGATTAACCTCTTACACTGTGAAGTTTGTCTTTTGAGCATGATCAAGTAATACAGAATATTATAAAATATTATTAGTTGCATATTATTATCCTGAAGACATAGACCTTAGTTGTAGTTTTAATTAGTTTATATAATAGTATAAATGGTAATACTAGTACTAGTAGTATGCATAATTGAGGATACATCATAATTATGATTGAATTAATGTCAGGCTTTCCTTAATTTATGAGATTCAGTTTTATAAGAATTTAAATTTTATCTGGTGTCTTTGTTGTCAGGTTAAAGGATTTAGTGTGACAGAATTCAGGATTACCTAGATGTTGAGGCATTGTAATTTTGGGTTTCCAAAGAATTAGAAGATTAATTACTAAATTTAGTTCCTTGCTTCCTCTAGTTTCCTTCAATTTTCTAAACTCCTTGCTCCACTGTAACATGACTCATTTATTCCTGGATTACGATTCTTTTGTATCATTGGGCTGTGAATGTGCTGATTTGTCTATAATTATTAGGAAGAAAGATTAGAAAAATCAAGGATAAGAATCCACCTTGCAAATGGAACTTAAGGGGGCTGGGGGACATTGCATCGTATGTATCTAAAATGTGCAATATCATTGATTATCAACAATAATTTTATGTCAGGATGTTCTCAAGAACTATGCTCAAGGAGGCAAGAATGACACCATCAATAGGGGTGCCAATGACGATAAACAAAGAGGTGGTTCTACTGATTCAATGTCATGTATTCACATCCCATGATACCTTGTATCTCATTTTCATCTTTTTGGTTTTTTTAATTTTAAATGATTTTCAGGTTCTAAGTTGCCACCTGATGGTGTTCTGCAATCACCTCCAACTTCAAATGTATGCGTTTAATACTCTAATTTGTTGAAAATTTTGTTGAACACAGTAATTAAACAATTGTCCCAAATAGTTCAATTCATAAGATCTACTTGGACCTCCAATTTATCCTAATAATCTGAATAAGCACAAATCTAGTATCTATTGTAACTATAGCAATCCTAATCCAACAATATTCACAACTTACTAAGAACTAACATAATATAGACAAAGTCATACTCTCTGAATCTATACTTCAATTTTCAATCACAAAGGGACATAAATCTATACTCTCTGAATATGATCTTCAATTTTCTTTGCCTGCACTAGAGTAATATGCAGTGTTTGTGTATTGGATTGGATAGTAACTTTACAAATCAATTCTGGAAAAGGGCTGGACTGGGTTTTGCAGCAGTTATGGATAAAAAGAACCAAAAGAAAATTTAAATTGAGATCAGAAAGACATAATGGCTATACAAGAGAGATGTATTTTGCACAATGGAAGGGGGGACACTGGGTCATGATGGAAACTGGCAAGTAGTGCTATTAGCCATGTTGAAAATTGAAATGCAGTCATTTCAATGATTGCTCAGAATAGTTCAATTCATGACACTGATTTAGACTCCTTAATTTAAGCTAACTACTAATGCCATACAACAACTAGTACAAGCCTAGCCTAATAACACTCAGGCTGAGTGTTATAACATAAATTATACAACTTAACTCTGCATTACACTCAAGCAAAATTCTTTACAAGCTAGATTATATATTAACATTCATGTAACTACTTGAACTAATTAAATTCTGTAACAGAATCCAAGAAGTGGTCATGTTGAAAAAATCACCAGCCCTAAAACAAGCTCTGCTGATGAAAGTGGAAAGTCTTGCGAGCTAACATTTGGTAGTTATTGCCTGTGGCAACAAGAACATAGAGAAGAAATGAAAGATGCTATGATTAAGAAGTTGAAAGACCAACTATTTGTGGCTAGAGCTTATTATCCTAGCATTGCAAAACTCCCAGCACAAGATAAATTGTCTCGCCAACTGAAACAGAATATACAAGAGCTGGAGCACATGCTTAGCGAATCTACTACAGATGCTGATCTTCCACCACTGTAAGCAGATATTTTCACATGATTTTTCCTTATTTTTATAGTTTTACTTGTTTGAGTTGCATTCTGCTTGAGCTGTTAGTGGAATATGATAGTTGCAATTGGGCATAAATCACATGATTTCACCTTCAATCAAGTGATCTTATATATATATATATATATATAGGGGGCATTTCAAGTGAGAGAGTTTGTTATTGAGAGGTGAGAGACATTAATAATGGTCACTTTTTTCTCTCTCTTGCCAATTATTTGATCCAATGGCCATTATTAATGCTTCTCACCTCTCATAATACAAACTCCTCTCACTTGAAATGCCTCCTATATATATATATATATATGCTTACAAAACCTAGTGGGATAAGGCTTTTGTTGTTGCTGCTGTATATCTGCTCACAGATCAGGCTTTTTAGTTTTCTTGAATCCAGCTGATTTTCACTTGTCCAGACAGTCCATAAAGTAGTTCAATTGTCTGCAACTTCTGTTCTACTTTGATACACCTTTTAGCTCCGTTTATGGTTCCCTAGACAATTGTTGGGCTAATATGTTATTCTCCAAAAGTGTAGCCTTATCTTTATTTTCTGTCTCAAATTTGTTCTGTCTTTGGGTTTAATATGTCATTTCATTTGTTTTACCTCGAACCCAAAGCTATTACTTCGATTCTTGCCTTTCAAGATTGTCATGAACCAACTCTCTCAAAAGCTTAAGCTTTTATATGTTAGCACTTGGTCAAGGAGGTTCTGATATCATTTCATGAACCAACCCCCCCAAAAGCATAATAAGCTCTTAGGTGTAAGCGTGTGAATTTCTCTTAATAAGGATTGACCACACCTGTGTTTTCTCTCTTTTTCTACATTCAAATGCTATAAGTTAATGAGAAATTTTACTTGGTAGTCTATATTATTTTACAGGGTTGAGAATAATTCAAAGAAGATGGAAATTGCAATAAACAGAGCAAAATCAGTCACTGTGGATTGCAACAATGTTGACAAGAAATTGAGACAATTAGTTGATTTGACCGAGGATGAAGCCAACTTCCACATGAAACAGAGTGCATTCTTGTATAAACTTAATGTTCAGACAATGCCAAAGAGTCTTCACTGCCTGTCACTGAAACTAACTGTAGAATATTTCAAATCTTCCCATGATGGGGAAAAGGCCGATGAAGAAAAATATATTGATCCCTCATTGCATCATTTTGTTATTTTCTCTAATAATGTGCTTGCAGCTTCAGTAGTTATCAACTCCACTGTTTCTCATGCAAAAGTATGTCATGTTTCTAGTGATTCACCAGTGAATTGATAGAGGTTGAATTTTAGCAGTTGTACTAATAACTTCACTGATTGCTGCATAATGTTTCAGGAAAGTTCAACTCAGGTTTTTCATGTGTTGACTGATGGGCAAAATTATTATGCAATGAAGCTCTGGTTCTTAAGGAACAATTATAAGGAAGCTACTGTTCAAGTGTTGAATGTTGAGCAACTTGAGCTGGACAGCCAAAAGGGAAATCCATTGCATCTATCCTTGCCTGAGGAGTTCCGTGTTTCATTTCATGGTTATGATAATCCATCCACGGACCAGATTAGAACAGAATACCTTTCAATTTTTTCTGATTCGCACTATTTACTTCCTGATATATTCAGCAATTTGAGGAAAGTTGTGATTCTGGATGATGACGTTGTTATTCAGCAGGACTTGTCTGCCCTGTGGAACATAGACATGGGAGACAAAGTTAATGGTGCAGTGCAATTCTGCTCGGTAAAGCTGGGTCAGCTGAAAAGTTATCTGGGTGAGGATGGTTTCAATCATAATTCCTGTGCTTGGATGTCAGGGTTGAACATAATTGACCTGGTGAGGTGGAGAGAGCTCAGTCTTACTCAAACTTACAAAAGATTAATAAAAGAGGTAAGTTCGTTCACTAGAATTGCAATACAATATTTTCAGAAAACACTATTTGTTGGAATTAACAGCATTGAAATACTCTTGTTGAATGTAGTAGTAGTAATAGGACTGTCAAATTGGGCTGAGCTCAATGGAATGCTCCAAATAACCCAATAAAATTAGTGACTTGGGCTAACAAAGTTGACATATAAACTTATTTTGGCCAAACCTAATGCAAGCTGACCCGAATTCGCATAGCCTAATTTGATCCAACTCTCAAATCTAAAATTGCCAAAATTAACCATTAACTACTCGAATTAAGTTTTTCTTTTTGAAATTTAGTGAAATGTCATTTTAAAACGTTTATCTATTTTATGACTCACATTTTCAAATCTCTGCAAGTGGATTAAGTGATAATTTGAAAAATGACATTTTAAGCTCTAATAATAAGAATAAAGTAAGGAAATGTGAGCTTGGAGGCAGCCTGAATAGCTCGCTGCCTGCTTAGCTGAACTTGGCTAACAATTTATTAATCTGAATCGAAATTTGGCCCAAATGGGCTGGGTCAGTCCCAATTAATAAGTTCAATTGTGGTTAGGAATGGTTAGTCACTCATTATTCTTGTAAACTAATACATGTAAACATCTCGTCTACGAGTACACCTCATTAGAGTGGTATCCAAGTCGAGTAAATCATTCATTAATCACTTTCTGAAGCCTTAGTTTATTCTTTAATACTGTTAATTGGACTTGGATTTATTATTTGGCCTCACTCTCACTGTTGATTTTGTTCTTTTTGTTTTTCCTTTAATTGTGGGGAGATTTTTGAGGAAGGGAGCAGAACAAGTCTTTTACATTTTGATAGCTCATATGCTGCTAGATCTGTAGCAAATATATAATTACCTAAAGAATTCTGTTAATTTGTATGCTGCATTGTCTTTAATGATTTGTATCAATTGATATAGGTTGTATATTCTGGGTATTTACATTTTCTGATTTTGTTTATTTCCTTATATGTAGTTGCGCATGCAAAAAAGATCTATTAAAGATATTGCCTGGCGTGCAAGCTTGCTTGCCTTTGAGAATAAAATATATCCACTCGATGAGTCGTGGATTGTGTCTGGACTAGGTTATGATTATACAATTGATACTCAGCTCACTAAGACAGCTTCGGTGCTACACTACAATGGGAAAATGAAACCTTGGCTTGATCTGGGAATTCCGAAGTATAAAAGCTATTGGAAGAAGTTTATGAACAAAGAAGATCAGCTCTTAAGTGAATGCAATGTAAATTCATAATAAGTTATGGTCCCTGTGTAAGCTTGCATGTTTTGGGAATTGTAGGGGTGAGCTCTTAAGAAACAAGAGGATGCCTGTGCTATGGGTGCTCATTTTTCCGATCTAGTTTCGAAGGGGTTTTTGTTAAGTAAGTGATAGTGGTGATGAGCTTAACACACCAGTTATAAAATTAATCAGTCAATAAGGAACCTGGGAACTTCCCTGCATTTCTGGTAAAAGGATCAAGAAGTCTGAGTACCCTCACAGTTTTCAGATAGCTAATTGGCGTTGAGGTTTTCCCACTGTGCTGGTGGGCACTACGAAGATTTATACATGAGCAAGGCAGTGATCCATGAAAAGAAAAATATAAAGACAGTGCAATTGTTTGTTTCAAGAAATTTTTATCCTACATGATGTAAATTATTCTTAGCTGAGAAACAGGTAGAGCTATTCCTGGTAGTTTTTTTTATTATTCATAATTTGCTCAAAGTTTGTTCTTGATTGATGACAAGAATGTTGTCCAACAGCTCTATAAAAGAAAAAGTAACAATTTTGTCCTCTAGTAATAGTTTACTGTAACTATTCTTTTCAATTCATTATTGTATACCCTATCACTTAAACATGCTTTTCATGGCGAGTAGGAGACAAGATCGGAGTGTGGTATTTTGCTCTCTGGATGTATGCTGAGGCAATGGAATTGGGATTATGTAGATTTACAGAAACTGTAGACAAGCTCCGTGAAATATGCTTGGCTATTTAGCCAAAAGAATAAATTTTATATCTATATATATATATATATATGTTGAAGTGTAATTTAATATAAATGATTGAAAGGAGTGATTGAGAAATGCACCTGACGCAGTTCGTCTAGAAGTGTAGAAGACCACGATCTTAGGCTTATAAATAGAGTGGAGTCTCTGCTAAGTGGTAACTGATTACTCGAATCTTTGTATAAAACCAACTATTTGGAAGTCTTTTAATATGGAATGTAAGGCTTTATTTAAGAGTTTGACGGGAAAGGGAATAAAAAATTATAAAGTAAGCTAGGAGGAAAGAGAGTAATAAAAAAATTTCCTAAATTGAAAAGAATTTGAAATATAGACTTATTAGGAGAATTTATAAAATCTATTGAATTAGAAAGATTTTAAAATAAAGATTTATTAAGAGAATTTATAAATCTCTCCCTTTCATCTAAAATTTTTTAAATAAGAATCATTGTTATACAAGTATTTTTCTTTTCTCGAACAAAGTCTAAAATATTAAAAGCGCATTTCACTGAATAACTCAACAGAGATGAAATGAAAATGTTTGACTTGAATTCAAGATTTGTCCATGTTTAATTTAAATTGTTAAATTTTTTAACATGTATTTAAAGATACATGATAAAGAATTAATAAATATGATTTTTATTAAAAGTTGAAACATTTAATATTATTGATGTATTAAATCAATATCGTGTGATTTTCAATAAAAAAATATTATATATAGATTTTTATTATGTCATTAGATACATTAAAAAAATTGGTTAAACTATTTTAGAATTATAAGTATTTTTTACCTGTTTTTTGAAATTTTGTAAAAAAAGATTATCATTAAAAGGAGAAAAAAAAATGGTCTCAGGAAACTATCTGTTTAAAAGTTTGATGTAGAAATCAACGAGAGTTGGATACATGTGATACATGTTTAATTATTTTTAAGTAAAATCTTATATTTAAATCTTGTGTAGGAATTCTTTTTTTGCTGAGAGCTCATCGTACTGTGACTTAGAAAAAAATAAAGCACGACGCAGGAAGCACCAATTTCTTTTTTTATCTCAAAACCTCAATCTAATCGAGACTGTTTTGTCATTAGATCAGCTTATCCTCTTCTCCCTAACAAGACTCTTCGTGATGAAAAAATAAAATATATATTTGATGATTCAAAAGAAATAATAATATGCTTAAAATAAGAAATAATAATAAATAATAATGGGTTGAGTATTATGATATTGTAGTGTACATTGAACTGAATTGACACTCCACTAGTAGAAATAACTGGATGAGACATCAATTTTTCTTTTTCAATAGATGAGAAATATTATTTCAAGGTCCCAGTGGAGTATTTACACACCAAATTTTTAATGAAGTTTACAGGAATCTAGTGGATTTTAATGCATAAATAATATTTAATTTTTCAAAATATTGCATTGTTTTCCCACAGAAATGAGTCTATCATTTCACTTTAGAACGACTTTCATTTTCTTCGCAGACAAAAGAAGATCGTGTTACAACCTATAAATAAGAAAGAAAAGCACAAGGTGCTTACAAAAAAGACCGGTGAAGAATCCTAACAGAAGTAATGAACGTGGATTCCTCTACAGTGAGTTTGTCTTTTATAGATCACTTTTAACAAGACTTCTTGAGAAAAGGAAAATGAAAGCATCCAAATTTGGAATATGCTTTCCCTTTGTGTTATCATGCAGTAGAGAAACCATTCAAATCATTGTTCCAAACCAAACTGAACATCCAATGGTCAATTAACAAAAATTATATTTAATAGTAAACCGAAGGTAATAATTTTAGTGAGAGAACGAGCAACTGATAAACAACTCACTCATTAATGGGTAACCATAAAAATCAGAATATAATAGTAACATCGATCCTTATACAACTTCTCTTAGGTGCTCCCGAGCAAGAGAACTTTCTTGCTTTATATAATTAGTTCCCCTTCAACTATATAGTCATCACTGTTTTCTATTTCAAGTATACTTTTTTAAATGTTATTGCTGAAGTGGTACACATATTAAGGCAAAAAAAATCACGTGCTTTGGAAACACCTAACATCATCTCTTTAAATCAAGGAACATAAAGGGATGGATGCTACAAAGGATTAGAATCAGATGACAAGGGCAAACAGGAACCTAGTTGTGATGGGTAATGGCTGTGTTACTATGAAAAGGAGGTCTCCAAGCTGAAGCAGTGAGCAAGCAAAGGTCTTTCCAACCAAGTTTAAGGATACCATTGTCCTCCACTAAGGTATACCCTTCAGATGGGAACATACCAAGTAGTAAACTAGCTTGAGTTGCAGCATTACCAGCTAGAGATATACCCCTAAAACCACAATGTTGAAGCTTTTCCCTCCAGTTGTGAAACTTTGGTTCTCCAGTCCTTGATGGCCCCCCGACAGCTAGCACATTACGAATCTCTCTAGACAATAGTTGCTGTTCAACCACATGTCTCTCCTCACTTTCTTCACCATAGCTTGACCCAAGAGAATCAAATAATGCTGAATAGTAGTGTATGGCTTCCACAAACCTCCCCAAGAATGAACCTGTGTTGCTCAGGTCCTGCTCTACCACAGTCACTACTTTAGGTGCCAACCTGCAAAAAACAAGCCCCATGCAAAACAATGCAGCATAAGAAAATTATTCAATTGTTATTATTACCAATGTTAGTAATCATGTTCATGCATACTCTCGACCCATCATTATATTATGTTTTTCAGAACTTACTATATAATACATTCTACAGTCTCTTTTTGTTTCTGCCCATTAATATATATGCAGAGAGAGTAATCCGAAACAAAAAGACATAATCATTGTTCCCAATTTTCCTTAGAAAAGAAAAAAGGCAGAGACATAAAGTGAGTACTAGAGCCTATAAAGGTGAAAAAAGGTTTTTGGGGAATTCTTTCATGAAAAGTACTATAACTATTTCCAATTGTACTAACCCCCACTCAGCTCATATCAGCTACCTCCAGATCATGCAAATTATATATACAAGGCATAGTAATATAAACCCCATGCAGGATATAGAATCACCTACCTCTGCAAGAGCCACAAAGTGTTTGTGTCTGAACCAGTAACATCGTAGAGGGAATGTTGCAGCCAGTGAACAGCAACTGCTTCGGTTTTGCTTACATTGAGCCTCTCGGGGTCAAGGTTCCCAACTCTCTCAGCCACTGGAAAGAACTCAAATGGAAGGCCAAGTTTGTTAGCAAAATCAGACAACCTCTTGCCCGTGGCTTCAAGTGCTTCCATGGAGGTACCAAGCCCTGTGATCCTCACATAAGGGGGTCCACCAGGTCTTGAAGCCAGAATGTGAAACAAACCAGGCCACTGTAACCCCTGCATTATGTCCAGATCTATGATATGCACCCTCTCTTCCCTTTCAAAAGCTTCTTGTATAGCTTGGTTTGCTGTGAAGTGTGAGAACTTCACAAATGGACTAATGCCATTGAACACTTGGAATGCTGATTCTACCTTGTGGCTTTGATGGGTATGTGGCAAAGTGGCATATATTCCCAAACATGAACTCACTAACCTTGCTGATATGGCTTCCGAGAAATAAGCTGCCACACGTTGTGCTGATGTACCAAATGGTGTTGACAGTTGAGAAATCTCAAGCAACATCTTGTTAGCATCTTCTAGATTCTCAGCTGAAACTGCTTCTGCACACTGAAGCAGCAAAGTGAGGAGATGCAAACCCTCTTCATCTTTTTTCTTTTGTTCTCTCAACTCCTCTTTCTTCTTTCTTGTGAATGCCACCTCAGCACTGCTGGTTGTTCCTAGATCTTCCTCTGGAGGGTGATTCTCATGGCGCTGCTTCTCTTGTGAGGGTGAATAATGGGGTGTTGTTGATGGTGGTGAAGGTAAAGTAACCAAAGAAACTGAAGGGTTGTTGTTGCTGTTATTGTTGTTGCTATTGCTGGTATCATGATGGTGTGTGATTTGAGGCACACCCCAATTGGACAACATCTGTTGATTCACAACCACAGCAGCACCTGATGAATCTGTGAAGTGTAGATTAGGAACAATGCCATCAACACGGTTCATAAGCTTCGCTGAGGACACAGAAGGAGGTAGAGGAACCCCTTCTGTGCTCCTTTTGTTTGGTGTGGTGGACTCGGTGAGAAGAAGCCTCAAGCGGTATTCAAGAACCATTGCAAGGTTTGGGTTGCAAGGGTATATAATCTCCCTCACGTTGCTGATTAGTTGAGGAATTGAAACATTGTTGGAGCTGTGAATAAGATCCTTCAATATACCATCGATCCAATTACTTGCTGCTGCTGAGGTATCTTCCATAGAAGAAGAAGAAGAAGAAGCAACCACGTCAACAATATTAGCACCACTGTTTCTTATATTGTTGTTGTTGTTGTTGTTGTTGTTGTTGTTGTCTCGGTTGTTTCTTTGGCTTTGAGATGGAAAAAGTGGCAAACCTGAGAATCCACACACTGCAGGCACGGGGTTGTTGTGGTCTTGACTTTGGCTTTGACTTTGGCTCTCAATAAGACCTTGGAAATGATGATGTTGGTGACTGTAGTTTGGAGAAACACCAGAGGGATTGATGGAAGAAGGTAGCATCATAGTGGAGTAGTTGGTTGTGACCGTCACAGTGGGGTAATTTGGAATAGCAACGTTATCTCTTGACGAAATATTACTAGCGTTACTATTATTATTACTATTACTATTATTATAATGATAGTTATTGCTATTACTATTATTATTATTATTACAACATGTACCTGCGGCTAACGTTGTTGCTGTTGTGGTGGCCCCTTTTTCTAAGGTGCCCAAGTTCATGTTGGTGCTGTTTCTACGAGGAAACCTAGGATAATCACTTGTGGAGGAAGAGTTGTGAGGTGGGGTGGCATGAACTTCCATCTCCGAAGCCATTCTCTTTCTCACCATTTTTCTCTCACAATGGGGTTGTGTCATGCCATGTAGGGGGTTGTGTTCTTCACCACTCATGTTGCTTGAGTTAGATGCACTGGTCAAAGGACTAGTAGCACTTCCACCGTTGTTGTTAACATTGCTATCTTCAGTAATATTGCCTCCACCACTGAACAAAGCACAAGCAGCCATTTTGATATGGATGGATATAGAAAAGTGATGGGTTCAGTTCATAAGAGGGGAGAAGAAATTTTTAAGTCTACCTTTTTTTTCATGTGTATAATACTAATAATTAAGGGCATGGTTTAAAACAAAACATGTGTGGTGTGTTTTTGCAATTTGTAGTAGGGGGGGAGCATAACATAACCAATGTTACAAGAAGATAACGTTGTTAAGATTGGGACAGTGGCTATAGGATTCCCCCCTCTTTCTCTCTCTAACACGCTTCTCTATGCCTTTTGCCTTTTGGATGGTTGCGATATGAGGGTGCATAACAAGAAAAGGGAAGAGGATGTGTGTGTGTGTGTTGACACTGGCTACGGCGGTTAGTGCTTCGTCTTTGTGCATTTTGATTTTATTTATATGTTGCTAAGTATGTTATTTTTATTTGACATGAATGAATGTGATGGTGCCATATGATATGATACAGTTAATAAAAAGTGTAGAATATACATAGATAGATAGCTAGGGAAAGAGGAAAGGAGGGGAAGAGCAATGAAGGGTAGGTAGTGTTGCAGTTGTGGTCGGAAATTATACAAAGCCAAAGCAAAGTAGATATTTTTATTTCTACAATTTCGTCGTTTTTCAAGCTGACTCGGTATCTACTTGGTTTTAAATCAACAATGATTCATAATCATGAATTTAATTTTATTTACGATGTTAAATATCACTCAAATATGTACTTAAATTAATTTAAATTGTATATTTTGCCAAAATTAAGTTATATAACATTAGTTTTTATGTGGAAAATGAGAAGATTGTGAAAAGAGGAGAGGGAGAGTGGTGTCGCAATGAACGAGGAGAAGGAGCTGTCAAACCTCAGTTCCCAAAAATCTGAATCGTAGCGTTTGACATTTTGCTTTCAACTGAGGCATCAGCAACCGGCTTTTTCCTCTTGACTTCATCTCTTTTTTTCTATTTTTTATTCTTTTCTTTTCTCCCATTAACATATTTTGTCAAACCAACCACTGCAACGGACACATTACCCAAAAGCTGGCACCAAAATCAATTACCAAAAAGGAACCTCAGAACCCACCCTCTACTTTCTATCATTTTTATTTTAAATATTAACATCATACCATAAAATAACCTTATTTTGAATTGTTAAATATATGTTAAAGTTAATCTAAATCAAATTTTTATCAAAATGAATTATCTGTATTGAAAAATATATTTTTCTGACCATAAACCAAATGGATGAGTGTACACATTGCTGTGAAAGTGATTTCAGATGCTGTGATTCCCATCCTAACGAAAACAAACAAGAATTAAGTTGTGGTGAAGAGTTTTAAAATCATAAAGAATTTATTTGCACATGACTTGTAGTTGTAGAAGGAAAACGCTGTGTTGAACAAAACATTCTGCACAATCAAATCAAAGATTTTCTTGCCATATCAAATATTAAACTCTCGACCTTTCCCTTTCTTTCCTTTTCGTCTAAAACGCATAAACAATAGTTGCTTCACGGGACTCCCCATAAGGAAAAATGTAACCAAAAGATATAATTTTATATTACCATGCATCGAAAATGTTGTTTCTTCTAAAATATATATATATTTTACAATATTGTTTTTTAAATTCTTAGAAACTCAATAATATATGGACATAACTAATATTGGGTTTAAATATAATAAGATAAATCTAAGCGTGGATTAACAAATATTCTCGACTCTCTCGAGTAATGTTAGTAAAAAAGTACGATGTATAATGTTGATGTAACCAATGATCACCTAAACAAAAGAAAGCAGAAGTACACGAAATTGTCAAGTTATAAGAGAAAGGACGATGACTGCAAATTGCATAAACAAGAGAGTACAATTACACGAGCAACATAAAGATATAATTCGCTATCATATGTGTGGAATGAACTGGTTAACACAAACCAAAAATACATAAAATAGTATTATAACAATGTTATTTTTTATGAAATGCATATCTAAAAATAACGAAGTATGATATACTTAATGTTAAAACAAATTAAAACCCTAAGTGTTTGTTTTAGTTTATTTGAGACAAATCATTTTTATACATTTAAATATACTCTTGACTAAATTAGCATCACTATATTTCTTGTTACGAATAAGAAGAGTTTAATTTTCTTCATGCAAATAATTTTAAATATAATTCCAATATATATATATATATATATATATATATATGCTTTTAAAGTACTACATTTGGCTACTTGTCTGTAAAATAAACAATATTTTTGTCCTTTATTTGGATTCTCTCGAGCCAACAGTGCTACTATGGCTTTGTTTAGAGTGAGCTAAAAAGGTGAACGTCTTTATATGAATAAATAAAAGTGTTTTTGAGTTGAATCGTACATCGTCCCTCAATTTACTTTACCTATAGATCTGCCAATTCTAGTGTTGCGTGCCCTTCTAATTATATTATGGGTTTTACTAACCAACAATACTAATGATTTGTTTAGAAAAAAACAAATTAAAGCAATGATCAAAATATTTACAAAATAAAATTTTAATATTTTTTGTTCTCATTCTTCTTTGATATAAATTTTAAAAATTTATTTCTCTTCTCAATTATTCCTTCTAAAATAAATAAAAAGATAAGTATTCGTTAAAATAATAAATTAATAATTTAAAGCTATATTTTCTATATATTAAAAAAATTATCGAGAGGTATTTTTACTTTTAATTTTTTACCAATGCCTTCTAAATATTAGCAAACATTTATTGAATTTTTTATATATACAAATATTATTATTAAATACTAAAATATGAAATTTTGAAAAGCATTACAAAAATATGAAAAATAAATATTAGTATTTTTTTTATGATTATTAACTGTTTAAAGGATGAGATTTGATTACTTAAATAGTGAAAAATAGCTATTAGAAAAGTTTTGAACCTTCAATTCATGCGTTCTGACTTCATGCTCGAGTTTTGATTTTTTATTTTTTGTTTATCATTAGCAATTTCTCAAGCATCATATATACACATAATTAAATAAAAAATTCACATTTCTGTATATTATTCACTCAAAATACCATAATTAAAATAATTACTCACGTTTATCTAGTAATACATTCTACTTTAATAGTTATATAATTTTATCCAAAAAAAATTTTTGAAAATAAATGTTATTATAACTTATACTATACTTTCAAATTTGTGTTTATTTAAAATTTTAATTTTTTTCATAATTTAAACATTTAAAATAATTATAAATTTATTTAAAAATATTTTACACTCTCTTTAAAGGTATTCATGAAGTAACATTGAAAAAGTTTTTATAAACTTAACAACAGTCTTATTTCATTAAGTCCTATAAACTGTAAATAAAATGATTAATATAATAACAAAATAAAGAGCAGTATAAAAGGATTACTTTTTATATATAATATTTAAAAATTACATATAGCAAAATAGAGTATTTTAAAAAAATATATAAAATTCAAAACTCGTCAATATGAAAATATTCGTAAAAATAAATAATAAAAATTTATAAACTTTCAAAATTCATCAATAAAAATTTATTTAAAAATTTTAAAAAATCAAATCTAAACAACAATGAGATTTCAATAAATAAACAAAATTAAAGTACCAAAAAATGTTATTAACGAAATTTAATAAAAACTGCTATTAACAAAATTTTATTTTTTTATATTTTGTAATTTTCTTCAAAATGATATATTTGTGTAATTTTTTTATATATTAAAAGAGCTAGTATAAAATACTATGTTATAAAAAATATTGTATAATTAATATATATATTTGATATAAAACAGTTGATATTTAAGATATTATTAAGAAGGTTACCGGAAAGGTTTAAAGTGGGGCAGTAATAACATACTGAGAGGGTAATGTGTCTCTGACAGTGTCAGTGATAGTAAGAGAAAGTTGTGGCACGTGAGAGACAGACACTTTGCTCCTCAGAGTAACGTCACCATTGAAATTTCAATGTATCATAACACTTTTATCGTACACTTCCATCCCTCACTAATCTTTTCTTTTTCCTTTTCAACATTAATTTGCTCATTTTCTCTCTTTTTTTAATATAGAAAATATCAAACACCGTTTTTTAATTCATTTATTTTCAATATTTTTATTTTCAACTTTTCTATATGTACTGTGTTTCTTAAAAATAACTATGTTTCAAAGTTAAGTACATCATATCTTAAATATCTATACATATAATAAAGTGAAATTGTTTATAATTAAATGATAGAAATGTATAAATATAAATAATGTATTTACAGTTATTATCATTGAAATTATTTGTCATCTTTTCCTTCCCTGTTCTTTTCTTATAGATAATGCTTTTTGAGTTAAATTATATTTTTAGTCACTCAAAATATTATACTCTTTCTTCTTTTGATTTTATCTGTTAAGTACTATGTCATTATATAAAATAAAAGATAAAAAGTACGTAATATTTAGAAGAATTAAGTAAAAAATAAGATATTTAAATAAATTATAAAATAAACAAAAAATTAATAGACAAAACTAACAAAAAAAAATGATAAAAATTATATAAACATGAAAATTATATTATAACCTTTTTAAATTAAAGATTAAATGAGGAGTTTATAATATTTTAAGGAACTATTTTTTTTTATTATGGATATATCTGTCATATTAAAAATCAAGATCCAGCAAAATTAAATATTGATACATGAAAAATTATATTGTTTTTAATTAAATAATACAATTAACACAATTTTTGTGTATATAAATATTTATATGAAGCATCATTAATTCATCAATATATAATTAAACTCTAACCATATATACACCTTGGTTACACGAAATCTTATTTCAAGATTTATTGGTTAATCATTGAGAAAGAAAGAAAGACATAGTTGTGCTTGTAGGAAGGTAAAAAACATTCATTGCTAATTTGCTATTGACGTTGTTTCTTCATGATCGATTGAAGATTATTCACATGCAAAGAGCCCCTAACCCCGAGTCGTCATTGTTGACCTTGAGACAAAATTTGATTTTGACCCAGATGCTCTTCCTCCCATCCTTGTTCATAGCTGATTTTGATAGATCATACATGAACGAGTTCATGACTGAGATTTTGTCATCTCAATTCATTGATGTAAGTAACTTTTCCTATATACATATAAAAGTTAGATCAAAACATGTTTTTGGTTTCTATAAATGTAATTCTTTTTAAAGATTTTTCTTATTAACTTTGGTTCTCAAAAGCTTCAAAATTTTTATAAATAGTTTTTGTTGCTACTTATTAATGATATAACATGCATTTAAACATATTATATCACTTGCTTACAACTGCAAAATGGTTAAGGGTATGGTACAATTAGATGTATAATAGTCTATCATTAAAAAAAAATCTTTATGAGAATCAAAATTAATAAAATAAATAAATAAACATGATTAAATGATTCAATAATTATTGTTTGTTCCCCTAAGGAAGAGTAGCTTATGATGACAATGGGAAAAGTCCAAGTATTAGATTGTTATGATTAAAAAAATAAAAATGAAAAAGTTTATTGAAGAAAAGAGTTCTACACCGGAGGGGACACTCTTTCCATTTTCTTCTTTCTCCCTCGCTCTTCGCCGGTTATCTTGTTAAAATGGTGGAGCCTCCTTTGCCTATAGCATCGTGTAGTACAAAATAAGAGAGAAAGTTTCCGATAGATTGATGAGATACATGTTTTGTCTTTGCTTTTAAAGCTAACTTGCTCGCAGCATGTTTTTGGCCTTAGCTAAGAGCCATTTTCACTTTTCTACTTACTCTTTCGTCTTTTTCCTATCAAATGCAAATAATTCTTTATCACTTCTTTCATGTTTTTTTGCCCCTTCTTATTTCTTTAATTTCTTTCATCACCCTTTTTCTTTTAAGACCTATTCAATCAATGAAAAATTTATTCACAAACAATTAGTATTATATTTTACTTCATAAGGGTGACTGAAAAAATAATAATTTACCGCTGAAAAATCATAATAATTCTTATGGTGAATGCAATGTATTTTAAGAAATTTGGGCATGGACATAACCAGGGTCGTGGTTTTGGCCATAAGGAGAATAATAGCTGTTGTTGTTATGTTACCAAAAATGAACTTCAAAATTGGAAAGAACATTAATCAAAAGGCTGAAAAAGATATTTAGATAAATAGTATTGTTGTGGTGTGAAAGGACAATTGACTTGTAACATATACACCTAAACTTCTTATAGAACTCCACTAAGCTTCCATTAAGGGGAAAATCAAAAGGGTGCATATAAATTTCATCCAGCAAGATAGTAATGGTGCTGTTAACATACATACAAACTCATTTGAACGTGCCAATCTTACTTAATTGATTATGTTTACTATTTGTTTTGATATCTTAGTTTTATTTATTTTTTATATTATATCACTTTCATTAACGAAGAAAAGTAGATCATTTTAAGATCTCAATATATAATGCGTAATGTCTATTGCACAAACACATTCAATTATATCGTCTAAGTTAATTACTATTATATAACATACTCACTTCTCTACAGGAAAAAATTGTCCAGAAAGTTAAAAATATTCACAACCGTTTAACGTACATTGTAATGTAAGTCAAATATACTTTTAGCCGTGGATTTGTGTACCTCAATTACAGAAACATATACAAAACAAGCATAACATCTGGCAATACCAAAGTGGTTGAAAAATCTTGAAGAAACTCTCTATTTGATTTGCTAACCCAAAATAAAAATGTTGAAACGGGTGAAAATATTTCTTGTACTCTAAATTTATACTTATCAAAATGTTGATGTTTAAAAAAAATCAAAAAGAAAAATGAAAAAAATAAAAATTTAATTAAAGAAAAAGTAAAATTAAAAAAAGGATGAATTTTTGTTTTTAAAGGTTAACCTTTCTCTTTTTTAATCAAACAAAAAAGAAAAACATCATCATTCATATTTCTGTTTCTTTGACCAAAACTTATCATTTTTACCTGAAAAAACTAAACTAACCATAAGCTAAAAAAAAAAAAATTGACTTAGTTTCGAAGATATTGTTGTGATCAACAATAAGTAAAGACAATATTAAACATCTTTATATTACCATTATGTGTGACGATATGAAAGGGATAGCAGAAAAATTACCCTCTCTTCATTCAATTTGTACTACACTATTATAGGTGTGCTTTAGATAACAAAACAAAACTTGTTAGCATACGGTTGATATTAATTGGTTTTCTTTAATAATGTTAATAGAGTTGGTTATTTTGTTGAGATATTAATAGAAAAATACAGTTACAACATTTTATATAAATTGTTATATTTATATATCTTTTAAAAGTGATGTATGAGAAAGCTTTTATTTTCAGTTCTTGTATTCTTTTTATCTATTTTATGTTTGTATGTTTTTTATGTGTTTAGTTTGTTGCCCAACAAATTGGTATGTCGATTCAGGTGACTGACTTGAACGAGTAGATGAGCCATAACAGAATGAGCTGATGGTGGCACCTATAATTAGTGTGAAAGTGTATGATAGAGAATCAGACGAGTAGATGAGTCCTGACAGAGCTGGTGACATTCACGTGCGGATGGTGTAAAATTCAAAAAATATTATTAAGTAGACGATAGTCCATGTGAAAGAGAGCAAAGAGTTGATCTAATATATACCATAGATATCCGTGAAGAATAAAGTCTCACATTGATGGAATATGAACAAGTTAGAAATCTACAAGGAGATAGATTTATGCACCCATTACCTTAAAGTTTTGAGTTGCATTATGATATTTTATACTTGTGAAGCTTCCCTTCTTTACTTACTCCACTAGTAGTATCAAAGCAACAACGAGGTTTAAGCAAATTGTAGAGTAACTTCGTGGACAATAATATCTCATTTTAGCTAAACATATATTGAGATATTTAAAAGGTACACACATTGATAACATTAATATTTTTTGAATGATTTTAAATATTTTTTATTCCTATAAATTTTCTTAATTATAAAATAAAAAAAATAATGTATATATATTTTTATTTGATGTTTACTTTATAAAGTATATAGGATGTTTAAGAAAATAAACAGATTAATATAATAATGATCTTAATTTTTTTAAGTCACTGTAAAAGAGGCTAATATCAACGAGATTACCGACATATTTTATGACGGTTAATTCATACAGATGAGTTTACTAACAACGGTTTGTCATTTTTATTTTTTGGCCATCGAGAATAAATTACTGACTATGAACGAAATGTGTTTGTAATCATTGACGAGATCAACTAACCAATATTAAGGTCGTGAATTGTATAATATTATTGATGAGTGTTTGTAATTTTACCAACAACTTATTAAAAATAATAATATATTTATTTAAATCCACATATAAGTGTGTAATGGGAATATTTTATTATTTTTTAAATCAAGTAATTTAAAAATATAATAAATTATCAACGAGTGTACTCGTCAGTAATAATTAAAAAATAATTTTAAATATTTGATTTAAGGTATAATTAATTGCATTATTCACCTTTTACATTTATTTATATAATAATTTAATTATAAAACTAAATGATATTAAGTAAGAAATAAATAACAATAAAATAAACAAAGTAATACAATAAATAAATAACATGTTATAACAAGTTGTCTATAGGATAATAAATGTAAAAGATATCAAAGATGAAATAATAATAATAATAATAATAATAAAAGATAGATAAAGACTAGTTAGATTCTTAATGATCGACAACATCACATAATCATTAATCTTATCGGAATCATCCATGCCATTTGATGGTAAAGAATCCTTAAAAATAGGTTAAAGAGTCACTTGAAAAAGTATTTTACTAGAATCGAAGAATAATAAGTAAGAATTCTTAAGGGTTGAGTGCTGTATGCATAATTTTCAAAGACTCATTGGTATTCAATAAATTACCAATAGTCATATCGACAGATGATTAATAAATTAAATATATTTATTTTTCAAAAAAATTTATATAATTTATTGACAAATTTATCAACGAGAAGGCTAAAATTCCAAGAGTTGAGTGCTCACGTATATAAATTTTAAAAACTAACCAATAACACTTGTCAATAATTTATAAAAATATTTAAAAATAAATAAATATGTTTAATTTATATAATCTCCCATCAATAAGATATTTAATAATTTAAGAAAAAAATAAATTTAAAAATATTAACACTTGTCGGTAAGCTGTGTAGATTTTTGGCATTTACCAATGAATGTATTGATAGAAAGTTGGAAAACAAAATTTTGTACAAGTTAGATAATGAAATAAGACATCAATTTATCAAAAATAGCTTTGATAATTACTGACAAGAGCAACTCTGGTCGATAGTGTCTGTGGATGTGATCGACAAATTTCTTGTAGTGAGTATTGTGAAATATTAATAAAAAAAATTAAAAGTTGTAAAAGAAGATATAATAAAAAAAATATTCAATTTTCTTAGTATAATATTAATGATAAATAAAAAAATATTTTCACACAAAACTAACAAAGTAATATGAACAAAAAAGTTAAATGAAAGCATTCACGTAACTAAAATAAATAAATATATAAACAAACAATAACAACATAAAAATTTTAAGTTATAACCAGAGGTGGACCATTTTTAGTGAATTTTAACAACACTATCTTTTAAAGTGAAGAAATTACTGAAAAGATTAAATATTTGGATTTTAAAAAAACTCTGTAAATAAAATTATTTTTACAAGTGTGTAAAGCCCTTTGTTTATCTCAACTTATGGCGCCATACATTTAAGATGAATTTATCTTTGTTCCAAGCTTATCTAAAATTTTGATAGGCTTTTCTTTTAAACTTGAACCCAACCTGATCAAACTTGTCAATATGTTAGAAAAGATTGGTCACCTTGGTTTATTGACTGAATAGATATTTTTTTAAATTTATGCATAGAAAAATTAAAGAAATAATAAAGTATAAAATTTTAATCATAGTATACTTTATAATGCATTTTTGAAAAATTAAATAATATCAAAATAAATATAATATTAACATATTCAACATATTATCTATTAAGTCTTAAAATTTTATTATTAACACATGATTATTTAAAGATATATATAGCTGTGGGACACTGATGCTTGAGATGTGAATCAGGTAAGTTCCTAAACGTGACCTAATGAAATGATCCACAATTACACATTGCTTGGTTAATGCAAACGTTAACCACGACCAATATTCACATGCATAAGTAATACAACATGTTATGAGAAAATTTTTGAAAAATAAATAAATAATTATTTCACTAAAAGTGATTTATATCTAACATGCTCTAGATTTGATGAAATATCATGTAAAAAAATGTAGATTAAAAAATTTTCATCAAATTTTAAACATTTATTCCTCTTAAATAAAATTTTGGTCTCTTAAAATATTCACAATATTCTCATTTGATATCTCATTTTTTATATTTTAGATAAAATCCTTAAAAATTTTTTTTTTTCATATGGTTACTTTATTATTAATTTGTTAATTTCTTTTAATATTTACTTATATAACATTCAACACAATTCATATAATTTATCATAAAATGATGTGAATAATGATATGACATTTATATTTTTAAATTTCAATTTCGTAAGTGATAATTTAATAAGTTGGAATTTCATTTAAAATTACAAAACATGTTATATTATTAATGACACATTTTGCTCATTTTATGTATTATTTAAATTATATGAATCAACTTAGAAATAACAAAATAGGTTAACAAATTATTAATGGAGGGACAAAATAAAAATGAAAGACAGTTTTTCAAATACTGTATTAAAAAAATTAAAAAGATAGATCAAATAAAAAAAAGTTAAAATTGTAATTTCAATTTTGCTATAAACTATGAGTCCTATGTTTGAATTATATGTAAACAATTAGAATATAAAATAAATTTTAAATTGTTATGACAAAAATAAAAAAAAAACAAAAATAAAATAATGTGATTTAACCAATATGACCTATATTTATGTACAAATTGAGATATTTTTATTTATTGTAATATGTGTATATACTATTATCTTTTATTGTATCGTATAAATGTGATTTTTTTAACTTTTAAAATTGATGTATATAATAACTTATAATTCATTATAATAACTCATAATTTTTCATTAAAACAATAATGGTTGAATTTTAGAGACATTATAAAGGTTGAGTTATACACAAATTTAAGGCATTTCAATAATTCTTTTCCTTGACTTGAATTATCTAAAATTATCAACAAACAAGAACAATTCTCATTATATTCAAAATATTTAACCTTATTACTATATTCTTTTTCCACACTTTTAAAACTGCATCATTTATATTAGAACTAGAGATCTTTTCTCCAATTCTTCATGCTACACCGTCCTTGATGTTGTTAAACCATCAAATATGCATCACTTATCTAAGAATAAAAAACTCTGTTCTTTAATTCTCTAAGATTTTATATTGTCCTTCACATAGTTAACTACCAAACCTCTTTAACCACGGATATTTATAGTGATACAAGAGTACTATAACACTACCACTAATTGTCATTAGCAATCAGCCAACGGCCACCGACTAGCGTTAGCAATTAGGCACCATTTACCAACTATCATTAGTGGTGATTAAGTTGCACTACCAATTCTTTTTTCAACTTTGCATTATCATTAACACTCATTAATGAGATATGTTTCCTAACATCCACATTGATAGGAAAACTTTGATGCAGTAGTCCCTTCAAATGGATCTACTACTAATTTATAATACTTATATTGAACAGATTTAAGTTATAATTTGAGTTGTCTCAACTTAACCTAGGGTCTCATATTCTTTTAAATTGTATATTTTTAAAAATAATTATGTACTAATAATAACACTTTGAAATGTCAGATAATATTCTGCATGATATTATATTTATATTAATATTCTTTGTTTTGAAATATATATTATAAAATATACTATGATTTTAGTTTTATACTTTGTTAACTTCATGCTTTAACTATACATAATGTTAAGATTAGTATTTTCTATCAATAAATCAGGTTGATTCAGTATCATCCTATATATTATTGGGTTTAAAGCAAGTTAGATTCAAATCTAAGAAAAAGAATCTATCAAGATTTTGGAGAGGTTTGTCTTATATATAGGATTGAGCTTGAGATCAACAAAAAAACTCAAGATTGAAACAAATCAAACTTAGTGTAATGAGACTCATTTTTGTTTAATGCCTATCAAATTGAGTGGGTTTTAATTAAGAAGGTGAGCAGATTAGATGGATAGATTTAGATGCGTTTAGACTAAAACACGACCTAAATAGTTTTTCCGTTCTTAAATTTGATTTGGACATCCTTTATTTTACAAACCTTGCATTTGAATGATATTGCCGCTAGTGATGTTAAAGTTTTTCTCTCCACTTTTTAGATCCATGCTGCTAAAATCTAGATCTATGTAAAGAATAGGTTAGAACTCAAAGAATGACTACTAAAAGTGTGAGGTGAGTTTATACATGACTAGAGGAAGTAGGGATCCATCACCAGGAACTAGCCATGACTTCTTTATAGTATTGATGTCAACATTTTGTACAAAGAAGTAGTGAGAGAAAAGAAAAATAAAACTTGACCTGATCCATAACTTATTAGAAAGGTGAGGTACAAAGAGACATTTATGGTAGCTTGCAAGGGAGTTAACAAAGTGCATGTTACAAGACAAGTCAGAAAAAGGAGAGAAAGAATAAAGGTAAAAGGCAAGATATATTGGAAGAAGTGATCCAAGACGTTTGAGAGATAGAAAAGAGAAATGAAAACCTTAACAAAGTTGTGTGCACAACTCAAAGAAAGAGTGAAATTAAGATTATTTATGGATTCTACTTTTCATATTATGTGTTTCTTGGATTAATTCAAGGACAAAAAAAAATAAAAATTCTAAAACCACACTCCACTGTATATATTTGTTCTAAACTATTTTTTTTTTTTGATATATTTACCTTACAACAAACGTGATCCATTTAATACAATTTTTTTCTTGGTTGTAACAAGTTTAGTTGGGTGCGTCAATTGTGCTACCCTTACTCATATAACAAGTTCAGTTGCGTGCGTCAATTGTGCATACCCTTATTTATATATACTCTAAAGGTCAATGGTGGTGGACGATAAAAATGATAAGAAGTGATCAATAAGAATGATAATAAAATATGTAATGACAAAAGTATGAAGGGAGTATGGATAAAAAAAAAATTTTAAAAAAAAGAGAGAAAATGATTGTACAATATAGAGATGAAATTAGAAATTATAATTCATAAAATACTTCAAATAGAAATTGAGAAAAACTAATTTAATTATTAAAATTTTACAAAATTAAATTCTCAACCTATGATTACAATTTTGAAAAAACCTTCTGACATAATAATCACAATTAGAAAATCCAATTCTAAATGTAGACCCAATTTCCATGCAAACACAAAAGCCCATGGACTGTAGCCCGGCGAATGATATATTTTTTGCTTTGTCGCCCAAATGAAAAAAAAACATTAACTTAAAAAACAAGAAAAAATCATGGATGGTTATCTCTACACTGTTGTCGGTTTCATATAAAGAAAACCAAAAATGTCTTTCAGCCCAAAAAATGAATGGAATCTTAGAATAACATAAGAAGAGGAAAGCCGAATATTTTGCATCCACCAAAAGAAAGAAAAAGCCGAATATTTTGCTTTTGCTTTTGCAATTCCATTGCATTTGTGGTGGGTGCTGCGAATGAGGAAGGAGAAGAAGCGGTGAGAAAGAGAACCAGAGAGAGAAAGAAAGAGGAAAAATGGGTAGCTACGAGGCGGTGACGGAGAAGCAAGGAACGACCAAGTGGGTGGTGACGTGCATGGTTGGAGGGGTGATGGTGGGTGTATCACTGTTGGGTCTATATTCTGGCCACCTTGGAATGTTCTGGAAGACCAGAAGACGCAACAAGAAACCAATTCGTGTCTACATGGATGGTTGCTTTGACATGATGCATTATGGCCATTGCAATGCCCTTCGTCAAGCTCGTGCCCTCGGTGACCAACTCATTGTTGGTGTTGTTAGTGATTCTGAGATCACTGCTAATAAGGGTCCTCCTGTTACCCCTCTTCACGAAAGGTTCCATTTTTTAATTCAATTATGTTAACCCATGATCTTCTACTTGTTAATTCTGGCATTGTTTTGAACCCCTTTATTTGTTTGTTTAATTTTGATGCAGTGTCCTTTTGTGTTTAAATGAATTGCAGATTTATAGTGTGATTCTTTTGAAAGTGTGATTTTTATTTGTTTTTTAATTTTAATTTTGGTGTGGTTAGGTTGATAATGGTGAATGCTGTGAAGTGGGTTGATGAGGTTATTCCTGAAGCTCCTTATGCTATAACTGAGGAGTTCATGAAGAAGCTTTTTGATGAGTATAAGATTGATTACATTATTCATGGGGATGATCCTTGTGTTCTTCCTGATGGAACTGATGCTTATGCTCATGCTAAAAAGGCTGGTCGCTATAAACAGATAAAGCGTACTGAAGGAGTTTCCAGCACTGATATTGTTGGTTAGATTTATATTGCTATGCTTTCTTTTTTTGGCTGTGATGCAATTTGGCATGTTGTTTGACTTTGTTCTGTAGAGTGTTGATAAATTTTTTGGATAGAAGTACTTGGAATGTTTCCGTGTTGTTTATGGCCTCTTTATCGGGGATGTTTCAAGGAGGTTGCCGTTTTATATATGCATACTTTCCTTCTTTTCTTTCCAATAAATTGTCGCATTCTATATAAACAAAGTATTAAATGGAAGTGTTTCGTCCTGGATGTTTTTATTTGTTAAATAATTGTACTTCTTGAACATTTCTGCATTTCACTTAGGTTATTTTTTATAGTGAAGCTTCATTTGGAATTTTGGTGAATGGCTGAATCTTTGTGTTTTCACATTAGTAATTTTTCTTGGTTATTGAATGAATTTCCTTCCCATCCATTGACTAATTTCATAAAAGACCTTATGTGCTTAATTTTTACATTTGGACTTGAGCTTGTGTTTTTGTTTTCCCCTTGAGGTTATATTTCTTTTTGGTAGTGTTGCCTTCATATTACTTGCAAAATGTATAATTAATGGTATACAATAATTTCATGCCCAGGTCGAATGCTTCTCTGTGTAAGAGAAAGGTCTGTTAGTGACAGTCATAATCATTCTTCTTTACAAAGACAGTTCAGCAATGGCCATAGTCCAAAGTTTGAAGCTGGTGTACCTGCAATTGGAACTCGTATATCTCATTTTCTGCCTACATCTCGTAGAATTGTTCAGTTCTCAAATGGGAGGGTATGTTGATGGAAATCCCCCTTCTGATTTATAACTGTTTATAAGCTTGTTATCATCTTCCTTACCTCCCTCTATTATTTCTGCATCCTTTAGTCTTTGTGATGCTTGAATCATCTATGTATTTCACTTCACATCATGATATTAGTCTATCGGAATGAGTTGCATTTATCATTGGCAAATTCATTATTGTTTTCTTATTTCCTTCTCAAATGCATTTATCATTGCGATCTGGAAGAGCAAGTAATATTTTTTACTAGAAAACCAACTGACAAGGAAGCCTAGGCCCTTGGAATTATAAAAATCTATCATGTTGCTAAAATGTTTTGCATTGTTCTCAATTTGCAGTTGTTTGGTTTATATGGTTGGAGAGAAATGGTAGAATTTTAACTGGTAATGCATTTCCTTTGGAGTTCATTTGGGATCAAGTAGTTCATGTAGCTCCTTTGTGGTGACTATGTCTTTTTTTTTTTTTTTTGGGAGGGGGGTGTCTTTGATAGATCTTATGATAGATTGGCATGCTATGTTACAACTTAAACATATTGTATTCTTAGTTGTTTTTTTCATTTCTTTCTTTATTTTTTGTGGATTTTTTATCCTCTTGCATCTGTATGTCTCCTACTCTCCTTTCTTAATAATGATTTTCAAAAAAGAAAAAAAAATAAAATTCAACCATATTGGTAATGCTGGTTTTGGGAATTAGGTTTGTGGCAAATGATAATAGGTGTTTATTGGCTATTGGTAATGGATAGTAAAAAAATATGACAAAAAGGGTTAACAGTGTGGGCCACATGGTATCCAATAACATTGTTTTGGCATTTTCCTTCAGTCTTGTTATAAAAATTAAATTTGGGAAACAGCAGAATAGGTGGCATAGAATTACAAACCTAGTGACTACTCATTGCAACATACTCATGCCTATGGAAATTTCATTTATGCAGTACAGGTCTCTTTTACACTGCTGACTTCTCTTAAGCTAGATGATGGCTTCTGTATCATATTGTGGGATGACATTTAGGTTGTGTTTGGAGTGATGAAAAAGGATGGAATGATACTTTGTTCTATTGTTTGGATTGTTTAAAATAGATGGTATTGTTGAATTTGGGTTTTAAGCCTAACTCAACCCCAAAAAGTAGCTCGTAAGGTGAGAATTGTTTTAATCTTTATAAGCTCTTGTTTAGCCATATCTATGGTCGATGTGAGACTTTAACACTCCCCTTCACAATCAAGATTGAACATCTAGAGCAAGAAAATTGTAGGATTATTTTTTTTAATATAGCACTAGATAAGCTGCAAGACTAGGTAGGTAGCATTTAGAAAGCCACGGGACCAAGTAAATTGCATTGAGAAATCCACGGAGCTAGGGTAATTGCACTAGAAAAATTTGTGTGATCAAATTTTTTTTTTTTCCAGTCAAGGGTGGCCCAATATTGAATCTATGATAGACTTTGATACCATGTCGAATTTGGAGTTTAAGCCTAATTCAAGAATATAAGTAAACATACCATGAAATGGAACTTGATGGAATGCATTGCACCCAATACCCTCTTTTTCTTTCCATCTGATTTCCTGGGGACCAGGGTGGGGGGATGGGATGGAACTGGCCTTTTTTTCCCATTTCATGATAAAAATATCCAAACAATGGAGTGGTAACTTAATTCTATTTCATTCCACTTCATTATTTTGCATCTCATCTCATTCCATTCCATTTTCTGTTAGATATCCACAGTGTTAGGTATGGCACAAACAAGAAGTGGGTAAGATAAGGACAATCCTTGGACAAGTGAGGTACCAAATTAGAGGCATAATCGGATGCAGCAAGCACAAGTGTAGACAACTATGCTCTAGGGAACCACAGGTTGACAATTTAGTTTTACATAACATATCTGGGTAGGGTTCAGATATGTCTTATATTCTTGTGTTACCAAAATAAACACCAATAGAGAATCCAAATTGATCAGCTTTGCCATGCCTACCTAAAATGAACCCTAATTACTTGAACTAACCTGGACTCCCTTTTGCCTTCTTTGCTAGATCCTGTATGATTGTTCAGGTTCACAGGTGGATCTGAACCCATTATCACCCTTAGAAATTGTTAAAATTGTGACTTTCCTGAAAACCATAAAAGGAAAAAGCAGAGTGGTACCCTACACACGTCACGAGAAGCAAGGCTTGCTTGCTGTGGGAAATATAGACTGGCTTATCTCACCAGTCCGTCATTGGAAAACTTTATTAATGTGAATATGTTCAGTAATCTTAAATTGATAAGAAATGAACCTGATAGGAACCAAACCGAAATTGGGCCTTTAGAGCCTTGGGCCTTTAGAGCCTTTAGCCAATGAAACAAAGAAAAGCCCAAAGGAATGGTTGGTGTATTCCCGTTGGAAGAAAGGGGCAAAGTTGGCATAAGTAGAAAAGGAGTTTGTTAGAGGAGAGAAAGCGGGAGGATCTTTTCTGTTATTGCATATTGTATATAGCATCATGCTATAGGCAAGGGGGGATGATTCAATATTTGTTTCTCTATTAGGAGCTGTGTATATAGCATCATATTGGGTAGAGAAAACCTTAAGAGTATCTCTTTTAGGAGCTGTGCTCTGGGACAAGGGAGGATTTCCTCTTTTGTAATATTGAAATTGCAATCAATACAGAATTTTATTTGTTTCTTCTCCCATTTCTGCTGTGCTGTTCACATCACAAATTGTAGGAAGCGTATTAGAACCCTAGAGTTTGGAGAATATGACCCAACTTGAGTAAACTTCTATAGAAGTTCTTATAAGGAAAAAAAAATCAGTATAAAAAATGAATAAAACTTTTTTCGTAAGTTAAAAATAACTTATCTTTTCAAATTATAAAGAAGTTAAATGAGAGATCTTCTTAGAAAATAGAAAAACATAAATTGTTTCTAACTTATGAGAGAATTTTTTTTTTCCATTTTTATACTGATTTTTTTTCTTATAAGGACTTATCTAGAGATTGACCTAAACTCCCCCGCATCAAGTTAGATTGCAAGCTAGCTTTTTTCTAATGCTTTTGGAATGTGATAATGCGAATGAAAAGAATATATCAAAGAGATTGGGTTAGCTCTTTGGACCTGGATTTTTGTTCTATTCTCTATCTGACTTCCTCCCATGTACTGAGCGATATGACAGTAGCTTTGGCATATCTCTTTGTATAAGTTGCTGATTTGGTCTCCTGAATATTATTATGGCTGTGATTGAATCTTAATGGTTGGTTTATTCCTCCCCATTGCATGTAGAAATATTTTTTTTATCTCTCACTACTTTTAGATAGTGTAACATTATTCCCAAATAATTTTAAGCAGAACTATGTTTGGGCAAGCTATATTTGGTAATTTCTTCATGTTACTTGATAATTTACTCATGCTTTCTGTTCCAGGGTCCAGGACCTGATGCCCGCATTGTATATATAGATGGTGCTTTTGATCTCTTTCATGCTGGACATGTGGAGGTATAGTTTACCTACACTATTACATAATTGTTGGTTTTGCTTTGTCATTACTCGAAAGCTTTCTCAGCTCAGCAACATCTTGTTATAAGTTGTTTTGAACTCAAAGTAAGCTAATACAAACAAGCTCCTAGGGTATGTTTGGATACACACCTTATTTAAGCGTTTATTCGATAAGCTTTTTTTAGATGATGATTTATATCATAAATTTAACGATAAAACTTATTTTGGAAAGCTATACTGAGAGGCTTATTGAAATAAGCTGAAAAAAGTTTATGAGAGTCATAACCTATTTTCACAAGTTATCCATAATTTATTCTAAACAGGCCCCTAGTCTGTCAAATGCTATGTCTCAGTCTCTGGCAATCTCCTATACCTATATCATATCAAATAATATGCTGTTAGACATCTTCCCTCTTTTTTTATCTCATTAGTTCTTCGTTTGGTATCACTGCCACCATCTGTTTTATTTATTTATTTATTTTTTATCTCTTTTATATCTTTCTTCTGCTAGACATTTTTGGTTCCTTCTTTGTCCTGTCTCTAAATTCACTGTTTTGTTATGCATAAATAATGGGTGCATTTGAGACAGTTGTACTTTTCATTACTGCTGTCTGCAATGTGATGCTTAATTGTGTTTTTCCAACTTGACATTGCTGCTTCTATTTTTGCTTTGCCTTTTAGTTGTTGTTGTCCTTATTGTACAAGACTGTTGCAATAACTCTTGCCTCTATGCTATTACTATCATTAAAAATAAAATGTCTTAAATAAGTTTTTAGTCCTCCAAAAATTAATGATTTTTCCATTTGGTCCATCTTTTAAATTTTTTTTTTTTCAATCTAGTAAAATATTCTTCATTTCCATATAGTTCCTCTTGTGCCTCTGTTAGTAGTCTGTTAATTTGTTCTTTTATTTGCTTACATATCATTTGAGTTCTCTCATATAATTTGACTGTGACATGACATAGATAAGATATGTTGTTAACATTATATCTTCCAAAAATTAAGATTTGGAATATAAAGAGGATGAAAGTGTAGATGTCATGTTATTACTCATATCAATATCATATATTTTATGAGCCAAGTTGGATGCTATATAAACCAGATAATGGAGAAAATTAACAAATCATTAATAGAAAAAGAATGAGAATGAAAAAGGATTTTTGTGGAGTTGTTTGGAAAAATTTTAAAATGAGGGACCAAATGAAAAAAAATGTGATTTTTAAAAGGATTAAAAACTTATTTAAGTCAAATAAAATTGTTTAAATGGATGTTTGTACCTTTTATTAACTGATCTTTATGTTACATAGATCTTGAGACTTGCTAGAGATCTTGGAGATTTCCTGCTCGTTGGAATACACACAGATCAGTCAGTCAGGTTGTTAACCTTTACATCCCTTTGTTTTTCACACCTTTTTTTAAATTGTTTCTATACTTTATTATTAGTGTTATCAATGATGAATGGTGGCAACCCAAAAACTCACTATGGAATTAAGATGGATGGCAAAGTGGTGAATGTCAGAAGCATGATGGCCATGTTAAAAGATTATAAAATATACTTCAAGCAGCACAAATTACTAAAGCAACATGGTTAAACTATTTTTTAAACCATCAAACTTATTAAAAGTATCACATTTTTTAACTTAAATGCAATAACAGAAAGATAAATATAAAAGCATAACATAGTGTCATTATTATGTAAGCATGAGCTATTGCCCTTGATCATGCAAACAGGCTGAAAAAAATGGACAGAATAGCATTCATGGTGGCTGGACATGCTAGGTGACTGGATGCTTAGGATAATGGGTGGGTGGGTTGTAATTTTATTCATTGTGCTGCCATTCCACTATGGTGCCATTGATATGGCAGCTGCCATGGTGCCGCCATTGCAAAACCACATCACCATGGCTTTGGTAAGGTGGTTTTAATAAAATCTGCCAGGGTATTACTATTCAATGGCATGAAGGACTTTTATATGGGACCTAGAACATTACTAGCAAGAAGCTGACAACAATAAAATGCCACTAGTTCACAATAAATATACAGAAGTGCCAGTGATAAGATGTTACAGCTTGAGTGGGAAACTAAATTCATACTTTGCCACATGTGAAGAAGTTGAATGATTTTAATATAACTATTGATTGGTGATTGTAAGGGGGCAGGGGTGGAGGTTATATTTAGCTTATTTCTTGGAAGTTGTTTGCACCATTTTATTGCAACTTTAAATGCTTCTATTGTACTCTACAGGAAGTCTCACAAGTAAAATAATAATAATAATAATAATGGTAGCTTTTGTCACCTTGTAGCTCATGTTATAATTGCTTATTTTCAAGCTCATTCAGAATTCAAGTGTGATACAATATTCTAAATACAGAGCTATGTTCTTGGGTTCTATATGACAGTTTGGGCTAATGATTTTCTTAAATGGTAGTCTCTGAATTATGCCACAGGATTGCGAGCCTTTTGTTCCTTTTATGTGTACAGTCTGTTAAGTCTTATTTACTTTGAAAGGTGCCTGCATCCCTTTGTGTGTGTCTGTGTGATTAAATAAAGTATTATAAATTAAGTTTACCATTTTATGTAGGATGCCTTCCCATGAATTCAAAGGATGGGATCTCAATGCATATTTTCTTATCTTTGTATTGTTATCTTTATCTAAGGTTTGTTGTGTATGTAACATCATATTAAAGATTAATCTATCTTTTCTCTTTACTTGTTGCACTTATATATGGTCTTTGGGTGAGGCTCCATAGTTATTGGACTTGCATCATTTCCAAAAACTATGCTCTACAATAATAGCAACACTTTTGCCTTCACTTGTAAGTGATAAATTTGAATTAATATAATTTGAGCATCTATTGTTGTTTATGTTTCTATTACATACAGGGTGATAATGTTTGCAAATTTTTATAGGATGCTTTCTTTCTTTGTAGTTCTACTAGAGGATCACATCGTCCTATCATGAATCTTCATGAAAGAAGTCTAAGTGTTTTAGCATGTCGCTATGTGGATGAGGTTATAATTGGTGCACCATGGGAGGTGTCCAAGGATATGGTTAGTTTCATTTTTTATTTTTTAATTTTGTATATGATAATTCTTTCCTTTCTATTGCTGTAAATATTCTTGAGCCATTAGATTTATTATTATTGTGCTGTAATGCCAATACTAGTAATTAGAGCAAATTTTGTTTACCCTCATTTTATTTTGAAATTCTGAAGTTTCAAAGGACATGATGTGTCTCCTTTGAATTGGTCATGTTTTAGGTGATGTCATTGTGTGAGAAAAAGGAGGATTAGAGCATTCCCTGCACCTTATAAATTTATCCTTTAAAAAAAATGACAGATGAAAGAGCTATGTTGTATAAAAGTATTGTATCATATCTTAGATTATATCTTTTAGGATTTTAGTTTCTTTATTTCCCCTTATCTCTTAGGATTGGTTAGCAACTTAGCATCTGTTTTTATCTCATGATTCCCTAATAAGTTAGGACTATGATTAGTGTAAATAAGGGTTAGTGATTTAGGTTTTAGGAACAATATCATCACATTATAATGCAAAGTCTTTCTTCTCTCTATTTTTTCCTTCAATACCTAAAACCATATAATTTTAACATGGTATTAGAATGGTACCATCTTCTGTAACCTTTCCATTCACTCCTCTGCTACCAACAAATTTCTCGTTTTTCTTTTAACAATTTTGTTTTCTATGTTTTTGTCTAAAAGACTTTTTTTATTAGTTGTAGATGCAGCAACTAATGAGTTCCAATAAGTGGGATAAAGTTTAGCTTTTGTTGTTAGAAAAGAAGCTACAAATTAGTGACCATTGGTTGGTTCAGTTGGAAGTTGGAGCTTGCTCCATTCTAGCATATTGTTTGCAAATAGTTAAGTAATCACTTGGTCATGGATTGTTGTGACACTTGGTTTAAATTCATTTGAGTGCAGATCACGACGTTTAACATCTCATTAGTTGTTCATGGAACCATTGCAGAAAATAATGATTTTCAGAAGGTAAATTGTATACTTTTCTGCTTAAGTGGTGTATTTACAATTATTCCTTTTTCTATAAGGTGCTAAGTTGCTTCTGCATCAATGACTTTCTCTCCTTATCAGTTGTTGACATTGGTTTTCATATAGGAACAATGCAATCCATATGCTGTACCTATTAGCATGGGCATCTTCAAAATTTTAGAAAGTCCTTTAGATATAACAACTACTACAATAATTAGGAGGATTGTATCAAACCATGAGGCATACCAGGTTCGTTCAGACCTTTGTCAAACCATGAGTTACTGTTGAATTTTTGGCTTATCACTTTTCTGTTTTATAGTACTTGTTACAGTTAGAATGTTTACGTATTTGACATGTTTCTTTTGATCTGTGAATTAGCTAGTGATTATATTTATACTAGAGAAGACAAATTAGTGTGTCTAGCGAAGACAAATTTTAACTGTAACCTCTCTCTTCCCTGTATACGAAAGGCATGTTTCTTTGTTCTGCAGTTGAGGAGTTTGCTTCTTTTTTCAATCAATACTTTTTAAAAATCAGTATATAGTATGAGACTTGTTATCTAAATATTTTGTGGTCCATTTTTGTAAGTTTACCATATTGTGACTGTTTTATGAAAAGAGTATGATGTCTTTGGCTTTGCTTGTATTCCAAGGATACTATAGCCTAAGTAAATCTCTCAAACCAAGCACAAGGATATTGCTTAAGTCCATTTAGAGCTTTCTTCAATTTCCATACTTTGTTCCCACCATTAATAGTACCGAATCTTGGAGAAATATCCATATATTCTTCCTCCTCTAAGTCTCCATGCAAGAATGCATTTTTTACATCAAACTAATGCAAGTTCCAATTAAAGTATATTGCTAATGAAATGATAGTTCTCATAGTATTCATTTTAGTCACTAGGGCAAATGTCTCCTCATAGTCAATTCCATAAGTTTGAGTATATCTTTTTGAAACTAATATAGCTTTGTACTGATTAAGGATACGATTTGATTGATATTTAATTGTTTAAATCCACTTGTAATCCATTGTTATCTTGTTCATGGGTCATTCTACAATCTCCTAAATGGTATTCCTTTTTAATGTGCTCATCTCCTCATTCATGGCTTGAACCCAATTATCATCTTTTAAGGTTTCTTGTACAGTCATGACAAGAGAGCAAGTGCTTGAGGACTTACTTGAGGATGGACTGATGAGAGCTCACAGGTGTTTAGTTTGAATCTCCTCTTCCTCAAGGGGAACTGTCTCAAAGTCTGTGGTTGTCTAGTTTGCATGTTTCTGCTGAACTCCTCCCTTTTTCAATAAGCTTGTTTAATGTAGTAGAATTGTCCTTGCATTTCTTCTTTAGATTTTGATCCAATTGAATCCATAATCGATTTAGAGTTCCATAATATTCTGTCACAGATAGAGACCCTTGTCTGATGTTAATAATTTGGTTTTCCAATAACAAGCAACATCTTGCCTCTTGGAATAAGCCTGACTTAGGTTATACCTAATCTCCTTGGCATTAGAAAAGAACATGTAGTTCCGGCTTATTTTTGGATTCAGAGTTCCATAACCAGGTCATAATAAGTGAATTTTCAAACTTTGGATCATCCTTACCTGGAGCCTCTCCTTCAATATGATTCAGCTTTTTATGTTCCTCAAGGGTTGTTCAAACCAATTGAGCCCATTGAAGATAATTCTGATCATCAAGGTGGTATGATCTATGCAATATTGGAAGGTCATTGGACCTAAGGGAGGCAATAGGCTGAGTAGAAAAATGTGTCTATCAACAGAGAACATGTAGGGTTTGAAGGAACGTCTAAATGGTTTCACTTTGGGTAGAAAAGAATCTGACAAACAAAATGCCGTTTGCGGGAGGGCAAATGATGGCCAAGAAGACGGCATGTGGTGTTAATGGGCCGGTTAAGGCTTCTGTGGTGTGGCAGTGTGTGGTCTCCGTTGGGAACAAAATTTTGGGGTTTCACTGATCTTGGCCGTGTGCTCCAGATGGTATGATTGCCGAAGTTGTTTGGTGGTTTGACATCAGGAACATTGACAGGGATAGGGGCTATTGGCAGCTGAGACAGAGGGGAAAAAAATGCCTAATGCACAATGAAAGTATAGATGTATGCCGTAATGAAGATGGCTACTAGGGTTTGGGTGCCGTGATAAAGGTGGCTAGGGTTTGATGTGCGGAAACAGAGACCCTAGGATCAAAGTCTTTGATACTATCCTGAAATTTTGAACTCGTTTGTGTCATATATTATAATTTACATATATATATATATATATATATATATATATATATATATATATATATATGTATGAGTCTAATCCTAATATTTACATAAAATAATGTCCTATATTATCTTCTAATAATATAGAGATAATGACCAATAATTACAATAACTAAATTTTAATAATTAGGAGATATTCTCTACAGTGCTACTAATATCAAGCTTGGAAAGCTGGAACTTGACCCATGTAAATAATTTAATCCTAACTTAAAATTTGAACTTGTTTATTGAATTAAATAAACAAACTTAACCAAGCATTTAATGAGCTAAGTTTAAAATATTTACACTTTTAGTTTTGAACATACTTGTTAATTGCACGCTATGACGGTGCTATCGCACCGGAGCAGTGCAGTGTGGCCATTGGCCACCACATTGCGGGGCATTTTGCAGGCGTTCATAGCCAAAACAGGAAGATATTCGCGTTGTGATCGCGTGATTTGGGGGCAGGAAAGAAACCCTATTCTATTTTTTTATAAAATGCACCATTTGGATTATTTTTTAAGGGTAGAAAGGTTATTTGGGGAAGAAAGAAACCCATCTTCCCAATGCTCTCCTCCCTCTGTGAAAAGACCGAGCCTTTACGTGACGGTTTCTCCCATTCTCAGAAGCGCACCCATTCTATTTCGTCGAAGAAATCAGTTTGTCTGTAGGCTCACATGCTCCATTTCACCGGAGGAACAAGCTTTTCTGGCGTCTCCTCTCAGGTGTATCCTCTGTTTTTTTGTTCATAGGAGAAATTAGTTTTTCCAGCATCTTGTTTTCTGTTCACTGGAAAAATCAGATTTTCCAGCGTCTGTTCACTGATTAATCATATGAAAGTATTTTTGTTTAATATATAATACTCATGTTGTAATGTTTTACACTATTATATATGCATATTATAAATCTTTAAATAGAGATCATTTTGCTTACGCTATTCTGTTATGGCGTTTTAGGGGTCAGTCGCTATTTACCTTTATCCGAGATTAACAACTATGATTTAACATTAGTTTTTTAGTAATATATATAGTTATTTGGTAATTTGGTTTAGTAATTTAGAAAGGTTTAATTTTTGAAAGCTTTCCATGGCAAAATGTCTTCTGTATTAATTCTCTATGGAGGTAATTGATAAGTTCTAAATATGGTAGCAAAGGTGGGTGAACTACTTCCTTAAAGCGTAAGTATTTGTGTGCAGGGGTTTGGTTTGTACTATACATACCTATTTGAATAAATTCTTTTTTGGGAAGTTTGGAGTGGATTGATTTTCTCACTCCTATTAACATCATGTTTGGTTTCAAGAATTTTGAGCTAAATGTAGCACTAAAGACAAGCAATAGTAAAGTAGTTGGAGCAAGTAATATACTCATCAAAGTCCGAAAGTGTTTAGACTGAGTAAAGTAGGCCTTAGCCTACTAAGGTTTGGTTTGGTTTGGTTTGTGGACATGTTTTCAGTTAATAATTACAAAAAACTGTTGTTATGTTGTTGCTTGTTTTCCAAGAAATATAATTTATAATTGTGAGCAAAAATATTAAACATTTTTGCAAATTAGGGTCTATTTGGTTTGAAAAAACATTTTCTATTTTCATTTTCATATATACTTTTTTGGTATTAAGTATCTTGAATCCATTCTAGCAACTGATATCGAGATTGGTAGGGATGTCATTAGTAGGATTCAAGTTACGTGAATGAATAACAGAAGTGTTGTCTTTGATGGCTGAAGTGTCCATCAATCTTGTAAATGATGAGCATGTTAAGGTTTTATACTTACGTGTAAATGGAATCTGGTTTTCAATTTCATCCTTCAAATGAATGTTGTGTGTGGCAAGTTTGTTTCTTTGTTTTGGTCTCTCATTTTGACTCTTTTTTGCATGCAGAAACGTAATGAGAAGAAGGGGGAGAGTGAGAAAAGATACTACGAGGGTAAGACTCATGTGTCTGATGACTAATTCATGCCTCTATCGCTTGGGGCATATACATAGGCGCTTTCTCTTTCTTTTGGAAAAGTTAGTTTTGTTCAACTTGGTGGACAAAGTTGGACATTGTGTTTCGCATCCAAGAGTAATCATTTACCAAAACTGATTTAACTAATAGTTTACCTATGGTTGATCGTCATTATGAAAGTGTTCCCCAAATATATTCGTGAATAACTAAGTTATTAGTTAAATTAGTTTGAGGAATACTTGAATAGGCTCGTGAACCAAAATGTTCAACTTATGCTCCGAGCAGAACAAAACTCATTTTACTTTCTTTTTTCCCCCCTTTCGAATAACCTCCTATATTGTATTACTGCTGTATGAATGTTTGATGAACGCTTATGTTGATTGATCATTTTTTTTTTTTTTTTGGTTTGATAAATTAGTGAAAATATCTTCGTTAAATGACAATTGAAAGTTTTTTTTTTTCATTTTAGTCACTAGTAGTAAATTTGTGCTATTTATGATTATTGTATGTTACGTGGACAGCATATGGTTTTCAATTACAGGTCAACATTTGAGGATGCGTTCAAAACCTATGATAAATTGGATTTAATTGATATATATTCGTTTTATTTATTAGGTTCAAATTAAGATATGATAAATTTAGGTAAAACATTATCCTACGCATGGTTATAAGCTGAGAAGGAATTTTAGTAATATACTTTCTATATAACACTTTTTTTTCATGTTCTTAACTAGGGAAATTAATATATATTTAGGTATTAATTTTTAAAAAATGTAGTCGTTAAGATCTTATTAAAAGAACGAATTGTTAACATTCTCTAAGTTGATACACCACTTAAAACTGTGGTTGTCATATGGTCGACTAGTTTACTTTGGGTAATTAGTTTACAAAAATATACTACAATCACACCAAATTAAATAATATTACAAGCCACTTGCAATGCTCTGTGTTGTCAAAATAGTGTTGTTCGACTTATGCAGCAGTTAAAGCTTACATCCATGCATATCTCTGCATTGATCATCTTTAGTTAATTACCAATTTCAAAAATTAGAAATAGAAAAACATAAATAACCTGATTGTTATGTAATGTGACCCATTTCACAAGTTTAAACTTTTTTTTTTTTCAAAAAAACTATATAAAACAATTTTTACTTTGTTGTAGTGTACACATGCTATCAAACACCATAATTTAACCTCCAAGAGTTAAATGAGGAAGCATACAAATGCCTTATAAGCTTGAAAATGGCACTTCATCTTTATTTTGTCAAAATACAAACTGGTCACTTTAAAAAGGCAGGAGCGTGCAGACAATCGTGCAGTCAAAATACAAACCTTATAAGATTGTCTTATGTCCTGTGTTTACCTAATAATCTCTCGTTATAACTAAGAGCTTACTCTTGTACTGCAGATGTTGAGAGGAAGCAGTTACATTAGTTCTGATGCCATGATGATTACAAAGTACACAGATTACCACACAATAATTCCCACTCAGATGAACAGAAGACCAAACATTGATTACAAAAATTATCCACTAGGGCTTCTTGTCACCATAATATCATGTACAATGCAACAAAATACAAGGATGCACCCACATTTTAAAAATTACCATTTTCTTGAGATTAAGTGGTGATTCGAGTAGCACACCAGACAGGGATTCAGGGCAAGATATTATCATCTGACCCTTAAAGCTGCTGGGGCACCTGGTGAACAATTTGGGTTTGGAGATCGACAAGTAGCACCTGGACCAACATTGTTTGAAAACTTGTGACGCATCCGGTAGTCAGAGATTTTGTTCATAGCAAAAGGCCCAGCACTCCCACTATTTGATCCAGATAACGAGACTTCACCAGCACCAACACTAGAACTTTGTAAGGGTTCCAATGTCTCAACTACATCACTCATTAGTGGCCTTGCCTTGGGATTTTGACTCAAGCAGTAATAAGCCAAGCTACATGCTTTTTGTGCCGCCCTCACCGAGTATTGATTCTCCAATCTAGGGTCAATTATTTGTAGGAGCTTTCTCTTGTCATTGAGCTTTGGCCGTGCCCAATCTACCAAGCTCTGTTCCTTTCCAGGTCTGGTCTTGTCAACAGATTTCCTTCCCGTTAAAAGCTCCAAAAGAACAACACCAAAGCTATAGACATCACTCCTAGCCGTCAGGTGGCCTGACCATTTTCAGACATGCCAAGTTTAGATACGCATCAGTGCATGCCCAAACATATAGAAGATACAAGAGTGAATGCAAAACGAAGGCCATAACTCAAGTACATTATGCAATAAGATCAATTTGTACATACAAGCTCTCAAGTAACTTGTAGTTTCCACTTTTTCCTACAAATTGAGCATGTTTGAAAAATAGGTCATACCAGTCATCACGTATTCAGGGGCAGCATAACCATATGTACCCATGACTCGAGTGGATACATGGGTTTCATCACCTTGTGGTCCTGCTTTAGCCAGCCCAAAATCAGAAAGCTTGGCAGTATAGTCCTGTATCGTCATTGGTAACACAGTGAAAAAAAAAAGGTAATTTTTTTATTACATAACCACAATATACAACACAGAGAGAGAGAGAGAGAGAGATCAATTAACTTTAAAATACCAGAAACTTACAGAGTCCAATAATATATTAGATGTTTTGAAGTCACGATAGATTACTGGCCTTTCAGCATTGTGGAGAAAGGCAAGTCCTTTGGCTGCTCCAAGAGCAATCATCATTCTTGTCGCCCATGATAAAGGAACAGTTGCCTCTGGAAGCCTCAGGAAAGGTCATATCAATGAGTTGAAAAACACACCCGAACAAAAAATCTTATCTTGATAACTGTCAATTTTAGCAATTTTATATTTGCAACTAATAGTGAACAAAAAATCAGAACAATTTATTGTTCAAAATGATTTGTCTTTTGTTGTGAAGTGAATCAATAGTTGTTTACCAAAAACCTGATAAAGTTGGAAGAGATGATATTTTACTTGTGTCAATAAGTTTAACCACAGATTGAAAATATAAAACATTATCAAATATAAAATAGGATATAGCAATGAAATTCCTAAAAGTGTTTACACAACCTCTATCCTGTCTCAGGGTATAACATCCTAAGCTATAACAAATACAATAAATTCTGCCTGAAAAATATCATATTAAAGCATTGTATAGTTAATTTCAAGGCAAAGATTCACGCTACTGTCTCAATGGTGTAAAGCAAGCTAGTCATAAATTTTAAAACCTAGCTAGTTACCAAGAAGCTAAATGAAGGATAGAGTTTCAATCTTTAAATTATCATTTATCTGCTTATAACCAAACTAAAACCACTATTAAGGTGCTGGTAGCTGGAGACAACACCGAAAATGACATCCCCAAGCAGCTAATCAACTTTTGGTTGCAGATCTAGAGTAGTCTCACAAGGGAAAGAATCACTTAACTCGGAATATGAATATATTAAAGCAGACCAGTAACGACATAGTTCCAGATTCTAAATCAACACCGATTGAAAAGTACATGCACCCATCATTAGATGTAATGCTATTGTCTTGAACTGAGTAAACAAAAGTAATCATCTCTAGAATAAAAAGAAATATGACAACTTTTAATAGTTAACTTTGAATCATTAAAAGAATTTTTCTGCAATCAATTTATTGCATGCTTGACCCACCCAGAAAAACTGCAACCAAACATCCACTTTCTTAGAAGAAACACTAGCACATTCGGCGAGCAATGCACTCAATGGCTTATATTTTCTTGTGAAGCACTAATAAACTTACCTAACGGCACAAGGATTTGGGTCCTCTAAATTAATTCATGGAAGTTATTAAAATCTCCTTCGTTGATTTTTCATTCCACAGTTATAACCCCCTCACTTAAGCGAACCAAATCCACGTCACAAATCCAATTCCAGAGCCACAAGTCACATCTTAATCAAATTATTCATTCATTAATGTAAGACCCTCCGAAGTCAAAACACCTAAGAATTTCCCCCCACTCAGATCCAAATCCATTCCTAACCTAACCTAAGAAAGAATTAAAGAAACCAATTTTTTTTTAAAAAAATCAACATACTTCGGAACAGGTGATTTTCTAGACTTCCTCGAAACATGAACTCATAGACAAGCAGCCTATGATCATCCTCACAGCAATAACCAATCAACTTCACAAGATTAGGATGCCTTAGCTGCCCTAGAAAATTCACCTCCGTCTGCATCAACCAATTCAACAAAACACACAAAATCACAAAATTAAATTAAATTAATAAACAATTCAAAAAATTCAAAATGCAAAACGCACAAGCCACTCTCGATGTCCCTGTAACCCTTCCTTGTTCAAGACCTTAACCGCAACAGGGAGTGACTTCAGTCCCACCCTAACGTTCTCATCAATGTACCCTTTGTAAACAGTGCCGAACCCTCCTTCGCCTAATATATAGTCCCCACGAAAACTCTTGGTTATGGTCTCCAACTCATAAAGCGTGAACGCGATCACGTGCGTATAAAGCAGCGTGTTGTTGCTGCTACTGCTATTGTTACCGCGCGGTGTCGAACAAGACTCGCTCAGATCCGAAGCGCACTCGCTCAGATTGTGCCTGTGACCGTGCTTCTTCTCACCGACGCCACCGGCATTTTGACTCCTGGCACTTGCGCTCAACGACGTCGCATGGTGAAGCTGCTGAACTGTTGAAAACGAACGTGAGTGAGTGAAATTAACAATGTGAAAATGGATTATAGGATAATGGTGATTAATTGGTTAGTTAATTGGGAAAATGAGGAAGAGAAGAGAGAGCCCTAGAGGTAGATCTGGAGAACCTTGAGCATTGGAAACTACTGCTGATTCCTCTCTGGTACCGCAATTGCCCATTCATTCAAGTGTGATTGAATCGGAAAGCGATGAAACGACGTCGTAGGAGCAATGGTGATGGTGGAGCTGCACGGCACTGGTTGTTGGTATCTGCAAGTGCAAAGACCAGGTTTTCATTCTTCGACTCCTCCTTTTCCTTTCTTTCTTTTTTCTCCCCGTAATTCTTTTCAGCTGAGGTGACACTAGTTGATGTCACTTTTTTTTATTATTCATCTCACTCTATTTATTTCTTTTTTTACCAAATTACTACTTTCTTTATTTTTCAATAAAAATTATTTTTATTATTAATTATAAATCTTTATTTAATTCCTTTTATAAAACACATTTAACTAATTTACATATATCAATAAAAGTTCATTTTTTAATGTTTTAAAAATTATTATAATATCATAATTTTACTCTTTCTTTTTGTTTGAAGAGTATCATAATTTTACTCTTCGTTTGATAATATTAAGCTTGACTATATTGTTAATATTTATTTTTTAAATTTTTATTTGGTTTATTTATGTTACTGTAGTTGTGTTAAAATTAGGCGTAGTATTTTTTAAAATATTAAATTAAATTTATAAAGATCTAAAAAGTACGATAATAAAATTAATAAATTAAGAATGAAAATAATTAAATTAAATATAATTTAATAAATTTATTTAATAATTAAAAATGTGTTAAAATCAATTATTAATTTTTTTATATTTTAACTAAAAAATAAATTTTAAATTAATTAATAAAATAATTAAATTAAGTTAAAAAATACATATTCAGTCGCATAATAAAAGATGTTTAAAAATGATAACTAGTATTTAATATATAAAATTATTTTTAAATAATTCTTTGATAAATGGTTAATATTCAGCCACGTGATAAAAAATATTTTTTAAAATATTATTATTTAAAAATAATAACTCCTAATTGATATATAAAAATAGATATAATTTTAAATAATTCCTTGTCAACTAGTTAATATTTTAAAAAATTTAAATCGACAAACAATGTTTCCGCTCCTAGCATTTATTGTTTTGTCATCACACTGATTTAATTCTGATAATCATCAAACGGTCAAATTATTAATGCATGGTTTAGTCACTAAATGAATAATTTCATATTAATAATGAATACAAATTAATCTAATTTTTAAAAAATTATATTAATAATATATTAAACTTAAACTACTAATAAATATAAATCCGTTGCATTAATTTAAATAAGTATTGATAAGCATTGTGTTGTTTTTTAAGTGATCTACTTCATACTTACATCTCTCAACAGTGGCAAATGACTTTATATAAGGTTCGTTTCATTTTAAGTTAGTCTCTCCCGTAATCATACTTAATTCTTTATAAAGTCATTTTATAACAAAAAAGTGATGTTCAGTTATTATTCAATATAATTGATTTTATCTTTAAATTCGTGATTAAGACAATGCAATAAATTATAATTTTTTTATGAAGTTGAAGAATTTATATTAAATTTTATTATAATCTTACTCTTAAAATAAAACTTTTTAAACATAAATAACATAACTCTAAACTCATTTAAATAAAAATTTTATAAAGTCAACCTCATTCAAACTTAAGTTTATAAACGCTTATCTAAATACACATTTAGATTAGTAGTCTTAGTATTCACAAATTATAAGTACTATCTATATTTAGATCAATTTATTTATATTTACAATTTAAATAGAAAAAATTTCTAACAAACATAATCTCTCTTAAATTTAAAACATGCTATGAATTAAAATAGATTAACTATATGAAATATACTTAAAATTTGAGAAGGTAATTAATTTTTTTAAAAATGCACATGTAATAGATTTTAAATGATAATTCAAATTAAATTTAAATTTAGTTTTTTATTATGTAAATTTTAGTGATCAAACTCTCCATTTAATATTTAGAGGTTGTAAATATCAAACATTTTAATTTTTAAAATTTTTTAAATTTCACATTAGTCTTGATTATTGTTTCTGTCAATTAATTTAATCTTTAAAATCATACAGTAATAAAATATTATATTACATTAAGTGATATATAATTAATTATGTGATAAAAATGATGTTATATATATATATATATATATATATATATATAATATGATTTTATTTTATTTAAATTATGAGATCGTTGCTATCAAACATTTTAGTGAGCCTAATTCTTAAAATGTTTTGTCCATTCACTAATTTTTCATTTTTTTTTAACATTTTCATGAACAGAATTCACCTTACCTAAAATTATTGTTTAGCATATGTTTTCTTTGTCCATCAACCCAGCTCTAAGAAACTCTTCTACCATCACAACCTTGTTTGGTCTTTTCTCTTTCTGTTCTTAAAATTTGAGAAGGATCAATCTAACGATTCTTTAGTAGATTATAGTATTCTGTTATGCATTTGTAAAGGAACATAAACTGATTAAGCAATCATTATTGTGTGCCTCTATTGTAGATTTTAGTCCATTACCAATGTGCCTTTGTCATCACTTTTTTCCTTCTATTTTGCAGGCACATATAATGTATATGATAATATTGTTTGACCATGTCCTTATTTGTGTTGGTATTAGTTTCGCAGAGGGGTGAGATAAGATAGAATTGCCCCAATTGTCTTTTTGTTCAAGTCAGAAGTAATCTCACTTAGGCGAGATGGAGCTCGCTGAGGCCGCCTCGTAAGAAAAATTAAGTAGCTCTCTGAATCCCTTCTTACTTAGGCGAAAATGACCCTCGTTCAGGTGAAAATATCAGAAAAAACTTGAGAAACCATTGTCTGATATTTTTGCCTAAGTGAGACTTAGTCTTGCTCAGGCGAAAACGTGTGAATTTGAGGAGTATTTAAGGAACTTTCAGTAAAAAAACTTGCATTACCATCCAAGTTACCCTTTTCTCTCATTTCTCTATAAACTCTCACTTTCTTTCTCAGAAAAATCTCTTTTAAACATAAAAAATTCCTTAAATCCATACTTGAACGTTCAATCCAACTGACTCCAAGTAAGTTTTGTGGAGCTAAGTTCTCTAATCTCTGTTCTTTTTCTTTTACTTTCTATTTTCTCAAAAGTGCTCTATTCTGTAATATTTAGAAAAATTAAACAATATTCTCTACAAATCCCTTTCTAAAACTTCATCTCGAGATAAGGAGAGCTTTTTTTCACCATTACACATAGTGTATATTTTCATACTCATGAGATCACTATTATGTATTATTTATTGTGTTTGAAGGGTATGTTTAAATGATATTTATCAGTTCTAGAAAATTGATCATATATGTTTGGTTAATTTTGGATGATTGTGTTGTATTCTATACTATGTGTGTTGCATGGGCATAGTTTGGAAGTATTTTACTAAGAACGATCTTTTTATCTGAATAATGAAAGTGAAATGAAAGATGAAAGGAAATGTATGATGAGTACAAAGTGATGAAAGGAATTAGTGTAAATAGTTATAGAGATTTACTGGGTATAGAGTTCAAAGATAATTAGAAAATTTGGAAGAAACGTAGGATGGTGAACTGCATTTGACATTTGTGTATGTGTACACACTCTTTTTAAGAGTGAACATGTCACATAGCCTCACACTCATTTCCAACTAGACTCCTGACTATACCTTTGCTAAGGAGTCTACTATAGTATATGTTGTATCTGTATACAGAGGTTATCTGGAAACTATTTACCTATATGTGTCAGACTTCAGAAAATGTTGGAGACATTGAATATATGTAATCACAGTGCATTAGAAATGCATAGTTGAGAAAGAAAAGTGTTATGATTTATGAATGAGTACGTATGATCTTGTGGAATTTGCTGATGAAATTGTATATGAGATGTAAATTTTTCCCTTTCAACTAATGACGTTATGTTATAAATTTATATTGATGTAATTGCATCATGTTTAATAGTAAGATAGATGTTCATTCTTACTAAATATTTCATGGAACAAGGATGACTAAATCACAAGGAGTGATTAGATTAGTAGATTATTATATAAATTATAGGATTAATTATGTATTCAATGAATATCAACAATTTTATTATTTAAATGTTGTAGACCATGATAATATACAGAGTAATGTACTTTGAAAATGGATTTAGACTATAGCGTACCCTTAGATTTTCTTGTAAATAATAGGATTCGTCACATCCTTATCATATATATTTATAGAGAGACAGTTAGGACCCTAACAACTGTGAATTATTTATATACTTTCTTGAACCACGATATCTTTGGAAGATCGACCTGATTACTGTTAAGTGAATAACAAGTGTTGAGGTCGAGGTTGATTCTGCAAACCTTAGAGAGGATGAAGATTCTGCAAATCTTCTCCAACGCTTGTCACTAACTCTCGAGTAAGAGTACCCAGTCTTCTCATATAGTCGTGATTATAGAAAGTATACGCGTAGTTCACTGCATCCAGCGTCTAAACCATACCTCTACATATGTACAAACTAAGTATATAGTGGATCCTACCACTAATAGGGTAATCAAAAGGAATATTATACCCTATTATCATCTCAAGAGTAAATATATCACCAGTTTCACTATTACTATTTACAAAAAATTTATAATGGCAGCTACCACTCTTTAAATACATACTTAAGTTTATCACTAACTAGTCACTCTAACAACCTAATGGATTTCTGAGGGTCTGTCATTCTTTTTCCTTGAAAATATTTGTAAGGATAAGTTCTATCCTCATCACTAAAATATATTTCAAACATTTTTATAACATCAAAATAATAGCAATAAATCAAAAAAGAATACAACACATATAATTCAATCATATAATCAATAAATCTCTCTTTCTCAATTATTCATTTCTTTGTGCACTGTGATTTCAAACATTTGATGCCTCCAACATTATATGAGATTTTACACAGATAGGTAAATAGTTGTTGGTTAACTCATACACATGGATATAACATATACAATAATGGATATATTGTGTACACACACGCGAATATCGTTCACCACCCTACATTTTTCCAGATTTTTAAAATCGTCTCTGAACTCTATATCCTCAATACATCTCTGTAATTATTCGCATTAATTCCTTCATCACTTCTTTAAAATCATCTCTGAACTCTATATCCTCAATACATCTCTGTAATTATTCGCATTAATTCCTTTATCACTTCTTACTCATAATACACTCTCTTTTTATCTCATCATCATCATTCGACTAAAAAGACCATGATTACTCAAAACAATTCTAAACTAAGTCCTTATCACATATACTATGACTACATCATCAATTTTTACAACACTTAAATATCATTCAAACATATAATCACAGGCAAGAAATACACAACAGTACTCTCACGAGCACAAACTATTCACTATGTTTTAATGATGGGATAAAACTCTCTTTACCTCGAGGAGAAGATTTCAAAGAAGATTTGTCAAGGATATCATCCAAAGGACTAAGTTCTTCTTAAATATTACAAGAGAGAGCATTTTTGAGAAAATAGAAAACAGAAAGAATAGAACAAAGATTGGAGAACTGAACTAAAACTTACTTGGATTCAATCAAAACAAACATCCAAGTCTAAATTCAAGAAAGGTTCAAAGTTTAAAGGAGATTTCTCTATAGGAAGGAAGATGAGAGATCAGAGAGAAAGTGAGAGAATTTACTTTGATTGTAATACGAGTTTTAGGGTCAAAATTCCTTAAACATCCCTCAAAACTCGCAAATTTTCGCTTGAGCAAGTGGACTCTCACTTAAGTGAGATTCACTTTAACCTAGACGAGACCTCTCTAGCATAGGCAAAAATATCAAACAATGATTTTCTAAACTTTTTCTTATATTTTCATCTGAGCAAGGAGTATTCTTGTCTGAGTGTGAATGGGTCGAGAGAACTTCTTATTGATCTTGTGCTTTCTCACTTGGGCGAGACTCAGCTCGCCTAAGGAATAATACTTTCTAACACCTAGTTCAAAAAACTTAGTTTCGCTTGAGCAAGACCTATATAGCTATCAACATTCATATATTTCTAATTTAAAATAAAATCTAATAATAAATATTAACAATAAAGCAATTAAGAAAAAAATGACTTAATTATTCATGTTAGATAAAAAATATATATTATAAAAAATATATATTATAATAACATATATTTTAATTGTATTTACATAATTCTAGTATCATAACAAGAATAAGGTAATTTTTCATTATACGAAACATAACACTAAAAAATGCAAACAAATACTTCTTGGGTTCAACAAGAATCATCACAAACTTGTTTTTAATTAATATTTATAGAAAAAAAAATAGTGGCAATATATATGAACATCAATTAGTTTTGTTAAAAAAAAATATTTATCATGTCTATACATATACATGTTTATATATAAAAAAAATAGCTCGATCAAATAAGAGAAACACTTTATCTATAAATAATTTAATAAAACTAAACACTCATTTTTATCTTTAAGATTGTTAGTGTTAGTTATTTCAGTCCCTAAAATAATAAAAACATTATATTAGTCCCAGACTTTTACTTTTGTGGTGCATTTTAGTCTCTAAACCTATACACTGACAAAGACAGAATATTGATATGTCACTTTATTAATATGTCAGATATGGTATATATGACATCGTTTTAAAGAATCTTAAGTGATAACCATGACAATTTCTCATTTCTCTCACGGAGAACCCTGTACAAAGAACTTGATATTATTGGAGGTAATATAGTTATTCTTGTTATTATATAAGGCTTTATTCAAGGCTAGATTTGAGAAAGCTATTAAATCTTAGAAAATAAACATTAAAAAAAAAATAAAACAACAACTTCGACTGTTGGGAGTAAATTCTAAAGATCTAGCTGTCATTACCAACATTTAAAGAGATATTTCCACGTTCTTCAATGTCATTGACAAGAAAGAGGGAAGCTTTTATGTATTATGTGAAAGCAAACAATAAATAATAGATTTGCTAAAGGTTTGAAAGAGTTAGAACTTTTTGTTGATATTGATCAGGAAAAGTTAGATCAATCCATTATTGAGATAGATGATGCAACAGATGAAGAATATGAATTAAGTAAACTAATTTGAGACAAATTGATTTTAAGATTTTTCATGAAAGAAAGGACAAACTGCCACAGTTATTATTTAGAATTTTTCTAGGAGTAACACTTTATGAGATTGAACATTTAAGACATAACATTTTAAATTTAAAGATTATTTGTTATCAGTGTTTAAATTTAAGAATTAAATTGTTTGACAACATGATAGTAAAAAATTAACTCTAAAGTTTTTTAACATTTTAGATATTAAAATATGCGAGACTAACTATCTCATAAACAAAAATTAAGGTTTAATTAATTTATTAAAGTGATGTATGGTTGAATTTTTATTTTTTTTAAGATTTGAAGCTCAAAACTTGTATATTAAAAAAAAAATAATCCTATTATGTGTACTTTTTTTTTACTTTAGTAAAATTGGTACCTAACATTAAAAATACCAATGAATTAAAAATAAAAAGGATTTTAAAAGTAAAATAGCCTATCAACATTATCAGTACTGCATTACCATCTTCTCCCTTGTGAGAAAAATAATATTTGGTAATAACCATAAAATATCAAAAGCCTTCAAAAGATATGTAATTTATTGAAAATAATTCATCTGTTTAGATGGTATTTCATTTTTCTTTCATTACAATTTTTCTTCTCATTTCTGTCTATTATTTATATTACATCACGTTAATTTTTTCTTCATTATATTTTTTTCTTCCTTTCACCTCAACATTTAAAACGTGTTATTTGGATATATATAAAAATAAATAAAAATATAATAAATGATATAATAATAATAAATAAATAAATAATGTATGAAAAAATATACAAATACCATTGTTGAGTAAAATATTGACCTGTTAAAGATCACACCCATTAGTCTGTCACAAATTTTCACCAATTATTTAATTATAGCAAATGTGTAAAATCTCGTGTGAGGAAGTTTCTTTTTTCCTTCCTTCGATGGGACCCAGCTTTTCTTACGTTGTGTTTCAAGCAGCCACCCTTCATTTTCGTCCAAACATAAGATTTTTTTAATAACTCAATAATTATTTAATATTTTTATACTCAATATTTATCACATATTTTAAAAAGTGTAAAAAAAGTTATATGAAATAAATAATTTTTTATGAAACTAAGATTAATACGCGAGAAGATAACAAAAAGGACACGAGTTGGACATGACAGAAGTTACTACTTAAGTCATTTAAGTCTATGTATTGCAGGCAGAAAAAAAAGGTAAATTTCAATTTTAGCAAGATTAATTAGACATCTTTGGATGGTTTAAAATAATGTGGTCCTGACCACTTACACATTAATGATAAGGCCATGGGTGCTTGACTGATGAGGTGCTTAATTGACTTGTGCACGGTTGACTGACTCACCAAACGAAAATTTTTGACCAGGAAAGTGTCCAGAAATTTCAGCCAATCCTATGTTTTCCAACTCCAATTTACGTACTCGTTAGTGATTAGAATATCCATCTAATATTATTTATTTATTTATTGTATCACATAGGGTTTAAAAATATAAATTGATTAAGTATGTATTTGATAATTTTTTAATGAAGACTTATGTCATAAAACTATGCTAAAATAAATTAAAAAATTATCCTAATAAATTTCAAACAAAAATAATAATAAAATAAATTTAAAAAATTAAGAATTATAAATTATTTACATATTTTTCTTATAAACTCTTCTTGATTACTGTCGTTACTTATCACATTTTTTTTAATCTCTGTGTGCGCTAAACAATTTCTAGTTTGAGCACTCTAGAACGAAATCCATCCAACCTCAGTATGGCAGAGTTGTGGAACATGGCTCCGAATCCCTTCAAGCTTATCATACTCTGTATCCTTGTTAGCTTCTTCAATTTTGCAACCATTAAAGCTCAGAACCCAAATTTTATTAGCCAATTTTGCAGTGGGGACAGAATCACTGCCAACAGCACCTACCAAAAGAACCTGATGACCCTCCTATTTTCCCTATCATCCAACGCCGTCGAAAACACTTTCTACAAGGAGACAAGCGGAAACCTCGCAGTCAAAGTTTATGGTTTATTCATGTGCAGGGGTGATGTTCGCTCTCAGCTCTGCAGACAGTGCGTGGTAAACGCGACCCAGAAACTATCCTCGGATTCAGAGTGTCCCTTGTCTAAAGAGGGTCTGATCTGGTACGACGTTTGCATGCTTCGGTATTCCAACATCTCTTTCTTCACCACCGTGGCCAAAACACCCTCGTTATACATGTGGAACACTGCCAATATCTCCAACTCCTACAGAGAAAACTTCACGCGTTTGCTATTCGATACCATGAAGCAAACTGCAGATGACGCAGCCAATTCTGCTACTGGTAACAGATACGCCACAAGGGAAGCAAACTTGTCCCAATATCTGACACTTTATTCTCTAGCTGAGTGCACGAAGGACCTGTCACCCCAAAATTGCACAGCCTGTCTTACTTTTGCAATAGAGGAACTTCCAATGTGCTGTGAAGGAAAGCAAGGAGGGAGAATTTTGTTTCCCAGCTGTAACATTAGGTATGAATTGTACCCTTTCTATCGCGTCACTACCGTGGATCAAGGAGGACTCGTTCCCCAAACAGAATATCCACAAATAGATTCACAATATTCAGAAGATCCTGGCTATATTTCCTGCAATTGTTCAAGCAACGAAAACGACACCACCATCGATAGTGCCTTTCAATCAAACCTCAAAATCCTACTCTCTAACTTGTCTTCCAGTGCTATTAGTGGCAATGAATTCCAGCTGAACGAGGGAGCAGCGTATGGCCTCATCACGTGCCGTGGTGACATTACTGGTCGTTTATGTGGGCAGTGTGTTCAAAACGCAACCTCTAAAATAGCCTCCGAGTGTCGTTTTTCTACCGAGGCTATAATTTGGTACAATCATTGTTGGCTTCGCTATTCCAATCGGCGCTTCTTCTCCAGCATGGGAACAAGGCTTGAATACGTGAAGCTGAATATCACTGACACCAACCAAAATCAGGATCAATATTCTGATGCTATTACGTTATTATCCACTGAATTAGCTGACATGGCGAACAAGACAGGGGACAGTGTTGAGAGATACCGAACGCGAACGTTGAAATTGAATGATTACCAAACACTGTATATTCTTTCTCAGTGCACAAAGGATCTATCCAGCAACGACTGTGGTGGATGCCTACTTGATGCGACTGGATCTGCAATTCCATGGTCTCGTTTGGGAAGCGTGGGTGGAAGAGTTCTGTATCCAAGCTGCAATCTCCGGTTTGAACTGTTCAAGTTTTACGATCTCACACTCGCCTCACCTGCTGCTCCTCCATCTCCATCTACAGGTTTTTTTTTCTTTTTTAATTCAAATATCCATGCATTTTACTTTTAAAAATTATCATTTTACATTAGTGCTGAGGGAGATGACACGTTGACACTTGAGGCCCTAGTCAAGTTTGGGTGTAAGGAAGAAAAAGATAAGAAAAAGAGAGAAAAAAAATAAAGACAAAATAATATGCAACTTGATAGAAAAAGGAAATAGATATATGGAAAGAAATAAAATGAGTGAACATGGAATGTAAAAGAGAGTGTCAATATATTATAATGGATTAAATAAGATTTTAAATTTTAAGAAAATAAATTTTTTTCATTAGTAGATATTGAAGAAATGAGTGATACCACAAAAATTTGAAAAAAAAACAAAATAGATAAATAGAATATAAGATACGTGTAAAAATTATCTTCAAATATAAAGGAGTCGGTAGATGAGGTCCCACGTTTGAAATGTGACAGGTTCGAATTTTAATGTTATTCTTTTTGTTAGGGTAAGATATTTGTATGTTTTTATTTTAAATATATATAATTGTATTTTTTTAAAAATATATTTTGACTTTAATTAATGTAAATTTTAAAATTTAAATGTTGAATTTGAAGTTGAATTAAAGTTATTTTTTCATGATAGATTTTATGTTTTATTATAATCTTAATAAATTTCAATGTGAATGTGATATTTAAATTAAAAAAAATACTAATTTACAATATAAAATTTATATATATATATATATATATATATATATATTCAAATCATTTTTCATATTTAATTTTTTTTAAATTTTTTTTAAAAAAAATAGATACCACTCTTAACTCTTAATTTTGTTTTGATCTAATTCTTTAACTTTTTTTTTATTTAGTTCATTTAACTTACACAAGTATTTATTTAAAATAAATATTTATTTAAAAAAATTAACTCTATTAAAAAAATAATGTTAATATTTTTCTTCCTTATAAATTCTTGTAAAATCATAATATATTTTAGTACATTTGTTAGTTATGCATTTTTTTCCTTTTTCTTTTTCTTTTCTTTCTCTTGCTCTCCGTATACACCTTTACAACTAATTTCTCTCCCCTACAATATCAACCTCTACTCATTGTTCCTATTTTGATATAGAAGATGACAAAACACTTTTAAATTCTTAAATAAGCTAAAATCTTAATGTTATAAGCTTGGAATTGTAAGACACCTTAATAATAGAAAATATTAACTCAACATTTAAAATGTCATACTTCATATTTTTGGTTTTAATAAGAAAATTGATATTAAATTTGTAAAAGGATACAAAAAATAAGTTTAAAGGTTATGCAACTTAGAGGATCCCGTATATCTTTAAAATCATATAATATACATATACATCATTCTAAGTTCAAATTTGATTTCAAATGTCACACAAATAAAAAAAAATAAAAAAATAAGTTTATAAGGTCAAAAGTGAGTTATTTAAGTAATTATCTAATATGTTTTTAATATTTTCAATACAATAACATCTTTCATGACCTTCAAATTAACCATAAATTAGAGGGAGAAAATGAATCATAAAAGGATGTATAAGGATAAAAAGAAAAGAAAAAAGAGGGAAGAGGATACAGAAGATGATGAAATAGCAAAAATTCAGCAAAAAAATACTATATATTTATTAAAATTCACAAGAAAGAAGAACATGAACAATAATTTTTTTAAGTTTTTTCTAAAAAGAACTTATTTAAAATAATTTTTTAAGTTAAAAAACTAAAATAAAAAAAATAAAGGAACAAACTTAAACATAAATAAAAGTTAAAAGATTAATTTACTAATTTTTCTGTTATTTTTTAGTTTATATATTATTAGTGTAAGAGAATTATTTTCTTAACTAACTAACTAGAATACACAATAAATATATAAATTTCAAATTAATTATCATAAAAATTAATAATATGACACTTTATATTTAGAGGCTAGTATACTATTAATACATCGTAATTAATTTTTTTATTCTTATATAATTAAATAGAACATTCCTCATTGACATAAAAACATATTTACTTAAAAATATAATTTCATAATAATAATAAATTTTATAATTTTGTATTTAAAAATATATTTAATTTTTTAAAGTGTTTTATAATAATTAAAAATAAAAATAAAATATTCTTATAAATATTTTAACAATTTTCACATGAGACATTAATATCTCACTCTTAAGAATATTTTAAATAATATATTTTTATTATAGATATTGAAATAATAGCAAGAAATAACCATTTTTTTACTTTAAAAAAAGTTATTGTCATGTTTTTCTCATCCACTCATTATGACGAATTTACTGACATGTTATTTTTATTTTTAGGTCGGTCACAAACTACTATCTTCATCGTGGTTCCCATCATTATTGTTTCTGCAATACTTTTCTCTTTGGGCTACTGCTTCATACAGAAGAAAATACGAAAGAATTACAAAACTATACTTAGAGAAAACTGTAAGTGTTGTGAACAAAATTCATATATAAATCCATGTTATCATCTTACTTTTAAAATCAAGTAGCCTTTTACGAACCTAATTTAACTATTGCAACATTTTGGTATAGTTGGAGAAGAAAGTACCGCTCTGGAGCCATTGCAATTTGATTTGGATATAATTAAAGCAGCAACTAATAACTTTTCCAGTGAGAACAAGATTGGCGAGGGTGGATTTGGAGAAGTTTATAAGGTGCAGAAAAAATAAGACACAATTTATTTCTTATATGTTCATGCTTTTGTCGTAAATCAATCAAATGTATTTTCAGGGCATTCTTATTGATGGAAGACATATAGCTGTGAAGAGGCTCTCAAGAACTTCTACACAAGGTGTAGCGGAGTTCAAAAATGAGATCATGTTGATAGCCAAGCTTCAACATAGAAATTTAGTGACCTTTATAGGATTTTTTTCTTGACGAACAAGAAAAAATACTTATATATGAATATGTGCCGAACAAGAGTTTAGATTACTTCTTATTTGGTTAGATGCTTTTCACTTTTATTTAGTTTTTTAAAGTTAAGCATTCATAAATTGTGCATTTATGATGTCTTGATACATTATATCTTGAATTAGCTGAGAATTAATTACAAACCATGCATCACTTAATTTTCTCACTTGTTGAATATTTTTTGCAGATACTAAAGTTCAAGGGATTTTACTTTGGTCTGATCGTTACAAAATTATAGGAGGGATTGCTCGAGGAATTCTTTATTTACACGAATATTCTCGACTTAAAATCATACATCGTGATCTTAAACCTAGTAATGTTTTATTAGATGAAAATATGAATCCAAAAATTTCAGATTTTGGTCTTGCTAGAATTGTAGAAATAGATCAAGATGAAAAAAGTACTAACAGAATCATTGGAACATAGTAAGTTTTGAGTACACATTCTCACTTTATCATAACATGCTTTATATAAATATTGATATGTTTGTTTATTTTCAATTTTGTAGTGGCTATATGTCTCCAGAATATGCAATGTTTGGACAATTTTCTGAAAAATCAGATGTTTTTAGCTTCGGAATTATGGTTCTAGAGATTATTGCTGGAAAAAAGAATACTGGTTCTTATGAATCATATCACACAACTAATGGTCTCCTAGGCTATGTAAGTGAAATAATCTTCCAATGATATTATTATTATTATTATTATTCATGTTGAAATTGATTTAAAACTAGGAAAATGTAATGGTTTGATTGTAACTTTACAAATTGTTATAGGTTTGGAGACATTGGAGGGACCAAGCACCATTGAACATATTAGACCCAAAATTGAGAGAAAATTATTCTAAAAATGAGGTCATTAAATGCATTCAACTTGGCTTATTATGTGTTCAAGAAGATCCCAATGCTAGACCTACTATGGTGACAGTTGTTACATATCTTAGTAGTCAATCAATTGATTTGCCATCTCCAAAAGAACCAGCATTTCTCTTACATGGTGGAATGGATCAAATAAAAGTTGCACATGAATCAAGTTCCAGTCAATCTATCAATAATTCTATACCACTCTCTGTGAATGAAATGTCTATAAGTAAATTCTATCCTCGATAATGTGTTAATTTATCATTAAATATCATTATCTACTCATTTCAATGTATAGTAAATTTTCATTTAATTTGACACTTTTGTAAATAAAGATTAAAATAATATTTTAATTTTATTTTGTTTTTTAATATTTTGTACATTAGAAGTCTTCGAATGATTCTTAAATTATTTGTTGAAATAAAGATAAGCTACACAAAACATATATAACATGGTGAATTCTCATTTAGTATGAATTCTGTCCAGTCAAAAATGTGATTTTTTAAGAGAATAAAAAAAAGTAAATTTAGTTTGTACAAATCACAGTGGATAGTCAAAATTGAAAATTAATTAAAACTATATGATCATTTTAATGTGACTTTTTAAAAATATTACATGGTTTTTATGTTTTAAATAAATAATTAAAATTGACTTTAATTTAATCACTAATTTAAGTACAAGTTAGTGATTTGAATATCCGTTTAAAACACAAAAGTTATATAATGTTTTTATTATTTATTATTAAACATTCTCGATATGTTTTCCAACTTTATATATATTTGATGTTAACTGGAAACAACTTTCCATGAAAATTCTCTAATATCACAATTGACATCACAATGTAACAAAAAATAAAATAAAATAATATATTATACCTTTTGTATATATGTAAATCTTTATCAATGTTATTTTACATTTAAAAACATTTTCGTTTAGTTGGGTAAATAATAATACTCTACAAACTGTAAGTTAGGTTCAAAAGTTTGTATATAGATTCTGATCTTAAGTTTTCTTGACTTCATGCCTTTCCTTTGATGAGCGTATTTGGCCAAAAGCATAGATTTGTTTAAAACCTTAGAAAAATGATCTCAATACAAGGTTTGCAATATTCACACAAAATGTTTTATGAAAATGATCTTAGGATTTGAACATTAATAACTTTATCATGAGATGGATGATAACACGATGAAAAGAAAAGTAAATATAAAAATAAAAATTTTCATTTATTTGAGTGAATTAAAAATACTGAAAAATTATAAATAGAAACCTCTATTTTACAGGACTCTTATCTTATTTTATATGTAAATATTAATAATTAGAAATGACAGATAATATATAATCCCTATTTAAAAACGTTTTTGTAACGGTTAGAACTACATAAAAATCACAAAATTTTATATTAGTGCCAAGAGACTTTGGCTCATGTAACCCAATTAATTTTCAAAAGATATTTTGATATTATATATATATATATATATATATATATAAGTTTTTTTTAAAGTATCAAAATAAAATCAGAGTAAAGGAGTACTTTAACTTATTATATTTTTAGAAAAAATTTACAATATATTTAAAAAGATTATTAATTCAATTCACATACATAATTGAGTTTTTTAAAGCTTCTACTGCAAGTCACTTCCAAGAAACGATATTTAATATAATCAAATATTATACTGACATGTCGTGAAGAGAATATTATTTTGTTGAAGTTAAATTATCCATATTACTGCAAATCATGCTATTACAACTTCTGTCCATTTCTTTTTTTCATATCAAATTCTACACATATTTAGCAATGTGTCATGCAAATTTTCAGATAAACATATACTGATACTAAACCATTTGAACACCATGTACCAAAGTCTCATAGAAATACTACAATGTAAAAATAGGTACAATATCTCCTCATTTTTGGTACACACAAGCTTCTAATAGAATCGTCAAATTGTGTTTGGTCAAATTCCTTATCATTGAAATTGCATTAAGTAACAAACACCACACAAATACCACTATTTCTCTAGATGCATTGACTTTCCAACTTTTGTGTAATGCCTGCACTATACACAACTTCAAATCACTACCTACAATGAAGAAATTATGAATATAGTAATAAACAGATTGAACACTATAGTCTTCATTACTATCACACTTCTACATCAACATGTCATTCACACTTTTCCTGAGCCTCTTCCTTTCTATAGTCTCCCACAACTAATATAAATCCTCTTTCTATAAAAACAATTGTCTTCTCCAAGGAATTTCTCATACCTATTGGTCTATCTTAATCGTCCATTATCTACCACCTACGTTTCCTTATTAGTCGTTGCTGAAAATAGTCTTGGGTATGAATTCGTCAACACAATATTTTCTACCCATTTATCCCTAAAAAAACTAAAGGAACAATCATTGCTAATAACTTGTGTGACATTAGAATCTATCCACCCATTGACTTGTTTACAAATCCACCAAACTCATCCCTCCTTTTTTTTTTCTTCATGATCTCGAATTGCGTTAAAATTACTCAAAACACACCATAACTCCTTCCCCAATTCACATTTAGACATACATATGTTTTTCCACGACCTTCTTCTGTCATTCAATCGATATGGAGAGTAAATATTTAGTATTCTTACTTGCTTCCTGTTTTGTCCCCACTCCAGGCACACACTGACAAAACCTAATCTACGAAAGGTGAAGAATAGCTTACTTTTTGTTGCATTTCAAATAGTAAACAAAACATCACTATTTCCAACTGCAAACCACTCACACTACTTGAAGTCATCATCGTTTCATACTTGACCACACACCTCTCTAGAATAAGTCTCAAGCTTAGTCTCTTGGAGAGTTGAGATATCAATACCTTCATTCCTAATTATCTCTCTAATTTTCTTCTTCTTCAATTGACCTTCAACCCCTAGATATTAAATGTTAGAAATTTTATTGATGACCAATGGCACCCTCTTTGTTAGCTGCCTCTCGCCTATCTCTTGCTTCCATCTCAACTAATTTATTAATCACCTCCATAGAATTTTCATGTACCACCACACTCACATCTTCACCAATTTGCAATTTTTTTTTTTGTCAATTCCCTCTCCTCTCTGCTTGAAGTCAACCGTGCTTGAGAAACAAAAACAAACTCACTTTGACGTCGATACTAGGGCTATACAAAAATGCTAAGTCCGTCCGAATCCGGGTTAGCCGAATGTCCAAAACATGGATAGGGCCGATCGACTTATTTAGGAGAAATTCATATCAGTAAAAACGGACTTATATGGTTAAAAATGGTCGGATTTGGATAAGAGAATTGAAATTCGAACCGACCCGACTACCTATTAAATTAATATTAAAAATAATGAAACCTTAGTGACACATAGAAAATGGCAGTGTGTTTAGTGGGTGGGGCTAAAAGGTTCGAACTCTCCTTCCATATTCGAGAATATTCAAAAGGAAGAGAAGGTGAAGGAGAAGAGTGGAAAGATAAAGACATGGACGTGCGTGGATAGCTGTTGTTGGACAGTAGGATTCATATGTTCCCTTTAGTGATTTTTGTTATTTTTATATAGTGTAATGTCAGCGTCGTTTCCTCAGTACGTGGCAAAAGCAATAACGGAGCCGTTGTTGGATCCTTCCGACGTGAAATTGAGGAAGGAGGGGTTGACAGTGAAACACCCGATGATTTTTGTGCCTGGAATCGTCACCGGTTGGTTGGAACTTTAGGAGGATCGTCAGTTTGTCGATGGATTGTTCAGGAAGAGGTTGTGGGGTGACACTTTTGGAGAATGGTACGAAAGGTTTTTCTTTTTTTATTGTTTTTGGTATGGTTTGATTTGATGTTGGATTTTTTAGGTGAGGTATGTGTGAATTTGAATGTGTTTTGAGTGGCGTGTTTGCAAGATTTTTTATAGTTTTTGGTAAATAAATCATTATTTTGGCCCAAACTGCTTGTCTGACCTGCTTAATCTGAAATCTGCCTAATCCATAATCCATTGACGGTTACAACTCTGATAATATGGAGGTCAGTTTGAACTTTTTGTAACGGACAACCCTAGTCGATACTGTGGCGTGTTTCAAACATTTAGCTTAAACTTCAATTCCTTCATACAATTATTTTTGGCTTTCACTACAATGTTATATAATTTTTTTTTTATTAAAGTTCTTCTTCTTCTGTAATATCACATAACATTCTCTCATTTTTTAATTTTTAATAATTATTACTTTATTTATACTTTAAATTTTTATTTATTTTATTTATATGTTACTTAAGTTTTTATATTCTAACTATTTTATCTTATTTTATATAATTTTATTAAAAATATTTAATTCTCTCCAGAAAAAATATAAAAAAAATATTTATTACAAAATATAAAAATTCTTATTGTGTATGTTAAATTGAGAAAATAAAAATACATTATTATAATGCTCAACATCACAAGATTTTTTTTTTATTTTGATAATATTAGTTAATTAAAATATTAGCATTTTCATAAATAAATATTTATGAATAGAAGATAATGGAATAAAACTATTTATGTTCAAACTGTCACTACTAGAAAAGCGCTTAATACAGACGGATTTTACAGACGGCTTTACAGACGGATTTGTGAAATAAATTTTTTTTTTTCTGAAAAATCTGTCTGTAAATCCGTCTGTAATACAGACGGATTTTACCCTGTCTGTAAAATTCGTCTGTATTTAGCCCGTCTTTTGGCGCCAAACGTTATAGACAGCAATTACAGACGGATTTTTCCGTCTGTAATTTGAAAATAGGATGAAATATTATGGCAGAAAATTACAGACGGATTTTACCGTCTGTAAATATGGTGGTTTTAGCCGACCTTTCAGGTGGCACATTACAGACTGATTTTTTCGTCTGTAAATGGGATTGACGCATTTACAGACGGAAAAATCCGTCTGTAATGTGCCTCCTGAAACGCACCGTTTCATTAAACCCATTACAGACAGATTTTTCCGTCTGTAATGACTGAAACCCATTAAAACCGCGTCTCCTCTTCCCCTCCCCCATTATCAGAACCCTCTCTCTCTCGCTCCCCCCTCTCTCTCTCTAAGAGCTCAGTGTTTTGGCCATTGCGAGTTGTTGGAGCAATCATTTGAAAGTTTTTTTGCATCATTGTATTCCTGGTACGATACTCTAACTTTTAATCGGTTTAGTTTTTTAATTTTTTATGTTTTTTAGAGACTTAAAATTTCTAAGATAGAGTTGTAGGATTGGAGATTGTAGACTGGGGGGAAGGGCGTAGAGGTCCTTCTCCGAACCTGATTATTGTGTGCTGTGGGATTATTTGTGTTTGTGGAGTTTGTAGAATATGCATGTTGTGGAGTTACAAGGGGATGTGCTCTAGAACGGTTTAGGATTGTGATGTGTTTGTGTTTGATGTATCGAATAATTTATTGTTATATAATTTATTAGTTGATTTTAGGTGAAATTTTCATTTTTGTAAAAAAATAGTAAACAAATGTAAGGAAATTAACATGTATTAGGGGAGATTCTGCCAAAATTTATATTAAAATTTTTTGTAATGTATTTTAGAAGGTTGATACTACATTGTATATTTGTATTAGGTTTATATAGTTCTTGAGGAAGATGTTTCTCAGAAATTGTCAGTGGATGTATGATAGGTTGCCATGATTATTTAATTTGAGTTATCACCAATATTATTCATATTTTAAACAAATTATAGTATTTGTCTCTAAACATATATATGGTTTGATTCAGATATGGCAGGTAAAGGTAAAGGTAAGAAGGGTATTACTCAGCAAACTGATCGTGGCAACACTTCTTCACCTACCGCTCCGACTTCGACGTCCACACTAGCAACAGTGCAGACCTCCCAGGTTAGGGGACAGGAGCAATTTATCATGGTGCCGAATCCATGTCCCCTGCATCTGTCACTGGAGATGCCCTTCTCTTGCACCTGAGGATGTGGAGGACATGGTCCGCACTCAGGTTCATGCCCTCAATGAAGAACTCCAAAAGCAGAATGAGGAGATGTGGAAGAGTAAAGAAAGTGCATGGAAGAAGAAGTGGGCAAAGAAAATGGAGAAGAAGATAGAGAAGAAGGTGACGTCGAGAATGCAAAGGGAGGTCCAGCAGCAGATGACGCAGCAGCATATGCAAATGCAGCAGATGCATGCTTATTTTGAGCTCATGAGAGCAAACAGCTCCACACCTCTTCCTCCTCCTCCACCAGCTCCAGCACTACCGGTTTTTACCTCCATGCATCATTCCTCTACTGACTCCTCTTCTACTGATGATGATGCTCCTTCGGATTCTGACCATATAGATTATTCCTGATGAAGACTTGTATTTTATTTTTAAATGTATTTATTTAGATGCTTTTTTTTCTTCCTTTGTAACAACATTTAAATTTTATATTTTATAAATCATTTTGGAATGTTTAGATGCCGAATCTATAGTTTCTATTTTGTTTATAAATTGTGATAATCAAGAGCAGCAGGAAATAACTATCTATACAAATAAAAAAATATCAATTATAGTAAAATATATCACCGACGGATTACAGACGGATTTTTTCGTCTGTAATTTATAGATGGATTTTTCCGTCTGTGAATTACAGACGGATTTTCCCGTCTGTGATTTACAGACGGATTTTACTGTCTATAACTTATAGACGGATTATACCGTCTGTAACTTACAGACGAATTTTTCTGTCTGTAACTTACAGACGAATTTTTCTGTCTGTAATTATTTACCGACGAGGATATTACAGACGGTTTATATCCGTCTGTAATAGAAAAAACCATCCGTAATGCTCTAAAAATCTGTCTGTAAATCCGTCTGTATAAATAGACTTTTTAGTAGTGTGTTTTATTCTTTTACATGAAACTACAATTGTCAAAAAAATAAAAGAATTTCTATTGAACGACAATATGATAAACACATTGAGAGTCAATTCTCTTGCGAGAGTAAGTACAAAAACAATTTTCTGAATCAAATGTTATATATATATATATATATATATATATATATATATATATATATATATATATATAGTGATTAGGGTAATATGAAAAAAAAATGTTATACAGAAATAAGTTTATAAATTAAATACTTTAATAAATTTTTACTCCTCAAAGAACTATATACTCAACATTGATTTATTCTTCTAAATGTATAGCATATTAAGTACTTATTAAATATTATTTCCAGTTATAACTTAATAAAATAATTTATTTAATATCATTTGTGAGATTTATTTGATATGATTTTTTTAATATTCAAATTAATGTCGAATGAATTTATTTTTGTATTTTTAAAGTAATTTATAATTATTTATTTATAAAAACATAATTTAAGATAAATAAAAAAAATTTATTATTATTTTATCATTATTATTATTTAACTAATTAATAAATAATATAAATATAATATTATAAAATATTATTTATTAACTAAAGTCTCATTTTAATTGCTGAAATAATTAGCATCAAACATTTTAATTATTAAAATTTAAAATATGTTATGTTAGTCTTAATTTTTATATCTATCATATATCTTAGTCTCTTCTACACTAATAATAACAATAACAAAATATTATATATTTATATAATTAATTATATGATAAAAATATATGATCGTGTATAATATGATATATTATAATTTCATTTTATTCATTGAGATTTTTATTGGCAAAGTACTTTATTCCCTGCAACCATGCATTTGCGATCTTAAATCCTTGCCTCATAACATAAATACGATCGAGTGAAAAATCTATTTATGATGTTAAAGCACTTTTACGAATTCTACAATGCACACAAAGAAGCATGCAATCTTTCACCCCAACAACATGCAGAAATATTCCTTTCAACTCAATAAAAAGAATTATTTATAAGTTTTCCAGTATTATTATTATTATTATTATTATTAATTTTTGTTTACTGGAAACGAATTAATGAATATAACAAATTAATAAAAACATTAAAAAAAAAAAAAAAAGACAGTGTAACAGCGAATCTTCACACCCATTTTGAATGGAAACAGTGTTAAAATTGATTTTCTTTTTGAACAAGCTATGTTCTCAGATTAGGAAGTATGTGAATGAGGATAATTTACGTGTTGAAAAGGAGAAGAGATGAATGAATAACGGCTATTTTATGAGTATAGCGTAAACGATGCACAGATTCATAAACTTCTAACTTACTTATTAAAATAGAACAACTCATAACTGCCGATAGTGACTCTCACAATTGCAATTAATCTCCGCTGAGACATTCAAAAGTAGGGACCTCATTTCCACCCACATTCATAACTACCAAAATTATTAATATATAAATTGGAAATTTTGAAGTTAAGGATTCAAAGTAAAACTTTATAAAATATTTTTTTCTTAATTTTTTATTATGTTGAATTTGAACTTATTTTAATTATTTTAATTTAGACATATTTAATGACTTTCTTGTAAAAATAAATTTATATTATATTCTCTGAGTCTTTAGTTATTTAATTTAATTTTAGATATGCTTATAAATAATATATAAAAATTATTTATAAGTGCATGCTCTTTATGAATAACATAATTTTAGTTAACAAATTAGAAAAAATGTTAATATTAAACATAAACTTTGAAGACATAAGTGAAATTTAAGAGTTTTCGTTTAAATAAAAGTAAAATAAGATATATATATATATATATATATATATATATTTAAATTAATTAATATAATAATTATGTACTGAAATTTAAAATTAACGTCAGTCTTTAAGTTTAAGTATTTGAGATTATTTTTAAAGAATAACAAAAAAACTAATAAACATGTCGTTTATAGAATATAAATTGAGTGATTAAAGTGAAAAAACATTAGAAATTATTTATAATTATAAAGTATTTTTGAAATTGAAAGTAAAATTTTATCGTATCATTATATATATATATATATATATATATATATATATATATATATATATATATATATATATATATACACACGATAATGAACGTTAAAAAAAATAGCATAAGAAAAAAAGTAAAAATAAGAGAAATGAAAATACTAAAATGAATGGTCACTCACACACAAAAAATAAAATAATAAATAATTGTTTACACGAGAATCTTAAAGTTGCATGAGCGACGAAGGTATCTTAAAGTTGCAACTGTGAACGAATAATAACACACTCACAGACCCATGAACTCCACCATGCCTTCCAAACCTTTGGATCTTCTTTTCTTCATCCTCGTTATCTCTTTCAATTTCCCAATCACAGAATCACAGGAAGCTCCTTTTGTTTTTCAATTTTGCCCAGAAATTTTATACACAGTGAACAGCACCTATCAATCAAACCTCATGACCCTCCTTTCATCCCTATCCTCCAATGCCGCCACGACAACCTTCTACAACACCACAGTTAAAACTCCATCCGAAACAATTTACGGTCTCTTCATGTGCCGAGGAGACGTACCCGTTAACCTCTGCAAACAATGCATCTTAAACGCAACCCACAGGCTCTCATCCTCAGACTCACAATGCTACCTCTCCAAGCAGGCCATAATCTGGTACGACGAGTGCATGGTTCGCTACTCCAGCACCTCTTTCTTCTCCGATCCCCAAACAGTTCCCGAATTTTACTCATGGAACATGGCCAAAATCTCTAACACCAGTAATTTCATGAATTTGTTGGTGGACACAATGAAACAAACTTCAAATTGCGCAGCGAGTTCTCCACTTGGGAACAGATACGCCACAAACGAAGCAAACATTTCCGAAATTCAAACCCTATATTGTCTCGCTCAATGCACGCAAGATCTCTCACCCCAAGATTGCTCAAATTGTCTCGCAAAAGCAACATCTTTACTTAGATTTTGCTGCGAAGATAAACAAGGAGGAAGGGTTCTGTTTCCTAGTTGCAACATTAGGTATGAATTATATCCTTTCTATCGTGTTACTTCAAAACAATTAGGACCCGTTCCAGAAACTAAATATTCACAAAACGATTCGGCTTGTTCTCAAGTTCCTGCGTATATTTCCCATAACTGTTCAACCAATGAAAACGACATGGCGTTTAAACCAAACCGAAGCACACTCCTTTACTACATGTCCCGCAACGCTACTAACGCCACTGAGTTTCAAACCAAAGTGGGAACGATGAACGGTCTCTTCATGTGCCGCGGCGACATGACTCGTAGTTTATGCAAACAGTGTGTTGAAAACGCAATCGATAAAGTGAGCGTGGTGTGTGATTTGTCAAGCGAGGCTATAGTTTGGTACAATGATTGCTTGGTTCGGTACTCGAATCGGTCGTTTTTGTCGAGAGTGGAAACGAGTCCAAGGGTTGTGAAGTTGAATGTGACGAATCCAGAGGCAATTAACAGCTACTCGTTTGCGTTTACGTTGTCAACTAAGTTGGCAGATATGGCGAATGAAACAGGGGATAGCATTGACAGGTACAAAACGGGAACGTTGAAATTGAATGAGAACCAAACGTTGTACATTGTCGCTCAGTGCACAAGGGATTTGTCGAGTAGCGATTGTGGTGGGTGTTTAAGCGATGTGATTGGATCGGCGATTCCCTGGTCGCGTTTGGGAAGTGTGGGTGGAATGGTTTTGTATCCAAGTTGTTATCTCAGGTTTGACTTGTTCCAGTTTTACGCTCACTTTGACTTCCCCACGCACGCGCCAACTCAGCAACAAACAGGTGTGTATATAATATAATATTTTCACTCTGTATATATTACTCTTTTATTTTTATTATTAAAATGTGTATTTTTTATAAATAATAGTTATAGAATTTACAAAATAAGTAATAAGGTTGGATAGTGAATATATAATAGTAAATGATTATTCATTTTACGAATATCTGTAACTTTTATTAACCGTTTTGTAACTTTTATTATTTGATTCGTATTACTTATAGTATATGTAACATATTTAGCATCACTGGATTGAGTGATGCACTTATTACCTGTCCATAAAATAATGTGATATTCTTAAGTAATTTTGGAGAAAGAAAATATATTATTTAGTGACATACAAGGTTTGTTTGAAATAGCTATTTATTAAACTTATAATTATTGAATATATAAAAAATATATATATATTTCTTCTAATAAGTTCTTAAATTAAAAAAAATTATTGAATAATTATTTTAATCAAACTATTTATCTAAGCTCACACTCAATATATATATATATATATATATATATATATATATATATATATATATGTGTGTGTGTGTGTGTGTGTTTTTTTTTTTTTTTTAATAATAAATTTTATAATCAAATTTATTATTTAAATTATTAAATAAAAAATTTATTAAAAATTATTTAATTAACTGTTTATTTAAACTCACACTTAATATATGTACTTTTTAAAAATAATATATTAATTTATTCTTTAAAAAAATAAAAAATTTAATTTATGTAATGATTAAAATCATCACACGACAATTACGATGGTATTTGATCTTTGAAATTATAATTGTAAAAACTATTCCATAATTTTATATAATAAAAATGAAGCTTTTATAACTTTATAGATTAAATTGTCTTATATTTAAAATTTTAGGAACCAATTTAGTATATTTTTTATATGGGATATTGACGTCTCTCACTCTTGCAATATTTTTAATATTATAATGTTGATGATTTTTATTAAAATTATATCAAATAATTATATCTTTAACATAATAAACATGCTTTTTATTAAAAAAAAAATATTACTTTTGGATACTAAAAATCACTTTAAAGACTAGGGTTAATAATTTTTTTTAAAAAGAAAATGATAATATCAATTTTTAAAGCTTAAGTTAAGTATTTAATAATAATAAAATTTTATTAAAAAAATTTATTTCACTTCTATATTTTTAATAAAATAAATCTATTCTTTTTCTATTTAAAGTTATTATTTTAAGTACTTAAACTCAATTATAAAAGGTTATTATTAACAATTTTTTAAACTAAAAAAAAAGTAATAATTCAAGAAGAACCATTACAAGTCCATAACTAATATATAAGAACCAAGTAAATTCCTCCTCATGTTCATCATAGCCTATTTCAGTGACATGATATACATTTTCTTATGCAGAAAAAAGAGTAGTTCGGTCGCGAACAATTATCTGGATTACTGTTTCTACCATTGTTTCGGCTATACTTTTTTCTTCTGGCTACTACTTGAAACGAAGAAAAGGAAGAAAGAATTATAAAACCGTTCTCAAAGAAAACTGTAAGTATTGTGAAAAGAAGAAAATAATTTTTAATTTTGTGCATACTTTTTAATTAGTAAGTTCAGAGAAGATCACCCCAACATGCTTTAACAATTGAAGTATTCTCGTCTAGTTGGACATGAAAGCACCGTTTTGGAGCCATTGCAATTCGATTTGACTACAATTGAAGCAGCAACAAATAACTTTTCACTTGAGAATAAGATTGGCAAAGGAGGATTTGGAGAAGTTTATAAGGTAAAAAAAATCCAATAAATTTTATTTTTTATGTTTTTATTTTCTCATGAATAATTATTTATATTTTTTAGGGTATTCTTGATGATGGAAGACATATAGCTGTAAAGAGACTCTCAAAATCTTCAAAGCAAGGTGCAGAGGAGTTCAAAAATGAGATTCTTTTAATAGCCAAACTTCAACATAGAAATTTAGTGGCTTTCATAGGATTTTGCCTTGAAGAACAAGAGAAAATACTTATCTACGAATACGTGACAAATAAAAGTCTCGATTACATTTTATTTGGTTCGATACTTTAACCTCTCCTTAATTATTTAATGTTTAATTATGTGCTTATGATTTTCAAATATTATATCTCAATTACTTTAGGTGATTTACAAAATAAGCTTCACTAAGTTTACTCATAAACTCAATTTTTTTTTGTAGATACTCAACAACAAAATTTGTTAAGTTGGAATGAGCGTTACAAAATTATAGGAGGAATTGCTCGAGGAATTCTTTATTTACATGAATATTCTCGACTTAAAGTTATACACCGTGATCTTAAACCTAGTAATATATTATTAGATGAAAATATGAATCCAAAAATTTCAGATTTTGGTCTTGCTAGAATTGTTGAAATAGATCAACACGAAGGAAGTACAAACAGAATTGTTGGAACATAGTAAGTTTTGAATGCCCATTATTTACTTTCTATTATCTTTAAAGTGGTAAGTTTGCACATATTTGCTAATGTTATATATTTCTATGAATTTTGTAGTGGCTACATGTCTCCAGAATATGCAATGCTTGGCCAATTTTCTGAGAAATCAGATGTTTTTAGTTTTGGAGTTATGATTCTAGAAATAATTACTGGAAAAAAGAATATAGCTTCTTATGATTCATCCCGTATTGCTGATGGTCTCCTAAGTTTTGTAAGTTCAATGATACCTTACAATATTCTTGTTTATTTCATATTACTTATGTTTAGTTTACAATAAAAATAATTTAAAAGTAAGCAAATGTAATGATTTGACCAAGTTACAAATTGTTATATAAATGTTTGCAGGTTTGGAGAGAGTGGAGGAAACAAACACCATTGAACATAGTAGACCCAAAATTGAGAGAAAATTATTCTAAATTTGAAGCCATTAAGTGCATTCAGATAGGTTTACTATGTGTTCAAGAAAATCCAGATGCTAGACCAACAATATTGGCAATTGTTTCATATCTCAGCAGTCACTCAATTGAATTACCATCTCCACAAGAGCCAGCATTTATCTTGCACAATAAAATGGATTCAAAAATAGTTACACATGAATCATGTTCTAGTCAATCTGCCAATAACTCCATACCACTCTCTGTTAATGAAATGTCTATAAGTGAATTTTATCCTCGATAGTAAGTTATTTAGTCATGTTTAATGTGTAATAAAATTTCAATTGATACCTTTGCTGCTAGAAATCAATGATGAAGTATGTTTTATTTCTTATTTCAATAATTTGCATGTGCAAATCTTTGAATGATTCTTAAGTTCATTTTGATAGAAAGTAAATAAATTTGAGCCACCAAACAAGTATATGTATAACACTATGAATGCTCACAAAGTATTTGGTAAGGAACACAAATGCACATATTAAATATTAATAAGTATATATTTGATAAATCTAACCTAACATCATACGATGTACATTAGACACACCGGCTTTAAACAATCCAACATCTTAACAGGGTCACAAAAAGTCTATCAGCATAGTAATAAAGTATATTATGCACCCACCACTCTGTCCAACACAACATGCATGTAGAAGCTAATTCTGTTTTGGACCACAATCTAGATTAATATCTAATCATTTAATCACATGTATGTCTCCTTTCTTTAAGAATAAGATAATATGTTATCTACACTTGTCTAATTTTACTTTAAGGATAGCATCTGTAATTATAACAAAATCTTAATTTTCTTACCTCTCAATGACTACATTGTATGTTAGAAGTGACCTTCTAAGTAGTATCAGCACATTTTTTTTAGCTTTTCTTTCTCACACTCACAAGCTTGACCTAACTTTATATATATATATATATATATATATATATATATATATATATATATTTGTGTGTGTGTTTTTGAGTGGTATTAAAATTTGATATATTTATGTTGAGTTTATTAATCAATTTGGTGTTTAGAAAAGTTGTATAAAGCTTATTTAATAACGTGATTAATTATGAGTTAAAAAAAAGCATTTAGGTAAAAGATTTTATACATGTATACGTGACATGAACCTAATTAGAATATAATTTTATAAGTATATTTGGGTTTCTTCATTTAGTCAATCCATTTTATCAATTTTAAATTTTTTATAAAAATAAAATAAAATAAAATAAATTACATATTACGTATATATCCTAAAGCTAATTTTTTTTATATAAATATCCTATTTTTATATAATAAAAATTAATTAAAATTATTTTAATACAAAATATTTCAGTTGCAATTATGTTAGATCGTATAAAAAATCAATTAAAATTATTTTATTTGTAAAATAAAAGTTAATTATAATCAAATTTATATGAAAAAAAACTATTCACAAAATATCTCAGTGAATTGCATTAAAATGAGTCTTTATTATTTTTCTTTTTAGGATTGTCTGTGAGTTATTTAGTTTTAAGAGTGTGAGAAGGAAAACAATTTAAAGTAAAAGAGAGGGAGAATATAATAAACTATTTATTTATCTTTATTGTTTAGTGATATTTTTTATTTAAAAATTTCTTATAATTAAATTTCTTTAATAAACAATTTTTTTTACATAAAAATTAATTATAATTGACTTCTTTATAAATAAATCAAATTTAATCAATTTTTTTATATTTAATTTCTTTTTTACAAAAGTTAATTACAAATAAATTTTATTTTATAAGTAAAATATTACATAATCTAACATAAGTGTAATTAAAATATTTTATACCGAAGTAGATTTTAATTTATTTTTATTATATAAAAAATAGGACATTTATGTAAATAAATTAGTTTTAAGATATATATGTAATATGAAATTTATTTTATTTTATTTTTATAAAAAATCCAAATTTTAGACATAATAGGATGAGAAATGATATATATATGAGAGTTGAAGTTGAATAAAATATGATAAGAGAAAGATAAATTTTTATTTTATGTTTAATGCATAAAAAATAATAAATTAGATGTAATGTGTTATTTTATCATGTTATTTCTAATACAAGTCCTTGCACGACATCATAATTTCTCATATTTGATATATTCAATGGTATTTGGTTTGACTTAGTTTACAAATTATTGTGTACACAGGTAAGACGATGGAAGAACTAAATATCATTAAATATATTACACTACAGATCAAGGAAAAAAGAATCTAAATCTAAAGTAACCAAATTGCTTTATTACGTATTCAAGAAAACTCAAATACAAAATTTGTAATAATTACAATTAGTTCATATATTAACACTCACTCAATTAAATTATCATCTCTATAGGAAACAACATTCTTCTTGCACACTCCACAGTCATCATTTAGTCATGGTTTTAATATAAGATAAAAATTGATTTGACACTTCTGCTGGTAGAAATCAAAGCAATTATAAGCTATGTATTCATTTACTATTTAATATTCTAATTTTAATGAGTATTAATAACTTTTTCATGTTTTAAATTTACATAAAATTTTTAATATTAGCTTCTATTATTATCATTGTTATATTATACTTGGGTGGGTGTCACAGCATTACCCTACTTGTTATTAATAGTATTATATATACATATATTGGTCCTTTTTTTATTATTATTTTGAGTCTTTGTTTTAGAAATTAGAGAAGAGAGGCGTGGAGAATGATGCACTTTGTTTGGCCACGGCAGCATAAAGTAGTAGAAACCGCTAGTTCTGAATAGAAAATAGCTTCCTTGTGTCGTGCTTCAGCTTATATAACGAATATTCCAAACACGTTAGCAGATATTCGCTACACCGTAAAAAAGGCGTATAGAGGAACTTTTCATCTCAACCGTTAAATTAGTAGTATTTAATTTATTAAACGTAAAAGGTAAATAATCGATGGCAGTAATGCCTGGTGCGTCCATCTTCTAGTTTTAAATGCTGTACTGTAGCCACCTAACCCCTAAAAATAAGTATGTGTGAAATGAAAAAACAAGGGTGCATTTGTTATTGATTTTAAATTAATGATAATATATTCTTATTTTATATGTATTTATTTACTTTAGAGACGTTAACGTTTTTAAATATTTACTATGATATTTTAAAACACATAAAAAAATATAAATCATAAGTAATATAAAATTAATATACTTATTTGTAATATTTCAATTAAAAATTAAAAACAGCCACGGTAAGAAGACAAACTATTATTTAATACTGTAGAGTATATAATAAATAGGAGAAAGCATATATAATAGTTTAAAAAAAATTTGTGTCTTTTGCCAATAAATACTTATTTTTTAGTTTTTAAGAATTTCATTGAAATTCATTAAAAGTGAAATTAACTTACATTATCATCTAATTATAAATTTTTATATTAATAAAAAGTAACGACTTTATGGTAATTTATTTAAGAATTTTATTTAAATATTACATTTATGATTTATTCTGATTAGTTGATAGTATAAAAATTACTATTGTTATATATTAATATTGCATCAAAATTAAACTCTTATTTTAATTATTTTTCAATTTTTATCATTATCAATATTATATAATAGATTCTTCCGTTAATTTTGGTTAAATTACTATAAACATATCTAGATATCTTCAATAATGATAAGAATTTAATTACGAATTAAAATGAAATGAAAAAAAAAATCGTAATACCTATTCATAGAATATTGAAAAATTAAGATCAATTGTTTTCCCTAAATAAAGATATTGAATTCAATTCGTATAACACTTCTGATTTAAAAATTCCTAATTTTTCTCTCTTTCCGTGACTAATCTCAGCATTCCCGTGGGCACTGCTCCCACTTTATTTATTTATTTTTTAAAAAAGCACAGTAAAATAAAAATAGTATTTATATATCAGACACCCCACAAGTGCATAAAACAGGACAAAGGCAGAGAGGTTTGGTTTCATTAGGTTACCTTTGGAACATTTGTGTTGTTGGTTGCGGCTCAGACACACAGGTAGAAAGGTAATTAGTACTGTACATGAACCTGTCTAAAAATGTTTAGTATTTTCTTATGTGATGTTTATGTCAGAGTATGGATGATTAGTAGCGTATCTTAATTTTGGGTATTTGGTTTTGCTATTGAATCTGAATCTGACAGAAAAATAAAAAAAAATAAAAATCGCAGATGGGTAGCTCTGGATTTTCATGGAAATTGGCGGATCATCCCAAGCTTCCAAAGGGTAAGACTGTGGCTATGGTGGTTTTGGATGGTTGGGGAGAGGCCACCGCCAATGAGTACAATTGCATCCACGTCGCTGAAACACCATGCATGGATTCCCTTAAAAAGGTTCCATTTTTTGGATCTAATCAATGTTTTTAGATATCATAGATCCATTGTTACTGTTTTGGTTTTTTTAAAAAATGAAATGAATCTGGATTCTTGTTTGTTTTAGGGTGCCCCTGAACGGTGGAGATTGGTCAAGGCTCATGGTACTGCTGTAGGACTTCCAACAGATGATGACATGGGCAATAGTGAAGTTGGTCATAATGCACTTGGTGCTGGTCGCATATTTGCTCAGGGGTAAACTGAAATTCGCTTCTTATTTTCATCTATTCTGCCCTTGTTTATATGTTACTACCACTGCTAGTTGATAATAATAGTGATCATGTTCTGCTTGTTATTTTTAAACTAATTGGTGTCTGGAAAAATAAAATGAAATTAAGATTTATGGGTGTTTTCGTAAAAGGTTGTTCTTGATGTTTTGTGAGATTTACCATAGTTATAGATGCTATCTGATCTTGTTTCTTGTAAACATTTGGATTTGCTCTGCCTGTCATTCTTTTATGTTGTGGATTGAGCTGTAAAACGGCTTGTTCTTTTTTCTTTTTTTTTTCTTGAATTATCCTATTATCAATAGGTAAATGTGTGTTGTGCTCCATTCTTTTACCTAGGTTAGTTGTAGGATGCAACACAATGATTCACAACACCACTGTGGCCTTCTCTTGTTGTGTTGTGTGTCACTTTTCCTGAGGAATTTTGGGTGGACAATGCTTTGTATTATAATTTAAATTAATTTCTTTGCTGGAATTAAGATTTATCATTCATGCCTAGCATCTTGAAATGTTTAATTATGGCCTTTGCATTCTAGGCTAGTTGGTCTTTTTCTTTTTCTTGTTTTAACAATGTTTCTGGCATTTGATTGACGATTGGGATATCTTGATCTGTCATTGTACATTGTAGTGCTAAGCTTGTTGACCTTGCGCTAGCCTCTGGCAAAATTTTTGAAGGAGAAGGTTTCAAGTACATAAAGCAAAGTTTTGAAACCGGCACATTGCATCTCATTGGATTACTGAGTGATGGTGGAGTTCACTCCAGACTTGATCAGTTGCAGGTGATTACTTGGGGTTTGAACTTCGTTTCCTTCATGTCTATGAAATGTATTCCTTCTAGCTAACTATTTTTGTACAGTTGTTGCTTAAAGGAGTTGGTGAGCGAGGTGTTAAGAGAGTCCGCATCCATATTCTTACAGATGGCCGTGATGTTTTGGATGGCTCAAGTGTCGGATTTGCAGAAACCCTTGAAAATGATCTTGCAAAATTGCGTGAGAAAGGTATTGATGCAAAGATAGCATCAGGTGGAGGTCGCATGTATGTCACAATGGATCGTTATGAGGTATGAATGACCTGGAAATGACCTTCAATTTGCGTAGTTCATTTCTTTACTGCTAAATGCATTTTAGTTGTAAAGTTGATAGACTAGGCTCTACCCGAGTCTCCCCCTCCTATAGAAGAACTGTTATTTGTATATAAGACAACTTTAATTTATTCAAAAATGGTATAGGTTGATTAACAGTAGTTATAGTATTTATATATTTAAAGGTAGTTATTTCACTTTATGGTTCTTGATTGCATTTGTGAGCTGTTGTCTGCATCTAACTTCTCTCAAAATTCCATGTTTTGGTCAATCATAGTATTCATTGGATATGGCGGTGTCCATTCTGCTGTGTCCCTTTAAATTTAGCCTTGGTATTTTTATCATCTTATGCTGGTACCTAACCTGCATCGTTGAACTTTGATCTGTGTCACTGACTTTTGTGCAACTATAGTCTATTATACACCAACCAATTTTTTATTCTGTCTATTGAGGTTCATTGTTGTAATGCCATATTACCTTTGGAGTTTGATCGAAAAACAATATAAAATGCTGTTAAGTCTTTTATTGATTTGTTTAATTATTTTAGAGCATATTAGTTTATAAAGTTTTTTTTATGGTTAACTTTGTATTTTTAAATTCATAATGTTATATACATCAAATAAATATGGTTGGCTTGAAATATTTTTTGTGTATTTCTGTTATTATGACTTTTTCTGTTTTTGAAAACAAACTGCAGAATGACTGGAATGTTGTTAAACGAGGATGGGATGCTCAAGTTCTTGGTGAAGCCCCACATAAGTTTACAAATGCTGTTGAAGCTATCAAGAAGCTGAGGGCAGAACCAAAGGCCAATGACCAGTATCTACCTCCTTTCGTTATTGTTGATGAGAATGGGAAACCTGTTGGTCCAATAGTTGATGGTGATGCTGTTGTTACATTCAACTTCCGAGCTGATCGTATGGTTATGATTGCTAAGGCTCTTGAATATGAAAAATTTGACAAATTCGATAGAGTTCGTTACCCAAAAATCCGCTATGCTGGAATGCTTGAATATGATGGTGAATTGAAGCTTCCAAGTCATTACCTTGTTTCTCCACCAGAGATTGATCGGACTTCTGGTGAATATTTGGTTCATAATGGTGTGCGGACTTTTGCTTGCAGGTAAATTGTCTCTTTTTTAAATCTATAGTAGGATTATGTTGTAATTTATGCAATTCCTTAATCTTTCTAACTGCATATTCTATTTTTGACGGTGAATGTTTGGAACTATGTACATGAGAATATCCTATGCTTATATTGTTGACCAAACCTGATGAACAAATGTTTCTTGTTTGAGTCCTTCCAACTGGGGTTAATAATTAATATAATTACAGCTTTGTGTGGGGAGAAATAGGAGGTTGAAGTCCATCTTTCTTTTATGAAACTGCCTTTGTGACATAATGCTTATCTTAAGTGATCTTCATTATCTAGTACTTTATGTCATTAAAGTATAGCCTTTATTGACACTTGTATGAATTTCTTTGTCAACAGTGAGACTGTTAAATTTGGTCATGTCACATTCTTCTGGAATGGAAACCGCTCTGGGTATTTTAATTCACAATTGGAGGAATATGTGGAAATTCCTAGTGACTCTGGGATTTCGTTCAATGTAAAACCAAAAATGAAAGCATTGCAAATTGCTGAAAAGGCAAGGGATGCTATTCTTAGCCGGAAATTTGATCAGGTAATTAATGATTTATCAGGTGATTTTAGGAATTATGGTCTAATTGAACTTCTACTTACTCTTATTTTTGTCTGTTGTTTAGGTACGTGTCAACCTTCCAAATGGTGACATGGTGGGGCATACAGGTGACATTGAAGCAACAGTTGTGGCTTGCAAGGTAGCTGATGATGCTGTGAAGGTAATTTCCAAAATTGTTGGATCATTTCTGTAAATAAACCTTGTTATATTCTTTTAAAACCTTTTGAAAATTTGAGAATTCCTTAGATCACTTTTAGATTTGTTTCAGAAGTAAAAGCATTACCTAGGTGATTAGTAAGTGATAAAATGTTGAAAAGTTTAACTTTGAAGACATACATGTGTTGTGTTTGTTTAGTGTGTGATTCTAGTGAGAAAACTAATCTTACATGAGAAATGAGAGAAGTGAATCTTTTATTTAGTCTCTATTAACAGTTAAGCTCAAGACATGAAGTCATGTGAGTAGTATTGTGTCTATCACTTTGTTAAAAGGACTAGGTAATGTGAAGAACTAAAAGAGGAGCCAAGTTCCTTTGGTGTACCCCACACTAGTTGCCCCTTGGACACTAAAGATTAAGTTTTTCTTCCTTTTCATGTTGGAAACGTTCACCATGGCATTTCTATAATATTTTTGCAATCATTGTCTTCCTTAGTACGGGAAAGAGCAAATATCTTCTGGTGGCTGGTCATATCCTTAAACATTGTGTTATTGCCAATTAAGAAATTACTGCAACAAAAAGTTATATACTCTAACAAACAAGAGAATGAAGGCTAAATAGCTGCTCATTGTATTGATTAATGTATATTTACACATGTACTTGCAGATGATTCTTGATGCAATAGAGCAAGTGGGTGGAATTTATGTTGTCACAGCTGACCATGGAAATGCAGAGGATATGGTCAAGAGAGATAAATCTGGAAAACCTATTGTAGGCAAGGATGGAAAAGTCCAAATTCTTACTTCCCATACTCTTGAGCCTGTAAGTTTTTCAAACTATTGACATTCATTGATGAGAATTTCACATGAATCACAACATTCTCCACTTTCATTTAGTTATGGATGACTTGTGGGATCTCCAAAAAATCAATTATATTATTTGTTGTTAATTTGAATACATGTCTAAGGCTAATCAAAATGACCCTTTTCCAATCAGTTCGTTTAAAGCATTAAGATACTGGCTTCTCTCACCATACACTTGCATAATCATTATAGACAACAACCTTAATTTTGGTTCTAAATCTCGTTCTTCTTTCTCTGCTGGTTTAAGGTACCGATTGCCATTGGAGGTCCTGGATTGCCCCCTGGCATCAGATTCCGTACAGATCTTCCCACCGGTGGGCTGGCCAATGTTGCTGCAACTGTGATAAATCTTCATGGATTTGAGGCTCCCAGTGACTATGAGCCAAGTCTTATAGAAGTAGTTAATAACTAAGGAACCGAAAGATGAATTATTATAATTTGCAAACATACAGGGAAGGCTGTAGATTGCAGCCTTAAAATAATTACAAATTTTCCACATGAGGTGGGTTTTGTTCTTGTGAGTTTTAATTTCAGTCTGCATTAGACAGAACAGTATAATTAATTAATGCCATTTTGACTGCAGTTTCTTTTGTTCCAACTTTCTTTGATTGTGCTTGTGTTTGATCGGTCTTGTCAAGATGTTTTCTCTAAATCCTGCATGTTAAGTGTGATGCTTCTCTGGAGTAGCGTTACTGGCTTATTAATGCCATTTTTAACCTGATGTCTCTCTGAATCAGGTTATACGGGTGATAAGATGAATGAAGTGATGGGAAGAGAGAGACAAAGAAAAAGCGTTATAATTGTTCAGGCCAATTAATGAATAATAATGGATTGTTCTATTTTCTTTCCTCTCTTTTGTCCCAGGACTGTTCCAAAAATTTACATCACTATAATATAACAAAAAGCATGTGAAAGTTTTTTCAAGAGTTGACCAAATGAATTAATCGTCTTGGTGAAAAAATGAACCATTCATTTTAGTCTATTGATCAATCAAAATTCTCTTTCGTTAACTGAGAATTTTATGGTTATAACAAAGAATAGAATTTGATCAATGCTCCATTTTTGTTTAATCAAGAAATAGATTTCTTTGTGTAGCCATTTATTAGAATAATTTCCTCAGAAGAAAAACTGAAAAGGAAAAACATAGCTAAGAACCGGTTTGGTAGGTCAAGCAAATGGAATGGCTAGCCTAGGGTGGTTGGATTTGTAAAACCGGATTTTTCAGAAGCAATAAACTGATCAGACCATGGGATGTATATTGACCTCCAATTTGACTGAACTCAAAACCTTGTGTTACAGCCATTTGTATAAGATTTTGAAGGCTCAAATTTGACTTTGAGACAATTTTATGAAGCAAAGAAATTTGTTCTTTTTGTCAAAAGCCTAGTGGTGGTGGAAGGAAGGAATCTAATACAGAGCATTAGTCATAGTCCAATCAGTATTCCAACGCTACTTGTTGGTTAATTATGCTCCTTATTTTAGCATAAATATTGAAAACTGCCACAAGATTCTTATCATACATAGATAGCTCAACACTTATTTTTGTATGGAATAAAAAAAAAGATTGATTCTAGTTACTGTTGACATTTTTAACTCTTGACATTTTTAGTATATAGTCTTGATTCAGAAGTTTCAATAAAAATTTTCAAACAATTACCCTTTTATTCAGTCATTAAATAATAAATATTTGAATTAATTTGTAAATTTCAAAGAAATAAAACATTCTATCACTTGAGCAAATTCAATTTATCTACTTTATTCATAATTTATGAGTCATGATTCTTAAACGAGAGTATTTTTAGGTTTCAAGTGTAATATCTTAAACAAGACTCAATCCTCATTGATACTTACTAGACATGGTTATATTTTTAATAAACATTATTTAAATATTTAACATTTATAACCATTAAATTTGCAGACAGTTGAATTTTAATTTAATCTTTCCAACGGTTCAATGAATAAATTAGTTTTTGACCTCACTATAACACGTGCCAAAACATGATTGCACGGCTTAAGAAATTTAAAAGGTTGCAGTAAAATATTCAATGTTCCATTACGTAAAAACTAAAATAAAATAAGAAAAACATGCTAATGAGTAATTTTTAGGTGAATATATACTTAATTCTTAAATACAGTCAATTAAATTCTATACCTCATTAAAAAATTACATGGAAAACCAAAAGAAAAGCACGCGAGTGTTTAAAACGTAGCTTCTTCTCATCCTTCTTTTTCTCACACATTACATTATTCTAATTTGGTTTTGCATGTGAGTTTGTTGAAAGGTAGAAAACTTGAATCAGGTGTTGCATTGCTTTATTCGTTTCATTTGGTAATTTTCTGTAGATAATTTTTTCTAAACTCACAAGTTTGTTGCAATTCTATTTTGCTAGTATTTAGACTAATTTGGATAAATTCTCCAGAAGCAATTACAAGCGATGAAAATAAAGAGGTAAAATGAAACAAATTTCTTCCAATAGTTAAAATCAACTTCTACACAAACTTTTAAACAAAATATAGATAAAAGAAACTTCTCAAAACGTTGTTACAAGTTGCCTTATTTTTCTTTCTTATTTTCATTTTCAAGTTAGAAGTTTATCCAAATTGCTAATTATTGGAATATTCTTTCTTGCTGGGTTATTATAGATAAAATGGGACAGGTTGATACTTCCACATTGAACCAAAAAAACTTGTAGCTACTTTTCATATCAACAATTTTTATTGGTTGAATGCTTTCAGCCTTTTTCATATCAAGGATTTCCAAGTCATCCCAATTATTTTAAAAAAAGGGATTCAGGAGAAGCAAAACACAGGAAATAGAGGAGAAACTTCCCATGTTCAAAACCTCACATGCTTCAGTTTTTTAATTTTCTCAGTTTCAAGAAAAATATTAAAAAGAAAAAAGTAGCAGCGTAACAATGAACACTACCACACAAATACACAAGATCATATCTACAACTCATAGGGCTATATTCATACTCAATTCTTAAAAAAAAAAGGGACAAAAAACTAGAATAGCAGATTTATAGTGAGATTTACACCAATGATACACATAAGGTATAAAATCCCACACAGTGCCCTTTTTGGCTCCATCCCACATTGTCCCCTAGGAATTAAGGATAAACTAATAATACAAGCACTATGTTTCATCTGCCTCAAAATCATCAGTAATGACTGCACTATACACAACTATTAAGGCCAAACCTCTAAAAAGACCTAAAACTCAAACTAACAAAAAGCATACATATCAATTTTTCTTGAACTCCTGGTTAACTCACCAACAGGTTATCTCTGCATAAACTATGAAATACACAACTGCAGAGTGCTAGATCATAGTTTCATATCAACTAATGTTACAATCCTGAGGCAATCCAGATTTTGGAAACATCCAATGCTGAAATAATCCCAACAGCAAAAGCACAAATCCAAACACGGTTTCTTGGCCAATGGAACGGAAGAAACAGACATTTTTGCCATCAGTTAGACCATACATGAACAAAACCATGTCTGTTACCAGTATATATCTCATTTCTATCTTCATCATAAAAGAGGGCAGTTATGTCCTCCAAAGCCTCCGCGACTGTACTCATGTGGGATGAATGACTTTGCTTGCAGCTGCAACCACGACCACTGCACTTGTCTGCCTTGGTGCTGCTATTTGTTGCGTTAATTTTAGCCATACATTTCCCAGTCAAGATATTGCTGACATTAATGGAGCCAGCTGCTTCAAGAAGAAAAATAAAATGATATACGATTACTTCATTCAGAAATGAGAAAACAACTAAGATCAAACACAATTACCATTGCCTTCCATCCATTGATCATCAGAATCAGCCTTGCAGTAAGAGATGATAAGATCCTGATCACTTGTTATGTATATGTTATTTGTATTGCAATCAGGATGCCATAACTGGTGATCCTCAAATGAAGTAACAAGCTCCCCACGAAAGTTCCAAACAGCAACTGTTCGATTTCTGAATGTAAGGAACAACTGATTCTCATACAGAAAGATAAATGCTGATGGAGTCATGAACTCGGTTCTGCTCACCTCCATCAGCTCGGCATTTCGAACCTATGGATAAAAGGAATTGCACAAACAATGAAAATAATTTTAAAAGAAAAAACAAAAGAAATTATGCAAATACACACATATATGAAGCTTACATCAAGAATCTGAAGGTTCTCATTCTCCTGCTTGACTAAGAGCTTTTCATTAAATTGCTCAATGAAGTCCACCTTCTTATTCCGATGAAGTAAATGGTTGAATGTTTTGAGAACTGAGCCATCTTCAATGGATAAAATCTTAAGGGGAATATGACCACTGGTTCTATTGAAAATTAATAACATGATGCCAGGGCTGTAACAAAGATCAAGTAATATGTATGAAGATATCAAGTAACAAAAGATGACATTCATTACAATAGAAGAGAAAAGATCCTACTTATAAAAAGAAAAAACAACCAAGAGAGGAGAAAGAAATTCCTTTAAATAAACCATGTGGTTGACATCAAGTAGATCTACTTGAAGATGAGAGAATTACATTCTAACCAAATGCACCAAAGTGTTAGCATAGATTATGTGTTGCTACAAAAATCTACCAAAACCAGTAAAGCAGGGTGATGAAAAACTGGTTCAGGGAACACCTAACATGCTCCAAAAATGCCAAACAAAGAATTTCACAAAGAAATAGCTATAAATGATTCTAAGCTAGCACCACAGATAATACGTTAGGAGAAATAGCTTTGTGCAGCCTACAAACCTGCAGCATGTCATTGGTATTAATTCTATTAAGTACTGCTGTCCAAATATAAGACTTAACCTTAGAGGAAGTTTTGGACCTACAAATAAGTTTGCCAAGACAATACCACATTCAATGAATTTGGAATTGAGAATTTTTTATTTTTATTTTTGCAAAAATAACCAGAAAAGATCAAGAGACCAAATCCTTTATATAGACTACATGACAAGGAGACCCAAGATTGTCTCAAATTCAGAACAAAATGAAAATGCCATTGTTAAGATGTCTCACATTGGTTAGGAATAAAGTTAGAATATTTCTTATAAGGGTTAGGGTAGTCCTCCTCCTACAAGCTAATTTTTAGGAGTGAGTTAGGCCCAAGTTTCTTAACGTGGTATCAGAGCCTATTCAGTTTAAACGTTAGGCTATCCATAGATGTCCAATCCTGTTGGGTCTACCCATGTAGATGTCCAATCCTGCAAATTTCACACTAGATGTCTACTCCTTGGGGTGAGAAGGATGTGTTAAGATGTCTCACATTAGTTAAGAATAAAGTCAAAATACTTCTTATAAGGGCTAGGATAGTCCTCCTCTTACGAGTTAGCTTTTGGGAGTGAGTTAGGCCCAAGTTTCTTAACAGCCATAAAGGAGTGGAGTCTTGAACACTAAAATTATGAATAGGAGTGTTGTGTAAGGATGATATAAGATAAATTGTGGGAAACCCAAACTAAAAGTGGAACCTCCTATCCAATGGTCCTCCCAAAATGTCAACATGAGAACTGCCATCTACCTTCAATGAAAGCAGACTTAAAGACAGTATAACAATGTGAGATATATCCCTCCAAATCTTTTATATTGTTAGCAACTCCCACTAGGCTATTGATGAGCAAATTAACCCACATGTATAGAAAGAAATGAAAGAAACAGAAAGACGGGCCAAATAGTGGAGAACAGAAAAAGGGTCAAGGATGGAAATATAATGAAAGCATGGTGTAAAAGAAGTGGAGAAATCGGTTTGCACTTGGAAGAGAGAGGGAAATCCAAACTGACAGAACAACTGGCAGGAGGAGGTTGAAGGAAATGTATGCAAGTCATGTCCATGCATGAAGGGATATAGCCACTCTGCATCAACTGAAAGGCAGGGATGAAGTTAATGGGAGTAACCATTGAAGACGAGGTGGCAATCTAGAGGATATGGGACACGGAAATCATGTGAGGAGACTAGAGATTCTATTCTTTCACTATAGAAACCCACTGTATTGGGGAAATGAAGCATTAACTGATGATTTGAGGAGAAGGTCAAAAGAGGTTCGGTACTTAAATTGGAAAATTAGACTTTGAGAAACCTTATCATTGGGTCAGTTCAGGTTTTTATGGATAAAGATATAGAGAAAAAAAGGGTTTGTCTTCAGATGGATAAGTTTGATCTCTGAACTTCTCTCATCTAGTCCCTTTTTTGTAATTGTAAATGGAAAGCCAAAAGGTTTGTTTTGCAATCAAAGGGGTGTAAGGCAAGGAGATCCTTTATCTCCTTAGTCCACTTTGGTGGTGGATGTACTTGGTCATCTTATTTCTGGAGCAATTGTGAGCAGATCCATTAAAGGAGCCATAGTTGGCTTAGAAGGGATGGTAGTCTCTCATTTGCAGTTTGCTGATGGCACCAAAATGATGTGGATGGTATAATGAATGGTCTTTCTCTCCCTCTCTCTTCCATTGAAGCTCTGGGAAGCTGTTAGATGTTTGTAGCGGCCTCTTGTTTGCTTGGGAGTTCCTTTGGGTAATAATCCTACCCAAAAGCAGAGCACATAATATCAGTCTACCTGCAACAAAAGCACTCTGATTCTCAAAAATAGCATCCTCCAACACCCCATTCACATGGATAGTCAATACGATGGATATGTTTTATACAAACCTGAGAAAAGACCGATGGTAATGTAACCTTTTTACAATAGATATCTTTCTTAGGGACCAAAAAAATACAAGTCGATACTAATCCCAGCTTTTCCACTGCTATGGTACTCAGCAATTACCAATAAAAGACAAAATTTAATGATGCCCCCAAACCCAGAAAAAATAACCAACAGTAGGACCATCATGTACCAGAGCCTTATCTCTGTATTCATACTCTAAACAGCCCTTATTATTCCTCTTCTCCAAACGGTCCAGGAAGCAAAGAAGCCTTTTCCTAAGAGACAGCACACCAATCTAAATTCCCAAGTAAAGGCCAACACAAATTATCCTCATTATACAAATCCTTTAACAGGGTTCCTCACCAAAAGCTCCATTATCTCAGACAAAGCTTCCCAATTGTGATTCTGAATGCCTGTTCATCCCCATCCTTAATAGTTAGTGACTTTCACTTTGGTCTTTTGTCTCCAACTGATTTTCTCAACAAAACCACCTCGAAATCATTGAGCAAATAAACCTCTCTCACATTCACTACTAGGAAACCCATCAAAACCAACTTATCCAGTGCCTCAAATTCATTAAGAATTTCAACTTTAATGTAAGAAACATGTGTGGGTGGAGTGATGCAAAATATATCCAAAGGTAGAGCTTGATGACAGACCAGAAAGCGAAATGACCCCAAGCATTTCAATTGGAAGTGAATCCATAAATCTTATTACTAATTTTTGGCCACCCCAACCATCAGTTTAAAACTAAGGACCCAAAAATTTTCCACAAGTGAATAATAGAACCGTAACTCCGTAGCAAGGAGTAAAAACAAACAAGATCAAAGCACCCACAAGATGATCATGCTCGTGATTTCACCTAACAGAATTTATTTATTACACGGGGGATTTTGCTGGCACTTGAACTATGAATCAGAAAGTCAACCAAAAATAAACAGAAAGTACCTGATCTTGATTTCTTGAACATGCCTATCTGAAATCGAGTATAGCATTGTGTAGTTTTTAAGATCAAAGACCTTGTAGATACTGACACCATAGGATGAAAGTGTGTTAGATAGAATAACCAACAGACAGTGCATAACAGTAGAAGTGCAATAGGAAGATAAGAGAATGAGGAAGGTACCTATCTTGTGCAGAGTAAGTTAGGACCTTTCCATTGACATCATCAAACTCTACAAATCCAGGCCATTTCAAAGATTCAGACTGAAAAAGGGGAAATCCAGCATCTGGCTTGCCCCGCCGTATGTATCTAGGAAGATAAATGAAAGATCATTAAGCAACATAAGTTGTAAAGTGTAAACATCAAAGGGGAGAATTCGAATGCACAGCCAAAGAATGCACGCACTCAATCTTTGTGGATCTGCATTTCAAAGAGCTGAAGTTCTCAGAAGCATAAACGGATACTGTAATAAGTGATTCATTGTTCTTGTTGTAGAAGAGGCTGCGGATAACTTCATCGGGGCAGACATTCAAAAAGCAAATCCTCTCATTGGTTTCTGCAAGGAATTCACACACAAAAGTCCAATCTCACGGTTTCTCTACCACAATACGACAATGACTAACTAACAACAAGCAGTAACGGTGTCAAAAATTCATCAAAACAAACAAATTTCACGGTTTGTACACAGATATGACAAAAATAACTAATGAATGGGCACTGGGAAAAGTCAATTCACACATAAAAGTCATGGTTTTCATACAAATATATGACAACGATTAACAAATGGGTAAAGGGCAAGGGCAATTCACACATGAAAACAAAAATAATAAGTAATGGTTTTAACACAGATGCAACAATGATTAACAAATGGTTAAAGAGCTATGGCAATTCATACATAAAACAATAAAAAGTTTCAATTTTTACTGAAGTACCGCAACAAATTAACAAATGGGCAATGACAATTCATACACAAAACAACCAGAAGTTACAATTTTTACACAAATACCACAACAATTAACAAATGGGCAATGGCAATTCAAACATAAAAATCAAGAAACAGGATTCTTAATGTATACGAAAAAGACAATGATGAATCAAAGAACAACCCTACCTCTACTAAAAGCCGCACACAAACCAGAATGGTAAAGAGAAAAGACGAGGTTTTTGGCAGCAACGATTTCAACAACTTTGGTTCTTTTCATCAAAAAGGGCAAAAGGGAAGAGCGAGCCTTGGAATCATGAGTGTCATATTGATGGGTCAAACGCATGGTGCGGAACCTGTGAGGGGCAGTGGCAGAGGCGAAAGCACGATGGGGTTTGGAACAAATCTCACGGCATTGAAGCTTCTTGATGATACTGTTGTTGTTGTTGTTGATTCCATTGCCGTTGACATTGCCATTGCCACTTCCTCTTTTGCTTGCTACTATGCGTCGACCACACCAACCTCCACGCCTCCTTCCTTCCATTCTCACCACTTCAACAAAATCATCTTGCTATTCAATCATATACCCTCGTGACCTTTTGGTAATTGTAAGGAAACTATTTAACTCTTACCTTCTTTGTTTTTATTAAATAATTTTTTATTTTATTTCTAAAACATGGTTAAAATCTTTCATTTTATACTATGTTAATTAAGTAAATTACGAGGAAAAAAATTAAGTCATATTTTCTTTTGAAGTGTATCAAACGATAATCATAAAAAATATTTTTATTCATTATACGTTTTAATTCATTACATACAATTTTAATTATTTTTAAAATTATAGATAACTTCTTTTTATTTTAAATAAGAGACAAAGGTCGTAGAAAAATGTAAAAATAAACCCTGTAAGCATGTATATGTGTGTGTGTGTGTGTGTGTGATAAAGAGACACTTGCCAATTATTATTACGATTCAAGATTGACTTGATATTATTGATAATTATGGAGTAATGAAGAATAAGATTTTAAGTAGTTTTTCTATTTGAGAAATTATTTCAATTAACTCCCTTGATCAAGTTTAAAGAAGACAAAAATCTCAGTTCATAAAGTAATCTCCATAATTTAGCCTCAATAGTAAAGTAATTCCCTATATTACAATAAAATTCATGAACAAACGCCATAAACAGGTCCTTAATAATCAATTCCTCTACAAGCATGTTCGCTAAATACCTCATAACAATTTTAATTATTAAATAAAGTACTCCTACCAATTTTAATTATTAAATAAAAGCATAAGAATTCTTAAAAGAACATATTAAAACTAAGTTAGCTTAGACTTATTTATTAAATCGTTTAAGTCAAAAAAGTTTAAAAGATTATTTAATTTAAAAAATTTAAATTTTAAATCATTCAAAAGATCTAATAGACCGACCAATAATAATAATAATAATTTAGTAATGTAATATTATATATTTATTTTATTTAAAGACTTAAAGTTTACTAATTTATAAATAAGTTTAAGCTCATGGAATTGTTTAAAAGTAAATTATTTTAACTTAATTAAAAGATCTTATTATAAAATAGACTTGTAGACCAAGTCAAGCTTTTTAAAAAAACTAATCCAAATTTATAAAAATGGCCTAAATTTGATAAATAGATAAGCTTAAGCGTTTTTCTTTTTTCAATGGTTAGCCTAAGTTTGAATTCAAAAATCAAATTTACAAAATCTAACCCAAATTTACATATTTTAATAGGTAACTTCCTTGACAACTTAGTAATAAGCTAAAAAGACATAGTATATAAGAAACATGGTTCAAATCCTGTCACACGAAGAAGGTGGATCTGGATCCTTTGCAGTGAGATATTTTATTTTATTTTTTGCCCAGATCAATTTTAATCATAACCATACATTTTAATATTTATTATTTTTTAAATAAAAAAGTTGTGAATTTCAATTGTTGAGATTATTTGCACTGTTAATGTCACTATAGAGAATAATTTTCTTTAAAAAGTCACACTTATTTTCCCTTCTCTCTATCCTCACTTTCGTCCTTAGACAGAAAAAGAAAATATTTCCATAATCGCATGATAAATTCATGACAATTCCATAATCCGATTTTCTTTATTCCTATTTCTTGTTTATTTTCTTTTGTTTTTTAGGTTTCTTCAGCTTATATTTTAGTATTAACTCAATTTCAAAAAATTTTCTTTACACACATTGATTCTCATCCTCTCAATTCTCACGAATGAATGGAAATATTTGTAAGATCTATCTTCTTCTCAACAAGTCACGTACTTTTTTTTTAATTAAACATCCTACACATAAAAGTAAATAATCATTTGCCTGGAATTTATTCCCAATTTAAATTTGAATTTAAATTCTAACATATTATCAAATTAATAAGATAAAAATGATATCTTTTAATTTAAATTTATTCTATAATTTAAAAATTACTTCTTTAATTTATTCTTATTTAACAAAATAGAAATCGCATTATAGATAATAAAAACGTATTTTATTATATTTATTTTAAAACATGAAAACTTATCATTATTGAATAATAATAATAACTTATTACAGTTTTACTTTTATTTTAAAATTTTATTTTTATTTAAATATTCACATGTAATATATGAAAAAATTTTAAATTACTTTTGCGTATGAGACATATGAACTCAACATAAAGCATTGCAAATCAAATTCACATTTTATTTTATGACATTTTGGTAAATAACAGCTTTTGAGTTAATTAAATAAAAGGAAAAAAAAAAAAAAAGGCTGTACTTTGGCCCAATTACTCTCAAAACTTACAAAATGATCCTCAAAACTCTTCGAATTGAACTATTTACTATAATTTTACCACAACTACTAAAAAATTAATGAAGAAGTGTCTCTGACCGTTAATCAGACCATTTTGAATTGGGACACGCAACATCTTCTATCTATTTTTAGCAGTTATAACCTAATTGTATTGAGATTTTATTTTTTAATATGTACAAATAAAAATATAGAGTAAAAATTTACTATTTCTCTAAAACTTACAAAATTCAATATAAATTAAGCCTAATACTAAAGTTAGTTAGTAAATAAGTAGTGTATGAGTGAGTGAATTTTTTTAAAACTGTTAAATGTATTTTAAACAAAATAAATCATTCATATTTTTTGACATGCAATATAATAATATTAATTTTCATATAATTATGATTTAATTCTCCATAATCATTTGTAAAATTATTTTTTAAATTTTAAAAATTAATTATTTTATATTTTCGTGTGCTTATATTTATAGTCATTTTTAATTTTAAAAAGGTTTGTATTTACATGTATCAGTACAGTTTTAATTTATAATTAAAAATAACTTTTAAATTAATAAAATGTTAAATATCATTTTAAATCTTTAAAGTTCTCCATAAATTCTATATGTAAAATTTATGATTTTTAGAATTAAAATTTTACATTCATTATCAGTATCAATTCATTATAAAAATTAAATTCTATATTGATAGATTATTTAATGTCATTTTAAATCTTTCATATGTTATCTTTTTACATTAGTCATATCTACTTCACATAATTTTTGTAAATTTTGTTTAAATCATATTTTCTTCACTTAAGCAAAAGTTATAACAAACAAAATAACTTACTAGATGAATATTGTTTAAATAATTATTAATTTACTTAAGTCATACAAGATATTTTAATATTTGCTTATGTAATAAAGTTTAACTTAAGGTAAAATTAAGTATCATAATTTTACTTAAGTCAAATTATTATGACTTAAGCAAAATTGACTTAAGCTACAAAATAAAATTAGTTAAAAAAAATTCAAAAAATAATTTTCCTGCAATTTTTAACATTTAACTACATTTTTTTAGTTATTATTCCTATTTCAATTTAGTCGAGTCCCGTTTGTTTATAAGAGAATTGAGATGAGTATATAATATTTATAAATTTAATTAATTTTATTTACAAATATCACATTTTAAAATATGACAATGTTAAAAAAATATAGTTATTTACGTGACTAGATTTGATAAAAATGTTTACATGTTATTTGAAAAGAGAAAATAAAGAATTAAAAATAAGGAAAAATTAAATAAAGTTTCTACAACATTATTCCAAACATAAATCACTTGATTCCATTCAATCTTTTATTTTAGACATCTCTTTCATATTTTTATTACATAAATTTCAACCACAACCATTAAATCTATTGAAATAGTTGTTAGAAAAATAAAAGAAATGCTTAAAATAGCTTAAGAATTAAAGATGAAAGTGAAAAATTTTAAAAAAATAGGGTTGAATTTTTAAAAAAAATACATAACTATTAAATTATTTTATATATATAATATTTGAAAATTCTTACCCTGCAAAATTTATTAAAAATTAAATTATAAACAATATAACTTTTAAATTTTATCATAGCAAGTTATCTTACTAACTCATTTATAAGTCAACTTAATACATTGTTAATATTAAATATTATAACTTTTGATAAAAGAATTATTATTTAATAATCTCTTATTATACACCTAGGTTAAATTATAAACAATATAACTTTTAAATTTTATCATAGCAAGTTATCTTACTAACTCATTTATAAGTCATATTAATACATTGTTAATATTAAATATTATAACTTTTGATAAAAGAATTATTATTTAATAATCTCTTATTATACACCTAGGTTAAATAAACCTTGTAGTAAAATGCACAGATAAAAAAAAAATTAAGAACCATTTGTTTCAAATGCCGAAAATAAGATCAGAATGCACAGGTCAGAGTATCAGAACAAATTTTTTGAAATTTCCCTTAATTGAAAGATACAACTGCAATGTGCATAACTATTTCCCAGTCTCGACTCTCAGTCTCGATTCCCACGTAAGTTACAACCTCTTTGTTTCGCTTATTTTTTCCTTTTTTGTTTTTCAAAATCAATTAAACATTGGTGGCATTTGATTAATACATGAACCGATGAAAGTCTTAAATAATATCTAAATATAAGTATCAGACAGACAGATTTAAAATTTTTCATGAGCAATCCTTTTTATTTCTAAAAAGAATTTCATCAGTGCCTAGGCTTATGGTGCAGCACATTACGGTGACGACTCTACAGTCCATTCTATAATGATTGAGAGAAAATAGTAAGTCCCATCTCACTTGTAGAATCCAAGAGTATACTTTGCTATTTTCTCTTGAGCAATTTTGACATCATATTTTCAGACATTCAACTATAGCGCGGCATCATATGTTCAGACTCAACCACATTAACAAGTTCAGCAAGAGCTCCCATAGCTGCCGTCCCCCCTCTATGTAGTAAAGAAAATGCCAGTTCATGTTCATTCCATCTACTTAATCCACGTGCCAATTTCCTCAAAGTGTCCACCTTCACTTCTTGAATCCATGCTGGTGCAAGACTAACAATTAATCCCACTAAACAACAGACATAAGTTTTCCATGTAATAGGATTGCAATTGAGTGAAATTTTCTTCTCCATGACTTCTGCCAAGAAGTCCAAATGGACATCAATGGTACGATTCCTTCTAGTGAATGTTCCCGATGGTAACTTGGTCCCAACACCCCATATAATTGACCCAGACAAAATCAACAGATATGCCATAGCATAACCCTCAAGTATATAGGACACAACAGAATCACTGTTCTGCTTCACATCCCTTGATGACAGCAGCCAGGTAGGAATAGTCTCTTTGTACAATTCCTGGACCAGTTGTAGACCACCTGCTGCACATAAAAGACTTGCACCAAGCATTGCCACCTCTTTTGCACTTTGAGCAGCTAGGGATAGTGATACTTCATTGGATTTTAAGTGGCGAGAGCCGGCACCTGTCCTTCTGCCAGCTAATTCATTAGAGTACTCTGTCACAAGACCCACAATTATATCGTTTAGATACTGCACATTGTGTATATTTCGACAGGAACGAAGGAAAAGGAATCCTGGTGCAACATACGGATAGGCACCAGGGGCAGTAATGCTGCTACCCAACAGGCCATTCACACTACACTCAGCAGTCAGCTTTGAGGTTGAAACACACAATGTTCCAAGGAATGAGGAGAAACAACTTCTCAATAGCTGAGCAACAGACTCATTATTATGTCTAAACACAGAACGGGAACATGATACAACAATGAAGTTGTGCCAACGGCGAACCTTTTGGGCCCATAGAGAGCCAATTATCGGCATGCTAGGCCAAGGGCAGCCCGATGCACAATTTTCCAAAGCTGCTCCGGTAATAGCATGGATATACTCCAGGCTCTTGTCAAGTTTAAAAGTAATGGATAAACTGACAAGAGCTGCCATTGGTAAAGGAAGCATTACTGGTGAACCTCCTATCATACAACAATTATGTAACTGGTAAGCAATGCTAATGCAATAACTATCAGTGCATTGTTTAATCTTAATATCTTATATATTCCTATTAAATTATAAGAAATTATTAGAAAACAATTAAGTTTGCAGATTTATGTCAGTAATCATAGTGATAAATTCATCCCCTCAAGCACTGCCTTTGACACGCAAATATATGGATTAAATGTGTTTACACTTGGCAGTTTGCACCATGATAAGTGTTTCTCAAGAGAATCCCCCAAAATCCTTCGCGTAATCATCTAAGGCTTTTTTTGTGAGGTAATTTTAGGGGGGGAAAAAAAACCGAAAGGAAGGAGAAGGTTTATTTAACAGTAACCCTTGTTTGGGAGTTTTTGAAGAAAAGTTTTTATAAACCCTCATTAACTCGTGTTTGAAGTTCTTCCAAATTGAAGGCATTTTTGTTAACCCTATCATAGAAAATAACACCATTTTTTAACAAAGGAGACAGTAATATAACATCCTACTATCATCTAATAATTAAAGCAAGGACTTGAAAGGATTGAATGGCCATCGTTCATCCTTTTTTCAATTTAAACATTTGATTAGGCATTAAAAAACAGTACCAGATAACTGATAGTGATGATAAATGGAAAATTTCAGCAGTGATATGAGCTTTCAAACATACCCTTAATTTTAGAGAAAGTATATCTGATAGACCTGTAAAGCAACGTCTATACTAGGAGAAAGAGGATGAATTACAGAAAAGGAAATACAAAGGAGGGGCAGGTATATGAAAGAAAGAAGAAAAGTGAGAGTAGCAAAGTGATTTTCATAATAGATTATGGCAAGGATTATGGAGCAAGAGAGGTGCTGCCAATTGAGGAGTTCGTTACAATGCAGGGGAAGAATGATGAGTTTGAGGAGTGAGACGATGAGAAAATAACAGAACACTTGGCAAAGATCGCAAGAGAGGAAAGAAATAGATAGTGAGAGGGGTAACCCTACTCTAAGGCTGGTAAGTGCGGTTCTCGGAGGGCCATTACAGTGTCTTCTTCCTTTCAATTTTTCTTGGCATTTCAAGAATTCACAAAATCTCATGTTGTTATCCTGAGCTGAGCTCACAGATATTTGTTATTACTATATTTAGTCTATATCATAAGTTCCTAATCAAATATAATAGTCCTGATATCATTGTAAATATTTTTAGGCATTTTCCCCTATGGAATTAAGATGAATTTCACTAAATCACCCCATATCCCACTCAATGAGCCTAGTTGAAAATTTTTGTCTTGTAAAATAGTTATTTTATGCACTTTGTAGGTAGAAAAGTCATTGATAGGACATGGCGTCAACCAAAAGCCTATACCATAGAAGTATAGCAGAGGAAGGCAGAAAGCATTGGTTGGTATAACACAAAGGAAAATTGCACTAAAGGGACCTGAAGAACATATTTTTCTTTTAAAAAATAACCAAAAACTTATCAAGAAAACATTTTTTTTACCAGATACAACTCACTGAAAGTATCACAAACTCAAATATAAATGCACTACAGAGAATTAAACATGTAATGACAAAGAAAGAGCAGAGCTTAAAAAATTAAGACAAAAGAACTGAATTTCATAACCTAATTTAACAAGGAAAGAAATAAAAGGAAGTGCAAATGAATGACAACAGAATGGCTATCATTATCACTTTTAATGCAAAGATGTCTGGCATGGAAATTCATACTATTATTTAAAATGATGACGTGTCAGTGACTAATTAGTTTAGTCTATACAAGAATTTTTCCCTGCAGCGAGGCACCCACAAAATGGAGACAAGAACAAGGGAGAGGTGCCACAGCACCATGCTTGTGGCAGCAGGCAGCCACATGTGGTGGGGCCACCATAATAAACCAACCTGGCCATTATAATTTTGTGGTTATTTTATAAAAATTTCCATTTGTTAACATAACTATACAATAAACAAGTTTACTGCTCTCTATCTCTCTCTCACTCCCCCCTACCTTCTCATAGAGCCCAATTCCATATTGGTCCTATTGAGCCATTGGCCTACTAGACAAAGTCATTCCCTAAGAATTTGGTAGTGTACTCACGGAAGAAAAGAGAAAGAGCTGACGTGGCATGAGAGAAGGGGGCGTGGGCAGTTAGGGGAGAGAGAGTGGAATATCCTTCTGTTATTTAGGGAATGATGCGAGGTTGTGGAAGGAGACTGTTTTTTTTTTTATATCTTGGATAGAGGAAACTTAGTGGTTTCTCTATTAGGAGCATTGCTTTGAGCAGTAAGGAGTCATCCCTTTGCTGTATTTCTTCTTTTGCCATTAATACAGAATCAAAGTATATTTTCTTCTTCAATTCTCTGTTTCACTTTTATATGTTTTTGCTTGGGATCATATTATTTGGTCTGACCTGTCGGATCATTGGATCAATGAATGCCAACAAAGAAAAAAAGAGGACAAGCGGAAGAAATGGAAGCGAGGTTGGGAAAGGTAGAAGGAGAACGGGATAAAATCAGTCATTGATGCTATGCCGAAGTTTTAGGAATCCATAGACAGCAAAATGATGAACATAAGAGTAACAAAAAAAGAAAAGGAATGAAAATGGTATTGAGATAGAAAGAAAATGAGGTATGTATTGATTACGAAAAAATAAAGACAATAAGCCAGAGAATTTGAGTAATCCCCTATCCAGAGCTATGCTCCTCTCAGAATGCACCTCTGCCCACAAAACTTGATTCTTGTCCCCCTTTTTTCTCTTTTCGCATCCTTCTCTTATAACAAAACTCTCTCTACATACCACTCTACTGTGCCACCTGGCCACTACTAACCTCCCCTTTCTTTTTTTTTATTTCTCTCGTATACTTTCCAAATTAGGGGTTTAGATAAATTCTTGGACAAAAATGCATTTGGGCCTTCTTTATGAATTAAGGGCCTATCATAATCCTCTCCATGAAAACTAGGCTTGTCCTCAAGCCTGAAGTGAGGGAACTGACTGCAAATGTTGTACTCTTCCTCCCAAGTAGCCTCTTCAGTTGATTTTTCCTTCCATTGGATCAGCAGTTGAGAAATTGACACCCCTTTCTTAGTGACGACCCGAGAGGCCAAAACAACGGTAGGCTCCAAAGGGGAATTAAGATCCCCTTCCAAATCAGTAGGTAAATTATTATTTTCTGAGTAGTTTCCAATAGCTTTCTTAAGGAGGGAAACATGAAAAACAGAGTAAATGCGAGATGCTGTGGGTAATTGAAGCTGGTAAGCAACCTTCCCTACCTTGCTCAAGATAGTGAAAGGACCATAGTAGCGAGAGGATAATTTTGGGCAAATTTTTGCACCCATAGATTGCTGACCATGAAGCCTGAGTTTTAGAAATAGCTTCTCACCTATGTCATACTGTCGATTAATGCGCTTCTTATCAGCTTGAACCTTCATAGAGCTTTGGGCTCCGTTCAAATGCAACTTGAACTGCTTGAGGGCCTCATCTCTATCCTTAAGCTCTTTCCCGACTGCCTCCACCTTGATTTCACAAGGCAAGAACCGAGTTATTATCGAGAGTGTCCGTCCATATACCACCTCAAAAGGAGTGCACCTTATATATGCATGAAAGGTGGTATTGTACCAAAATTCTGCCCACGGCAACCAGATAACCCAAGATTTAGGTTGGTCAGCAATAAAACATCTCAAGTAAGTCTCAAGGCACCTGTTTACAACCTCAGTTTGTCCATCGGTCTGAGGATGATATGCGGTACTCATTTTCAGTTGCGTCCCCTGCATTTTAAACAACTTTTTCCAAAAACTACTAGTAAAAATAGGGTCTCTATCACTTAAAATGGAAGCAGGAATCCCATGTAGTTTCACCACATCTTTAGTGAATACTTCAGCAACTGTTTTAGCAAAGTAAGAGTGTTTTTGAGGGATGAAATGACTATATTTTGACAACCGGCCCACCACAACTAAAATAGCATCAAACCCTCTAGATTTGGGCAGCCCAGTGATGAAATCTAAAGAAATTTCTTCCTAAATCTGTTTTGGAATTGGCAATGGCTGTAACAAGCCAGTAGGGGATGCAGCTAGATATTTTTGCCGTTGACAAGTATCACATTCTTGCACAAAATTCTGAACTGAAGGTCTCATACCGAACCAAAATAAGTTGGCTGCCACCCTTCTATAAGTTCTATAAAAAATCAGAATGACCACCCTATGAAGTGGTATGGAACTCATTTAACAAGGTAGGTATCCAAGCAAATTGGTTAGAGATTAACAAACGCCCTTGATATAACAAAACCCCTTTAGTGTAGGTGAATCTTGGTTTGGTGGGCTGTTGGTGTTGCAATGCAGAAAAAATTTGCAGTAAATGGGCATCTTTATGTACCTCTTCAATCAATTCCTTGTTTCCCATCTAGCTAAGTGTATGGAGCATAGAATTGAGTTCTAAATCTCCAAACATATGAGATAGAACATCGGCCCCCTTGTTCTCCTGACTAGGCTTATACTCAATGTCAAATTGGTAACCGAGGAGCTTGGCAATCCAGTTCTGCTGGCTGATAGTGGTAATATGCTGCTGCATTAATTGCCTCAAACTTTTCTGATCTGTCCTCACGACAAACCAATGACCAAGAAGGTAGGAACGCCAATGTTGGATAGCTAGAGTCATAGCCATAAGCTCCCTCTCATACGCTGATTTAGTTAGATTCCTTTCCCCAAGAGCCTTGCTAAAATAAGACATAGGAAGCCCCTCCTGCATCAAGATCGCTACCAAACCAAGCTCGGAGGCATCACATTCGATAATAAATTCTTTAAAAAAGTTAGGTAAGGCCAAAACTGGCACCGTGGTCATCTTTTCTTTGAGTAACTCAAATGCCTTTTGTGCCTCACTGGACCAAAAGAATCCATCCTTCTTGGTAAGAGCAGTCAATGGCTTGGAAATTTTTCCATAATCTCGTATGAATTTGCAATAATAACCCGTCAATCCAAGGAAACCGCGAACTCTCTTCACATCAATAGGAACAGGCCACTCTAAAACACTCTCAATCTTGCTAGGATCCATCGCCACCCCATCCTTAGTGATTAAATGACTCAAGTACTCAATTGATGTTTGGGCAAAAGAACATTTTTTCTTATTTGCAACTAACTGTTCAGCTTGAAACCATTGCAACACCTTGACTATATGCTCCAAATGAGAGTCCCAATCTGGACTATAAAACAAAGTGTCATAAAAAAACACAAGTACAAACTTACACATCATATCCTTGAAAATAGAATTCATGAGGACTTGAAATGTTGAGGGGGCATTCATCAAACCAAAGAGCATTACTAAATATTCGTAGTGGCCCTCATGAGTCCTAAACGCCGTTTTGTGCACATCCTCCTCCATGACTCTGACTTGGTTAAATCCAGATTTGAGATCTAGTTTGGAAAAATATTTTGCACCGTGGGGTTCATCCAGTAATTCATCAAAAACTAGGATGAAAAATTTGTTAGGAACGGTGACTTTATTTAAAACACGATAGTCGACACATCCTCCAAGATGTGTCTACTAAGATAACCGGATTAGAGAAAGCACTTTGACTTGGTCTAATCATTCCAGCCTACAACAACTCCTTTACTTGTTGCTCAATTTCATTCTTGTGATGATGAGGGTATCGATGTGGTCTTACATGAACTGGACCTGCTCCATCCAACAACACAATAGCACGTGCCCCTTTTTGTTTGGGAGGCAGCCCCCTTGGTTCTTGAAATACCGCATTGTACAAGGTCAATAACTTCTGTAACTCCTTTGGTGTCCTCATGTTTCCTCCTGTGGGGGACAAATTCAGCTTAGCATAAATATATATATCCTCAATCAGCTGCGGAGATATGTTCAAAAAACTATGTAAAATGCCACATGACGTGGTACTTTATTGCCAATCCCTTTCAACTCAACCCATTCTTCTTGCAGTTGCACTAACATGAATTGCTTCTCCCAGTCTACCCACATCCCTCTAAGGGAAGCTAGCCAAGACATTCCCAACACCACATCTATTCCTTCCAAATCAAATAGAATGACATCCATTTTCACATTATGCTTTCCTAAATCAAGCTCTAAGCCCACACATTTTCCTCGGATTTTTGCTTTGTGACCATCACCCAATTTGATTTTCATGGGTTTTCATGGGTTTGGTCTCAACAATTGGCCATCCCAACTTCTCAGCAATCTTCCTGGATATAAAGTTGTAGGTTGCCCCACTATCAACCAAGAGCAGAATAGGGACTCTTTTTACCATACTTTGAAGCTTTATTGTGCATGGATGTGGGAATTTCAACTCCTCCAAGCTTTGAAGATTTACAACACTACACTATACTTCGGAATCACCTCGTTCCTTCTCATCGACTTCCATTTCGTGGGTCTCACCCATCTCATCATCGTCATCCTTAGTCAACATTATATTAAGTTGTTTGTCTGGACATTGGTGCTTTGGGTGGAAAGGGCCCCACACCTAAAGAATAACCCTTTTTGTTTCCTCTGAACTACTTGTTGATAAGACAAATGGCGTATTCCCCTTTCTCTGCCAATACTCCTTTTTTTTTCAAATTTGGGATCATATTTGAATGTTGGGCCATTTGTATTTCTGCCATGGCCCTCTTTCCCTCCTTTCACATGGACCCAATCACCCATTCCTCCTTTACTCGACCTATGCGACCCGGATCTAGGCTGTGTCCCGAATCTCTGCATGGCATTGGATCCGAATTGTCGTGATCCAGTCCAGTTCCCCTTCGTCTCCCTCATCTCCAACTCCATAGCTCTGGCCATATTCAGAAGGCGAACACGAGGTAAAGACCCAAGAGCCCGTAAGCTTCGCACCTTACCCCTTACTCTGTCACGTAATCCGTGGACAAAATACCCAAAGTATTGATCGTCAGGAAGACGACCAACTTGTGCAATCAACCTCTCAAATTGCTAGATATAGTCTTCAATATCTTTGTCTTGTTGCATCGCAACAAGCTTTTCGAAAATATTTGCTTTGTCGATTCCACCGTATCGTTCCAACAACTCCTCTTTGAACTTCTCCTATGTTAACTCTCCTCCTTCCTCCATTAGGGACCTAAAAAAATGAATGGTTGGCCCTTCCATGCACAACTGGGCCATATTCACCTTCACCTTAGGTCGAGTACCTTGCATCTCGAAATACACTTCCGCCCTAATGATCCAACCAGCAGGATCTTCTCCATCGAACATCGGCAGCTCAACTTGCTTCACCGATCGTCGTAATCCCTCCAAGGAATCATCGTCCAGCTTGGACCATCTGCTCTCATTCGGGTTCGTCTCTGGTTTCTTCTTGGACTGCGAGCTTCCGTCATTCTCCAATTCTTTGGTAGCGATAGAATAAAGTCTACCCCTGTTTTCCACTGTCAAAGCCAGTAGCTCTGCCAAAATGTTACAGAAATCAAACATCACCTTTTCTATGGCTGAGACTCTGCTTTCCATTTTCTTTGGTGGCACTCAAAATGTAGTCACTAACGCTGGTTATGGAATTATGTCCATCGAAATTAATATCTGGCAGGTCGGACCAGTTTGTTAGGAATCCATAGACAGCAAAATGATGAACATAAGAGTAACAGAAAAAGAAAATGAATGAAAGTGGTATTGAGATAGAAAGAAAATGAGGTATGTATTGATTACGAAAATAAAGACAATAAGCCAGAGAATTTGAGTAATCCCCTGTCCAGAGCTATGCTCCTCTCAAAATGCACAATTGCCTCTGCCCACAAAACTTGATTCTTGTCCCCCCCTTTTTCTCTCTCTGCATCCTTCTCTTATAACAAACCTCTCTCTACATACCGCTATACTGTACCACCTAGCCACTACTAACCTCCCCTCTTTTTTTTTCCTTTCTCTTGTGTACTTTCCAAATTAGGGGCTTAGATAAATTCTTGGACAAAAATGCATTTGGGACTTCTTTATGAATTAAGGGCCTATCAGGAAGGAAGCAGTTGAAAACTAAGCGAAACTTATCAAAATGCTGAGAAGGGAAGCAATTGAGAATCAAACGAGGCTGGCAGAATTGATGACAAAGACTCTCAGTAAAGGCACTAACGAAGAAGGGGAAAACTCCGTGGGAGGAAGGAAGTCTACAAATCTGAAAGGAAACGTTAACTAGGGCATGTCGGGATCAGGCCTGAAATCTTTGGAAGGTGAAGCTCTAGATGAATTTCGTCATTCCATTAAGAAAATTGAGTTACCCTTGTTATACGGGGAGGATCTGTTAGGATGGATTACTTGAGCAGAAATTTATTTCAAAGCATAGGAGACCAGCGAGGAGGTATAGTTGAACTTGACTCAGATTTGTATGGAGGGTGGAATACTCCATTTTTTTCAACTCACTATTAAACGATTATGAAGATCTCACATGGGAGATTTTGAAGAAGGAATTGCTCCAGCGCTACAGTGGATTGGGTGAAGGGAGTGTGTTTGAGCAACTCACCTTTCTACAACAAACAAAGGGTGTAGAGGAGTATATTCAGCGATTCAAGTGTTTAGTGGCTCGGGTTCCAAGAATGGGAGACGAATAATACTTCGCTTTCTTCATTCATGGGTTACGAAAAGAAATTCGCTCATGTTTGCACAGTCTCCAACCACAAATCCATTGAGTAGAGGAAGAATGATAAATACCACGCGAGCGGTGGAAGCGAAACTATCATCGCGAAGGTCTATTTGGTAGGGAAGGCAAGACATGCGTACAAGTATGGGTCACAAAACCCATTCGAATGTGATGGATCAAACCAGGTCACGAAGTTATGGTTCAAGGAGTGGAACGAATGGGCCTAGCCCAAATGCTAAGGATGAGGATGGTGAAAGAAATAAATGGGGCTTTAGAAATAGAGGTACTACACACTTAGCTTATCAGGACTTGATTGAAAGGTGATAGAAGGGTCTTTGCTTTAAGTGTGGTGGCCTATATGGCCCATTACGCCAATGTCCAATAAAGCAATTGAAGCTGATACTCGTTAATGAGGAAATTTAGGTAGCGTGCGACGAGGATGACTTTATCAATGAAAATTCCGACAACGATGACAGAGCAGATTCTGAAGGGGAATGTAGTACTATTAGATTACTTGGTTTGGAAGCAGAGCAAGGGGAGAACCCTAGCACAATGAAATTAAGAGGAAAGATTGGAGATATCCCTGTTTTGATTTTGATAGATAGTGGAGTCATCCACAATTTTGCCTCTAAGAAATTGGTGAAAGCCATGGGATGGGAATGGGAGTCCACGAAGAAAATGAAGGTTCTCATGGGTGACGGCCATAAGATTGAAACTCTTGGAGTTTGCCACGGAATCAAACTCGAAACATAGGCAGGAGAATTTATGATGGATGCTTTTTTGTTTGAATTGGAGGACCTTGATGTTATTTTGGGCATGTCTTGGTTGGAGTCATTGGGGAAAACTATGGTGAATTGACAGAAGCACACAATGAAAATTGAAACAATTTCAAGAGCACAAGTACTAAGGCGAATAACACAGGGAGAACCATTCCTCTCATCCCTTTGTGAAATGCTAAAGGAGCCACTGATGCAGAAAAAGGAAGATATCACAGGAGATAGGCAAAGAGACGTGGACGAAGTTAGTGAAGTATGATGATGTATTTCAAGAACCCAAAGGACTCCTACTAGTCCGATAAAAGGAGCACGTGATCACTTTGATTCTAGGACAGGGACCCATTAACGTGCAGCTGTATCGTTATTCCTATTACCACAAGAATGAGATCGAGAAACAAGTTGGAGAGTTGATGGACAATGGGCACATTTGGCATAGCCAAAGTGAATATTCCAGCCTTGCGATTCTTGTGAAGAAGAATAATAAGTGGAGAATGTGTGTGGATTATAGAGCTCTCAACAAAGCCACTATACCGGACAAGTTTCCTATACCAGTGATCGAGGAATTACTTGATGAATTACATGGTTCCCAGTTCTTTTCCATGAGCGACCTAAGGTCCGGATATCACTAAGTGAGAATGAGAGAGGAGGACATCCCAAAAACTACTTTCAGAACGCATGAGGGCCATTATGAGTATTTAGTAATGCCTTTTGGGCTCACAAATGCCCCTTCCACATTTCAGTTTCTCATGAATGTGGTATTTCGTGAAGTCTTGAGAAAAAGGGTATTAGTATTCTTCGACGACATACTGATATACAGCAGGACATGGGAGAATCATTTGGTGCAATTAAAGGTTGTTCTGGAAGTCTTGAGACAGCAAGAGCTGTTTGCAAACAAGGAGAAATGCAATTTTGGGAAAGGCAGTGTGGAGTACTTGGGCCACATTATTTCAGTACAAGGAGTATCGGTGGATCCCTCAAAAGTGGCAAGTGTGATGGCGTGGTCCATCCCGAAAAACGTCAAGGGAGTTCGTGGTTTTCTTGGACTAATGGGATATTACCGAAAGTTCAGCAAAGACTACGGTAAAATAGCAACCTCACTGAACTCACTAAGAAGGATGAATTTGGGTGGAATAATAAGGCTCAAATGGCTTTTGAGGAGCTCAAGAGAAGAATTACAACTGCACCAGTGCTGACTCTACCTAACTTTGAGGTAGATTTTGAGTTGGAGTGTGATGTCTCAGGTATGGGAATTGGAGCAATCCTAATGCAGAACCACAAACCGGTAGCATACTTTAGCAAGGCCCTGTGTAGTCGAAACTTAGCCAAATCTGCGTAAGAGAAAGAGTTAATGGCAGTGACTTTAGCAATACAATATTGCCGACCCTATCTCTTAGGGAGAAGATTTAGGGTATATTCAGATCAAAAGAGTTTGAAACAATTGCTGCAGCAAAAGGTTACAACAGGAAGTCAACAAAATTGGCTTGCAAAATTGCTTGGGTATGATTTTGAGATAGTATACAAACCTGGTTTGGAGAATAAAGGCGCGGATGCACTATCAAGGAGTATGGGGGAAACAGAATTCAGGGCATTAATGTACATATCCTGTGTGGTTAGACTGTCAAGAGGCCATAGCCAAAGTACATGTTGAGGACAAATGGAAGAAGATTATCGAAGCTCTGTAGTAAGGAAAAGAGGTAACTCTAGGGTTTACCTACAAACAAGGTATTCTGTTTTACAAAGATAGATTAGTAATTTCAAAAAAATCTGCTTGCATCCCCAAATTGTTAGAAGAGTTCCATGCGACCCCACAAGGGGGGCACTCTAGATTTTTACATACTTATAGAAGGTTAGCTGTCAATTTGCATTGGAAGGGTATGCAGAATGACACCCAGAAGTTTGTATAAGCTTGCAATACATGTCAACGCTAAAAGTACATGACTACTGCTCCAAGGGGGCTCTTACAACCTCTCCCTATTCCAAAAAGGTATGGGAGGACATTAGCTTGGATTTTATAACAGGGTTGCCTGGGTCAAAGGGATTTGAAGCTGTCTTGGTTGTAGGGGACAAGCTGACTAAATACAGCCACTTTATTTCTCTCAAACACCCTTAAATTGCGCGAACCATCGTTGGGTTAATTGTGAAGAAAGTGGTAAGGCTACATGAGGTTCCGAATTCTATGGTTAGTGATTGAGATCATTTGTTTATGAGTTTGTTTTGGAAGGAGTTCTTCAAAAGGCAGGGAACGATACTGAAAATGAGTACGGCTTACCATCTCCAAACGGATGGCCAAACCGAAGTCACAAATCGTTGCTTGGAGACCTACTTAAGGTGTTTTATCACTGATCAGCCTAAAAGGTGGGTTATGTGGCTTCCATGGGCAGAATATTGGTTCAATACTAATTTTCATTCGTCAATCGGAACTACCCCATTTGAGGCAATCTACGGACGAAAACCTCCTATGATGGTGAGATGTGTTCAAGGAGAAATCAGGGTGGAAGCAGTGCAGAGGGAGCTCTTAGACTGTGATAAAGCATTGAGGCAACTTAAGAATCATCTAGTAAGAGCTCAAGAGAGGATGAAGTTCCCAGCTGACAAGCATAGACAGGAGAGAAGCTTTGAAATAGGGGACATGGTCTTCTTGAAGTTAAAACTGCATAGACAACATTCTTTTGAGGCCAGAATCAGCCCAAAATTGAGTGCTAGGTACTATGAACCTTTTGAAGTCTTAGAAAGGATTGGAGAAGTCACATATCGCTTGAAGCTGCCCCCGAATACAAGAGTACATCCAATATTCCATATCTCTTTGCTCAAAAAAAGCAATAGGGAATTACAAGGCTGAACCCGAATCACCAACTGGCTTGGAGGATGATAGCGCAGAAATAAATGAACCCGAAGCAATACTTGCTACACGAAACATACACAAAAGGGGGGAAGACAAGGTTCAGTGGCTGGTACTTTGGAAAGGAAAGACTAGAGAGGAGGCTACATGGGAAGATGCCTTAACAATTAGAAGCCAATTTCCTGAAATATGTCTTGAGAACAAGACAGCTATTGAAGAGAGGGGCAATGATAGAGCCCAATTCCAGATTGGTCCTATTGAACCATTGGCCTATGAGACAAAGTCATTCCCTAAGAAATTGTTAGTGTACTCACAGAAGAAAAAAGGAGGAGCTGACATGGCATGAGAGATGGGGGTGCGGGCAATTAGAGGAGAGTGGGATATCCTTCTGTTATTTAGGGAATGATGTGAGTTTGTGGAAGGAGGCTGTTTTTCTTTTATATCTTGGGTAGAGGAAATTTAGTGGTTTCTCTATTAGGAGCATTGCTCTGGGCAGTAAGGAGTCATCCCCCTTGCTGTATTTCTTCTTTTGCCATTAATACAGAATCAAAGTCTATTTTCTTCTTCAATTCTCTGTTTCACTTTTATATTTGTTGCTTAGGATCGTATTACCTTCCCTAACAACATGCACACAACATGAACTCAGTTGGGATATGGTTCTAGTGAGAAAGCCAACATGATTTTAGAAATGTGATGAGTGGATATTGACCTCATAGTATAGAGAGAAAAGTTGCAAATTTTTTTCCTTATTAAAAGTATTTAGTACTTCATTAGAATATATTGATGAAACATTAAATTGTAATTTTATATCAAGTCAGACACATTAAAAAGAGAAAGAAAACACAGACCAAATTATTCTGGTCACGGCAACTATTTCAGGCAACATATAAAATGTCTCTGCAATGCATGCACCTGTCTCATCAATTCCATCTATCTATGCATGCATGTATCATGTTATGTTTTTTGGGGACTCGGAATGGAAATTCATAAATATTGAACAGTTATATTAGAAAAATGAACCAGCTAAGTACCAGAAGAACAGTTTGGAACCTCAACACCAACATATGTCAATATAGCTTTTATTTCTGATTCAATTGATTGAAGAACTGCTGCTGGACTAGGCCAATCGGTTCCATTCATTGGAACCAGTTTCCATACACCACGAGTAACTTCTGAAGAAAAGTAATCAATAATGGCAGCAAGCGATGCTGGAAGAAAATCAACAAGGTCTCTAAGACCTGAAAGTCAAAGGCACATATGAACCACAGTGATAAAATGAACGTAGCACCAGAAACATGTGCCTTCTGTCCAATAACTATTTTTGAAACTCCAACAACCAACTTTTTCTATTTCTTAGTTGCATTAATAATTGATTGACAAAAGTATCAGTGCTCCCCAATTACCCTTATTTGATGTGACCTCTTTTCATTTATATAGTACAATATTAAAATTAAAAACAGTAATGGTTTAGTCAAACTTAACAATTTTGGAACTCTGGCTTTGAAATTTCAGGCAAAATTTTAACATATCCAGAAAATGATATTGACAAAAAAAGAACTGGAGCCAACGAGATTATTTAATTTTCATGATTTAGTTATCTTCTATTAAAAAGGCACAAGAAAGGTGGGACCAAAATTGACAGATACAGAAAAACTTGACTGATAGATAAGTAAAGCTAGCATCTAGCCAACCTGTTGTCAAGTCTCGAGATGAAAGCCTCCCATGAACACAAGCAGTTAAAATTGATTCAAGGACAACAGGAAGTGCTTCCAGTACTTCCCAAGCAGGAAGCATAGGCCTTTGAAAAGCATCTTCACCAGAATTTATGACGGAGCTACATGCATTACTGCTAGTTGGTGAAGAATTACTTGATGACATTCCACATTTGGTCATCTTCTGGTAAATCATGCTTAAGATCATATTAGCAGTTTGATGAACAGAATTTCCTGTAGAAAGGCCAGAAAGGGCTGAAGCAACGCAAGATTTGTATTGACAGTACAAGGCCCGTAATTTTGGAAATGAATCAATATATACAGGTTTAACAGATGCTGACTCAAAGCGACCTGGATTGCTTTTCAGCTTATCTTGGGAAAACATGGCACGATTATTGTGCAATGACAAAATATACTCCAAACCTCCAACTATAACTCCTAATTCGGTGATGCACAGGTCAAAAGGGGGTCTACAGAATTTCCATAAACGAATAAGGAAAAGAAATGCTAAAGAAAATGTCATGTATGTTGATGTTGATGTTGAAGACTCCTCGGCAGTGCTATTTGAAGTCGGTTTAATTGAACCAAATGCCTCACAAAGTGGCAATAAAGCAGCAGCAACTGCGGGGACCTACACAAAAAAACTTCTGATAAAAATAATTGACACTAAAATGTAACTGGAAAAGAAATTAAATGAAGCTTGTGCACTAATAGCTTAGAAATGGTGCATGAACTGTAGAACCTATCTTAGGTTGCCTTAATTTGTGTAACCTAGTGCATCCAAGAAGGAATAAAAGCGAACGTATATAAATAAACTTTGTTGCTACTGTTAATAAGTATTTAGGTAAGTGTCAAAAGATTCAAGTAAATGATTAAGTGATTAAATGTTTTCAATTTCATGGCTGATGACTTATGCTTTTAATATTCCTACCACATGTAAGCAGGGAGAATACAGTGTGTTCATCCTACAGCCTTTCAATGTTCTCGCTTCTCTATAATTCTCTTTTCTGCCTTTACTTCCATCACTACAAGATTCTCTTCAAGCTTTGTTTAGAAAACGAAACTAAAACTTGAAGCCCACAATTATAATTTCAATTGTTTCAAGAACATAAAACTAAATGTTCAAATTACTCCTAGAAATGGAAGTGAAGAGGGATATAGTTGCATGTGCATCACTGCACTTATTGCTGGGAATTGGAAAGGGTTTTATTACATTGTTTTCCAACCTTGGAATTTTTATTAAAAAAAATTGAATTTTGCATGCTAGAAGGTGTGTCAAACATTAAGGTTAGAACTTAATTGTCCAAGTCTGATTCGAAGGTTGAATTGGAGCCCAATTCCAAGCACCAAACAAGACCTGCAATGTTCAACAGCAGCCAAAAGCTGAGTGAACGTAAATTCCTCCCCCACCCCCCCTCAAATTTGTGGCAAAGAATCTAAAGGGGTATCATACTATCATATTCATAAAAACATCAAATAAATTATTGAAGAGATTCACTTACAACACCATGTAAAGAAAGTATATGAACAGTATCAACACAGGAAGCTCCACGAAGGACAGCACTTAGCATGGGCATGTTATCAACCAAAAGACTCCAAGATCCAGAATGACTAACAGGCACAGGAGAAGCAAGAAGCTTGACAACATAGTGGACCACATGTTCCTGCGAAGGAGACAAAGCTTGATGTCAGAAACAGTATATGATGAAGGATACAACATTCAAGATTGCAATACCAAGAACTGAGTATTCACACATTAATCCACAAGCCAGTACAAGCAAAGGACAGTAGTCACAGAACTATTATCTGAAGGGGGTAGAAATAATGCAAGTTTTGTCATCACCGCAAAGAACAAAAGCATGACAATTTTTTTTCAGTTTAGATAAGAGGAGAAACAGAAGTAGGTCAACCTCAGTGAAACTCACAATCCAGGTTCGGGTTTTCTTTTTAGTGTTTAGGCAAACAACAGGATTGAATAAAATTAGATAAAAATTAAATTGAAAATTTCCATTAATTAATAGTCCACACTACTCAATGTGTTTCTTGTGTACCTTGTTCTTCAATTATATTATTTGGGCTCAGGGAAGGCCAACAATAAGATACAGAATACTTGAGTGAAAAACAAAATAACGCACAATAATTCAAAATATGATTGGAAACTAATGAACTGCCTAATAATTACATTACAATAATATGGATTGATTCAATTCCACTGCATTAGATCCAGCAGCTTCAAAATCAGTTCATCATATGGGTATCAGTGTTATCAAATGGCGGCCATGACGGATGGCGGTGGCAGTTTCCATGCTCTCCGTTACAAGCATGGTGTTTTCCAGTAACAGCAGCCATGGTAGAAAAATGGTGGTTTTTAAAGAAAAATGGGTTTTTTTTTGTAGAAAAAAGGGGTTGGGCCGTGGATCCAACCCGGCCCAAAGCAAGAACCCACGAGCTCAACCCTAATAATCTTGCCTCTCTGCTTCGTCTCTCACTTCTCTCTTCTTCATCTCTGGTTTCTCTCTTCATTCGGGACTGCTCTAACTCCTGTTTTTTTGACCAGCGACAACTATTCCATATCCGGCGACTCCATTTTTTTCGGTAGCTTTTTTTTTTTTTTTTCCATTTTTCCCTTTCCCTCTTTCAGTTTTTCTTTATGTCCCTTATTTCAGTTTTTCCCTCTCCCACTTCTCTGTTTTTCCCTCTCCATTATTCAGTTTTCCCTCTCCCTTTATATCAACTTTCCTTAACATGGCTCAACAAGAATTATGTTTTTATTAACTTTACATTTAATGACTGTTTATTTTGTACTGGATTATACTTTGAATTGTGGGTTACACTAATGTTTTGAGTTAATTCATTTCTATCATTTCCAATAACCTATAATATTTTATTATACTCAGACAAGATGATTATTGTTAAGATCCCACACTGGCCAAGTATATAGCCAAAATACCCTTTATAATGACTTGGGTAATCCTGCTCCCTTTAAGTAATCTTTAGGGCAGAGCTACACCCAGTCCATTCTCTATTCCAATAATTATATTGTATCAAATTCATAAACCTAAGTTAACGATTTTACCCCCCTCTGGTAACAAGATTGGTAAACTTTAGTGTGAGACTAAATAATTTAAGAAATATACATCCAAGGAAATGCCTGAAGTACATCTAAGCAGCTGTATTGGGGGAGGACTTGCAATGTCCAATATCTGTAGTGGGAATAGGATTTGTCACCTGAATATACCATCCTTGGCTGAGGGATGCACCACACAGAATCTTTGCAGCTGCTGGCCTTTCCACATCTGATCCATTTAATGCAATATAGTATAACTTCTCTATCTCTGCCAGGCTAGGACAGAAGAAAAATTATGAACACAAATCATCAGCCAGTTTAGATAACACCAAGAATGAATCAAATTTGACACAAAAGTAAACCTTGAGGCAGGGGTCACCGTAAGAGAGTTTATAAGGGAATTGTTTAATGGTGCTCCTTCCATAAATAATAACCATGGAGATTTTTCTAAAGATGATGAATCTGACAAAGACATAACAGATGTAGACAGATAACCAGGCCAGAAGTACACTGATGTATCCATTAAATTTCTAGCGATGCAAGCTTCCACTATGAGATGCCTCAAGTTCCCACCTGAAAGATAATTATTTCAGAATTATCAGAGATTTGCAGATAAAATATAGTAAACAATTAATATAATTCTAATTCATCATAAACAATGCAGATGGAATCATAGATATAAAGATCAAGTTCCCAAAAACCAACCTGCTTTTGTATTGGTATTAACATGAATGCCAATGCCAGATTCCCCCTTTTCATTCATAGAGTTATAAATGAAGCTTGCTGCGTTTTTAGCTGCCTGATTGGCTGCATCAACAACTAATGCAGGAGGACATAGAAGGCCAGAAAAGTGCCCAAGGACTTGAACAGATGAAATCAATCCAAGTTTTCTAGAACCATCACATTTCGTTTCATGTTTGTATCCTGATTCCATAGACACTTGAACAGAAGACAGTTCAGAGTCATCCCTTAGGACATTTGCAATTGCCAAGGGGACAATAGATAAAAGTACACATAGACGGGCCTCAAGATGGGGAATAGGGCCTTCAGGAGGATCACGTTCCTGCAATAAACCGTGAAGAGAGAGAGGGGGGGGGGGGTTAATTATTTGGATAATACCTCAACAAAATCAAAAGATTATTATGGATTGATCTCAACTCGCTGCACAAGCCGAAGGGCTGAAAGCCAAAGTGCTAGAAAAGTTTCTTGCCAGCTAGCCTGGTTTAGCGTTTGAAGTGTCTTGATTCCTTCTGCAAATAGTTCATGAATATTAGGAAAGAACTGAATCCTCATAACGTTCTGAAAATAAAATGTTAATAACCATTACAAAATTGCAGTCAGGAAAAATAAATTCAATGAAAAGTTGAAAACACTCTAAGGGAATTTACCAGTAAGCACATCAATAGCGGATTTGGTAGGAATTTGTCTAGAATCCATGGCATTCTCCATATAAATATCAAAAGGAACCCAACAAGGAGACTGACAAAATTTGTAGTTGCATCTCAACGATGTCTTACAGGATCCAACATCAAGAAGCATCCCAACCAGCTGATGCTTACTTAGGCAGTAATCAAAATGAGAAACTCCACGGGTGTTTGCAGACACCGTTTTTAGGACTTGGTTTACTAATTTTAATTCTGATGAGGCCAAGTCAAGGGATTCAAGAAATTGGAGCCTCTGCTGGAGGCAAATGAATTTTTCGGGCCTATCATACATGAAGAAACACAATGGGAAAAACATATCATCAATTTCCCAGAACAATCCTAGAGAACAAGTAAATATATGCATACAAGAAAACTCATGCAAAGTGTTGTATAAAGAAAAATAACTTGTATGCTTTAGGAACTAAAAGTGATTATCCTCATGTGCTCAGACCTGAAGAGCCAGGATTACTAGGAAATATGGCATATGCATAGGTGCTATTAAATAAATGAAATCTCCCAAACCATTTGAGGAATCAATTTATGTTCCACCTAGCCTACTCTGCATTTGTAAGTAACTTCACAAACCACCAATTGAAAGCAGAACAGTGGCAGGAAAGGGATACGGGATTGAGCATTTTTCGAGCAAATGACCTAGAAATCACTAGATAGAAATTCCGACGTTGTCTAGAAAACAAGGAAAGCGAGATATATTAGAACTTGAACAGAGGATAAACAAGCTTCTATGATTTTACTTGATAAGTCAATTGATGAATCTGGAAAATATTTACTCATCAAAATTAAACAATTTCAGAAACAAAATCCTGCAGGATATGAAAAAATTTGGATCCTTTATCAAGTATATTATCATAGAGTGGAGGAGAATTCAAATCAGAGTATGATATCATAGGGTGGAGGAGAATTTAAACAATTTCAGAAGACAGTTTTTTTTTTTTTTTTGTCGAACAATTCAAGGCCCATAGCATATTCCTCTAGAGGATATCATAGAGTGGAGGAGAATTCAAGTCAACGTCTTTTTTTTATCCAAGACTAGCTTAAAACGCCTACTGGACTGCTGCTGCCTCCATGATTGTATGTTAGAAAATAGAAACTTTCAAGCAACACAAATTGGATAGCATTTGGCTCTAATACCAATTAGTGCAAATCAGAAATATTAAAAGGAATAAGGAACATTTAATGATTTCTCTCACATACTGTAGCACATCCAATACAAGAATCATTTTATTTCCCTGCGGTATATTTGTAGGGCTAATATTCTACTTCTGACTGAAGTGTAAATTCTTGTAATGGTAGTACAGTGAAACCATATTATGACATCCAGCTGACCAATTTGCGGCATCGTAGTGTAAAAATTTAGATATGCAATGAGCACTGCTCTATCCGGCAATTACAGAAGTTGACGTTAACAACTTTTTTAGGCAAATAGATGATTGCAGCATAAAGATTGTTCGGTTGGAAAATACATCACAGATAATCATAATAGCAACAGATTGAAAGGCGATCAATTAATAAACTATCGAACTAGATTTTCAAAACCAAAACACAAAGACCATATAATAATATAAAAAAAGTGTGAGACAATACATGTTCACGAGAACAGACTGCAGAAGAATAGTCGCTTTTCTGCTTTCGGTTAGTCTTTCCAATACCTCTAACACGGTGAACGAATTCCGCTTCCTCATCTGTTCATAAAATTCACTTTTCTCAAAACTCTGCGCCACGTTATGATCAATTTCCATATACTCTTCATCATCTGAAGCTACTAAACACGAATTTTCACTAAACGTCATTTTAAATCCCCAATCACGCAAGGCGCAATCAATCAACGCAACAACAATGTTATAAAAGAACAGCACAAACACATGTCCCAACTCCAGATTGGGAATTTTATACGTTTCCGAAAATCGAAGCACGGAATCAATAGAACTCACTATCCTGCAAAACCAAACGCATCTTTCAGAAAACAAAAGTGAAGTTCAGAGAGAGAGAGGGAGGTTAGGGTTTATTTACTTGAGATTGCATTGAAGTGACGTGGTGGGGTGAAAAGAAAAAAGGTGTTGAGAGAGAAGAGGAAGGAAGAGAGCGTAAGCGTGAGGGTGAGAATTGCGGTGAGGAAGGACGTTGGAAGAGAGAAGAGAGAGTATTTGAAGGGGGAAGAGGAGGCGCGAGGAAAGAGCGTGATGCACCAACTTCCACGTCGAAGGCTGGTTGTTGTCGAAGCACATTTCCGAAACTAATAGTTCCCCTAATTCTGGACTTGGCAACGTAATGCCCAGTGTGTTCAAGTGTTCTATTAGTTCCGTTACCCATGCCGTCGGTGGCTTGTTGCTGCGTTGCTCCCACCACTTTAGCCTCTTTACTATCCCTTCCTTCACTTCCTCGTCCCACTCCATTCCGTTCCGTTGTTTTGTTAGTTAGTTGTTCGTCTCATTTTCACACAAAAATTTTAAATGTAAAAATTAATGGTTCATGAAATGCACTTTGGTATTCAGTGATGAAAACGAGCGCTTGCTTGCTAAGTGCAAAGAAGACTGTTAGGTTAGGAAGTGACTGGCTCCAGTTGAAATTGATGGCGGTAGGTCTCACGCTTCACGCTCCGATTCCTATTATTGCACTTGCCCAACCACCCACCTCGTGGATCGTTTTGTTATAATTTTAACCGTAGGATGTGAACTTTGAGATATCAACGGTCTATAATTTGTCTTCGGGAACTTATTGAGCAATTGCAAAATGGACCTCGTTAAGAAGAAAAATGAAGTGTTCATTCGAGACAGCTTCGTTCTGAATCTCACAGCGCCACACCGATTCCCGATGAGCAAAATGATATAGGACATTCTCTAGGCATTGCGTTTTGACCGCCACGCTGAAAAGTTGAGTGAAGATTGCATCATTTCAAAACTGTTTGTAAATGTCGGCTGTGAAATTTTCCCCGCAGTCTCTGTCTCTTTGACTCGCTCCTCCTTAGTGTGTTCCTAAGCTCTTTTTCTTTTGTAGTAGAAAAATTATGGAGATCGAATCATCGTTCTTGTAATTAAGGAAAATGCTTTCGCATGTTGTCGGTCTTGCTGCGGGTTCGTTTGATTTTTATTTTGGTGTTGCATTCCTAGAACGGTCCTGTATATACTAGGCATCGGTAAAAAAAATATTTAGAATTAACAAGATGAATTCTCTTTAACGGATTTTGTACGTAGTAATATCACTTTTAAAATTATGCATTGATGATGAATAGTTTCAAAACAAATAATAAAATTTTCTCTTCTTTACAAGTGAGAATAAAATTTTTTAGTGGTAATCAACTGTACAATTATTAATTTTCTCGTGAGGATAATTTTTTTGTTCTTAAAAAATTATATAATCAACAAAATTTATATAAAAATTACTTCTATATAATTTAATTGAAAACAAAAGATTTTGGGAACAAAACACCACTTGTAAGAGTTTTATAAAGCAGATGACAAGGGACAACTGCTTATTTTATTTAAATTAAAAATAATATCTCTACATTACCTATAAATTGAGGGAAAATTTTTAGCTAGACTTAGAATTGTATTTCCCTTTACCTAAACACATTTTCAACAAAGGTTTGGGTGGTTTCTTTTTCTCGGCATCATAGTACAAACATGGCATTGATGTTTTAAGCCAAAGGTGCAGGTTATAGAAAAAGAAAAGAAAAACTGTAAGACAGGTTATTTTCCAACTCAAATGTTCTTTTGAGACGGCAAAAATAAAACAAGGTTTTTAACAACGATTTCTCTTTGCTATATATTAAATTACTTAATTTAACAAGCCAATAATAGCTTCATCGAAACACTAGGCTAACCTAATTTCTGAATGGATTAGGATTTGTCAAAAATTTTCTTACCATGTTTCAATCTCAGTAGGATTGCATTATGAGGGATTTGAACATTTGAGGACCCCATTCAATTCAAGCTTCAATTGACAGGTACATGCATATGTTACGTTCTGATACAGCTATTTATATTAATATAAGTTCTTCTCATTTGATAATTGTTGCAATGCCACATCGTTTTCGTCTTTCTTTTGGGTTTTAATTTTGTATTTCTTTTTCTTGAATGCCATTCCCTAAAGCAAGCTAAATATATTGAATTTGAATTTGGTCAAGCGATTTGTTGTCATGCATGTGATCATGTTAGGATTGGACATGAAGAATTTGTATGATCTCTATGTATTACATTTAACCAATCTTGCATGCATATAAAGGGTAAGATCAATGGCACAAATATATGATGGGACTATGCGCCGTGAATCATGGACACGGAATAAATTATCAGAGGCAAGAAAAAGAATACTAACATAACGTGTTGTTATCATGGCCTGCATCTCATGTATTTCAATAAATGTGAGGACTAGTCCCGGACAACTTGTATTATCAGAGGCAAGTAATAGCATCATTTTCAATTGCATGGTCATAGTTGATTAATTGGAAGAGGTAGGTATATTTCCTCTTCAGAAAGCTTTGACAAATTCAAATCCTTTGCTAGTGTTGATTGGTGTTGATTATAATATCCCTAAACCTTAAAATAAATCATGATTTTTCCCCCTTTTTTACACGAATCACCTCTTATTTTAGGATATAGAAGCAATCTAACCTTTGTTTCTCTCTAGTCAAAATAAGTTTGGATTTGAATAGGACACCACACATGCACACCTATTCCTGAACTAAGTAGTTTAAAATATTTATAAAAAAAAAAAATAAGGGATATACTGTTATTATGAACCTAACTCTGTATAATGTATACTTTCAAATACAGTTGGAAGGGAGAAAAGTTGTCAAGCGGAGCTTTTGACAACTAAACTTCCTCACGGAACATTTCCTGTCCAGGTAAGGCAGATACTATGCAAACTAAAACTCTAATTTTTGGTGAACTATTGCACTCTATTTAATAGTTACAGTGTGCTTCAATTACCTATATCTGCTTTTCTGATATAGTATCTAGTTGTTAACTATCATATCATATGATACACAATTTTGGTTTTACAGTATAGATAATATTAATTAATTTCCAGTATCTTTTCATTTTTGCTCTAGAAGAATATAAATTAGTATTTAATTTTAGTAATTGTAGTTTGATATATCAAGAATCACCTTAATATTTTACTTCATCTGAAGCTTTATAGGCAAGGGAAATAGAACAAGCAGTGACAGACAAAAAATAAATAAAAATGACTTTTTGAAGGTTTCTTCTTAAACCAGGAAAACAAGCAAAATGAAAAAATTGATAGGACAAAAAACAAAATGGTGGGTCCACGAAGAAATAACATTCTCAGCTTTGTCTTGGACCTCTTGTCCATCAGATCACACTGGAAATATATCATGAAAACTTCTAAATTGTTATTTATAAAAATTGTTGTTAATAAAAATTCCTCTCTAGTATAATTAATGAACCAAAATATATCTTGAAAGTTATAGCTTGCCTTAGACTTTGCCAAAATAAAATCTTACAAGGACAAGGATGCCTTATCCTCTGTTTCAATGAAACTAATGTGAATATTATAACTGAGTTTTTTGGTGAACATGCATAATGTTTAGTAATTATTCTGGATTCAAATTTACATATCTCATTTGATAGCACTTTTTCGTATTTTAGTTTATTCTTATTCTTATATTTGTGTGTTTAGGCATAAAATGATGGTTCTTCGAAGTTTCATGCATTTGAAATTACATTAATTAAAAATTAAACAAATATAACAAAGAATTGATATCCTATTTGCATGATGATGTAGGTACACAGTGTAAGAGGCAAAAAGCAATCAAAATGAAAGAAGGGTCTAGCAGCAAAGGGAGGAAAAAGTGCCTAGCAATAACATTTATTGTAGTGATTACAATTGTATTGCTAGTGGTGATCTTAGCACTAGTGTTCAGACCAAGGCAGCCTATTAGCACTGTGGATTCCGTAAGCATTAAGGACATGGACATGAGCATGGATTTGTTTGCAGCAAGGTTAAATTTGAATTTGACATTGCAAGTGGATGTGTCAGTGGAGAACCCAAATAAATTTGGATTCAAGTTCTATGATGGTAATGCCTTACTCAACTATAGAGGGCAATTGATTGGGGATGCCATTATTCCCAATGAAGAGATATTAGCTGAGGAGACTAAGAGAATGAACTTGACACTCACTCTTATGGCTGATCATTTGTTCTCCAATCCTCAAGCTTTAAATGATGTTTCATCGGGTGCATTGCCCCTCAACACTTTGATAAGAATTTCTGGCCAAGTCGACATGTTAGGCTTTATCATATTCCATGTGGGTTCTACCTCATCTTGTGATTTCACCCTCTATCTTTCCAATAAAACAATTGTGAACATTAAGTGCCAATACAAGACTAAGATTGGGCGTTGATTTCTATGTTAGGATGGAGAAGAAAGAGAGCAAGTCAATTATGTAGTCTTTCAATATCACTTCTTACTCATTTTTCCCAAAGTTTTCTGATTTGGGAGGATTTTAAACATCCAAAGGAGGAACTTGCTGATTAATTAACCTCTCATTTGACTCATCTTCCATCCAATCACGCTTCATTTTCTTTGATTTATTTCCCCCAACTACATAGGCTTAAAGGTGGATTTTGACTCCACTAGTTTGTTTATTTGTATAAATATAATTATCTGTTTAGTTTTAATTAGATATTCACCTTGGTTTGTTTGTAATTGCAATTTGCCATCATCGATCTTCTCTCCCTCTTGGGCTGTTCTTGGGAATATTTGAGATTGTTGTCTCCTTCATTATAGATTTTACCATAATACTTACATTGGAAGAGATAATTATTTTACCATAATCTTAACTAACTTTAAATTAACAATAAATACACCTTTATTTTCTTACTTCCTTGTTTGTTGACTTTAGAAAAGTCAAATTATAATCTTAACCTCCATTTTTTATTTTGATGATTCCAGATTTGTACTTAATTATTATGTATTATAATACTTTTCTTATTTTCACTCAAAAATAAAAATTAAAAAAGACTATTTAATTTTGAATAGAGGAGAATTATCTCATTCTAACCAGAGTAAGTTATGTTACCGTCAACATTCCCAAGTTGGGAGAAAAAACTATTTTTATATGTATGTTTGGTTCAAGAGAAATAAAAGAGAGGGAAGGGGGGGGGGGGGGGGGAAGTTTTTTTAAAAAAATTTACCTCATTTAAATAATATAAATTAGAGAATAAGAAAGGAAAAATGATGGAATCAAACTGTCTTTTTTCTCTTATTTTTGTCTTATACTAAAAAAAAATATCCTCAAGTTTTATTGACTCTCCTCCCCCCCCCCCCCCCTTCCCTTACTAATATTTATCAGAATATCATAGTATATTATGGTTTCTTTTTCCTCTTCTTTCCTTACCAACCAAAAAGGAAAGCTCTTCTCCTATTCATTAAAATCTATCTTCTTTTATTTTTATTTTTCTTTTAAACCAAATATAGTGTAAAGGAAACAGAGACAACGATTTTCCTATAAATTATGGTTGGTCTGATTTTCTAGCATACTAAAACAAAAAGGAGAGATTTTCAAGTTCACCCATGCTTTTTATAATCTCCACACAAATAAATTAATACGTCATACATAGTATTCGATAAGGTAACCTATATGTTAGCTCTCTACTGTGCTTTATTATTATTTTCTCTCAACTTTTCGCATTTACTTTTCTATATAATTTAATTTTTATAAGTTTTGTAAAAATATGAGCTAGAAGTTTGAGAGATTTTTGTCTTAAAGTAAGTTCACGTTTAGAATCTAATATAATTTTTAAATATAGTGTGTAAAAACAATTACGGCCTTATAGATTTTTCTTCTTTAGCTTTTTGTTCTTTGTTCGAAATGAATGACATTTCTTTTGCACGGGAAGAACTGTCATATTCGGTGAGTATCCTTTATTTCGTAAACATGGACATGATAGCAACACAATAACTTCATTTTAAAATGTGAATAGAAATGTTATTTGCAAATCAAAATAATTATATCATGCATATATGAAAAACAAGATAGAGATAAAAACATGTGAAGGAATATTTTGTTTTGTTTTCTAGAAGAAAAATGAGATACAAGAAAGCAGCATATGATCATCATCATCTAATAAACAAAGGAGAATTATTATTTATACATCAAAATAATTACATCATGTTTACACTTTTTCTAAAACAAAATGTTAGAAAAAAGCATGTTATATACGTGTTTCGTATTTTATTGATCTTATTTTGAAGAGTTCATTAATAATTTATAATTTTTTAAATTTATTTTAATAATTTTTTTAGTATAATTTATTAAAATAAATATGTTCAGCTTATTTTAATAAATTTCATAAGTAAATTTATAATATAAGTTAACATTTAAAAATATTATCAAATACTCATTTTATTAAGCTGCCCATACGTACTCATTAACTAAAAGAGAAGTATCATAAAAATTATTTTAAACAATAATGTTCAATCATTTGAGGTTTCTCTAAAAAAAATGCTGAAGATACTGGTTAAAGATTTAAAAATAGATTTTATTATTATTATTATTGAAAAAGGTAAAAGACACCTGCTATTGTAATTTTCAATACATTCCATCGTGACAATAATTAGCAAGTTAGTAAATTCAAAAGCTATAATATATATATATATATATATATATATATATAATTGTAAAAAGTAATGCTAGTATTATACTTTTTTAACATATATTTTATCATTAGTTAAAATTTATTAAAAATTATTAGTAAGTTTAATTTTTTTATTTTTAAATTAATGTTTATTTCTCTTACTTTTCTAATCTTTAATAAATTCAAGTAAACAGTTAAAAAGTACTTATTTTTATCCTTTTTATAAAATAAAATGGAGCATTTTCTTAGTTTTTATTATAAAAAATAAATAATAGATTTAAGATGTATTAATTGTTAAATTTTTTATTTATATTATTAAATATATAAATTACTAATTACATCATTTAATATTATAAATATTTTTAAAATAAAATTTATATTTATAAAAAATATAATAGACTTAATTGTTTTCAACCGAAAAGAGTATATTAGAGTGTTGTAAGCCTTCCTCATACTTCAAATATCTACAATTTCCGATGATCAAAACCTAATTGAATATGTGTTGCAGAAGGCAATTAATGTGTTCCTTTGAATTTATGTAAAATGCATGGACTTAAAAGAGGCGTTTAGTGGCGGTTGGGACACGGAGTGGCTAGCCGCGCATTAAGTTGAGTCTGCATAATACTAATACTTGTAATTAAAACCATTGGACCCCCACAACACCCAACAACCTTATGATATCTTACATTAATTTATTATGGTTGGCACTCCTATATTACAGGCCATCCATAGCTATCAAATCTTATTTCAAGATCTCTATCTAATCTTCACACGCTTGCATTTTGCTACTTCTGTTGCCCCAACATCAATGTCTGAATTAGCACCAAAACAAGATACCATGTTAGAAGCACAACAAAATAAGCATGACCAAGAACAAGTGGTAGTGATTTCACAGAAAAAGCTGAAGAGGAGAAAAGTGTGCGTGATTGCTTCAGGGGTTGTGTGCTTACTTCTTGTGGTGCTGATCATAGTTATACTTGTTCTAGCCTTGACCTTGTTGAAGCCCAAAGAGCCAAGAACACAACTTGTCTCAGCTGCTTTGGAGGGTATAGCTCCACGTGTCACATTTCCTGCTATTGACATACAAATCAATGTTACTCTTGACCTCAAGATTCAAGTCGAGAACAGAAACCATGCTAGTTTCAAGCATCAAGAGGGAAAGAGTGTGTTGTTGTATGAAGGAAAACAAGTTGGAGAAACAGATATATACCCGGGTTTGATTCCTTCAAGGGGTTCTGCAACACTTCCATGCAGACTCACCCTTCAGGCTGATAAACTTGCATCCAATTTGACAAGTTTTATTGGGGACTTAATGGGAGGAGAACTCTCTATGGAAACAGTTACTAGGATTCCTGGAAGAGTTTCCTTCCTTGGATTCATCAAAAAACATATTGTCGCAAAGTCCAATTGCAAATTCACTATTAGGGTTCCGGACTTTAAGATCAAAGACCAAGTTTGCAAGAGTAAGGCCAAAATATGAATCCTAGAGGGAGCAGATTTGTAGGTTATATACATGGTCAGTACAAAGTTCATACTTTATTACTTTCTCACTGTGAGAACTTCTGAGACATAAATAATAGTGTTACATACTTGTATTTGAATATTAATTTCTTCATCGTTGTTGTGTTGTTTGCTTGCTTGTCTATTAGACTTTGGCTCCAGTTTTGTAAATTTTAATTGAGAGAACACCATTTCCGGGAGTACTATTTATGTTTTGTGCTAACTCTTACTTTATCCTTTGAAACTTGTGATCATGTTATGCCATGCAAAAGTGGACCCAGAATCTTGGCTTGACCCTGCATATGATTCAATATTGTAAATTTTCTCTTCAGTATAACCACATCAAGATTGGCTTCAGTTCTCCTGTAACAATATTTTGATTAACTCAGTACAGAGCGATCCTTTAGGGAAGGACCAAGGACATATAGATATTAAAGTTATTTTAGAAAAAAAAATAAAAATTGGCACTGAGATTTGAAAATTTGAAATAGTAGTTTCATTTTCAATTTCAGTCAGCTTATTTTCAAAGTATAACCAAATGAAACTTCAGTCATGACAAAAAAACTTGTAGTGTTGGCATGCCAAAGGTTTATGTCTTGAGCAAGTAGGAGTTGAAGGTTTCAGCATAAAAAATAAATTGTAAGACGATTCATAAGAGTACCCAAGGTCCTGTTAAAAAGACTATTGTCAAACAATTCAAACTGATTGTTTGGAAATAAAAAGAGTAAAATCAAGAGTTGATAAAAAAAACGGACTTATCCTCAAAAAGGCAACATCATATTTTTTTAGCAGATACAAAAGTAACTTCTTTTTCATTTTTCATGCCATGCACCGAAATAGCAAACAAAATAAAAGAAGAATACAAAAAACACTTTTGATGTGGCAGGGGACTTGCACTGCATATCAGAATACTTTTCAAAAAAAGATATTGTCTTCTTTAACGAAAATTTTAAACGTATCTAACCTAAATAATCAAGTTTAATGTTATTTAAAGATACATGCATTCATGTATAAAACAAAGACACTGAAATACATGAATATCATATCATTTTGAAACAAATCCTTTTTGTATATGCTAAACTTTCTTTTCATATTTAGTGTGCATAGAAGGTTGAAGAGACGTAGAAAGAAAAATACTTGGAAGTATGTTTACCTAAAGAAGCGTTTGCAAAAATGCTTGTTTCCAGAGCCTAAAAAAGACTTGTATAGTAATACTTAGTATGTCAAACACTAAGTTTATATCTTATATAATATTACTGGGTTGTCAAACACTGATTTGATTTCTTTAAAAGTGAAAATCTTGACAAAAAGCCAGTAATTGATGTAATCCCTGTTGGGTAAACCAATATATAAAAAAACTCATTAACTTTTTATTTTTAATCTTTTTGCTAACTAAGAATTTTGTTCAACGTTAATTTATCTATTATTATTTTAAATTGAACTAAGTTTTCTTTTATTATCAATTTACAAAAAGCTTGTAAAAACATATTCAATCTCTTTTCTCTTGATTTTTAACCTTTAACTTCGATATGAGATAAATAAATACAATGACTTACAATAACCCAAATTGAGTAAATTTCTATATAAATATTTATAATAAATAAATAAATATAATATCTCTCTTAAGTTAACATAAATCACTTCATATCTTATAAATAAAACTACTCCAACTCAATTCAGTTGTTTAACGTGTGATTGGTTCATGTCATGCTGTCTTTTTGTGTGGTCAATAGGTGTTGTTCTGTTTATTATTATTATTATTTTCAACACAGAGCATGCCCCTTAACCAGCTCCAAGAATTCATCGTTAGTTTTGGGACTGCATTGAGCTTCGGGTTGGAATCTCAGGCCCAGGAACAGGTCACACTAACATTTTCATGTCTCATTGATATAAATTGTGTCCTGTGATTAAAAAATAGTTAAATCATCTTTCATCCATTCCATACCACTTTAATAAATAATAAAATAAGTTAAACATTTTATAAGCCGTATTTAATATTTATTATCACTAAAAACCAAAATAAACTCTTCTGTATAATGTTACAGGTCTTATTTATAATTTTATACAAATTACATTATTTTTAATATTAATAAACAACAAACTAGTATTAAAAAAAAAAGAAATTTATTTTAAATGGGTGAAAAAAATATAAAAAATTGAAAGTATGTTTAATTTCTGTTTTAAAAACAGTTTTTTTTTAAAATATAATATAATATAAATTTTGTATTATATTTTATTTTTAAAAATAAAAAATTATTTTTAAAACAAAAATTAAATATATTCTAAATACCTCCTCTTCCACAAGGGCATGGTTTGCTTTCATATTAAAAAAATGATAGGAGCTTATGTGGAGTAATGGTGTAATTTCACTACTAGTAAGTGTACTAGGTAGTTGAAGCAAGTTATAAAATGTGGAAATCAGATTGAGTTCCAAGTATCGTCCTCTAGGATCTTATTTTTAATCACCAATTCAAAAGATAATAAACATTTGCACCAAACAATTCATTGAACAGATTTCAATATGCAAGAAAGTAAAATTCAAAATTAAGGAAATGAGAAATTGTTAAAAACATAATGTTAACTTGTACTATTAGAATGAATCACGAATGGAAGAAAGTTAGGAATTTATTTTACTAGAATATCAATATCAATTCAGTTCTCCCTCTGAACATTCAAGCATTTGATTGATTGACAATCAGTTTTTCTTTACAATAACCAAAGATTGATTCTTCAACTCATTGGTCCTAATATTCAATCAAATCTCCTTAATTCCTTAGGCTAAATTCAGTTCAATATTGCATTACGAATTAGAACCAAAAGATTGCAAAACTAAGACTACTTATCCCTAAGAAAATCAAGAGTTTTGGTAATTAATTCAGATCCAAGCAACAAACCCAATTTCTATTAGTGAAGGTTACTCTTTGATTAATCAATTGAATTTCCATTCAAAGATCAAGTAAACACATAATTAATCCCTCAATCAAATCAAATACTCAAAGTTCAGAGTCAAAACGAAATCAATATATCAATTCTAGATCCATAAATCCCTAACAAAAGAGTTAGAAACACATTACAATGAAATGGAGAGAAGCAAGAAGAAAAGAAGATGAAAAGCAGAGAGCCATCTCAATAACTTTGCCTCCCTCCAGATTCCTCTAGCAAGGAAGAACAAAAGTCGCTCCTCTCTTCTCCCTCTGACTTCCCTTGAAAGTTAAAACGGTTACAAAATGAATACAAAAACTAAAAATGATAAAAAGACCCCATTTCTAAGTTCCTAATTCCTATTTATAGAGCTCCTCTAATTCTTTGAGTTAACCCTTGAAATTCTGATAGTTAGTTGTTCCCAAGTGTTCTGGAATCTTCTAAAAGTGATACAGAAGCTCCAAACGTCCAGAATTGGCAAGAAGAAGAAGTTATAAAGTTGCAAAAATTTGAGCCAAAACGCGCAGTGGCAGGAGTAAAGGCGCGCAAATGCGCGCCTTGGCTGCATGTGATTTGCATTTCCACGCGCTCAGCGCCAAGGCTACAACTGCTCTGCATTGCCACGCGCAAAGTTCTTGTCTAGAATTTACTTGGATGCTCAGTTCCGCGTTGCCACGCCCTGCACTATGAGTTGCAATGCGCTCTTGCGCGCCAAGGCTTCAAGTGATGTGCGTTTCAACGCACAACACTCCAATTAATGCTTTTTCTATGTGCTTAGCTTTGAGTTGCTACGCCATCTGCTATGCGTTTCCACGCTCTGTTGCGTGCCAAAGCGCCAGGTTATGTGCATTTCAACGTAATGGCAGTTATCCAGGTTCAGTTGCTGGAATGTTAACGCGCATCACTCAGAATAACCACGCAGACCCAGTGCTGTATTTTGTTCTTTCCACGTTCAAACGCCAATCACTTGGAGTTGTAATGTCCAACTCTTAGAATTTCTTCAAGCTTGATTCTTTAACTATTCTTCTTCAATTTCAGCTTCTAATCCTTCCTTTAAGCACTTTCAACAATTTTTCATCTTTTTGCATGAACTCCTACAAAAATTTAAACAATTTTTAATATTTCAACAAAACAAACAATTTATACTAATTATATTATTTTTTATGATCTTTTCAAGTTTATTTTAGAACTATTTTCCTAATTATTAACCAAAAACTATGTTAAAAACATGGTAAAATATAAATTTATCACCACCCTAAACTTAGAATTTTGTTTGTCCTCAAGCAAATCAAATCAAACAAAAGGGAAAGGGATTAATCCAATTGACAAGAATTCAATCATCAAACTGATTTTTCAAAACTTCTAATTCCCAATTTTGTATCTTTCTGATTTCTCATCCAAATCAAGTTATTCATCCATTGATCAACATGATCATTACACTATTTTAACCACTTAGTCAACAAAAACATGCCATCTAAATTCATGTAATTTAGCAAAGTTTCATATGAGCAAAATTAAAAAATATGTTCACAACTCACAACTAGTGTTTCCCTCATCACTCAATTAGTGTTTAGGCTCAGTATTTGCTTCTCAAAATCATCATTTTTACTACACTCTACCATAGACTTGTAAATATTCTCAATTTCCTCTGTAAGTATACAGTAATTCACATATCAAGAGGGCTTTTCAGGTGAAATTGAGGTTAAAGGACAGGTAGGTCTTCAAACAAATAAGAAACCAATGTGGTTATTTCCAAATAGAAGAGATGCAATTCAAGTAGGTGAAAATTAAAACTAAAATTTGAGATTACATCATCTTTTCCTATTTATTCCAATCTGCACAAACTTTTCAAAAAATTTCAACAATGCATCAATTAGGTAGGATTTTTTTTTCTTTTTCATTTTTTTCTTCTTCTATTTCTTTCTTTTTCTAACTTTGCTTTTCATTTTTTTCGTTTTCTTTCAAATTTTCTCAGATTTTTGTTGTTGCCTCCTACCCTAAACTTTAGAACTTTGCTTGTCCTCAAGCAATGTATTACAAAATGTTACCACCCCAAACTTTGTTTTAAATTTCATCTTTGATTAAACTTAAATTGCCTCTCTTCAATTTTGGATAGGACATGGTTTTTCCAGCAAGGCTTATTTTGAGGTTTTTCAAAGAAAAGGTCATAAGCTCAAAGGGGGTGAACTAGGGTTTTCACACATAAAAGGACGTTCATTTAGGCTAACTAAGCATGAACAAAGAAGGCCTCCATCATGAATGTGAGATCTGCAAATTACATATTCAACTAAGAAACAATGCAAATTCTAGAGGTGCAGCAAAATATGAGATCCATTTCACACATCAAGAAATGTTATGCATGAGGGTCAAGTCTCACCAAGGAATTAAAGTGAAAATATTAAACAATCAGGCTCACAATCTACTTTTTCATAACTATATGCACAGGATGGCAAGACTACCTCATTTTGAAAATGATAAGTGTGACAATCATGTGAGAATGGGAAAAATAACTTAAAAAAATTTGAAATTCAGAATTCACAGAATCTCACTATATTCAATTATTTCAAAAAATGCAGTTCAATGATTCTTTTTCAATTATTTTTGTGTTTTTCAGGAAGTGTTTACAGTGAATAAGGCAGCTTAAAATCATGAAGTAGAGGTACAGAATTCCACCCCCTTCTATGAAAGCTTGTGCAAGTGTGCAGTCTAAGTGTGAGTGTTGTGTGCAAATGTGAAGTGTTCTGCACAAACGAAATTCAGATCATCATCAGTTTAAAGGAATTTCATGAAATGAATATTGTAGAAATTTTAAAGTAATTAACAACAAAATACATTACAACTGAAAATGATTTACAGTGTTCTCAACATTCAAAAGTGCTAACTGAATTGTATAGAATATATTGTCCTAAGCACTAAAACTTTACAGTTGTAAAATAAAGCAAAATAATTCCTAATCTATGCTTCTTGTTCATCCTCTTCCTTTGAACTAGTTTCCTCTTCTTCCTCTTCATTTTCTCTTGGAGGAGTGTGCATACCAATAGTGAACAGTGGAAGATTGTTAAATGTAGTGGCCCTCAAACATTGCACATTCTGGACTTCAGACTCATACAACTGCTCCTTTGTCGTTCCTAACTTCTTTCCTATGTTCATCATCATAGTGTCCATCAAGAGAAGTCCAGCTTTATAACTTTCAAGGAGAGCATCCTGCCTTGCAAGCAAGGACTCTTGTTTGTCCAGAATTTTCTGCAACCGAGACTTCATTTTCAGAGGTGATTCCTTCTTGAATTTAGTTGGAAGAGGTAAGGCAGCAGTGACAGGGGTGTTGGTATAGATTTCCTTGATTATAGCGGCTGTTATAGGAAGAGTGGCCTTGAGTTGTTATCTGAAATCTGCAAAATCCAATTCAGCGTCCTTGAACAGCAAAGCTAACACGCCTGGAAAAGTTAAGGAATCAGACTTTGATTTTAAAATTGCCTTGATGCTGCTGTTAATCACTTTCCCAACATCCACAAAGAAGTCATTCATTATTGCAAAGATCAATTCTGCTCTCTTGATGGCAATAGTGGAGCTGTGAATTACAGGCATAAAGGAACTCAAGATGAAAATGCTCCACACTTTTGTGAAGGGCAGCAGATTTTTGGTTGGGATATTCTTGGGTGTGGAGATGTTTTTAGCCTCATCTCTTGCTTTCAATTCCCAAGTTGTCCCTGGTCTGTCTATCTTGTGCAGAATTTCTGTGTAATCATTGTCCTTCTCTTTCAGAAATTCAGAGAAGTCTTTCCGCCCTTCTTCCCTCTCAGCTGTGATCTGCAATACTCTGTTGATGTTCTCAGCTGAGAAATTGATCAATTTGCCCCTAACAAAAGTGTAATCAGGGGCTAAGTGTTCTCCCTTAGTCCTTAAGGCATTAGCATAGAATTCCTGTGTCAGCTCTCTGAATCCCTTGCCAGCAGTTGATACAAATAATTCTCATTCTCTCTTCTTGATTTGGTCAAAGAATTCAGAGTGTTCATCTTCCTTTAGTTCAAAGTTTCTGTCATGCACTATTTTTCTTTTCAGAATATTTTCCTTGAAGTAATTTTCTTGTGGGATGCCTCTGAATCTAGGGTCATACTCAGGTGTGCTTCTTGAAGAATGTCCTTCTGAAAATCTGCCTCTTTTTGTCCTAGGAGTTCCCCTTGGTGTGCTTGCCATTTTTCACTTTCTCAATATACAGAAAATTATTGTAATCCAACTGTGTATAACACTGCAACATTGGAAAAAAAATTTAGAATTATCTATGATGAATTGAAAGCATTTGCATAACACAATTAGATTGAATGGTAAGGTCATTGAGACTGTAGCATGCAAGACATGTACACAGAGTTTGACATTCAAATTATGTAAATTCTTATCAATTAAATTGTTGTTCAGATGCAGCAACAACAGATTCAATGAAGATGTAGGACACTAAATAAGCTCAGATTCAATCCTTACTTATTGTGTACAGCATGCTGATTTTTTAGTGATTCAATCATTCAATACAATTTTTGCAAAATTCATGGTAAAAATGTGAATTTCAGGGCAGATTAATCCAGAGCAGCAGTGCACAGTTTTAATGTATTATGATCAGACAATTACAACTCCAACAAATCACATTAGTACTCATTTATTTCAATTTGAATTCTTTTTATGGATATTAAACTGAGTAAAATTAATTCAACATTTTGCAGAACATGTTTCTCATCATACTCAATGCTACATTGCACAAATTTTTCAACAAAATTCCCAAAATATTCATGGCTATATTTCTGCACATACTCAGTAAGGGAACAAAACAAAAATTCATAATGCAGATTCAAATTTTCATGAAAAATTACATTTTTGGCATGAATTCGACTCAATCACACCTTAATTTCATGTTCTAATAACCAATTAAGCATAATTCACGCCCAAATCACAATCCCCAACTTATCCCCAAATCAAATTCAGAAGAACCCTAGAATTTAAATTCGCAAATTGAGAAAAATTACCTGGAATTTGAGTGCAGAACTGATACAAACTTACTCGACAGTGATAATGTAGTGGAATGAAGTCTTAGATTCAGTTCAAAACAAACATAAAGTTGTTGATTTTTTATGAAGGTATATGGGCAGCTAGGGTTTTGCACAGTGCGCTTTGGCTTTGGAGGCTTTAAGTGAAAACTCTGAACGCGTGAAGGCTTTAAATAGGGAAAGTAATCACGCAGAAGATTTAGTTCAAAAATACCCTAGGCGTGGCTACTACGCTCGTTCTGCGTTTCAACTTAAAACCCTCGTACAGCTCACATGCTTACTTAAAATGAAAGAAGTTAAGGTTTAAAGGATCTGACCTGTGCGCGTGTTGGTTGTAAACAACTAGGGTGAAGGCGTGCAACTGTGCATGGTAACTTCACCCAGTTGACGTTAAGGCGCGCAACTTCTTTGTGTAAGGCACTCTGAACGCGTCTTGACTTTATTCACTTAGAGTGAAGGTGCATTTTTGCGGCCAAGGCGTCATGTGAGTAGATTGATTTCAGAATATTAATTTTAGAATATTAATTTCTACCTAATTCAACAAAGTATACTACTATGACTCAAAATTAACTAGAAATTCAACATCTAAACTACAATCAATAAGAGTTCAGGTTTTAGAAACGTGAGTTGCCTCTCATAAGTGCTCTTTTAACGTCACTAGCTTGACGTTTGATGTTTCTCATTCAAGAGAAACCACTTTGATGCATGAAATTTCCTTTGAGAATGCCTCTCCATGATAAATTTTCAACCTTTGGCCATTGACTTTGAACTCTCTCCCTGTATTAGGATTTGCCACCAAGACTGCCCCATGAGGTGATACTTCTTTAATGAGGAAGGGTCCAGACCACCTTGATCTGAGTTTCCCTGAAAATAATTTCAGTCTTGAATTGAGCAGCAACACTTGTTGTCCAGGTCTGAGTTCCCTTTTCAAGATGAACTTATCATGGATCCTTTTGGTTTTCTCCTTGTATATTTTGACATTTTCATAGGCTTGTTGTCTGAATTCTTCTAATTCATGTAGCTGCAAAATTCTCTTCTCTCCAACCTTTGCCAAATCAAAATTCAGCCACTTTGTAGCCCAATAGGTCTTATGTTCCAATGCCACAAGTAAGTGACATGCCTTTCCATAGATTAATTGGTAAGGTGACATACCAATTGGAGTCTTAAAGGTTGTTCTGTATGCCCATAGACAGTCATCTAACTTCTTGGACCAGTCCTTTCTTGATTGATTCACCACCTTCTCCAAGATTCGCTTAATTTCTCGATTTGAAACTTCCACTTGTCCACTTGTTTATGGATGATAAGATGTAGCAATCTTGTGTTTCACTCCATATTTTGCTAAGACTGAATCAAGATATTTATTGCAAAAATGAGTACCTCCATCACTCAGTAAGCATATAGGTACTCCAAACCTAGTGAATATGTTTCTCTTGATAAAGGATATCACCACTTTAGCATTATTGGACCTTGTTGGGATGGCTTCCACCCACTTAGACACATAGTCTACTGCCACAAGTATATATTCATGAGAAAAGGACGTGGAAAATGGTCCCATGAAATCAATTCCCCACACATCAAACATCTCCACTCAGAATAGCCACACAGACCCAGTGCTGTATTTTGTTCTTTCCACGTTCAAACGCCAATCACTTGGAGTTGTAACGCCCAACTCTTAGGATTTCTTCAAGCTTAATTCTTTGACTATTCTTCTTTAATTTCAACTTCTAATCCTTCCTTTAAGCACTTTCAACAACTTTTTATCTTTTTGCATGAACTCCTACAAAAATTTAAATAATTTTTAATATTTCAACAAAACAAACAATTTATACTAATTATATTATTTTTGTGATCTTTTCAAGTTTATTTTAGAACTATTTTCCTAATTATTAACCAAAAACTATGCTAAAAACATGATAAAATATGGATTTATCAAGTAAAAATTTGGTCTATACTTATTTTATAAATTAATTATATATTTTATTAATTTTTAAGTTTCTTTAAATTATTATTTGCATGTAAGGCTTATATATATTTTTATTAAAATGTTAAAATATTATTAATTTTAAATAATTTTATATTCTATAATATAAATAAAAAAATTTCTTATATCATGCTTGCAATTTATCCTCATATTCATATGTCTAAATTTATAAAATAATAACAAGCCTTAATGATAATAAGCCTAGTTATATATAAAAATATTAGATAAGAATTTCTTCAATAACCATAAATCGAAAATTATTGTAATGGGTTTAAAATTTACATATATCAACAAAAATATATGTAAATTTTAATAATCTATACTTAAAACTAAAGATATGTCAAACATTTTTAATTAGCAAGTACTCTGCCATATTTAATTAGTAGTTTCTTGGGCCACTTGTTATTGTTTAGGTGTCTGGCAACGTGCTTTTCGAGACTGGGTTCCGTCCATCCAGCACACGTGCTTCATTACTCTGTCATCTACGTGTGTCTCATGCCGCTTTTTTATAATATCTTCTATAGTAAGAAGTAATAGAGAAAAAAATTATAACAAAATGTTACGTAAAAATCATTACTCAAAGATAAGCGCAAAATTCAAAATCGACACATTAAATCAATAAATATTTAGATCAAGAGCTGAACCAGTTAGGTGAGAAGCTCATGGGATGACTTGAATTAGTCCTTCGATTCCAAAGTCAATGACCCATTTTCAAGAGCCTAATTGAAGCCTTTCTTTTCATCTAGAACGAAAATTACCAAAGCGGGTTTATCAAAAAGAAAAGTGAGAGATATTTTATTTCTTAATACATAAATTATTCACAATAATGAAGTAGTTGAAACTCATTTCTTTAATCCTTTTAAACAGCCATTCAATCATATAGTGGTATATGAGTAAAAATGAAATTGATTAATTAGTTGATAAAATAAAATTTTACATAGACTGCATGAAAAGAAAAATCTATAAAATAAAAAAAAAGTGTTATGAACAAGATGAAGCGGAAAGGAAGGAAGTCCCCTTTGGCGGGCCACCGAACACGCATAGTCTCACATAATATAGCACAAAACACAGACACAAAGGAAGAAAATTAAGGAAAATTGTTGGTTTTGGTGAGTCCTTACCATTTTCTGCTTTTGCAAAGCCAAACCAAAATCTATTAATCGACTACAACGACAACACTTGCAATTTCCCATTACCAGTTCCCACCCATCCCTCCCTCTTATTTTCCAAAAGCGCTTCTACATCACGCGCCCGAGGGTGCGGTGTGGCATGGTAATGGGACAACACAAACTCGCACATACGTCTCCGTCACCGTCGTTCCGTCTTCGCTGCCCCAGCCTCAACTCGCTCCGCCTCCGTCGCATCTTCGACATGTTCGACAAAAACGGAGATTCCATGATAACGGTAACGGAAATAAGCCAGGCGCTGAGTCTGTTAGGCCTGGAAGCTGACGTGGCGGAGCTGGAGTCTATGACTAGGTCCTACATAAAGCCAGGCAACGAGGGACTCGTGTACGAGGATTTCGTGGTGCTCCACGAATCCCTTGGCGACACGTATTTCGGCTTCGTGGAAAACGAGGAAGAGGCTCAACACGAATCCGATCTGTGGGAAGCGTTCAAGGTATTCGATGAAGACGGTGACGGTTACATTTCGGCGAAGGAATTGCAGGTTGTGTTGGGGAAGCTTGGTCTCGCTGAGGGGAATTTAATCGACAATGTTCAGAAGATGATTGGATCTGTTGATACCAACCACGACGGTCGTGTCGATTTTTGTGAGTTTAAGGAAATGATGCGCACAACTGTTGTCCGAACTTCTTAATTCGTTGTAATTTTACGATAGTCAATGTCATTACACTTGTTAGTTCGTTAATTTTTCGGGTACTTACGGGTTTGATTCAATGCTTCTGGTGCTGGATCATGATGTTCAATTTTGCACCAGTTGCTTTGCTCCTGTTCTGTTTCCTTTTTGTGGAGATTTTCTCGCTAGCTACAAGTAATCTCTCCATAAATGTTATGTAATTGTTACCATCATTTTCAACTTTTCTTTTCAAGCATTTTGTTTACGTTATACCTCATTTTGCCACTGTTTTCAATTCAACTTTTAATTATGGTAAAAGTCTTCGAATCATAAAATTATGGCTTTTTTATCATAATAAAATAAAATTAAAATTATATAAATATCCTCTAATAAAAAGAATTATATACAAATACTGTTTAACATTTAAAAAAATAGTTTAAATTAATTTTTTTAAATGAAAAACAATTTGAATAATTTCAATTTATTGTGTACTATGTCATATTAGCTTTTATAGAATTCAATTTTAATTATTTGTGATTGTTTTTTTGTTACATAAAAATTAATTTAAATTGACTTTAATGTAAAAAAAAAGTCAACTTCAATTAATTTGGATGTAATACTTATCCGCCATGACTATCCTAAAAAGAACAAATATCTTTAAAAAGAATCGACAGAAAGAAAGAAAAAGAAAAAGAAATATAATGAAACTACAATATAGACTAATAATAATTTAAATCGATTTAATTTTATTAATCATATTGCGAGTGAATTGTCGTGTAAATATTTAAAATATTTATTTAATTTTATCTAAAAAATTTGAATTTAATTTATCATTAAATATTTAGTTATCTAATTAAAATGACTGTTACATGTATTGTATAAACGTCTGTTACATATTTAATCAAATGTAGATTATAAAACTGTTAGTGTATTTTATATTAAGATTTTTACTATTTATTACAATAAATTAAACAATTATAATTTTAAACAAATAAACATTTAAACTATAACTTAGTGAATTAGAATAAATTTAAATTTAGTAAGTGTTAATTATATTTTAAAAGTTTTAATTGTTAATTCGAATTGTAATAATTTATTTATTTATTTTAATAGAATTTATACATTTAAATAATATTAATTAAATTTACCTTTCATATCAAATACTGATATTATGACTTAGTTTAATTCAATCACCAAATTACATTACTTATATGTCAATTAAAGTTGAACCTTTTCTTTTATCAAAGTTTATTTAAGTCGACTTCTCTTATACTAAAGTCGATTCAAGTTAATTTTCTTTTTGTATTAAAATTGATTAAAGTTGACATTCTTTTTATATTGAAGTTGATTCAAGTCAACTTCTTCTTTAAACAAAGTCGATTTAAATCAACTTTCATATAATAAAAAGAATAACTGCAATCAATTATAATTGATTTTTATAAAAATAAATACAATGCAAATGTACAGCAAACTGAAATTAATTCAAATAATTTTTTATTTTAAAAAATAATTTAAATCATTTTTTTAAATGTTAAATAGGATATTTATGTACTTCTTTTAGTATATGACATTTATGTAATTTTGATTTTATTTTATTTTATTATGGTAAAAAAGTCTAAAATTATATTGCTCTGTTTTTATTTTTTATTTAATTTTATGTTTAATTAAAACTTATTTAGATATGAAACACAAATAGTTTTATATTAACCTGAAATTAAATAAATATATTAAAATAATAAAATATATTAGACACAAAAAAATGACTAATAACTCTAATTTATTTAAAAGTGAATTAACAGGCTACTCATCAAAGATTAACAGATTAAAATATATATAAAATAAGTTGACAAGCTGGTAAGTTGAGAGACTGATTTATCTAAAATTAATATAAAAATTTAATAAAATCAATAAAATAATATTTTAATATTAATAATAATATAAAATTATTAATAAATAGTCATGTTTTGATGGATCAAAGCGACGCATACGAGCTTATGGGTATAGAACTCTAATCCATAATTTTAAGTGGGTCACCTCTAATCCATGCGATTATTTTATTAAAACATACTTCTTCACACAGGTATAAAAAGAAACTGCTAGCTTTCGAATAAGGTTTTATTTACTAAAGAAAATTAGTGGTATAAAATAATAATAATAAGAGAGACAAAAGGGATTAATTAGTTGGGTGGACTTTAATCCAAGTTGAAACTTGATATTATAATATATAGTAGTAGGAAGCAGATGAATAGAATCCACTAAATCCAAACATGGTGGTTTCAAAGGAGTTGTCATGGGAATAGAATCCTGAAAGCCCGTTATTCTCATATTCTCAAAATATCTTTTTCTTCCTTAAATCTCTCGTTCATGTGAATCGATATCACAGTCAGAACTCAGAACACACAACACAGAACACAAGGTTTCCTTTGTCTATACGAAAATGCTGGGTGCCTCAAACATTATATCCAAAATATTTTTTTAACTATATTAATCTAATTGTATTATTAATTCAACTTCAAAGTAACATTTTTTTTTATTTTGAGAGTGTTCAATTTTGAAAAATTATATTTATTTATTTTTTAATTATAAAATTATTATTTTATTTTTAGAGTTTAATTTTGATATACTGTCTTTTTATACTGTTAATTAATTAAAATACATCGTAATATGATTTTTATATTAGTTATTGTACAAAGAAATAATTTTTACTTATATCACAATATGTTATTAAATGAAAATATAAAAATATTATAATGTCAGTGTATTTTAATTAAATTTTTATTTTTTTAAGAATTTATAAAAATGGTAAATTTATTTTATTACTTCTATAAATATTTGAAAATAAAATAGAATAAAACAAAGTTACAGTTTTACAATTAAAAAAAACTTTTTTTGTAAAACAGAATTTTATTTCTTATTTTCTCTAAAACTTCTTCAATAATTAAATTTTGTTCCTTATTAACAGCTTAAATACTATTTTATAAGTATTTTTTTTTTTATTGAAAGTAGTTTCATTCAAATTAAAAACATCTACAACATGACTAATTCTTTTAGGTATATTTGAAAGGAAATTCTTGAAGGAAAAGGAGAGAATGAAATATTTATAATTTTTAATTAAAATAATTATATATAATTTATAATAGTAAATACATGATAAATATATTAAGTTTATGTCAATATATTATTTTATACCTTTGATTTTAAATATATTTATTTAAAATACAAAATTTGTCCTCCTTTTTCTTTCACTCTAAAACTTTTCTTCTCAAGTAATTTCTTAACAATTTTTTTTATATGTAAAAAATTAACTCAATACTTTACACATGTAATACTTAAATTAATCGCCCCTTAATAGATCGACTTATTTTGAATAAAATTTATAGAATAATTTTTTTTTTACTATTAGTCACTGTAGCTCTTATCATTATAAAAACACCAGTTCATAAAATTTTATATGATTAGCCAATTTTATGCCTAACGAATTGATAAACTGTCTTATAAAAATTAATAAATTGTTTCAAGAGACTTTAAACAATTTTAAAATGTCACATTGTTTGTGTTGGATCGCATGGAGAGATGCTGAATCATTAATAGTCTTCAAAGGGTAGCTTTTCTAGCAAATTTTAGTTCGAAGTGTAGATATTTGTTTCTCTTTCAACTAAATATAATGTTTTTTATTCAAATTTTTAGTCTCACTAGGCTTTCATTAATTTGATAATTCATCTTTCATGGTAAAAACAAAAAAATTGAGGTCAATAAAATGTTATTTATAGAAAACACCTTACGTAAAAAAATATTATTTATTTGAATCGCTACAAAATAAACATTTTAATTTTATTGTTTGATCAGTTTTACTTGTCCCTTTTATTTGTTTTGATTTTATACTCATGCTTTCTATTGCGTAGCCTGCAAATAATTCAATGCTAAAATGATTTTTAAATTAAATTTATCATCATATTTTTCTGTGAGTTTTCCATTACACCGGTGAAATATCCAGTTTAATTCATTAAAAAAATATATAAAAAAAATCAAAAAACAAAAATTATAAAAAAATTTAAAACAAAAAATTAAAATTTTCTCTCATCTTATTTTATGCAATTTTTAAAATTTTTTTACCACTAAAATAAATCGATGGTAAATATGTATTTAGCTTATATGAATTTCTCTCTTTTCATGTTCAATAAAAAAAAAAAAAAACTAACATCTAAAATTATTTTTATAAATTACGTCAGTTAGAGAAAATAAAAATAAAATACAGAAGAAAAAATAAGAACTATATTTTTTTAAAAATTATGAAAATAAAATTCAAATTTTAAAACTCTTACATGTACCGAACTCTTAAGTATAATTATTTTATTGATGTATATATTGTATTTAAAAATGAAACTTTAGTAAGAAGGAGCTGAATTTAGGGAGATTTATCCTTCTTTATGAAGCAAAAGTGGAAAAACAGTGAAGTTTGGGTGAGTCCGTGACTGAACTATTGATGTTTGGAATATAACTTGACGAGTGTGAATATATGATCTTGTACTTTGTTATTGGCACCTTCTAAGATGCTCCATATGTAATACCATATTGGGAGCACGTACGTACGGCAAATTAATCTGCAATTATTTACTATTTTTAACGTATAATATATCAAATTTATAATATTATATGATTTTTAATAAAAATTAATTATATATAATTTTTATTAAGTATCTTTGAGTACACGTTAAAAAAATTGTTTAATATAAAATCCACCGCTAACTTATTTATTTGCACCCAAATTGCTAATTAATTATTCCAGGACACTAATATATATACAGCACCATCTATGGAGTACTTAGTAATAAAGACCCAACAACTAGTTATTCTTAGCTATGATTGTTGACCAATGACCACACATGGTGGTGATATCTGAGCTATGCAGACTTGTAATTGCAGATCCTCAAATTATCTGAAGAAATAATTATACTTTCCGCATCCAGCCATGGAGGAATGTGTAGCTGAAATCCTAGAAGACACTGATTGCAGTGATGAAGCTGATTCGTACATTGAAATAGAACTTGATACTGCACCCACATGTTACAATCATGATCAGAACAAGAGCAGCAGCATCAAGGGGAGTTCCATAGATGATGATGATGATGATGATGATGATGGGGAATGCAAAGAGTACCAATTGCGCATATCGATTTCGTCAACCATTTCTGTATCCCATTCAGATGATAAAAAAGAAAGTGTAAGGGTTCACGCTTCAGTGCCAAAGGTAGATGCAGTTGAGGTCCCTTTAATATCAATGAGTTGTTCTGCTGATGACAGTGTATCATTGGATCCAACAGTGATACAGGCAATTCCTCAACCAGATATACAAACAAAAATATTGAGTGCAACCCATGTGATCTATGACAACGTTGACGTGCTATGTACTAGGTAAGTATACTAATCACATGTTCTTAGACAGAACATAATGGTGTTCCGAAAGTGAACAAAATAGTTTAAATTGCAAGTTCTTATCTTAATCCCTATGCAATAAGCTCAAGCTATTTTTAATTAATGCTCATCAATTATTCCAAAAGCAACATGTGTGTTCGCCATGTGTTTTATTTGTAGTGAAATTTGATATATATACATGACAAATTTGTTTTTAAGTCTTCTATCTTATTTGACAACTCAATGCAAAATTTGACTAACAAAGATCACGGTTTAATTTGATAACAAATATATATATATATATATATATAAACTTTGTGGTTAGTATTTTCATAATAATGAATCAATGATCATGTGTTCTTTCATGATTACTTTACACATGCATATCCTCGAGTTACAACCTTAAGCCTACATAATTGTGGGGTCTCTTAATTCCAATAATCAAATTTTATATTTTTACAGCACTAGTAAACAACCAAGCTTGACGACAACAACAAATGGGTTTATGATGAACTTGTTGATCAAGATTAGAGGTATAAAGATTGGGGCACTATTAGCATCACTTGTGAAACCAAGACAACCCTGCCAAGTCAACAATGGACACAAGTCAAGCAAAAAGTCCAAGACTTTTTTTCATTGCTATCAAAAGGGGTTGGTCAATCCCTCAAATGGAAGGTGCACTACAAAGAACAGAGATAAAAGAAGGAAGAGCAGCAAGCAATGGGATTTGGGGCATGATAACATATGTGGCTATTTTAGAAGCAGTAAAAAATCCAGTGGGGTGATGGAGATGGATTTGGGAGCACTTAGAGGTATATTCAATGCCATGGGAATGAGCATTGCTCAAAAAGGTAGCATATCAAAAAGGGGAAGTGGGTCAAGTTCTTGTAACACCACACCAACTCATGAAGGATTTTCACTATGCACTAGTGGTGAGAACTCCATTCAGGCAGCTGTAGCATATTGTAAAAGTTCAATGGGACAATCATCTGATTTCTCATTCAGAAGTTCATTCAGCTCTAGCCCTTCTCAATTTGTAGCATATCCTGATTAAGATTATGTGAATTTTGAAATTCAATCCGCTGTTGATGACTCTCTGCACTGATTCCTGATTAACAGCGTGATTGACAAATTTGTAAAATGAAGGACAAAAGTCCTCTCTTTGTTTTTGATAGTTCTGCATTCAAAATACAAACTAAAAACCAAAAGTAACTTTCAATTAAGGATATGCTAGGTAACTATGTTTTACTTAGTTTAGTCGGAGGAAAATGAAGGTGAGCAGAGGAATTTTTAGAGTATTTTATGTTTTTTTTTTACTTAACTTCGATTTTCTTCCAAAAGTAAAAAAAATAAAAAATTAGATGAGAAAGAAATTTTTAAATAAATTGAACAAAATTATCTTTATCTTAATATGCATATTTAAAATCATTTTAATATACAATAATAAATTTATTTTTTTTTTCATCTCCTCGCTTGCGATTAAATAAGATATCTTTCTCTTTTATTAAAATTTTCTTCTACTTTCATTTGAACCAAACAATACCTTAGTAAAAAAAAAAAAGCAAAAAACTCATATTGCCAATAATTTTGTAATTTCATAATTTTTTAAAAATACATTAATATAAATTTAATATATTAATATGTTATATAGTTTAATAAATATTGTAGAATTTTTTAATTTGAAATAAAGCTATTTTATCTCCTCTCTTTTTCATCCCAAAATACAACTCCCAAGTACTTAACATATTCCTAAGAAAAGTATATACCTCTTTCCCAAAATAAATATTTCAAAAAAAAAAAAACCCAATAAAACAAATAGCTCTATTAGTCTTGGAAGGAAACACAATTTCATTAGTCACACATAACATATTCATAAATCACATATACTTATTTCCATGTTTGCCCCTCGGTCCTAATAAACAATTAATAATAATAAAATTATATTAAAAAATATTTATTGTATTTTTTATAACTTTAATATTCTAAATCCTAAACCTTAAACAGTTAATCTAAATACAGAAGTTAACAAACTAGCCTTAATATATTTCATAATTTCATGCACAAAGGTATTGAATTATGTCTAGGAATAGCATTCCATTGCATTGATCTTTGGGCTAGACAAAAAAATTTCTAATAGTTAAAGCCACCTTAATCTTAGTAAGTCAATTAAACAATGTTTTATTATCTGTATAATTATTCCCATCCTTTTTTAATTATTGTCTATTTATATTAATAATTTTAAAATAGTTTATTTGGAATGAATTATATAAATTACCAAAAACTATAAAATTATGTATAATAATTTTTTTTTACTTATGTGTATAATCATTTTCCCTTTAATATAAATATTTCTTTTGTATATTAATAATTTTAATCCTATAATTTAAGACTTGTTTGTTTTATAATTAAAGAATTAAATCTTATAAATTTTAATAAAAATATATTTTTTATAAATATATAATTTGGATTATTTTATGCATATATATAAAAAATATTTAACAGTTTAATTTTATAAAAATTATTTTTATTCAACTTTAAATCAAACAAATATTTAAAACATGGTCAATTTTGCATTATATGTTCACATAATTGCATATACTTCACTGTAATGTAATTTTATGAAAATAAAATTATGTTCAATTTTCATAAACATATATTAATTTTATCTTAAAAGTTATATTTAAATTAATTACAATTTTTATATTGAATTAAAAAATCCATACTAAATTTAATTAAAAGCTTAATTCTTAAAATAAAAATTTTAGAACATTAATTATCTGACTTTAAATTGAATTTTAAATATAAAAAAATCTATAAACATTAAAATTAAATTTCATAATTGCCCATTCAATACACTCTTTAATATACAGGAGGATTTTCTGTAGTAACTATTATCTGCAATTAATGCATTTTTGCTTTTTTTACTTAAACAAAAAAATTTCACTTAAATAAAAATATAAAAAATACACTAATTACAAACTGCAGCATCGTGGTCCAATTATTTTAAAGTTTATTTAATCGTTTCAGGACAGAGTAAGGGACAAATCTTATTTGCCTCGCTCATCGTGCCATATAGTGAAGTGTCCAATTTCCACACCAACAATGCATAAATTTTCTGGTTAAGAAAAGAAAAAGGAAGAAGCTGAGAAACAGAAACTGAGTCTGAGGTACCCTTCTCTGCCATCTTATTCTCCTTTTCTTAGGTTTTGGAATCAATTCATCCCACACTCACATAAGGGTCTTCATGCATTCAAGTGTATCTTTGGCACATAATCGCATGCAATGCTCCAACCACCCTCATAAGGTTGTGCATTTTCTTCTTTCACCGTTCATTCTCTTTAACCACATTTTTCTATTACTATTTTATTTAACTAAAACTAGATATTAATGTTTGGGATTCATGCAGTTCAAAAAACTGCTGCATGTGATTTTTGCATCAAACCTTATGATATTGATGATGATGACGACGACGATGCTCCTAATGTTTTCTCTTATGGTTAGAATTTTCCTTTTTTTTAATAATTTTTGTTTTTTGTTTTTAGAATTTTGTTTTATATTTGATTTGATCTGATTGTACTGGGATTTTTTCGTTAGAAATTTTTGGACAACATATGATGCTGGCGAAAATGCTGAAAATGGTTTAGAGTTTTAATTTTCTTTGGGCTTAGAGGTCCACTTTTGGGCTGTGTGATATATTGGGGTTTGGGCTAATGTTTCTGTTTATTGGAAATAACTTTTTCACTTTCTTTTTTAACTATGCCTCCTCTTTTATCTTTAAAATATAAGATTTTGGAAGATATTGGTTTGAGTCTTATTTATAAAAAAAAAAAAAAAATTTCTTTATCTCTGAAAAATATTTTTTTTAGTTTATTTTGAGAAACAATTTTTTTTAATAGTAGTCATCTTATAATTTTAAGGTAGAATTAATTTTTTCCTTCAATTTTAGCCTTAATAATTATCTCAAAACTCATTTTCTGTCTTCTCTCTTTCCACCTATTGCATAAAAAAAATTTAAAATGAGTATAATAAGAAATTTCATAATACTTATAATAAAAATAAGAAAATTAAATATATTTTATTAAGAGGAATTAAATATATTTTTAAAATTTGTTACCTTAATTAATGCACCCAATACATAAATAGATAATCAATCTTTTTAATTTGTAAAAGAAGATTTTAATGATTTTTCATTCTCAAGATGCTATATTTTTTTCATTTAGAATTAATATTTTACTATCTGTTGAGTAAATATTAAGATGTTAGGAGGATTTCATTAAACGATTTTGTTAACCATTATCCTCAAGGGGAAATGCTTAATAAATTGAAAGTAAAATGTTTTAATAGAAAAGTATAATATTTAAGAGTAATATTTTACTGTCTATCCCTCGTGTGAATTGAAGGATGAATTGAGATCTATAGGATGATATCTAATAAGCATATGTATTATAATTAAATTCATAACATATATCTAAAAATAGTTTAGGTGCATGAACCTGATATACTAAAATGATTTAAAGACATTTTCATTTAATTAAATTTATTCCTATTAGGTATTAATAAAAAATATTAAAGTCCAATATATGAAGAATACTATTATATTCTCCTCCAAAACTTTTTTAATGATATTTTATTATTATTTAAATAAAAACATTAAATATTTTCAGGCTTTAATATATTTTTCATTTAGTATTATCGATTTTAAGCAATTATCAATTAGGAGGATGTATCAATTTTTGAAAACGATATTAAATAGACTGGTGAACCTGTATTTCTGACTTAAAACGTTGCTTGGTTCAACCATACATTTTCAACTGGTAAGCCAATTTCACCATGAATCAAGTCTTGTTAGTTCAGCATCAAGTTTAATTTTTAAAACATTGATTTATTATATAAATAGAGCATTATTCTTTACATTTTCCATTTAATACTATTTATTTTAAATAATTAAAATGACAATTGCGTAGTGATTTGTTATTATGGTATACATCTGAACATAATCAATCTGTTCCTATAAAAAGTAGAGACAGGCATTGCCCATTTCGTGAACCTTAATCACATAAAGTGAGTGAGCAAGAGACAGAGAGAGTGAGGATGGAAGCTGAAGGCCAATGGCAAATTTCAGAGAGAGTGGTGAAAGAGATATGGTGGTCAATGGTGTTCATAGTTGCATGCAGCATGATCATAATATATGAGAAGCTTTGGCTGAGGCCACAAAGGATCAGATCAATGCTTCAGAAGCAAGGCATCAAGGGACCAAAACCTTCCTTTCCTTTTGGCAACATTTCTGAGATGCAACAAGTCCATCAGCAAGCTCCTGTGTCTATTGAGAACTTAGATGATTGGCTTCATTCCCTCTTCCCATACTTCCATAAATGGAAGCAACTCTATGGTACATGAAAATTAATTACTGATTTGTGTTGTTGGTGATTAACACAACTATATATCATTTTTTTAATTTGTTTTCCTTTGATTGTTGTTGACTTCACCTAATGAGATAAGGTTATTGTTGTTGTTGTGGTTTTCCTTTGATTGTTGATTATGTTACAAAATAATTTGAATCTATCTTGAGTTTTCCTTTTTTCACCATAAAGTTTTTGTGTTTGACTACTATATATTTTGGGCATGTGATTTTTCTGTTTTTATGAGCATATATGATCATCACCAGGTTCAATATTCTTGTACTCCACTGGAATCAAACAGCATCTATATGTGGGGATACCCGAATTAATAAAAGGGATAGGCCTGCATAAGTCCTTGGATCTAGGCAGGCCTTCATATCTAACCAAACCATTGAAGCCTATGTTGGGTGAAGGCATCCTTAGGGCTAATGGAGTACATTGGACCTTCCAGAGGAATCTGCTTGCTCCTGAGTTTTTCCTTACCAAAATTAAGGTTAGTATGGTCGGCATATGTACATGAGTGTGTATATATATATATTGAAGAAGGATCTTCTTACATCAGTGTAAATTTAAAAACTTTTACACTTAATCTAAACATTTCATTTAATTTAAATCTAACAGTATATAGGGTAAGATTTTCTTACACTGATATAAGTCTAAAAATTCTTACACTCAATCTGAACTTTTCATTTAACTTAAATTTAACAGGTTATAATTTATTACTTTACTAGTCATTAAATTTAAGTTAAATGAAAAATTTAGATTGAGTGTAAGAATTTTTAAACTTACACTGGTGTAAGAAGATTCTTTCCACATATATATATATATTTATATATCATTTAACAATTTTTTATCAAATAAAGTTCTTACCAAAGCTTTTGTTGGATTAAAAATTCATATTATATAGCTGATACGTACCAAAATATATGGTAAACATATTTAAAATTTTGTGTCTGGTTATGGTTCTCATCATGGATACTAAATAGTCCCACATATTCAATATCTACTAGAAGAAAGATAAAATTTGAACGCGATTTTGTCTAAAGTTTGACATTATATGGTCTATTCTCCCATACTGTCCTAATAAAGTAATAATATACATGCATCATTTCATATTTTTTATTGAATAATTTTCTTCTCAAATTTTTAATTGGATTAAAACTTCATGTTACGTAGATGATACATGTAAAATATCATATGAAAAATCCCTCGCAAACATTTGTGTATAATGTGTTTGTTTTGGTTTAACTTGTAGAATATGGTGGATTTAATGGAAGAATCTACCATGGAAATTATCAGAAAATGGGAAAGCTATATACGAGAAAGTGAGGGGGGAATTGCAGAGTTGGTGATTGATGGAGATCTGAAAGTTCTTACAGCGGATGTCATTTCAAAAGCTTGTTTTGGCAGCTCCTATGCTCAAGGCAATTTAATTTTTGCAAAATTGGCCACAATGCAATCTGCACTTGCAAGGCCTAGTATTCTATTTGGATTTCTAAACATAAGGTTATATATATATATATATATATCCATGTTTAATTTTTGTCAAACCTATATCATGAAAGGAAAAAACGTAGGCACAATTCTTTAGATATTATTTTTAATCAAAATTAGATGAAACTCTAGTTTTGATTAAAAATAACACACAAAAAATACTTGAGAACTACACCTAAGTTTTATCTTACAAAAATCAATACTTAACTATACCATGTGCTAAATTAATGATATACAGTATGCATTCCCAGATTTCTTCCCACCAAGGAAAACAAAGAGACATGGAAATTGCAGAAAGAGGTGGACTCACTGATCCTGAAAGTCATCAAGGACCGTGAAGCAGAAAACCAAAAGAGTAGCACAAATGAGAATCAAAAGGATCTATTAAATATAATTCTAGAAGGTGCTGCCAATGCCACCAATAATGGTGAAAAGGGTATTTTCAAGGCAGGGTATAATGTGAACCAGTTGATTCTAGACATATGCAAAAATATTTACTTTGCAGGCTCTGAGAGCAGTGCTATTGCTGTTAGTTGGACACTGATGCTGCTGGCCTTACATCCTCATTGGCAACAACGTGTTAGATCCGAGATTATGGAAACCTACGGTAACATGTTGCCTCATTCCTTTCATGACATGGACAAACTTCGGAAGCTAAAAGCAGTAAGTACAACACCCCTTTTCTGAAAGAGTAATGTTATTTCAACGATTCCATCTCACGATAAGATAATTAATGTGATGGAGAAAGTTAGATGAAAAAATTGTTGCGAAAAGGTATTGTGAGAATCTGTTGTGGGAATAACATTACCCTCTAAAATTTAGCATTCATCCAAAGTATAATACATGTTAACCTTTAATTCATCTGCTGTATTGTCACTGTCCTTAGTTGAGGAATTGTTAGCTACATGGGATCCAAGACATCAAAAGTCACGGTCCCCTGTATACGTCACCTTGTTATATAACTAAATTTTAATTAATGACTTAAAAGACACTGGTTAACCATACTCATTTTTATATAATGGGTTTTACTCTATTTAGTGAATTATGTATTATGTTTGAAAGAATATGTTAGACTAGTAACACAATTTTTGACATTATCTTTTCAAAAATCTGAATGGGGAAAATTTCGCAATGGCCCCACAGAAGAACAATGTCACCAAATGATAGAGAAGATGAAAAGAAAGTAGACTAGCAATAATTGAAAGTTAAATGTGACAACATATACATCCTGGAAGCTGGCATGACACATGTTTAATAATAAAGTACAAAAGCACCTTCTCACATTGGGTGTCTAAGAATCTGAATAATTGATGCCAATGTGATCCTATGCAGCTAACAATGGTGATTCAAGAGAGTCTACGGCTTTATGGGCCTGCAGTTACAGCCTCAAGGGAAGTGTTGGCTGAGATGAAGTTAGGTGAACATGTGCTACCTAAAGGCATAAACATGTGGTTGTTCATACCCTCATTGCACCGTGACACTGATAACTGGGGACCAGATGCTAGAGAGTTTAACCCAGAAAGGTTTGCTAGTGGTGTTTCAGCAGCTTGTAAGTATCCACAAGCTTACATACCATTTGGTCTTGGGAGCCGAATTTGCTTAGGCCAAAACTTTGCATTGCTAGAAATCAAGATTGTTCTCTCTCTTCTTCTCACCAACTTTTCCTTTTCTCTTTCACCAAACTATTGCCATTGCCCCGTTTATAAAATGTTGTTAATGCCAAAATATGGTGTAAGGCTTCTTGTTAGCAAGGTTAACAACACCTTCCCATAATTATGGTCATGCCCTCTTTGCTCCCAGTATGTACCAAGACTCACTAGTTTTGTGATTCAATATGCATAAATAAAACCCCTTATGATTTTTCATGCAATTTCAGTATTTTATATTGAAGACTAATTAGAAATTATCTTAAATATGACTTTTTAAGTAATTATTATAGCAGTTTATAATTGGATAATAGTGTATTTTAATTTTTTTATATGTATTGTGATATGTTGTTAAAATTAAAAATGAAATGTTTAATTTTTTATTTTTAAATTTAACCTTTAGAGTTGAGTTCAAATCCAGTAAGTTTTTAATAAGAAAATAAAATATTTATTATGTTAAAAAATAAGAGTATAATAAAAAAAAATTTCTTAAATTATATCATTATTATTAAATCTAGCCTTAAATGCTGAAGTTAATGTTTTCTTTTATTAAAAAACATTATTAATGAAATTCATCATATGATTTTGAATATAATATGTGGTTTTTTATAAATAAAAATATCACTTTTAATTTTTTAAGTTTGATTTTATCAATTTCAAAGCTCGATTTATTAAAAGTGATTTTTTTTATTTTGCTAACTTTCAATTCTTAAATTTGAGTTAAAAAAAGGGTAGTCAGTTTTAAAAAAAACAAATTTATTACAATTAAAATATAAAAATATGATTAATAATTTTTAATATATTATTATTATTATTATTAACTACTTAAATTACTGCTAAAATTAATATTCTTTAATATTTTCAAAATCATTTTTTTGATTAATGCAAACAAGCATTGATTCCAAAGCAACTTGGCGTGTCTTAATACACGAGTTTATATGGAACATATTCCGATCCCCTCACACAAATTTTAAAGCAAAATCAATGGATGAGATCATTTGTAGCACAAATTCCAAACAAACTCTGTATTCGTGCATTCAAAGAGCACATTTAATAGAGCTAATTTTTATGGGTATACTTTCCAAGATTAAAATTGTCTAAAAAAGTGTGAAAATTATATGTGGTTTTATTTTTTAATTTAATTTTAAATAAAAAGATAAAAAAACATTATTTAATTGTGTTCAATTTTTATTTTTTCTAGTATAAAATAAATATTGGACTTTTACATGTAAAAAATTATAAATATAAATATTTAATGTTATTAATATATTATATTTATAATTTATAATAAAAAGTTATTATAGATAAATTTGTAATATATATCTTTGAACGTATATTGCAAATATTAAATAAATATGCATAACAAAAAATATTTTAAATTTTTTTAAAATACTTTATGGATGAACAACTTTTTAGGGGGAAGAAAGCATAACATATTGCACTCAAAAATATAAGAAATGAATTGAAAGCAAGTAAACAGACCCAGTTACGATTTATTTCAACATTGGCCATTTTTGTCCTCTGTATTGTACCATGGAAGAAAATAATTATTTTTATTTTCATTTCAATTCTTGGAATGACTTTCTTCTCTTTTTGAATTTCACTTTTACTTTTACTGCAATTTTATTTTTCTTCTTAGTAATTCCAACTTCTGTTGTTCATTTATTACCACATTTTTTAAATGCATTTCAACTATTATTACAATTCGAGCACTTTTATTATTTTGAAGGCACTATAAAATAAATTTATTGTACAAAAATAGGACGCTAGTTAGCCTCTATAAACCTATCAATTCTAATACTCTTTCAAAAATAAGATTTTAGAATTAGGTTTTTATACTTTTGAAAATCCCTCTTTCATGTCTAACCCATGAAAGCAAATATTAAGAAATAAGGAGTCTAGGATGTGTTCATCCATAAGACTCACAGTTTTGTTGGGAAAACAGTTAAAATAAATCGGACCTTGACCAAGACTGGTGTTCAACTGTTCCTATGAGAGAATCATTTCAAAATTTATTATGACGAATGTCTCTGAGACAAATTAAGACAGCAGCATCTATGCCTATGTCTATCAAAAGGTTTAATTGCTAATCTGAACACATCCTATGTGAAGGTACTTGTACTTTCTTTTATGGTCATTGGAGAGAGATTTAGACAGGAGATGAAAATTCTTCCCCTATACCTTTCCCTAAAGGGATATTAATTTTCAACAGTCTTGATAATATAATCAGAACTGTTTTTCTTGGGTTGGTCTTCAGGAACATATAATGTGTCCTGAGGAATGACTGGAATAGTCCAGTCATCCATACTTTGATTGATCTCTTCAAAAACGAACTTCTTCGTCGAAGAGGTTGTGTTTGGGTGTGATTTCAGGAGAATGATTCTCCTGGTCATTAAAGGGATTGGTTTTAGTTGGAGAGGAGGAGGAGGAACTGGAGCCAGACCGAAAGGAAATGCGAGAGAAAGAGCGTAAGAAGTCTAGACATGATATAAACCATCTGGCTCATAACCCTCATTTGGTTCCGTAACAATACATCTGTTAATTGTTTATAACTAATCCAACTAGATCTGGTTTATTTGTGGACTTTTTTTTTTTTTTTTTTTTTTTTTTTTTTTTTTTTTTAATTTTCTGAAAATTCTTTTACTATAGCCACCAGCTTCTTATGTTCTTTTGTTTCTTTTGAATACAGCATCGTCAAATTAGCCTTACTGCCCTTTCAACCATACGGGACTTACTGCTACAGCCCTTTCAAAAGAACGAAGAAAACTGCTGTACTTCCAGTAAAGGATTTTCTAAAAACAAAGAACTGTACAAAAGCAATATTTCAGTACCATTAGTTCGTGGCGTTGTTACAGACAGGGACGATCATTACTGATCTCACCCGAAGGGCCTGTCAGCTGTCCAGCCTATAAACCATGGTTACAGAAATTTCATAAAGGAATTTAAAGTCCAGATCCAGAAGAACATAGTTACAGACAATTAACAGTTATATTCCTACTTCCCCATCAGGCTCTGATACCAGATAACCCAATAAAGGTAGAATAAACGACTGAAAGGAAAGTAGGCAGTAGCAGGACTACTAAATGAGATGCAGAAATTTAAAAGTGCAGTATGTAAAACAGTTATAACATAAAGAAACTAGAACGGTGGTATAACCAACACAGATCTAGTGGAGGGAGAAGAGAAGAAAGCCGGAGCGACGGTAGTCCGAACAGGACCGGCTAAGAGGGAGAAGAGAGGAAAATAATTTGAAACAGCAAATTTTATTTGAAAGATCTCAAAGAAGAAGAAGGCTTACAAGAAGTTTTTTCTCTCAGAGCTTCTCTCTCTTAAATCTCTCTTATGTTGCTAAATGAAAGGGTACCTCACAATATAGACGAGGCCTCCTTATATAGAAATTTTTAAAGTACTATTTCTACAGTTCCGGTTGGTGACTGGAACTATATCACTATAGTACCGGTTATTAAAGATCTTGGATATCAATACCGAACAATCATCTTCATTCTGATTATCTTCAATATTGGCATCTTGGTTAGAAGTTTCTCCTTCTTCTTGGCTTTGCAATAACAGGAGAACATCTTGAAATTTTTCTTCATTTTTCCTTTGGTGTCGCATCCTGATAAGAATGCTGCAATTTTGGATTTCTGATTAAGGAATTGAATGTTGCTGGGTCAGCAAGATTTAATAATTTTGGGATTTTTCCCAAAAATCAGCAACTCCTTCTGGTCCGGCATGATCTGCATTGAATTGATTCCACCATTTTACAAAGGAATACCTATGCAATAGAGGGAGAGTGTCTTCATTCTCTGTCTTACCATATCTGTATTGCCATGAGAATACCCATGCCAGGGCAAAGTCAGAGAAGTATTTAAGATCTGCTGGAATTC